>NC_064618.1:323346544-324596544 GCF_023898315.1 Schistocerca nitens
GCCGCATGGAAAACGTTTTCGTGTGTTTATGAGGCCGCTTCAAATAAATCGGTAGGTGTGTCTCAATGCAAACTATGTAAAAATCTCTTAAGTACTTATTCGGGAACCTCGAGTATGTTAAGACATGTGTGCAAATTTGACGAGCAGTTCTCTCACTCCATAAATATCTTGAAAGAGGACAAAGATTTAGTGGCCGAAAAGTGCGTCGAAATGTGTGCGAAGGACCTGAGACCATTTAGCAGTATAGAGGGAGAAGGATTTCTTAATTTAGGGCAGACACTGATCGACATAGGTAAAAAATATGGCTCAGTTGATATTAAAAATATTATGCCATCCCGAGTGACAGTAGTTAGGAAAGTTCAAACCTTAGCTGATAAAGTGCGCAGCAAAATGCTCCCAGATATAGTGCATGTGATTCGTTCTGGTATATGTGCCAGTACAATTGATCTATGGACAGACAATTACAAAGGGGTGCATTACATGTCCTTGACAATGCATTACATATATTCAGACTGGCGTTTGAATAAATATGTTCTGATGTGCTCTGCGTTTCCTGACTGCCCAAAAACTGGCTCGAATATTCGAAACGAGTTGGAAGATCGCTTAGAAACTATGGGTGTTTCCCGTGAAGACATTGCCAAAATTACGTTTGTCACAGACCAGGGCAGTAACATTGTCAAAGCTCTCGAAATATATCAGCGTCTTCCATGCATGGCTCATAGTATAAACACAGTCTTGAAACATGTTCTGAGCGAACAGTTTTTGAAAGAAAATGTTCCAAATATATTAGCCATTTTTAATACAGTACGGGCTACGGTTTCCCACTTCAAGAGAAGAGGTCTCTGTGAGAGACTGAACTCATCTTTAAAACAGTGGGTTTCAACTCGTTGGAATAGTTATTTTGACATGCTTGTATCAGTCAATTCTCAGATTGATTCAGTGAAGGCTGTCTTACATAACGAAGGTGCCTCTGATAAGATGCTGGGTTATGACCACCATATAACTGGCCAGGTTATAGCATTTCTTAAGCCGTTTAAAGAAGCCACAGTTGATCTAGAGGGTGACAAGGAGCCAACCCTACATTTAGTTCTACCGTGGTTTTATGCCTTATAAGCTCACTGTACTGTACGGGATAACGATGAAGAGGTTTGTAATTTTATTCCATCTGAATATTATAGAACCACTTTTGAAATATGTATGTTGATAAAATGTATTTTCAGGACATGAAACCTTTGAAAAAAGCCATCGGTGCCTTCCTAGAACAGAAAATGTGCGTTAGTATGGTGCATAAAATTACAACGTTTATGGTGCCTAACTACCGCACATTAAGAAAGTTAACCGAGGATGAAAAAATTGATGTTTACCAAGCAGCACGACAGATGTGTGCTGAAGGTAAGCTCCTAAGATAATGCGTATATTCTTCATCTACATGTACATGGGTACTCTGCAAGTCACACGCAAGTGCTTGGTTGAGGGTTCATCGAACCACTTTCAACTTATTTGTCTCCTATTCTCGAATTTCTCCGTCTGAGCGCTGTTTTTTTTTTTTTGTTTTATTCTGATGATCATTCCTTCCAATGTAGATGGGACTCAACAATATATCTTCGAATTCGGAGGTGTAAGTTGGTGATCGAAATTTCATATATAGATCGCGCCACGTCAAAAAACTCCATTGTTGTAATGATTCCCACCCCAACTCCTGTATAATTTCCGCGGCACTCTTTCCCCTGTTTCACGGTAACACCAAACGAGCTGCCCTTCTTTAGACTCTTTCAACCTCCTCCATCAATCGTACCACAAAAGGCTCTCAAACTGCGTAGCAATGCTCCAAAAGAGTGTTTTGTCATTAAAACGCCTACAGCATTTTCTGTGTGTCCATTCCTATTTAAGTAGGTCGTAATTGTAATCAGAGGTATTAAGTAGAATCAACAGCCTTTAGATTTGACTGGTTGATCTTGTAAAGGAAGTTTAACGGACTTAATTTAGTACACACACGGATAACCTCGCTCTTTTCATTATTTATTGCCAACTGCTAATTTTCACACCAAATATATATATATATATATATATATATATATATATATATATATATATATATATATATATATATATTATTTAAATCGTCCTGCAGTTAATTTTGATCTTCTGGTGACTTTACTGGACGATAAATGATAACATCATCTAAAAACTATTATAATTTCAACTATGTGTAGTACGATCTTCACATTATTCTGCAAATATTAATTGGTACCTGTATAGTTTCAGTACAAGTGCCCAATCACAGCACCAAAGAAACAAATCCAGGACCGTACAAAATGGCGAAATTTGAGGACTGGGCAGAAGAGCCTCCTCTCCTACATGATGAAGTCAGCAGATACTTGCAAGAACACTGTGTGAACGAGGGAGATATTCTACAGTGGTGGAAAAATAACTCCCAATGACTTCCTCGACTTGCGTGTGTTGCAAGAAAAATATTAAATATACCAGCCACTAGTGCCTCTAGTGAGAGAATTTTTAGTTGCGCTGGAAACCTAATTAGCGAAAAACGATCACGTCTTAATGCAGACAGACTTAACGATCTCGTCGTAATTAATTCAAACACTAATCAGCAGACACATTAAGAATACAGTAGAACATTAAACAGGAAACTATGAGTTTGAGTGCAAATTTACTAATTAAGAGTGCAGTTTTCTTTCTTGTGCTTTCTGGGCGTCAATTTCTGAGACAGAAATTTTGTAATGTATACAGTTCATTTTTATTTTAGACTAAACTTCTTGATTTCAATCTTCCCAAGTGACATTTATTATTGTTTGTAAACCATTTTCTGTTACTTGTGTTTGAAAAAGTAGCCAAATATTTTTAGGAGTACCTGGTTTGGCCTAAATAATACTTACAGGGGAACTGAAGGAAAATTTGTAAATATTTTATGTTGAAAAGTGTTCTGCAAAATAAAATATTCATTTGTGGATTAAGGCAATACACATTATGAGTTTAAATTACAATTTATTTTGTTGAGTTCCACACACATTGCGAAATGTAATTTTATTCCTGTATTTCTATATTAAGGGGAATCCCACAAGCAGGGTCAAGATGCTGAAGACCTAGACACTACAAATGCTTTTAAAATGAAGAGCGTCTTTTTCCACGAATGTATTGTAGTAGGAATATAATGGAAACTCTGAGCCACTCTCCACAGCGTTTACGTCTGCGTCATGAGGGTTCAGACTCGTCGTTAAGATCTGTGTTATGAGGGTCTACAGTCGTCGTTAAGGTTTGCATCATGCAAGTAAACACTCGTCTTCTAAGTCTGCATCATGAGGTCCGAACTATGGTCCCTATGACACAGACCTAGACTACAAGTGTGGACTCTCATGACGCAAATGTAGACGCCGCGAAAAATGGCTCAGAGTCGCCATTTTATTCCCAGTACTATAGCTTTTAGACGAACTGGGTACAAAACAAGTGCTTCGATTTTGTTAAAATGCATTTTGGCAATTTAGAATGATTTTGACTAATTTGAATGAATTCACAGAACCAGTAAAATACATCCTGGAAAAGTAGTTAAATATTTGTATAAATGGTGTCATACTTGGCTGAAACATACTAGAGTTAAAGAATCTAGACTTACAAAATCTTAGTTTGGTTCTCATTGCAGGACAGTGGTTATCAAGGCCGTGGATAATTTGTTCTTCTGGGGAGGGGACCAATCTTCTTTTTGGGGGGTGGAGGTTCACTTCTTTAGTACAATATACATCCGATTCAGTGTTGAAACCTGCAACACAGTCTGCATTGCGTTCCACTAAAGCAAAAAACACTATGTTCATGGGCTCGCCGGCCGCGGTGGTCTAGCGGTTCTAGGCGCGCAGTCCGGAACCGCGCGCCTGCTACGGTCTCAGGTTCGAATCCTGCCTCGGGCATGGATGTGTGTGATGTCCTTAGGTTAGTTAGGCTTAAGTAGTTCTAAGTTCTAGGGGACTGATGACCACAGATGTTAAATTCCATAGTGCTCAGAACCTTCATGGGCTCGGAGGGGGGGGGGACCCTGCTCCCCCCCCCCTCCCCGTTATCTACGCCCCTGGTGGTTATCTGTAGCTTTTAGTGTACAAAGGAGCTTCATTTTCAGTGATTGTTCTGCTTGCTACACAAACCTGTTTGAGGTGTGATCTGATGGTGGTTCGAATTGAGAACATCCAGTATTGTGAGATTGTGAAGTCTTGAAGAAATCCTTTTATATTTGACAACTAGCTGAAAACCCGGCGTTGCCTGGGCATTTATCTATTCCATACTCTCGTAGTCCATCTTCCCTGCCCTATTTTCTCTCTGTCCATTTATTCCTCTCCCACTATCTCTCTGTTCACCTCCCCCCCCTCCCCATCCCTTGGCCCATCTCCCCCCACCCTCTATCGTTCTCCTCGTCCTCTCTCTGTTGGACTCCGCCACCTCAGTTCATCTCCTCTTCAAAATGGCTCTGAGCACTATCGGACTTAATATCTATGGTCATCAGCCCCCTTCTCCTCTTCACCTATCTATGAAAACTCATATATATCTGTCAACTTTTGTGGTGATCAGTGAAGCAGTGTCAAAGTTTATTGCTAGGTAGTATTTATTGTAATACTTTTTGACACGCAGCATTGATAGTTCTGTTTTCTGGTGCTTAAACAAATGATGCTGAAGGTGTCCCGCCAGGGGAATATGCGATATACAACTGGCCATGTGAAAAACATGATTCTCATGATTGATGCCACAAACATATAACGACTGCCCTTGCGATTTATCTATCGACATGGCAAATGCATGCTGCACTGGAAATTATAACCGTTCAAAGTCGAGTGGCATGTCGGTCGGAATCATAGTGATACGTGGAATCAAACTGTCTTCACCTTTGTACTTTCCTTTTAAAATTGTGGCTTCGATTACGTTGTTCTTTAATTTCTTCACCGCAAACCGGGTGCCATTACAAAGACGTGGCTAGTTTACCTTTCGCAACACAATGATTGCCGATCCGACTTAATTGCAGATTGGGAGGCAGTAATTCGGGCAAATCCAGCGAATTTAAAAATTCCGTAGGATAGTTGACTACATCATCTTGGTTAGTAACGGAATAAACCGACTTGTATGTCATCAATTCACCAGGTATCATATTTTGAATCTGAAAATTCATTTCGTTAACATCAAGGTTTTTTGAAGCCAATATAACGTGTTCGCTCAACCAAAACTGGTTTGCAACTGTTAAACGACATTTGCTGTGCGCGAATTGTCAAACACGATGACTGTGAATGTGTCAGACATCTCTCAAATTTCAAAAAGAACATAGACATTAGTTTAAAAAAACGAAAAAAAATGTATGTATATATACATATATATATACACACGCACACACACTCCCACACACACACATATACACACACACACACCACACACACACACACACACACACAGCACATGGAAATATTCAAAAACCTTCTCCATGCACTGTCCGACATATGATGTAGACAGTGATGTTCCTCTTGATGGTCAAGTGTGCAAAATTTCTTCAAGATCGGAATAAAACTGTAGGTTGGCGTATAAGTGTGTAAGTAAAGTACCCTCCGTCATGCACCATTCAGAATTTTAAGCAGACAGCGCCCTTCATCCTGCTTTGAATATCAAGTGTGCCAAATTTCATCAAGATCGGAATAAAAACGTACAACTTGTCGAATTCCGTTAGGTAAAGTAACCTCTACCATGCACCCTACGAAATTTTATGTAGACTGTGACCTTCCTTTTGGTTTCAAGGTATAGTGTGCAAAATTTTATCAAGATTGAATGCAATACAAACACACGGACACAGTGAAAACGCACTTTCAGTTTCTCTCAAATTTTCGAATTTTTCGGTCGATTTTCCAAAAATTTTATTTCATAAAAACCTTGTCCAGAGAATTACAAACACAACAAAAAAAATTGCCGAATTGGTCCAGCGGTTCTCGAGTTTTATGCTTATCAACACATTTGGCAAATCATTTTTATTTATATAGATAATAGGCCCGAAATATACGCGTAAATCCGAATGTACAAATAAAACCCAATATTTTTTGACCTGAAATTAATATGTGTATATAATATTGGGGCTTGTCTTTGGGTGCTCAGGTAAAATAAAAACTTTTAATTGACGTTCATAATACGACAATGACCCGCACAGACTAAACGGCTGCGTAGCGCAGCTCAGCAGTAATATGGGCAGGCAGGCAAGTTTCCCGCAGCCTGCCCGGGTTGGGTTCTGCTTGGCTTGGCTGGGAGTGAGGCAGCCTGCCCGTTCTGTTGACAACGCGTGGCGGCCTGCCCGCCTGGCCACCCGGCAAGCATGGGCGGGTTAAAAGCGGAACATGTAAACCACTATCGGAGGGAGAGTGGGATGGTGGGGGTGGCTGGTTTTAGTAGGAACATGGGCTCCACGGCGTCAGTAATGGCCTGAAGGAAGGACGAGCATGGACGATGTCGTCAGTTTGGTGATAGGTAAGAGGGTGCTTTCGATTTGGGTGGCGATGGATTCCCAGTAGGTATCCCAGTTGGCGCGACGGTAGTCATGGACCACCTTGGGAGAGGGTGCAGAGCGAGGAGCCGGAGGGGGGAGTGTAGACGTTATGGTGAGAAGGACGGGGAGATGGACGCTACCTGTGGAGTCAAGGATGTCGACGGCGATACACGCAAGGAGGTTGACAGAGGCAATGACAACATAGGGAGTGGTGTTGCTTTCGGGATGGGTGTGCTTGGGAAGGGGAACAAGGTGACCTTGGATCGTGAGGAGGGGAGCGGCTATGGATGTTGATGTCAGGGGAGCGGCTATGGATGTTGATGTCAGCGGCAGTCATATAGGTGGAGAAGGTGCAGTCAACATGGGAGAAGAAGCCATAGGGAATAGGAGCAATGGAGTGGACATAGATGGTGGCGCAGGTGACGATGAGGGAGAGGAAGAAGGCGCTGAGGATAAGGCGGTGGGGTCTATAGGCAACGTCGCCATTTTCTCTTTGTCAGTTTCCCGCAAACGAATCACGACGAATACAGATTCACGACTGTCTGAAAATTAAGGTAATTTCATGTATATTCACCCATAAATAAAACATTACGTTGCCATCTTCTTGATAATAGTAATTCTCTTCGTCACGCACACAATAAGCTAAATGAAAATTACAATATCGACGCTGTCTTCGCGCGAATTGTTCTCTACAGACAGGACACATAGCTAACAACACGGTTCAAAGAAGCATGTAGCTCACATTGATCTCACCAGATGTCGGATAGTATAAGAGGTACGAATCTTGTGGTGCAAATTAAGAGCCGATAAATTATAGGTAACCCTCGCCTAAATTGAATGGTTTCACATTACTGTCTTACACAGTTCAACTTACTCATGAAACATGTAACTAAGTAGCTCTTCGAGTTCCACCAATGTTTCAATATGTTCAACGACATTTTTACACTATGAAAAGCTGCTATTGTACAGAATGGTCAGAAACAGCCCGAAAACGTTCTAAGGGTGTTACAGGGAGGTTGTCATGATAAATAACAGTAAAGAAAAAAAGAGCGATACATTGCGCCTATTCCGAGTTAATTAGGATTGAAGTTAGTCAGTCAGGCCGTTGCGGGTGGAAATTCCAGCCGCCGGCCAGATACAATTAGTGTCAGTTGTCCTTATGGCATACATGATAGGGCACAGGACTGCGCAGCCTTTGGCTTGCGAAAGTATTGCCGATCAACAAGTCGTTGGAAGACTCCTGCAGAAATAATGAGCATGCTGTCTATAAAGCCGTCGTTAATTGAGACAGTGTTGCCGGTGAAGGATCCTGCGCACGAACTGACCAAATCCATTTTCATGTAAACACAGCCCACACTATTTGGGGCTACCACTAGTTAGTACAATGCCTTGTTTCGAACTTGAGTACATGGCTTCGTGGGGTGTCCTCCACACCCAAACCTTACCAGTTGAAATCGGGACTCAGGTCATAGTTTTCCAATGCTCTAGAGTCCAACGATGTCGTGCTGTTGAAAAAAGGCACTCGCATCGATAGTCTGCTGTCGTAGCCCGTTAATGCCAAACTTTACTGATGATGATGGTGTCCCATACTCCGAGGAACGTAGGGAACGATGCGGGAGACCTAGGCAAGGTCCTAGTGGAGGTGGTTTGCCATTGCCTTTCTCCAACCGTAATGGGGATGAATGATGATGATGAAGACTAACAACACCCATTCATCTCGAGGCAGGAAAAATCCCTGACCCGGGCGGGAATCGAACCCGGGACCCCGTGCGCGGTAAGCGAGAACGCTACCGCAAGACCACGAGTTGCACTGTCCTAAAGGATACTTTCATTGTACGTCCCACACTGATTTCTGCGATTATTTCACGCAGTGGTGTTTGTCTGCTAGCACTGACAACTGTGCGGAAACGACGCTACTTTCGCTCGTTGCGGTTGTCGGTGGTATGATGTAACACCCTGAAATGTGGTACTCTCGGCGCACTCTTGACCTGAAGATCTCGGAATATTGAATTCCCTAACGATTCTCATAATGGAATGTGCCATGCGTCTAGCTCCAACTACCATTCCACATTCAAAGTTGGTAATTCCCGTCATGAGGCCATAACATGTCGGAATCCTCTTTACATGAATCATCTGACAGTGAGTACAAATGACAATGCACTTCCCTTTTATACCTCGTGCATGCGACACTACCGCCATCTATATACGTGCCTATCGCTGTCGCATGACTTTTGTCACCTCAGTCTATGTTGGTGACTACAATGTACCTCAAATATAAAGGGGGATTTAGCTAAGCTGTTCACTTCAGTTTTTTTATGAATCGTTTAAGGTAGCGTAATTCTGCTTTCACACAAATGAATTGTGGCATAGTCCTCAGAAACGACATGTATTCTCTGTTCACAGCTATGTTAATTATAGAGATATCTGTATAAACTTCGCTTTTTCTAGTGGAGCTGTGGTAATTTCTGTTACCAGTATCGTATTCCTAAAAGAGCAGAATTCAACGGCGTTTCACGCTTCAAAATCCGATTAGTAGTTTTTGTGGAAAAAAGACTTTTATAATTTAAGATTTATGTGTTTTGAACATGAAACAGATTATTGGCTTACGCGGCATTTCGTGTTGTTATAGGGAACTGTTGCGTCAGGGTAATGAAACGCAGATAAGAGAACCTGCTTACAAAAGCGTAACAGTGGAGAAAACTTTAATTAAAAATTGATACTGATCGCTCTTGGTTACATATAGTTTCACTTCCGCACCAACTGGAAGGCTAAACACCTGCCATTTATGGATGATTCATTCAGCCGACTACGGTAACATTTCTGCTTTTGATTCTGCCAGAGCCTTGAAGGGTAGGAGCACATTAAAAATTGACTGGATATCTAAAACAAGGAATTGAGGTACAAAGTTTACTAAATAACAAGTTCGTGTCATGAGTTTAATGTCAACATGCACACTTACATTACAAAATTACACCACCAGCAGCAACAAATAGGAATTTATTAGGTTGGTGCATAAGTTCGTAGCGTTTTTGTTTTGCATGTTGGTATTCCTGTTGCTAAGAGCTTATTTATCGATTGTCATATCTTATTTGTAGTTCACTGATATTGAGTTTACATATTGTCGTTTTGTCGGAGATAGTAGTGGAGCTGTCAAAGGTAGAAAATAGAGAGCCAAGTGGAGAAATCGGAACGTATTCTTCTGTTTGAGTTCAAAAGAGGGTTGACAGCAGCGGAGGCAGCCAGAAACATGTGCGTCGTTTATGCCACTGAACAGAGCGCAGCAAAAAAATGGTTTCCTCGGTTTAAGGAAGATCATTTTGACACTAATAAATTTCGACGTTAAGGAACATCTCCGGGGTTTGATGAAGATCGTTTAAACGCTTAGTCCACAATGATCCACGTCAGTGTACTCGATGTAAGAAGTGTATATTTCTATTCGCTATTGTCAAACCACAATTTATGAAAGATGTTTGTATTTTATTAATAGGATTAAGTAGGAATAATTAATATCTGTCATTTTGGAAATAATTGCGGTAGCAGGGAATGTCTGCACCAAACTATTGTCGGCGGGAGAGACCACACATTGATATAATTTTAAAAAGGGCGGGAGAGACCGCGTATGGATACATTTTAAGAAAAGAGCGGAAAAGACCGTGCATTGATACATTTTGTAATGGTAGCAGGGATTGTTTGCACTAGAAAGCATTGTTGGCGGGAGAGACAGCACTTTAGCGTTCGTAGGTCAGTGGTAAGCGAGATGTGAAGCGAGTCGGTAGCAGGTCTGAAGCGAGAGATTGAGAGGAGCGGTGTGCCTGCCAGCCACCAGCTGTGATTTACGAGAGATTATAAACGGATGTACAGAGACATCAGCTAACTATTATCATAGGAGGAACTAATATTATTCAATTTTTTTTTTTTTTTTTTTTGTTGTCGTTGAGAAACTCAACTCTACTGAAGGTATGTCTGCGCAATGCTAGTTGTAAGATTATTGTAAAAAATAAATCCCATTTGAACGTTTGTAAAATCATTTCATTACCAACAGTAAATATTTGATGAATCGTTATCAGAATATAATTAATTTTTGCCAGCAGTATTGCATTACTGATTATAATCCATCCCAAAAACCATCAACATAAAACTTTCCAAAATTTTATTGTTGTCAAGAAAAAGTTTAACTATGAATTACGTAACTTCATTCAAAATAATTAAAGAATAACGTCAGCTTTGCTATTAAAGAATAACGTCAGCTTTGGTAATAAATACAGCCACTTATTATGACAGCCCACCAGCAGCTCATAGAGTATAGCAAAACAGAGTAATTATATTCATGTCGCAGTTCGATGTAGCAGTCAGATGGCGATCCAGTAACAATGAAAAAGGTAAGGAACAATTTTGAGTTATTGCAGGTAACGACTTAGGGCCACGACGACGACACATTCTATGTTTCGTCGAAATAATCAGCAAATCACTTTTAATAAGCAGCATTTAAATTTGTACGCGAAGATTGATCTTATTATTATTATTGAGAATTAATTTCAAAGGGAAGATTTCATTTTTTATTATTAAGCAAGAGATAGAAATCCTAAGGGAACGTTTCATAGGTTATGGTAGAAGGTGTAATATTAGTATCTGTTTCGACAGCTTAAATAAACTTACATTAGATAATCTAACCATGCAGGCTCATAAAAGACATACAGTTTGTATAAAAATTTCTTAAATCGTCGCTGAGCAGCGACCACCTGATATTTCAAAGAATATCTTACGCGCCACGGCGCAGAATAGGAATTGTTCATAAATTGTATCGATAGCAATAGTTTGTGTATCTTATTTTTTGACAGCTGAAGAATTGTAATCCTCTTCTGTTACCACAGGCGTGATATTTTTTAAAGGTGGCGGACGCGTATATGGCGTGGTCCGCAATCAATAATTAGTTATTATAAAATATTACTATTGTTCAGTGCTATGTAAGGATTTATGTGTGCATATTAGATGAAATATCGAAGTATTAAAGAACTTTATTTAAAGAAACAGCCAGAAAGATAGAAAATTGAAATTGTACAGAGCCTATTGTTAGCAATACTAAGGTAATTAAATAAGTTCTTATGCTCTCAAATGCAGAGGTGCCTGCTTATTACTTAAAGTATTTCTATGCTATCCATCTCCTGCTAATAGCAACAGAAATAACGGTGTTTTTATAGTTTTCATACAGCTACCAGGGACCGACTGCATGTCGGCAAACGTAGTTAAGGCAGAAGGCGCATTGTTATTTACCTTGTTTGTGATTGAAATCCAACTTCTTTTAATGTGTGGTGTAGTATAGCAAAGAAAATTTCCAGCTCTGTCTGGTCCCTTAGGTTTCTCTGTTCGTAGTTACTATGTACGAGGGCTATCCACAAAGTACATTACGTTTTGGAATTGAAAATAAATAAAGTATTGGATTTTTTAAATTATATACAGATGATAGCCACACTTAAATACTACTTTTCTACATAGTTGCCATTTAAATTAAGGCACTTATCGTAGCGATGGACGAGCTTGGAAATTCCTTCGTCGTAAAATTAGGCCGCCTGCACCTTCAACTACGTGGTTACCTCTTCTTGAAGCTGTGCGTCGTCATCAAAACGCTGCATAGCCAACCACTTCTTCATTACTGGGAATAAGTGGGAATCGCTCGGTGCCAGGTCGGGACTGTACGGCGCATGAGGAAACAACTCCCACTTAAAAGATTCGAGAACTTCACGAGTGGCATTTGTCGTGTGGGCCCGGGCGTTGTCGTGAATCAGCAAGATCTTTGAGCCCAACTTTCCCCTGCGCTTGTTTTGTATTGCTCTTCTGAGGTTGTGCAGAGTTTGGCAATACCTTTGAGAGTTTATTGTAGTGCCTCTTTCCAGGAAATCCACAAAAATCACACCTTTTCAGTCCCAAAAGAGGTAACCACGTGGTTGAAGGCGTAGGCGGCCGAATTTTACGACGAAGGAATTTCCAAGCTCGTCCATCGCTACGATAAGTGCCTTAATTTAAATGTCAACTATGTAGAAAAGTAGTATTTAAGTGTTGCTTTCATCTGTATATAATAAAAAAATTTCCAATACTTTATTTATTTTTAATTCCAAAACGTAATGTACTTTGTGGATAGCCCTCGTATCATATCTAGTCGTGATTGAACATGATCACGACACAAATAAATTAAGTGGCAATGCGAACTCTGTTGTTGATCTTGAGAACGCTACGCTTTCTGCAAACGATTTCAGGTGACATATAAAATATGACATGCAGTACTTACGTTTTTTGAAAAGTCTTTGCTCTTCCTGCCAAGGAGTGGTGCAAAACTCGCAATAGATTTCTGAATCTTCACAAGTGAATAATAATTTGATCAAAATGTAAATATCTTTCTTAAAAAAGAAATACACCACAAAGGAAAGGTTGCGTAACAAAAGAGATATAGAGGAGACGGGAAGGTTTCATCGAGAACGGGCGGATCTGATGAACTGTGATCATTCCACCATCGTGCAACATTTGCATGCAATGGGGAAGGTTCAAAAATCGGGTGCATGGATAGCGCGTGAAATAAGCCAAAATCACACAAATCATCGGGTGGCCATATGTGCATCTCTGCTTGCTCGTGATCATTTGTCAACAACATCGAGCACTCCTGTCGCGTAACGTTACTCGTGATAAGAAATGGCGTCTTTATGCTAAACAAGGAAAAGAATGGAATGGTTGAGCCCACACAAAGCAGACGTATCAGGTTGAACAGCGACGGTGTGGTGTATTAAGAGCTGATTCGCCGAAGTGTAACCATTTATTGTCAACAACTGAGAAGTCTTGCAGGGGCAGTCCCAGAACAACGACTAGGAAGGCAGTGATGCTAGTCCACGATAACGCCCGCTGCTAGACTGACAACAAACACAACACGGGAACTGGGTTGGGAAGTCATTCCACACACACCTTATTCATCTGATCTTGTGCCCTCAGATATTCACCTTTTCCGCTCTGTACCGAACAGCCTTCAAGGAATTTCCTTTCGGGATGAGCTTCGAACATGGCTCGATGAGTTCTTCGCCTCAAAACCATGTGATTTCTACTCGCGGAATCGAAAAGTTGCCCCAGCACTGGCAGACTGTTGTAAACAGTGAAGGAAGGTATGTTATTGATGACTAAAGTCAATGTTATATGTGTCTCTTGTGTTTATTAAACTAACAGAAAAATGCTACTAACTTATGCACCAATCTAATTCAAAAGAATGTGGTCGTAAACACTTCCTTAAAATTACATTTACGACATTAAATTGCGAAATGCCCAACGTCTACTTCAGTAAAAGTTTATAGCCGCTGGTGCAATGACTGCTGGGCACATTGAAGAGATTCCTTCGATATTATTACATACGCTGCGACAATGCGATGTGTTAAATCCTCTTGGGTCGTCGTTACTTGTGCACAGATTGCATCTTCGAGTTTCTCCCAGAAAAAAAAAAGCCCAGTGTCTTCAAATCTGGCGAACGCGCAGGCCAGCTGATAACACTTTCACGTCTTATCCGGTGATCAGGAAACAGCTGGGTGAGCACTTTCCTAGCCCCAAGCGAGTAGCGAGTCGGACACCCATCGAGATGGTACCATATATACTTACTTACTTCAATAGATACTTCTTCTGGTACAACCGGTAGCACTTCGGTACTGTGCATATCTTTCACTCGTTAAGGTTTCTCGAATGAAGTAACAATCATTGGCGTAGTTACCAATAATTCCGCACCAGACGTTCGCACTCCATTGCTTCTAAAAGCCAGTGCGGATTCTCAGTCACTGAATAATGCAAGAGTAACTACATCGATAAAGAGGTTTATTTAAAGAGAGAACTTATTGTTCTGACGTCGCGTCATAACCAAGCCACAGAATTCTATGCGTCTCGTGCAATCCAGCTGGTTAATCTGCTGGCGGAGTGACACATGATACGGACAGACGATGTTTGTGAGCAAAATACGAACAACGCCGAACTAATTTATTCCAGAGGCAACCGCAGTTTTTCTGGAGGTAACGCATGTATTACGAGCAACCATTGCCAGAACATTTCAATGGCTCCACTCGTCGCAGGCTTCTTCCATACCCCCTGCGTAATATTCCAATGCTGTTCTAATAACAATCTTTTGCACAGTCGCTGAGTTGTCATTCTCTTTGGACACCGTCTGTCAGGTACCTTTGTGCGTACAACTCAACTGCTCTCTCCGTCTTCCTACCTCATTCTCTGTAAAGAAAAAGCACGTGTAGTTTGTCTTGTTTTGAATTACAATTTTTTTTTCAAACTAACCAGCGCTGGACACGATTGAACGACGCAGACAGAACGTAAGCTACATTTCATCTGTGCCCCTTTTAAATCGGTATCACGGCGGTGCAAAATACTGTTTCCCCTTTATTAGGCGGCCGCTGTGGCCAAGCGGTTCTAGGTGCTTCAGTCCGGAACCGCGGGGCTGCTACGGTCGCAGGCTCGAATCGTGCCTCGGACATGGATGTGTGTGATGTCCTTAGGTTAGTTAGGTTTACTTATTTCTAAGTCTAGGAGACTGATGACCTCAGATGTTAAGTCCCATAGCGCTTAGAGCCATTTGAACCATTTTTGAACCCCTTTATCAGAAGTGACATATTTCCTTATATGGCTATCAACCGATTACCTTCCGCAAAATACAGTAACCGGTTTCATGTTCGAGACAGATAAATCCTAAGTTCTAAGTATTGCCATTCCTCCGAAACTACTAACCGAACTCTGAAGAGATAAACGCAGTAGAATTCGTTTTATTGAAAAAGATAATTTGCTACCAATATATCTGTAATTAATACAACTATGAAAAAGACTAAACGTCGTCATAGCTGAGATGGCTGAAAACAGTACGATGTTGTAAACGTTTCAGGAAATGGCTTTACCACCCTGTGTATTTAACACTACGGAAGCGAGTGGGCCTGGAGAATGCGATTACACCGTCACCACACAGTGATCCAGTAATTAATTACATCGATAAATAAATTGAAATGATATGTCAAACGCGCACAGCTGTCTCATGCGGTTTTGGTTTCTATATTTTGCTGCACTTGTAATATTCCATTCCAGAAGAGCAATACAACTGTAATAAAATTCCTTCCCAACTAGTACGCCACGAAATTAAACACCAAACAATGTAACGTGCAGTTTTGGTTTCTGGATTCACCATTCTTGCACCTCTTGATTAGGATATGGAGGGAATAATTACAAACTTAATTTTTTTATTCGTTTCGATTTACATTTCCAGCTCGTTGTCCGAGATCAGGTTTGTTATGTTATGATCGAAACACTTTCTCTCGCTTTTTCTTAATTTATTTACGTCTAAAAAGCTTTTTATAAGAACTGTCACAGCATTTTTATAGAATAAAAATAAAGTATAAACTGAGATGAGACACAACATGTTTACAGGCCAAAAACAAAACACACACGGATCCTGCAGTTGGCACGCGTCACCTGTATTTATAAACTTTTTAATTACAATAATTTTCTAGTTAGAACATTAATTTTGACGAAATTATGTATTCCTAGAAACTGAGAAATTAGAGTCACTACAACATAACATTGGTTATTTAAATCTACTTCAATTTTTCAAATTAATGTACTATTTAAACAAAATATTTTTGTACAAAACAAATTATACTTTCACGAGCGACCTGCTTTGGACTCACTGGCTAGCACTAAGCATCAACGACCGGACGATTTGTTTATAATAAGCAGTGAGATGTAAGATAATTAACTCGATTAGAGTTATTTCGCACCTCACTGTCGGAAAGAGTTTCCAAAGACTGAGTAAAAGCCTGATGTCCACAAGCCGCAACAAGTCTCCCTCACGATCTTCGTTGGATTCTTGAGAGTGCATAGTGCTCAGTCTATTAGCTGTTCTTGTGTACTGAGGAATACTCGAGCGTTATCTAGGCATTTTTATTCGTAAACAAAACGAAATCAAAACGTAATAAGTAGGTAACCAAATCACAAAGTAGACTCAATAAATTCGTTTTTCCTAGCCAAGAAGTCAAATATAAATTAAACTTATCGAAAGGAGCAAAGCAATTTCATTAAGATTTTAATATACGAAGCGAAATCATTAAATCAATATACTCTAGCCACGTAAATTCAACGTTAGATTGTATTCATAAAGATAAGATTGTAGCATTTAATTCTCTTACTGATGTAAACCTCCAAAAACGCTTCTGTCACTGAGGTAAAAAGAAAAACAGCACCGTCTAACTTTGGTATACTACAAACTAGCGGCGCTGTCTGTTTGTTCTTTGGTGAATTACGCCGTGATTATCGTGTCAGAGAGGGGAATATCTTAACTACTAAGCCTAGCTGGCTCCTAAAACTTTAACTGAATATATCTTTTTTTTTCGTGACCCGATGAAATAAAGCCTAAACATTGTCCCAAGCTACACTCAAGTTACCTATGAAAACTCCATGAAAATTCCTCTAGTAGTTTTGGAGATTAGCGTGCTCAAACAGACAGGCGATTTTTTTTTTTAAAAAAAAGAAGCGTTGAGATGGCTCCAACCACTATTGGACTTAACATCTGACGTCATCAGTTCCCTGGACTTAGAACTACTTAAACCTAACTAACCTAAGGACATCACACAGATCCATGCCCGAGGCAGGATTCGAACCTGCGACCGTAGCAGCAGTGTGGCTCCGGACTGAAGCGCCTAGAACCGCACGGCCACTGCACCCGGCCGTGTGCAGTACAACATTAGATGCATTATAATGTTATAATTTTTTCTTTGAATTAAATGTTTTTAACAAAACTAACTGCATGTTGTATTCAGAAGACGAATAACTAAATAATGAGTGGTCAGGTTTAGTACGTAAATCCTAAATAAAATTTTAACTGTTGCTAGGATGTGTCGATCACCCATTACGTATTTAATATGCTGTATAAAAGAAAAACAGTGGTATCTGAATGATTAGCTCCTACTTGTATTTCCAGCTACCTTCCCCATCCGAAATAAACGATGAGATGTTGAGCTTAATTACTGTATGTTGCATATAAGTATTGTACTCGACTGTAGCTTAAAAGAAGTACTAACTAGATGCTGAATGAATTGCATGACCCAGGGAGCGACACGCGGGGGCAGATGAAGATCTCTAGATTTTTCTTTTAATAGTGGTCCAGAAAACTTTGTAGGCTTTCACGGATTAACTGGCGTCTATCTTCAAGTGTCTGGCATTCCAGTCTTTCGGTCATTTCCATGACGCCCTTCAGTGAGTCAGTCTAACATATGACTATTCGCAATGCTCTTCTTTGTAGATATCCAACAGCCCTTATTTGGTATGGGCCCTGCACAACTGAGCAATGTTCTGGGAAGGGCGCATAAATGTTTTGTATACACCCTTCTTTGCGAACTGACTGCACTTCCCCAGCATCCCACTATTGAACCAAGGTCTGATGCCTGCTTTACTTACGATCGAGACTATGTGATTCTTCCATTTCGTATTCCTACAAATTGTCGCACCCAGCTATTTGTTTATATAGGGGAGAGTGGGGTAAGACGGGATAGTTAATATATTTGGGGCCATAAAATCATCAATCGCAGTCAGAAGTTTTTGAAAAAATTATGGTGTAATTGTACATTATTATAGCTGAGAATGAAGTATGAACAAATTTGTTTTGACTTTTCAATTACAATATAAAACTGTCTTTGTAATACAATGACAAGTTTCCATCTTGCCCCATCTAGTGGGGCAAGATGGGGTTACTAGTGGGGCATGATGGGGTCAGTCTTAGCACAGTGCACAAACATGAACTGCTTCATCGTCTACATCTTCTTCTCCTGCACAGGAACAAGGAGTCCATCTTTTGCATATAAAACACTGAATCCACCCTTCAGTAGACTGTGAGTACAAGTATCCACACTAAAGACACTCAGCGTCAGCAGATTCTGATGAAGAGGAACTTATCTGCTTACGTTTTAAGTCGCTTTTGTTAATTTCTTTGCCTTGCTTTTGTATTTTCTTCTTACTACACGACTTCTTTAGCAGTACTTGGTTAGTGATGGTTGTATTTTTCTTAGTTTGAGCAAATCTCTTTGTTAAGTTTTTCCTAGCTTGTCCCATTTGCTTAATTTCTTTTTCTCTTTTTAAATGTATTTCTGCTTGTAAATCATTTTTGTGGGGTGATTCAGCCAAAACTGCTGGTTTATCATGCTTTCGGTTCTTCTTTTTTGAATGGAGGCCACTGAAAGAGGGGACCGGTACAATGTCTTCTGGTGTTGGACATTTTGGAATGGTTACAGCCTCTCCACCAGTTGTAGTAACATTAATTTGACTTGAAACAGGCTGAATATTTTCAATTGGAGCAGCAACTTCAAGTATTTCATATGCAGCATCAGCCTGGAGAATGTCGGAGGGAACAGCTGGAGTTGACATACCCGATTTAGCAGCAGGCTGATGTGGGCTGGAGACACCAGAAGGTTGAGGCAGGCCTAAATAGGCGGAAGCAGCAGGCTGAGGTGAGTTGAAAGCAGCAGAAAGCTGGTTGGTGTTTATAGCCCCGTGGGTTTTCGGAAGCCATGATGGCTGCCATGGAGGAGCTCACTCTGTTCGAGATACTTCATTACTCAGAATAAGTTGTAGCCGGCCAGAGTGGCCGAGCGGTTAAAGGCGCTACAGTCTGGAACCGCACGACTGCTACGGTCGCAGGTTCGAATCCTGCCTCGGGCATGAATGTGTGTGATGTCCTTAGGTTAGTTACGTTTAAGTAGTTCTAAGTTCTAGGGGACTTATGACCACAGCAGTTGAGTCCCATAGTGCTCAGAGCCATTTGAACCATTTTTTTGAATAAGTTGTAAGACTATCGAACAAATGGCTGTCAAGGATACCGGACAGTATTTTGTAGATGACGTCTGCTACCCTTTTTCTAGGTAGGTGTGACGTGTGTCTTCTTCCAACTAGTTGTCACAGCACCGACTTACCATCCTAGTTGACCTGTGGGATTTTGATGTGCATCATTGTGGAACCAACAAGATTAAAACTGTGTGCAGGACCGAGACTCGAACTCGGTACCTTTGCCTTTCGCAGGCAAGTGTGTGTGAAATCTTATGGGACTTAACAGCTAAGGTCATCAGTCCCTACGTTTACACACTACTTAACCTAAATTATCCTAAGGGCAAACACACACACCCATGCCCGAGGGAGTGCTCGAACCTCCGCCGGGAGCAGCCGCACAGTCCATGACTGCAGCGCCTGAGACCGCTCGGCTAATCCCGCGCGGCTCGCGGGCAAGTGCTCTACCAACTGAGCTACCCAAGCACGACTCACGCACCGCGAAAGGCAAGGGTCCTGAGTTCGAGGCGCGGTCCTGGCACACAGTTTTAATGTGCCAGGAAGTTTGATATCAGCGCACACTCCGCTGCAGAGTGGAAATCTCATTCTGAAGATAAAAACGTGTATCGTGGTTAACTCTCGGACACATTTAGCATTTATAGTGCTGTGCGTATTATTGCATCGATTAGAGGAGTTTTGTTTGTTGGAAGTGCCTCTTCTGATGTGTCTCCGGCAGGCGTTCCGGCACCTGCCTCATACGTCCGTCATTTACAGCGTTGACGAACTGTTTTGTTGCTTGTTTGCTTTCTTCTTTTTTCCCAGTAGTCACTTTCTCCCGTGCAGCCGTTACTTTTTGTGTGCCTAGTCTGATGTCATCTTTCGTCTTTACCGTCATCTGCTGGACTCACTTTCCACTTTTGTTTTAAGAGAAAGTTTGAAAGATGACTGTTCCGTTACTCGGCGCGGGGTCTAAGCTGCAGCGAAACAGTACTGACACGCGTAGCTGCCGGTAATTTCTCAAGGCAAGACGGATGAGCGACACGCTAACTGGTAAGATTAAGAAGCAGGCATTAGGAGGAAGACGCTTTTGGACCAGCTCCTAAGTCAGTGTAAACTTCGCGGTCTTCCGTGGGAGATATAAGGCTGCAAAGCGAGCAGTCAGCATCACGAGAGGTGACGCAACCGACGACGTTCAACAATTATTCTACGTATTTCATTTGTTTACTTAGAACACGATTTTCTAAAACAGCAGAATAATAACGTGCATACTGATATCATAGGCTTTTGCCTAACTTGTGTGAGTGATTGTGGGTTGGCGTGCTAGTGTTTGATGTGGTAGCGGTTGTGCCATCAGTGTGGAAAAAAAAAGGTCGAACGACATTGGGAGACCCCAATGGATACGCTCAGCCGCCTAATTTGAAAGATTTTCACAAACAATGGCAAATATCCTTCTCGAGATCTGAGTTCTGTGTCGTAACCGTAAACAACAGGTGAAAAAAGTCATGGGGTAGCGATACGCACACGTATAGACGGTGGTAGTATCGCGTACACGAAGTATAAAAGGGCAATTTATTGACGGAGCTGTCATTGTACTCGGGCGATTCATGTGAGAAGGTGTCCCATGTGATTATGGCCGCTGGACGGGAATTAACAGACTTTGAACGTAGTGCTTAGATTTGCTAGTACTTTCAGACAAGCAACACTACGTGAAATAACCGCAAAAATCAAAGTGGGACGTACAATGAACGTCTCCGTTAGGACACTGCGACGAAATATGGCGTTAATGAGCTATGACAGCAGCGCCTTTGCTAGCAGCGCGACATTGCCTGCAGCACCTATACTGGGTTTGTGACCCTATCGGTTGGCCCCTAGACGACTGGAAAACGGTGAACTGGTCAGATGAGTTTCGATTTCAGTTGGTAAGAGCTGATGGTGCGTTCGAGGTTGGCGCAAACCCTACGAAGCAATGCATCCATGCTCTCAACAAAACACTGTGCAAGCTGGTGATGGCTCCACAATGCTGTGGACTGTGTTTGCATGGAGTAGACTGGGTCATTTGGTCCAACTGAAGCGACAGAGATTATTTGCAGCCATTCGTGGATTTTACGTTACACCAACCAACGATGGAATTCTTATGCATAACAATGCGCCAAGTGTCAGGCCCACAATTGAAGAAAATTCTGGACAGTTCGAGCGAATTATTTGGCGACCCAGAGTTCCCAACATGAATTCCACCGAACATTTATGAGACATAATCGGGAGGTCATTTCATGCGCAAAATTGTGCACCGGCAACAATTTCGCAATTAGGGACGGCTATAGAGACACCGCGGCTCATTATTTCTGTAGCGGACTTCCAACGATTTATCGAGTCCATGCCTCGTCAAATTGCTGCACTACGTCGAGAAAGGAGGTCAGCCACGATATTAGGAGGTATCCCATGACCTGTCACCTCAGTGTATGTCGGATCAGTCTAGCTGAGTATGGTGATTGAGTTTTAGCGTCATGTTCGTGCCATTGATGACAAAGTACATTAACAAATACTCGTCAAGCTGATCTGACGCTCAAACATATAATGCAAATTTTATTTGTTTGCGGGAACGTAACTCCATTACTGCTACACATTGAAATTTCCGTGGCGAAGTGTCGTATATACATTAATTGAGTATCGTGCAGAAGATAACAGAGAGAAGGTCGAAATACTGAAATGCGTCTCCCGAAAATCTGTTTCATTGTGAAATATCGTAACACACTCCCTTTTTTCAATGGCCGCACGAACGTCGAATGAAATGATATTGAGTCAACCGATCGCGCAATAGAAAGTCAACTACAATCGGTTAGTAATGGAAAAGCATCAGGATCAGATGAGATACCTAAAAGATTCTACAAATATTATGCGAAAGAACTTGCTCCCCTTTTAGCAGCATTTTATGGTAGATCGCTGGAGCAGAGACTGGAAGAAAGCGCAGGTCATTCCCGTTTTTAAGAAGGGCCGTAGGACGGATGCACACAATTATAGACCTACATCGTTAACGTCAATCAGTCGTGGCGACAACGTGTCCAGGATTTTGTCAAAAGGAGGTGGGGCGTCCGATTTGTTAAAGATTACCTTAAAAAGGCTCATGTTTTTTGTTCTATTTTGAAAACACATTTATTTATTTAATATACATTATTTGCTTTTGGAAAACCTTCGTACAAATATTATTTGGTCTGCAAATTTAAGCAGGAAATATTTTACTTAAATAAGTATGAAATATAATAAGAAATACCGAACTGCGCAATTACGTTCCTTTCGTAAAATAAAGTACAACCAGCTTCAGTCACAGTCGTGATTATATTTCAAAGCTCCATGCATTTCGAACACTGCGAACCTATCTTCAGGTGCTCTAACAGTCTGCATCAGTTTTTTTCTGTTCTCATATTAGCTTAATTCACGTCCTGGTAGCACTGAAATAGCGTATTACAAAGTGACACATTGTGAATATAAGTTTACAAAACTAAGATAAATCGAGAGATAATTTACTGTTTCCAGTATTGGATACATGGCTTTGTAGCACAGTGAGAGCACACATGTTTATGTGCATTTATATACTTATACACTTATATACTTGCGTACGTACACATAAACGTGTTTTACTCAGACTGTATTTCAAAACCACGTGTCCACTACAGGAAAGAGTAAGATGTTTTTCGATTTGTCTTAGTTTTGTAAACTTATATTCACATTGTGCCACTTTTTAATATACCATTGTAATCTTACCAGGACCAAAATTAACCTAAATCTGAGAAAAAAAAAACAAAGCTGATGCTGACTGTTAAATCACCTGAAGATGGGCCCCCAGGGTTCGAAATGCATCGTGCATGAAAATAAAATCACGATTCTGACTGAATATGGTTGTTCTTAATTTTACGAAAGTAACACGGTCACGGAACACACTCTGATAACTATGGATAAAATAAAGTAAAATATTTATTTGGCAATATAATAACTTCACTCTATTGCCAAACGAATTAAAATTCAAATATAATGTATTGCTTCATTGCTAATAAACACAGCTGAGTCAACTAATGTAAGGCTCACTATCGCAGAGCAGAATAATCTTAATGTTGGTTGAATAACTTATAAAATTAAAAGGGTTCATATCTTTTTTGACAATAGCTTCCTTTCTCCTGCAGTCTTGTATTTAAATTTAAGACTTACCTGAATCAAGACAGAATTTGTTCGGCGTATCAAAGCATCCCACATTCATCAAATAGTCTCAAATTTTATTAAAGTATCTTTCATTTTATTAAAAAAGTTCTTCAGTTTTCTTAAGTGATCAAGAATTTTTTTTAAATTTTTATTTCTACAGTCAACTTGAAACTATAACAACCAAATTTATTTATAAAACAAAAGGGAATACACAGATACTATAAGCTACAGTTTTGGAATCTTAACATTGATTCACGCATTAATTTCAGTTCGACTTTTAATGCATGCGAGCTCACGAATGTGTTTGTATTCATCCACGATAATGTGGTTACATAGTCTTTGATGCTAATAAACTCCTTTACGATGTACAACATACATTGTCTTTCATATGATTTTTATTTAGTTGTGACAGTTGGACTCACTGTCCCAAGGATATTACGAATGTGACGTTTCACAATAGAATATTTTCTTGGAGAAAAACTTTAAGCCATGATATATCGCCATTTCACAAGTGAGCCATATTTATGCAAAGAAACATAGTACAAAATGAAATCGCTAGCTGCCTTCTAACGTAAGTATAGCTTTTAGTGCTGGGAATCTCCGAAGAGGTGTCAGCTCGTCTTCGATGCAGCTCTTTCTCATTTAAGCAGAGAGGCTGCATCTTTATGAAAATTGGGATGTGCCAGCAAAGAAAGCGGTTCGGAGGGTATTGGCTGTGGCCTATAGTAAGGGAACTATCTCGGCATTTGCTTAGGATGAAAATGCGAAACCACAGAAAACCGTATCCACAGTTGCCGACGGATGGATTCAAACGACCCCGCCTCCTGAATCCAAGGATTGCTACCTCTTCACCTCGGTGCAGAACTACCCACGGCCAGTGGAGCACGTGAAAAACCTGGTTGTTATTCATTGTTTTCAAATAAAAAAAGCATCGCAAATAAGATGGAATTCTGATATTGCATGTTCTTCCTTTAAATGTGCATGTTTTGTCATTTGATAGTACATGAATGCATTCATTTTAATTTAAATGTGCATGAAATTTGTGTCTTTAGTTATTGTAGTATTACAAGAGAGAAAATAGATTTTGGACAAAAGGCTGGAGGAGGGGGGGGGGGATGCAAACGCACTCGCCTCGAACGAATGGACGAATTCAAGCAGCCCGCTGAAAAAATATTTTAGAAACGGACTATAGAATGTGTTGTCATCATGTATTCCTTCTTCTCTCCAAAAACCTCTCCCCAACGTTCCATATAGGAACCGGTTTTCATAATTTAGTACCGCCAGTATGACCAGATTTGGGCTAATAATGGTAGAGTTTTGTGCAATTTTTTAAAGAAATGCAACCATCGCCGTTTGGATGATATTTTTGTTGACCAGCGAGATTTGTGGACGACGCAGTCAAATCCAAGAGTACTTTTATGCACTGATTTTAATTTAATGTTATTTGCATGATGTGTGCCGCTCTACTTTCTTGCGAAATGCTGAAATTTTTCAAAAACGAAGTTCTACCAGTCTCCAAATAATGATTCTAGTGTTAACATTAAACTGCTAAAGACGGGTAATTAAGCTATTATAGTAGAGCGTGCATACAGTGTGTTCGGGAATTTCCGTTACAAACTTCTAGGAATCGTGGAGGGGAGTGAGTATATACTATTTTGAACAGGAACCCATGTCAGAAAACGTACCGTTTCCGTTCTACGGAGGTTTCAGTCCAGATGTTTAACTCATCCACTTCTGCTTGAGGAATTGAATTAGATGTGACACAGTGCAACTGTTAGGTGACAATTCGAAAGGAAACGTAACGAGACATTCATTTGTCACTTAAACACGTCTGCTTCTATGAACACTTGAACATTACGTATTTACTTATTCAAAACAAAAAAAACGCGCATATTGTATGTACAGAACAGTACTGACTCATTACCACAGCGGCTCGATGTGGCGACCAAATGGCTCTGAGCACTATGGGACTCAACATCTATGGTCATCAGTGCCCTAGAACTTAGAACTACTTAAACCTAACTAACCTAAGGACATCACACAACACCCAGTCATCACGAGGCAGAGAAAATCCCTGACCCCGCCGGGAATCGAACCCGGGAACCCGGGCGTGGGAAGCGAGAACGCTACCGCACGACCACGAGCTGCGGACAATGTGGCGACCACCAATGCTGTTACAGACATTGTTTCAACGAAGGATATTCTGATACTCACTCTCCATTCCACCTGGTGTCACTTCAGTGTCTAGTGTTGCAGACTTGGACACGTTACACACCTGAATTGAAACCATCTTAGGACGGAAGCGGTACGTTTACGGACATGGGTACTATTCAGAATATTATATACTCATTCCCCTCTACAAGCCGTAGAAGTCTGTAAAGGGAATTTTGGAACACCCTGTGTTTTTAACTTATCATGACGCTAGCGGTCGAATCAAAATATGTTTTCTTCTTTCTTGTTAAAAACTTATCCGTAATTAGAAACCACGAGAACAGCACACAGCACAAAAATAATAAACGGCGGCACTTACATTACATTAAACTGCAAGTAAGAACTAAACTGATTAACAAAACAAAATCTGAATTCGAGTAAGGCCAACAATGTAAAATAGTTGTTTTTGGCTAAAGTACGATATATTGTTAGTTTAAATCTATCGATGGCCTTGTTGCCTGTCGATAGTACGTATCCTTTCTTCAACGTATGATTGAAAATCACAATATAAGGGGCGAACAAAAAGTTTTCGTACGGTGGCTGCACAGTACAAAATCGTTATGCACCTCAGGCAAAATCGCCATGGGCATTGAGGCAATCATCCCACTGACGCACCAGGTTGATATCTGTTTGGTGGAACACCGTGTCCCGCTGCCTGAAGAAGTCCGTAACTGCTTCCTGCACACCCTCTCCCGACAAGAATTGCTGTGCCGTTTATTATTTTTCAAGGCCTTTGTGTAAGGGATCGAAGGCGTGATATCGCTTACGGAGAGATCAGGACTACAGGGTGGGTGCTCAAGTATCTCCCATTTGAGTTGGCGTAACTTCTTCGTTATTCCAGGGTTGAATGAAAAGTAATACCTCCACCTTCGTTAATTGGGTTTGGATGGGAATATTTTGATAAATCAAACGCAGAAATAATCCTTAGAATGTGATCTTTAATTACCAATATTCACTTTTCCACATAATCACCAGCCAATTGGATACATTTCTGCCAACGATGAACCAGTTTTCTGAAGCCGTCGACACTCTTGTTTCCGCAACCACAGTCTCACAGTTCTCTCAACGTCTTCACCAGAAACATAATGATGTCCCCGCAGGTCGTCTTTCATTATCGGGAACAGATGGAAGACAGACGGTGCTAGATCTGGATTGTATGGAGGATGCCATTCGGTAGTGAGATTCAGTCTCTGAAGTTCTGCTGTGGTGGCACGTGAAGTGTGTGGTTTGGCATTATCATGCTGCAGCAAAACATTTCCCTTTTCCTTTCGGACCTTTGTTAGGCGTCGTTTCTGAGTTCGCAGTGTTGTGATGCAACACTCTGAATTTATTGTTGATCCACGATCAAGCAAATCAACATGGATAGCACCATCTACGTCCCAGAACACTGCGGCCGTGATTTTTCCAGCTGAAGGAAGCGCCTTGAATTTCTTTTTCTGGGGCGAGTCTTTGCGTCGATATTCGATAGACTGACGTTTCATCTCCAGGTCGTAATGGTGTACCCACGTTTCTCGTAACGCAAGAGGAGGTCCTGGCAAATTTCAAGTCTGCTGTGCTTTCATTTCAGGAGTCAGCATCCGGGGTACCCATTGTGCACAGATATTCCGATAGCCAAGCAAAGCAAAAATGTGACTCAGACGTTCGTGTGAAATGCCGATTGTGTTTGCGATTTCTCTGTGAGTGATACGACGATCGTCCTGAATCAATCTGTCAACATTTGCTTGTGAAACTCGGTGGTTGCTGTCACAGGCCGTCCAACTCTTTGTTTGTCACGCAGGTCAGATGTTCCCGCCTCAACATCTTTAAACTTACTCGCCCAACAACGCACAGTAGTCACATCAACGCAATCACCATAAACTGCTTTCATTCTCTGATTAATCTCCTTTGTGGTGACACCTTCTGCTGTCAAGAATTCAGTAACTGCACGTTGCTTAAATCATATTGACCGACCGTCTTCGTCTGCGATATGGGGGCGTGCGTTGTCGTGAAGCAGCAGCACCCATTATCGCACGATTCCACAAAGTTGCTTTTCCACCGGCTTCAGACTTGGTGCCCTACACACTTTCTTTATTCTACGATGGTTGTCTACCAGTATTTGTCCTTCAGCAGCCGAGAAAAGAATAAAAGCACGTTGGTCATGTTTGGATGTTCTTCTCCTTAATGTCGCCATAGCTCACATTTCCGTATTGACCGTACGCACGTCGGGAAGACACGTATGTCAGACCTGTTCCTTGCATATGTGCCTGTGCTTATATACCCGCATCGAAGTCGTGCTACGTTGTATACACGGTGCAGCAACGCCCTCAAACGGAGACTTTTTAGATCGCCCCACATACCTTTCAATTTCATTTCACGGCATCTAGGTCCTGTGTGATTTCATTTAGGCGATAGGGTGGAAGGGGAGGAGGGGGGGGAGGGGAGGAGGGGACGGGTCCAGACCCCCGCCTCCCACACACACACACACACACACACACACACACACACACACACCTCTTTTGCGTAGTTCTTGTTTGGGGAGTTATGGAATATGTTTTATGCTCAACATTTATGACGTTTCTGGAGAATGAAAATCTCTTCCATAAAAATCAACATGGATTCCACAAGCAGAGATTTTGCGAAACAGCTCGCTCTGTTGCTCCATGGGATTCACAGCGCTGTAGATAAAGGCGCTCAGGTTATTGCCGTATTCCTTGATTTCAGGAAGGCACTTGACACCATCCCGCACTGCTGTTAGCAAAAAAAAAAAAAAAAGCACGAGCTAACGAGCTATCCGAGTATCAGGTGACTGGATTCAAGACTTCCTTGCAGATAGAAACCGAACAAGTCGCTCTCGACGGAACAATATCGACAGACGTAAAGGTAATTTCTTGAGTGACCCAAGGAAGTGTGGCAGGACTGTTACTGTTTGCAATATATGTAAATGATCCAGTAAAAAGTGTCGGAAGCTCTTTCAGACTTTTTGCAGATGACGCTGTTGTCTAAAAGAAAGTAGCTATACAAGAGGATAGCATATGTTTGCCAAATGAAAATGTCGCTCAGAGTATTGATGAATGGTGCAGGCTCTGGCAATTGACCTGGAACGCAAATAAATGTAACATGTTGCACATACAAAGAAAAAGAAATCCGCTGTTGTACAACAACGCTATTGATGAGAAACTACTGGAAACAGTACCTACCGTAAAATATCTAGGAGTAACTATCCAGAGCCACCTAAAGTGGAATGACCGCAGGAAACAGATAGTAGGAACAGCAGATGCCAGACCGAGATTCATAGGAAGAATCTTAAGGAAATTTAACTCATTCGCGAAAGAAGTGGATTATAAGGTGGTTGTGCGACCGATTCTCGGGTATTGTTAACGACGAGTGGCGCGTTAATTAACGGGAGCGTTTAGTAGGCACGAGAGCGTTAACGAGATGCTTAACGACGTCTAGTGACAGATGCTGCAAGAGAGGCGTCGTGCGTCACGGAGAGATTTACTATTGAAGTTTCGAGAGATCACTTTCTGGGAAGAGTCAAACAACATATTACATACTCCCACAAACAGGGTGATTTTTTCCACCGTGTACAAACTCTTAGGACTGATCGATGAGAGGATAAAGAACAAAAAAGTTCTAATGAATTTATGTCCAAAAAAGTGTGGTTTCCATGCTAGACACCATTTATTCAGTCATACATTGTTACAGAGACTGCAGTCCAATACGCGCTACCGAGCGAGGTGACGCAGTGGCTAGCACACTGGACTCGCATTCGGGAGGACGGCAGTTCCATCCCGTGTCCGGCCATCCTGATTTAGGTGTTCCCTTATTTCCCTAAATCGCTCCAGGCAAATGCCTGGATGGTTTCCTTAAAAGGGTACGGCCGATTTCCTTTCCCGTCCTTCCCTAATCCGATGAGATCGATGACCTCGCTGTTTGGTCTCTTCCTCCAAACAACCCAACCACAATACGCGCTTTACCATGCAGCCGCAGTTACAGTCTGTGCCGTAAATGGTTTCCATGTGCCTCAACGCATGCGTGTACGCGCTGTAGCAATTTCTGCATCACACGTTCACATCGGCGAGGTTGAACCTCAACAGTGTCAAAGGCAGTGTGAATACGCCGCTCCAGTGTCTCCGCATAAGGAATGAGCTCTGCATACACGATACTTTTGAGATGACTCCGTAACTAGAAATTGCACGGGTTGAGATCCAATGAACGAGCGGACCATTCATCTGGATCCGTCGTCAGATCCATCGACCAGGGAAGACACGATTATCTGCGTCTGGAAGTTAACGACGAAGTGGACCGGAGCATCATCATGTAACAGCCACATAGCCCTTCGAATCATCAATAGCATTTCTTCCAGCAGTCATCCATAAAAAACACCGATAGTTCCGGTCTGTTAGGTGACGTGGAAGGAAGACTGGTCCCAAATACAGAAGCCAGCTATCCCGACCCACACATTTCGGCAGCACAGATGCTGATGGTTCAAATGGTCCAAATGGCTCTGAGCATTATGGGACTTAACTTCTGAGGTCATCAGTGTTCTAGAACTTAGAACTACTTAAACCTAACTAACCTAAGGACATCACACATATCCATGCCTGAGGCAGGATTCGAACCTGAAGAGCCTAGAACCGCTCGACCACCCCGGCCGGCCGATGCTGACGACTCGCTATCATCATACATGGGGGTTCTGCATACTATCCCACAAATGACTGTTATGAAAGTTGAAGATACCTTGATGACTCCATCTGTGAATAGGATTTACGACACAAACCTGAGGTCGTGGTTGCCTGGTAAAGAAACCAGCGACAAAACAGCTCCCGATGTGGAAAGTCTGTCGCCAGTAAGCCCTGCACATGCTGCAAGTGTCATGAAGAATGTTCCACACGGTCATCCGACTTACCCTGTATTGGCGGGCCAACTGCCTGGTACTGCCAAGGCGATCGCCTTCCACTGTATTAATCACATTTTCCTCCAAGTCTGGTGTCCGAACGTTTCGGGCACCTCCTTCATGATTTCCTGCTTCCTGAAACTACCCTGTATCAGAAAACAAGTGAAACACTGTTGCTAACGTTGAATGTTGTGGTTGTTGTCGGTGGGGATGGGTCTCCTGATACAACTTCCTGCCCGCCGCCCGTTGCCATCTGCCTTCCCGTAATAAACATCATGTTGGCAAGCTCTCGATTCAAACACGGAACCATTGTGTATAACGCCGTATCACATGCACTACAAGGTGTGAGTCAGTAAGAGAAGTGAATCGGACACAACATTACCAATTACTATGGCAGGATAGGGCGCTAGAACATGACTTTTGGGGAACAGTACCACCCTCTAGGAGGAAAACATGCACAACTGTGGCTGCATGGTACAGCGCGTATTAGACCGCAGTCTCTGTAAAGTATGATTGAACGGGAATCGGAGTGTAATTGGAGGCCTTAGTACTCAAAGGACGGCCTATCACAGTCTAAGTGAAAGTGGAAAAAGTGATGGATCAGTATTCAATTTCCTGTGCAGTATTTTGAACATGGTAAAGGTCGCCGCCCGCTTAATTCTACGACTGCTCCTTGTCGCACTCTTCAGTCCGAAGACTAGTTTCCGCTGGGATTCGTGACATATCACACCCATTCAAACAGCTGCTGAAGCGAGACACCAGCAACATTTTTCAGTTCTGACATTTCAATTCATATGCTTTTTTAGACTAGTAACCAGAAAGGAGGGAAAGAAGATGGGGTTTTCGACCCGTCGACATAGAGGTCCTAATGACTCGGATTGTGTCAAGGATGGGGAAGGAAATCGGCCGTGCCCTTTCAAAGGGTGACCTCCCGATATTTGCATGGAGCGATTTAGGGAAATCAAGGAAAACCTAAATCTGAATGGCCGGACAAGAGTTTGGACCGTCGTCCTTCAGAAAGCGAGTCCAGTGTGCTATCCACTGCGCCACCTCGCTCGTCTCTAATCAGAGTGGACGTGTGATTCGTGTATCAGTGTGACCCAGAGTCAAACGATCAAATGAAGCAATAGAAACGTATGGCGTCATTATAGAGTAGAAATATCTCTGGAGTGAGCATTTAGATACGCGGAACTGATTTTGAGTTGACAATATACATTGCCGACGCGCTCACGTGATCACGGGACGATGTAGGTTTGCCGTAATGCGTCTAATAAATTTTGAATGTCATTTCATTTCTAGTACAGACAGATTCCCTTCGTAGGTGCGGTGGATTTGGTATAGGCATTTTGTAGGCGCCATAACAATTTGCATTTGATATCTGGAATAAACTGGGCTCTAAAGCTTTGAAGAGCATAATAAACGGCCGTCAAGTTACAACACCGTTACGTGAAGTCATTTCACCTAGACCAGTGTCAAACGGCAAAAGTGAGGTTATGAGTCACAAAAAAGTCAGAGTATAGTATCGGAATTGAGGAACTAACAACAACAAAGTTTATTAATGACCAAAGCAACCTTCATAACGTCTGCTCTTGATCATTTTTGTTTGGCGAAGTGCTGAGAAGTGAAATGATATACCAAAACATCGATATTCATTTGCTAGGGAAAATATATACATATAAACACATCAGTCAACAGCTTGTTTGTTTTACGTAACTAATAATATCATAAACAACTGTGTTTCTCTCCTTTATTAAAGCTCACCTTTTCACTTACAGTGTTACGTAATGAAAACTGCTTAGTCCACTTACGTTGGTATGTGGGTACACTGTGGGTATTAACTCTGTTCTCTTATTCTAAAACCTAAATAATATTTCGCTTTCAAAAGTCTGACCTCGCTTGTGTAAGAACATTCGATGGAAAAAATATCCAAGTCACCCTGGAACATTTGCAATTTACTATGAAAACAGCAAAACAACGAGCGAGAGAGGCGAAAATAGGTTAACTTACGATATGAGCCAGACGACAATACCATAAAGACTTTCTTCCAGAGAAATCTTGACTTCCCGTGACGTGACGTGTCGGTCCGTTGACGACCGGTGTGAATGCCGCTTTTTGAGATGCATTGTGGAATGTTTTGACGGACGCGATGGCCAATGTGAATTGTCCTTTATCAAAGAGCGTCGTCCTGACATCACATGACAATTCCAGCTAAATGTTGACGACAACACGTCATGCCAAAACATTCCACAATGCATCTTAAACGGCGGCATTCAGACAGGTCGTCAACTGATCGTCATGTCACGTCATGTCACGTCACGGGACGTCAAGATTTCTCGGGAAGAAAGTTTGACGATATCGTCGTTTGCTGATATCATAAATTAACCTACTTTCGCCGCGCTCGCTCGTGTTTCTTTTTTTTATTTTGTGTTGTTTTCGTGGCAGAGAGCGTGGCAAGATACGTGACAGTAATGTGATACGCTTATTACAATATCTGCCCATTCCATTTCCGCACGGAGAGCGGAAAGAATGATTGCTTATACATCGCTATGTGTGCTGCAGTTAGTTTAATCTTGTCTGCACGATCCCTATGAGAGCGACTGTGAGCGTGTGCAACGGGCTGAGAATTCGTGTCGGATGGTAAGCGTGCACGGATGGCCGAGGCGTTTAAGGAGACCGCTGGCGTTAAGCGGGAGATCCGTGTCCGAGACCCGGTTTGGCACAAATTTTCATCTGTTACATCGATTCATTTTGATGCCCAAAAGTGGCTAATGTCATTGAAGGCCTTTGAATGCTTCAGCTATGATTGTGATCGTTCAGGTCCATATTCCTACAAATAGTTGCACCCAGTTTAACAACTCCAGTTGTAACTCTCTGATGGTGTACTCGTAGACAGTATACTATTGTTCCGCGTTTTATAAACTGCACAGTTTTAGATTTCTGTAGGTTTAAAACAAGTTGGCTATATTTGCACGACTTTTAAATATTATGAAGATCTGACTGAATATTTGTGCAGTATTTGTAAACAGCACTTCATCATACATAACTGTGTCATCAACTAAAAGTCTGAGGTTACTGTTAATATTATATGCGAATTGTATAATATACAACATTAACAATAAGGGTCCCAAAAGCACTCCATGAGAAGTGCAGCTGACGTTACTTCTACATCTGTCAATGACTCTCAATCCAAGACAACGTGCTACGTCCTTCCTGCAAAGAAATTTTCATTCCGATCATAAATTTCCTTTCTACCTCTATAATATTGGGCCAAACGTTTTCGGAAGTCAAGAAATACTCCATCTGCCTGATTGTTTTAATCCAAGACGTCATGTGAGAAAATCTAGAGTTGTATTTCACATGATCCATGTTTTCGGAGTCCATGATGGATGGCATGGAGGAGGTCCTTCTGTTCTAGGTACCCCAATGTGTGTTAGCTGAGAGTATGTTCTAACATTCTAGAACAAATGGGTGTGAAGAATAATGGGCGGTAACTTTGTGGCTGACAGGAGCTAACTCAGCAGCAGCTAGCCGAGCACAGTGCTGATAGGAAGGGGATAAGGCGACCGCTGTCCCGTGTTGTTTCCCACCAGAATTAAACATATCCGGTGAATGATTATGTCTCGCACCTTGTTTCAAGTCCCATTAAAATACATGTAAGTTTTCAGCTTTACAGACACTGAATTGGACCTTTCGTTCCCCATCGTAATTTCCGTGGCGTCGTGCGAATCCTGGCTGGCTGCTACGGTCAGGGCCGTGCGACGCGCAAGACGAATTGCATGAAATACCACTCCTTAGATTTATTCTAAAACGTTTAGTGGCAGAGCCGGGTTAATTCTATACGATGCTTCGCTATTAAAACCAGTCTAAATAAAGACCGTCAGCCTAAATGTAACCCTGAAGTGGTTGTATTGTATTGTATCGTATTAAACCGGGGACCTAGAAACGACGGAGAGGCTTCGTCCCGCCGTAGCACTCAGTGTTTCACAACCCCACAACAGGTCACAGCAGGTTGGATTAGATTAGATTAGATTAGTACTTGTTCCATAGTTCATGAATACGCCACTTCGTAATGATGTGGAACGTTTCAGGCTAATAAAAGGTAAAAAAATATTACAAGACACTTAATATTTTTTTGGGTGGGGAAATTACCCACCTACTATATCCAAAAATCCCCCCCATGAACCATGGACCTTGCCGTTGGTAGGGAGGCTTGCGTGCCTCAGCGATACAGATGGCCGTACCGTAGGTGCAACCACAACGGAGGGGTATCTGTTGAGAGGCCAGACAAACATGTGGTTCCTGAAGAGGGGCAGCAGCCTTTTCAGTAGTTGCAGGGGCAACAGTCTGGATGATTGACTGATCTGGCCTTGTAACGTTAACCAAAACGATCTTGCTGTGCTGGTACTGCGAACGGCTGAAAGCAAGGGGAAACTACAGCCGTAATTTTTCCCGAGGACATGCAGCTTTACTGTATGATTAAATGATGATGGCGTCCTCTTGGGTAAAATATTCCGGAGGTAAAATAGTCCCCCATTCGGATCTCCGGGCGGGGACTACTCAGGAGGACGTCGTTATCAGGAGAAAGAAAACTGGCGTTTTACGGATCGGAGCGTGGAATGTCAGATCCCTTAATCGGGCAGGTAGGTTAGAAAATTTAAAAAGGGAAATGGATAGGTTAAAGTTAGATATAGTGGGAATTAGTGAAGTTCGGTGGCAGGAGGAACAAGACTTTTGGTCAGGTGATTACAGGGTTATAAATACAAAATCAAATAGGGGTAATGCAGGAGTAGGTTTAATAATGAATAAAAAAAATAGGATGCGGGTTAGCTACTACAAACAGCATAGTGAACGCATTATTGTGGCCAAGATAGACACAAAGCCCATGCCTACTACAGTAGTACAAGTTTATATGCCAACTAGCTCTGCAGATAACGAAGAAATAGATGAAATGTATGACGAGATAAAAGAAATTATTCAGGTAGTGAAGGGAGACGAAAATTTAATAGTCATGGGTGACTGGAATTCGTCAGTAGGAAAAGGGAGAGAAGGAAACATAGTAGGTGAATATGGATTGGGGGGAAGGAATGAAAGAGGAAGCCGCCTTGTAGAATTTTGCACAGAGCATGACTTAATCATAGCTAACACTTGGTTCAAGAATCATGAAAGAAGGTTGTATACATGGAAGAATCCTAGAGATACTAAAAGGTATCAGATAGATTATATAATGATAAGACAGAGATTTAGGAACCAGGTTTTAAATTGTAAGACATTTCCTGGGGCAGATGTGGATTCTGACCACAATCTATTGGTTATGAACTGCAGATTGAAACTGAAGAAACTGCAAAAAGGTGGGAATTTAAGGAGATGGGACCTGGATAAACTGAAAGAACCAGAGGTTGTACAGAGTTTCAGGGAGAGCATAAGGGAACAATTGACAGGAATGGGGGAAAGAAATACAGTAGAAGAAGAATGGGTAGCTCTGAGGGATGAAGTGGTGAAGGCAGCAGACGATCAAGTAGGTAAAAAGACGAGGGCTAATAGAAATCCTTGGGTAACAGAAGAAATATTGAATTTAATTGATGAAAGGAGAAAATATAAAAATGCAGTAAATGAAGCAGGCAAAAAGGAATACAAACGTCACAAAAATGAGATCGACAGGAAGTGCAAAATGGCTAAGCAGGTATGGTTAGAGGACAAATGTAAGGATGTAGAGGCTTGTCTCACTAGGGGTAAGATAGATACTGCCTAGAGGAAAATTAAAGAGACCTTTGGAGAGAAGAGAACCACTTGTATGAATATCAAGAGCTCAGATGGCAACCCAGTTCTAAGCAAAGAAGGGAAGGCAGAAAGGTGGAAGGAGTATATAGAGGGTTTATACAAGGGCGATGTACTTGAGGACAATATTATGGAAATGGAAGAGGATGTAGATGAAGAAGAAATGGGAGATAAGATACTGCGTGAAGAGTTTGACAGAGTACTGAAAGACCTGAGTCGAAACAAGGCCCCGGGAGTAGACAACATTCCATTAGAACTACTGATGGCCTCGGGAGACCCAGTCATGACAAAACTCTACCATCTGGTGAGCACGATGTATGAGACAGGCGAAATACCCTCAGACTTCAAGACGAATATAATAATTCCAATCCCAAAGAAAGCAGGTGTTGACAGATGTGAAAATTACCGAACTATCAGTTTAATAAGTCACAGCTGCAAAATACTAACGCAAATTCTTTACAGACGAATGGAAAAATTGGTAGAAGCCGACCTCGGGGAAGATCAGTTTGGATTCCTTAGAAATGTTGGAACACGTGAGGCAATACTGACTTTACGACTTATCTTGGAACAAAGAATAAGAAAAGGCAAACCTACGTTTCTAGCATTTGTAGGCTTAGAGAAAGCTTTTGACAATGTTGACTGGAATACTCTCTTTCAAATTCTGAAGGTGGCAGGAGTAAAATACAGGGAGCGAAAGGCTATTTACAATTTGTACAGAAACCAGGTGGCAATTATAAGAATCGAGGGGCATGAAAGGGAAGCAGTGGTTGGGAAAGGAGTGAGACAGGGTTGTAGCCTCTCCCCGATATTATTCAATCTGTGTATTGAGCAACCAGTAAAGGAAGCAAAAGAAAAATTCGGAGTAGGTATTAAAATTCATGGAGAAGAAGTAAAAACTTTGAGGTTTGCCGATGATATTGTAATTCTGTCAGAGACAGCAAAGGACTTGGAAAAGCAGTTGAACGGAATGGACAGTGTCTTGAAAGGAGGATATAAGATGAACATCAACAAAAGCAAAACGAGGATAATAGAATGTAGTCAAATTAAGTCGGGTGATGCTGAGGGAATTAGATTAGGAAATGAGACACTTAAAGTAGTAAAGGAGTTTTGCTATTTAGGGAGTAAAATAACTGATGATGGTCGTAGTAGAGAGGATATAAAATGTAGACTGGCAATGGCAAGGAAAGCGTTTCTGAAGAAGAGAAATTTGTTAACATCGAGTATAGATTTAAGTGTCAGGAAGTCGTTTCTGAAAGTATTTGTATGGAGTGTAGCCATGTATGGAAGTGAAACATGGACGATAACTAGTTTGGACAAGAAGAGAATAGAAGCTTTCGAAATGTGGTGCTACAGAAGAATGCTGAAGATAAGGTGGGTAGATCACGTAACTGATGAGGAGGTATTGAGTAGGATTGGGGAGAAGAGAAGTTTGTGGCACAACTTGACTAGAAGAAGGGATCGGTTGGTAGGACATGTTTTGAGGCATCAAGGGATCACAAATTTAGCATTGGAGGGCAGCGTGGAGGGTAAAAATCGTAGAGGGAGACCAAGAGATGAATACACTAAGCAGATTCAGAAGGATGTAGGTTGCAGTAGGTACTGGGAGATGAAGAAGCTTGCACAGGATAGAGTAGCATGGAGAGCTGCATCAAACCAGTCTCAGGACTGAAGACCACAACAACAACAACATATCCAAAAATTCATCTAATAAGTAAAAGGAGTTGCCATTCAGAAATTCTTATAATTTCCTTTTAAATGCTATAAGGCTATCTGTCAGACTTTTGATTCTATTAGGTAACTGACCAAAGACTTTTGTGGCAGCATAATTTACCCCCTTCTGAACCAAAGTTAGATTTAACCTTGAGTAGTGAAGATCATCCTTTCTCCTAGTGTTGTAGCCATGTACAATGCTATTACTTTTGAATTCGTTCGCATTGTTAACAAATTTCATAAGTGAATATATACAGGGTGGTCCATTGATCGTGACCGGGCCAAATATCTCACGAAATAAGCGTCAAACGAAAAATCTGCAAAGAAATAAACTTGTCTAGCTTGAAAGGGGAAACCAGATGGAGCTATGGTTGGCCCGCTAGATGGCGCTGCCATAGGTCAAACGGTGCCATAGGTCAAACGGATATCAACTGCGTTTTTTTAAATAGGAACCCCCATTTTTTATTACATATTCGTGTAGTACGTAAAGAAATATGGATGTTTTAGTTGGACCACTTTTTTCGCTTTGTGATAGATGGCACTGTAATAGTCACAAACATATGGATCACAAATTTAGAAGAACAGTTGGTAAAAGGTAAGTTTTTTAAATTAAAATACAGGACGTACGTACGCTTGAACATTTTATTTCGGTTGTTCCAATGTGATACATGTACCTTTGTGAATTTATCATTTCTGAGAACGCATGCTGTTACAGCGAGATTACCTGTAAATACCATATTAATGCAATAAATACTCAAAATTATATCCGTCAACCTCAATGCACTTGGCAATACGTGTGACATTCCTCTCAACAGCAAGTAGTTCGCCTTCTGTAATGCTCGCACATGCATTGACAATGCGCTGACGCATGTTGTCAGGCGTTGTCGGTGGATCACGACAGCAAACATCCTTCAACTTTCCCCACAGAAAGAAATCCGGGGACATCAGGTCCGGTGAATGTGCTTCGACGACCAATCCACCTGTCATGAAATATGCTATTCAATATAGCTTCAACCGCACGCGAACTATGTGCCGGACATCCATCATGTTGGAAGTACATAGCCATTCTGTCATGCAGTGAAACATCTTGTAGTAACGTCGGTAGAACATTACGTAGGAAAGCAGCATACATTGCACCATTTAGATTGCCATCGATAAAATGGGGGCCAATTATCCATCCTCCCATAATGCCGCACCATACATTAACCCGCCAAGGTCGCTGATGTTCCACTTGTCGCAGCCATAGTGGCTTTTCCGTTGCCCAATAGTGCATATTATGGCGGTTTACGTTACCGCTGTTGGTGAATGACGCTTCGTCGCTAAATAGAACGCGTGCAAAAAAATCTATCATCGCCCCGTAATTTCTGGTTCAAATGGTTCAAATGGCTCTGAGCACTATGGGACTTAACATCTATAGTCATCAGTCCCCTAGAACTTAGAACTACTTAAACCTAACTAACCTAAGGACATCACACAACACCCAGTCATCACGAGGCAGAGAAAACCGTAATTTCTCTTGTGCCCTTGGCAGAACTGTACACGACGTTCAAACTCGTCGCCATGCAATTCCTGGTGCATAGAAATATGGTACGGGTGCAATCGATGTTGATGTAGCATTCTCAACACCGACGTTTTTGAGATTTCTGATTCTCGCGCAATTTGTCTGCTACTGATGTGCAGATTATCCACGACAGCAGCTAAAACACCTACTTGGGCATCATCATTTGTTGCAGGTCGTGGTTGTCGTTTCACGTGTGGCTGAACACTTCCTGTTTCCTTAAATAACGTAACTATCCGGCGAACGGTCCGGACACTTGGATGATGTCGTCCAGGATACCGAGCAGCATACGTAGCACACGCCCGTTGGGCATTTTGATCACAATAGCCATACATCAACACGATATCGACCTTTTTCGCAATTGGTAAACGGTCCATTTTAACACAGATAATGTATCAAGAAGCAAATACCGTCCGAACTGGCGGAATGTTACATGATAGCACGTACTTATACGTTTGTGACTATTACAACGCCATGTATCACAAAGCGAAAAAAGTGGTCCAACTACACGAATATACAACTACACGAATATGTAATTAAAAAAATGGAGGTTCCTATTTGAAAAAACGCAGTTGATGGCAGCGCCATCTCGCGGGCCAACCATAGCGCAATCTGGTTTCCCCCTTCAAGCTAGACGAGTTTCGTTCTTTGTGGTTTTTTCGTTTGATGCTTATTTCGTGAGATATTTGGCCCAGTCACTATCAATGGACCACTCTGTATATTGTGAGGTTACAGTGAAGATCCCTAGCTCTTTAAATAAGTGTCTGCAGGATGATCTTGGATGAAATCCAGCAATTATTCTGATTACACACTTTTGTGCAATGAACACTCTTTTACTCAATGATGAGTTACCCCAGAATATGATGCCATACGAAAGCAGAGAATGAAAATAGGCGTGGTAAGCTAATTTACTGAGATGTATATCGCCAAAATTTGCAATGACCCTAATAGCATAAGTAGCTGAACTCAAACGTTTCAGCAGATCTTCAGTGTGTTTTTTCCAGTTCAACCCCTCATCAGTGCATGCACCTAGAAATTTTGAATATTCTACCTTAGCTACCGATTTCCGATCGAAGTCTATATTTATTAATGGTGTCATTCCATTTACTGTGTCGAACCATATATACTGTGTTTTTTTTTTCAATGGTTAATGAGAGCCCATTTGCACGGAACCACTTAATGATTTTCTGAAAAACATCGTTTACAATTTCATCAGTCAATTCTTGTCTGTTGGGTGTGATAGCTATACTTGTATCATCAGCAAAAAGCACCAGCTTTGCATATTCGTGAATATAGAATAGCAAGTCATTAATATGTATTAAGAACAGCAGCGGACCCAAGACTGAACCTTGCGGCACCACATTCTTGATTGTTCCCCAGTTTGAGAGATCACCAGTTTTTTCCCATATTATGTGAACTGCTTATTTCAACTTTTTGCACTCTTCGAGTTAGGTATGATTTAAACCATTTGAGCGCTGTCTCATTCATACCACAGTACTTGAACTTATCTAGAAGTATTTCATGATTTACACAATCAAAAGCCTTTGAGAGATCACAAAGAATCCCAACGGGTGCCTTCTGGTTACTCAGAGCATTTAATATTTCATTAGTGAAAGTATATATACACTCCTGGAAATGGAAAAAAGAACACATTGACACCGGTGTGTCAGACCCACCATACTTGCTCCGGACACTGCGAGAGGGCTGTACAAGCAATGATCACACGCACGGCACAGCGGACACACCAGGAACCGCGGTGTTGGCCGTCGAATGGCGCTAGCTGCGCAGCATTTGTGCACCGCCGCCGTCAGTGTCAGCCAGTTTGCCGTGGCATACGGAGCTCCATCGCAGTCTTTAACACTGGTAGCATGCCGCGACAGCGTGGACGTGAACCGTATGTGCAGTTGACGGACTTTGAGCGAGGGCGTATAGTGGGCATGCGGGAGGCCGGGTGGACGTACCGCCGAATTGCTCAACACGTGGGGCGTGAGGTCTCCACAGTACATCGATGTTGTCGCCAGTGGTCGGCGGAAGGTGCACGTGCCCGTCGACCTGGGACCGGACCGCAGCGACGCACGGATGCACGCCAAGACCGTAGGATCCTACGCAGTGCCGTAGGGGACCGCACCGCCACTTCCCAGCAAATTAGGGACACTGTTGCTCCTGGGGTATCGGCGAGGACCATTCGCAACCGTCTCCATGAAGCTGGGCTACGGTCCCGCACACCGTTAGGCCGTCTTCCGCTCACGCCCCAACATCGTGCAGCCCGCCTCCAGTGGTGTCGCGACAGGCGTGAATGGAGGGACGAATGGAGACGTGTCGTCTTCAGCGATGAGAGTCGCTTCTGCCTTGGTGCCAATGATGGTCGTATGCGTGTTTGGCGCCGTGCAGGTGAGCGCCACAATCAGGACTGCATACGACCGAGGCACACAGGGCCAACACCCGGCATCATGGTGTGGGGAGCGATCTCCTACACTGGCCATACACCACTGGTGATCGTCGAGCGGACACTGAATAGTGCACGGTACATCCAAACCGTCATCGAACCCATCGTTCTACCATTCCTAGACCGGCAAGGGAACTTGCTGTTCCAACAGGACAATGCACGTCCGCATGTATCCCGTGCCACCCAACGTGCTCTAGAAGGTGTAAGTCAACTACCCTGGCCAGCAAGATCTCCGGATCTGTCCCCCTTTGAGCATGTTTGGGACTGGATGAAGCGTCGTCTCACGCGGTCTGCACGTCCAGCACGAACGCTGGTCCAACTGAGGCGCCAGGTGGAAATGGCATGGCAAGCCGTTCCACAGGACTACATCCAGCATCTCTACGATCGTCTCCATGGGAGAATAGCAGCCTGCATTGCTGCGAAAGGTGGATATACACTGTACTAGTGCCGACATTGTGCATGCTCTGTTGCCTGTGTCTATGTGCCTGTGGTTCTGTCAGTGTGATCATGTGATGTATCTGACCCCAGGAATGTGTCAATAAAGTTTCCCCTTCCTGGGACAATGAATTCACGGTGTTCTTATTTCAATTTCCAGGAGTGTAGCATTTTCCGTTGAAAAATTCTGGATACCAAACTGACATTTTGTTAAGACATTATTTTTACAAAGGTGTGAAGCTACTTTACAATATATTACTTTTTCAAGAATTTTGGATAAGGCAGTCAGAAGAGAGATTGGGTAGTACTTGTTGACATCAGACGTATCCCCTTTTTTTATGCAGTGGTTTAACAATGGCATACTTCAGTCTATCAGGGAAAATACACTGCTTCAGAGAGCTATTACATATGTGGCTAAGAATCCCACTTATCTCTTGGGAACAAGCTTTTATTATCCTGCCGCAAATGGCATCAATTCCGTGTGAGCTTTTATTCTTGATAGAGTTTATTATCTTCCTAATTTCAGAAGGAGAGGTGGGTGGAATTTCAGTTGTATCAAATTGTGTGGGTAATGCCTCTTCCATTAACTGCCTTTCTTCTTCTAACGAACATTTAGATCCTATTTTCTCTACAACATTTAAAAAATGATTATTCAAAATGTTTTCGACTTCCGGCTTGTTGTTTGTCAAGTTTCCATTAGCTTTGATGGTAATGCCGTCATCCTGTACTCTTGGCTGCCCTGTCTCCATTTTAATAATATTCCAAATTGTTTTGATTTTGTTATCAGAGGTTAATCTCAGACATGATGCACAAGCTTCTGGACTTTTTAATAACCTTTCTTAATGTAGTACAGTAGTTTTTATAATATTTGGCTGTTTCTGGGTCATTACTCTTTCTTGTTGTTAGATACAGTTCCCTTTTGTGGTTACAAGATATTTTTATTCCTTTAGTAAACCAAGGTTTTTTGCATGGTTTCTTATAATTAGATTTAACTACTTTCTTGTGGAAACAGTTTTCAAATTCTCTTACAAGTGTAACATGAAGTAAGTTACATTTTAAATTAGCATTGGGTTCCTTGTACACTTCATCCCAGTCTACCTGCTGAAGATTTTCCCTGAAATTTCTAATTGTTGAGTCATTAATTGAACTCACAACTTTGGAGGGTAGTTTTGAATTATTGAATGGAGCCATGTCATATATTGTAACTAGCTGAGCACCATGATCAGAAAGGCCATTCTCAACAGGACAAGAATTTATGTTTTTAAACTTATCTTGGTCTATAAAAGTGTTATCTATGAATGTGCTGCTGTCCATTACTACCCGAGTAGGAAAATCATTGACAGAACCGAGCAAGACTTCCAGGTCATTCTTCCTATTACACTCTTTCAGTGAATCAACAATGAAGTCCCCACAAATAATAATTTGCTTTCCCCTATCTGACAGAGAGCACAACAAGGTATCCAAGTTTTCCAGGAATAAATGAAAGTTTCCTGAAGGGGACCTATATATTGTTACAATCATAAAAGAGCCCTCCTTCAGTTTAATTTGACAGGTACATGCTCGTATATGTTGCTCTAGCAAAACTTTTTTGTATCTAAGATTTTTACACAGTGATAACTTTTGAGATATATGCCAACTCCTCCTCTCACCTTATTCTCTCTTCTCATATGTACAGCTAGTTTATAACCACTGATATTTACCTTTTCCATATCAGACATAATGTGATGCTCAGACAGGCATACTATACCTATTACATTATCAGATTCAGTGTCATCCAAACAAACCAGGAACTCATCTACTTTATTCTTCAATCCCGAAATACTTTGGTGAAAAATTGTAACATTATTTTTTACTTTACTTTTGTGAGAATCTACTTTTTTCTTTAATCCACCAATATTTTGGTTAAATATAGTAACATTATTATTTACTTTACAGTTGTGAGAATCTTGTGAGTTTTGGACCTCTTTAGCACCTGCCTGCCTGAACTTCTCATTGGAAACTGATATTAGTCTAAAAAAGAGGTACATCTATGAGTACTTACCCCTTATGGATTTCGCTAACAACCCTGCCAGTTTCCCCTTCCCTTTCCTATTGAGGTGTAGGCCATGCCTTGTGAAATCCCCCCTATCAATAGCCTCGACAGGAACCAATCTAATGTCTGACAGTGGCAGCCCTACACAACTGATCCAACTCCATATTTACACTCCTGACAGAGCGGTTCAACTGGGTCTGATCATGCCGCACGAAAGCAGGCACCAGCCCAACGTTGGTATGGTTCGTTGCAGAGGCTATTTTCACCAAGTCACACTCAATACTGTAGCCCTGATCCCTATCAATACTATTTCCCACTCCACCCACTACCATCACCTGATCCTGCTTTGAGAAACCCTTGCACAAGGAACCTATATCCTCTACCACCTGTTGTGACCTGGTACCTGTCACCTAATTTTTCCTGTAAAATCTGGCCCACACCTCTTCCATTACTGCTACCTAGCAACAGAACATTCCTCTTACCCACCCCACCACCGCCCCACACCGAGCCCAGGGTTATTGTGCGGTTCAGCCCCGAGTGGTCCCCCCCCCCCCCCCCACCCCTGAATGTCTCATACAAGACTACCAGACGAGTGTAACCTTAAATGTTTGTGTGGTACAGTAATTTTGGTGTGTGCGTATGTGGAAATGGTGTTTGCGCAGCCTCAGTGTAACTGAGGCGGAATAAGGGGAACCAGTCCGCATTCGCCGAGATAGACGGAAAACCGCTTTAAAAACCATCCACAGGCTGACCGGCACACTGGACCTCGACAGAAATCCGCCGGGTGGATTCGTGCCAGGGACTGGCAGGCCTTCCCGCTCGAGAAGCAGCGCGTTAGACTGCGCGGCTAGCCGGGCGGGCGAACTGTGGTTGAGTTTCGCACTAATCCAGAGTCAATAATTAAAGCGGTGTAGCTATCTAAATGTTCACAGAAATATTTTGAGCTCCGTTACTGCACTGGAAAATATACATTACAATGTGTTGGTTTTAATTTCCTCGTACGTACACTTGTTACGAATAGGTACTGAGTGGAGAAGTATTCGCTCCCTTATATGCTATAATTTAGCGAATACAGCATATCAGAACCGGCACAATGGAGTATATTTCAGAGTGATCACGGTAAGCAGGTCGCTCTGTATGAGAGACAGAGTAACCGAACTTTTATAACCCACGTTCTAGCACGAACCGTGTTCCGACACAGACCCAGTGGCTTGAATCTACAAAGGCCGGCTTTAGTCCCTTCTTCGACCGAATAACGAGGGCCAACACGGGAACTCTTTAGCACAGTGACATCGAGGCTTAACTACCCAAAAATATGGACTGTAGGAGCCTTCGGCCTCTTCGAAGCACGTATCCACTGATCCTATTTTCCGTCACATTGATCCCATATCGTGTTGTGGAAACTAGTTCCTATGGCAAAGTGTTTTAGAAACACAGTACGTGGCTTAATGAAGATTAAAAAAGCCCATATTGTCGACCCAGATTAATGATCATGCAGAAAATCATTCAAATCATTACTAGTAAAATGGGTTCCACAGAACGTACGGGAGAAAAAGATGTGCCAAGTATGCGAAAATTAACTCCCGGAGGAAACTCAGAGTTTTTTCTTTAAGATACAGTATTTACAGTTTAACAGTCAAATGCATAGGTGTGCTGATTAAGTGATGTCGCGGGGAACAGCCACTATTTATGTCAAGAGAAGCAACTACCCTCTGTGTCAGGAGCTATTAATGTCCTTTCTTCGAAATGTCGTATGTCATTCTGTAACTCTTATACGAAAGATTATGACAACGATTTTTTCCCCACTGAGCAACTGTTCACCAGTAAGGATATCAGCCCGTGCGAATAGTCGACGAAATACCGACGCAGTCAAGTACAGGGTGAAGCAAAATTCGCGCATTCGGACACCAACGCACGATACCTTCTACAAGAACAGTATAAAAACCTCTATAACAGAATTTCGTCCCGTGCGTATTGTGGTTGCAAATGGACGTCAAACAAAGACAGTCTGGCGACACTGTTTTCACATGTACGACAGCTATCTTCGGTCAAGAGTGTGAAGGTGTGCTGTCCGCTTACTGCAGTTGTTAGTCTTGCGTTAGAATACTATACACCAACATGGGATGTATGGAATCGATTGTCCTTTTTGCTTTGGGAGAAGAAGTATAACTAAAGAAAAAGGAAGTAATGCTAGCATTGGACCGGAAAGCGTGAAGGGGCGTAGTACATGGAAGAGAACATAGTAAACGCTTAAAGGCAAAATATGCCTTTAAAACTGGGATAATGAAAACTATTCTACTCTCATTTATGTGTTAGTATTTAATAATTGCAGGTGTTTCGTATAAAACCTTTAGTAATTGCTGCATAAGAACAAAAAAGCCAGAAATCACGCAGTCTAAAATTAGAGAAAAATTACGATTATAACTGGAATCGAAACCTCGAGTATTCTAACGCATAATTCTAACCACTGCACTAAGTGGGGAGCAGGTAATTGTACACTTAACTACAGTGTTGACACATTGCCTTTCCTTGAAGTCAATTTTCTACCGAAAATATACAGAGGACGACATTCTGTTACAGACATTTTTGTACTGTTGATGTACGTATAAGGAATCGGGGTGTGGCGTATTTTGGTTCACTTTATGTACTAGAAGATTCTTGCAACTAGCACGAGAACGTGTAGATCTCAGTGCACAATTCTGCTGTCGTTAAAGCTATAGACGATTCTTTTACTGTCATGTAAACTATTAGTAAGTGAGGGAATTATTTAAGATTATAGAGGTAATATCGAAAGGAATAAAGTTAGCTGTATATAGTCTTCATCTACCAATAAACCAACATTTGTCTATGACTACGAATGGTGGGTAGTGAGTAAGTGAGCGAACAGTCGGATCCAATCAGAGGAAATTTCTCACCATTACCGTCATGCAGTAGGCCCTTCGTAGTGTTGTAAATTTCGAGCATGATTTTTCCGTCTTCTCTTTGGTCTGCCCACAGTGCTGATAGGAACCTTCCGAGCCTGTACATCGACATCTACATATCCACTCTGCAATTCACGCTTAAGTGAATGGCAGTGGACTCACCGAACACGCTTCAGACTGTTTCTCTAGCGAACAGTGGGCGGAAAAACGAACACTTTATTCTTTACGTGCGAGCTCTGATTTCTCGTATTTTATTACGGTCGTCATTTCTACCTATGTAGGTGGGCGCCAACAGAGTATTCTCGCACTCGGAAGAGAAGTTGGTGGTTGAAATTTCGTGGAAAAGATCACGCCTCAACTAAAAATTCCTTTGTTTCAATGATTGCCACACTAACTCTTATCCACGACATACTGTCCTCTGTTTCGCAGTAATACGAAACGAGCTACCCGTCTATGGGCTTTTTCGATGTCGTCCGTCAATCCCATCTGCTAAGGATCCCATGCGGCACAGCAATATCCTCGTAGAGGACGGACGATGACGCATAGGAAGTCTCTTAAATGAATTTGTCCCATCTTGTATGTGTTCAGCCAATAAGGCAATAAACTATAAATATTTAGTGTCGTTGTTTGTCTTTATTTCTCTTTTCTTCCCTCTTCGTCACCCCTACAAGTGATCAAAGAAATCGATTTCGAAAGCTCTGCTTCTGCTTTTGCTTTGCTAGTGAGCACCGACACTTCAGTCCCGTGTAATCCTGCCGGTACTGCCATAATTTTGGAGAATTTCAGATTGTTTCCTTCCTATACTTTGTGTCTTATCATTCTTATTACACATACTGTTAAATTTTTCAGTCTTTTTCCTGCATCATGTTCTTCGAAAGGTGACAGTGTGTAACCAAGAAAAATAAATTGGCCGACTTCTCACTTCACTTAGGTATAATACACTCCTGGAAATGGAAAAAAGAACACATTGACACCGGTGTGTCAAACCCGCCATACTTGCTCCGGACACTGCGAGAGGGCTGTACAAGCAATGATCACACGCACGGCACAGCGGACACACCAGGAACCGCGGTGTTGGCCGTCGAATGGCGCTAGCTGCGCAGCATTTGTGCACCGCCGCCGTCAGTGTCAGCCAGTTTGCCGTGGCATACGGAGCTCCATCGCAGTCTTTAACACTGGTAGCATGCCGCGACAGCGTGGACGTGAACCGTATGTGCAGTTGACGGACTTTGAGCGAGGGCGTATAGTGGGCATGCGGGAGGCCGGGTGGACGTACCGCCGAATTGCTCAACACGTGGGGCGTGAGGTCTCCACAGTACATCGATGTTGTCGCCAGTGGTCGGCGGAAGGTGCACGTGCCCTTCGACCTGGGACCGGACCGCAGCGACGCACGGATGCACGCCAAGACCGTAGGATCCTACGCAGTGCCGTAGGGGACCGCACCGCCACGTCCCAGCAAATTAGGGGCACTGTTGCTCCTGGGGTATCGGCGAGGACCATTCGCAACCGTCTCCATGAAGCTGGGCTACGGTCCCGCACACCGTTAGGCCGTCTTCCGCTCACGCCCCAACATCGTGCAGCCCGCCTCCAGTGGTGTCGCGACAGGCGTGAATGGAGGGACGAATGGAGACGTGTCGTCTTCAGCGATGAGAGTCGCTTCTGCCTTGGTGCCAATGATGGTCGTATGCGTGTTTGGCGCCGTGCAGGTGAGCGCCACAATCAGGACTGCATACGACCGAGGCACACAGGGCCAACACCCGGCATCATGGTGTGGGGAGCGATCTCCTACACTGGCCGTACACCACTGGTGATCGTCGAGGGGACACTGAATAGTGCACGGTACATCCACACCGTCATCGAACCCATCGTTCTACCATTCCTAGACCGGCAAGGGAACTTGCTGTTCCAACAGGACAATGCACGTCCGCATGTATCCCGTGCCACCCAACGTGCTCTAGAAGGTGTAAGTCAACTACCCTGGCCAGCAAGATCTCCGGATCTGTCCCCCATTGAGCATGTTTGGGACTGGATGAAGCGTCGTCTCACGCGGTCTGCACGTCCAGCACGAACGCTGGTCCTACTGAGGCGCCAGGTGGAAATGGCATGGCAAGCCGTTCCACAGGACTACATCCAGCATCTCTACGAGCGTCTCCATGGGAGAATAGCAGCCTGCATTGCTGCGAAAGGTGGATATACACTGTACTAGTGCCGACATTGTGCATGCTCTGTTGCCTGTGTCTATGTGCCTGTGGTTCTGTCAGTGTGATCATGTGATGTATCTGACCCCAGGAATGTGTCAATAAAGTTTCCCCTTCCTGGGACAATGAATTCACGGTGTTCTTATTTCAATTTCCAGGAGTGTATGTAACCTGTCGCTTTTTTAAAAAAAAAATTGTATGATTTATTTTCTGTACCATTGACTTGTTTTCAATCCACTCGGGCGCATCGCCAGACTGAGGTGTTACAGCAACATTATATGAAGCATATGCAACTAGACGCTGTAGTCGTCATGCTGGCAGAAATAATGAAAATTTAGCTACCAGTAACGAAAACTTTATGAACCGAAAAGCTTGTTATGTTTTAGGGTACTTACATTGCTTTGAATCGTGGTATCTATGATAAATTCACTCTAATAATTTGCAGACTATACAAACACATACACACTATTCAGCTGTACTTGGTACCCACACTCATTCACAGTAAGTAAACATTGAGCGTAAGTACAAAGAATGTAAGTACACTAGATATCACACTTTACTACATCGATAACTTTGACTGGAAATTACAGAGTAAATATTTACAAGCATAAATAACGGATGTAAATCAACACTACAAGTAGCACCTGTGTTCAGGTTCAAAAAGTTACACAAATGATGAGTCAATAGAGTGAAATATTTACTGCATAATTAAAGAGTGAAACAATTACTGTGATACGTGACAGGGCTTTTCTTCGTGGGGCCATTGCAACATATATAATGCAAAGCACAACAGTTACGAGTAAACAAACAGAGTGCTATAGTTGTTACATAAAGAAGATCATAATAATTTATGCATGGAAATGAATATTAATTATCATTGTCTTTCTTGAAGGCGTTTTGGTGTGTGAGGTAACGCGAGTCGTCGCGCCCTGAAAATATTCTAAGTTCGGAGGAAACAGTGGTCGCACGGGCCCCTCGGCCAGCCGGGGTCCGGCAGCAAACACGTGGTGCCGAACTTTAGCCGGACGAGAGGGGTAGCCCCAGGGTGTGTTCCATTGTGCACATGGCTGGGAATTCCTTGGTGTCGCTGTGCGCCGGGAGGGCCAAAGATAGCGGATTTTGTGTAACCTTAATGGCAGACACTTCACAGTTCGTATAGAAATTTATAGTAGCCAGATGAATCACGATACCTCAAAAAGAAACACGTACATTACTATTATTTGCACGACGATTCTGATGGTGTAATCAGATTTTCAATATCTTTATTAGTGTAAAGTTTAGTATCTGACTGTAAATTATACAAGTAACACCCAGCAACAAATTTCCAAAATCTAAAGGGATCATCCGATTTCGTCGATCTACGTGTCTTTAGAAATCTATTAGTGTAAACCTAAATTGGTATGAATTACTGGCATGTAACTTGAATAGTACAAGAGTTATTGGAGGTCAAAGTGGCCGATTACTACTAATCGCGTCAGGCCATAAGTACTCCACAGTGACGCGAAAAAACTGTAGCAGCATGTTTATAAATATATTTATTCGTCTATGTCTTTGTTTATATCAGATATATACTATTCATGAAGAAATTGGTTAAATATTTAGTGTGTTTTAGAAAGCACAGAGACATTAGACTACTGGCCTACCTTTTGTTCTATTCCTTTGATATATGTTTATTTGATGTGTTAACGTATTTAATAATGTGTGTTAGAGCGTGTTTATGGTCCAGCCATAGGAATATTTATTTAATTTCAAGTTATTTAAATGTAAATCCAGTATTTCGAATGTGTTTCATTGTGTTGGTGAGTGTGCGTTGGCTTGGAGACAGCGCGGGAGCGCTCTAGCCAATCACAGCGATCGTTTCCAGAAAGGACCTGTGGAGAGACGTATGGAGGTTGGGGAGGAGCATCGTTTCCGGAGAGGACACGAGGCAGTTCTGAACAGTGCGGCATGAGGGATGGTCGCAGGAACTACTTGGTGAGTGTAGCAGTTCGCGCGTGGTCGCGAGAGATACAAATATTTCGGAGTGCCGACTTGTGCTCGTGTGTGATTTACGTGGCTTCTGCAGTGAAGTCGTAGTCTGCGTTTACAAGTGAATATCTCGCGAGCTATGTTGTTGTTCATAACTAATTATGTGAAGTAGGAATCTATTGTTTCCCTGTTATTAAACTTATATTTTATTTAATTGCTGCACTATCGACACCAATAAGTTGAAACGTCCCCTTAGAACAATTAGTGAATTACTGTGCTGATAAACCTCTTACATTATTTGCTTTTCAAACAGCTGAGCAAAACTGAACGTATTCAGACATTACTCTCTTTACTTATTCTGGTCAACACTAAACTGACACACAATATTTTTAGCGCAACGCAATCTGACTTCTAATAATCCCTACAAAAGAATGGCCCTGACTAACAATAACCTATACCTTTCATTAATCACTTACCTCACAAAAATCTTCGTTACTCAAGCTACTGCAATACAGCGAGCGCCAATACTACCAGCTAAAGAAAAGATTCTAACTACTGAAGTCACTAACTACAGATAAGCATAGTTAGCAAATGAAAGATTTTAATAAAGAACAAACAATGTATTTACCTTAATAGTGTTCAAAAGTCATAATATATATATCAGTTCATGACATCCAGTCGAACAAATTTACTGTCTCTGATGGACACACGTCCAGATCATGCGCTCTCAAAACTGCGCCATCCCTCTCCCCACATCCACCACTGCTGGCGGCTCACCTCCAACTGCGCAACGCTACGCGCTGTTCACAGCCGGCTGCCCAACACTACTCGTACAATACCAAATTCCAACAATGCAAACCAGCCACAGACTGCACACAGCACAGTCAGTGATTTTCATACACAGCGCTACGTGGCGTTACCAACATAAAAACCTAAACAGCCTACTTACAAAGTGTTCTGCAGAAATACAATGCATTCTCAAAAGTGCTTCTGCTATCGTACTCATCGTTTAAAGTCGTTAAGTAGTACCTGCAGATTTTATTTAATTGCAATTTTTCATTTATAAATTTATATGTTACATTCGTAATTCGCAGTTGCCGAGTGATAGGAACCTACGACCATTCGATTAATGTGTGTATTCTTATCGTATACTGTAGAATCAGCAGTATTTGGCTTGTAATGCGGCAACTACTTATCCCAGCCCCTACACAACGAAATCAGCCAAAACTTTTAATATTTCAACTCTGAATCAGAGGGTACGTGGTTGAGGGCCATATCATTTCATCATTTTCATATTGTTTGAAAGCCCGCAGGTGCCAGAATTTCTTGGAAATTCTGAGAGAAACTTAAAACGTGACCCGACCCTCGTACGCTGAGGAGATATATGAATTCGTGGTTGTCAGAGTTTCCACCAGTCAACTGCTGAGGGAACGTGGGAAGGGCAGTCAAAGGATGCGTTGCCTGCGGCAATCGCTCTGCCATCGCGTGGGCAGTGAAACAGTGTGCCAAAGATGTGTGATCACTACCCACGTACCGCAGAGTTCCTAACTCAACAAGCGCAACAAATATACTCCAAAGGATTACTTTCGTTACTATACACGAAGTATGTTTCAGATACTGGATTTTGTTTCATTGAGGGGTCGTTTCTTAGGCGAAATCTCAAATGATTGGAAAATGTAAGAATGTAATATTTCTCAACAATGATCTGCCTCTATGGTGGACGTACGGATTTTTGATATACAAAGCCGCCTCATCTCACGTTATATGATTTTTTGCGGTGGTTTGTGAAAGAGTCTGTCTACTTTGCTCCTTTTCCAACTATGGGTGAACTGCGCTCCTAGCTACAGCATGGAGTGCAGGAACTACATACATACCGGCAAAAGTATGGAACCACTTTGATTATCGTGTACGTTTGTCGTGGGTCTCGTGAAGAGCACGATGAATACCTGAAAAAGCTAAATAAAATCTTATGTCACAACTATATTTGCAAAAATTGTCCGACGATATATGTGCATGCACATAAAATGGGAGTGTTCTTTTGGATATAGAAACTCCCACTTTTTAACCTTTCTTTTACACCTGCCATTGCTTCTTCGGTGTATAGATGGACCGGCAGGGTGAAAGACTGCATCGCTGTCTTAAATTCCTTTTAATCCTAGCACTTCATTCTTATCCTTCCGTTCTTATAATTCCCCATCGCTTCCTGTACAAATTGCACATTACTCGTCTTTCCCTATAGCTTATTCCTATTTTTCTCAAAATTTCGAAGATCTTGCGTCATTTTACATTGTCGAACGTTGTTCTAGGTTGACAGATTCTGTGAACGTATCGTGATTTACAAGTCCTCAACGTCGTTGAGCCCTAAGGTGCACTCGTGTCACCTATTCGCTCTCTGCTCTCCGTTTAATGTTGACGCACTTGCTTTCAATTTCAGCGATGGTTATTTTCATTTTTCTATATGCTAAATACGAGGTGAAATCCAAAATTTTCGCGACTGGCGCTGCCATCTGGAAAGTAGGAGTAGTAAATGTTTGCACCGCTAGGTGGCGAGAGCTGCATATCTGATGAGTCGGTGTGCGGAGTGGAATTCAGCTGGGAGGACGTCTTGCGTGTCCACAGTGATTTCCGTAATACTCTGCGTTTGGTGTGTGGCGATTTTACGATGGATCCGCGAGCAGAACAGCGTTTGTGTATCAAATTCTGTGCGAATCTCGGGAAAACTGTCACGGTTTATCACCGTCGACGAGAGCTGGATTTACGGCTATGACCCAGAGACAAAGCAACAATCGTCCCAGTGGAAGAGCCCGGGCTCTCCAAGACCCAATAAAACGAGACAGATTAAGAGCAAAGTGAAGAGCGTGATCATCCTTTTCTTTGATACTAAGGGAATTGTGTACAAAGAATTCGCCCCACCCAACCAAACAGTGAATTACGCGTACTACTGTGACGTTTTGCGACAGCTCCGTCAAAACGTGCGGCAACGAGGGCCAGAAATTTGGCGTCAAGGGAACTGGCTGCTGCATGGCGGCAACGCGCCCTGTCACACGTCCTTGCTTACCAGGACCTTTTTGGCAAAAAACAACATGACGGTTGTACCCCACCCACCGTACTCGCCAGATTTAGCACCTTGCGACTTCGCGCTATTCCCAAAACTGAAACTCAAGTTTAAAGGCCGTCGGTTCGACACTCTAGAGAGGATTCAAGAAGCATCGCTGGTGGTGATAAACACACTCAAAGGACAGGACTTCCAGAAAACGTTTGAACAGTGGCAGAAGCGCTGGGACCGGTGTGTACGTGCGGGTGGGAACTACTTCGAGTGTGATGGTGACCATTAGTCCAAAGGTAAAGTTTTCAACAGATGGCAGCACCAGTCCGGAAAATTTTGGATAGCACCTCGTAAGTCGTTCCGACAATTTCTTGTTCCATATCTTCACATTTTTTTCTGGAGCCATTTAGCCTTCGCTTGATTTAACTTCCTATTTATTTCATTCCTACGTCACTTGTTTTATTTTATTCCTATGTTTTCCTGAACATTTTTGTACCTCATTCCTTCAAAGATCGTTTGATGTTGTGTTTGAAATCTTATGGGACTTAACTGCTAAGGTCATCAGTCCCTAAGCTTACAAACTACTTAACCGAAATTACTGTAAGGGCAAATACACACACCCATGCCCGATGGAGGACTCGAACCTCCGCTGGGACCAGCCGCACAGTCCATGACTGCAGCGCCCCTGACCGCTCGGCTAATCCCGCGCGGCTCGTTTGATGTGTTTCTTGCGTTACCCAGGGTTTCTTCACAGTTACACTCCATGTACCTATATTTGCCTGTGATTACCTCTTTTAGAAATGCCCACTCCTCTTCAACTAAACTGGCTTCTTTGGCATTCACTGTCGCCCTATCTACAACGTTCGAGAACTTGAAACACATCTAATATTTCCTCACCACGAGGCGGTTATAATTAAACTGTTGCCACTTTAGGGGGCCCCATGACAAACGAGTGATCGTAGAACGATGAAACCTTACAGAAATATTTGAAAGGACATGCGGAAGAGAAATAACGAACATCCCCTTGAACGGAACACATTTTAATGTCCACACGAGAGGGTAACATTTGTTAATAGTGTACCATGTTTACATTCAAGGTTAGAAGCGTTGCTCAGTGTGATGACAATCTGCATCCATGAAAGAAGAACGGTGGACCATGGGATGTTCAGCTGTCGCAACACAGCTCGTGTACTGCTTGAAGATCACACACTGCGCCCAGCGTTCTCTGGCATGGCGTCATTATTTCTTCAACAATCTGTGGGGCAATAGGTCGTTGGCCTCTCCCAGGAGCAATTCCCATATCGCCAGTTAATTCGAACTTCCGAATCTTCTACAATCCCGGTGCGGAAAGAGGACCTCTCCGTATTTATTTAATGCCTCGGCAACCGTAATGCACATCGATGCCTGTCTTTCAGTCCTAAGTCGCCCCACCATTACCAGCACCTAACGGCAAGTCACGACACTAACGCTACTCATAACACAAATTCTTCAGCGAGCAGTCTGAACATTATACGTAAGAAGTTGGGTAACCCTACGGGAAATAGTTTTGCGTCCACACTGGTTCAAGTAGCGAAAGTTTACTTATAACCACCCCATACTTCAGTATCCCACTTCTTTCCACACTGATTCTTCCGGACGACTCTCTTGAACTTCAGTCTACTCTTATCATTATGAAATTATGATCCGAATCTATAAATGCTGCTGCGTACACCTTACAGTTCAATGTCTGATTTCGGAAGCTCTGTCTGCCTATGATGTAATCCAGTTGGAATCTTCCTGTATCTCTGGTCCGTCTCCAAGTATTCCTCTTTAGCTTGTGATTTTTGAACAGTGTATTCGCTAAAACCAGCTGAAATTTATTGCACAACTAAATTAGTCTTTATTCTTTCCCATACCTACTACCAAGCTCATATTTTACAGCAGCTCATACTCCTGTTACTTCCCATATTACCGGGTTCCTGTCTCTCGTGATTATCAAATCATCATCTTCCTCTACATAGTGAATTACCCACTCAATATCCTTATATATTTCTCCATCTCGTCGTATTTTGCCTATGAAGTCAGCATGTACACCTCAACTATTCGTACAATGAAGGCATTTACCGGCGTATGTGTTAGCTGCTGGTAAACCTTCACTGTTGTATGGTAGTGGTCCACGAAACTTCTCCGTTCCTAATGTTTCGTCCAGAAGTGCGGTGAACATTTGCGGAGGTATTCCTGCTTCCGCTGAGTCTTATAGAATGTCGGGTCGAACATCAGAGAGCAACATAAATGCTGTGAAGAAGAGGTGTGGTAGTTAAGACGTGATCAGCAGATGTAATCCTTTCCAGAGATCAAGCTTAACTGTCCATGGTCATCTGTCAAAGATAAAACCATCTATCGATTTTATAGAACTACTGTCCGTCAATCATCAAGTTTCATGGCTTCTTTTTCGTTAGAATTATCCTCATGTTTATGTATTTCTACGGTTTCTCTATATTGCAGTAGTTAATATTTCGTAACTTTTAATATTTCGTAACTGCTTTCGGAAAACTTGTCTGTGACGATTAGCGGAACTAGAAAAATCAGTTCAAAATGGCTCTGAGCACTATGGGACTCAACTGCTGTGGTCATAAGTCCCCTAGAACTTAGAACTACTTAAACCTAACTAACCTACGGACAGCACACAACACCCAGCCATCACGAGGCAGAGAAAATCCCTGACCCCGCCGGGAATCGAACCCGGGAACCCGGGCGTGGGAAGCGAGAACGCTACCGCACGACCACGAGATGCGGGCGAAAAATCAGTTGTAGCAGAGCATGCTCTTCAGTCAGGAAATCATGAAATTTTCTGAAACCAAAATTTTATCGACAATGACGAACTATTATTCATAGCTGTTCAAAGAAGTCACCGGAAATATGTAAACGTGGACATAATTATAACGGAAAATAAGAAGCCATGAAACTTAACGACGTATGGAAAGAAGCTCTAAAGAATCGATAAATAATTTTATATCTGAGAGACGCCCATTGATAGTTGTTTCATATTTGAGATAAGACCATTGATAGTCGTTTTATTTCTGAGAGACGACCATCGATAGTTACGTTTTATCTTTGACAAGGATTATTTCTGCCACTCAAATGTAAACTACGACGCCCCTTTTTATAGTAATTATGTACCTCTCCGACGTCCCAATGTCTGACCCGTCAGCTGTCGAGACTCAACAGAAACAGGAGCACCTCTGAAGACGTCCAGTGCAGCTCTGGACGAAAAGTTGGGAATGGAAAAGTTTCGTGGACTGCGACCATGCAACCCGGAAAATTTACCAGCAGCTATCTGAACTATTGTTGTCCACGTTAGTTAACTGTTAATTCTGATGAGATCAATCTTATCACTGTAATGATCACAGTAAGTCACTCCCTGCTCTTCCTTCCTGTTCATAACGAATCCTACTCCCGTTATACCATATTCTGCAGCTGTCGATGTTACCCTACATTTGTGCGACAAGGAATCCTTATCTTCTTTTCATTTCACTTCACTGACTCTCACCCCGACTATATCTAGATTGACTCTCTGCATTGCCCTTTTCAGCTTTTCTAGTTTCCCTACCACATTCAAACTACCGACTTTCCACACTCCGATTTATAGAATATTACTCTTTTCTTGGTTATTCAGTTTTTTTCCTACGGTTACCTCCCCTCTGGCAGTTCCCTCCTAGAGATCCGAATGGGGGACTGATCCACAATCTTTTGCGAAAGGAGAGATCATCATGATACTTTTTCAGTTACGGGTAAGCAGTATGTTTCTTTAATGTAATAGTTATCATTTCCTTCCGCATCCTCGAGCCGTTGATCATTGCTGATTCTTCCGCCTTCTAGCGGCAATTTCCCACCTCAAGGGCAAGAGGGCACCACCATCCTCTGTCTGCTTCTCCGCCCTCTCCGACAGGGCCATTGGCAGAATAAGGGCTACTCCTTATACCAGATGTCTTCGACCGTCATTGCTGATGATCCAAAATTTAAGCAATGGTTATGTTTGATTTTGAGACTGAAGACGTTTCGATGGCTAGTCAAAGACACTACCACTAGACAAAAAAAATTAACTGTTCAGATATAGGAAATGTGTAGCAGATCAGGCCAATTACAAGTTTAATTTCTCATATTTGTCGAGGCACTTAAGAGACAGAACGTTGCAAAATGGCTGAAATGGCCCTGAGCACTACGGGACTTTACTTCTGAGGTCATCAGTCCCCTAGAACTTAGAACTACTTAAACCTAACTAACCTAAGGACATCACACACATCCATGCCCGAGGCAGGATTCGAACCTGCGACCGTAGCGGTCACGCGGTTCCAGACTGTAGCGCCTAGAACCGCTCGGGCACCCCGGCCGGCCAGAACGTTGCACTGTTGGAGTGTGTTCAGGAGGGGAGTGATCTTGACCCATTTAAGTAGTCATGCCGGCCTAAGTAGTTTAACAAAAACAGGTGAAATCTGGACAGTCGGAGATTTGAATGCCAGTATGAGATCTGAAAAAAAGCGTTCCACAATGTCAGATGGTGCCAGATGTACAAAATCCTGAGAAAAATACGGGTAAGCTAAAGGGAAAGACGAGTAATATACAATATGTACAAATGCCAAAAGGCAGCAATGAATGGAAGATCAAGAACTAAATACTCGGGTTAAAAATGGTGTAAGACAGTTGTATAGTCTTCCGCCGCTATTGTTCAATATATACATCGAAGAAGCGATGACGAAACTCAAAGAGACGTTCCAGAGCGGAATTAAAATTCAAGGTGAAAGGATATCAACGATAAGATTCGCTGATGACATTGCTGTGTTCTCTGAAAGTGAAGAAGAATTACAGGATCTGCTGAATGGAATAAACAGTCTAGTGAATATAGAATATGGATTGCGAGTAAATCGAAGAAAGCTCGAAACAATGACAAGATGCAGAAATGAGAATAGCGAGAAACTTAATATCGGGATTGATGGTCACGAAGTAGATGAAGATAAGGAATTCTCCTACCTAGGCAGCAAAACAACCCATGACGGATGGAGCAAGGAGTACATACGAGGGTCACTACAAATGAAATTCACACTATTTTTGTAAAACTACAGTTTTCATTCAGCATGTGTGAAAGTTTTACAGTGTGTAGATGCATCGTTCCCGCTTGTTTTCAAACTTAGTTCAACCTGTTCCCGTGAATGGCGCCGTCACAGCATGTCTTCAAGATAGCTGGTACACTTGACGTTCGTCACGGGCAACGTGCTGTCATAGAATTACTGTGCTGTGAAAAAGAGACAGTGGGAAACATCCACAAGAGGTTGAAAAAGGTGTATGGAGATGCTGCCGTTGATCGCAAGAGGCAATCAATGGAGTGGCACCATGCAAATTCACCCAAGAAAAAAAAATCAAAATCACACATTCTGCTGGAAAAGTTATGGCTATGGTGTTTTTCGATTCCGAAGGACTCTTGCTTGTGGACATCATGCCAAGTGGAACCACCATAAATTCTGATGCATACGTGATGACACTGAAGAAACTTCAAGCTCGACTGAATAGTGTTCGACCACATCGGCATAAGCAGGATGTTTTGCTGTTCCACGACAATGCACAGCCACATGTCAGTCAGAAAACCATGGAAGCGATCACAAAACTCGGATGGAGAACACTGAAACACCCGCATTACAGTCCTGACCTGGCTCCATGTGAGTATCGTTTTTTTGGGAAACTGAAAGACTCTCTTCGTGGAACAAGGTTTGAAGATGATGTGCATGCTGCCAAACAGTGGCTCCAACAGGTTGGTCCAGAATTTTACAGTGCGGGTATACAGGCGCTGGTTCCAAGATGGCGTAAGGCAGTTGAGAGGGATGGAAAGTATGTGTAGAAATGAAAATATTGTTCCCAAAGGATGTATCTACACACTGAAAAACTTTCAAACATGTAGAATAAAAGAGGTATTTAAAAAAAAATAGTGCGCATTTCTTTTGGAGTGACCCTCGTAAAAAGCAGAATGTCACTGGCAAAGAGGGCTTTCCTGGCCAAGAGAAGTCTGCCAGCATCATAGGCCTTAATTTGAGGAAGAAATTTCTGAGAACGTACGCCTAGAGAATAGCATTGTATGACAGTGAATCTTGGACTGTGGGAAAAGTGGTACAGAAGAGAATCGAAGCATTTGAGATGTGGTGCCAGAGATGAATTTTGAAAATTAGATAGACTGATAAGAAATGAGGAGGTTCGGCACAGAATCGGAGAGGAAAGGAATATGTGGAAAATACTGATAAGGAGAAGGGACAGGATGATAGGACATCTGTTAAGACCTGATGGGATGACTTCCGTGGTACTAGAGGGAACTGTAGAGGGAAAAAACTGTAGAGAAAGACAGATATTGGAATAAATCCAGCAAATAATTTTGAACGTAGGTTGCAAGTTATACTCTGAGATCAAGAGGTCTGTAGAGCAGACGAATTCGTGTCGGGCCGCATCGAACCAGACAGAAGACGGTGACTCAAAAAAGGAGGGCTGAGAAACAGGTGTAGCGGCAGATATTGGTGCAGCAGCGGACACGCTCGGGAAAAGCGATAGTAGTGTAACGGCAGTGTCCCGGATGCCTGGGCACAGCAGCCGACATTTATGGACCTGTTAAAGGGGCGGGCGACCGGTGGCTGTGTCTCCAGCTTCACGGACCGCCGGCCAGCCCGGACAAGGCACCCGCTGACTTTTACTGCGGCTGTGACTCACAAAACACCGAGGCGTGACCTGGCCCACCGGGGAACGGCCGCAGCCAGCCGACACCGGGACACCGACTCCGGTAGCCGCACCAGCCAGGTCGGCTGACCATACGAATTATCTTAGAAAATAGGTTAACGACACGCAAACCTACGTTTCTAGCATTTGTAGACTTAGAGAAAGCTTTGGAAAATGTTCACTGGAATACTCTCTTTCAAATTCTAACGGTGGCAGGGATAAAATACAGGGAGCGAAAGGCTATTTACAATTTGTACAGAAACCAGATGACAGTTATAAGAGTCGAGGGGCATGAAAGGGAAGCAGTGGTGGGGAATGGAGTGAGACAGGGCTGCAGCCTCTCCCCGAATGTTATTCAATCTGTATATTGAGCAAGCAGTAAAGGAAACAAAAGAAAAATTCGGAGTAGGAATTAAAATCCATGGAGAAGAAATAAAAACTTTGAGGTTCGCCGATGACAGTGTAATTCTGTCAGAGACAGCAAAGGACCTGGAAGAGCAGCTGAATGGAATGGACAGTGTCTTGAAAGGAGGATATAAGATGAACATCAACAAAAGCAAAACGAGGATAATGGAATGTAGTCGAATTAACTCTGGTGATGCTGAGGGAATTAGATTAGGAAATGAGACACTTAAAGTAGTAAAGGAGTTATGTTATTTGGGGAGCAAAATAACTGATGATGGTCGAGGTAGAGAGGATATAAAATGTAGACTGGCAATGGCAAGGAAAGCGTTTCTGAAGAAGAGGAATTTGTTAACATCGAGTGTAGATTTAAGTGTCAGGAAGTCGTTTCTGAAAGTATTTGTATGGAATGTAGCCATGTATGGAAGTGAAACGTGGACGATAAATAGTTTGGACAAGAAGAGAATAGAAGCTTTCGAGATGTGGTGCTTCAGAAGAATACGAAGATTAGATGGGTAGATGACGTAACTAATGAGGAGATATTGAATAGAATTCGAGAGAAGAGAAATTTGTGGTACAACTTGACCAGAAGAAGGGATCGCTTGGTAGGGCATATTCTGAGGCACCAAGGGATCACCAATTTAGTATTGGAGGGCAGTGTGGAGGGTAAAAATTGTAGAGGGAGACCAAGAGATGAATACACTAAACAGATTCAGAAGGATGTAGGTTGCAGTAGGTACTGGGAGAACCTTGCACAGGATAGAGTAGCAAGGAAAGCTGCATCAAACCAGTCTCTGGACTGAAGACCACAACAACGACATTCTCAGGTATCCCTGGTAAACCCGTTCTTTTTGATATCCCCAGAGCCAAAAGTCGCCTGGATTCAGGTCAGGTGATCTTGTACGCCATGCATCTGGGAAACTTCTGGATATAACACGTTGATTAAGCAGATATTTCAATGGGAAAGTGACATGAGTTGTTGCCATGTCTTGTATGAAAACCGTGATTTCCATACAGCTGCGTCTTCTAAAGCAGGAATCATATGCTGTACAAGAAGCTCGACAAAATCTCAACAACGTACAGACGTCACGGTACACCTGACAGAACCTCTGGGTGCATTCTCTTCGAAGAAGAACGGAACGAAAATAAAGGCGCTTGTGAATCCACTCCACACAGTCACATAAGGCGAGTTCAATGACTCTTCGTACACAATACGTGGGTTAACAGTACTCCAAATTCGACAGTTTTGTGTATTCACTGCACCCTGTTGTGTAAAAGGTGCCTCGTCACTACATAAAATATGCCACATGTCATTAACTTCGATCCGTGCCAGAAAATGTAGAGCAAATTCAGGACATTGCTGCCCCGTCAGGATGTTGTATAGCTACTAGTGTGAAACAGAGCGCAAAACTTCCGGTACTGTAGACTATGGGACGGAAAATTCTCGTGATACTACACGAACAGCAGCACTACCCCGGACACGTGCTGCGTGGTTAGTGACAGTAACAGCAATCTCGTCAATAACTTCCACCCGGATAGGACACTTTCTTCTTCCAGGTGCCACACCAAGCTCACTCGTGTTTTGGAATTTTCTTATCATTTTTTTAAAACCATTTAATGACATCGGGCGTCTCCCCAGAACTTTCAGTCAGCGATTCTCTCTCAATACAGTACAGCAATTACTTCTGTTCACACAAAACAGTGTCACTAACAGCGCACTGTCTCTCTTCTCGATTGCCATACTGTTCACTCAGGTTATGGCTTGTCAAATTACATCTTGGTTGTCATACCGTCATACACGGACAGTGTGCAGCGCCAGATTTGCACCTGGTGGCCACAGCTGGAACTAATTTTTTCCAGCGTTAATCGGTTCCACGTTAACGCATTAGCTGATCTACCAAATTTCGCTGCCATACGATAATTACAACCCATCCTGGACCTCCCTGAGAAACTGCACTTTAATTGTAACCACTCGGTAATTACTTCTGGCCGAATATGACACAGTCGGCGAAACTAATTTTAATTTTGTGCCGTCTGCTGACAACATTGATAATGAGTCCCGAACTGCACTGATTGTTGTGTTGTCCGCTTCGGGAAAATTGCCAAGATAGTATTTTGTCGAGTGGCAATCAGAAGTGATTCCAGACAGGAGCAAACATACATCTACATCTACATACATTTTCTGCAAATCACACTGAAGTGCCTGGCAGAGGGTTCATTGAACCATCTTCGCAATAATTCTCTATTATTCCACTCTCTAACAACGCGCGGAAAAAACGAACACCTGTATCTTTCCGTGTGAGCTCTGATTTCCATTATTTTATTATGATGATCGATTCTTCCTCTGTATAGGGCGGCATCAACAAAATATTTTCGCATTTGGAGGAGAAAGTTGGTGACTGAAGCTTCGTGAGAAGATACCGCAGCAACGAAAACGCCTTTGTTTTAATGGTATCCTACCCTAAATCCTATATCATCTCCGTGACACTCTATATATATATATTCCTGTTGCGACTACTTTAGAATAAGCCCAATTGTTGGGATCTGAATAATCCGTAGGTAATGACTGTCATATATAAATTTTAACTGCTCGAATTTCAACAGAATGACTGGAAGCAGACTGCTACACTACAGAATTTATCCAGCAATAGTCTCGTAAATATGAAGCCACACAGTCATGTAAAATAACTCTGCTATGTTATGCCTTCATTACAAAAAAAAGTGTTCAAATGTGTGTGAAATCTTATGGGACTTAACTGCCACGGTCATCAGTCCCTAAGCTTACACACTACTTAACCGAAATTATCCTAAGGACAAACACACACACTCATGCCCGAGGGAGGACTCGAACCTCCGCCGGGACCAGCCGCACAGTCCAGGACAGCAGCGCCTTAGACCGCTCGGCTGCCTTCATTACACTGTCTCTCGATATTTTTCAATGAATAACTCGCCTCTTACTAAAATGATAATTATGATTAAACCTATGGGGTACTTATTTACGAAACATAACTTTTCTTTCTTTGATGAATGTCGATTTGCATCCTTAGCAGCCACAATTCTGCGCCGTTGATGTTATTTATAATCAAAAGCGTGAAAATAGGGCAAATAAGGGTAATATTGAAATGTATGTGTCAGGGCAAAATTTAAAAAACAGCGTTATACCAATGTCACGAGACTATTTCGGTTTGATGTTGGTGACATGTGCAGTATGTTATGCTCATCCCACTGACATTTCTACTCTCCATGCACCAGAGTCCAGGACTAGGCTTGCAGGGTAGCTAGAAGTCGATTGGACGTAGCCTCTTTGGTTTTCTACAACCGTTAGCTACAATCTCTGGATTCATATCTCGAAACTTAGCTCGCGGTATGTCAATACTGATTATTATATGTTTGACGAAAGCAGTAGAACAAATTTTATTGGGTATTCAACCAACACCGGAATTAAATTCTCACCTCACTCTTGACAGAGCATAATGAACGTACAAAGAAGTAATAAAAATGTCTGTTGCGAGACTGACTAAATCTGTTCTGTAAAGAAATATCGGACAATTTGCGAAACATACTGCGGACAATTATTGGTCATCGGAGTATGAAACGGTACTGAACTATGTCTTTTAGGTTCCACGGCCACGTGGTCTTTTCTATTGAAGAAGATGAATAAAGAACGCGGAAATAAATTGTTCAGATGTAGCAGATAGGAAGATTTATGTAAACTCTTTGCTTTTTTGCATCAGGTCGCCTCGTGGGGAAAAAGAAACAAAAGTCCTAAGAATAAACATCAATGTTTTAGTTACCACCTTACCACCGGACCACTTCAACAGCTTTTCGGCCACCTGTATTTCCAAATTTTAGTTTTTTTTATTTGTAATTCTCCACACAAAAATTCAAAATGACACGATTTGGGTTTTTTGCCGATCCCTCCTTGGAGGTGTACGTCAGACGACGGCAACTGATTGATGCGTTCGCGAATATGATCAAGCAAATAGACAGGTACGATACGATGTAATGTCTTATTCACTATCAAGTACGTTCTGCTTTAGTTCATAAGATTCGTCAAGGTGTATCTTCGACTTACACAAGAATTAATTTCGTTAAGCGTTTAGCACATTTTCACTATGTACGAACACAGTCTGACTGTGAAAATGGTTTGGTTGCTGTTTGGAGCTCGCATGTGTAGAGCTGCGTAATAATTTAGCGAAGAGTAAGAAACTTGTTCTTCATATTGCTATCAAAACAAAGCAACTGTTCATTTGCGTACGTCTCCATTAATGTCTAACTTGTTACAGAATGTCATTTGACTTATTAAACAGGTTAGATGGTAGCACCGTATCTGTGATCATCAGTTGCTTGATCAGGGTCGACTGCCAGTTTACTTTCTTCAATGTAAAACTGGGTGGTTATAATTAAACTTCCGGTGCGTGAATCATTGTAGACGGAAAATCATTTACCGTATGGGTACCCAACGTTATAGGAATGACGTTCAGACTGTATGCTGCAGGATTTGCGTTATTAGTAGTGATACTATTAGTAGTATTAGTGGCAAGATACTAACACACGTTGTAGGTTGAAAAGGTACATAGCGAGGGAGGTAGCCAACATACGACCTGAGATCCTACGAGCAACAATAGAGAAATCTCTAGTGTGGTTCAGGCTGTTATGCATGAAGAAGTTCGTCACATTGGATTAAATTTTACCTACAGCAGTGGCGGCGTAGTGTGCTGATGTTGACAACGACCGTTGAATGCTCGGAATTATGTGACGTTCATATTAACGCAAAGTTTTGTTGTGAAATGTGAGCATTACGAGGATAATTAATTTACTGAGCGGACAAGATTGCATACAAGAACCTGTCACCTATAGAGCAGGAAAAGGATTAATTATTTACTTCGTGGCCGGTCGTTGTCAACATCTGCAAACTACACCGCCGCTGGCGTAAGTAAAATTTTACCTCACATTGAGCAGCGTTTGTAACCTTGAACGTAAACTTGGTACGCAGTTAACAGATGTTGCCCTCGGGTCAACAGAAAGGTCCGATCTTACTCGTCGGCTTTGACCCGTGACGTAAGCGTGTTGTGGTGTGTGACGTCATTACGGCGCGGAAAACCTAATACATGGTTTGATGTACTCTTGTTTAAAGAACATGTATACGTAATATGAAGCAATTTGATGAACATATTGATCTGTAGCGTAGCCCACTTGAGGTTAGGTTGGGAGTTTTTTTTTTGGAATGCGGCCGCGGCAGCGGCCGCCTATGATTCGAAAATATTGATTTGACATTAATGAAGCCTGTGGGGGGATGGGGGGGCACTGCAGACTCCCCCCACCGCATAACGACATATTTAGTTTCTCCCCACCCAAAAACCCCCAATTTCCCACGCTTGTCCCGTTACAGTCATTAGGCTTTTTGTGAAACTTGTGTATTTCAGTCTTTACAATACGTATTCGATGTTTTTATATCCGCCATATTGGAATTGTTGTTTATGGTCGTTTCCGCGGTATTTGTGACGTCATGGGTCAAAGCCGACGGGTAAGATCGGACGCTTCTGTATTTCCTTGCCCTCTCATGTGAAAATTCAAATGTGTGTGTCTTTCAATCGTTTATTCGTGATTTCTGTTCCGCGTGTCCTTACAGATGTTTCCACAAAGTTTCATCGACCTACGATCATTTGTTTTTCATGGGGGCCTTGTCAAGTAGCGAAAGATTAATTACAACCAACCCTGTACATATTCTGAGAAACATGTTAAGTGCGTTTACTTTATATACATTTGTCATGTTATCTTAACAGAAGGAAATAACTACATCCGTATTATTATTGACAGTTTTAGCTGTCAAAGCATTTATACATTGGGTACATCCTTCTGCACACACACACACACACACACACACACACACACATACACACACAGAGCAGACATTACTTGCATTGATCAATTAAAATGTACACACTGCATGTCCACTTTAACTGATATCAGTAGCATGACGATCTCTCTGCCTTTGCACAAAATATTTCTTGTTTTTCGACCTGTCTTTCGAAGGATAGGTTGATCCCAGAAAAATGAGACGAGGTTTGTATAGTCTTCCTCACAGATCTTGTGAATAAGACTTTATAGTTTTACTCAGTATATTTTGACTGCATACAGTAGTATGACAGATGTGTTTATTACTAACTTATGCCATTTTCTTACGAACCCCTCCTCTGTATTTTGTAAATATTCCTTGACTGTGTTATGCGACTTATTTAGGAAGCATGATACAACGGACGTTTTAAGTTCGTAGATTTTATTTTCTCTATAATCTCCTTGAAAGTGCTTTTCTCTGTAAATGTAATTTAAGAATGGCACTGATTTCGTAATTATATGACAGTTTCTGATGTTACACATAATGTTTATAACATGTTAGTAGACACACACACATACACATGGTGCAGTTAAGAGTCCCCTTCTGTTTAAAGAAATGTTTATAGTGAGCCAGGTCTCTACTTTTGGTTATTACATGCTTTAAGACTTCCAACCGAGTTGTTGTTGACAGTTTTTCGCACAGCACGACCAGTGGTTGCAGTCCATGAAGCGAGCGATCATCAGATCATAACTCTCAGCGCCTGAAAAAAACGGCAAGTCAATCGTTACAACATCGTTCATAAAGATGGAATCATTCCCTTGGCCCAGAATCCGAAAATACACCATCAGTCAACAAAACTGTTGCCCCATCAACAGAGTATAACATCAACAGAGTATAACATATACTCTTATTTGCTGTATCCTTCTTATTCTTAGTTACAAGAAATCCAAGTTCATTTTCTTGAGAGTCTAAGTGCTTAAGTGAACTAAGTAGCACTGCCTTTTATAATTTTGTGCTGCGTAGTTCACATGTTACTGGCGGCTTAGTTTCTCGGGGTCTGTATCACCAATTATCGGTATTTTCCAAGAATGATTGCCTATCGAAATCGCTCGGTCCAAGTGATACATATTGAACGTGCGATACTAAATCGATCACGTGACTGGCGGCGGGCGTTATGAGTATGTTTACAGTGGTCACTGCAGCAATGACAAAAGAAGACCGTTACAAAAATACTTGTAATTACAAAGGAGATTACTTACCTTATTCGTCGTCGGTGTTGTCCTCATGTGAAAGGCCATGTGATGTATACGCTACGGGAATAAGTCCCTTTTTGCCATTAATTCGCGGAGGTATGTAACTTAGAGCAACAAAGGGAACGACGGAAAACAGATAAAAATGACGATCACAAACAATTGATCATAACGCCCGCCACCAGAGTCGCATGATCGATTTACAATCGCCCGTTCGATATGTACCGTTTGGACGCGGCGACTTCGATAGGCAATCATTCTTGGATATTACCCAATTATCTTACTACGTTTTATATCCGTAGTTACTAAGAAATAAAATCTCGAAGTCCGGTCTCTGTCGTATAATATGATCGTTGTAGGTTAAGTAAGTAATCTGAAGGCTATTAGGTTTACTCCATTGGCTCCACGACATTTTCGTCTGTCACTTAAGATGGGCTGTACTTCCGGGAGTACTCCGAGTATGTTTATTTTTGTGTGTTTTTCATATCAGGATGTCCTGCTTCTCAGGAAAAAAATCTCCTAAAGGCGTATAGCATCACGTCTAATAAAGCATTGTAATGTTCAAACCAACATCTGCTTTTGTGATTGGAGGGTAGGATGTGCTAGAAATGATTGTGACGGAAGAATTTCGATACAGTTGCGCCGTTTCTGAGTTAATTAGCATTGATGTTAGCCCATGAGGCCATTGCGTTCGCAAATTCACGCGGTTTGTTACATACAATTAATGTTTGTTATTCTCATAGCGTAGATGATAGAGCATGAGACCGCTGAGCCTTTGGCTCTCGTTTGATCCTTACTAACAAAAAATGGTTCAAATGGTTCTGAGCGCTATGGGACTTCACCGTAGCGGTCGCACGGTTCCAGACTGTAGCGCCTAGAACCGCTCGGCCACCCCAGCCGGCCCTTATTAACATCCCATGTTAAATTTTTATACCTCTCTCTTGTTCGGTTATAGTAACCCAAATAAAGAACACATTTGGCGACACCATCTGTGGCGGGCCGCTTGAAATATCGTGCGCAACGGCCTGGTTGGCTAACTTTAGTGTTCATTGATGGTTCAAATGGCTCTGAGCACTATGGGACTTAACATCTATGGTCATCAGTCCCCTACAACTTAGAACTACTTAAACCTAACTAACCAAAGGACAGCACACAACACCCAGCCATCACGAGGCAGAGAAAATCCCTGACCCCGCCGGGAATCGAACCCGGGAACCCGGGCGTGGGAAGCGAGAACGCTACCGCACGACCACGAGATGCGGGCTTTTAGTGTTCATTGACTCGGAAACGGTGCAGCGTATAGAATTTTTTTTCTTAACAGTTATTTATCAACAGAATATACCCTTCAACATCCATAAAAACTTTTCAGACTGTTACTGGCCATCTTTTGTAACATTTATCTTGCAGAGATCTGTAAATAGTGCAGTAGGTTACTTCGAGATACACAGTACGAATCTACATCTGCATGTACACTGTGCAAACTACTGTGAAGCCCACGGCAGAGGTATTTCCCATTGTACTATGGATTAAGGATTCTTGTGCTTCCACTCGTGTGTGGACCGGAGGAAGAACGATTGTTTAAACGTGTTCTCTTCTTTATTTTTTTCTTTTTAATGCCTCTTTTTCCGCATCTGCACAATTGCAAGTTGTATAGAGTAATTGCTGTCTTTAGTAACTTTAGTAAAAGTCTTATTGGGCCGGCCGCGGTGGTCTCGCGGTTCTAGGCGCGCAGTCCGGAGCCGTGCGACTGCTACGGTCGCAGGTTCGAATCCTGCCTCGGGCATGGATGTGTGTGATGTCCTTAGGTTAGTTAGGTTTAAGTAGTTCTAAGTTCTGGGGGACTGATAACCACAGCAGTTGAGTCCCATAGTGCTCAGAGCCATTTGAAAAGTCTTATTCAGACGAGACAGACGCGTTTCACTTTATAATAAACCACCTTCAGTGGTCACTGCAACAATATCATTTTTTCTGTTACAACTTCGTTTGTTCTGATCATTAACAATTCGCCAGCTTTACTTATTACCGTAAACAGTTTTTATTCTTTTCGTTACACCCGGTTTTTTGCTGTACATTCCATTCTTCTTCGTCTTCCACGTGTGTGTGTTCAGTATTTGCATTTGCACATAGCACATAGCACTTTCACTGCACTTAACATATTCACGCTCCTGTGCACTATCCTCTTGTTATTTTGTGTGTTTTGTTTTGTAACTTTGAAATGCGTTCGTGTTTTGTTTGTTTTGATAGTGCTCCAGGCGCTGCTATCAAACTGTTAGTATTTATATTTTCCGACAATGAATAGGGAGGGGAGAGAAAGAGGGAGAGAGAGAGAGATTACATCTTTTAAATGTTTTAAATTATTTTATTTATTAAATACTTTTTTCGTTTACTATTTTTTATTGAAGTTTGGGGGTTTATCTTTGTTTGTATGTGTATGTGTGTGTGTGTGTGTGTGAAGGGAGCTAACATATCCTAGCTACGGTATGTGTAAGTTATTGGTTTTCTACGGTACAGTGGTGGGTGATCTAGGGTGAGGATATTGCCTAGTTTGTGATGTTATTTTGTGGTGTCTATGGGGTTGCTTTCTTTTTCAACAATATGTTTTATTAATTTGAATAGGGTCTGGTTGCTGAAGGTTGTCTGGTCATTTAATATGTTTCTTCTCTATTATTGCCTTTTTGAATTTGAAAGTTTTCTTGTATGTGTAGGAAATGTTTATTGCAGTTACTAAAGGCGGTAATTAACCTATACAATCCGGATTGTTTAAACGTCTCTGTGCCCTCTGTACTTCATCTAACATTGTCTCCCGGTCCGTACGGGAGTTATACGTAGGCGGTTGCAGTGTATTCCTGCCTTACTTGAAACACTGCAGGTTTCCTTGGGAAAATTGGCGTCTACCTTCAAAAGTCTGCCCATTTAGAGTTTTCAGCACTTCCATGACGTTCTCCCGAGGGGCAAAAAAGTCTGTGACCGTTAGTACTGCCCTTCTTTGTATACATTAAATATCCGCTATTAGTCCTATGTAGTATCGGTTCCACACATTTCATCAGTACTTTAGGATGGGTTGCAGGAGTGTCTTATAAGACTTATTGCATTTTCCCAGTATCCCACCAATGAACCGAACAGTTTATTTATAAATGTCCACCCTGATCACATGTGTTATACAACTCACATTATCGATTTCGAGTTACTGCCATCATAAGATTTGTCCCAAATAGTAAATATGAAAACAGGAAATCACTAACGTGCCAGAAAGGCTAAACATAGTGAAAACTAGGAATACATGAAAGATAGCATGGTTAGCAGTCTGACAAACCAGTCATACGTACCATTAAAAGTATTCGGATACAATTTTTTTGGAAATTCGTGGTAAGTTCCCATGGGACCAAACTGCTGAAGTCATCGGTCCCGAGGCTTACACACTACTTAATCTAACTTACGCTAAGGACAACATACACACACACCCATGCCCGAGTGAGGACTCGAACCTCCGACGGGAGAAGCCGCGCGAAGCGTGGTTAGGCGCCTCAGACCGCGCGGCTATATAAATTTCGCCGTTGAACAATCTGTACACATGGGTGCACAAAAAATGCTGGTAATGGTTTGGGGGCGTCATAAATATATAACTAAGCCAGTAGATGGCACTAGTGCTGCGCCACGTGGGTGTTCATTATCATATATTCAGACATTTAAAATAGTATATGCAAGGTAATTAATGGAAATGATTAAATACGACAAACTGCGTGTCTTACAATGAAATACAAAACACAGAAATAAAATTTATAGTTTGAAGTTAAATAAAACATGCAGAAGGTAAAAGAATATTAATAGAAACCTACTGGCATGACAGTGAAAATAACATAACACTCTGTGAAACTTGGACTATATGGCTTCTAACGATGTTACCTTTCAAGTATTCCTACGTGTTCTGTATATTTAGCCTTATTGTCACATTGATGTTTTTTCTGTTTTATATTGGAGCATATCTGATGATGGGTATGCTGAAACTGGTAATGTGAATTGTTTAACCCATGTGATCAAGACTAGCATTTATAAATGAAGTGCCAGACGTGATGGCGGACACGTTTGCAGACTAATTGTCTCCAATGGACAGAACCAAACAGTACCACCGACTCTCCCTACAGTTTATGTTAGGTGAAGATTCCACTTCACTCCTGAACAAACTGTTATACCCGGGTGTTTGTATTTGTTGACTGATTCCAATTGTGACTCTGATATTTTAGTCGTGGGGTAGGCCTAGTACATTTCTGTATTTTGTTAAATGCAAAGTTCAACATTTCTGAACATCTTAAGCGACTTACCAATCTTTGTACAACTTCGAACTTTACCTTTTTTTCAGACGTTTCTTCTTTATAGAGACGTTCATCAATTAATAAAATTCAAAGGTTGCTATTAACATACAGGGTGTCCGAAAAGTCTTTCCCTAATTACATAAATTGATAACTCAGGCTAGAAGTAAGATACAGATATTAAACTGGTGTCTAATTGTTTACAAACTATCAAAGTTTTTTTCACACATCAGTAAACTTCCACATGAGCACCCTTGGTAGCACGTAGCACATCTAGGCGATATTCAATTTCCGTCCACACATTAGCCAACATCACTGGAGGGATCGATTCAACGACTGTGGTTATCCGTTGCCGCAGGGTTTCAAGATCTGGTACACGTGTTCGGTAAACCTCGTCCTTGACATAACCCCATAAAAAGTCTAATGGGGTGACGTCGGGAGAGCGTGGAGGCCAGACCGTTGGCACATCACGACCAATCTATCGCTCAGGAAAGGTCATATCGAGATAGGCACGGACGTCCAAACCCGAATGCGGCGGTGCACCGTCTTGCTGAAGCAAGACATCGGGGTGATCCTGAAGCAGCTGAGGAACAGCATACAGTTGCAACATGTCCAGATACACTGCAGATATGATGGTAGCTTCAGCGAAGAAGAATGGCCCGATAATTCGATCGTGCAATAGCGCGCACCAAACATTCACCTTTGGACTGCCTCTGGTGCACTCCATGACCTCGTCAGGGGGTTGTGAACCCCAAATGCGCACATTAAGGCGATTCACTACTCCACTGACAAAAAAGGTCGCTTCGTCGGAAAAGGCAATTCGTCTGAGATAACCATCATCGTCCTCAGAACGTGACAGCACTTCGACCGCAAAGTCATATCGACGTGTACTGTCATTGGGCAACAAGGCCTGAACGATTTGCACTTTGTATGCACGAAACAATAAACGTTTGTGTAAAATGTCGTGGAGTGTGCTTTTTGGCATCTGTAATTCACGTGAGGCCCTGCGTACCGATTTCTTCAAACTTCGCAGAAAAGACTGCCTTACAGTTTCCACCTTGTCTGCTGAGGTTCTTGGTCGACCAGACCTCGGAAGGTCAGCAACCGATCCTGTGTTCTTAAACTTGTCATACCAGGCTTTAATGCTCTTGACATCAGGTGGATTCCTTCCAAATGTTGTCTGGAAGTGTCTCTGCACGTGGTTGGTGATCGTGTCTCATGGTACCACAGGACACACTGTGCCTTCTCCTGATTGGTTAACATGGCTTCTTGGGCACTGCACCTCATCCACTACTTACGTACTGCGAACCTAAAACAGAAAAAAAACTTTGATAGTTGTAAACAATTCGACACAAGTTTCATATTTGTATCTTACTTCTAGCCTGAGTTATCAATTTATGTAATCAGGAAAAGACTTTTCGGACACTCTCTAGTATACCAGATCGTCTACATCCGTATAAATACTCCGAAAGCCATCTGATGGTACGTGGCGGGGGTACTGTCGTTATCTGAACCCCTCTCCCCCAAAAAATGGTTCAAATGGCTCTGAGCACTATGGGACTCAACTGCTGAGGTCATTAGTCCCCTAGAACTTAGAACTAGTTAAACCTAACTAACCTAAGGACATCACAAACATCCATGCCCGAGGCAGGATTCGAACCTGCGACCGTAGCGGTCTTGCGGTTCCAGACTGCAGCGCCTTTAACCGCACGGCCACTTCGGCCGGCCCCTCTCCCCCCTCCCCCCTTCTCTATTCCACTCGCAAATTGTGCTGGAGAAGAATGATTGCCAGTAAACCACTGTATTAGGGGCCGGCCGGTGTGGCCGAGCGGTTCTAGGCGCTTCACTCTGGAACCACGCTGCTGCTACGGTCGCAGGTTCGAATCCTGCCTCGGGCAATGATGTGTGTGATGTCCTTAGGTTAGTTAGGTTTAAGTAGTACTAAGTTCTAGGGGGCTGATGACCTCAGATGTTAAGTCCCATAGTGCTCAGAGCCATTTGAACCACTGTATTAGGTCTAATTTCTCGAATTTCCTCGTTGTGTTCATTTCGCGAGACCTGTGTGGGAGGAAGTAATATATTGTCCGGTTCTTCTCGGAACGTACTATCTTGAAATTTCAATAGTAAACCACTTCATGCTGCACAACGCCTCTCTTGTAGTGCCTGCCACTGGAGTTTGTTGAGCGTCTGCGCAACTCTCACGCACAGGCTAAACGACCTTGTAACGAAACGCACTGCTCTTTGTAGGTTCTGGTTCTTCTCTATCTCTTCCATTAACCCTAACTGATCTGGCTCGCATAGTTATGAGCAACACTCAAGAATCGACCGAAAAAGTGTTTTGTAAATCACTTCTTTCGTGGATTCATTCTTGCTATGAATCTCAGTCTAGCATCTCCTTCTCCTACTGCTTGTTTTGTGCGGACACTCCACTTTAAGATCGCTCCTTATGGTTACTCCTAGATATTTTACGGTAGATACTGTTTCCAGTAATTTGTCATCGATAGGTAGTTGTACAGTGGTGGATTTCTCTCTTATGTAAGCGCAATATATTACATTTATTTACGTTCAGGGTCCGCAGCCAATCCCTGCATTATTCATTAAAATACAACAACCAACTTCATGGATTCCAAGACACTTCGTTGAAGTCATTTCACATCGTTCAGTGACACTCTATCCACTATAATACGCTGCGCTCTGTCTTCGATTATTTCCTCAGTCCACTCACAAATTTCGTTTAATGCACCATATGACGGTATTTTCGTTATAGGTGTTGGTGTGATTTAAGGTAGTCATGAAAAGCTGCATCTATCCGACTGCCTTTTCCTTGGCTTTCAGAAAGTCGTGTGGGAAAATCGCGAGTTTCACATGATCGATATTTTCGGATTCCCTGCTGGTTGGCAAGGAGTACGACATTACATCAACATGCCTTACTATGTTGTAATATTCTACAAATGATGAATGTCAATAATATCGGACGGTTGTCTGCTGGATCACTTCGGTAATTTCCAAGATTGCTTGCCTATTGAAGATGCCAGCTCCAAACGATAGGTATCTAACTTGCGATTCTAGATCGATGCCGTGACAGTGGTGGTGGGCGTTAAGAGCAGTGTTTACAGTGGTCACTATAGCAACGACATAAGAAGAGTGTTGACTAAAATACCTGTAATTACGAAGGAAATGACTTACCTCACTTGCCGTCGATGCTGTCTTCATGAGAAAGTCGATTTGATGTGTATGCTACGGGAAGCATTCATTTCCTTTTTGCCTTGACCTTGGTTAGACTATGCGTATGTAACGCAAAAATTTGTGTAGGGTGTCACATGCGTCAGCTTTCCCTTGGAAACGCAAATTGTAGAAATACAGACACTGAAACAATTAGAGTTGGTCTCTTTCAACAACTTTATGTGGTCCACCGATCGGCACACTGTCGTTCGTCACTGTTACATAACACACTTCTCTGCAAAATCCAAAATAGTCGCACACGGTATTGATAGGTAACTCAGTTTACAGGTAGGTAAGTCAGTTTCCAGCAAAATACAAGAATTATGTCGCTCTGGATCGATGATTTTGAATAGTCAAACCACGTATTCTTCCTGATAGTTGTTCGTTTACCACAGATTCCATAATGAAACTGTAAAAGTATTTCACTATCAGCACTCTTCTAACGAACTTTTATAGACTTCGCCCCACCTCAGTCTACACATTACCTTCACTCGTCATCCGATATTAGTCCATATTTCCGAAAAAATTACAAACGATTTTCTAAATTACATGTGCATGGAATTAGATTCTTCCACGTGAGGCAATGGACCGAAGAAACGTCTACTACATCCCAGCTCACTACCGACATAAATCATGTCGATTTCCCTAGCAACTCACAAATAATTTATCATAACGCACGCCACCACAGTCGCGTGATCGATTTAGAATCGCTCGTTCGATATCTATCGTCTAGAGCCCGCGGCTTCGATAGGCAAACATTCTTGGAAGTTACCCACTTCTACTCTATGTTAGTTTCCCACTGCTAAAAACAGTGTTTTAATTATCTTTTGAAATGATGGTCATGCCCTCCGTCGCTTTTTCTTCCACAGTGACAAGTAGTGTGGATGTTCCGATACAGAGATCACATCCTTAACTAAAAACTACTTGACAACTTAGTATGGGACGGGGAATTGTTCTGGTGTAAAAACCATGATATATTTTTCAACAACTCTGGTCATTTTCTTCTTACTCGTTCCATGAGCATCGACAGGACTCCGATCTAACGTTCCTCATGTACAGTTTGACCTTCCGGCAGCCAGTTCACGTACACAGTCCCAGAGATGTTGGACAACACAGTTATCATTGCTTTGAATTGTCATTAGAGTTTTCTTCAGAGCATTAATTCCCGCTTAGTTTCCAGATCGTAAGTGAAAAACCGCTATTCATCATGTATTATTATTTCTGCAAGACATTTCGGGTACTTTTTGATGGTTTTCAGTGTCAGCACCAACAATCATTGAAGAATCTTCTTGTTCAGGCATCAGGATCTTGGGCACCATTTTTGAAAAAAAACAATCCTCGTGTGAAAACAATCATGTAAAATCTACCAAACTGTTTCTTTGTCTACTTTTACAATATCAACCGCACGAGAATATAGTGGACGGGCTTTTCGGATTTTTTCTATGTATTTGTCCACGTTGAGGGTCGGCCTGAACGTGATTCATCTTCAATCTCTTCTCGTCCCTCTTCGAACCGCTCAAACCATTCAAAAACTCGAATACGCGAAAGCCATTCATAACCGTACACTTGTTTCAACAAAGAATGGGATTCTGTGGCGTAGTTTCCAAGTTCCATAAAAATTTTCCATTAATCTGGTGCTCACATTGAGCACCTATAAAGTGAATAAAAAACTTGAAGAAATGTTTTATTTACTGATACGTATCTATTTTCCGTATGTGTTGTAGTATTCACACAGTAGTCTTCTGAAACCCAGTAGGCATTTACGAATAACCCTGTATAAACTCGTATATCTTGACTGACAGACTTCCATACCAGCGGGGCCGTGAGGAGGTGCCGGGCGGGGTGGTGGGGGTGGGGGGGGGGGGAGATTGCTAGCCACCCTCTCACGTCCAAGCTGCGTAGCCAGCTTCTCCATAACCATCTCCACCTGTATTTATATTCTGTAAGCAACAGTACAGTGAATGGCAGAAGTCGCGTCGTGCCAAAGTCATCGATCTTGTTTACTAATCCAGCATCGTACTGAGTCTGGGAAAAATGACTGACTGCCGTATTTGCCCCTGTACATGTACGAGTCTCCCTTATTCTCATGATCACTACGTGAGATATACAATGGTGGTAGCATAATAGTCAAACAGCCTCCTTTCAATACAGATTGCTTAAATTTACGCAATATGGTTTCATGAGAGCTAGTGTTCCCATATTAGTTGCCCGAGAATTTCTGTCACACTTTCGTATGATCTTTACCGATGTGTTAAGATCATAATATAGTATCTCTGAATTCGTTAGATGTCTGTCATGTCTATTTGATAAGGACTCCAAACACTGGAACAATACTCTAGAATTCGTTGCACTTGCGTCTTCTTTGAGATGCCCTTTGGAGATGCACTGCATTTTCTCAGAACCCTTCCAATAACTCTAAGGCTTCCATCCACCTTCCCCAATACTGATTTAACGTGATTGTCCCATTTCATATCAATGCTTACTGTCATCCCTAAATACTACATACGATGTGATGTGTTCAAAGTGCTCACCGCTAATCTTTTTATCAGACATTATCGGATTCTTTGTCTTTGTTACAGGCTGTATCTTACATTTATCCACAGTTCAAGAGAGCTGCTATTCATTACACAAAGTGGAAATATTATCAGAATCATTCTGCAGTTCCTTATGTTTGTCCAGCAACGGCACCTTCCCGTACACAACAACATAGATAGAAACAGTCTTATAGCGCTTCTGATTTTGTGTGGTATGTCATTTAGGTATATAGGAATTATTAGAGGTCCTATTATGCTTCCATAGGAAACACTCCATGTTATTTTCGTTTCTGTGGAACAATCGGCATCCAGTGTACTGTACTGTGTTCTGTTAGTCAAATGTTTCTCGAGCCAGGCACATATTCCTGAAGATACTCCGCATGAACGTTTCTCGCTTATTAGTCGACAATGCTATTGGGTCTGCAAAAGGTTGTATTAGCAGGCTATGTCAATACAGCCAATATTTCGGCAAATACAAACGTTCATAGTTTCTCACTAGAGTACCACGAAACAGATAGTCACATAAACAAAGTATCAATCAAAACAAGTCTGACCACGCACTGCCAGAGTTAAATCTTATAAAACAAAAAAGGGGTAAAATGCAGCATAGAAGACAACGTCCCTTACTGCGATATTGACTGTGTAAAATAAAGAATAAAATAAAGAACAAGGATCAGTCCCCTTGCACACTGTTAGGCAATACTGCCTAACAATGAAAATTTCTTCTCCTTCTTATCTTTCTGAAGTAGTGAATCCTTGGGAAGTGCTTATAGCTATGTTTTCCCCCTCCTTTATTTTCTTTCTTGATTGACTGGTATAGCTAGTGATTCCTTCAGCTCTCTCAAAAACAACTTTTAATTATATTCTTGTTTCCTCAGTAGTCTCTTGTGACACAAATGCAACAGCACTGCATATAATCACACATACCTGATTATAAATAACTTTCCATCCATCTATGGTGTGCGAAAACTACAGTTCCATGCTACATACAATGATTATTGGAAATCACATAAAACTATTTTATTTTTTTCTGTCTTTGTGTAATACATCTCCCTAATAGCCCAACATATGGAAACAAATTTCCATGATGGCGCCCAGAGACGCGAATATTAATGTGTCTTGAGGATGCCAGCTGCTGCAAGTTAGTTATCTCTTAACGATGGTTAGAAACACAAATGAGTTATTTAGAAAGAGGTGATATAATGAGATCTCCGCTTTCTTTTTTTATCCTTACTGCCACAATTTATTTACTGTCTGCCTGAAACTTGCTGAGCACATAATATGCCATGTCTTTCACATATTTAGCAAACAGTTTTTGAGGTATTATGTATGATGCAAAAAATCCTATTTGTTTTAGAGAGCTTCACACAATCTGCGAAAAAAATGTTGTGTTTGTAATATGAGCCCCATGGAATAAATTTAAAAAATGTAGAAATATTTAAATTCATTTAAAAATCAACATTTATGTAGTCTTTGCATTAAGAAAAACAGTTTATCTATTTGTAAAAGTCAAACACATGTCAGTCTCGCAGCCACCACATACGTCACCCAGCAGACACTTCACCCTCGTTTGTCACTACAGACCTCTGCATACATCTCTTCACAAAAGAAAGGCAAGCAGTGCCCATCATTGACTGGCATGCTAACACCAAATGCAGTGTCAGGAATGGACTCATCCCAGTCTATGTTTGAATTTGAATGATCATCACAATCTTTGGGAGAGAGAAGCAATTTTCTCTTGCAAGCCTTCTTGGGAGTCTTTTTATTTCTTTCTTCGTTTTTCTTCACTTATTACGGGTTGCATCCCATCTCTTACGCGCTTTCTTCCGAGAGTCTTTCACATCATGTTGTCTCCTTTTCTGTCTTTCCTCTTGGAATTTATTTCTACATTCTTTCCCTGCTCCCTTCTGTTCTGCATCTGCTAACTTCAGTTTATAAAGAGAGGATATTATTAAGGCAGTTTTTGCATACTTAGGGCCTTCGTTTGTCCTCTTGGCTTGGGTTTTAGAATGGGCCTATTGATTGTTGGTAGAACAGCTAATTCAGGTTTCTTTGATGTCAGAAGGAGGGACCAGTTTCTTCTAAATCCTTAGCACGCGGGAAAATATTCTATTTCGAATTATTCAGTGTCTCGACAGAAAAACATGGGGAGTTCACCTCTCATCTGAGGACGCGTTAACGTCGTTTTGTTGGAGACTTTGCATATATAACCCTGCCATGTTGTCCCAAGAGGATAAAAATCAGTCCCAGTAAAAACTTGTCACTTGCAGGGGTAGATGCTTCACTGAAACCACCGGCGGCGATAATTTCAGTTTGACACATTAGCTAAGTATTGCCAAGTACATTATGTCATCAAAAATATCCGGACACCTGGCTGAAAATGACTTACAAGTTCGTTCCGCCCTCGATCGGTAATGCTGGAATTCAATATGGTGTTGGCCCACCATTAGCCTTGATGACAACTTCCACTCTCGCAGGCATACGTTCAACCAGGGGCTGGAAGGTTTCTTGGGGAATGGCAGCCCATTGTTCACGGATTGGTGCACTGAGGTGAGATATCGATGTCGGTCGATGAGGCCTGGCACGAAGTCGGCGTTTCAAAACATCCCAAAGGTGTTCTGTAGGATACAGGTCAGGACATTGTGCAGGCCAGTCCATTAAGAAGTTGTCGTGCCACCACTCCATCAGAGGCCGTGCAATATGAATAGGTGCTCGATCGTGTTGAAGGATGAAATCGCCATCCCCGAACTGTTCTTCAACAGTACGAAGCAAGAAGATGATTAAAACATCAGTGTAGGCCTGTGCTGTGATAGTGCCGCGCAAAACAACAAGGGGTGCAAGCCCTCTCCATGAAAAAACACGACCACACCATAACACCACCGCCTCCGAATTTTACTGACGGCACTATGCACGCTGGCAGATGACGCTCACCGGGCATTCGCCATACCCACACCCTGCCATCGGATCGTCACATTGTGTACCGTGATTCGTCACTCCACACAATGTTTTATCGTCCAATGTTTATGCTCCTTACACCAAGCGAGGCATCGTTTGGCATTTACAGGCGTGATGTGTGGCTTGTGAGCAGCCGCTCGACCATGAAATCCAAGTTTTCTCACCTCCCGCCTAACTGTCATAGTACTTGCAGTGGATCCTGATGCAGTTTGGAATTCCTGTGTGATGGTCTGGACAGATGTCTGCCTATTACACATTACGACCCTCTTCAACTGTCGACGGTCTTTGTCAGTCAACAGACGAGGTCGGCCTTACACTATTGTGCTGTACGTGTCGCTTCACGTTTCCACTTCACTATCATATCGGAAATAGTGGACCTAGGGTTGTTTAGGAGTGTGGAAATCTCGTATAGACGTATGACACAAATGACACCCAATCTCCTGACCGGGTTCGAAGTCCGTGAGTTCCGCGGAGCGCCCCATTCTGCTCTCTCACGATGTGTAATGACTACTGAGGTTGCTAATATGGAGTACCTGACAGCAGGTGGCAGCACAATGCACCTAATATGAAAAACGTATGTTTTTGAGGGTGTCCGGATACTTTTGATCGCATAGTGTAGTTTACAAAATCATATTGTCCAGGTGGCCTGTCATTAGACGCAACCATTGTGGTATATTCTCACTGTATTATTGTTTTAACAGGCCCATAAATGTGTTGTCAAAGGGTTGCATCTTGCAATTTGTATGAGTAGGAAGGATTATGAGAGTAATATTTCGGGCTATACCAACAACCTCAATATATTTTGTGTGCGTGCTATACTCATCAAGAATGGAAGGACAGGCTCTTCTCCTGTGGGCTTGGTCTTCTTAATAAAGTGACTGGACCAGATTTCCTTGAATCCACCCATAAAGATGACATTTAGAATTTCGCCTTACACGAGTTCCTCCGGCACTCGCGCAACACAGACCTGTAATGAGATTCCCCCTCTCAGCAGCGCTCCATCATGGCGTTTCCCTCTAAGACCAATCACCCCGACGGACCTGCTTTGCACGATGGATATGCCGGTTTCAACCACACTAAACATGCGATTCGGTGGATAGGCATGTTTATCAAGCTCAGCCTCCCGAATATCAAAAAAATTCGTTTATAGCCTCCTTATTGAACACATTAGCACGAGAAATTGAAATTGCCCACGTTTTTAGGACAGACAAAACTGCTTTGTGGCAGTTCATGAAATGGCCGAACCAGACCGTTTCTACAACTTCACAAGTGAATGGGTCGGGATTCCATTTTTCTCATATAACAAGTAAGACAAAGGCCGCACATCGTCTCTCGTGAGGATACAAAATTAAGATTCCATTATAATAAAATATTACAAGTTCCTCTTCCCAGTCAGTAGACAAAATCGGCTGCCTCCTGAGTTTTATACTAACTGCTTTTTCAAAAGGCAAGCCAAGACAGAATAGTCCTGCAGTGCTGCTTTAGGAACAGATAACGATATTTTTGCCTTTTTTTAAGCCCATTATCTTCTTTGATAGCACCTCTAAAGCTCTTATCGTGGCTTATTTATCCGGAGACTTTCTTTTTTGTTTTCTCCTGGGCTTTAAGTCTTTTCGAGGTGTCTGCAGCACTTAATTAAACAGAAGTTCTGTAGTGATCATAGTTTGTGCCCTTTTATACTGGTGGTTCGCAATGGCAGCACGAAACGGGCTCATAATATGACACTGTCATCGTTGTAAACAAAAAAATTACTGCTTTCTAAAGTTAAGTATAAAGTACACTATTAATACTGGAACACATTCCTTTGTATGTACGTAATACAAGAAAAACATCACGATGAGTATATACATAGGCGTATTTGTAGTAATATTGGCACAGACCCCAACCTGTAAAAGTTTTTGTCAGCAGTGAAAAAAGACAATCTCTCTATTCACTCGTAAAACTAGCTACTAAACCTCTGTTGCTGTTAATAAATGCTAGTATGGCTAGTACTTAAGTCTGACTTAGTAAGAAATTATATTTTATCGTCACATTATGCTTATATAATTTTTTGCTAAAAATCATACACTTTCATTATGAAGCTTGTGGACTATCTTAGGATTGTGTGAGGCCGTTGAGCGCGCTTCTTTAATAAAAAATGGCTGAAAACACTGTAGCAGTTAATGTACAAGCATAAGTAGCAGCGCGACGGACTCAATGGGTAGGATACTCGTATTTCACAGTTTGAGAAACTATTAGGTAACACTCCTGGTGCGTCTTCCGGAATTTTCTATAAAATTGCCATTACAATTGCAACACTATTCAACAAACGTCAAACTGGAATAAAGGGTACTTTATGCTTGGATATGCCGGCCGGTGTGGCCGAGCGGTTCTAGGCGCTTCAGTATGGAACCGCGCGACCGCTACGGTCGCAGGTTCGAATCCTGTCTTGGGTATGGATGTGTGTGATGTCCTTAGGTTACTTAGGTTTAAGTAGTTCCAAGTTCTAGGGGACTGATGACCTCAGATGTGAAGTCCCATAGTGTTCAGAGCCATTTGAACCATATGCTTGGATATGCAAATGATAAACATCTCACTGCAAACCTTACAAACAACGTAACATGGTCTCCATTCTGCATGTAAGGAACGATTACACAGTGAGTTTTTCATTCGAAAGTCAGATTTGACTGTTGTATGTTTGCGAGAAGATCGTGTTATGCCTCCTCTAAAAAGGAGAGACGTCCACCAACGCATTCTGGAATTCGACAGTGGTGCAATCACGGCTACGGAGACTGCAGTTTATCGTCCCGCAATATTGCTGACCCCATTGGACGGGGTCTCAGGACCGTCATGTAAACATGGAATCTATGGTTTCAGAAGGGCCATACCCAACGCCATGCAGGAATTCAGTCACCCCACGCGACTGGAGACCTAGGCGCCAAATATATTATTACATGTCGACTGCTCCGGTTCGTACAGTGTAATCTACCCCCACCTTCCTAGTTGCAGCTATTGTCCATATTAGATTTGAGAGGAGAGAAAATTACAATAAACTTTCTAGTTTACTTATCTTCTCATGTAGAGTTGGCTCCAGTTCTTTTTGTCTAGGGGTCTGATTCTTGAAGCTCTAATACTCACATTTTAGGTCCTTATGGCTGAGTTAATCTAAATACATTTGAAGATTGTTCTTGCAGAATTTTGTTGTAACGTTAATATATTTTGTCACATTTTACTATATCATACAGTCTTTTGATTTTTCACATTAAAAGCCGAAATTACATTTTTCGCACAAAATACAATACGTCCGATCACATCTGAGGCATGCTTACCACTGTCTCACTCAGCAGGAATAACAATATTCCAATGGGTTTACAATTTTTCTTGACAAATGAATTTTTGTTAGTTTCGATTATTATTTCATAAATAAATCCAGAAATAAACATAGTAAACAGAACTAGACTGCGTAATTAATAACAGAAATTTTAAGTATGCCAAATAATTCGTAATTTCAAATGTTTCTAAGAAAATAATTTTAACTGTACATTCAGTGCTAGTACTTATCTATTACAACATCCAAAATAATGTAATTCCTTTTCATAAATTTTAGCTTGAAATATAACATACTGTGTTAAAAATTATACGAAAGTTTTCAGAAAATCAGTTGAGATAATACTGACCTGTCCAGAATTCGAAAAGTAACACTGGTATTGACAACTACTGCTGAGGAAAACTAATGCTAGAGGAGGATGTCCCGTTACAACAGCCAAGTCAATTAGCCTGAGTTGGGAAATGACTTTGTTTGCTGTAGCAGCTCCCCTTATTGCGGCAGTAAAGAGAGGGACGCCAACAGTGGTGCACCCAACGACAACCCTGGGCACAGAAGTGGCACCACGTCGCTTTTTCGGACGAGTTCCAGTTCTGTGTAGAGCTTCACGATGTGCGTATAAGTGGGTCTAAGCTCCAAGATGAACGAACCTTGACAGATTCCATTTGACATCATCATACATGTCTTGTGTGGTGCTTTGGGTTCCCAACGGCACACAATAAGGTCACCTCGGGTTTGATAGCAGGTAATTTAAACAGTAGGCGATATATTTCTTATGTCGTTAGCCTGGTGGCTGATCTGTCTTCGATATCTCCATGATGTTATTTCCCAACAAGATGGGACACTAGATCACATGTTTACCATGCTCTCTTTACCCAGCTTGATATAAAAATTGTTCTGCGGCTACCTTGGCCAGCGCGTTCTCCAGATCTTTTATCCACTGAAAACATCTGGTCATGTGTTACCAAGAATCGGGCACACCACTGCTCACCAGGCACTTCGACTGATGAACTCTATTATAGAGTTGAAGCAGCATGAAATGATGCAGGGGAGAGCCGGGCAAAGTGGCCATGGCGGGCAAAGTGGCCATTGGCGTCCTGGGAAATATAAGGTGCCAGCATGGCGCGGGAAATGCTTCAGTGTATTCTCCATGGAGGGCCCAGTTACCGAACGAAGTCTAATCTGTTTGCTGTGGCTCTCCTCACAGTTATAATATTTTTTTTTGCTTTTTGTTATCTTGATGCAAGGTAAGTGGTCAGCTTCTGTATTTATCGTGAAGAGGGGATGAGACTTTCGTCTTTTGAAGGAAAATATATATTAAGTGTCACACCTGAACTCCATAATCCTTCTTTAGTTATTGGCACTTCGGTCATGCTATTAGAATGAATACAGCTTTTATGCAATGACGTCAATGCGGCTCAAGAGGCCCCCTCGGAGGGGGTTCTGCCCACTTTGTGTAGACGGAAAACAAAAAGCAGTGGCCGAAAGAAGGGCTACACGGCGGTACTTATAGTAAGGCCTTATAACAGTGGCCTAAAAGAGGTAAATAAAGAAAGAGCAGATAAAGAAAATAAAATAAGTAAAAATGGAAAAGAAGAGAACGCAGTACAAAGAAGAGCGCGAAGAACAGGAAACCCAGCCCTAGAAAAGCTCTTGTTGGCGACAACGATGAAGGCAGAGAACGCATGTATTGAGAAGAAAATGTTTTAATTCTAGCCCAGAAGAGCATTGGAATTACTAATAATTGTGCTCCATCTGAGCACACGAACTCTGCATAGAAGGTGATGAACAAAGGTTGACTTTTATTTGTGAAAAGTGCAAATAATTTAATTCGAATCATGTTTCAGAATAAAATCTACACACATCAATAAATCTTTTAAACATAGCTGCACAACAGCAACGGTTTCACGTAATAAAACTATAAACAACCGAGCAATTGCAATGGATAAAGAAATTCTTTTCCTAGGTTTCGACAAATATAAATTTGTCTTCTTCAGAGGTAATAATTTTACATTAGTAAGGACTAAAGTACCATCGCCGTTTTTACAATTGTCGGCATAGATCCATGTGTCAAAAATAAAATATAGCCCTAGAATTAGGATTTGTCACGTTAATATAAAATAGCTCATGGATCTTGCAGAGCTCACAACCGACCTTGTCGGCTGTGAACACTGCAAGATTCATTAGCTCTGCAAGATCCACGAGCTATTTTATATTAACGTGACAAACCCTAATTCTAGGGCTATATTTTATTTTTGACACATGGATCTATGCCGACAATTGTAAAAACGGCGATGGTACATTAGTCCTTACTAATGTAAAATTGTTACCTTCTGAATAAGACAAATTTATATTTGTCGAAACGTAGGTAAAGAATTTCTTTATCCATTGCAACTGGTCGGCTGTTTATAATTTTATTACATCAATAAATGTTTTGCATCATCTCTGTTCCGAGAGCTCCGGAAGATGTACAGAAAATTGCAATAGAGATCAACATAAACATCATTTCCGCCCTTTTTATTGCACATGAAAACCACACATTGCATGTTGTATCACCAGACAGCGAGGCCTTCAGAGGTGGTGGTCCAGATTAATATACACACCGTTACCTCTAATACCCAGTAGCATGTCCTCTTGCATTGATGCATGCCTGTATTCGTCGTGGCATACTATCCACAAGTTTATCAAGGCACTGTTGGTCCAGATTGTCCCACTCCTCAACGGCGATTCGGCGTAGATCCCTCAGTGTGGTTGGTGGGTCATAAACAGCCCTTTTTAATCTATCCCAGGAATGTTCGATAGGGTTAATGTCTGGAGAGCATGCTGGCCACTCTAGTCGAGCGATGTCGTTATCCTGAAGGAATTTATTCATAATATGTGCACGATGGGGGCGCGAATTGTCGTCCATGAAGACGAATGCTTCGCCAATATGCTGCCGATATGGTTGCACTATCGGTCGGAGGATGGCATTCACATATCGTACACCCGTTTCGGCGCCTTCCATGACCACCACCGGCGTACGTCGGCCCCACATAATGCCACCCCAAAACAGCAGGGAACCTCCACCTTGCTGCATTCGCCGGACAGTGTGTCTAAGGCGTTGAGCCTCATCGGGTTGCCTCCAAACACGTCCCGATGATTGTCTGGTTGAAGGCATATACTACACTCATCGGTGAAGACAAGGTGATGCCAATCCTGAGCAGTCCATTCGGCATGTCGTTGGGCCCATCTGTACCGCGCTGCATGGAGTCGTGGTTGCAAAGATGGATCTCGCCATGGAAGTTCGGGAGTGAAGCTGCGCATCATGCAGCATACTGCGTACAGTTTGAGTCGTAACACGACGTCCTGTGGCTGCACGAAAAGTGTCACTCAACATGGTGGCGTTGCTGTCAGGGTTCCTCCGAGTCATAATCCGTAGGTAGCGGTCATGCACTGCAGTAGTAGCCCTTGGGCGGCCTGAACGAGGCATGTCATCGACAGTTCCTGTCTCTCTGTATCTCCTCCATGTTCGAACAACATCGCTTTGGTTCACGCCTGGACACTTACCTTGTTGAGAGCCCTTCCTGGCACAAAGTAACAATGCCGACGCGATCGAACCGCGGTATTGACCGTCTGGGCATGGTTGAACTACAGACAACATGAGCCGTGTACCTCCTTCCTGGTGGAATGACTGGAACTGATCGGCTGTCAGCCCCTCTCCGTCTAATAGGCGCTGCTCGTGCATGGTTGTTTACAGCTTTGGGCGGGTTTAGTGACATCTCTCAAGAGTTAAAGGGACTGTGTCTGTGATACAATATCCACAGCCAACGTCTGTCTTCAGGAGTTATGGGAACCAGGGTGATACAAAACTTTTTTTGATGTGTGTATTTAGTTCTTTGTCAAAACACATTTTATCCCTTATTTTTGAATTTAAAACTAAGAGGCCGATTTCCGCTCGGGTAGGACAAAGTTACCATTTCGCCACTTTGTGAAAGTTGAATAGTTTAAAGTACTTATTATGACCCTAAGGTAATTAAACTACTCCATATTATCCTTCAGTTGTTGTAGATTACAATCGCTCTTTTCTGCGCATTTCCGTCCATTGCTATTCAGCTTAAAAACATAAATTCCTTAGTCTGGTCATTTTGCCCCGCTCTTTCCTTCCTGTATCTGTTATCCAACCCCAGTTCGATTCGGTGCCTAACCGTGTTAGAACCACTGTTGCTTCTAGAGACTGCAGCCCAATGTACTACATTTCGCACCGTGTATAACCCCACATCACATAAATATTTAATCATGCATCCTTCCCATTATACTGCATACACCAATAAGTGAAATTTCGTTGTTTGTGATCCTTCCTTATCGCTCAGTTGTAATGGCCGGTAATCCTCGCTGCGTTTCAAAGTGTTGCAACAAATCGTACTAAGTTGTCACGGAAAGTAAAGGTTTTACAATTTCTTCTCCGGAACTCTTTATTTGTGTTTCGTTTCCAGTTATTTTCGTATTTTTCTTGATGTGTAAACCCCACCACTTACAAACGATAAATCTGGATCATCCAAATCGGAATTCAGTTTTCTCAGTCATTCTTCATTAACCGATCCAGTCGTTATTACATTTACAGTTTCATGACGTCCCAGTAGTTATCTGTATCCATTTAAGCTAAAACATTTCGTATTTTGCGATAATACTGATCTTACTGTTAATAACAAAACGTAAATTATTGTTCAGCTTTACGATGGACATAGGGCGATATTGAAATTTAATAATTAATAACCAAGTTCAGAATATGCTCGAACAGTCCACAAGTGTACTGCCGGTCCATAGTGTCCAACGGGCACAATATTTCGGCGATCAGACATGTCGCCATCGTCAGGTGCGCTGACGAACTGAGCTTATGAGGGTGGGCGGCCGTATTAAATCCCCTTCCCTCGCGAGGCGTTCTCCCCGCGGTCCGCGCCCGCGCGCCGACGGTGGCTGAGACGCTGGCGTCGGCGTCTGTGGTGGCGTCGGTGTAATTGCCTCGTCCGCCCTAGTCGCCCGTTCGTATCCTTTGCTGAGCGTCTTTTTGATTAGACTCAGTGCTGGTTCCCATGCCCTGCTGAGGTTGTAGCCGCAATCTCGGATGATGAGTCCGTCCCTGGTACGAATTTCGATAGCCTAACGACGCAGTCCCAGTATTTAAATGTCTGTGCCATAACCCGGGTATGTTGGTAGTCCATTTCAGACAAACAGTGCTCTGCGACCGCCAACTTGTTGGGGTACCCAAATCGAGTGTGCCTCTGATGTTCTCGGCAACTATCTTCGATGGTGCGAACTGTCTGTCCAATTTAAGTCTTCCCACAATGACACAGAATCTGGTATATGCCGGCCTTCCGCAAACCGAGATCGTCTTAGACACTCCCCAATAATGCTCGTGTTTTATTTGGTGGGCAAAAGACAGTTCATACTTGGTGTTTTCTCATTATTCGTCCTATGTTACCCGATAGTGCGCCAGTATACGATATATAGGTAGTGGCTATCTCGTTCTCCGTGACTTCTTCCGTCTCCACACGCTGTACTGTAGAGGTGGGGCGGAGAGCGCGTCTGATCTCCCATTCCGAGTACCCGTTTTTCCGGAATACAGTTTTGAGGTATTCCAGCTCTTGGAGCAGACACTCTGCATCAGAGATGGTGCGCGCCACGTGCACCAGTGTGTTTAGCACCCCATTCCTCTGCGCACGGTGATGGCAGCTATCCGCATGCAAATACAGGTCGGTGTGCATTTTCTTCCTGTACACCCCGCGGCCCAGGGTGCCATCCGCTCTTCTTTTGACCATGACGACCAGGAATGGTAATCTTCTTTCTGCTTCGGTCTCCACAGTGAGTTTGATGTTCGGATGTATGGAGTTCAGTTGTTTAAGGAAGTCTAGGAGCTTGCCCCTTGCATGGGGCCAGATCACGAACGTATCATCCACATAACGTAGGGCCGGCCGCTGTGGACGAGCGATTCTAGGCACTTCAGTCAGGAACCGCGCTGCTGCTATGGTAGTAGGTTCGAATCCTGTCTCGGGCTTGGACGTGTGTCCTTGGGTTAGTTATGTTTAAGTAGTTCTAAGTCTATGGGACTGATGACCTCAGATGTTAAGTTCCATAGTGCTTGGAGCCATTTGAACCATTTTTGAACATGACGTAGAAAACAAGTAGGTTTCGTTTTGGATGACGCCAATGCTTCCTCCTCGAGGTACTCCATATAGAAATTCGCAACCACAGGCGAGAGTGGGCTCCCCATTGCGACTCCTTCTGTTTGTTCATAATATCCTCCATTAAAGACAAAAAACGCGGAGGTCAGAAAGTGCTAGAAAAGGTCGGTCGTCTTCTCGTCAAATTTCTGTGCAATAAGCTCAACTGATTCTGGAAGAGGCACCCTGGTGAATAATAAAACAACGTCAAAACTCAAGAGGATGTTTGAGTCTTTCAGCTTGAAGTTAAGACGTTTTACGAAATCCACAGAATTACGAACGTGATGACGGCTTTGACGCACATAAGGACTTAGTAATTCGGCCAGGTATTTGGCCAGCAGGTGCCCTAATGTTGCTGACATTGTTTTCATACTTCTTTGGTATACTTCAATTCCGAGGAAGCGAAGGATCATCAGCTTGTGAAGGTTTTTCTTTTAAACACAATTACCAAAAATGTTCAAAACTATCACTCCTTCCATTCAATATACACTACTGGCCATTAAAATTGCTACACCACGAAGACGACGTGCTACAGACGCGAAATTTAACCGACAGGAAGAAGACGCTGTGATATGCAAATGATTAGCTTTTCAGAGCATTCATACAAGGTTGACGCCGGTGGCGACACCTACAACGTGCTGACATGAGGAGAGTTTCCACCGATTTCTCACATTCAAACAGCAGTTGACCGGCGTTGCCTGGTGAAACGTTGTTGTGATGCCTCGTGTAAGGAGGAGAAATGCGTACCATCACGTTTCCGACATTGATAAAGGTCGGATTGTAGCCTATCGCGATTGCGGTTTATCGTATCGCGACATTGCTGCTCGCGTTGGTCGAGATCCAATGATTGTTAGCAGAATATGGAATCAGAGGGTTCAGGACGGTAATACGGAACACCGTGCTGGATCCCAACGGCCCCGTATCACTAGCAGTCGAGATGACAGGCATCTTATCCGCATGGCTGTAACGGATCGTGCAGCCACGTCTCGATCCCTGAGTCAACAGATGGGGGCGTTTGAAAGACAACAACCATCTGCACGAACAGTTCGACGACGTTTGCAGCAACATGGACTATCAGCTCGAGACCATGCCTGCGGTTACCCTTGACGCTGCATCACAGACAGGAGCGCCTGCGATGGTGTACTCAACGACGAACCTGGGTGCACGAATGGCAAAACGTCATTTTTTCGGATGCATCCAGGTTCTGTTTACAGCATCATGATGGTCGCATCCGTGTTTGGCGACATCGCGGTGAACGCACATTGGAAACGTGTATTCGTCATCGCCATACTGGCGTATCACCCGGCGTGATGGTATGGGGTGGCATTGGTTACACGTCTCGGTCACCTCTTGTTCGCATTGACGGCACTTTGAACAGTGGACGTCACATTTCAGATGTGTTACGACCCGGGGCTCTACCCTTCATTCTGATCCCTGCGAAACCCTACATTTCAGCAGGATAATGCACGACCGCATGTTGTAGGTCCTGTACGGGCCTTTCTGGATACAGAAAATGTTCGACTGCTGCCCTGGACAGCACATTCCATATCTCTCACCAATTGAAAACGTATGGTCAATGGTGGCCGAGCAACTGGTTCGTCACAATACGCCAGTCACTACTCTTGATGAACTGTGGTATCGTGTTGAAGCTGCATGGGCAGCTGTACCTGTACACGCCAACCAAGCTCTGTTTGACTCAATGCCCACGCGTATCAAGGCCTTTATTATGGCCAGAGGTGGTTGTTCTTGGTACTGATTTCTCAGGATCTATGCACCCAAACTTCGTGAAAATGTAATCACATGTCAGTTCTAGTATAATATATTTGTCCAATGAATACCCGTTTGTCACCTGCATTTCTTCTTGGTGTATGAGTTTTAATGGCCAGTAGTGTACAAATCAAACCCTCATATATATTTTCCAGATCAGCAACACTTAGATGAGGGCATTTAATTTTTTCATTGACATCCTCTACTGGGTTCATTGCATTTACCATGCAAAAAAGGAAAAAGTGATAAGTCTTGAATTGTAACTTTGACTGTAGGTAACCTGCACATTGGTAACCTGCTCTGCTTTGTAATCTGCAGAAAATGTTTCAAAAAACTCTAGAAGATCTTGAAAGTTTTCCAATATTCTCAAGATACTAGAAGCTCGCATAGTTCACAGAGTCTGGCAAAGGGGTCGTAGACCAGCTTGGTCGTTGGCGGTCTCACAGCGTATGCTTCTGAAAAGTCCCATCCTTATGTGGGATACCCTTAAGTGTTTATTAAGTCCTTGGCTAAAGCCATATCATCTCTCACAGACGTAAGATGGCGGAGACTATCTACAACTGCCATGTCTAAACTGTGAAAAGTGCAGTGCACATAACGTGCTTTTGGTTATATATCCAAAACTAACTTTTTTAGTCCTCTAAACTTATCTCTCATATTTGTGGCACTATCATAGCACTGTAGTCTTAAGTTATCTATTGACAAATCCAGACGAGCAAAAACGTCTTTTAAAATACGAAACATAGTTTGTGATTCAGTGTTGGGGGTCTCGTATAAGGCAATTAAGTCTTTGTTAATGATTAAGAAATCATCGACAATGCAAATACGAAATGACACATGTTCTTGAATTGCAGGATCACTTGTTTCATCAACCATAATAGAAAAATGTTCAGTCTTCTTAGCCGGCCGGGGTGGCCGAAAGGTTCTAGGCGCTACAGTCTGGAACCGCGCGACCGATACGGTCGCAGGTTCGATCCTGCCTCGGGCATATATGTGTGTGACGTCCTTAGGTTAGTTAGGTTTAAGTAGTTCTAAGTTCTATGGGACTGATGACCTTAGAAGTTAAGCCTCATAGTGCTCAGAGCCATTTGAACCATTTTTTTTTCAGTCTTATTGACTGAAGCCAATACTTTTCTCAACACAGAATTTCCTAGTAGATCAATTATCTCGTTTTTAATATCGTGGGACGTCCACTTATACCCCGAGTGCCCTAACCAATCTTTAAACTCAGGTATGCCATTCTTTTGGAGCTCCAACAATTGAAAAAAATTTGAGTTTACACCTTCTTTCCCTCTAATTGCTAGTCCTTGTCGGCATAGAAATTGCACGGTAGTAAAAATTGTCTCAAGAGCTAAACGACCTTTCTTAATATCACTATCTAACGTCATTCAGATGGGATACCACACTTCGGTTAGTGATAGAATTTCGTTTCAGAACACCTTCTTTAAGCGTAAATTTAGTTTTATGAAGACGGAATTTTTTCAAAGCCTTTTTCCAGTTAGAAAACCCTACGGAAGTAAATGCATTTTCTTTTTTCGAAGGAAATTGTAATCGATTTTTAGCGTCTGCCTCTTTGTAGGTTTTGCAAAAAAAATTTTCGGTAGATGCTTCATATTCTAGCTATGTATATTTGATCAACCAAGACTTCTGAAATGATCTTCCCTTACCGGATTGTCCAGGTGTCGACTGTGGAGGGTTCTCGCCTGAAGACGATGAAGCAATTGACGTCACAATAATTGTTGGAGGTTGACTTGCAGTATCACCAACTTACAAGCGCGCCTTTTTGGCAACAAATTTATCCATTGCGAACTTAATTCACAATACACCAAGTAACTAAAGTAAACGAATAAAATATAGTCATACAAAATAGTACACGAGACACTAAAGACGGAACACTAAACGCGTCTGCAGCATGTACTGAACCAAACTACCCACACCGAATAACTGGGACAGCAGGGTGGGCGTCGTAATGTCTCGAAGCGTCAAGGCGACGCGAGGCAGTGGACTCCAGGCGCTTCTGCTACAGTCCTTTTGATGTCGCCGCGGTCACAGCGCTGGCCCGCCGGCGCCATACTTTACCGTCACAAATTCTAAGTGTGCCCGCAGCATCGTAACACTATCATGATTCACACCACTCACAGTTAACCTGCTTATTCCTGCAATAATTATTTGTTTTAACTCATTAATGAATTTATTTTCAAAGGTAATAATCGTCAAACAAGGAAAATAAAAAATTTCAACATAATTTTGTGATCTTACAAAGCATAATATAACTAATAATTTTTTAAATTATTGGGGGTCTCGACCCCCGGCCCCCAAACGAATTTTTGAAGGGGCTCGGACCCCCTCAAGCCCATGGAGTCGGTGCCTGTGGTTAGGCGGGAACTGAGAAAACTTGGATTTCATGGTCGAGCGGGTGCTCATAAGCCACACATCACGCTGGTAAATGCCAAACGACGCCTCGCTTGTTGTAAGGAGCGTAAAAATTGGACGATTGAACAATGGAAAAACGTTGGGTGGAGTGACGAATCACGGTGCAGCACTTGGCGATATGATAACAGGGTGTGGGTATGGCGAATGCCCGGTGAACGTCATCTGCCAACGTGTGTAGTGCCTGTGGCGGAGTGCTTACACGACAATAACATCTCTGTAATGGACTGGCCTGCACAGAGTGCTGACCTGAATCCTATAGAACACCTTTGGGATGTTTTGGAACGCCGACTTCGTGCCAGGACTCACCGACCGACATCGATACCTCTCCTCAGTGCAGCAATCCGTGAACAATGGGCTGCCATTCCCCAAGAAACCTTCCAGTCCCTGACTGAACGTGTGCCTGCGAGAGTGGGAGCTGTCATCAAGGCTAAGGGTGGGCCAACACACATTGAATTCCAGAATTACCGATGGAGGGCGCCACGAACTTGTTAGTCATTTTCAGCCAGGTGTCCGGATACTTTTGATAACATAGTGTATGTCAGTTTCATGGTCAAGTGCCCACCATTTTGTTAATAGTCACAGTTATTCGTGATATTTCGAATAATTTCGTGTAATTTCTTCACTTATGTTGTTGTAAAATCATAACAATTCTCGTTTCACCAGCTATCGAAGGCCCTCAGAAATCACATTGTTCTCTAAAAAGATCTATAATTACTTGAATAATGCAGTAGATAATGAAATTTCACATATTAACCATATAGCAAAATACGCTACTCTTTGAGTGTTATCATTTGCCAAAATCTTATGTCGATATCTCATATGGTTTATGAGATGGGAGATGTGTTGTGAATACTTCATTCTACCTTTATCACTGGTGTTCGCTGTCAGAACTAAGTGTGCCACATAAAATCCATTTTCTCGAGATTGGAGATAAAGAGAGACTTCCTTCCAAGTCTAAAGAAAAATTCGATGTGTTATCTGAATTAAGGTCACGCACCTCGATTCTCTCAGCGCAGTACATCGCTAACTGGCGGCGCCGAAAGTGAGCAAAGAATGTCATGTACATTTTGCCTCGCCATCAGGCGCGGTGCCGAACCAGTCGGCGGCCCCACGCTGCTGCCTCTTAGATAACAGGGGATGTTTCCCGCGCTGGGTCAAGCCGCTTCGCGCTGGCCTCCGCTACGTGGTAACCGCTTTTGGTGTGCACACCCGTACGGCGCTGTACCGGTGAGGTAGCAAAGAAGTCAGGAGACAAAAAAAGGTCTGGATGTAACCGGGGCATCGTTGTGTTGCAGAGGGTGCTGCGTGCGAGCACTGCCGTGCTTCCCGTTCCCGAACCCGCCCAACTGCCCGCCGTGCCAGCCGAGCGCGGTGCTGACGTGCAAGCCGCGCTGCTGCCCGCCGCCGTGCTGCCCGCCGTACCCGTGCCCGCCCGTGCTGTGCCCGCCGTGCCGGCCCAAGCCGCGCTGCTGCCCGCCCAAGGGCTGCCTGCCGTGCACGGCGCCCACCTGCCCCAGCAACCAGGTGTGCGTCAAGCCGCCCCCCTGCCCGCGGCCCTCGTGCACGCCGCTCTGCATGCCCGTCTACGCGCCGCGCGCTCCCAGGGTGCCGTGCGTCGACCAGCGGCCCCGCATCGTCAACGTCGCCGTGCACGAAGTCCGGCCCAGCTCCGCCCTCAAGTTCGTCTACTTCAACACAGCTCCCGGGCTGGACTTTTGCCAGCAGGTAAGCTTCAAAACATAAAATTACACGTTTTTCTGTTCAGTGGTTTTTCCCAAGTACTTAATGGCTCGATGCGTTTCGGCAGCGTGCTCCCATCATCAAGTGCCAAAAGTAGCGGTTACACGGGCCATATTTTACGGTAATGAGTTGTCGCAGTTATGTTACTGTCAATATTGCTGCAATGTCGCTGCAATAAACTACTATATTGTGGTACAAATGAGCAGTATTGCTAATGGAACAGGCTGTGCCGAAGTATGGCCATGGTGGAGAATAAATCGGAAGAGGGGGTCATATACCCGGTGTTAAAAAACGTATTTCCTATTTTGAGAGATCATAGTGTAGACAAAACAAGACAGAAATGCTAACTAAACATGGACTCCAAAATGTATACCTTAAAAATTACAGTCTTTTTCATCTTCGCTACTGTAAAACATCTCTTCTACTGCAGGTTCCTTGCTATTAAAAGACCTACAGAATCCAGCAAACAATGGAGAACGCATTCCTCTGTTATTGTCTATGGATAAAGACTGCAGTACACATCTGTTAGTGTTGTTACTGTAAACTGCATTCACAGTTCTGGGTAACTGCAGCTCATGCATTAGTTCAGATGGAAGTAGTTCGTGTTTTGGTAAGTTTGTGAAAACGCAAAGATAAAACTACGCTATGAAAACAACTTATCACAACACAAACTGGTCCCTTTAGGAGTAATACGTATGCGCTGCACTCACCCAGAACTGCGAATACAGTTTACAGCAACAACACTAACAGAGGTTTATTGCATGCTGTATCCTTGCCAAGTTCCACGCGGTGCATTTCAGCTGTATATATTATTACTTGTGAAAAAACCCCTTTGTAACTTTCTTTTCGAGAAACCTGTGTGAAATGTGCAGTATACTTTCCGCAAAAATGTTAACATGGCAAGTGAAATGAAGGCACAATGGAACCTGACGTACTACCAAAAAAACTTTTAAAGATCTGAAAATGACAGTCTTACCTGCCGAAACTGGTCAATAAAAAACAGTTTTGAACGTGATCTTGGCTATAAATTTTTTTTAAATATTCTCTTCTTGACCGAACGGCTTACCAACCACGTTTCAATAGACGTTAACAAGTTTCTCTTTTTCAGAAATGCTTTTTGTGCTATAATCAGTCTGAATTTTATGTCCTGACTACTTCGGCAATCATCACTTATTTTGCTGCCCAAATAGCAAAACTCATCTATTACTTTTAGTATCTCACTTCTAAAGTCTAATTCCTAAAAAAAAGAAAAAGAAAAAAAATCACCTGGTGTCATTCTACGACAGACCGTCATTCTCCTTTTACTGTTGTTAATGTTCATCTTATAACTTCTTTTCAAGACAGTACTGATTCCATTCAACTGCTCTAACAAAATTACAATGTCATCGGTAAATCTCGTAGTTTTTATTTCTTGATCCTGAACTTTAATTTCTTCTCCAAATTTTTCCTGGGTTTTCCCTTATTGCGTGCTAAAGCACAAATTGAGTACTATCGGCGATACGCTACAACCCTGTCTCCTCTCTTCTCAGTCACAAGGCGTTTCACGTCCTTCGAATCCTGTAATCGCAGTCTGGTTCCTGTACAAGTTGTAAACAGCCTTTCGCTCCCTGTGTTTTATTCCCGCTACTTTAAGGACTTCAAAGAGTGTCTTTCAGTCAACACTGTCAAATATTTTCCCTAAACCTAAATATATTGTAAACGTATTCGTCTTTCGTTAATCCCTCTTCTAAGTCGTATGGTCAGTAATGCCTCGCATGTTCCTTCATTTCTCTGGAACCCAATCTGGCCTTCCCCGATGTAGGCTCCTACCACTTTTTCCATTTTCTGTAAATAACTGGTGTCAGTATTTTGCAAACATGGTTTATTAAACTGACAGTTCGGGTATATTCACAGCTGTCAGCACCTGACTTCTTTGGAGTTGGATTTATAAAAGTTTTAATTATCGTCTCGAGAAAATCAAGCTACGACCATGAAACATTTTGCTGGTGTTAGTCCTTCTTTACAGTATGACACATTCCTGCCAACGATGAATGACTTGGTGCAGACCTTGGCTGTAAGTGGAGACCTTGGGTGTAGAAATCGTCATTTCGGATGTCCAAGGAACGGACACATTTAAATCACTGCTTCGTAATCCTGAAAACGCATATCACATAAATGTTTCTTCATTCGAGGAAAGAGAAAGAATACACTGGGAACCTTGTCAGTGTGATACGGGGGCGAGCTAAGAACTGAGTGCTCGAAGAAACAGCATATGTACGTGTGTCCTGTGCTGAATTATTTGGGGCATTGCCGTAGAGTCCCTCAGACAGCTTTCGGTGCCCCTTCGTCGTAATAAACTGGTCAGCGACGCTTCTGTTTCGGTTTACACCTTACGAGAATTATCACACCATAAAAGTCCCAAGAAACACAGCGTCACTTGCCTAGTCATGGTTATGTCTTCGTCCTTTTTGGACGGTAGTAAATATACATCCTCCCGCTGCTTGCTTTGTCCTTTATTTCGGAGCCGTAAGTGATACACTCAGCGCTTGTCCACAGTGATTTGGAGGCTGAAGAGTTAATGTGAACTGGCCTGACAGCTGCAACATTTGCGCTTCTTCCAGGCTCGACGACCGTTTCGAATGGGTGTGAGCAATCGCGGAACCAGCGGGCGACGAGCCTTTGCCATGTTCAAAATGTCGTGCAAGATACTGAAAACGGATCTGTGAGTGAATTTCACTTTTTCCACCATCGTCTCGATTGTGATACACCAGTCTTCGAACACCGGGGTTCCCTCATGCGATTCCCAGTTTGTTCATAGAGAGATGGTCTGCATCTTCGTTACTCGTCGTTCAGGTTGGAAACGTCTGCATTGTTGCCATACACTTCCACCAAATCAGCACAGATTTTTGCAGCATTGTTCTCCTTCAAATTCAGAAAACGAACTACCCATCTCGGTGCTTCACTTTATCAGTGGGCTGCACCGTTTTGATTTAGCTCATCTAGCGCCGTGGGGACTACAGTGTTTGCCAACACTGAAGGCGTGTACGTGCAAACGACGGAAAATTAATTATGTAACTTTATTTTTTCGTGGTGATTTAAGATTTTATGTCTACCCAATGCAACTCAGCGATTACGTATGAAACGTACATAAAAATGCTCCGAATTTTAGAGAGATTGCCGTTAAGTAACAGAGCTTCACTGTGAAATGTCTGTAACCACATTTTTAAAAATAATTTATTTGGAAGGGTCATAAAGGATTGAATCTTTAGTATTTGGTCACATTGAAGCATGATTTTGTGGTCCCTCCTGTGGATGTGCGTTAAGTGTGGATACGGCCTGTCCCCCTTATCCGTCCACTAATCTCCTCACAAATGAAGCACACATCCATCAGATCACCAACTTCGTTCATCTTTCACACAAATGTATTACGTAGGTAGATGTAACGAAAGCTGCTCTGCTATGATGCGCTTCTAAAGCGTTTCCGAGAAATCGAGGTACAAAGTCTTACGAACCTGTAGAATACCACTAAGGAGTATGTACTGAAGTGGGGAATCGTAGTTTTCTGTGCTCTCTATAAAATCCAGGTGCTGAACGGCTGTATAAAATGAATTCATTAAATTTCGATCGTGTTTGTAACAACGAGCGTCAAATTATTGTTCATTTTGTAGGCCCGATTCGTAAAAAAAGGAACATGAATCATTCGAGAGCACAGTTATCATACAGCGCCACGTTCATTATTAAGTAACGCGAAAAGAAAGAAAGAAAAATGGTTCAAATGGCTCTGAGCACTATGGGACTTAACATCTGAGGTCATCAGTTCCCTAGAACTTAGAACTACTTAAACCTAACTGACCTAAGGACATCCATACCCGAGGTAGGATTCGAACCTGCGACCGTAGCGGTCGCGCGGTTGCAGAGTGAAGCGCCTAGAACCGCTCGGCCACACCGGCCGGCAAAGAAAAAAAATTACGTAAACAACATAAATACTTTCGCGACTTAAATCCATGTGAACCGTTAAAATATCCAGAAATAACTGAAAGAGCAAGTAATTTCTTGCACGGTTTTGAGAAGCTTCAGTATGACACCTTTTCGGACGTAAACACAAGCTATCGTCAACGATTAGCTGCCACTTCGACCCGGCCACTGTCTCATCTTCTGTCATTCGGCGGCATGCGAATGCGATATGGAGTGGCGTGTGATCGCACACCGCTCTCCCTACTTCCCAGAGCCGTTACCTCCCATTCAAGTAGCTCCTCAGTTGGTATCACAAGGCTAGTCCTCCCACCAACGGAAAATCCCTGGAATACAGGACATAGACTCGCATCCTCCACATGGCAGCCATCTACGGTGACCAATCAGTGTTACCGAGAGCGGACGCAGCGTTGCAACAGCTCGCGCGTATTTCATGAAGAGCAACACAAAGATACTTGGATTTCACAAATAAATTTTTAAAATCACTCACAAGTAAAAGAACACAATAACTTATGTGAAATTTGTTCATCCCTATCAGCGCAAAAAGTTCAGATAGCAAAATACACTGAGGTGACAAAAGCCGTGGATAGCGACATGCACATATATAAATATAAATGACGGTAGCGTCGCGTACAGAAGGTATAAATGGGCCGTGCATTGGCGGACCTGTCATTCGTATTCTGGTGATTCTTGTGAAAAGGTTTCCGACGTGGTTATGGCTATACGACGGGAATTAACAGACTTTGAACGCGGAATGATAATTGGAGCTACAAGCATGGCGCATTCCATTTCGGAAATTGATGCAGAATTCAGTATTCTAAGATCCACGGTGTCAAGAGTGTGCCGAGAACACCAAGTTTCAGGTACTACCTCTCACCACGGACAAGGCAGTGGCGACGGCCTTCACTTCACGACCGAGAGCAGCAGCTTTTCCCTAGAATTGTCAGTACTACCAGACAAGCAACACTGCGTGAAATAACCGCAGAAATCAATGTGGGAGTACGACGAACGTAGCCTTCAGGACAGTGCGGCGAAATCTAGCGTTAATGGGCGATGGCAGCAGATGTCAGACCTGAGTGCCTTTGCTAACAACACAACATAGCCTGCAGCGCCTCTGCTAGACTCGTGACCATATGGACTGGATGTCTGCGGTTTGAGACCCCGCGAAACCAGGGACCAAGTCGTTTAAAAGACACTGTGCCAGCTGGTGTGGGCTTTGTTAACACGGAATGGACTGGGTCCTCTGAATATTGGGCTACTTGGAGACCATTTACGTTATTCATGGACTTCATGTTCCCAAACAACGGTGGAAATTTGAAGATGACCATGCACCACGTCACCGAGCCACAATTGTTCGCGATTGGTTAGAAGTATATTCTGGACATTTCGATCAAATGTTTGGCCACCCAGATCGCCCGACATGAATCCCATCGAACATTTATGGGACATAATTGAGAAGTCAGCTCGTGCACAAAATCCTGCATCACCATTTATGGATGGTTATACAGGCAGCATCGGTCAGTATTTCTGCAGAAGACTTGCAACGGCTTATTGATTCTATACCACATAGAGCTGCTGCACTACGTCGAGCAAAAGGAGATCCGACACGATAATTTTATATTAATATATTTTGAAGTAAATTTATTTTAAATGCTAGAATGGTTATCTGAAGATTACGTAAAACACGACTACTGGGATCAAAAATGAGTATACGAGCAGCGATTCGGCGTCGCATCGATCCCACAAGTCATTGGTACATTTTCGGAGGTATGATCTCTACTCATAGGTCCCGCAATTCCGTCTTCGAGTACGCTTTGTTATTTGAAGCCGAGCTATGTTTCACATTCCCAATATAAGTAACGCAAAAAAGTTCGAAAATTATACGGTATTGAACTATGTGTCTTATGCCTCAAAAACACTGACCAAGATTATCTACCATCAAGTGGAAAAGAAAACTAGAGAAAGTCTACAGACAGATCGATCTGGATTTTGAAAGGAAATCCGTTCTGATTACAATAGAGGGTTGTTCGAATGGTTCAAATGGCTCTGAGCACTATGGGACTTAACTTCTGAGGTCATCAGTCCCCTAGAACTTAGAACTACTTAAACCTAACTAACCTAAGGACGTCACATACATCCATGCCCGAGGCAGGATTCGAACCTGCGACCGTAGCGGTCGCGCGGTTCCAGACTGTAGCGCCTAGAACCGCTCGGCCACCCTGGCCGGCCGAGGAGTGTTAGAGGCTCAAAAAATTAATAAATAAAATAAAATAAAACTATTCTTGAGCGTTTCCACAGACCATGATAATTCGTTCGTTACTTAATTGGAATAAACTGTTCAAACTGATGAAGAATACACTGATAGACAATTGGGACGTAAGACTAACTCTACAACTCTACAAGAACCAAAACGCCGCCATGGCGAGGACGGACAGCATTTGCAGGTGTCAAAAGCAAGCAGCCAAGAGATGGTTAATCTTCAACGCTATTCAGTTTGTACATATAATATGCAAAGAAGCAATCCTCAGAAACCAACAGCACTAGGATAACCGTTAGTGGGAAATTCTTCAAAAAAACTAGTTTTCCAGATGACGGTTCCCTGTCGACCAGAAAAGAAGATTAACCGTAAAGAGTCTTCAATAAATTAATGGAATTTATAAAGTGGCCATGGTACATCGCTCAGGATGTGTTTGTACCACGAAAGAGGATGGCAGAATGTAACAAGACGCTTCCCTTGCTAGGGCTGCAACAGAAAGAGAGTCACTGGCATCGAGAGAAAGCAACTGAGCCGGAAGGAACAAACAGACTGCGGTTGACTCAGGAGATTAGTAGCGTAGCGACCGTGAAGTGCCATCTCAAGAATAAGCGCTCTGCGTCTCTGCCGCGGTTCTCGGATGAAAAGCAGTCGACGATGACGGAGTAGGATCTCTGTTACTATCCTGATGAATTTTCTCTGCTACAAAGCACAGCTTACCCGCAACTCGTCAGACAAGAAGAAAGCATGTTTTTCTAATATCGACAGATTTACTTTAACAGTTCACGAACATCGTTGCAATTAAGCGCGATTATTCCACAAAAAGAATGGCAAAAGAGGTATTCATCTGAAAAAGAATTCAAATTCCTACTGAATGCTGCAGCAAAAATACAGGGAAGTCCTAAGGCATACCAAACAAGCGTCAGTGGAGGTTTTCCCTACTAGGGTAAAATGATTAACTTAGCAAACCGAACTGACATCCTGCACTGTCATACAAACAGACGTAGTAATTCAGTATTAGGTTGAAGAAAGTCAGAACTTGTAATGAGTATCGACCTGCAGCAAATATACGATGCGCAATTTTACCGCACAGTCTCGAAAGTATATCGCCGTTCGCCGCTATTCTCTTTGCAAATGAAAATGCTAGATGATTCGAAGATCTAAAAGCTTCCAGTAGTATTGTAGCTTTAATTCGCAATTTTTTCGCTCACGATGGCAACCAAACTAAAAAGCTACTGAAATGCGCATATAAGAAGTATTCCCTTTTAAATGAATGTTATCTGTCTGACAACAAAATAAAATGCACAAATCTTACACAAACTATTCTCTCCGTTAATGACATTGTACGTAGCAGGTACAACACCGCTCGATAAAAAAGGAAACGGAATGAAACTTCACTGCTTGACGGGATATATGATGTGACGTTATGTCCGTGATTGCAAAGTCGAGTCAAATTTGCAAAGAACTTGGCAGTATGAGTGAACTTACCAGTATGACGATGCACATGCTTTGGCCATGATGCACGCACTGATTCAGTTGTACGCTCTCCTGAGGCAAGATGGACCACAGCTGTTGTAATTGGTACTTACTGGTACTGGGACGGAGCTACGTCCGAACTGGTCCTATATGTTCTATCGGGGACAGACGTGGGGAACGCGCTGGCCAGAGAAGTATTTCAAGATCAGGCAGACAGTTCATAGAGACACGTGCCGTGTGTGGACGTGCATTGTCCTGTTGAAAAATGGCACCACGATAATTTTATATGACATGCAGGATGCCTGTGACGTACCATTGTGGTATCACAGTTCCATCAATAACCACCAGCCGTGATCTGAAGTCATTCCCCATGGCTTCCCATACCATGACGTCACGAGTAATACCAGTGTGCCCATCCAAAACACTGGAAGAATGGGATACCCCTCTCCCCCAGATCACCGCCTTACCCGCCAATAATGGTGATCTGGGGTAGTGCAGAACCACGGTCATCGCTGAACACATACGACGTCATTCATGAGCAGTCATACCTTCCGGTCACGGAACCACTCAAAAGGCAGCCATTTGTGTTGTGATGTTAACGGCAGCCCATCCAGGGGAGGATATACCCTTAGTCCGGCTGCTGCTAGTTTTCCGACCGGTGCGAGGTGACACAGAATGTTGCTGGGGGTTCATTACTTGTTCTTGAATGGCAGAAAATTTGGAATTTTGTGGTAAGTTCCTATGGGACCAAACTCCTGAGGTCATCGGTCCCTAGGCCGGCCGCGGTGGCCGAGCGGTTCTAGGCGCTTCAGTCCGGAACCGCACTGCTGCTACGGTCGCAGGTTCGAATCCTGCCTCGGGCATGGTTGTGTGTTAGTTAGGTTTAAGTAGTTCTAAGTCATGGGACTGATGACCTCTGATGTTACGTCACATAGTGTTCAGAGCCATTTGAACCATCATCGGTCCCTAGGCTTACACACTACTTAACCTAATTTAAACTAACTTACGCTTAGGACAACACACACACCCATGCCCGCGGGAGAACTCGAACCTCCGACGCGGGGAGCCGCGCTAACGTGGCAAGGCGACTCAGAACGCGCGGCTAACCCCGCGCGGCTTGGATGGCAGAAGCAGATGTGGTTACGATGTGTCTGGTGCACAGTACTGCGATTCTCCTCTGCGGTGGTCGGACTTGGTCGACCAGAACCTTGACGATGAGTGTGCCAGCCCTCACGTTCTCGTCCAGGCTAACATCGAGCCACTGTCACATCCCAATGCCCCACAAAGCTGGATATTGCACGATTCGACCAGCCGGCCAAATGGTGACCCACAATGGGGCCTCTTTCCATCTTTGTCAGGTGCTGATCAGCTGTCTCACACGAACACGCGGATCTCTGTTGTGCTTCACCACGATCGATCAAACTTATAGACCCTTTCGGGCCAGATAACAACACTAAACACGAACAACACTAATGCACTCTGGCGACCGTCCTACCTGCCACAGAGAATTACAACTCTAAATCATTTACATAACAGCCGATGGTTTGTACGTGTACGAAGTTACATTTTGTTGCTTTTTTTCTAGCAGTGTATTATAAAGAGTACGTTTCGTGGTTAATAAAAACAATGTTCAATATTTTTTGTGAGAAGTTGTGATCGCTTCCTTCGCGAAGACTGAAGTGAGCTGTAATATTAAAACTAGTTATGTAACACAACACAGCAGACGATTGGGCCTTGCCATAATGGGAGTGATGTGTTCAAGTATGAAGCTGAAAGAGTTGTTAAGCAATTCGAACAAAGTTTATTTTACGCAGAGAGATAAAAATAACTGTAAAACGCATAAGCATACATTTTTGCTAATAGTTCGTCTAAACCCAGCAAAACAGTATTATTTACACTTGTCATATGGTTTTCCTACTTCCACCATTTAATCACAAGTGCTGTACGAAGCACTTCTCCCGATTACGCCAAATTTCTGCTGCGGCGAAGAAACGGATTAAATCACGCCTTGTCTGTATGTAAAAATCTTGCCCACGAAAGTCTGTATTTCATAAATAAACTCGTTAGCTAGAATTCTGAACTACCAACTTCCCTGAGCCACGTGCGACCGCTACGGTCGCAGGTTCGAATCCTGCCTCGGGCAGGGATGTGTGTGATGTCCTTAGGTTAGATAGGTTTAAGTAGTTCTAAGTTCTAGGGGACTGATGACCTCAGAAGTTAAGTCCCATAGTGCTCAGAGCCATTTGAACCAACCCTGAGCCAATCTGTCGATACCCAGAAACCAAGTATTACACAGCAATGTATAATCGTTTTGGAAACATTGTAATTAACCGTACGACGACGAACACTTGTGTTTCGTGTATTATACGATGGTCAATTCAAAAGTCCTGCACACTGTGCATGTACGACTGTTACCGTGGAGTGATCACGTTGAAATTCATGTCAGTTGTGAGCGGGACTTTAGGCATGACAGTTCTACATGTGTTTGACGATTTGTGTGGCTACATCGTGAGTAATTCAGTTTTAAAATGGAAGATCAAACTGAGTCAGGTGGGATAACACTTAGTGACCAACGTTCCTACTTCAAAATCGAATCCCTACGTGGAAAGAATCCAACGAAAATTTACAACGCTTTGAGAGAGGTGTGTGGGAATAGTGTACTGATTCGAAACAGAGTATCATGGTGTCTGCTCGTTTCCGTGAAGGTGGGGTAAGAACTGTGGACAACCCAAGAAGTGGAAGGCCGTCAACTGCAACAGACTACATCTCTCAGGTCATTGTTAATGAGATTTTGAGAGCCGGTCGCCGAAAAACGTATGAAGAAATTGCATTTGAGGCCGGAATGGCTGTCACATCAGTCTGCAGAATCGTAACTGATAAGTTTAAGATGAGAAAAGTTGCTCGTACTGTTTTCGCATCATGTGAGTGAAGAACAGAAAGCAGGTCGCAAAAGAATCGCAGAAGAATTGCTTCAACGTTGCTGAACAAAGGGAGAACTTGATGAAACCTGGATACGAGATTTTGAGCTAGAAGTGAAGTCTCAGTCGTTACAGTGGAAAAGTATTAAAAATGAATCGTCACCCACAAGCAAATATTTCATAATTTAAAATCTATTACATACTGTCATACACATTGTAACCAGAATGAATTAATGAAATCCAAAGATTCTTGTCTCTGAAGCACCTGTTTTCACTGGGTTTTTATGTCCGAGGAATGGTATTTGTTGTTGTAATATTCAGTCTGGAGACTGGTTTGATGGAGCTCTCCCTGCTAGTCTACCCTGTTTAAGCCTCCCCATCTCAGCATAACTACTGCAGTCCCCTTCCTCGATTCTCAGTGCTGTAGTCAGGCTTTGTTCTCCCTCTACATATCCCATCACTCCCAAGCTGACGAATCCTTTATGTTTCAGGATGTCTCCTATCAACTGACCCCTTCATTTGGTCAGTTTTGTGGCGTAAGTTTACTTTTTCCTCAGTTCGATGCAGTACTCCTCAAAAGTTATCCGATCTACTCATCACCTTCTTGAATTCGACTACAAGCCTTTATGCTTGTTTTGCTTTTGTTGATGTTCATCTCATATCCTCCTTTCAAGACACTGTACATTCCATTCAAGTGCTCTTCCAAGTCCTTTTTTGCCTCTGAACTGAGTTACGATGTCTTCAGCAAACCTCAAAGATTTTATTTCTTTTCCCTGAGCTGTAATTACTACTCCAAATTTCTCTTTGGAGCCCTTCACCACTTGCTCAACGTACAGATTGAATAACATTGCCGGCCGCGGTGGCCGAGCGGTTCTAGGCGCTTCAGTCCGGAACCACGCGGCTGCTACGATCGCAGGTTCGAATCCTGCCTCGGGCATGGATGTGTGTGATATCCTTAGGTTAGTTAGGTTTAAGTAGTTCTAAGTCTAGGGGACTGATGACCTCAGATGTTAAGTCCCATAGTGGTTAGAGCCATTTGAATAACATTGGGGAGAGACTACAAGTCTGTCTCACTCGCGTTTCAACCTGTGCTTCCCTTCCATGCCCCTCGACTCACACGTGCCGTTTGGTTCCTGTACAATCTTACGCATTCTGTGTTTTATCCCAGCCACCCTCAGAATTTCAAAGAGTGTATTCCAGTCAACATTATCAACAACTGTCTGTAAATCTTCTAATATAAGTGTTAGGGTCAATATTGCTTCACGTGTTTCCAAATTACTTCGGAACCCAAACAAATTTTCACCGAGGTCGGCTTCCACCAATTTTTCCCTTCTTCCGTTAATAATTCTGTCAATATTTTGTAACCATAACGTATCAAACTGATGGCTCGCTGATATTCAGACTTGTACACACCTGCTCTTTCTTAAAATCTGAATTATAGTAGTCTTCTGAAGGCTGCCAGTCTCATATATATTTCATATCAGGTGGAATAGTTCCACCACAGCTGTTTCTCCCAAGGATCTCAATAATTCCAATTCGACACAGGTCTTTCAGTCCTCTGTCAAATTCTTTTCTTGGTATCATACCCCCCATCTCATTTTCATCAACTTCCTTTTCCCTTCCTATATACTTTTTCTGTTTCCCTTGTGTAGATCTTCTATATATCTAAATCTAAATCCACATATAGTCTCCGCAAACTGCTGTATGACGCATGGTGGAAGGTACCTTGTGAGACTATTAGTCATTTTCTTTCCTGTTCCAATAGCAAGCAGAGCGAGGGGGAAAAAAACAGCTCTCTATAGCCTTCCGTACGACGCCTAATTTCTCTTACCTTATTTATTTTCGTGATCCTTACGGGAAACGTGCATTAGCGGCAGTAGAATCGTTCTCCAGTGAGCTTCAGATACCCGCTCTCTAAATTTTCTCAATAGCGTTTCGCGAAAAGAACGTCGTCATCCCTCCAGGGATTCCCGTTTGACTTCAGAAAGCACCTCCGTAATAGTCTCATGTTGATCCAACTTACCGGTAGCAAATCTAGCGGTTCGCCCCTGAACTATTTCGATATCTACCTTTAATGTGACTAGTTGGGGCACCCAAACAGCATTACTCTAGAATGGGTCATGGGACTGATGACCTCTCCTTCATAGATCAGCTACACTTTCCTAAAATTCTCACAATAGAACGAAGTCGAGCACTCATCTTCCACACTGCCAAACTGACGTGCTTATTCCATTTCATCGTTCTGCAACATAGATATTCAATCGACATGACTGTGTCAAGCAGCACATTACTATCGCTGTACTCGAACATTACGGGATATTTTTCCTACTTATCTGCAGTAACTTAACATTTTACTACATTTAGAGAAGGCTGACATTCATCACAGAAATTAGAAATGCTGTCTAAGTCTGTATCCACCTGCAGTCTCTCAATGACGACATCTTCCCATACACTATTGTGTCATCAGCTAATAACCGCAGATTGCTGCTCACTCCAGCGTCAGATCACTTATTTATGTGAAAAAGAGCCGTCCTATCACAGTTCACTAAGGCCTTCCGGACGGTACCTTTGTCTTTTATGGACACTCGCTGTCCAGGACAACGTAATGGAACTTAAGAAGCCTTCGAGCTGTTCATCTATCTGACAACATATTTCGTACACTCGGACCATCGATAGCAGTCTGCATGGAGCAGTCAAGAGCTTTCCGGAAATCTACGGATATGGAATTTGCCTGCTGTCCTTCACCCATAGTTCGCAGATGCTTTCTAAACCAATGCGAATTTGTGGAAAAATGCAGTAATATACTTATAAACAGCACTTATACAAGAAGAATCCGTGAATGTACACCTACATGTCCTGTTATCCTATTAACCTGTCGTTTCACCTTGTCAACGTTTTCTATATGCTCCCCTCGTCGCTGACTCTGCGGGGAACCTCCCCATTTCTTTTCTGTCCACCTAATTTTCAACATATTTCTGTAGCACAACATCTCAAATACTTCAGTTCTCTGTCTTTCAGGTTTTTCCACAGTCCATGATTCACTTCAATGAAATACTGTGCTCCAAACAAATTTCGACAGAAAATGTTTCTTCAAATTAAGCTGTCGTTTGACACCAGCAGATTCCTTTTGGCCAGGAATGCCTTCTTTCTCTGTCTACTTCAACTTCGTCTACTTCTTGGTCTCCTATTTTGATGTTAAGTTTATCACTAACCTTATATCTCCTACTCCTATTTACTTTCTTCGGTTTACCCTCAATCCATATTCTGTACTCACTGGACTGTTATACCATTCAAAAGGTCCTGTAATTCTTCTTCGCTTTCATTGAATGAGGCCATGTCATCAGTGAATCTTATTGTCGATGTCCTTTCACCCTGAGTTTTAATGTCTTTCTTAAACCTCTCCTTTCTTTCCGTCATTGCTTTTGGAGCACTACTTAATCTGCGGCTGTGTTGGCATATCATTAGTTTTGCTGTGATGAATGATTGATGAGTAAGTAAGCTACTGTACATGCAATAGCGTCAGCTGCCATCACGAGTTTGTCTGTTAGTGTAAGCAAAGGTTGTGATGTGCGCCCCACCCTATCCCCTCCCACGCTGCTCCAACGCACGATGCGTCTGCACACGCGACTTCGGCAGTTTCGCTGCCAAGCAGCGCATACGGAAGAGCATAGGCAGAAGTGAGCATCTCTGCATTGTGCTATTGAAGCAGCTATACATTATACATTGTGTACAGTAGTACGCCCCAATAGCTGAACGGTCAGCGCGTTGGAATGCCACGCACAGGGAGCCGGATTCGATTCCCGCCGGGAACTTCCGGCCAGTGGCTCCATACGATCATTTCCATTTTGTATACAATATACAACAAATTTAATAATTTTTAACATGGTTTGTGTTGAGTGATGTAAAAAAGATTTTCCATCCCCTACTTCATCTTCTTAGGAGTCAACCTTTTTTTTTTTTTTTTCAAACTAGCCTGAGTTCTTCCTCATGGATGAAGCAAAAATGGCTCTGAGCACTATGGGACTTAACATCTGAGGTCATCAGTCCCCTAGAACTTAGAACTACTTAAACCTAAAGACATCACACGCATCCATGCCCGGGGCAGGATTCGAACCTGCGACCGTAGCGGTCGCGCGGTTCCAGACTGAAGCGCCTAGAACCGCTCGGCCAATCCGCCCGGCGAAGATATAACAGACAGAGTTACATTTCCGTTAATAATATTAGCATTGATATAACTTCGAATAACGACATTTTTTCTGTGATCCGATTTTAATGAAATAAAGCCTACAAGGTGTCCCAGGCTACAGCCAAGTCACCTGTGAAAACAACATGAAAGAAAATAGCGTGTTAAAAAGAGGCAAACAGACAAATACGTTGGTTTTAGATAAAACTGGAAATCACGATATCCGATTTCAAATAAATAAAGCCTATACGGTCCCCCAAACTTTACTCAAATTACCTGTGAAAACCCCATGAAAATTCGTCTAGCAGTTTTGGATAAGAATGTTCAAACAGACAGACATGAGAGTTTTTCAGATTTATTGTTGGTATAGATTAGATACCGATGTCAAATGTAGCTTGTGCAATACGACGTGTTTGAGATTCGTTGCCAAACAAATGCCTTTCTGTTGCAGCCGCTTAAACTCAGCTATTGCTGCTGTCGAGCCCCTAGGATTCACGACTGGGTGCAGTGAGTCTGTTCCAGAAGACTGTCGTCATTTGCGAACGAGAAGATATCGTGTGAATAATATTTGGCAATTGTATTTGTGTATTAACGTAAGTAGAAGCGTATGTTTCTTGTGGAGAATAAAGTAAATTTTGAAGTGCGTCCACTAACACCTTCTTTCTCATTGTTTATTGTAGCAAGCAATAAGTGGACAACGCTTCCGACTCCGTGTGTGTGTGTGTGTGTGTGTGTGTGTGTGTGTGTGTGTGTGTGTGTGCCATAGCGCTTAAGACGTTCAAATACCTCAACAATTTCTTCCACCTTACTATGAGAGAAGCTTTTTCTTTTTCATTGTATATCAAATCTCGAATGAAGCCATGAAGGAACAGTGGTCTGGAATTGAAAATAACATCTCGAACAGCCTTGTGGCTGTTCGCTATATTGGAAATTATTGGCAACCTAGGGCATGAATACTTCGCAAGACCGAAAACAATCTCTGCGTCTTGAAACTCTAATAACTGTTTACTTTGCAACATGAACTAGTTTACACTTCAAGTATGCAGGGAGCCTCATCAGTATTAGCATATGATACACCAAACAACAGATTTCAAAGTCTATATGACTACACTGTTGCAGTCATGTTAGAACATAAGCGGTTGCTCAGTGGAAACGATGTGACGCAGTGAGTAAAATACATTCGAAAAACAGGAAGAAACATTATTACTCCTCCACCTGTTGTGTTAAATCTGAGCAAAATCATGTAGATGTTGCTGCTTTTATACTCTTTTAACCGAACAAACGTGGCGATACGGGTGGTAGAAATTTAAATGTCTGTCTGACATCCGATCCCCAATTAACAGGTACATTTCGGCTTACCTGCTAATCTTCTCATATCTTGACTGTAGCCAGCATCGGCCCTCATCTCTTCTAGAAGGGGTTTCTGATTATTTATTAAAGGGTTGTAGAAGGCAACAGGGGAATTCTGCAGACCAGAAATAGGACAGAACTGTTAATACTGTATACACTGAAACGCAATGCGCTGCGTTCGGCAACGCCTGTCTAAGACTACAAGTGCCTGACGCAGATATTAGATCGGTTACTGCTGCTACAATGGCAGGTTATAAAGATTTCAGTGAGTTTGAACGTGGCGTTAGAGACGGCGCACGAGCGATGGGACACAGTATCTCCGAGGTTGCGATGCAGTGGGGATTTTCCTGTACGACCATTTCACGAGTGTACCGTGAATATCAGGAATCCACTAAAACACCAAATCTCCGACATCGCTGCGGCCGGAAAAAAAGATTTTGCAGGAATGGGACCAACGAGGGCACAAGACAATCGTTCAGTGTGACAGAAGTGCAACCCTTCAGCAAATTGCTGCAGATTTCAATGCTGGGCCATCAATAAATGTCAGCGTGCGAACCATTCAACAAAACTTCGTCGATATGGGCTTTCGGAGCCGAAGCCCACTCGTTTACCCTTGATGACTGCACGACACAAAGCTTTACGCCTCGCATGGGTCCGTCAACACCGACATTGGACTCTTGATGACTGGAAACATGTTGCCTGGTCGGACGAGTCTCGTTTCAAATTGTAACGATCGGATGGACGTGTACGGGTATGGAGACAACCTCATAAATCCATGGACCCGGCATGTCAGCAGGGGACTGTCCAAGCTAGTGGAGGCTATGTAACGGTGTGGGCTGTGTGCAGTTGGAGTGATATGGGACCCCCGATACGTCTAGATACCAATGTGATTGGTGACACGTACGTAAGTGTCCTGTCTGATCACCCGCATCCATTCATGTCCATTGTGAATTCCGACGGACCTGAGCAATTCCCGCAGAGCTATGCGACACCCCACAAATCCAGAATTGCTACAGAGTGGTTCCGTGAACACTCTTCTGAGTTTAAACTCTTCCTCTGACCACCAAATTCTCCAGACATGAACATTATTGAGCATATTTGGGATCTCTTGTCTCCAGCCCCTCGTACTCTTACGGATTTATGGACAGCCATGCACGATTCATGGTGTCAGTTCTCTCCAGCGCTGTTTGAGTCCATGCCATGTCTTGATGCGGCACCTCTGCGTGCTCGCGGGGGTTCTACACGATATAAGGCAGGTGTGCCAGTTTATTTGGCTCTTCAGTGTGTTTCCATAAACACAGATGGAAATGCGAGGTAGTCTGTTACAATTAAAATATCGGATACTACACTCACAGGAATAGCGCAAAGCTGACAGGTAAATGTCTTGCTGCAGGACAAAACAAAGGGAACAATTTACACACAAACGATTGTCCTGTTAACTCGTCCGGCCCTTGATCAGAGAGAGTGGATGTACACTGGGAGATAGTGATAATTATTATTGTTCACGAGAAAGAATAAACTGAAGCCCAGGCAGGGGCAGTAAATAGTCTAAGTACTACTATCGAGCAAGCACAAAGACATACAAATGGCAGCTACATCTGTGCTACTGAAATCCACGGACCTGCTCCAATTACCACTGCAAGCAACTGAGGACGAGACAGCCTCTCCCGTCAGTTTTTTTACTGAGAGTATCGCAGCCTTGTAAGCGTGTACCGGCAGAAAGAGGAGCCAACCTACATCTACATCTACATCTACATTTATACTCTGCAAGCTACCCAACGGTGTGTGGCGGAGGGCACTTTACGTGCCACTGTCATTACCTCCCTTTTCTGTTTCAGTCGCGTATGGTTCGCGGGAAGAACGACTGTCTGAAAGCCTCCGTGCGCGCTCGAATCTCTCTAATTTTACATTCGTGACCTCCTCGGGAGGTATAAGTAGGGGGAAGAAATAATTCGATACCTCATCCAGAAACGCACCCTCTCGAAACCTGGCGAGCAAGCTACACCGTGATGCAGAGCGCCTCTCTTGCAGAGTCTGCCACTTGAGTTTGCTAAACATCTCCGTAACGCTATCACGGTTACCAAATAACCCTGTGACGAAACGCGGCGCTCTTCTTTGGATCTTCTCTATCTCCTCCGTCAATCCGATCTGGTACGGATCCCACACTGTTGAGCAATACTCAAGTATAGGTCGAACGAGTGTTTTGTAAGCAACCTCCTTTGTTGATGGACTACATTTTCTAAGGACTCTCCCAATGAATCTCAACCTGGTACCCGCCGTACCAACAATTAATTTTATATGATCATCCCACTTCAAATCGTTCCGCACGCATACTCCAAGATATTTTACAGAAGTAACTGCTACCAGTGTTTGTTCCGCTATCATATAATCATACAATAAAGGATCCTTCTTTCTATGTATTCGCAATACATTACATTTGTCTATGTTAAGGGTCAGTTGCCACTCCCTGCACCAAGTGCCTATCCGCTGCAGATCTTCCTGCATTTCACTACAATTTTCTAATGCTGCAACTTCTCTGTATACTACAGCATCATCCGCGAAAAGCCGCATGGAACTTCCGACACTATCTACTAGGTCATTTATATATATTGTGAAAAGTAATGGTCCCATAACACTACCCTGCGGCACGCCAGAGGTTACTTTAACGTCTGTAGACGTCTCTCCATTGATAACAACATGCTGTGTTCCGTTTGCTAAAAACTCTTCAATCCAGCCACACAGCTGGTCTGATATTCCGTAGGCTCTTACTTTGTTTATCAGGCGACAGTGCGGAACTGTATCAAACGCCTTCCGGAAGTCAAGGAAAATAGCATCTACCTGGGAGCCTGTATCTAATATTTTCTGGGTCTCATGAACAAATAAAGCGAGTTGGGTCTCACACGATCGCTGTTTCCGGAATCCATGCTGATTCCTACAAAGTAGATTCTGGGTTTCCAAAAATGACACGATACTCGAGCAAAAAACATGTTCTAAAATTCTACAACAGATCGACGTCAGAGATATAGGTCTATAGTTTTGCGCATCTGCTCGACGACCCTTCTTGAAGACTGGAACTACCTGTGCTCTTTTCCAATCATTTGGAACCTTCCGTTCCTCTAGAGACTTGCGGTACACGGCTGTCAGAAGGGGGGCAAGTTCTTTCGCGTACTCTGTGTAGAATCGAATTGGTATCCCGTCAGGTCCAGTGGACTTTCCTCTGTTGAGTGATTCCAGTTGCTTTTCTATTCCTTGGACACTTATTTCGATGTCAGCCATTTTTTCGTTTGTGCGAGGATTTAGAGAAGGAACTGCAGTGCGGTCTTCCTCTGTGAAACAGCTTTGGAAAAAGGTGTTTAGTATTTCAGCTTTACGCGTGTCATCCACTGTTTCAATGCCATCATCATCCCGGAGTGTCTGGATATGCTGTTTCGAGCCACTTACTGATTTAACGTAAGACAAGAACTTCCTAGGATTTTCTGTTAAGTCGGTACATAGAATTTTACTTTCGAATTCACTGAAAGCTTCACGCATAGCCCTCCTTACGCTAACTTTGACATCGTTTAGGTTCTGTTTGTCTGAGAGGTTTTGGCTGCGTTTAAACTTGGAGTGAAGCTCTCTTTGCAAGCGCTAACCACAGTGACGGTTCAGTTTTGTTCCGGTCAGGAAGGCCTGGTCTCACGTTTCCGAAGATCGGTTCCTAAAAGTTGTGGAAACTCGTCGAAAGGGGAAGGACAGACTGGTGTCCCTCCGCCACGAAGAAGCTGTGGTCTGGAATTCAAAATAACGTCTCGAACAGCCTATGTGACTGTTCGCTAAATTGAAAATTATTAGCAGTATTTAAATCAAGGCTGGAAACATTACTACGCCCACACTAGACAACAGTCCTCTGGTTAGGCAAACCTACAGTGATATCTGACTGCCAGGCAAAAATTAGCTTGATATGGTTTGTCGATTAATTCATCGTATTTCTAAAATATTAATCGGATCGACATTCGCGATATATCAAATGATTCGTAAATTAGCATATAGTCAGAAAGTCAAAATGTATTTTGTTATGATACTCTCTCTTTGCAGGAGGGGTGGATTGGATGGCAGTCATTCCTGCTGCACACCTTGTGGTTGTTGTTGTTGTGGTCTTCAGTCCTGAGACTGGTTTGATGCAGCTCTCCATGCTACTCTATCCTGTGCAAGCTTCTTCATCTCCCAGTACCTACTGCAACCTACATCCTTCTCAATCTGCTTAGTGTATTCATCTCTTGGTCTCCCTCTACGATTTTTACCCTCCACGCTGCCCTCCAATGCTAAATCTGTGCTCCCTTGATGCCTCAAAACATGTCCTACCAACCGATCCCTTCTTCTAGTCAAGTTGTGCCACAAACTTCTCCCCAATCCTATTCAATACCTCCTCATTAGTTACGTGATCTACCCACCTTATCTTCAGCATTCTTCTGTAGCACCACATTTCGAAAGCTTCTATTCTCTTCTTGTCCAAACTATTTATCGTCCATCTTTCACTTCCATACATGGCTACACTCCATACAAATACTTTCAGAAACGACTTCCTGACACTTAAATCTATCCTCGATGTTAACAAATTTATCTTCTTCAGAAACGATTTCCTTGCCATTGCCAGTCTACATTTTATATCCTCTCTACTTCGACCATCATCAGTTATTTTGCTCCCCAAATAGCAAAACTCCTTTACTACTTTAAGTGTCTCATTTCCTAATCTAATACCCTCAACATCACCCGACTTAATTCGACTACATTCCATTATCCTCGTTTTGCTTTTGTTGATGTTCATCTGATATCCTCCCTTCAAGACACCATCCATTCCATTCAACTGCTCTTCCAAGTCCTTTGCTGTCTCTGACAGAATTACAATGTCATCGGCGAACCTCAAAGTTTTAATTTCTTCTCCATGGATTTTAATACCTACTCCGAATTTTTCTTTTGTTTCCTTTACTGCTTGCTCAATATACAGATTGAATAACATCGGGGAGAGGCTACAACCCTGTCTTACTCCCTTCCCAACCACTGCTTCCCTTTCATGTCCCTCGACTCTTATAACTGCCATCTGGTTTCTGTACAAATTGTAAATAGCCTTTCGCTCCCTGTATTTTACCCCCGCCACCTTTAGAATTTGAAAGAGAGTATTCCAGTCAACATTGTCAAAAGCTTTCTCTAAGTCTACAAATGCTAGAAACGTAGGTTTGCCTTTCCTTAATCTTTCTTCTAAGATAAGTCGTAAGGTCAGTATTGCCTCACGTGTCCCAGTATTTCTACGGAATCCAAACTGATCTTCCCCGAGGTCGGCTTCTACTAGTTTTTCCATTCGTCTGTAAAGAATTCTTGTTAGTATTTTGCAGCTGTGGCTTATTAAACTGATTGTTCGGTAATTCTCACATCTGTCAACACCTGCTTTCTTTGGGATTGGAATTATTATATTCTTCTTGAAGTCTGAGGGTATTTCGCCTGTTTCATACATCTTGCTCACCAGATGGTAGAGTTTTGTCAGGACCGGCTCTCCCAAGGCCGTCAGTAGTTCCGATGGAATGTTGTCTACTCCGGGGGCCTTGTTTCGACTCAGGTCTTTCAGTGCTCTGTCAAACTCTTCACGCAGTATCGTATCTCCCATTTCATCTTCATCTACATCCTCTTCCATTTCCATAATATTGTCCTCAAGTACATCGCCCTTGTATAGACCCTCTATATACTCCTTCCACCTTTCTGCTTTCTCTTCTTTGCTTAGAACTGGGTTTCCATCTGAGCTCTTGATGTTCATACAAGTGGTTCTCTTATCTCCAAAGGTCTCTTTAATTTTCCTGTAGGCAGTATCTATCTTACCCCTAGTAAGATAAGCCTCTACATCCTTACATTTGTCCTCTAGCCATCCCTGCTTAGCCATTTTGCACTTCCTGTCGATCTCATTTTTGAGACGTTTGTATTCCTTTTTGCCTGCTTCATTTACTGCATTTTTATATTTTCTCCTTTCATCAATTAAATTCAATATTTCTTCTGTTACCCAAGGATTTCTATTAGCCCTTGTCTTTTTACCTACTTGATCCTCTGCTGCCTTCACTACTTCATCCCTCAGAGCTACCCATTCTTCTTCTGCTGTATTTCTTTCCCCCATTCCTGTCAATTGTTCCCTTATGCTCTTCCTGAAACTCTCTACAACCTCTGGTTTTTTCAGTTTATCCAGGTCCCATCTCCTTAAATTCCCACCTTTTTGCAGTTTCTTCAGTTTCAATCTGCAGTTCATAACCAATAGATTGTGGTCAGAATCCACATCTGCCCCTGGAAGTGTCTTACAATTTAAAACCTGGTTCCTAAATCTCTGTCTTACCATTATATAATCTATCTGATACCTTTTAGTATCTCCAGGATTCTTCCAGGTATACAACCTTCTTTTATGATTCTTGAACCAAGTGTTAGCTATGATTAAGTTATGCTCTGTGCAAAATTCTACAAGGCGGCTTCCTCTTTCATTTCTTCCCCCCAATCCGTATTCACCTACTATGTTCCCTTCTCTCCCTTTTCCTACTGACGAATTCCAGTCACCCATGACTATTAAATTTTCATCTCCCTTCACTACCTGAATAATTTCTTTTATCTCGTCATACATTTCATAAATTTCTTCATCATCTGCAGAGCTAGTTGGCATATTAACTTGTACTACTGTAGTAGTGTCTATCTTGGCCACAATAATGCGTTCACTATGCTGTTTGTAGTAGCTAACCCGCACTCCTATTTTTTATTCATTATTAAACCTACTCCTTCATTACCCCTATTTGATTTTGTATTTATAACCCTGTAATCACCTGACCAAAAGTCTTGTTCCTCCTGCCACCGAACTTCACTAATTCCCACTATATTTAACTTTAACCTATCCATTTCCCTTTTTAAATTTTCTAACCTACCTGCCCGATTAAGGGATCTGACATTCCACGCTCCGATCCGTAAAACGCCAGTTTTCTTTCTCCTGATAACGACGTCCTCCTGAGTAGTCCCCGCCCGGAGATCCGAATGGGGGACTATTTTACCTCCGGAATATTTTACTCAAGAGGACGCCATCATCATTTAATCATACAGTAAAGCTGCATGTCCTCGGGAAAATTTACGGCTGTAGTTTCCCCTTGCTTTCAGCCGTTCGCAGTACCAGCACAGCAAGGTCGTTTTGGTTAATGTTACAAGGCCAGATCAGTCAATCATCCAGACTGTTGCCCCTGCAACTACTGAAAAGGCTGCTGCCCCTCTTCAGGAACCACATGTTTGTCTGGCCTCACAACAGATACCCCTCCGTTGTGGTTGCACCTACGGTACGGCCATCTGTATCGCTGAGGCACGCAAGCCTCCCCACCAACGGCAAGGTCCATGGTTCATGGGTGTATTTATAACCCTATTTATAACCCTACCTTGTGGTAGACTAGAGAAAAGTCCCTGCTTTCTTGCCTGCATTGCTTCCATCAGTTAGTGTGATACTGGAAAAAAAATCACTAAATCCATGTCTTCGATTTTCTTAAGCAGTCGTGATCTTTCGTAAGTATTTAACCATAATAGCAGCTAGTCAATCATAACCCTGTAAAAAGCGGGCCCAATTTTTGTAAATCTTTCGTGGGTCGCACTTTCGCTTTATAACATGGACTTTTCACAGCCGAAAGCTTCCTGTTGAACATTTACAGTGTTTAACATTGTATGCCTGTCCCTGAGTGCCAAAAAATCTGAATTCCCATAAATATTAAGTGAAATTTTTGCTCTAGTTGCTAAGCCAAGGAAAAATACGCAACGAAACTCTTAACTACTGAATTTCACGTCTATCAGTGATTGCACCTCAGTAAATATTTCCTGGTAATTCTCTCTTACTGGGTACGTGATACTACAGATCGCAAGAATATGGAAGGCCTGCTGATGTACACGTTTTGGCGACATTTAACGAACTAAATCGCTGCATGGAAAACGTTTATCCGCAGCGGTGGAGCGTACTCCTCAACTGCGTTTAACATAGAACACATCCTAATAGTGTCGTTAACTCAGGGATCATCATAATTCAGCAAGACTAAGGAACGCAACCTGTATATGCAATTGCTCGCATAGAAATATTCAAATTCACAGAGAAGTTGAAAGAAAAATTCAGTGTTTTTCATTATCAGATCCGCCTTGTGACACACCTAAAAAAGAACCACTAAAGTAAATTGGGCGCACGCTGCATGAAGTGACTCATGGATGACTGAAGAATGAGTTCGGTTCCATCTGAATCTTAAGTAAAACGGTAGCGAGAATCCCTCACTGCTACTAACGATAGGGGTTAATTGTTGTGGAGATTCCTAACTCAAAACTGAAGTAACTCCCATCCAAATCGCAGTTCAGGCGCACACAGAAGCGGTGTGTCATACTTACAGAAGAGCGAATCACTGCTGCGACTCGTCTCCTCCGCGCCCTGATTACTTCTTCCTGAAATGGGTTTTAACAAACTAATAGCCAGTCGATATTTTTTTTGTTCACTCGGTTTTTTCGGTCGAATGAAACAATCGAATGAAATTAGTCTCTGCTATAAGAATTTTTCGTCACTCCCTAGGTTTCATGAATCGTGACTAGGGTTGCCAACTCTTTCAGAGACAAATCACATTTTAAGGCGAAGTGAAAGAAAGTACATCTCTAAAAATGAAGCAGTTTCAAAATTTATGTATTTATTTAGTTAACTACGAGCTTTTTTCGTACTTATCGGTGTTGGTGTTAAAAGGTTAATTACTGGTGCTAGGTTAAAAGATTTATACTGAAATAAATGACCAGTTAGTCACTTGTTTAAATTTATTGAATCCCTGTCTCTCTCTTCCCGCTAGTTTGCACCCAACACCGATAGTTCCATTTCCATAAATGCTAAACTGATGTGAACAGACTCCATATAAGATACATTTCTTTTTAATTCTTTGGAGACTTAATCACTTGCTTTTTAAGCATATACCTTCACTTGTCAGAAGATTTTTTTGCGAGAAATGTTTCTCATCATTCGTTTATTTTCTCTGAATTTCTTTAATACAGTTACAGAATATGAATCATCTTTGCATAAAAGGTATACCGTACTGAACTTATCTTGAGGATTAGTCTTTTCCCAGTCATATGATTTTTTTCGATTCCCTCGCCACTGAGCGATTCGGCATATTGATGCAGACACGAAGTTGACTATTGAACAAACGCCTGTTCATAAAAACAGACGAAAAATTGAACTAAAAGCTACTTACTGGCATTCAATAAAAGACAGATATCGGAACGTCATTAACAGCGTCGACAGTCAAGAACAGAGAGACGTCAACAATAATGATTTAACAATAGCAATAAGATCGAATGTTTCCGCTCAGAACTGAATGCCTCAGACAGCGTCGACTGTTTTCATTCGGATGCTCCTACAGCCTGGCTCCACTCAAAAGAATGAATGAATAATTCAACCATACAGCAAAGTACAACCGAATGAGTCGATTGTTATCCACCAACCGATTGAATTCATTGTTTTCATTCGGCTATTCGAATCACTGGTCGGCTATGCGTAACCTAAGCAAACAAACTGGGTGTGGGCGCACTGACCAATCACCAAGCTGAAGTTGCCAGTAGTAGTAGTAGGCGTTGCCTACACTCAGAAGACAGGAAAGACAAAGCCTGGTTCTTTCGCCTCAGAATTTTCCACTCGGTTTAACGTCCAAAATTCGAACATGGCGTCGTAAGCACGTGGGTCAAGAGGAACCAGTCCTGTAGCTGCACATTTAAAACGCTTGTCAGACAGCTGTTGCGACTGCCTGGCGCCACGCCCCGGCTTCGTAGATTGCTTTCAACCGCCTTTCCCACACTGCTACTGTAAGCTTAAATCAGGACTCAAGTATTTCTGCTGGATTCACCCAGTCGCGTGCATTGTAATTACGTGTACATTCATGGAGTCCAGCGATCATCCGTGTTTAGAACAGGTGGTTAGAGGTACGTAGTAAAGATGTAGTAAACATGAGAACAAAACACACTCAGTCATTGTCAGCATAATCTTCGTCCTAGGCATGTAAAAATATTGGAAAATGCAGGCAGAGATAAGACCTTCTACCTACTTGATCAAAGCATATAATTTTAAAGCCACAAAACTGTATGAAAGGTGGAAACCACAAAATCATAAAACCAGAAAATTATATGAAATAAGGGTTGATTGACGATTTTCACCTGCTCTTGAAGTCTTCGAGTTGATTCTTTTGCGTTACATGTTGCTTAAACATTGTGTCCAGGTTATTGGAGTCCAAAGCCTTATTGTATTTCAGAAAGGATAAGATGTTCCATCTGGTTTGTCACTGAATTTATTTATTTCAGAATCGCAATTTCACCGCGTTACCATTCTGAAGTGATTCCATTTACTGATATACTGAGTTATCACGTGAAAATGACACACATGCAGAAACTGTGACTGTGAGATAAATAAATTCTCTGACAGTTCACGCAAAAAGAACATGTTGTAGTGTCTCAGTTACTTAAAGAGTGGTGTCACTGATTAATTTGGCTGTTTTTATGTTATTTCAATTAGTTTAACACTAATAAAGAGACTGAAAACATGGGTATAATCTTCTCAGTTTTCAAGCCGCGTCAATTCGAATAAAATTCTCGTGCTTTCGAGGGCCATCTCCGTTATCGTCTTCGGGAGTAATAACACTGACTGATAGAGTTACCACATTTTCCCTGTTATATAGGCACGACTGCGGCCTCTGGCACCAATCAGAGAAGGCGGAAATGACGGATACACGGAAGCTGATTGGGCAGCTCATAGCAGCTCCGACCCGCCGCTGAGCCGAGTGACGTCAGGTGGCGCGAGAGGCCGGCATCGCGTTTGAAACTGTCGCTCCCCCACCCTCCCCGCCAACAAGCTTCAAGCATTCGTCGTTACTTTTTTCGACATCCCACGCCCTACTTCTTCCCCCCATGAACCATGGACCTTGCCGTTGGTGGGGAGGCTTGCGTGCCTCATCGATACAGATAGCCGTACCGTAGGTACAACCACAACGGAGGGGTATCTGTTGAGAGGCCAGACAAACGTGTGGTTCCTGAAGAGGGGCAGCAGCCTTTTCAGTAGTTGCAAGGGCAACAGTCTGGATGATTGACTGATCTGGCCTTGTAACAATAACCAAAACGGCCTTGCTGTGCTGGTACTGCGAACGGCTGAAAGCAAGGGGAAACTACGGCCGTAATTTTTCCCGAGGGCATGCAGCTTTACTGTATGATTAAATGATGATGGCGTCCTCTTGGGTAAAATATTCCGGAGGTAAAATAGTCCCCCATTCGGATCTCCGGGCGGGGACTACTCAAGAGGATGTCGTTATCAGGAGAAAGAAAACTGGCGTTCTACGGATCGGAGCGTGGAATGTCAGGTCCCTTAATCGGGCAGGTAGGTTAGAAAATTTGAAAAGGGAAATGGATAGGTTAAAGTTAGATATAGTGGGAATTAGTGAAGTTCGGTGGCAGGAGGAACAAGACTTCTGGTCAGGTGACTACAGGGTTATAAACACAAAGTCAAATAGGGGTAATGCAGGAGTAGGTTTAATAATGAATAGGAAAATAGGAACGCGGGTAAGCTACTACAAACAGCTTAGTGAACGCATTATTGTGGCCAAGATAGATACGAAGCCCACACCTACTACAGTAGTACAAGTTTATATGCCAACTAGCTCTGCAGATGACGAAGAAATTGAAGAAATGTATGATGAAATAAAAGAAATTATTCAGATTGTGAAGGGAGACGAAAATTTAATAGTTATGGGTGACTGGAATTCGAGTGTAGGAAAAGGGAGAGAAGGAAACGTAGTAGGTGAATATGGATTGGGGCTAAGAAATGAAAGAGGAAGCCGCCTGGTAGAATTTTGCACAGAGCACAATTTAATCATAGCTAACACTTGGGTTAAGAATCATGATAGAAGGTTGTATACATGGAAGAACCCTGGAGATACTAAAAGGTATCAGATTGATTATATAATGGTAAGACAGAGATTTAGGAACCAGGTTTTAAATTGTAAGACATTTCCAGGGGCAGATGTGGACTCTGACCACATTCTATTGGTTATGACCTGTAGATTAAAACTGAAGAAACTGCAAAAAGGTGGGAATTTAAGGAGATGGGACCTGGATAAACTGAAAGAACCAGAGGTTGTACAGAGTTTCAGGGAGAGCATAAGGGAACAATTGACAGGAATGGGGGAAAGAAATACAGTAGAAGAAGAATGGGTAGCTTTGAGGGATGAAGTAGTGAAGGCAGCAGAGGATCAAGTAGGTAAAAAGACGAGGGCTAGTAGAAATCCTTGGGTAACAGAAGAAATATTGAATTTAATTGATGAAAGGAGAAAATATAAAAATGCAGTAAATGAAGCAGGCAAAAAGGAATACAAACGTCTCAAAAATGAGATCGACAGGAAGTGCAAAATGGCTAAGCAGGGATGGCTAGAGGACAAATGTAAGGATGTAGAGGCTTATCTTACTAGGGGTAAGATAGATACTGCCTACAGGAAAATTAAAGAGACCTTTGGAGATAAGAGAACCACTTGTATGAACATCAAGAGCTCAGATGGAAACCCAGTTCTAAGCAAAGAAGAGAAAGCAGAAAGGTGGAAGGAGTATATAGAGGGTCTATACAAGGGCGATGTACTTGAGGACAATATTATGGAAATGGAAGAGGATGTAGATGAAGATGAAATGGGAGATACGATACTGCGTGAAGAGTTTGACAGAGCACTGAAAGACCTGAGTCGAAACAAGGCCCCCGGAGTAGACAACATTCCATCGGAACTACTGACGGCCTTGGGAGAGCCGGTCCTGACAAAACTCTACCATCTGGTGAGCAAGATGTATGAAACAGGCGAAATACCCTCAGACTTCAAGAAGAATATAATAATTCCAATCCCAAAGAAAGCAGGTGTTGACAGATGTGAGAATTACCGAACAATCAGTTTAATAAGCCACAGCTGCAAAATACTAACAAGAATTCTTTACAGACGAATGGAAAAACTAGTAGAAGCCGACCTCGGGGAAGATCAGTTTGGATTCCGTAGAAATACTGGGACACGTGAGGCAATACTGACCTTACGACTTATCTTAGAAGAAAGATTAAGGAAAGGCAAACCTACGTTTCTAGCATTTGTAGACTTAGAGAAAGCTTTTGACAATGTTGACTGGAATACTCTCTTTCAAATTCTAAAGGTGGCGGGGGTAAAATACAGGGAGCGAAAGGCTATTTACAATTTGTACAGAAACCAGATGGCAGTTATAAGAGTCGAGGGACATGAAAGGGAAGCAGTGGTTGGGAAGGGAGTAAGACAGGGTTGTAGCCTCTCCCCGATGTTATTCAATCTGTATATTGAGCAAGCAGTAAAGGAAACAAAAGAAAAATTCGGAGTAGGTATTAAAATCCATGGAGAAGAAATTAAAACTTTGAGGTTCGCCGATGACATTGTAATTCTGTCAGAGACAGCAAAGGACTTGGAAGAGCAGTTGAATGGAATGGATGGTGTCTTGAAGGGAGGATATCAGATGAACATCAACAAAAGCAAAACGAGGATAATGGAATGTAGTCGAATTAAGTCGGGTGATGTTGAGGGTATTAGATTAGGAAATGAGACACTTAAAGTAGTAAAGGAGTTTTGCTATTTGGGGAGCAAAATAACTGATGATGGTCGAAGTAGAGAGGATATAAAATGTAGACTGGCAATGGCAAGGAAAGCGTTTCTGAAGAAGAGAAATTTGTTAACATCGAGTATAGACTTAAGTGTCAGGAAGTCTTTTCTGAAAGTATTTGTATGGAGTGTAGCCATGTATGGAAGTGAAACATGGACGATAAATAGTTTGGACAAGAAGAGAATAGAAGCTTTCGAAATGTGGTGCTACAGAAGAATGCTGAAGATTAGATGGGTAGATCACATAACTAATGAGGAGGTACTGAACAGGATTGGGGAGAAGAGGAGTTTGTGGCACAACTTGACCAGAAGAAGGGATCGGTTGGTAGGACATGTTCTGAGGCATCAAGGGATCACCAATTTAGTATTGGGGGGCAGCGTGGAGGGTAAATATCGTAGGGGGAGATCAAGAGATGCATACACTAAGCAGATTCAGAAGGATGTAGGTTGCAGTAGGTACTGGGAGATGAAGAACCTTGCACAGGATAGAGTAGCATGGAGAGCTGCATCAAACCAGTCTCAGGACTGAAGACCACAACACACACAACACAACAACAACGCCCTACTTAGTGTGTACCCCTGGTCTCTGTTAAAACTTGCTTCATTCTTATCTCCGTCGCCTCTTTTGTAACAGAATCCCAGTAGGTCGACGCATGAAGCAAGACTCTCGTGTTTTCAAATTGTATTTTGTGTCCGTTTCCCAAGAAATGCTCAGCTATGGTCCTCCCTCCCTTTGTTTAGTATGTCAATTGTGCTCTATACAGGGTGTTACAAAAAGGTACGGCCAAACTTTCAGGAAACATTCCTCACACACAAATAAAGAAAAGATGTTATGTGAACATGTGTCCCGAAAAGCTTAATTTGCATGTTAGAGCTCATTTTAGTTTCGTCCACCTACGCTCAGTGGAGCACGTTATCAAGATTTCATACGGGATACTCTACCTGTGCTGCTAGCACATGTGCCTTTACAAGTACGACACAACATGTGGTTCATGCACGATGGAGCTCCTGCACATTTCAGTCGAAGTGTTCGTACGCTTCTCAACAACAGATTCGGTGACCGATGGATTGGTAGAGGCGGACCAATTCCATGGCCTCCACGCTCTCCTGACCCCAACCCTCTTGACTTTCATTTATGGGGGCATTTGAAAGCTCTTGTATACGTAACCCCGGTACCAAATGTAGAGGCTCTTCGTGCTCGTATTGTGGACGGCTGTGAAACAATACGCCATTCTCCAGGGCTGCATCAGCGCATCAGGGATTCCATGCGACGGAGGGTGGATGCATGTATCCTCGCTAACGAAGGACATTTTGAACATTTCCTGTAACAAAGTGTTTGAAGTCACGCTGGTACGTTCTGTTGCTGTGTGTTTCCATTCCATGATTAATGTGATTTGAAGAGAAGTAATAAAATGAGCTCTAACATGGAAAGTAAGCGTTTCCGAACACATGTCCACATAACATATTTTCTTTCTTTGTCTGTGAGGAATGTTTCCTGAAAGTTTGGGCGTACCTTTTTGTAACACCCTGTATAACGCTCTTCAACTGTGCGAATTGTCTGACCTATAGAGATGCTGCCGCATTCTCTAGGTACACCATACACACCGGGCACTGATGACCTATTCCGTCTTGAACAAGGCTCAGCATATCTCGAATCTTTGGGGGGGGGGGGGGGGTGGCCAGAGAACTGGTCTCGTCCATGTCTCTGCAGCCCACGTCCTAACTTGCTGCTCGTTGCTTCAGGAAAGCTGCCGGCTTGGCCTCTTCCGCCTATTCACAGGGCGTCCTTATTCCGTGTTACTTGAAAGAGCTTCCAATGTCTCTCTTGCTACGACCATTCTCTCTGAACGCGTGTCACAAGTGCCGCAATTCAGACTGTAGTTGGTCGTCGTTAGAAATAAGTTTTCCTCTGTGTATCAACGTTTCAAAAACGAGGAGTGGCCAATGGCGTGCAAGCTTGTCCCCCTTCACTGGGCCATTTTAATTTTTATGGTGCAGTTGCGCGGGTGCAGTCATTTACCGTCTGTACATCCGCCGTCGGCAGCAGTATGGTCCGCGAGGAAGAAGAAGCCTATCAGTAAGTATCTGCCAGTGTCCGTTTTTTGGTGTACTAATATTGTTATTTTGCATGTCCGCGTAACAACTCTCCAACTTTATACTGCTTCCTTGCATCTGCGTTTTACAGGAGCTCAGGCATAAATTAATAACGTTTATACTTCGGTTATTGTTACAGATGAGGACGGCGACATTTTCTGCTTGAACCACAGCAGCAGCAGTCACTGTCTACAAGACGTCTGCAGACCTGGTGTCGACATTCGACTATGTTGTGCCACAGCCAGAGTAACAGCAGGATGGCACAAAGGGCAACTATACAAACTGGCAGATCTTCACATCCTCACCAAAATGATAACATTAGCAATAAACCAGATCAAAGGCAGAGAGTGAAAAATCATATTTGGAGACCAAAAGTCAAACGCATTCACACTACAGGTAGTGGTATCACTACCTCTACACTGAAGCGCCAGAGAAACTGGTATAGGCATGCGTATTCAAATACAGAGATACGTAAAAAGGCAGAATACGGCGCTGCGGTCGGCAACGCCTAATAAGACAACTAGTGTCTGGCGCAGTTGTTAAGTCGCTTACCACTGCTACAACTACACGTTATCAATATTTAAGTGAGGTTGAAAGTGGTGTTATAGTCAGTGTACCAGCGATGGGACACAGCATCTCCGAGGTAGCGATGAAGTGGGGATTTCCTGTACGACCATTTCACGAGTGTACCGTGAATATCAGGAATCCACTAAAACACCAAATCTCCGACATCCCTGCGGCCGGAAAAAAGGATCTTGCAAGAACGGCACAAACGACGACAGAAGAGAATCGTTCAATGTGACAGAAGTGAAACCCTTCCGCAAATTGCTGCAGACTTCAGTGCTGGGCCATCAACAAATGTCAGCGTGCGAACCATTCAACGAAACATCATCGATATGGGCTTTCGGAGCCGAAGCCCACTGGTGTACCCTTGATGACTGCACGACACAAAGCTTTACGTCTCGCATGGGCCCGTCAACACCGACATTGGATTATTGATGACTGGTAAAATGTTGCCTGGACGGACGAGTCTCGTTTCAAATTATATTGAGCGGATGGACATCTACGGATATGGAGACAACCTCACGATTCCATGGACTCTGAATATTTTGGGAAATTTGTGGTAAGGTGTTATGGAAACAAACTGCCAAGGTCATCGCTTCCTAAGCTTACACATTATTTAATCTAGCTTAAACTAACTTACGCTAAGGACGACACACACACACCCATGCCTGAGGGAGGACTCGAACCTCCGACGGGGGCAGCCGCTCGGACCATGACAAGACGCCCCAAACCGTGCGGCCGGAGCCTGCATATCAGCACGGTACTGTTCAAGCTGACGGAGTCCCACATATCCAGAACTGCTACAGAGTGGCTCGAGGAACACTCTTCCGATTTTGAACACTACCACTGGCAACCAAACTCCACAGACACGAACATTATTGACAATACCTGGGATGCCTTGCAACGTGCTGCTCAGATGAGATCTCCACTCCCTCTTACTCTTACGGATTTATGAATAGCCCTGCAGGATTCATGGTGTCAATTTCCTCCAGTACTACTTCAGACATTAGTCGAGTCCATGATACGTCGTGTTGCGGCACTTGTGCTCGCGGGTGCGCTACACTATATTAGGTTGGTGTACCAGTTTCTTAGGCTCTTCAATGCATAAGCACTTTACACGTGAGACATAGCCTTTGCCAACAACAGAAGAAAGCGTGCCTCTATATGTAGATGACACCGGCTATTGGATAACCGTAAACCGAATAACATCCGCCACAAACAAATCAAAAGCATACTTAAAAAAGGTAGAAAAATGGAAGGAAAATTGGCAAATTAAGCCGACTCCAACAAAGACTCAAACAATATTGTTCCGCCACAGACACCTTCGGAGGAACAAAGAATACAACGAAATGGCTATACATTAACGCCATGAGATATTCCCCTAAGGCTAAACAACACTACCCCATACGTAGGACTACTCCTGGGCCAAAATCTAAATTGAAAATCCCACCTACAATACTTGGAGAAGACGAGGGCTTGCGAGGCAAATGCAAGGAAAGTTTCACAGCTGTAGCATAAATGCTGCTGTCCACAAGTACAAAACATACGTAAGACCTATGTTAGAATATGGAGCACCAGCACCGGCAGTTATAAACAGAAATGGCGCAAAGAAACTATATACTACAGAAATACCAGTAATGTGAAGTTTCGCAAAACTTGGACCAGCAACGAAGAAACACATATGACAACAAAAACAATACTTCTCAAAACCTGACTTGCAAACTTTAGAGCAAGATACAGAAGATGTATATAGTACAAGACCGTCCAAACATGGAAACCATAACACCAACAATAAAACCACCAACAACCACGAAACCAAAACAAAAATACATCAAGCAGCCAGAACACCTACACAAAATACAAGCAAAATACTCCCAGAATAACTCCTCACAATGCTGCCATTAACAGAGCGAGAACAAACTTCAGACCACCTGATTGAATGGGCAACACCGGAACTACCACCTTCCCATGAACTGCCACCACAGAAGAACAACAAGAAAACACAAAATATCAAAAATATTATTGTAAAATCGACCGATTCAACTGTCCCATACAAAACCAGAACAAGACAATACAAATAAAATAACAAACAAATAAAAAAAACAGAGATGACAACATGCAAGCTGCAAAGAACCAGTCGTAATCATGAAACAAATATAAGAAGAAATCTAATATCTGAGGGTGTTCAGATATTCACATGGAGACTGAATTACATTTTCCCCAGCCCAACATCTGCCTCTACCTTTACATTTCTATCCTATGACATCTTAACGTAGCCAATAGTGTATAACTGACTGAATTTCATTGAAAGTAATTTAATATCTTCAATTATAATTTTCAGTTTCGAGTGTACAGTTTCTTGACGTAGCAGCTTTTCTTGTTGATAACATGTAATTCTTTTTATTAGTTTGGGATGATAAAGTGAGAATTTAAAAGGGAGAAAAGATAACCATTCCGTCTTTACAACTTATATAATGTACATGATCATAATATTTTTAAATTAATTTTATTGGCGTTCTGTAGTAACTACAGCCATTACAATTGCTTAGGTTAGTAACTTCAGTTAAATTTGAAGCACAAATCCATTTTATTCATATATAAATTACAATTACAAATTCGGTACATCATGTATAATAGGTCTACCTCAGTCTTGTAAGTAACATAATATTAAACTATTGATTTTGAGATCGTTCGCACTCAGTGTTTTAAGGTTTGTTGTTAAAGGAATCTTTTTTCAAGGTTTGTCCACAGTTTATTTCGATGTGAAGCATATTTGGAATATCCAAAAATGCTATGGTCAAGATCTCCGTTGTCTTCTGGATATTGTACTACATAAGGGAGTCTGTCACTACAATCCTTTAGAGGAGTGCTGGGAAACATGCATGTCTCAATCTTATTCTAGTAATTGATGTTACATAACTCACTGAGAGATTTTTCTGACTGTGCAACGGATTTTTTTGTATATTGCACAGGACTGTTGTACGAAAAGCCCTTTTTTCTGCTGTGATGTTTGCTACTGCTGTTCCTCCTTTTTAAATACATGAAGAAAATCAGAATGTGGAAGCTGTGTGCTGGCCGAAGTGGCCGTGCGGTTAAAGGCGCTGCAGTCTGGAACCGCGAGACCACTACGGTCGCAGGTTCGAATCCTGCCTCGGGCATGGATGTTTGTGATGTCCTTAGGTTAGTTCGGTTTAACTAGTTCTAAGTTCTAGGGGACTAATGACCTCAGCAGTTGAGTCCCATAGTGCTCAGAGCCATTTGAACCATTTTGAAGCTGTGTAAACATGGGTCCCCTTCTTTGATGGTTTCTTTTGCAACACTATCTAATATTCCATCATGCCGAATACCTGAGTGCCCCTTTACCCATATTAGATGTGCGGATTTATTTTGGTTATTAACTGTACCACTGCGTGCATACAACTGTTATCTGATCTAATTTCTCTAAAGTACAGTCATAATATATTATTTCAGCATACCGCTAAACATCATCTTTGGCTCCGTTTACTGAAATGTAAACATTTGCATGTCAGGTATCAAATGGAAGTGAGCGGTGATTAAGTACCCACTTACCAACCAAACGAACGTAGCGATAGTGCTGTCTCCGCTGACAGAGCCGACCGTAACATTTAACATCAGTGTGCTTCACTGGTTTTGTCACCTTCTGTTACCGTGATTACAGTTGCTATAAAACCCACCCTGAACCTTATTCGGTGTTCGCAGTTTTCTGCGAGGCAGTTCGACTGCGCACCACGGTACCTGCTGGTTTGCGGTTCATTATGCGCCGTAATGTCTTCACCATTTTTGTACATAGGTCCAAACTAATATGAGACAAGACACCTTCGTGAGAAGATGAGATGAGACAACATGAATTAATGTTATAGTTCTAAACTATATATCTATTACAGACATATGAGTTTACATACAAAAAAGCTGTGAACAGTGTGATCATAGTTTACAACATCTTTTTTGCACGAGAGACAACCGTACACATAGTCATCATACTCTGACGATGAATTTACAATTAATCTATTTAAAAAAATTTCACAGCTTTTCCAGTATAATTGTCATCATAGTTTACAATTGCAGCTTTTTGTATGAAACACACAAATTTGAAAATAAAAAAAATATTTACAATTTCTATGACATGATGAAAATGTGTTCTATGATATTCTACTTCTTTATACAAACAAATATTTATTTATATTGTATTTATACTGTAAGTACATTTACTGAGGATGTAGTTGTGCACAGATCCTTGAATTTTGCAGTCTGTTTTTTGTGTTCCATACTTAACAAAATCTACACACACTTCTATCAACATTTATTACAACTATAAAGTGCACATTTTGGTTTTAACCTGATAGACTCTCAGCTGCATCTTAATAACAGCTGTTTTAAATGCTGAAATATCTTTGATCAATATGCTGTAACAAGGTAGTTCGTTGTACAGCTTGTTTCCTGCTTGGAGTGGTTCATTTTGTCTCACTGTTGTATTCGAATAATTAACATGTACGAGTATATTCCGATTTCTTCTTGTGCTATGAGAAGGAATACGCTGGTTTCTAACTACAAGCTGGTTATTATCATATAAGATTCTCCTAATTAAAAGTATCACTTGCAAAGTATGTAAACAAGGCAACTGAAAGACTTGAAGTTTTTTGAATAAAGACTTCCCCGAGCTTCTGTGAGATGCCCTTTCCATAGTTTGTAGAACTCTCTTTTGGTCTGTGGAACAATTTTCGCTAGCGCTCATATTTCCCCAGAAGATTACCCTATTCTTCAGCAGAGAGTCTGCTTTGACAAAGCACACAACTTTTATTGTTTCCTTTGATATGCAACTTGAAAGAATTCTTATGCAGTAACAGATGGTGTTCAGTGTATTGATTACGTTTCGTGTATACTGAACCCAGCTCAGATCCTCCTTGATTCATACTGCAAGAAACTTTATAGTATTTACTAGGTCTGCAACTTTGCTTCCACCGTTTTTTCTCGAAGTTCGGGGCTTCATTGTGAAAAACTTACAAAAGAAATTATGATTCATAGTATTGCCCATCGCTAGCCACTACATTCTCCCATCTTACGGATAGCATACGAATCCCGTGGCGGAAGAACTGGGCGTCTTTTGTGGGGATCCATGAATTGATTCAATTCTGCACTTGTTCATCCGATCGGAAGTGCTGGCCAGCCAGACTGTATGCCACAGATCGAAAAACGTGGTATTCAGAGAGAGGAACTTGTGGGGAATACAGCGGGAGGGTCAGGACTTCTCATTTCAACGTTTCCATGTATATTTTGACGGGTTTTGCGACATGGGGCGGAGCACTGACCTGCCGCAAAATTAACTTTACGCGTCTATCGCTGTATTGTGGCCGTTTGTGTTTCAGTGCTGGGCTCGAACGCATCAATAGCTTTCGATAATGACAACCCTGTGACTATCTTCATCTGTTTCAGTAGCTACGGAAACGTTCTGTCTTCCACCGCCATGCCGGTCTTCGACATCAAAATCACCGTTCTTAAGGCGTTGAAAACATTCTCCGCACGTCCTTCCACTAATAGTTCCCTCACCATTGGTCTTACCCATCATTTGAAGCGCCACAGCCGTAGATTTCTTCATGTTAAAACAGAAAATTAAAACTTCCCGCAAATGGCGAGAATTGGGTACGTATGTTGACGTACTTAATCGAGAATAACCTTATGATGCAATGACAAATCGACTAATATTTTTATGGCATTATGTTTACAGATGCATAAACTCATTGTATTACACCTATGACCAATCACCCGAACCCCACTTGCCGCTACTGCAGTCCATTGCAAAACGGCGGAAGCAAAGTTGTAGACCTAATATATTTGCCAAGTTTCTGATGAACAACTCTGCAGGCGGGGCTAACGGTTACTTATTCTGTACTGTACGTAGAATAATAGTAACCGTTTTTTGGGTATTTGTTATTGGACTGTTCGCAAAAACCCACTTTGTAAGCGGAAGATCAATATAACCTGGTTTCTGAGGAAGTATTTTCTATTGCTGGTAGGAAGTGGAAGTTAATTAATAAAGCTTTACAGCTACCAGCATAGAAATAGTTGCAAACGAGTCTAAGACCACCTATGAAGGAAAGATATGAATTACCTGCATGGCTAATCAAGAAGATGCAGTGCATTAGTTACAACTAACGGCGATCGTAAATTTTATTCAAATACACACACACACACATGCATTTTACACCACGGAACACTTCAGTCACAGGTCCAAGAACACTTTTGTGTTGGGAAGTTCACGAAATTTGATTAAGAGCGTGAGCAATATATTAAATGCAAAGCAAGAAGAAATTAATAATTGTCGACGCAGAGATCTGATTGACGTATGGAGCTGTTTTCCTTAGCAACAGCCGAGATTACGCCCTGGTGAAAAAGTCATTACCAGTTCTGTTGTGGAAAAATGAAGAAAAATTACCTAATCGATGAGCTGTCATTAAATCTATCAACTACAATTACGTCGAAAAAAAATTTATTAAGTCCACGGGTCGGAAGATCGGCGACTACAACTTCAGGGCTGCAATACTATCATCAATTCCACAGAGATTGCCCAGCAACCGACGGAAGTGTCACGTCTGCTACTCATCCGCCTAAGGCAAGAGTGACAGTATAACAGCATATAAACATCGTGTCATATTACACACAGGCACCCAAAACCCCACTAGGGTGAATATTTGGCAGACGACTACCACCTCACTGATCTACACTGAGGTTACAAAAATCATGGGGTACCTCCTAATATCGAGTCGGACCTCCTTTTGCCTGGCATAGTGCAGCGACTCGGCATGGCATGGCTTCAACAAGTCAATGGAAGTCCTCTGCAGAAATACTGCACCACGCTGCCTCTATAGCCGTCCACTAATGCGGAAGTGTTGCTGATGCAGGATTTTGTGGCGAACTGCCCTCTCGATTATGTCCCCATAATTGTTCGATGGCTTTCATGTCGGGCGATCTGGGTGGCCAATCATTCGCACGAAGTGTCCAGAATGTTCTTCAAACCAATCGCGAACAATTGTGGCCCGATGACATGCAATCGTTATTTGGGAACATGAAGTCATGAATGGCTGCAAATGGTCTCCAGGTAGCCGAAAATAACCACTTCTGGTCAATGTTTGGTTCAGTCTGACCAGAGGACCCAGTCCATTCCATGTAAACACAGCCCACACCATTAGGAGCAACCACCAGCTTGCACAGTGCTTTGTTGACAACTTGGGTCCATGGCTTCGTGGGGGTCTGCGCCACACTCGAACCCTACCATCAGTTCTTACCAACAGGAATCAGGACTCATCTGACCAGGCCACGGTTTTCCAGTCGTCTAGAGTCCAACCGATATGATCACAAGTCCAGGCGAGGAGTTGCAGGCGACGTCGTGCTATTAGCAAAGGCACTCGCGTCGCTCGTCTACTGTCATAGCCCATTAACGCCAAATTTCATCGCATTGTCCTAACGAATACGTTCCTCGTACGTCCCACATTGATTTCTGTGGTCATTTCATGCAATGTTGCTTGTCTGTTAGCAATGACAACTCTAAGCAAACGCCGCTGCTCTCGGTCGTTCAGTGTTGCCCATTGTGAGAGGTAATGCCTGAAATTTGGTATTCTCGGCACACTCTTGGCACTGTGGATCTCGGAACTAAATTCCCTAATGATTTCCGAAATCGAATGTGTCTTGCGTCAAGCTTCTATATTCCGCGTTCAAAGGCATCGTGCGGCTGTAATCCCGTCGGACATCTTTTAATGTTAATCACCTGAGACTTATCTTAGAAGCTAGATTTAGGAAAGGCAAACCTACGTTTCTAGCATTTGTAGACTTAGAGAAAGCTTTTGACAATGTTGACTGGAATACTCTCTTTCAAATTCTGAAGGTGGCAGGGGTAAAATACAGGGAGCGAAAGGCTATTTACAATTTGTACAGAAACCAGAGGGCAGTTATAAGAGTCAAGGAACACGAAAGGGAAGCAGTGGTTGGGAAAGGAGTGAGACAGGGTTGTAGCCTCTCCCAAATGTTATTCAATCTGTATATTGAGCAAGCAGTGAAGGAAACAAAAGAAAAATTCGGAGTAGGTATTAAAATCCATGGAGAAGAAATAAAAACTTTGAAGTTTGCCGATGACATTGCAATTCTGTCAGAGACAGCAAATGAACTTGAAAGAGCAGTTGAAAGGAATGGATAGTGTCTTGAAAGAAGGATATAAGATGAACATCAACAAAAGCAAAACGAGGATAATGGAATGTAGTCGAATTAAGTCGGGTGATGCTGAGGGAATTAGATTAGGAAATGAGACACTTAAAGTAGTAAAGGAGTTTTGCTATTTAGAAAGCAAAATAACTGACGATGGTCAAAGTAGAGAGGATATAAAATGTAGACTGTCAATGGCAAGGAAAGCGTTTCTGAAGAAAAGAAATTTGTTAACATCGAGTATAGATTTAAGTGTCAGGAAGTCGTTTCTGAAAGTATTTGTATGGAGTGTAGCCATGTATGGAAGTGAAAGATGGACGATAAATAGTTTGGACAAGAAGAGAATAGAAGCTTTCGAAATGTGGTGCTAAAGAAGAATGCTGAAGATTATATGGGTAGATCACATAACTAATGAGGAAGTATTGAATAGAATTGGGGAGAAGAGAAGTTTGTGGCACAATTTGACTACAAGAAGGGATCGGTTGGTAGGACATGTTCTGAGGCATCAAGGGATCAGCAATTTAGTATTGGAGGGCAGCGTGGAGGGTAAAAATCGTAGAGGGAGACCAAGAGATGAATACACTAAGCATATTCAGAAGGATGTAGGTTGCAGTAGGTACTGGGAGATGAAGAAGCTTGCACAGGATAGAGTAGCATGGAGAGCTGCATCAAACCAGTCTCAGGACTGAAGACCACAACAACAACACCTGAGAAGACATAAAAGCTCCGCAAATGCGGAGCCTTTTTATACCTTGTGTACGCGTTACTGCCGCCATCTGTTTATGTGCATATCGTCTACCATGGCTAGTCACCGCAGTGTAATATGTGCCTGGGGAACGAAAATCCAACCTACGTCTGACTTCGAGAAGCTAAACAGATTCTTATGGTATAGTGTAACGACTCATGACAGACTACCAAGGGAACCGCGCCTAGCCGTCAACATCGATTTCATCCAAATGAGTGGCATACAGGGTTTGGCCAGAAATGAAAGCGACAGAAGAGGGAGCTCGACGTGACCAAAAGTTTAGAAGAAAATAGCATTTGGGTGACTGGAAAGATGGCGCAGTGGAAAGAGCACAGAACGGTAATCGAGGCTACTGTGTTCCATATGTGGAAATGTTTTAATTTCAATTTTTACGTTATTGGCGCTGCAAATAAACTATAATAATGCTCAATATATTGTATTTATTAATATTTTCATAAAAGGCATGAAAAGAAAAGGAAAAGGAAAAATCGGGATTGCACATAACTTTCGAGGAAGGATTTGCAAGGGGTACACGAGAAATTCCTATAAAAAATTAGATACTTTTATTATTCTGTATTTTATGATTTACACCTGCTGGGGTAATATTCATCGTAAAAACAGGGGAAGGAGTAATTTTCTCGGCATCTTCGCACGTTGTAAACGAAGCATTTTTACAATTATATTGTTGTTTTAAAGTTTCTATACAAAAAACGAGCTTAGTTTACATTCATAAATGGCTGCCTTTCATCGCACTGTTTGGCAGTAAACGACGCCTAACGCATCATTTCGTCTAATGTTGGTAAGGATACCTCGTGATGTACGCACAGTGGAATGTATTTGACACAGTCTTCTCAGGATGTGATTTGATTTGCGAAGCATTTTCATAAAATTCTTTAGCTGACAATAAAAATAGACATGGCAGGGTTGCCCTAGATGTGTGAATTATGGGGGAATCATTTTAATATTTGCACAACGGGAATCGTTCTTCATCTTGAAAAATCTTGTCGTGTAAGTGTGGATTTGTTTGTCCTCCCTACTAATCAGTTAACAGAAGAAATTTGTTCTGCTGCACATAAGGTTTTGTCCAATCAAGTACCATATACTAAGCAAAAATGGTTCAAATGGCTCTGAGCACTATGGGACTTAACTTCTGAGGTCATCAGTCCCCTAGAACTTAGAACTACTTAAACCTAACTAACCTAAGGACAACACACACATCCATGCCCGAGGCAGGATTCGAACCTGCGACCGTAGCGGTCGCGCGGTTCCAGACTGTAGCGCCTAGAAACGCTCGGCCACCAGCGGCCGGCTATACTAAGCATTACCTCGGATTATTTTCTGTGTGCATAACGTAAGAATTGAAAATAATAAAGTTTCCCCGTGCGAACTCTGTGGCGTTGCGCTTCATGTCACGCCTTGGTTAAGTGACGGTAGCGGGCAGACAGCTTCGGACATTGAATCATGGTTATCAGATGACAGATGCACTCTTATCCAGTAGCTAGCTGCACATAGTTATGACTATGGCCGAAAGGTATCAGCTTCTTATGGACTATGGAATTATCAAGTAGTTAAAAAATACACTCCTGGAAATTGAAATAAGAACACCGTGAATTCATTGTCCCAGGAAGGGGAAACTTTATTGACACATTCCTGGGGTCAGATACATCACATGATCACACTGACAGAACCACAGGCACATAGACACAGGCAACAGAGCATGCACAATGTCGGCACTAGTACAGTGTATATCCACCTTTCGCAGCAATGCAGGCTGCTATTCTCCCATGGAGACGATCGTAGAGATGCTGGATGTAGTCCTGTGGAACGGCTTGCCATGCCATTTCCACCTGGCGCCTCAGTTGGACCAGCGTTCGTGCGGGACGTGCAGACCGCATGAGACGACGCTTCATCCAGTCCCAAACATGCTCAATGGGGGACAGATCCGGAGATCTTGCTGGCCAGGGTAGTTGACTTACACCTTCTAGAGCACGTTGGGTGGCACGGGATACATGCGGACGTGCATTGTCCTGTTGGAACAGCAAGTTCCCTTGCCGGTCTAGGAATGGTAGAACGATGGGTTCGATGACGGTTTGGATGTACCGTGCACTATTCAGTGTCCCCTCGACGATCACCAGTGGTGTACGGCCAGTGTAGGAGATCGCTCCCCACACCATGATGCCGGGTGTTGGCCCTGTGTGCCTCGGTCGTATGCAGTCCTGATTGTGGCGCTCACCTGCACGGCGCCAAACACGCATACGACCATCATTGGCACCAAGGCAGAAGCGACTCTCATCGCTGAAGACGACACGTCTCCATTCGTCCCTCCATTCACGCCTGTCGCGACACCACTGGAGGCGGGCTGCACGATGTTGGGGCGTGAGCGGAAGACGGCCTAACGGTGTGCGGGACCGTAGCCCAGCTTCATGGAGACGGTTGCGAATGGTCCTCGCCGATACCCCAGGAGCAACAGTGTCCCTAATTTGCTGGGAAGTGGCGGTGCGGTCCCCTACGGCACTGCGTAGGATCCTACGGTCTTGGCGTGCATCCGTGCGTCGCTGCGGTCCGGTCCCAGGTCGACGGGCACGTGCACCTTCCGCCGACCACTGGCGACAACATCGATGTACTGTGGAGACCTCACGCCCCACGTGTTGAGCAATTCGGCGGTACGTCCACCCGGCCTCCCGCATGCCCACTATACGCCCTCGCTCAAAGTCCGTCAACTGCACATACGGTTCACGTCCACGCTGTCGCGGCATGCTACCAGTGTTAAAGACTGCGATGGAGCTCCGTATGCCACGGCAAACTGGCTGACACTGACGGCGGCGGTGCACAAATGCTGCGCAGCTAGCGCCATTCGACGGCCAACACCGCGGTTCCTGGTGTGTCCGCTGTGCCGTGCGTGTGATCATTGCTTGTACAGCCCTCTCGCAGTGTCAGGAGCAAGTATGGTGGGTCTGACACACCGGTGTCAATGTGTTCTTTTTTCCATTTCCAGGAGTGTATTTTGGAAACAAAACTGTAGCTATTGTCATTATTACGACTGTCAATAATTACTGCTAATTGGTTCATTAACGTGAATGATGGTGTGAATGGAAAATAAGATATTAAATTAATGTCTATTAACTGAGTACACGTTGGTGCGAGAACTGTGATTGTACAGAGAAACTGAAGTATACTCACACGGGAATTTTGTAATGTACAACTAGTCAGTTTGTGGAACTGGGAAAACAATAAATATTTTACGATAATTCTGTTATTTAAAGATGGAGTTTTTTGATATTCGAGGAGTTTCTAAATTTGTTCATTTAGTAAATTGTTCATAAATCGTAGTAAGTTGTGATTGGTCAAATGCTAAAAACGCGGGATTGCGCGGTTTAATATTAATATCGAATTGGCTATGACGTGTATCGGACAGTCACAGTACAGTGGGTTCGCGCGTATTTTGTGGGTTGAAGAACTGCTTTGAGAGGGCTAAACAGTCAGTTCTGAGCTCAACCGTCATCATGTTCCGATGCGGATCGCTCTGAATACGTGCGATAATTTTGCAGAATAATAATTAAACTTGCCCATGGAGTGCTGCAAAGTGGAAGCGAACATGTGAGAAAAATGAACACGTAAAATTCCGATTTTAATATGTAATCTGTGACTTCTGAATAACCAAAAATCGGCGTGGCATGTTATACAAACAGTGACCACTAACTGAACATTCATAGTAGTCAAACTGTGTAATATGAAAGCGAGCATTCTGTCACAGATAATCCGTTTGGTAATCCTTTTAGTTACGAGTTGGTTAATTACTACAAGCTATTACGAGCGAATGATTTTGTGTGAATGTTGAACTTAATATTAGCACGGCCTTGGCGGTGTTTTTGTACCAAACAAGTGCTAATACATCGACGTTTTCACTTACAAACCACGTGTTAATGAATTGTTCAGTTAAACTCCTATTGAAAAACATCTGTTGCAACCGTTGTATCCGTATGATGCTGGTGCCTCTACTACAGTAAAGGAACAACATTCGTTTTTAACAGGGAAGGCGTTTTGATTGGACTGCAGCAGAAGAAATCACAGCAAGGTGAGTTAACATTATTTCTGTAGGACGAGCACATAGCAACTGCGATGTTACAACTTTGATTCCACGACCCTGGATTTACGTACTGTAGGTACTCCTTCTGCTATCCCATTCGCTGCTTGGGAACTGTTCTAACGTGCAGTAAATGGCTCGTGCCTGGACCGACTGGTAAGAATCCTTCTCAGGAACGAGTAGACGTATCAAGTTCAAAGTTATGCCACATGTTGAAGTCCATGGTCCCTACGTGATGTAAATATTTTAAGCTTCTAAGTCTGTTTAAACAAAAGATACGGCTATTTATGTCATATTTTGGTACTCTAAAACTCACGTATCAAAACCTTTAGGGTAAGTCCCGTTGACCTGGGATCATGAAATTTGACAAGAAGCAAGGTTTCACAGTACAAGTAAAGGCAAAAAACTGAACCTGTTAATTTGTAATAATACCACACGAAAAAATTTCTTTTGTCATTTGTTATCCGACTTCAAACTTGAAATTAAAACATTCTATAAAGTCTTAATTAAGTTTGTACGGAACACTCAGTGCGCGAACCCTACTCACACATGACAAGAACGAACCCAGGATTTTGGCAGATGGGGGCGGGAGGGGGGGTCCAATTTATTAAAGAGGATCTTAAAAAGGCTCATGTTTTTCATTTATTCTGAAAACACGTTTACTTATCTTCTTTAGTTTTATGTACATAATTTGCTTTCGGGTGGCCTTTATGCAAACATTATTTGGTCTATAAATTTAAGTAAGAAAACTTTTGCTTAAAAAAGTATAACAGTAGATATAGTTGGGGAATACCCAAATGCACAATTAAATATCCCTTGATGGTAACTTTGATCTGCTGCCAAATGCATTAAAATTCTAATATAAAGTATTGCCTCTTTGCTAAAGAAACGCAACTCGGTCCTCTAATAAAAGATTCACTATCGCACAGCAGAGGTATTTTAACGTTGGCTTGAATAACTTATAAGGTTAACCAAGTTCAAATCTCTTTTGACAATAGCTATATTTCTCCTGCAACAATCTTGTATTCACAGTTATGTCTTACCTGAAACCAATTCTGAATTTCTTCAGCCATCGAAGCATCCCAGGTTCCTCGGTTCAATTTGAAATTTTATTAAAGTGACTTCCATTCCAATAATTCTTCGATTTCCTTATGTTGTCAAGCACTACCTTTAAAAAATATTATTTCAACAGTCAATCTGAAACTGCAGCAATCAAATTTATGTATTAAGCAATGATGAATACACACTTACTATGAGCTACAGTTTCGGGATCTTAACGTTGATTATTCACGCATTGATTTCAATTGGTCTTACAATGTATGCGACTTCATAAATCAGGTTGTATTTATCCATGGTTATACGGCATTGATGCTAATCAAGACCTCTACGATAATCAACGTACGGCGTTTATATAATGTTTATTTACGAATACATTAGGGTTGTGGCGGTTGGACTTACTGTTCGAAAAGTATCACAAATAAGACATCTCACAGCAGAACATAGGTGTTGTAGTAAAACTCGGAGACATGATACATCAGTACGTTCTTGAAAGAGATGTTCGGCTCGTTTTCGATGCAGCTCATTTCATTTAAGCATCTTTAAGCGAATTGGAATCTTTAAAATGGAAGAAAGGAATTCGGAAGGATTTGGCTGTGACCTCTAGTACGAGACCAACCCCGGCATTTGCCTAAACTGAAAATGAGAAACCATAGAAAATCATTTTCAAGACTGCCGGCGGATTGATTCTCCTACAAATCCAGGGAAAGCTAACACGCAGCAATAACTGTCGATGGAGAATTTGGAGAAAACTGAGTGTTGTACTTCGATTCAAAATAAAATAAAATGCTTCACAATAAAAGATAGAATTCTGATATAGTACGATTTTCCTTTAATTGTGCTCGATTGTCATTTGGTAGTCCATGAACACATGCATATTTTAAGATTTAAATGTGGATGGAATTCCTGAATTTAGTTATTATAATATTACAAGAGCGCAAATAGATTCTGTGCCGGCCAAGGGCAAGAGGGGGGGGGGGGGGGGCGAGCAGAAGGCTTGGACGAACTGAATCAGGCCGCTGCAAAAATCTTTTAGAAACTAACGAACTATAGAATGTGCTGTTGTCACATACCCATTCCGCTCTCCATAAACCGCTCCCCATCGTTCTGTATCCGAACTGGTTTTCATAACTGTGTACCATCCTGCTGATCTGACTGGGAGATATTTTGCCATTTGGGCTACTAGCGATATAATCTTGAGCAACTGTTTCAAAGAACTGAACCATCGCCCATTTGGGCGATGTGTTTGTTGATCAGCGCGGTTTTTGGGCGGCGCAGGCAAATCCATGTATTTTTATGCCCTGAATTTAACTTAATGTCACCTCTTATCATGTTTACCGCTCTGCTGCCTTCTGAAATACTAAAATATTCCAACGCGAAAGCTCTAGCAGCCTTCAAATAACGACACCAGTGCTAAAATTAAACTATGAGGCTATTATAGGAATGTGTGCATATTTGTAACTTAACATAACGCTAGAGGACGAATCAGAATCGGTTTTCTTCTTCTTTATTGTTACAAATTTATCCGTACCTAGAAATTACTACAACAGCACTCAGCACAAAAACAGTAAACAGCAGCACTTACATTCTGCGTGTACGAACTGAACTGATTAATAAAACAGCTGAGCTCAATGAAGGCCAAGAATGAACAAATGGTCTTGGCTACAGTAGGGATGGGCGACAGACAATAGTGCTATCGATATATAGAGTTTAAATCTATCGGTGGCGTTGTTTACTGTCGGTAATGCGCATCCCTTTTTCGTCGTGTGACTGAAAATCAAAATATTTTCAATTTTACTACACCCCAACTAGGTCGCGCGTAATTTCATTTGGTTGAGAGGGGGGGGGGGGGGGAGGGCGGTTCCAGAACCTGGACCCCCTCTTTGACTACGTCCTTACACCCAACCAACTTCTTTTTCCTAAACGCCTGATCTCTGGAGCTCCTACTTTTCTATCACTTTCATGCCTGGCTTATACGATAAATTTGGACGAAATCAGTGAGGTCTCGTAGGTGCGGTCCCCTTGTAAGCTGAAAATACACGTGTCATTTATCTCCTTATAAGGCTGTCAAAATAAGTCGGCATTAGCCCCTTCGTTATTCGTTGCAAGAAAGTAAAGTTGTTCGTTGATATCGATATTTTCGTAGCTAAAATTATGCTAAAGACGTTAGTAACAACGACAGTCGTGCTTGCAATGCTATGGTGTCGAAGCAATACAGAGTAACGGTGATGGTTAAGATGTGTCACTTGCTGTCAACTGTCTTGTGTTAGTGGAACGGTAGGAGTGAACGGTCTGAAAATGTAAAAATGCATTCGGTTATCGCGGTGCATACTGCTAACAATTACTGGCGTACTGCATTCCATTGTTGAAGTTAAGATGCCTCAGTTCGCTGTTTGTTGTGAATGGTGTATTTGTAGCCGTACAGTTAGTCCACAAACGTTTGAAACTGTTTTCGTGAAAGTTAGTAGCGGAAATGAGCGCAACCGGAGCTCGTGAAAAAGTAAAATACACTCAAAATTACAAAAGTGAGTGGGAAAGTGAAGCTAAATTTAAGAGTTATCTACAACGTAGTAAAAAGGGCGATAATTTTGCGCATTGTAAGGTGTGTGAAAGTGAAATAAATATTTCTTGAAGAGGGAAATTACTCTTGACAGAGCAACTCAAAAGTATATGCGATGTGCTGCAAGACTGGTAACAGAAAACTAACTTCACTTTCATTCCAAGACTCAGATCTGAACAACAAAGTTCAGGCGGAAATAAGGCTTCGTGCATTTATAGCTGAATAAAACAGATCTTTCAACATTATGGAATATTTTTGCATTTCTGAAGTCAGTACGTTTCGATTCAGAAATTTAAAGCTGCTTTTTGAAACTTTATAAGTAGGCCGTCTTGGGATAGTTTACGTCTATCTTCATGAGTCTAGCAGTACAGTTTGGACAGCCTCTCTGTGACACTCTCCCACGGGTCAAATAAACATGTGACTATTCATGCTGCCCTTCTCTGTATACGTTCCGTATCCCCTGCTGGACTTATTTGGTACGGATCCCACGAGTGACTTGTGAGCAATGTCTTTTGTAGACGACTGCACTTCCTCAGTATTCTACTAGTACCAATAAACCGAAGTCTATCCACCTGCTACATCCACGAATTTACTGTGGTGGGAATGGGACAGCGCTCAAATGGTTTAAATCATACCTAGTTGGAAGAGTGCAGAAAGTTGAAATAAGCAGTTCACATAATATGCAAAAAACTGGTGATTTCTCAAACTGGGGAACAATCAAGAATGGGGTGCCGCAAGGTTCGATCTTGGGTCCTCTGATGTTCTTAATATATATTAATGACTTGCCATTCTATATTCACGAAGATACAAAGTTGGTACTTTTTGCCGATGATACAAGTATAGCTATCACAACCAACAGACAAGAATTAACTGATGAAATTGTAAACGATGTTTTTCAGATTATCGTTAAGTGGTTCTCTGCAAATGGGCTCTCATTAAACATTGATAAAACACAGTATATACAGTTCCACATGGTAAATGGAATGACACCATTAATAAATATAGACTTCGATCAGAAATCGGTAGCTAAGGTAGAATATTCAAAATTTCTAGATGTATGCATTGATGAGGGGTTAAACTGGAAAAACACACTGAAGATCTGCTGAAACTTTTGAGTTCAGCTACTTATGCTATTAGGGTCATTGCAAATTTTAGCGATATACATCTCAGTAAATTAGCTTACCACGCCTGTTTTCAATCTCTGCTTTCGCATGGCATCACATTCTGGGGTAACTCATCATTGAGTGAAAGAGTGTTCATTGCACAAAAGTGTGTAATCAGAATTATTGCTGGAGCTCATCCAATATCATCCTGCAGCCAATTATTTAAGGAGCTAGAGATCTTCACTGTAGCCTCACAATATACAGAGTGGCCAAATATCTCACGAAATAAACATCAAACGAAAAAACTGCAAAGAACGAAACTCGTCTAGCTTGAAGGGGGAAACCAGATGGCGCTATGGTTGGCCCGCTAGATGGCGCTGCCATAGGTCAAACGGATAGGAACCCTCATTTTTTATTATATATTCGTGTAATACGTAAAGAAATATGAATGCCTTAGTTGGACCACTTTTTTCGCTTTGTGATAGATGGTGCTGTAATAGTCACAAACGTATAAGTACGTGGTATCAGGTAACATTCCGCCAGTGCGGACGGTATTTGCTTCGTGACACATTACCCGTGTTCCCGTGTTAAAATGGACCGTTTACCAATTGCGGAAACGGTCGATATCGTGTTCATGTATGGCTATTGTGATCAAAATGCCCAATGGGCGTGTGCTATGTATGCTGGTCGGTATCCTGGACGACATCATCCAAGTGTGCTGACCGTTCGCCGGATAGTTACGTTATTTAAGGAAACAGGAAGTGTTCAGCCACATGTGAAACGTCAACCACGACCTGCAACAAATGATGATGCCCAAGTAGGTGTTTTAGCTGCTGTCGCGGCTAATCCGCACATCAGTAGCTGACAAATTGCGCGAGAGTCGGGAATCTCAAAAAAGTCGGTGTTGAGATTGCTACATCAACATCGATTGCACCCGTACCATATTTCTATGCACCAGGAATTGCATGCCGACGACTTTGAACATCGTGTACAGTTCTGCCACTCAGCACAAGAGAAATTACGGGACGATGACAGATTTTTTGCACGCGTTCTATTTAGCGACGAAGCGTCATTCACCAACAGCGGTAACGTAAACCGGCATAATATGCACTATTGGGTAATGGAAAATCCACGATGCCTGCGACAAGTGGAACATCAGCGACCTTGGCGGGTTAATGTATAGTGCGCTATTATGGGAGGAAGGATAATAATTGGCCCCCATTTTATCGATGGTAATCTAAATGGTGCAACGTATACTGATTTCCTACGTAATGTTCTACCGATGTTACTACAAGATGTTTCACTGCATGACAGAATGGCGATGTACTTCCAACATGATGATGTCCGGCACATAGCTCGCGTGCGGTTGAAACGGTATTGAATAGTATATTTCATGACAGGTGAATTGGTCGTCGAAGCACCATACCATGGCCCGCACGTTCACCGGATCTGACGTCCCCGGATTTCTTTCTGTGGGGAAAGTTGAAGGATATTTGCTATCGTGATCCACCGACAACGCCTGACAACATGCGCCATCGCCTTGTCAATGCATGTGCGAACATTACGGAAAGCGAACTACTCGCTGTTGAGAGGAATGTCGTTACACGTATTGCCAAATGCATTGAGGTTGACGGACATCATTTTGAGGATTTATTGCATAATGTGGTATTTACAGGTAATCACGTTGTAACAACATGCGTTCTCAGAAACGATAAGTTCACAAAGGTACCTGTATCACACTGGAACAACCGAAAAAAAATGTTCAAACGTACCTACGTTCTGTATTTAAATTTAAAAAACCTACCTGTTACCAACTGTTCGTCTAAAATTGTGAGCCATATGTTTGTGACTATTACAGCGCCATCTATCACAAAGCGAAAAATGTAGTCCAACTAAAACATTCGTATTTCTTTACGTACTACACGAATATGTAACAAAAAAATGAGGGTTTCTATTTTAAAAAACGCAGTTGATATCCGTTTGACCTATGGCAGCGCCATCTAGCGGGCCAACCATAGCGACATCTGGTTTCCTCCTTCAAGCTAGACAAGTTTCATTCTTTGTAGTTTTTTCGTTTGACGCTTATTTCGTGAGATATTTGGCCCGGTCACGTTCGATATGGAACTATCAACAACTTTCCACGGTAAACCATGTGCCGACTGTTGTGTCGATTCCCTAAGGTCTCGACACAATGAGTGGCTAGGTGCACGCGAAACTAACGCAGACGGGCGTAAATTCTGAAACAGGAGACTGGATGAAAACTATAAAGAAAAGAAGAGAGATTTTAATATACTTAACTTTAATGTAGTCTTGTTCTTGTTGAAATACATCTCTTGCATAGTAGTAAGCAATTAGCAATGATACACATGGCGCCTTGCTAGGTAGTAGCGATGGACTAGCTGAAGGCTATTTAATCTGTCTCTCGGCAAATGAGAGGAATACTTGGTAGGTCTAGTCGCAAGCTATGTCGTCCGTACAACTGGGGCGAGGTCATGTCCGTGTCTTGTGACCTGCCATGTGGTGGCGCTAGGTTTGCGATTACACAGTGGCGACACGCGGGTCCGACATGTACTACAGGACCGCGGCCGATTTAAGTTACCACCTAGCAAGTGTGGTGTCTAGCGGTGACACCACACCGACTATGATGGTTACTCATGCATCGTAAAGAGAACCAAAGCAGATGGGATTGTGATATGGCGCTGTTCGAAACAGAGAACAACACATTGCTGAGGAATACATAAGAACAAAGAATGTATCGTGCTTAGTTCAAACGAGCATCAATGTGGGGCACCGGATGTTGCTCGCTTATAAGTAAAAAATACGTTGAATCAGGAGAAGAAAATATCACTAGAGAAAGAGACTTCGATTTCTAAAATATATATCGAAGAATTAGGCGAACTGCACAATCGAATGTATGATATTGTTACCGAAATGCCAGAACAGCAAGCAATGAAGCAATGAAGAATACATGCACCGGGCGAAATCACACGGCAATCAGAAAGAGCCAGAAACACGACAAGAAGTTGATTTCCAAGGATAATTACTAACCATGAATGACGGCAACAGTTTTTTCCTTAAATGATGACAGCTTTGGAGATAGGATCATAGTTTTTAGCGGAAAAGCAGAAAGAGAGGCTCTAAAGACTAAAGAAGACTTTTTATGGATGACACCTTCAAATCCTGCATCAAGCAGTTTTCACAAATTTATACTATCCATGCAGACTACGGAAGTTCAAAGTACGAAACAAACAACTATCCGGTGGCTTTTTCATTCTTACCAAACAAAAGAAAAGAAACATGTATCCGTCTTTTCCGCAATGTTGTGGATAATGTACCAGAACGGAAACCTAATAATGTCACAGTTGATTTCAAATCAGCTGCGATTTCTGCGCTAAAAGTTGTGATCCCGTCGGTTCAAGTGCATGGCTGCCATTTCCATATGAAGAAATCTCCCTGGGGGAAAGTTCAAGACTTGGGATTTACCTGCGAATTCAGAGAAAACGAAGAAGTAAGGCTGCAAACTCACATCTGTGCTGCTCTCGGATTTCTTCGACCTGAAGATGTCTGCGATGGCTGGCTCGTGATACATTCACAAGCACCGGGTATCGCCAAGCTTTCTCAGTTTTTTGACTATTTTGTAGCTAGATGGTTGGAAAATGACAAAAACCCGATCAGTCTTTGGAACTGCTACACACGGCGCCATCGTTCAACCAACGCTGTAGGAGGTTGGCACAGCAAAATTAATAATCTTCTCGGAAAACCGAATTCTAAAATTAAAGACTCGGTTGAGTGTATGAAGACAGAAGTAGAGAACTCGGCATGTGCATTAATGATGATGTTTGGTTTGTGGGGCGCTCAACTACGCAGTCATCAGCGCCCGTATGAAGTCCCAATTTCTACACAGTTCACGTTTTGCACAATCCAATCTAGCCACCATCACGAATGATGATGATGATGAAATGATGATGACAACACAGAAAATTCCTAACCCAGCCGGGAATGGGGCCCGGGACCGCGTGATCCAGAGTAAGCAACGGTAGTCACTAGACCACGAGCTCCGGACGTGTGCACTGATGAGGTCAGAATTAAGTGTGGAAGGCAAACGAAGGAAAGCAGCTTATACGAAACTTGATGAAAGGCTGGAAAAAAACAGTAGAAAACTATGAAGAGGATGGTGACATCTGGGCTTGCCTGAAAGCAATCTCCTATGTCCAAAAATTTGAATGAAGCTATATGTTAGTGTTGGACGATATATATGAAAAGAATATACAAAATGTAAATACTCATAGTAACTTACAAATTTAAAAATAAAAGATAAAATTTTAAAAATTAAATATAAAAAATACAAACATAACTGATTTTAAACACGCAAAATGACAGTTTGCTCTTGCCATTTAGCTAGTCCAAAGCCTGGATAAAGTGTGATAGGAGTCTGTTTATTACGAAAAATCCATAGACACAACATTATCACTATCTATAAGAAACGACGTTTCATGCATGGAGTACCATGACTGACTGTTTGATGTTTTCTTTCATTTTCTCCCTGACGCAATCACAAAATTTTCACATATGTATCGGCCAACGTCGTCAATTTCCAGAAACAATGTATAACTTATATATAAAATTACAAACACATAATTTAAAAATCGTATATGTTCTACTTGTCAAAAATATACTTTAAAACAAACACGAAGTATGGCTCATAACTACTACGGATGGTATATCACGTATATGTAATGAGAAGCCGTGTACAGCTAACTTCATCTATGTTCGTGCCTAACCCTGGAGTTTTAGTTAGTATGGCAACGCGTCTTAGAGACATCACGCGTACCACATGCTGATCTACGGCTGTGAACCATATTTTACTTTATGTTTATTTTAAAGTGTTCTTTGTGAAGTAGAAGTGTGTTTGTAAATTGGTTTTTCTCTTTTCGATTGTAGTCTATGAAGATACAGTACTAAGTAAAAATCATGTAACTGAAAAAATGATCACTTCTCATAATGAATAATGTGGCATAACGGATCTTATTCGATCATCACTAGTCCCCTTCACCTGTAAACCACGTAAAAGTACGTTTACGCGGACTGTAAAAATAGGCTGTTGCTCAGAATATAGACCGGCAGTGTTGTCTGGCAATATCACGGCCACACGAATTACAGCCAAATGTACGGCAATACTGTCGGCCACTGTTGCCCGGCAATGTTTGTGGCAAAACATTTCCCGGTCAAATGTGTTTACATGAGCCACGCTATGGCCGCATAATCAACAAAAGCAAGATAGTGGATGTGAGTGGAGCTCTCCTACATTTGCATTCTACAAGGAAAAAACTTAACAGAAAAAAAGAAATAGGGCATCATGGATGCAGGTGAACTGCTTCCGAAACTTTAGCTTGTTGACTGATACTGGGAACATACCTTTTTCAGAATGCTGAAATCCGATTTCGAATACTTCGTTTAAATGTAATTCGTCCCAGAATTGGTAAAACCAATACCATTATTATCTACTATATACGAGTTGCAACCGCTGTTTTCGGCTAGTGGGGGTTGGTACAGTGGTCCGATATTCTTCTTACAAGAGCTGAAAAAATACATCTTTGAAAGTTTACTCCAGAGCTGCTAGGGATTTAGTGTTGGCTGATAAGTTTCGGGCTTTGCCTATTTCCAGATGCCACCTGTTACAGAGAATAAAATTTGTAATGAGTCGAATGTGAATAATAAATGTAGCCTACCAGTAATAGTATGGTTCATATGGTAACTACTTAGTATTTTGTATTTACGATGTGTCTGGTGTGGACGGTTCTATTTGTGTCATAACACATGTACTCAGATCTGCGTTAAAACATGTCACAATTGTAGTTACACCTTACTGTATTATGTTAACATATCTGCATAATACAGATTTTCCTTAATTGTTGTGCCTTCATTACCAAGCATGACGTGCCTCACTTGACAACGATATTTTATGTAGGGTAAATGGAGATATATTCATGATAAATTTGTTATTTTGTTAATTACATTTGATGTTTATGAAATTAACCTTTTATGAATACCACCATTTGCTGGCACTTCCTTTCTCGGAGTTAAATTTCCACGGCCAGCTCGTTTTGCCAATTCGATGCCACTTTTCTCACCATCATAACTGTCAGCCCCAAACCCATTTCTTGCATCTTTATAATGTAGTTGTATAGTTCTGTCTCGAGATCTGGCGTTAGAGCAAATGGGCTTTCTAATTTAGGACTGTCTTTCACATTTCTGTTGAGATAGTCTTTTAATGTGCTTCACGGAACATCCATTTCTTTGAGGTTTGGTATATAGACACAATATTAACTTTATCTAGTTCAGCAGCGGCTAGCAAGTTGCTGAATAGTATACCTGCGGTATTTTTAACGCTGCGTTGGCATCTTGTATGTGACGTGCACTAAATGTAGGTAGGTAATTTCGTGATATGTCAAAACATAGATTTAGAAGTACAGACGTGTAGAACACACTATTAGCAGTACCTCTGCTGTAGTACACTCAGCTGACACCCCACTTACAATTCATACAATTGCGCAAAATAAGAGAGCATGCAAAGACACCATTCTGTTGAGTGGAATTTGCTGAGAAATTCACTGTTCCCTTCAAGCATTATCACTCGTAACTTACGCCGGACGAGTAATTGAAATGGATTTTTACGTTCACTGTATCATCGACTATAACATATCATAAAATAAATCGCTTTCCTTCAATAGTTTCCACGCAGTATCAAAAATCACAGACATTACCATAACCACCACTGCATTTCACGAAACGGCACGAAGAATGAGAAAAAGTTTCGTATTGTTGAGTTTAAGAATGGTGGAACAGAAACAGCCATATGGTGCCATCTGGCAGGAAGCACGGAAGTACCACAAAACGGGCCAACTTTCTCCTTGCATAAGGATGTCCGCTGCACACAAGCAAAAAATTATCACGAGATTACTTATACCACGAAAATATCTCCTTTTACCCTATAAGGGAGAAGTTCCTCAATGAACTACACTGTGCGTCATGCTGGCTTATTTATCGTAAATATTGTCACAATTTTGACAGATGTTGATGCAACGAATTTTATTATGTCTTATATAAACTTTGATGTATTCAGTTTACTTCGCGATTGTATTAAGATCAATGACTACGTCCAATTGTAAGACAGTGTTCCATCACATCACAGTTGTACAATAAATATTTCGTTTCCTTTCAGCACCATTTGAAAGCAAACATTTCGTTTAATTTGTATTTCAATGAAAACTACGTACGGTACAATAGTATTCTGCTGTTATAATCGTCACTGTATAGATTGCGATTCGTATGCTGATTAAGGACCTCTTGAAGGTTTCTATGAATCGTTCGTAGTCCCGTATTTGCTGATTAATGCGTGATGGAATGTCTTTCATGAGCTGATTAAGGTGCTATGGAAATTTTCTGTGATTTTTCTGCTGTAAGATTCTGTTTGTTGATTTAACATTTCTTCTGGAAGCTTAGTCGTGTGAATGTAGATTTGTACAGGTATTTCTTCTAGCATGTCCATCAATTGCCCTTTAAAGACATCTGTAAAGTAGTAATAGTAGTAGTTGTTGTAGCTTTATTCATCTGTAGATCTCTTTTTAGAAGGGTATAGGACATGTCAAAGTATTTACAAGTTTAGACCAATTTAAAATAAGCTAATTCGTACACACATAAATTTACAGACTTCTAGTTAGAGACAATCATTAGATTTACTCCTGGTATACAATACTATTCTTACAGGTAACTAATTAAATAATGTAATGCCACGCTGTTGACTCATATCTCACTGTCAGTCACTGCACATACTATACACACATTGTTTCATAACACTTCACTCACTACACACACACACAAACACACACACAAACTGCTGACCTCTCGGCCATTTTCTATAGCGCAACTTCCCATTTGCTATCCTGAAAAACTGAGTCAGCATCCCTCTATAAAGGGTAAGATGTTGATCTCAGAAAGAGGAAGAGGTGTTAATATTGTGGTATGAATAGCTTGGGGGTAAGTATACCTAGAAAGCAAAAAAGAAAGAAGAAAACGTAATGTGAAGGTGTTATGTGGGAAGTTGGATGTTTTATAATCATTATTGTTATTTATCTTTTATAAGAATTGAGTCTACGTACGAATAATATGTAACTAAAAGACACTGCATGTTACACACTGATAATACGATTCTAAGGGCATAACGAGCTGATGACATTCTGTTTGCAAGCACCTTTGTGTGTTCACGCCACTTCAACTGAGAATCAATATTCATTCCCAGAAATTTTGCATTTGTTACACAGTGTATAAAGGTGCCATCTACATTTAATTTAACATTATCATTTTTATTGTTTTCAAACTGAAATTCATGGCATTAATTTTCTTTATGTTCAGAGTCATTTTAATACTTATTGGCCAATCATAAACTTCCTTGAGAGTTTCATTTCCTTTCTCTGCAAGGATTTCTCTTGTTTTCTCAGTGACTATAATATTGCTGTAATCAGCGAAGTGAATTTTTACACCATGAGTAACACTACTGGGAAAGTCATTGATGTTTATCAGGAATAGTATTGGTGCTAATATGCTACCTTGCGGAACCCCTATATCAATGTTTTTTGGTTCTGATAACCATTTTACTACATGTTTAGATCTATTTGAAGTATGGGTTATCTCTACTCTTTGTACCCTATCTGCTAGGTATGATCGAAACCAGTCATTAGCAACCCCTCTTATTCCTAATGCTTCTAATTTGCTTAATAAAATCTTGTGGTCGACTGTATCAGACGCCTTAGAAACATCCAAAACTATGCCTGTGACGCACTCATCTTTATCAAGAGCATCAGGTACAACTTAAGTGAATTCTACTATGGCTGACTCCCTATTTTTGCCACTTTGGAAACCAAACTGTGATTCGCTCAAAAGATTGTATCTATTCACATAATTCATTAATCTGTCTTTCATAATTGCTTCTATTATTTTTGAGAATGGTGACAGCAGGAAAATGGGCTGGTAAATTTCTATGTCTTCTGCATTACCTTTCTTAAGCAAAGGAACAACTCTTGCCTGTTTAAACTGCTCTGGAAATGTCCCTGATGTGAAGGATTCATTTAATTCATTTATTATATTTGTTGAGGGGCCTTGTACAATCCCTATGCATTGTTTCAGTACACACATTGGTACTTCATCTAAGCTTACTGACTTTTTATTCTTTAATTTTTGAACAGTTTTATTGACTTAATTCTCCGTGGTTGGAAGTAACATCATTGTATTTAGTACAGCATTATTTACAGGTGTTGTATTTGTTTTGGGAAATTATTGCTGTAACTTCTCTGCAATACTTGAAAAATGCTCGTTTACATAGTTTGCTATGTGCTGTGGATCATTTATTACCTTATCCCCCTTCCTTGGCAGTACGTTATTCTGCGTCTGTTTGCCTCTCCCTGTTTCCTTTTTTACAACATCCCAGACTGCTTTTATTCTCTGCATTATATATTATTTTGTCATTAAATGACTTTTTTGCAGCGATCAGCACCTTCCTGTATATCTTTTTGTGTCTATGATAGAAATTGAAGAATTCTAGACCATTGTGAATCTTTTTCATGGAATTGAGGTGTTTGGGAGGACTTCTTAATACCTGCTGTTATCTATCTGTTTTTGTGAGATGTTAATACATACATGCATACTTTTGGAAATGCCTTTTCAAAGTTCAATTTGAACAATGTGGAGAATTTGGAGAATTTCATATTCACATTGGTTTCCTTATACACTTCATCCCAGCTTTGTTTTGCTAGTTCTTTTGAAAAATATTTTATTCTGATTTCTAACAGATGTCGTTTGTAGGTCTGTAGTTTAGGGAAGGATTCGATGCCTGATTTTACTGTTGTTATTTGACAGAGATGATCTGATAGTCCGAGATCTTTTACAGCTACATCACATTTTTCCCTGTCCATATTTGTGGCTGCATGGTCAATTACAGATGCAGTCATTGTAGTAACCCTTATTGCACTGTTGACTAATAGGGACATGCAAAAACTTTGAAAGATATTTATGAATGTGCTGCTGGATTCATTTACGATATTTGTGTTGATGCTAATGTGTCCACACAGAATTATGTTGACCTTTTTAGTTGAGACTTTACGTAGAACTTCTGTTAATTTATTGAAAAAAGTGTCCACACTCCCACTGGGAGACCTACACACACACTAAATGATTTATTTCTTTGTGATACCAAGCTCTGTTAATTCAATAGCTGATATTTCAAAGTGATTGTCTTCACTTATGGTACTGAAGTCACGTCTTGATTTGAACTGTGTTCCTTTTCTGATATAAATGCGTGATCCTCCACCCCTTGAAGCAGTTCTGCTGTAAGAGTTTGCCCTTTCAAACAATGATAATACTACATGTTGGATTTCTGTGTATCTACGCCCGTGCTCAGTAACACAAACTACTGTGCAGTTCAAATATTGGAGCTCAACTTCTAATAGTTGTATTTTATTTTTTATTGATTGCATGTTTTGATGGAGGATTGTTAAGTCTACGAAATGCGCCATGTTACTCTTTCCAGTGGTTTGTTCTTCTTTGTGAAATCTGGTATGTGTGACATTTGAAGTGTTAAAATCTGTCTTGTGAGTGATTGTTTCAGTATTTTTTAAACTGCTGGAGATACTCTTTAGGCAGGGTAACCTGTTGTCAGGATTTATCCTAAAAAAGACCTACTTTTCCTACCCATGACATATCTCTCGATGTTTTCATTGGAGTGTGTATTATTCTCTGAGGTGCGTGCTGAAAATTGAAAGGTTATTTTCGCTTCTGTTTAAGTATCCTGTATATCTCGTTTTAAGGGGACCTGGAGTTAACCGGGCTGTATATCTACGCCTCGCTTTCACTGCGTGTTAATCTTGATCTACAATGCGAAGGAAGTAGCAGTTTTGTACCAACACTGATTGACATTAACTAAAGCTGCGCAAAGAAAGCTATTTAATTATGTGTTATAGTTTAAGAAATACGACATTCTGTATAATAGACGGTTCACTTTGAAGGAATGAGCAGCGTGTTCTTCACACAGTCCACCCACTACACGTAAAGCAAAGGGCTATAGCTAGAGATCTTGAATGAAACGCGTTTACCTGTCAAGAGAGCAATGCGTGAAGCCTTCACTGACTGCCGTAACAGAATACTGTCAAATAATCTTTCACAAAACCCAAAAAAATTGTGGTTGTATGTAAAGGTTGTTCGTGGCACCAAGTCCACTCACTCGCGAATGAGACGGGAGCTGAAGTTGGGGGTACCAACGTAAAAGATGAAATACTTAACTCCATTTCGATTGTTCATTTACATCTACATACATACACCGCAAGCCACCATACAGTGCGTGGCGGAGGGTGCCCAATTACACAGCTAGGCATTTCCTTTTCCTGAAATTCGCACCCAGAAAAGGTCGATGAAAGGTCCTCTAATCTCTCTGTCCGATCTTCGCTCGCGCAGGTAGTATCGCCACTCGGCAGGTAGGAGAGCCGAAGGCCTCATTTTACGGAAATGTGTGGCTGCAATAGTGTTGCCAGCAACACTGCTGCAACGCGTCAATACCCAGGCCATATCCGTCTCAGTTCTTGTCCGTATGTGTTTGCCTTTCACTCTCAGCCTCGATTCTTCTTCCTCAGCCGACAGCGTTGCAGTGTAAAGTCACGTGAAACAGCATTATTTCGTTCTTGGAGATTAGGTACGTCTAATGAATTACACGAACCACTCCTCTAAGAATAAAAACAGGTATGTAAAATTGGGCAAACGAGATAACCAACGAGAAATCCATGAACGTGATATATACTTCTACAACTAGAGCGACAGAAATAAAGAGTAATGTATACAAAGAGCGAATTCTGAAAAAGGACGTTTTTACTGCTATCATTTTAGATCTGCAGTACTGAACAGAAATTGTATTCTACTTCGGTTATTAAGGTGCCTGAACGTTTTTTAAGCTTCATCACGCGTCTTAAATGAGCATCAGTTTGCCAACTGTTATTATTTTACTGCGATGGTTGTATACATTATTTTGCACGCCCTATAACTCTGGTCTATTACTTAAATAAATTCTTTGACCGCTTTCACCAAAGCACTGCAAATGCCTTGTACCAAGAAGCACATGGATGAGAAATGAACTTTAAAGATATAAAATTTTTCAGTGCGTTGCGTCTGGTAGCTCAAAAATGTAGAAGAGAAGACATTATCAAACATTTACAACAAAGTTGCTAATGAATTATTTAGTGTTAGTTGACTAGTTTCGGACTTCAACCATTTTCACAAGCCACTTCTTACACAGAAAATCTGTTACGAGTGGATGCGTCGATTACAGATCTTAAAGATATCATAAATAATATAGTTATAAGGTAACTACTTACGTATTTTGTATTTAGGATGTGTTTGGTGTGGACAGTTCTATTTATGTCACCACAGTTGAATGTATCTCAGATCTGCGTTCGAAGATGTCACAATTGTATACCTTACTGTACCGTGTTATGTTAAGGTATGTGCAATATATATATTTAATTGTGAAACCTTCATTACCCTACATGATGCGATCCAAGTGACAACGATATTTTATATACAGTGGAGAATTTGTTCTCAATGGATTACGCTGGCTTATTTATTGCAGGCATTTTCGCAGTTTTGACAGAAACGCACTCAGCACCAAGATCATTTATAAAGTAGTCAAAACATGACGATGTAACTATTCTGGCAATTAAAAAAACGAATGCTACGAATGTAATAAAGCCTAAGTTGGGCAGACAGACGTTTAAGGAGACCTGCACGTAAAATCACTGAAATTTTCGAAAACATATTTTTGTCACCATCTGAAAGACAAATTTCTCCCGTTTCAAAAAATGTACTTTTTATCTACTTTTCAATTGTTGATGTGGTTTAAAACGCTATTTGAACAAATCTCCGCGAACCAGCCATGATCATGCGACAGGCAAAGGAATATCACCATAAACATTTCTTGCCTGCCACAGTCACGGAAACAATTAAGCCAATATACAGGGACCTTGCAGATACAAAATTACTTAGCAGATTCTACACCATACACCAAATCCTAATGAGAGTTTCAACAGCTGCGTGTGGCAAAGAGCACCAAAAACAGTGTTTGTTCGATTGACAGTATCCAGATATAATGGATGCTGCCATCTGTTTCAGGGATGGTGTAAATAGCAAGACAAAACTAATGGACAAGTTAGGCATCAAACCGGGAAATAATATGATAGCTATGTTGTATGCCAAAGATTGTCAGCAAATAGTTGAAGCTGACAGGATTGCGAAAGTCAGCACTAACGTTCCAGAGTAATGAAAAGATTCCTGAAAGAGTCTACAGAAGATGAAGAAGCAGCTGGCCAGCAAGAATAATACTACTGGAATGTTCTGAAAGAGGCATACGGTGGGTCAAAAACGCTGAGAACAACCTTTTCTCATTTTCTCGAAACTACATTTTCCGGACGTTAGTTACATATATTTTCACATTGATGCTGTAGTCTTTGTTTCTTTAGAAGTTTCTTTCTACCACGAAGCGTCCCTCCGATTATGAACTGTTCTACTGGGTGCATGCCTATCCAGTGCAAGCTGAACTATTCTCTTAATTTTGGGATATAGTTGCTGTGCATCAGTGGTTTCAAACTTACGGGCCCCGCAGCTCGTGGTCTAGTGGCTAGCGTTGCTGCCTTTGGATCACGGGGTCCCAAGTTCGATTCCCGGCTGCATTGGGGATTTTCTCCGCCCGGGGACTGGGTGTTTGTGTTGTTTTCATCATCATTCGTGGAAGTGGCTTCATTGGACTGTGTAAAGAGTGGGAATTTGTACGGGCACTGATGACCGCGCAGTTGAGCGCCCTGCAAACCAAACATCATCATCATCATTACCAAGCTACGGTAAATATCCCCTGAGGGGTAATACTTTCTGAAGTGTAAAAACAAAAGGCCGCATTACCTGTCTACCACGAAAGAAAATTGCAGTATTTTTAAAAGATAACTTTTCTGAAGACTCTAATACTGCTTTCGTGAGTTATCAATAATAGTATTTTCCAAATACTAGCATTAAGACGTGACCATGTGGTGGAAGTTACAGCTTGTGAAAAGGATGTATGAGCAGCGTGTTCTTCACACAGTCCACCCACTACAAGTAAACTTTGCACTTTGTACCGTGCATATATGATAGCAAAACAGACATACGTCACATGTCTAAATATCTCATGAAAACGTATTCCCCAAGTTGTAAGCAGTCTCAGCAAAGGACTATGAATTGCTTCATTATTCACATCACAACAATTATACGAACTAATTGACAGTACAACACAACAGTAAATTTGCAGTGATTACTACAATGCTATAGGGCCTACACAGTGAACATTGGCAGCCTGAGTTCTTTCAATATCTGCCATATCAGGCTATGTGGGCTGCTTGCTCTTTTCTGAAAAGGAGTTGTAAGCAGCACTCGTGATGCACTGAGAACTGTTTCATCATTATGTAAAAAAAGTTTTCGTAACTAAGTCGTATCAGTTGTCTCATTGACTCATTAGTTCGAGATTTAATAAAATTTTCACTAACTAAATATCAGCTACCTTTAGTCAAACTAAAAACATAAGTGTTCAAAGAAAATTCTTTTTCATTCTTAAGCTTAGCTAAAGTGTTAATGTTTATTACATGGCGAGGAGGTGGGGGGTGTTGGGGAAGGGGGGGGGGTACTAGTTAGTATCTGATTGCACTCTGGCGTAAGGACCTCAGAAAGGTTGGAAGCCACCACTCTTCATGCTCTGTCCTGTGCAGAAAGTTTCAAGTTCCTCATTGAGATATGAGTATTGTTTTTTTATTTAATTGGCTGAACATATGTCTTTCTACTAGTTTCAGTTGTCCTTTGTATTATGTTAATCCCTGTCCTTACAACCGCATAGTGGTGACTGATGCCAACGTCGATGTGTACATGCTCAAAGAGGTCAGATCTGTTTGTTGCCATTAGATTTAATATATTTCCATTATGAGTGGGGTTACGACCTATATGTTCTAGGTCATTTTCAAAGAAGACACTTAGTAATCTTTCACAGGATGTCTTATCTCTCCCATCATTAAAAAAAACTAATTTTCCCAAATAACTGCTAAATGATTAAAGTCTCCACCGACCTTAGAGGAACAAGCGAACTGAGATTTTTCTCTAAAGTTTTCGGTTACATCAGGAGGTGAACCTGGTGGGCAATAGAAGGATGCAATTACCAATAAAATCTCGCTAAAAAAGAGTGCTGATCGCATCAATATTTTGTGTAAAGTGGTGACCGGATTCGATTTGTTGCACTTAGATCATTTTAAGATCTTGTACTCTGCAAAGAAAATAGTAAACCAGCTTAGAGGTAAACATGATAATAAAGCGAAACAGTTATACAATGTAACTGCTATGAGTAATGCCACTTTCTTTGACTTCCGGAAGGCGTTCTATACAATTCTGCACTGTCGCCTGATAAACAAAGTAAGAGCCTACGGAATATCAGACCAGCTGTGTGGCTGGATTGAAGAAAAAAAATGGTTCAAATGGCTCTGAGCACTATGGGACTCAACATCTTAGGTCATAAGTCCCCTAGAACTTAGAACTACTTAAATCTAACTAACCTAAGGACATCACACACACCCATGCCCGAGGCAGGATTCGAACCTGCGACCGTAGCAGTCCCGCGGTTCCGGACTGCAGCGCCAGAACCGCACGGCCACCGCGGCCGGCGCTGGATTGAAGAGTTTTTAGCAAACAGAACACAGCATGTTGTTCTCAATGGAGAGACGTCTACAGACGTTAAAGTAACCTCTGGCGTGCCACAGGGCAGTGTTATGGGACCATTGCCTTTCACAATATATATAAATGACCTAGTAGATAGTGTCAGAAGTTCCATGCGGCTTTTCGCGGATGATGCTGTAGTATACAGAGAAGTTGCAGCATTAGAAAATTGCAGCGAAATACAGGAAGATCTGCAGCGGATAGGCACTTGGTGCAGGGAGTGGCAACTGACCCTTAACATAGACAAATGTAATGTATTGCGAATACATAGAAAGAAGGATCCTTTATTGTATGATTATATGATAGTGGAAAAAACACTAGTAGCATTTTCTTCTGTAAAATATCTGGGAGTATGCGTACGGAACCATTTGAAGTGAAATGATCTTATAAAATTAATTGTTGGTAAGGCGGGTGCCAGGTTTTCATTGGGACAGTCCTTATAAAATGTAGTCCATCACCAAAGGAGGTGGCTTATAAAACACTCGTTCGACCTATACTTGATTATTGCTCATCAGTGTGGGATCCGTACCAGGTCGGGTTGACAGAGGAGATAGAATAGATCCAAAGAAGAGCGGCGCGTTTCGTCACAGGGTTATTTGGTAACCGTGATAGCGTTACGGAGATGTTTAGCAAACTCAAGTGGCAGACTCTGCAAGATAGGCGCTGTGCATCGCGGTGTAGCTTGCTGTCCAGGTTTCGAGAGGGTGCGGTGCTGGATGAGGTATCGAATATATTGCTTCCCCCTACTTATACCTCCCGAGGAGATCACGAGTGTAAAATTAGAGATATTCGAGCGCGCGCGGAGGCTTTCCGGCAATCGTTCTTCCCGCGAACCATACGCGACTGGAACAGGAAAGGGAGGTTGTGGTGTGCGTACTGTAAGACCTTCAGTACACACACCATCAGATTATTTGACTTGTCGCTCCAACGAAGTAGGCGAGTGTCAGCAATATGTCTCGTGGTCTTATCGTGGCGTGTTTATCTTCCGCCGTTAGGTCAGACGATAGAAATGCCACTTGCTCGCTTAGAGTATCAGATTGACGGTGACCAACTTTAAACAGAACTTGATTAATTTTCACACACATTTATTAAAATAATAACAAGCATAGTAATTACTTAACTTGGTTCTGGGTGCTATTTACAATTGACAATCTGAAGTTCCTTTGGTATTGGTACTTTAATCTTATTCTCACATATACCTCTGATACTTGACAAAAGTGTCTATACATTTATCTTCATGGCTGTGTACAGGAATATGGTAATCTTATTAGGCGGAGACTGAAACTTGACTATAGACTGGTACAGACAAATGTAGAACTCGTACAGACTGGTACAGACTAATGCAGACCGGTACAGACTGGTACAGACAAATGCAGACTGATTAATCGGAGGTCTGTACACTCGTTATAATACCTCGCGCGTTCATGTATCACTGCGCGAGTGCGATCCGCGAGGAGAAAAGGTTCTACGTTAGCAGCAATCTCATTGGCTGCGTTACATATTAATACGCGGATCGGCGGAAGCAGAATTTGGTCCGTCTCTATGGCAGCGCCATCTCGTAGTGTGGAGACAGACGAGCGCTGCGCCTGCGCTGTTGTGTTTAGCGGGGCGCGCTCTAGTGGGAAAGTTGTGTACGCGCTGACTACGCGGAACTATGTACACAACAGAGGTAATGACAGTGGCACGTAAAGTGCCTCCGCCACACACCGTTGGGTGGCTTGCGGAGTATGAATGTAGATGAATATAACCCTGATTGTGACAGGAGTTGGGCTGCCTGAGCAAGCTGCTCTAAAGAAATGTAATCTACCACTGACTGCGTTTTGTTTTTTTGTTTATGTGCTGGTGAACAGGCCCATCGGCTTCGTCGGTTTTCCGTGCATTAGGGTATGAGTTGGGTTTAGGTCGTGCTGTTAGGATACAATTTATTTCACTTTTCACTTTGTGGGACATGGCCGTAATTTATTCGAACATAAGTTCGTCAAGCAGCAGCCACTGTGTCTGTGAAGGCTTAGTTTTATTGGGATTCTGTGCCTGATAAGGCTTAGTCGTGTTTTTCTTTTGGTGTCTCGTTATGTGAACGGGCAGCATCTTGGAGCAACTGCAGAATCCGCCTGCAGATGATGTCCATCTCGCCCCGAATTCTCTTCTCGACACTGCCGTTTACCCCAATCGCCAAATGTGGTGTGATTGGCGTGGCAGGCGTCTCTTGTGTGGCGGTCTCCGACCTCTCCTGAGGGAAGACCGCCCTCTCGGATCTCGCTGCGGGTGGGGCGAGCTGTTGCTCGGCATCGGGTAGCGGCTGCTCTGTTGGCCTATTGTGGCAGACAGATGCTGACGCGTTCGTCGGTAACTCTGCGGCATCTATGCCGGCACACTGCAGATATGCGACAGCCGGCGACGCTGGCTGCGTTGTTCTTTGGTCCCTCGCCGTAGGAGCAGCGTGCGGTCCGGTCCCGGCGGTGGCGGCATTCACCAGCTGGAGGATTTCATCTACGGCTGTCATCGAGGCAGCCACGAACTGCTCCGACAGCCGTCCAATTGTTCCCGCCACCCTATCGCGGATCGCCGAATGCTCCGTTGTCGTGTTGCCGTCGCCATCTTGTGGGGCGGGAGCTCGTGGTGTAGAAGGTAGAGCAGGAGCGGGAAGAGTGGTCGTGTGGGCCTTCTTTCTACGCTTGCGTCGGGGCTTCTTTTCGGGGCGCAAACCTGTTACGTACGGGCAGCAGCGAAAGCTGGCCACGTGTCCGCCGCCGCAGTTGATGCATGTCGGCGGGGCGGCGCGAGGCTGTGAGCAAGCGCGCTTATCATGCGCACGTGCACACTTCGAGCATGTCTCGGCGTTACGGCAGTATTCCGCTACGTGGCCCAGTTGGTGGCAGCGGAAGCAATGCTCAGTCTTTTCCACGTCCGGGGGTGTTGGCGTGATTTCGACTTCGAACCGCATCAGCCTCCGGACACGGAAGATGTCTTCGTTCTTTTTGTGCGAGGCGGGGCCTACGAACAGGTATACCGGCGGCCGATTCATGCTTGTTGCCTGGCAGAGGTCAGCCTCACCGCAGAATCCGAGTTCGCTCAGCGCCCGAGTAACCTCCCGTGTTGACACGAGCCAGGGAAGTCCACGTACGGTCGCCCTCACAGTCTCGCGCCATCTGAGGCCCCTGAGTACATTTTCGGTGACCAGGTATTCAGCCAGAAGCTCCTTGGCCGCGTCATATGCTTCTTGGGAGGCAAAGGACAACGACAGTACTCCGCCGTCGCCCCACGTCCTAGCGCTGTAATCTCCGCATGTCACCTCGGCGATGGAGGCTTCCAAGTCAGTCCACGTCCTATCCCCTGTGTATTTCACATATAGGACAGGAGGTGTGGCGTTACTGGAGTCGGTAGAGCCTTTCGAGGCGGTTTCGCGGGTAGTGGCAACCTCATCTCTGGAGACGATCATGCGAGTTGTGGCCGTGTAAGACACCTCCGCCTGGTCTGTAGACGTGTCGGCCTGCCGCTTGCGTCGACGTTTCCCAGACCTCTTATTGTCTGGCATAACGCGCTTCATCAGGACAGTTTACTCAATCGGAGTAACTCGCTATTCCACAGCTTCCCGTTCAGCGTACGGCACGTGCTGTACCAACGGCTTCGGCGATTGTGTCGGGTGGTTAAATAGTGATAGGCCCTCCCCCTACCTCCATCGTGACGTCATTACTGGCCAATGGCTATGAATCGCCAGTATAAATAATAAAATCTGGTCCTAAAATATACTGATTTTGTCGATTACAGTACAAAAACGAGAACAGTTACTCATTTTAAACTAAAACTGCGTATATAACAGTCAAAATGTGGATTAAAAACTTCGTTAACCACACTGGTCGTGTAAGCGTTGGATGCCCTCTGCAGGTGACAGACAGATGGTAGGACGCCAGCTTGGTTACTATGGAAATGACATTTTACATCGATTCTTCTGTAGACCAAAGATGTTGTGAAGGCTGGCTGGTGCAAAGGTCGCCACCAGTAACCATGGAGACGATTTAAGAATCGATTGTACATCGATCATTCGTGAAACTGAAAGATACCGCTGTAATATGCAGTCAAAATGCGTTTATACGCTTTAAATTATATGCTGGTTCCGTCATAAAATGTGCTGGTTCCGTCATAAAATGTGCGTAATTACATCGCTGAAATTAAATTAAAATACAGGGTACACTGCCAGTAAATGAGATATGTGTACAAACACTAACATCAGTTATTACATAAAAGGTCGCTACGTGACGACGAATAAGATAGCAAAACAGCCGCGTATGTAACAGTTAAAATGTGGATAAAATCAGCGCAATTATATCGTTGAAATAAAATAAAATTAAAATACGAAATACATTACCAGTAAAAGAGCGTCATGTACAAACAACATACACTATCGTCAGTTATTATATAAAGGGTTGCTTGATGACGACGAAAAATATCAAAATAGCTGCCTACAATGTATTCTAGTGTAGACTGTAAAAACAATGAGAAACAATTTGCCAAGTGCATTTTAAATAAACTTGTGCAGCATGAGAAAATACATAATCCCAAGACTTATTTAAATGATGCTACCTGCTTAGCTTCCATAGTTGCTGTAGATGTCGTTAAGAAAAACTGATGTAAAATGTCTAGAATTGCAATGACTACCTTGCCAGTACAGGCGTGAGTAAAAAACACAAGCATTACCACTGCACACAGGTACATAACTAAAAGCCTGCTGCACTTGGACAAAAGAAGTTGCAAAATAACCTATAACTTCTAAGATATTAATAAGTACAGACGGAAGCAGTATTAATTGCATTTTAATGTAAACATGTATAGGGTTAAGTAAAATAATAATCCCTCTGCATAAGGGAAATTGGAAGATGACCACTGAGAACGGGAAGAGTTAAGGATATTTCAGAGTAGATCATCGAATAAAGCGAAGAAAAATTTTTCTCTAAAATTCAGTTGTTCCTTAAGAAGACCCTCCTACTCTTTTTACCGGCAATGTACTCTGTATTTTAATTTTAACGATGTAATTACGCATAATATGACAGAGCCAGTACAAAATTTCATATGTGTAAACCCATTTTGGCTGCATATTACAACGGTATCTTTCAGTTTCACAAATGATCGATAACGATCGATTCTTACATCGTCTCCATGGTTACAGGTGGCGTCCTTTGCACCAGCCAGCCTTCACAACATCTCTGGTCTCTAGAGGAATCGATGTAAAATGTCGTTTCCATATTTACCAAGCTTGAGTCCTGCCATCTGCCTGTCACCTGCACAGGGAAACCGACGCTTACACAACCAGTGTCATTGTTAACGAAGTTTTATCCACGTTTTAACTGTTACATATGCAGTTTTAGTTTAAAATGGATATATTCTCGTTCTTTGTACTTTAATAGACAAAATCAATGTATTTTAGGAGTAGCATTTATTACTTACACTGACGATTCGTAGCCATTGGCCAGTAACGACACCATGCTGGTGGCAGGGGTGGGGGGAGGGGGGGGGCTACTTAACCACAAGCGGCTGAACCAGTCAGCTCTATCTAGAGCAGGTTGGTTAGCCAGCCGAGCTCCTGTCACCATCATGGGTGTATTATTCGCAGTAGTTATATTTTATAACAATTTCGGTTTACTATTATGATGACGTTGTTACCTCTAAACTGGTCTACTGTTCTCTTTGTAGAGTTCAAGGTCTTGAAGATGATCTAAGAGCAATAAAGCAGGAATAGCTGACGATTAATAGAACCCTATTCCTTTGCGTTTGCCTCCTCTTGGCACAGGACAAAACAGGTTTCCACAAAACAGGTGAAGTGAGTCCCACTGGCTCAGTTTCAGTGAAAGATAGCGCCTCGAACGTGTTAGTTAGGGGGAACGATATAACCTCCTGAGTCCTCCCTCGTCCTTGTCTGCCCTGCACACGACGCCTAGATCTACGGCTGCCACGTCACTTGCAGTCAAGTGGACGAGTAATGACAAATCCCGTACTTCTTGTAGAGGAGGCAGGATACGCAGGAGAGGATAGTACTTTAGTTAAATTTGGTTCAAATGGCTCTGAGCACTATGGGACTTAGCCGGCCGCGGTGGTCTCGCGGTTCTAGGCGCGCAGTCCGGAACCGTGCGACTGCTACGGTCGCAGGTTCGAATCCTGCCTCGGGCATGGATGTGTGTGATGTCCTTAGGTTAGTTAGGTTTAAGTAGTTCTAAGTTCTAGGGGACTGATGACCACAGCAGTTGAGTCCCATAGTGCTCAGAGCCATTTGAGCCAACTATGGGACTTAACTTCTGTGGTCATCAGTTCCCTAGAACTTAGAACTACTTAAACCTAACTAAGGACATCACACACATCCATGACCGAGGCAGGATTCGAACCTGCGACCGTAGCGGTCGCGCGGTACCAGACTGTAGCGCCTAGAACCGCTCGGCCACAACGGCCGGCGGTACATTTGGTACCACAGGTACTGGTACATGACTCAAGGGATCACTTCCAAATTCACCGATACGCAGCAGTTGCCAATCGTTTGACAGTAGTCAACTAATTCATCCCGTGCTGGATAACACATTCGCAGTGGCTGGTGCAATGTTTTACGGCAGTACCAAAATTTATGCGTTATTACGAGAGTGGACATGGGACATGGAAAGGTAGGGGATGCATTTTTAGATCTCATTCCAATAATTGAGGCTTACAGCGTTAATGTTTACAACAGCCTGATTGAATGCTTTAGCTTCAACAATATACCGTACGAGGGAAACCTATTACGTTTTACTGACTATGGAACTAATTTCATGATGGGCAAGCACAACTCGTTATTTACCCTTCTGAAAAGAGATAACCCTCATATGTTTACAATGAAATGAGTACGCCGTTCTTCTAATCTGTTCTCCTCTTATGCTTGTAAAAAGCTGCCAAATGGCTCATGAAGATCTGGTTGGCGATATATTCAATTACTTTCGTACTAACACTAAGCGCATAGCTGTATTACAGCAGCCTCAAGATTTTGAGGTCAAACCGAAGACATTGCTACATCCAAACCAAGCGAGGTCGTTATCCCTTCAAGCGAAAGTTTCTCGAATGTTAGAGCAAAATTATGCTCTTGTTCTTTTCTTCGCCCAAGCTGGCTCAGAAGATACAGCTTGCACCATTTTTCAGAAACAGAAATGCCCTTATTATAAGCTATATTTAGGTTTCTTACAATTCGTTCCACATATTTTCAATCAACTGAATAAGCAAATACAAAGCGAAGAGCCACGAATACCTACATTAAGATACAGTACTTCTTCTTCACTGCTCACCTTACTTGGCTGCAATGTCAAACCTTAACACCTGCAGTCCTCAATTTGGAGAAAATACAATACAAAGTGTGGAGTTCTGGCCACTCGTCTCTTACAGGGTGCCTAAGGGATGCTGCCTTCTCCGATAGCTATACAACAAATCAAGCAAATCACGTTAATAGTTTTTATTACAATAAAGAAGATTGACAATACTTAACTTGGATTTACAACGAGTTGTCGCAAGCGATGGGCGACAGGCAAATAAGTCAGTGCCCTTCACTATATACGAAGTCCATGTAAGCAATGGATATGGATCACTAATAGCTGCTCCACTAGTGTCGGTCTTCTACTGCCCCTTTACTGTCGTGGTGAGGTCCTAATCAGCGTACCATTGACCGACGCCTTCTCACAGCCTTCTCTGCTCTTGCCTTCTTCATCTTCGTGCCGGCGCTTGTGGTTACGCCGGAGCACAAAGAGCCTCATACGTTTATTTCTCTTGAAGACATGTATTTCGTTGCAAAGATGCAGATAACCTTGGGAAAAATTTCGAGTCAGTATATTAAGGCAGTCGAGCTACATTGCTTCAATTTTTATATTGAGGCAGTCCAGCAAATTTTATCCCATTGCTCTTTTCCAGATCCAGAAATTAATTCATTGGAAGTACTGGATCTGATAAATTCATAGCTTCCAATCATTACACCCAGTTGCGGCATATTTCCCAAGTATTGTGGCTAGTGACGAACTTCAGCAATTGGATACTGAATGCAGTCTGCTCGGGAACTCCGAAGCTGCACACAACTCTAATATCGGGGTACAGGAATTTTGGAAATATGTGAAGACTAAAGTGGACGCTGACTCAAAGCCCGTGTATCCTGTACTCAGCAATTTTGTTTTGTGCTTGCAGTGTTCCCCGCTCTCGTGCTGCACCAGAAAAAGTATTTTCTGCTGTTAAGCTAATGAAGACAAAAAGCAGAAATAAGGTATCTTCCAAAACATTATGCGGGTTATTGCGCGCACACACACAGATTCGTAAGAAGATTCAGTGTGTTTTTCCTTTGAAACTAAAAATTCAATGATAAAGAGACATAACAGTGCTAGGTACGCCTACAGTGAGGAACAATAAACACACTTTTCAATATTTCGTGGAAAAAATTCACGGTGAATATAAATGGCGGGAAATTTTTATCTGTTTTCATATACTGTGTAATAAGCATTGTTACTGACTTAGCAGTTAATACTTCTGCTTAATTACATGACTAAGTGAATTGTGGGTGTCAAAATAATTCCGGTAGATTATAACTGAAATGTCTCATAAAGCACAGTAATGAAAATCATCCATAGCTTTTGCGCGCAGTTTCGTTTTACGACTTCTGTGAATATTATATATATATATATATATATATATATATATATATATATATATATATATATATATATATATATATATATATATATAGTTGTGGTCTTCAGTCCAGAGGCTGGTTCGATGCAGCTTTCCATGCTACTCTATCCTGCACAAGCTTCTTCATCTCCAAGTAACTACTGCAACCTACATCCTTCTGAATCTGCTTAGTGTACTCATCCCTTGGTCTTCCTCTACGATTTTTACCCTCCATGCTGCCCTCCAATACTGAATTGGTGATCCCTTGATACCTCAGAACATGGCCCACGAACGGACCCTACTTCTAGTCACATTGTGCTACAAATTCCTCTTCTCCCCAATTCTGTTCAGTACCTCCTCCTTAGTTATGTGATCTACCCATCTAATCTTCAGCATTCTTCTGTAACACTACGTTTCGGAAGTTTCTATTCTCTCCTTGTCCAAACTATTTATCGTCCTTGTTTCACATCCGTACATAGCTACACACCATACAAATACTTTCAGAAAGGACTTCCTGACGCTTAAATCTATACTTAATGTTAACAAACTTATCTTCTTCAGAATCGTATTCTTTGTCATTGCCAGTCTATATTCTATATCTTCTGTACTTCGAACATTATCAGCTATTTTATTCCCAAATAGCAACTCATTTGCTCCTTTCAGTGTCTCAGTTCCTAATCTAATTCCCTCAGCATCACCTGATTTAATTTGACTACATTCCATTATCCTTGTTTTGCTTTTGTTGCTGTTCATCTTATATCCTCCTTTCAAGACACTGTCCATTCCGTTCAACTGCTCTTCCAGGTCCTTTGCTGTCTCCGATAGAATTACAGTGTCATCGGCGAACCTCAAAATTTTTATTTCTTCTACATTAATTTTAATTCCTACTCCAAATTTTTCTTTTATTTCCTTTAATGCTTGCTCAATATACCGATTGAATACCATCGGGGATAGGCTACAACCCTGTCTCACTCCCTTCCCAACCACTGCTTCTCTTTCATGCCCCTCGACTCTTATAACTGCCATCTGATTTATCTTCAAATTGTAAATGGCCTTTCACTCCCTATATTTGACCCCTGCCACCTTCAGATGGTGGTGGTGGTTAGTGTTTAACGTCCCGTCGACAACGAGGTCATTAGAGACGGAGCGCAAGCTCGGGTTAGGGAAGGATTGGGAAGGAAATGGGCCGTGCCCTTTCTAAGGAACCATCCCGGCATTTGCCTGAAACGATTTAGGGAAATCACGGAAAACCTAAATCAGGATGGCCGGAGACGGGATTGAACCGTCGTCCTCCCGAATGCGAGTCCAGTGTGCTAGCCACTGCGCCACCTCGCTCGCCACCTTCAGAATTTGAAAGGGTACGTAGGTACATTGTGAAACAACTGTAGTAGTAATTTCCTGATTTAGATCGATTTTTCATATATACTATATTTATTAATGTATAATAGTGGATTAATAGCATGGAGAATAGGCTATCCGATATCTACTGCAATCTCTTGCGTTTTCGGGTTCCAGTCCCCTTATTTAAAGACTGTTGCATTTGGTTACGTTGCAGGCACAATGATTCAGCTTCCCGTCGACTTAGGAACGTGGCAAGCTATGCAAGAAAATCTGGTGATCTGTGTTTAATCCACACTGGCTGTATCTGTTGTGGAGTATTTTAAAAGTGTACGTATACAAAAAGCATTAATGTCCGAGTGTGTGTGTGTCATAATCTTTCGTACTGCTGTAGGAGAACAGTAGTTACAAATTTGTTTTCATTGCATGCCAGTAGTGACTAGAGGTATGGAGGCGGACTTTCTAAATTTGTTCCAGAGTTCGAGTGAACAGAGCGCTAAAATGAACTTAAATAAGGCAGAACTGAACGCTAAATTAGACGCTATAAACGCAAGTATCAAAGCTCAAAGTATGAATACCGAAAATACGTTGGTTGAGACAAAGGAACGAATAGTTAATGAATTATACAATAGATTCGAAATCGAAAGCTCTGATTACAAAGATAAAATAGGTAGGTTGGTCCAGGATTCGGGAAACAAATTACCGAGTCTCGAAGAGAACACTTAAAAATTAACAAAATATCGGAATCAAAATCTACTATAGTAACAATAACAAGAGAGTTACATTTTGGCGTATCTCTACGATTAAATTTTATGGTAAATTCGTTAATTACGGGATTTGATGAGTTGAATGAAAACAAACCTCAGAGGGGAGTGTCAGTCTGGATGTTCCAAACCAAGATACCGGTTTTCGTCAGGTACACGTTTCGTGTTCCACTTAATCAACTTTTCAGGCGTGTAGCGCCGATTTACCCGAACACTCACCTCCTTAGCAAGAAATTATAGTCAATTAATCTGTTTTGGGAAGATTATCTGATTTTTTTATGCATGATTACAGTTATTTTGAGATAACATTTACAATTTTTTGGCGAAAATTTCGACGTCATTATTTGGATTTTTGTCTTATGGTTTATGATATTTTTTTCTGTTTACTACGATTATACACTGTTCAGCCAGAACATTATGACCACCGAACTATCGATATAAACACATCCAGGCGATAGCAGCGCCACCTTGCGAGGCACGACTGCTAGTCAGACACGATCGGTACACGCACTCTGAGTGAGCGTGCTGTCCGTGATTACAATGGGGAAGTGGCAGTGGCACGATATATCTGAGTTTGACCGAGGGCTCAGAGGCTCAGCACGAGCATATCGGAAACTGGACGACTTGTCGTGTGTTTGAGGAGTGGAGTGGTGTCTTCAAGACCTGACGGAAATCAAGTGAAATCTCGTACAAACGTTGTGAGGTTAGGTGGCCACCCCTCATTACAGATTTCGGACACACGGCGAACTGTGGCGGAACTAACATCAGACATTAATTCTGGGCAGAATACAAGTGTGTCTGAAAACACAGTGTACCGAACACTCGTAACGATGTGCGTCCGCAGCCGACGACACATGCATGTGCCAATGTTAACACCACGACATCGACAACTATGACTGAATTGGGCACGTGACCATCGGCACTGAACGTTAGCGCAGTGGCAGGGCGTTGCATGGTCTGATGAATCCCGATACCTTCTCCAACATGCCGATAGGAGGGCGCGAATCAGTCGTCTTCCACGGTAACAGCTCCTTGGCACCCGTAATATGGGACGGAGAAAAGCTGGCGGCGGACCCATTATGCACTGGGGAACATTCACGCGGGCGTTCAAGGGTCCAGTGGAGCTCGTGAAAGGCACCATGATGGCCAAGGAGAATCGTACACTGGCTGCAGACCACGTAAACCCTTCATGACGATCATGTTTCCCGATGGCAGTGTCATTTTTTAACAAGATAGTGCGCCATGTCACAAGGCCAGGAGTGAAATGGATTGGTTCGAGGAACACAGTGGGGCGTTCCAATTGATGTGGTGCCCCTCCCTCCCCCCCCCCCCGACCCACCCCCCAACTCACAAGATCTTTACCTAAATGAACACATCTGGGATGTGACTGAACGTGGCGTCAGAGCTCATCGCCCTCCTTCCCGGAATTTACAGGGATTTGGTGATTTGCGTGTACAGATGTGGTGCCAACTCTCTCCTCATTGCGTACGTGTCACGACGCGGCGCCGCTGTTATCCGTGCCAAAGGTGGACATACCGGCTATTAGGTAGGTGGTCCTAATGTTATCGCTGATCAGCGTATATAAGACTAACAAGGACAGGTCTCCAGTGGTGGGATCAACTTTTTGAAATCAGATAAACTGTGATGCGGGTTAAGATCCCAGGTATCACACCCTACAGCCATTCATACTGGTGGGCCCTCGTTTGCGAGTAACTGACAAGCGTTCCGGATTTTTGCGTGACGCTCAGTAACGTTAAAATTCTTTGACGTAATGGTTCTGTGAGGTTGTGGGTTCGAATCTTGTCAGCCGCATTAGATTTTTGCATTTCTTTATCGAAATGACTTTGGTCATTACTCTTATTAAATTGACTTAAATGTACTTTTTATTTTCATTTCTTTGTCACAGAATTGCAATCACCATATGAACTTTTTCATTTGTTTCATTTTTTCTTTATATCATCCTTTTTCACTCGGAATTTCTTGAATGTGAATTTAATTATAATTATCTTTTACAATATTCAGTTATTTTGAAAAATTTCTATCTATCACTTAAAAACAAAAGACGTAATAACTTCTTTATATTGACTGTGCAAATACTTGAAATGCGTTTTACGTTACAAGATGCTTAAGTTACTTTGCAAGGAAAACATCAAATATTTAACACACACCCTAAATTCCTGTAGGACTATGGACGAAGTAACACAGTAGGGTTTACAAATAAAACAAATTTCAAGCAAAATGATGAATAGATATAACGAATGCAATAACTTGGATGAAAAAACAGGATGATAAAACAAAAGAAATTAAATCGAAATTGATACATAAAATTAATTAAAACACATGAACAAAGATTTCAAGTGGGAGAAGAATGATAGGCAGAAAAATGAGAGCAAATGAAGTTAATATTATGATTAAAACTAGCTATGGAAATAAAAAACTACATTGAAATTAGTTAACTGAATGAAAATGATCAATCATTTCGATAAGTATTTGAAAATTTAATGCACCTAACGATTCGAACCCAACCCTTCTGCAAGTGAAACCCCTACCCTATCCATTACACCATGCAAGCAGACTATGTAAGGAGACTTTTTTAACGTTACAGAGCGTCACGCAAAATTCCGAAATTATTTTTGTTCATCAATTACTCGGAAATAAGGGCCCACCAGGGTGTATGTCTGCAGTGTGTGTGATAGCTGGGACCTTAACCTTCATAACTGCATACTTGGTTTCAAACAGGTTGATCCCACCGCCGAGGACCTCTCCGAGAAATGATTTAGTGTTAACCTTTAATAAATTAATTACTTACGAGAAATATGTCATTCATGTGACCTACCACTATGGGGAAAGCGATGTGCTGCGCGTCTGTCTGACCAATGAATAGTGGTTGCGAAGCTTTAAAGTATTTATTTAATTAGTTAAGTAATTTTAAATTGACTATTGTTAAAAAGTTTTTGTATTTTACATGTACGAGCGTTTGCAAGGACGAAGCATGTCTGCAAGGCAGCTTGACTGAGCTTCCCGTTACGTGGCGATTTGCTGTGTGCTACGGAGTCCTTAAGATGCACGAAGCACCGTGGAACAGAAGTATCATAACAATGCGGATGACGTCAAAGAGAAACAAGATACCTGTGAGTACAAGCTAAGAGAACTGTCATTCATGTCAAGCAGGACGCATGTAATGTCGTAGTTCATGTTTAATGTATTTGTGAAATATTACAGTCTTTCGAAGGGAAGGTAGATATAATCTGATTTCTAAGAAAGTACTTTCTAGCAGGTAGAAAGCTGACGTTTGATAAGAAAGCTTTAGAAATGTCAGCGCAAAAAAAAAAAGTGCAGATGAGGCAAAATCCACGTACGAAGGAAAGACAAGGATAACGTGCACTGCTAATCACGAACATGCAATGCATTATTTAAAAGTAACAGCGATATAAATTTTGTTCAAACACACACACACACATTTCAGATCACAGAACGTTTCAGTAGACAAACAGCTACAGCCAGAGGTTAAGTATATACAGTGTAAGATAAATAGTATTTCTACGCTTTGGATGCCGCTGAAGACTAGCTGCCAAGTGACCTGAATTATTAGGTTGGTGCATTTAAGATCGTAGAATTTTTCTATAAGTTTAATAAACACAACAGATACACATAACAGAGACTTCAGGCATCGATAATATATTCTCCTTCACTGTTTCCAACAGTCTGCAAACGCTGGGAATTACATTTCGATTCCGCAACTGTAGAAATCACGTTATTTTGAGACGAAGAACTCGTTGAGCCGTCTTCGGAGCGCATTTTCATCTGGATAGGAAGCTCTTTGAAGGTTGTTTGACAGAGAGCTGAAAAAGTGAAAATCTGAGAGCGGAAGATCACGTGATTAAGGTGGGCGCAGAGTGACTTCCCAATCCAACTCCTGTACTGTGTTTTTTGTCAGTCTGGTAGGTTTTTTGTCAGTCTGGTAGAATGTGGGCGGGTGTTATCGGAGTAGCACGACTGCACTCAGTCTTCCTCATCGCTGTTCTTGGACTGCGTTTACAATACGTCTCAGTTGTAAGCAATAAATGTTGCAGTGATAGAGTCACCAGCAGCCTCGCCAGGCCTCCGACAGCGCGCCACAGCGCCCCATGGAGCCGGCGCCCGCCGTGTCTGCGAATTCTTATTTTCTCCATGTCTGATCACTACCCTAAATGACGTTGCAGGATGGTCACCTCGGGGAAGCGATTCGTAGTACACTACAACCGTTACTGTTCCACTAGATGCATAACATTATCTTTCGTTGATACTTGCGGCTCTCTCTACGAGGAGTTGCTGCTTTGCCGGCCGCTGTGGCCTAGCGGTTCTAGGTGCTTCAGTCTGGAACCGCGCGACCGCTACGGTCGCAGGTTCGAATCCTGCCACGGACATGGATGTGTGTGATGTCCTTCGGTTAGTTAGCTTTCAATAGTTTTAAGTTCTAGGGGACTGATGACCTCAGATGTTAAGTCCCGTAGTGCTCAGAGCCATATGAACCATTTTCTGAAGATGCTGCTTTGTTCGTCTCCTTTCCTGATCTTAACATAAAGACGCCATTTCTCGTCACCAATAACGATACAGAATAGGAATTGTCGGTGTTGTTCACGAGCCAATGGATGAGGAGCAAACAGTAATGCACTGATTTTTGTGATTTTGGCTTAAATCTGTGGTCGTCGAACTATGGCCCGTGCGCTGCATGTGGTCCGTTATCAAGTATTCGTGCGGCCCACGATTCCCGGCGTATTTTATTGTAATATGCATCTAGCAACGTCAGTGTCCATGTTAAAACCTTCTTAAGCGTGTAGTTTTCCTGCTCGGTAACAAACAAAAATAGTTACAGAGACACTAATATTTTAAGATGTGCTTAATTTTAATTAACGTTGGTGAGTTCGATCGTGGGGTCAGAGACTGTGAGAGGGGAATGTTTTATTGTCTGTCTTCCAGTATTGAAAATCCAAGGGAGTGCGCCACTTGTATCGATCAGCTGCTACGTCCTAAATTTTAAACGGAAGTAACAAGGATTTGTAAATGTACGTTACAGAGTCATCTTCAAATGCGGCGCATGTTTATACCTAGCACGGAACATAAAAATAAATTAAGGCTGTTGTAGTCCAACCCAATAAGTAGAAGAGAAATGACGTTGGAAACATTTAGTAAGCCTTTGTGATCGTGTCACGTATTGTGTAATGCATTTAAATATAAGTGGAATTACTATTCTTAGTCAGTTTATCATCCGGTCATACAGATACTCCGTCAAGCGATTACATTGTCACAACTTTGAGAGTGCTGAGGTTGGTAGCAACGTGAAACAGAACTGTCGACACGAAGTGTTCCGTACAGCGCTGAATTTTAACGATCTTACGGCTGGCGGGCATCTTATCATGCACTTACGTGTAGGGTTACCAGTTAATGAGAATGTAGTATTTAAAAGATCGTCATCAAGCCATGAAGATTTTCCTGAACGTGGAAAGTCTCTAATGTCAAAATGGTCTTCCTTGATGTTGTGTCGGCAGACTCGCCAACACTACGTACACTAATTGAAAAAGGCGGCCAAGATGCACGCGCTAACTCACGAATGATGGAGTGAGGTCTGAAACAGGAGACTTAATGAATGCTATAAAGAAAATACGTAACTTCTGGACTACTTAACTTTTAATCCTTCCTTTGCATACATCGTTCTTGATGAGACATCTGGAGATTGTGGCGATACAAGTGAGGCTCTTTAAATACAAGCTATCTAAGGCTAATGGCGCCTTGCTAGGTCGTAGACATGAACTTAGCTGAAGGCTATTCTGTCTCTCGGCAAATGAGAGCAAAGGCTTCGTCCGTATAGTCGCTAGCAACGTCGTCGTACAACTGGGACGAGTTCTCGTACGTCTCTCTAAACCTGCCGTGTGGTGGCGCTCGGTCTGCGATCTCACAGCGGCGACACGCGGGTCCGACATGTACTAATGGACCGCGGCCGATTTAAGCTACCACCTAGCAAGTGTGGTGTCTGGCAGTGACACCACACTTGAAACGAGGAAAACCATTTTCTTGGCGTGTTCTGTCCAGTGGCACTATCCCCGAACACTTTCCTGTGCATATACTTGAAAAAATTACTTGATATTTTTTCTGTAATGTGTAAAAAACATTGACGTTTTATTTGTGAAGTGCATCGCATCAAAAATGTTCAATGTATGTGAATTCCTAAGGGACCAGACTGCTCAGGTCATCGGTCCCTAGACTTACACAGTACTTAAACTATGCTAAGAACAACACATACACCCATACCCGAGGGAGGACTCGAACCTCCGGCGGGAGGGGCGAAGTGCCTCAAGTGAAAAGGACAAACACAATAAGCATCTGTGTAAACAATGGTTGAAGAAGACAATGTATACTTTGTTAGTTTTCATTTGTCTGATAAAAAGGAAGACATTGTACTTTTTGGAGTAGTACCGCTCACCTAGCAAGATGTACTCTTCGTACGTTCCATATTAAGATGTCTGTAATAAGTACAATAATTGTTAATTTATCTAAATCGTTTTCATAATACAAAATGTTATTTGCTACTATTGAAACCATCTTTTATTTATGGAGAATTGTGTCCTTTCCTGCAGTAGCTAAAAATTTAATTAGTTTCTGCCTTACCCTATTGTTCCTCGCCATTACGGTCGGCACAACTATTTTTGGTAATTACGGCTCTTCTATCCCAGATGTTATTAAAATAACTAATTGAGACTAGGCATTTATGAAAATATTAAAGTGTCTCCATCATTATTTTCATTTTATGGTGCAAGCTTTGTTGTACTAGGCCACAAATACCGAGTACGTTATTTTTCACGTAGGCGCCATTATAGAGAAAGCTATAACTAAATACTCTTCATGCACTTTTGTAACAAACCAGTGCGCTACTAAAAAATACGTACGAATCCTAGGCTTCAAACTCTGAGACCAAAAAGAGATCATGTTCATATGTTCTTGTTGCTTTGGTGTGCAATAACGTATCTGCACGATAACGTAACTTCAGTAAAAGGAAATAATTATAATCAGCTATTTAGCATACCGAAGTGTTTGCTATAATAAGTCTGTGTTAACATTCTTACAGTTTAAAAGATTTTAAGATCTGTGATAAAAATAATTAATCATTATCTACGTAGAAGACAATTTCATATTTTACAGTTATGCTACACACAGATCATTCGTTCACATTTACACACACAATACTGCTGACGTCACGCTGTCACCCCTCTATTGAACTCAAATAGAAAAATGTCGGAAATGCTGATTTTCTAGCGTCCACACTCCACTCACTGCCTCCAAATAACAAAATAAGAATACGTAAACCTGCTATGAACTACAAGTAAAAAATGACAATCGGTAAATAAACCCACAGCAACAGGAATATCAATATGCAAAACAAAAACGGTAAGAACTTATTATGAATCAGCTAATAATTGCACCAGATGAGGTATGTTACTTTGCAAATCTCTCTCTCTCTCTCTATGTTGATATGTTCCATCTCAATGGAAATAAAACAAGATCCCAAGTGATCAAATATAAGGTTCCTGGTTTAACAGGATATGGGCGCCTGTACCACAAGCAAAAAAGATCGGTTTTGTTCAATAATGTAAAGTTCTTCTCATCGTTTTATTGTTGTATTTCCATAGGAAATTGTTCAAGCAAATATCCAGTAAAGAAGGCTGCTGCTTTCTTCAGAAATGTAAAGCTCTTCTCAAGCATTTATTGTTACACTTCCATTGGAAATTGGCCAGAAAAATATCCAATGAAATAATTACTTTGTATAGCAACAGTAAATTACCAGCATCATATAAGACTGAGAAAAAGTGGAACAGCTTGCTTAAATGTAACCACAGGGGAACTGTATATGCTACAAAGTGATAAGCTGTTTCTACATCGGAACATCTACATACATACTGTGCAAACAACCGTAAAGCGCGTGGCAGAGGACTCTTAGCACAGTACCACAAGTTACGTTTCTACCTGTGTGTCGAGCAGGAGAAGAATGCTCAAATGACTGTGTGTGTGTGTGTGTGTGTGTGTGTGTGTGTGCTGTAACTGTTCTAATCTTGTCTAATGGGTTCCACGAGCATATTGAAAGCAGTCTCCTTTGTAGACTAACTGCATTTTCCCAAAGTCCTGCCGGTAATTTCCAAGAATGATTGCCTATCGAAGTCGCGGGGTCCAAGCGATACATACCGATCGTGCGATCCTAAATCGATCACTCGACTCTGGTGGCGGGCGTTATGGTCAATTATTTGTGATCGTCATTTTTATCTGTTTTCCGTCGTTCCCTTAATTGCTCTAAACTACGTACCTCCGCGAATTATTTGTGAGTTGGTAGGCAAACGCAGACGAATTATGTCGGTAGTGAGTGGAATGTCTGGTGTTCATGACGTTTCTTTGGCGGATTCTCTCACACGGAAAAATCTAATTCTATGCTTATCCAGCGTAGGAAATTGTTTGACTTTTTGTCACCAAGTATGGAGTACTACCGGACGAGGAAAGGAGGGACTATGTAGACTGTGGTAATGCGAAGTGGGTAAAACTTCGTAAGAAGAGTTTCGAGCCGGCCGCTGGTGGCCGAGCGGTTCTGGCGCTACAGTCTGGAACCGCGCGACCGCTACGGTCGCAGGTTCGAATCCTGCCTCGGGCATGGATGTGTGTGTTGTCCTTAGGTTAGTTAGGTTTAAGTAGTTCTAAGTTCTAGGGGACTTATAACCACAGCAGTTGAGTCCCATAGTGCTCAGAGCCATTTGAACCATTTTTTTTAAGAGTTTCGATGCTGAAATACCGTTGCAATTTCATTGCGGACAGTGCGGAAAACGAACGAGTATCAGGAAGAATAAATTGTTCGACTCTTCCAAATTATCTATCCAGACCAGCGTAATTCTTCTATCTTGATGGATTCGAGACTACACTTTGCAAGCATCGAAAACTGACTTATCTGCTAATACTGTGTGCGACAATTTCGGGTTTTGCCAAGAAGTGTGTTATGTGGTAGTGACGAACGACAGTGTACCGATTGGTGGACTGAGTAAGTGGACGAATCTCACATTGCAAGAAGGAAGAAAAAGAGAGGATGACCTTCAAAGAGTGAAATCGACCATATTTGGGTATTCAGTGGAATAGAACGAGAGTCCCGGAAGTGTTTCGTTGTCACAGTACTGTCCAGAGACAAGGTCACTTAGTGCATGTACCCATATTATTGCGTGATATTGGTAGAGTTCACCCAGATTATGGCAAAAAGTTAATTGTTCCCTTAGCGTACACAATATGTGGACTTTCACATGACGGCAGCACCGAAGACGAGTAAGGTAAGTCGTCTCCTTGTAATTACAAGTATTTGTGAAATGCTCTTCTTTTGTCATTACTGTAGTGACCACCGTAAACATACTCATATAGCCCGCCACCAGAGTCGTACGATCGATTTAGGATCGAACGTTCGATATGTATCGCTGACTTCGATAGGTAATAATTCTTGGTAATTACCGTCTTGCCAATGAACCATAGTCTGCCACTTGCCTTACCTATCCCTACAAATTGTTACACTAAGCTATTTGTATAAGTCAACTAATTCTAGCTGTGAATAATTTGTCATAGGGTAGTACTGTTGCACCACATATTCAACTCTCCAGGTGTGTATATAATTTTCTAGTTATTACTTTGTGCAGACGACAGAGCGTCATGTCCGACTCGTACTGTGTGTCACCATCTGGGTCACACAAAGATTGTCAATGTTGCACGAGGCAGGGAGCCGCTTGTAATACGTTCCCACACCGAGCCGAACCGTAATCAAAGAGCACAAACGGCGCAGGGTGACAGCTCCCAATGCGTCGTTCTGTGAGTGATGCAATACGGTACCATAAAATGTAACCCCCGCGTTCAGCCGCTCCACGCCATCCCAGCACTGACGGGAAGTGTGAAGGCAAAGGGAACGAACAATAACTCAAGACACCACGGTGGGGACAAATCTGCTTACACCTCCAGATGCAGTCATCAGGGTAACGTTTTATCAGTCAAGGTATATTTGTACCACTTACAATTTCTGTTTCAAATGGCTGGTTCAAATGGCTCTGAGCACTATGGGACTCAACATCTGTGGTCATAAGTCCCCTAGAACTTAGAACTACTTAAACCTAACTAACCTAAGGACATCACACACATCCATGCCCGAGGCAGGATTCGAACCTGCGACCGTAGCAGTCACGCGGTTCCAGACTGAAGCGCCTTTAACCGCACGGCCACACCGGCCGGCCAAATGGCTGGTGTTCCACTTACTGGCATTACAGAACAAAATAATGCATGTATTAGAGACACCTACCATTTGAAACAAAACTTGTAGGTGGTACAAAGATACCCAGACTGGTAAAAAATTACACCCTGACTGTAATGAGGGCAAAAGACCGCATCGCCAGCAACGATGACGTTTGTCCAGCTTAAATACAATCGTTTCAGAAGCCTCAGCCTCAGTGTCTGTCCATCCTGTTTGCTTCTCTGACTGACGGAATGACAGTCTCCCTAGTTACAGGATAACTTCGTTGGTGAACCGCGATATGCAGCCTGCTGCCGAGAGAAGATTTTGCCTCCGAGCCTACAGCCAGCCAACTGTGGAACCTAGCCGCTGAAAGCTGCCATTGTGGTTTGGTATCTCTATGACTTTTAGAATATTTGGACGAACCTGGATCTTCCCCTAGTGAAGGGCGAACCTTATTGCCTACAACTTGTTGGGCGAGGCACTTGAGTACCGCTAACGTGGCTGTTCGTAATTCGTCTCCCGGCCTTTATGCCATGTTGCTGATTTGGGTCTTAGGATTCCACATTGACACCCTCCTCGTGATATGCTATCGGTACCCGCTTCAGCGCTTCCCCGTCTTGGAGAGCGCCCCACACACGTTACTGGCGAGCCACGGTAGGCTTACGCCTACAGACTCCTGTTTCAGCTACCTGCATGACATCACCGCTGTGCCCTGACCGCAGCCGATTAAGCGCTGTATCCGCACTCCTTGTTGCACTCGAGCGTGCGAATTAGCACGCATTCCGCCGCACTGGAGAAGACAATCAACACTGTAAAACCACAAGTAATAAATATGTTTATAGACAACGTTGTTTCACTCTTGCCTTGGGCATGTGACAGCCACCCACACCAGCTCCTGAGCACGACCTCCTGCACCTGTAGCGCCACCACATCAGCCTCCAAGCCCACTAAGCTCCTGACCCAAAGGGTGGCCGCTCAGCGCGCTTTAATGCAAGTTGCTAGTCTTTGCACCACTGTGAATTGTTTTCGAGAACTGACTGAGATTTTTATTTAATTTTTAAGAGAACAGTCAGTCATCTTCACAGTCAGTCATCTTCACAGAAGTGTTGTCTAATCAGCACATACGTACAGAAAAGAACCATAGGTGCTTGAAATGAATAAGTGGGGAGGATTGTGTGCTGAGCTTTGCACCAAAGTGTTGCCTCAATGCATCTCGTATTTAATGGTACCTGTTCAAAAGAAACAGTGACAGCCTGCATAACTGTAGAAAATGGTGATGAAAAAAGTTACGCAACAATGGAGTTCCGTGACAAACGTAAAAATAATGATTCTTTATGCACTCAGTGCAAAAAAAGAAGTTTTGTGGTTCGACATGGCAAATGTTATTTCTGCGAAATGAAAGTAAAAAACCCAAACGAAATAATCAAAAGATCAAAATCAAATGAGAAACGTGTGCCTAGTGCAAGATAGTGCATTGTTAACTCCACCAGGCCGGAGGTGTGCTTTGTTGATGTTGCGCATTTTCGCAATTTTAACTGAAATTACGGATACTGCGGTGACCGTCATCCAAATGCCACTCACTATAGAAGCTGTCACAGAAGCAGCGAAGTAACAATTCCATGCAATTCGCACGTTTATTTATATGTAAAAGCCAACTTCGAAATTTTCCTGTGTGTGAGACCACGTGTAGATTGTGAAAGAGACTTTGAAATCTCAGCTGTTGAGTTGGTGTCCTGGAAAACCATTATTTTATGTGTCTATCATCTCCTGTTAGCAATATGTTTCTTTTTAAACAACCGGAACTTGTTTCAACCTAACTCAAAATAACTGGGAAAGCGGAGATACTGTCTGGAGATTTTAATATTGACTTTCTGAGTCACAGACCTCACAGAGAAAAGTACTTAAACATTATAAAAACCTACAATCTGTGTATGACCGTTAACTCTCCAACACATGTAACAGAAACTAGTGTCAAACTCCCCGATGAGATACGTGTAAAAATGAACAAGTGTATATCAAAACTTTTATACTGGTTATAGTGACCACCATTCGCAATTACTAGCCATACTTGTAAATCACATTTCGACCAGTGTGGAAAATACTACCCATAAAAGGAGATTACTCGAAAAAATATTAAACACTTCCAGTATCTAATCACTGAATAATCTTGGAGAAAAGTATATGATATCTCTTACCACTGAAAAGATGGAAAATTTTTTGAACATTTTCAAGCATAACTTTGATATAGCTTTTACAAAAAGAAAATTGATTTCGAGAAGCACAGACAGAACCAAATGCTGGATTACATCAGGTTTTAGAGTACAATGTAAAAGGAAGCAGGAACTTTCTCTGTCTCAAACACCAACAGCAGTCCGGAATTTCTTAGTTATTTCAAAAAATAAAATTAGTTTCGAAACCTGTCATTAAAGAGGCAATGAAAAAGGAATATGCCAGATATATTATGAGGTCATCCAATAAAACTAAACCCCTGTGGGAAGCTGTGCCGAATCTTATGGGGGAGAAAACACACAAAAATATTGTGTTAATCACAGGATGGAAAAAATGTTACTGATCCTTGGGCACTTGCAAACATTTCAGTTCATATTATCCAACTATTGCCGATAAATTAGTGAAGGAAAAATTTGGAAATCCACACAACACAACGATGAAAGAGCTATACTCATATTTTTCAGTCCAGTACTCCCAACTGAACTCCTAAACACCATCACAAATGGTATTGATGATATTCTGAGTTACACAATAAAAATATCAGGAAGACACATACTCCTTTATTAGATTTGTGCACTTCATCTTTGTCAAGTGGTGTCTTCCCAAAGCAACTAAAAACAACAGAAGTAATACCCTTATATAAAAAAGTGATCAGTATTGGAGGAATCAACAGGCCTATGTCACTACTGTCGTGGTTTCCAAAAATTACTAAAAAAGTGTTCCTTTTACAGTTAACTACTTGCTTCAACAAGAATATTATCATTTCTGGATGTCAACATGGCTTAAGGTCACAGTGGTCAACCGAAACAGCTACTTTCAACCTAATAAATCATTTCGTAAATGCGCGGGACAATCACAGAAAAAACATCACATTTGGTCTGAGAACTAACAAAAGCTTTTGATGCTACTGATCAATCTGTGCTCCTGAGAAAGCTTGAACAACATTGTGTAAGAGACAAGTGGATTCAATCATATTTGGAACATCGCTCTCATCTAACAAAAATAAAATACATGGAAGGGAATGGATTCCACGTTCACTTTACACAGGATAAGTCTTGGTGTTCCACAACTCACAATTCTAGAACAATTTCTTTCTTTGGTGTACTTTAATGATTTCCCATTACATGTTAGATATTCAGAATCAGTATTGTTTGTAAATGTCACCAATCTATTGATTGAAGGAAATAAAGAAGATCTTACTGCTTTTGCAAAAGACATTATGAAAGAAGTATCTGACTGGTTTGACAGAAACAGGCTAATAGTTAATACCCAGAACTCTGTACTCATGAATTTTCACTCAGATCAAAATAAAAATATGTATACATGACCAAAACATTAATGCTGTTACTGAAACTAAATTTCATGGGACTCTTATCGAGGAAAATCTTAAGTGGAGCTCTCATATCACATTCCTAAATTCAAAACTACCAAAAATGAGGTATGTAGTAACAATTCTTTGTAAGATTACTAGGGCAGAAATGGTTAGGGCTGCGTACTTTGCTCATGTACATTCAGTACTGAAATATGGTATCACTTTCTGGGGAAATGCACATCAAACCAAAACAGTTTTCAGGAAACAAAAGGAAAGCATAAAAATAATGAAACAAGCGAGCAGCAGAAAACCATTCAAATCTTTCTTTAAAAATGTAAAAATATTACCCTTTCCCTGCATTTATATATTCGAAATAGTTCTGCATGTCAAAAAAAATATACTGAGAAAAGAAAACCTTTTTCCTCAAAACAAAATTGTCCATGGTTACATTATCAGGACAGACAGTGGTATATATATTAGCGTTTGCAACACTAAAACGATGTATATCATGCATGAACAAACCTGTACAACATATTACCAAGACATAAAATCTCTTTCTGAAATACAAAACATTAAAATGTTTGTGATAGCCTACCCACTGCAACGCTACTATTATTGAGTTTCAGAGTATCTTATTCATGAAAAAACGTAATTCATGATTTTAATCGTAAAAATAAGTTAAAAATGTAAAGTATTTTAGTCAAATTTGTAATTATTCACTGTGTGGATCCACTTTGTTACAAGAATTTAAATGGCAAATGATTGCAGACGTAAAACCAACAGCTAGAAAGGTTTCCTGTCCAATGTCTTGTGTACGATATGTGTACTGAAAAAGAGATTTATATGGACAAATAAATAAATAAATACCTATGAATATCCTCTTTCAATAATTATGGTTGTGATGGGGACCCTTGACGTTGCTATTATCACTAAAAAGTTTAAAAAAACACACATAGAAACTTGTGATATGTGTCTACTATGGCAGCTCAAGGTACAGGGTAACAGTTATTGAACTATACGAAATAAAATCGTCATAGCTTTTGAACGGTTTGTGTTAGGACGTTCAAACTGCACGACTGGCCACGGGGCATATTGGGAATTAGTATGCCCATGTATGGTTTGCTTTAGCGACGAAGCCCACTTTCATTTTGGTAGATTGTCACTAAACAAAATTGGCGCATTCGTGAGACTGAGAATTCGCATTTCGCGATCGAGAAGATATTGGAAAACGATTTCATCCCCATTATTCAAAGTGACCCTGATTTCGACAAGATGTGGTTCAAGCAAGACGGGGCTCGGCCCCATCGAAGCAGGAGAGTGTTTGATGTCCTGGAGGGGCACTTTGGGGACCCAATTCTGGCTCTGGGTTATCCATAGACCATGGCTCTGGGGTACCCACAGACCACTGGCATGGGCCTCGATTAGTATCCATATTCCCCAGACCTGAACACAGGCGACTCCTTTTTGTGGTGCTATATTAAAGAGAAGGTGTACAGCAATAACCCCAAAACCATTGCCGAGCTGAAAACAGCCATTCAGAAGGTCATCGACAGCGTCGATGTTCCGACACTTCAGCGGGTCATGCAGAATTTCACTATTCGTCTGTGCCACATCATCGTCAATTATGGCAGGTACATCGAAGATGTCATAACCTAAATCGAATATCTGTAGTGACGCTTTTCATGTTGAATAAAGTGTGCGCACGCCGTAGTTTGTAACTAACTTACGTTATTTTTCATATAGTTCAATAATTGTTACCCTGTATATCCCTCATCCAGGAAGTTGATTTTGGGTTTATTTTAATACTGGCTAAGTACCCAGTGTTGCCTAGTTATGTATTTATTTCAGTTCAATAAGTCAATCTCCTCCTTTGCCCCCTCTCTCCCTGTCCATCTCCTCTAGTCACTCCCCTCCCCCCAATTCTCTGCCCATCTCTTCCTTTCCCTTTCTCTGTCCATCTGCTACTCCCCCCTCTCTCTGTCTAACCCCCCCCCTCCACCCCTCTCCCCAATTCTCTGGCCTTCTCCTCCTTTCCCTTTCTCTCTCCATCTGCTACTCCCCTCTCTCTCTGTCTATCTCCCTTTCTATGTCCATCTCTTCTTCCATCCTCTTCCCGTCCATTTCCTCCTCTTCCCTTTCTCTGTCCATCACTTCCTCTCACTCTCTCTCTGTGCTGTATAACGATATAATTTTGTATATGAAGGTAGTAACTGTTCTCGAAAGAACAGATACCATTGATGACCGTGCGCATTCGCACACATTTTCAGCTGTCCCCACCGAGGTACATCAGCAACACCTGTCCGTAGCTGAGGGTTTCAATTAATTATCATTTAGTTTAGAGAACCTGCACGGTCATCAATGGTATCTGTTCTTTCGAGTTAAAGGCTCCCCAGCCATTGACCGGCGTCTGTGCAAAGGCGCACAGGTTGCCCGAACTCTTACGGGAATTGTCACCTTAGTGTGTGCGAGTAATGAGTGGATGGGCAAATATCTATTAGGTACATTACGTATGTAAACTGTGGACAGTTGGGAATGTGTGTCTCATGGGAAGCGTGCAAGGGATAATTCCCTGCAGTCGCGCTATTCCCCTGTGTCCTCGGTGGCTCAGATGCCGGCACAGTAGCTCAGCGTGTTCGCTCAGAGGGTTAGCTGCCTTCTGTAATAAAGAAACTGAGTTAATAGATCAACGACGAACTGAAACGAGTGTCTTGCGACGTCCGCCCCGAGCAGTTGCAACGAACGAAAACGAACAAAATGAAAAAGCCGGCACGATAGCTCAGCGTGTTCGGTCAGAGAGCTGGTTGGCATCTGTAATAAAAACAGCTGAGTGAAAGGATCAACAACGAACGTGAACGGATGTCATGTGACGTCCGCAACGACCAAACACAACGCTCAACAACGAATAAAATGCAAATAAATAAATAAATAATAAATAAATAAGATCGATAGAGCGTCTGCCCTGTAAGCAGGAGATCACGGGTTCGAGTCCCGATCTGGGCACAAATTTTCAGCTGTCCCCACCGAGGCGTATCAGCAACACCTGTCCGCGACTGAGGTTTTCAATTAATCATCATATAAATTTGTAGCTACATTCAGCAGCATATGCGCATACTGTCAGCTGAACGTGTTCCAAATTGAACTGGTGTGAAAGAAGGAATAATCCAAACGTCACTCACACTGTGGCAGTTTTGCACGCATCTCAGTCTTTATGACATCGTATCTCCTGAACTGTGTGCCTTACAGTGATATAATTTTGCGCTATATTCAGCGCTATGTGTGGACACTGTCTGCAGGATGTGTCATACAGTCAGAAGTAATAAATTGAAACGTCGTGCCTGATGCGGCAGTTTTACTGCATGAACAGCGAAAATTTAGTAAGCGATAAACTATTTCACTTCATCGTTTTGTGGGGTTGTGAGCGTGAGAAATTTTCATAAGGGTTTGAAATTTTGTGTGAAGTCCGTTGCGAATCCCTACAGTGGTCACCATTGCAAATCACTAAGTGCTCTCGTTGTCAAATATCGGATATTGTACATAGCAGCAACACATTATACAACTTGTACATTATGCAACAAATAGTGTGGAACTATGGATTGAGCACATTGAAGATTGTATAACCATTGTATTCATTACTTTGAATCGTGCCACGCCTCTCACATCAATCAAGAAAACCATTTTTACAAATATGATAACGTTCAAAAGCCAAATACGTAACAAATATTTTCCCTTAATTCGCGTAACATTCTGCGAATCAATATCTTGGCCATCACACTTTCTAAAGTAGTTCATGTTCTTCGTCAGGGTTCAAGCTATCTTCTTACCAAATTTCACTGAAATCAGTTGAGTGTATTAGTAACAAAATTTAAACGTCATGCATGATGCGCATCTCAGTGGTAATGATATCATATATCCTAAACCCGCACAGCGATTCTTCCCAATCAGTAAAGTGATATATGTACCAAGTCTGGTTCAAATCCGTCCAGTTGTTTCGGAGGAGATGTGGAACATACACTCATTTTTATAACATGTATCAATATCTTTTTTCCATGAGCCGATTTTGATGAAATACAGTCCATACCGTGCCCCATAGCTACGCTGAAGTTACCAGGAAAAATCCCATAACAATCCTTCTAGTAGTTTGGAGATAAGTGTGTTCAGACGGAGAGACAGAGACAAGAAAGTTTTAATGAAACTTTAAATAACGATATTTTTTTCCCGTAATCTGATTTCGATGAATCGAAGCCTTTACGGTGCCCCAAGCTGCTCAAGTGAATAGCGATAAAAATCGTCTAGTAGTTTTGGAGATCAGCACGTTCAAATACAGACACGACGGTTTTACAGATTTACTGTTAGCATAGATTATTGCAATGTTCTTAGCAGACTAGCCAAAAAAATAAACGTAAACAATATCACACAGCATTATCAAGCTCTACAAAAGATGCTAGAAAATTTTCTGCAATGCTCGTCAAACTGCGGCATGCGGCCCGAATCAAGTATTCATGCGGCCTGTGGTTATCAGTCGTATTTTGCAGGTAATATGCACTAGCAACTAGCAGCCGGACCCTAAAAGGTCAACTAACTTAAGACCGCCTTAACAGTATAGTTTTTCTGCCCAGGAAAAAACAAAAATTCTTGCCGTACAGAGACAGCAATATTTTACGATGTACTAAATTTTAATTCGGCCGTGAGGAGTAAAATTAGCCCTTACCTCAGGGGCAGAAGAGTAGATACCGTGGCATCTACGGGGTTAGACGGTATGCGGCGGGAAATGTTTTATTGTCTGTCCTCCAGAACTGATAACCCACGAGCGTGCGTGACATATCGATCAGCTGCTGTGGTATATATAAATTTTAACATGGAAGCAACACGGATTCGTGAATGTGCATAATAAAGACGATCACCTTCATATGTTGTACATATCTGCAGCAAGGAATGTGAAATTAAATTAAGCCCGTTGTAATACAACGCAGTGAATAGAAGAAAAATGACATTCAAAACATATAGTAAACATTTTTGACCGCTTCTCAAATTGCATAATGTATTTAAATATCAGTACCAATACTGTTATTAATGAATTAATCGTAACACAACAGTTCATCAGGCAATTATAGTGTCACATCTTTCGGATCACTGTGGGTGGAAACAGTCTGAAACCCAATAGCCTATAAAACTAGGCTATTTGCTGAAACTGACAAACAAACAAATCGAATCTAAGAGAACAGCCAGTACGAAGTGTCCCGAATGGTGGCGACTTTTAACGATCAATATTAAGGGCGTGGGTCGGAGGCCAACTTATCAGGCCCGTATTATAGTCTGTCAATTGGCATTTCATAACATATTAATTCATGTGTACTACCTTTTAAGAATACGGTCGGTTCATTGCAACCACAGAGCCACTACACTGTGTCAGAATTGGCTCTTGAGCGAAATAGTATGATGACCACTGTTCTAGATGGACAAGTCACAATCTAATTTAATCCATGTTTAGACCCATCCATTTATCAAAATAGTCAAACATTTGATTTCTTCCTATCAGGCTTATTATGGGTGTTGATTAGTTTAGTATCAAATACATCAAAACGTAAAGGTAAAGTTAAAAACATTTATATGGTATGATTTTTCTTGAGGAATAAGAACGGATGATTGCTTCAAGGAAATTCGTACAGTGCTTGGAGAAAAATGTCCACATAAATCTACCGTATTCAGATGACTCATTGTGTTTCAGAATGTAGCCAGAGTTTTAATTATGCTTTCTGCTTCTATCAAATCCGTTATCAAACACATTAGAAAGTATCAGTGGAGGGAGCCACCAACTCCCATTGCTCTTATGTACTGTGGGACTATGCTCCATATAATTTATTAAGTTATATTGAACATATTTAAAAACTTCATTATTTACATTGCCTACGTCTGCACTGTGAGGTTCATAAGAGCAGGATTACATTAAATTTTGTAATTAGTGGCTATCAAGTAGCTTGACAAGGAAGCAGACATCACATTGTGACTCATGGTGCACAGAATGTTTAAAAAAATGCTCTGTCAATAACACCATTAACGTTGATGAAATCTGGATTTGCTTGAGCAATATTCCAACCAAGTTGCAAAATGTGTCAGATTTGGGAAGTACTAGTGAATCTGTTACACTCTTAAATCCATTTGTGTGAAGAAGAAAATAATGAGTGTTTCCTTCACCAAATGGGGAAAGTGGAAACATATAAAATATTCATCAAAAAATGATAATTGGAACATTCCCTACCTTAAGTCATATACCAAGACCTGACTGACAGTTTTATTATTATGAGAATGTTCTAATGTATCAACACAGGTAACGTAAGCCCTTGTAACCCTCCAGTAACATACATTGCCTTCAGCTGTAGGATAAAAACAAATTGTGTTAACAACTGTTTTTCCATTCTACAAATAACATAACAAATGTTCTTTATATAGGATAATTGTTGAATGTTAAGAATTTTGAAAGTTACTGAAGAACATTACTTTTTCACACTTGATTATTTGTAGTATAGGTAGTGGTATTATGTTCTTAATACACAGTCATCGGAAAATTATAGTAAAATGAAAGAAATTAAGGGATTAATTTGTATTTAATAACTCAGTAAAGATACATAAAAAGATGACATAAATGATAACGGTTAACGTTCATTTTGAACATACAACTGACAGAAAATTAGAATCCAAACATCACAGGTGTTGTCAGCTTGGTGCTTCTTTACCACTGTTGAATATAATCCAAAGAGTTAAGCCTGAGTGGAACATGTGGACAACACCTGTGTTCTATTGTTGGCCTTGCACCGAACCGTTTTGTGTTCCTCCGGCCGCTGCTAGGTGGTAGAACTCCTGGGTACATAAGATCGTAACATCGTGGTGGATAGCCTGGCTTGCAATATCCTATTGGAGGATGACACACCTTGCAGTCTACCTCAGCTCTATGTTCTGGACAGACTGTTGGACAGCGTGGTAAGTAGTTCTTCAAGACTCTTTCATATGCTTCTTTGCCGGCATTCGGATTGTATCGCCGGCAACATGTCATGTTATAACATTGCTGGAAAATCAAGCAGCAACTTATGAAGTATTAGTATGTGAAAAAATATGACTGCAATATAGTTTACATATGATTTACTAAGTGCACTCAATAAACACTTATGAACTTACAAAATTAGGCACCAGTTAAGTGAAAATATGCACCTTATTTTGCAGTCGTCAGTTTGAGTATTATTTTAATATTGCCGTACTCATGGTGAGTCTAGCCACAGTTAGGGGGCAGGAATCCTGGGTACATAAAATATTAACATCGTGGTGGGTAGCACGGCTTGCAATGCACTATTGGAGGATGACATATCTTGCAGTCTACCTCAGCTCTATGTTCTGGACAGACTGTTGGACAGCGTGGCAAGTAGGTTTTTAATACTCTCTCATATGCTTCTTTCCCAGCATTTGGATTGTAACGTCGCCAAGGTGTTTTGTTATAACATGCCTGAAAAATCAAGCAGCAGCTTACGAAGTATTCTGACATGAAAAAATGTGATTGCAGTATAATTTACATATGATTTACTAAGTGCACTTAATAAACACTTCAAAACTACAAAATTAAACACCAATTAAGAGAAATTATGCCTCTCATATTGCAGTCACCAATTTTTGAATATCATTTTAATATTGCCATATACATGGTGATTCTGTAAAAGTTTGTTAAAAACAATGAAAAAACTGTAAATGTCTTGCAGTATATATTTTCATAAGAAACACAGGGCCTACGAAGCCAGGTGGATATACAGAAATAAAATTCCTGCTGACCTTGTGGGCTGTTCATATTATTTCAATTGCTTTAATTTCATTCATACATTACAACACTAACATTCACAATATTCAGCAGAGAATAACCAGTTCCTGCTTAATATTACAGAATAACCCTGTATTGAATCTTTGCAACGAGCTAGTAAAATTATGTGTGTATAAGCTTTAAGAGAGATGACTAGTCAGTATTATATCAAAAATAATTTACCTAATATCGCCGCTGACAGTATTCTACATCGGGACGATTGGTATCCCTGATGAAACGAAGTTCACTAGTAGGTCGAATTTCATGTACCATAGTATTGGTGATGAGTGGTACACCTATTAGGTCGGGGGGACCCACACAACGGCAGAATCGCTGTAATAAGGGGTTATTTACTAGCTCTGTCCATTATTTAGAGGAAAGATTCACTAGTGTTGTAAAGTCATACAGTTTCTCAGTGAATCTTACTGTACAACAAACAATATCACAAATTTTTTGCAGAGTATTTCTCTCTTTTAATCAAAATGACTGATCACTGATTTTGCACAGAATGATTCCTATAGGGGATGAAATTTTTCATTTTGTTTGTAATAAAATTACATCTATTTCTCAGAGAGCATAACTTCACATCTGTAAACATAATACTACATTATCACCTGCCTTGGGAAATGTCTCTCTTAAGTTAACTGTCACACCCCGACACACAATTTAAGAAATAGTCAAATGAGCAGTAGAGATTTGTAGAAGCAAATGTAGTGACAAAAGAAGTTAAGTTGACTCCGAACCTATTAAGACATATGCCAAGGAAGTGAAACTTGCATGCTTAAGAGTTCACAAACATTTCCAAAAGCTGTGGATTCGTTGTCTCATTTTGTCTGTCTGGTTGGTATGGCTTTTTTTCCATCTTGATATGATACAGAGTTTTTGCAGTTTTGTATTATACTTCTCTGGTGTTCTATCAGCTTTCTCTTTTCTCCTCAGTAATTGCAATATGTCTTTTTTCCTTGAGCGGTCATGATCTTTTGAATCACTATGTGATCTCATAAGTACAATATCTTAACGGCTTCTTTTTTCAAGCAGCAGTGTTAATACATTACTTAATACTGAAATTTGTGTGTATTTATCTCACAATTGATTTTATTCTTTCCATTGTCTCACAATTTAAAATCTCCTATCAGCTCCAATTTACTATTTGTTGTTCTTGTATCTTTTACACACACATGTAGGAGTACTTATGAACTTAGTGAATATGTGATGGCAGTTTATAATTAATACCATGTGAAGTGTATCTGTAGTACCTTTGTAGTTATCTCAAATCATTCTTCAGAAATAGATAGTATTTGGCAATAGTTACATGACAGTCGAAGTTCATGCCCTGAGAGTGATATTTCTGACATTTTCTGAGAGATCTACTCTTCTTTGGGGAAACTACAATTTCTTGCTACATCATGAACATTTGCTTATCTCCATTCCACAAGAGAGATTTATGTGCCAGATGTGTTACTGTCTCTTTGTAATAATAAGGGAACTGTCACGAAGAGAAGTTACAAATAAAAGGAAATAGACACTTAAATTTTCTCACTAAGTGATAAACATGACACAGATAATGAAAAGGATTCATAGTGCAGATATTCTGTGACTATAGTTTGCAAAACATTACTCTTTCACTCAGTAAAACTAAAGTACAACTTCAGAAAGCCAAGATCGTTACTGTACAGCATTTATTTTGGCGACCAGTTTTAGCACAACACACACGTAAAAAAATAAAAATTGCATCACCTAAGTTCTGAGAGTTCCGGAACCTGTATAGAAAATTGGAATAGAGATCAACATAAACATCACTTCCGCCATTTTTATTACTCATGAAAACCACACATTGCATGTTGTATCTCCATACTGCAAGAGCTTCAAAGGTGGTGGTCCAGATTGATGTACACAGCGGTACCCCTTGCATAGATGCATGGCTGTATTTGTTGAGGCATACTATCCATGAGTTCATCACGGCACTGTTGGTCCAGATGTCCCACTCCTCAACAACAATTCGGCGTAGATCTCTCAGAGTGGTTGGTGGGTCACATCATCCATAAACAGCCCTTTTCTGGCCACTCTAGTCGAGCGATGTCGTTATCCTGAAGGAAATCATTCACAAGATGTACATGATGGGGGCGCGAATTGTCATCCATGAAACTGAGTCTCACCAATATGCTGCTGATATGGTCACACTATCGGTCAGAGGATGGCATTCATGTATCGTAGAGCCATTACGATGCCTTCCATGACCACAAGCGGCTTACATTGGCCCAACATAAGGCCATCACAAAACAGCATGGAACCTCCACCCTGCTGCATCCACTGGACAGTGTGTCTAAGGCGTTTAGCCTGACCAGGTTGTGTCCAAACACGTATCCGACAATTGTCTGGTTGAAGGCATATATGACACTCATCGGTGAAGAGAATGTGATGCCAATCCTGAGCGGTCCATTCAGCATGTTGTTGGGTCCATCTGTACCGCGCTGCATGGTGTCATGTTTGCAAAGATGGACCTCGCCATGAACGTTGAGAGTGAAGTTGTGCATCATGCAGCCTATTGCACACAGTTTGAGTCGTAACACGACGTCCTTTGGATGCACGAAAAGCATTATTCAACATGGTGCTGTTGCTGTCAGGGTTCCTCCAAGCCATAATCCATAGGTAGCAGTCATCCACTGCAGTAGTAGCCCTAGGGCTATCTGAGCGAGGCATGTCATCGACAGGTTTTGTCTCTCTGTATCTTCTCCGTGTCTGAACAACATCGCTTTGGTTCATTCCGAGACGCCTGAGCACTTCCCTTGTTGAGAGCCCTTCCTGGCACAAAGTAACAATGCGGACGTGATCAAACTGTGGTATTGACCATCTAGGCATGGCTGAATTACACACAACATGAGCCATGTTCCTCCTTCCTGGTGGAATGAAATGTCGTGTGGCTAGGGCCTCCCGTCGGGTAGACCGTTCGCCTGGTGCAGGTCTTTCAAGTTGACGCCACTTCGGCGACCTGTGCGTCGATGGGGATGAAATGATGATGATTAGGACAACACAACACCCAGTCCCTGAGCGGAGAAAATCTCCGACCCAGCCGGGAATCGAACCCGGGACCTTAGGATTGACATTCCGTCACGCTGACCACTCAGCTACCGGGGCCGGAGTCCTGGTGGAATGACTGGTACTTATCGGCTGTTGACCCCCTCCATCTAATAGGCACTCCTAATGCATGGTTGTTTACATCTTTGGGCAGGTTTAGTGACGTCTCTGAACAGTGAAAGGGACTGTGCTTGTGATACAATATCCACAGTCAACATCTGTCTTCAGGATTTCTGGGAACTGTGGTGATGCAAGACTTGTTTTGATGTGTGTACATTACCATCATCAGCTCTTCTGCAGTACATTTCACTGAACCTTGATCAAATGCATACTATACCATATTGTGTGAGGCGTGTTTTTTTTAAGTAAGTACTGCTTTGAAATTAAAAATAGACGTGCTAAGACATCTCAATAATTTTATTTTTACATGAAAGCCTGTACCTTAATCTACTTTTTTGCATAATTTACGTCAATATTGAGGCACTTGTCACAACGTTGTACCAGTTTTTGAATACCCTCCTCATAGACGTCTGCCACCTGACTTGTTAACCACTGCATCACCACTGTTTTGACTTCATCATCGCCTTGAAGACGCTGACCACCCAGGTGTTTCTTCAAGTGCAGGAACAGATGGTAGTCACTGGGCGAAAGATCGGGGCTGTACAGAGGATGATCTAGAGTTTCCCATCGAAAAGATGTGATGAGACCTTTGGTCTGATTCGCCACATGCGGACGGGCATTGTCTTGCTGCAAAATGATGCCCTTGCTCAACTTCCATGGAGCTTTCATGGGATAGTTCACTTTATTTTCAAATATCTACCAGTGCAGTGTCATCAGCATCTCTGTGACCCTCACCCAAGGGTCAACAAATCTGTGATAATTTGTTCTGCCCTTCTTCACTACCATTCAGCACCTCCAGTTAGTCATATTTGGTAAATGTTCACATACTTGAGCAGTATTCTAGGCTGGGTCACTACTCTGATATCCTGATCCGAGAGTCCGAGAGTTCGAACAGCCTGCCAGAAGGCATGGGCATAGACAACAGCTGCTAGCTGACACCACTATAACAGGCGAGCCCTCCTGTCTCTGCCATAGTGCTGTGAGTGGGCCGTGCAAGCCTACTGGCACGAAAGGCGGCCCTATAAAGCTGGCAGCGCAGGGGCTCAGTCATGTTCTGATTGCGCCCTGGTATCATATGTTGTACTCATAATTGTTTGGTTCCTTATCTTGCTACATCTAGGCTCTCGATTTGGTCCACTCTTTGGCTTGCCATATTGTTGTGTTGGTCCATAGCTGTTGTTGCCGTTGTAGTCTTCATTGTTGTCCATAGCTGTTGTCTTTCTGTCGACACCCTCGACTGGTCAGCAGGCGTCTCCGAGGCATGTCAGATTCTGGTTACTGGAATTGGTGAGGAGATAAAAGATTCCTGGTGCATTATGGACACGGGACTTGTACAGCTCGTGGAAAAGCAACAATAACAGCTGCCCCTGCAGAGCAAAAGGAGGATTTGCAGTGTCTGAAACAGCACTTTGCAGCTTTTCAGGTTTCTGATGACGCTCTATAATGGTCGCTCTCCCTCTCTTGGGCTTCACTGGAGACAGTTTTCTTACTTAGGAAGAGCACTCCCCTCTCAAACACCATGGCACTTACTTTTGAGGAAATGTGTTTGTTGCTGTCGACCTATCACTAACAACGGTTCCATATGGCTGCATCACGCCTCGATTTCCACCAGTACCACAAGCAAGTGGGCCAGTCTTACCACATGTGGGTGACAGATTTGCAAGGTCTGAATCATTGTTGTGATTTTATCTCTGCCAACCCATCATGCAAAACCTCAAATGCCAATTCCCTGATCCGTAACATCATTGTCCAAATTGGCTCCCATTTCAGAAGTTCGCACTGCAGCCCTGAAGCTTGACAATCCTTCCTTGGACAACAAACTGAAAATAACACACTCTTTCAAGACTGCGCAAGCAGCGAATGAACGTCTTATGGTCTGCCCCCAGATCGCTGTGGTTCAACCACCGCCATGGGGATGGAATTCTCACAAGCCTTCTTCCCGACAGTAGCTTAGTGATTCGTCACTTTTGGGCGTATCAATGTACTTTTGGGCGTATCAATGACGTCTGAGCAGCCAATCCAGCTGTGTCGGCACAAAAAGTGGGGTCTGTCATCTTTTCATGACTGTTTTGTGATACACCAATGGGCAGACTGTCCTGGTTGTTGGGTCACTGCACTCTTTGTGGCAAGGATGGACATCTCCGAACTCTCTGCCATCTGCCGTCAAGTCAGGTTAACCCCACTTCTGACTTGAATCATGGGGCGGTGCATGAACTTCAGGCCATTCCCCAGGGCAATCCTGGCGCCCCCAAGTTGTTTATTGATTTCACAATCGTTCATCAGAATGTTCGTTTCCAAGTCGAGATGGGAGCAATGGTTTCCCAGGTCAATATCCCAACATGCACTCATCTGGGTTACCCAGCGTTGGCCCTGCCCTCTCGCAATTTGGTTGTATAATGGTGGCAGCTCTGTTCCCCTCAGAGGTCAATTCACCACTATGGCAACATACAAGATGGTTATATGGTGACTAACACTGTATGTTGTCATCAGTCATTCCACTGGCAACATTTTCGGCCTGGATACTTCCTCACTGATTGGGTTCTCCATCACAGATGAAGTTCAGGTCGTCTTAGACACAGTCCCTTCCAGGAAGTTGGTGACCTTTGTGCCTCTTTCGCATCCTTGTTTGAGCCTAGCCTGGGGTGTGCCACGAATTTTGAGGCACATATTTCTTTACGTCCGGATGCAGTGCCCTGTTTCTGTCGAGCACGTCCTCTTCCTGTCTCCTTATGGACGGAAGTTAAGCTCGAACCCGATCTTCTTCATGATCCTGGGGTAATGGAATCGGTCAAAACTAGTGCTTGGGCCACACCCCTGGTCGTGGTCAAGAAACCAAATGGCTCCCTCTGGCCTTGTGGCGATTTTAAGTCGACAATCAATGCCCAAGCTCTGGTGGAAGGTCCTCTCCAAGCTTGTTGTAGGCGAATGTTTTTCTAAAATATACCTTGCTGATGCTTGCTTACAGATTCCACTAGATGAGGAATCACAGTGCATTGTCGTCATCAGTAAGCCATTTGGCTTATACAAATACAAGTGTTTGCTTTTGGGATCTCTTCTGCTCCAGTGATCTTCCAGAGATACCTGGAACAGTTAACCAAGTCCATCCCTGCGTGTAGCAATTACCTTAATGACTTAATTGTTATAGGTACTATGTGGCTAAACCGCCTGCTTAAGCAATGTTCGCTTTTTTCTACGTTGTGTGATGCAGAGCTTAAGTACCAATTGCACAAATGCCAGTTTTTCCAGGAACAAGTGGTCTTCTTCAGCCACTTGTTCACCAAATACATAATTTAGCCATTGACCATAATGTTACTGCTATTGACTCTCTCCCAGGTCCCCAAAACCTACAGGAGGTGCAGGCTTTTTTTGGAAAAAAGTGAATTATTATTCTAAGTTCCTTACACAGGCAGCACACATTATGCATCCCCTCAACCACTTGCGGAAGAAAGGTGTTCCGTTTCAGTGGTCAGAGACCTGTGAACAAGCCTTCACACAGCTGAAGCGCATGCTACGGTCTGTATACTGCCTTACACCCTTTTCCCCATCACACCCCTTGTTTTGGCGGCAGATGTTTCTCCCTATGGCATTGGTGCAGTGCTGGCACACTGTAATGATGATGGTACAGAGCAACCCATCGTGTATGTCTCAAAAACTCTGACATCTACCCAACTCAGTTACTCCCAGATCGAGAAAGGGATCATATTTTCTGTGAAGAAATTGCAGGTGTACCTTTTGGATCCCAGTTTACTCTCATTACAGACCGTAAACTGCCAGTAGCACTCTTGGGCCACACTCTCAGCTTCCAGAGTGGTCCACCCAAAGGATCCAATGTTGGGATCTTTTCCTTTGCTCCCACAATTACACCATCAAATAAGAGCCTACCGCACAGCATGCAAACGTGGATGCCCCATCACGTTTGCCCTCAGGCCCAGACCCAGCATTCGACGATCTGGAGCTCTCGTGTTTTCACATTGCCATGGATGTGTGTCCCGTTACTGCAACCTAAGTTGTGGCAGACACACACCTTGATCCTATCTTGCAGTGTGTCGAACATTATGTGCTCCTTGGATGACCCACTTGTTTTTTGAAGTCAGCTGCTCCCGAGCTCTGGGCCTGGGCCCACCTCTCTCATCATTTGTCCATTGTCTCGATGTGGAGGTGAGTACCCACTGTGTTGTAATCCCAACTACCTTACACGCTCACATTTTGGGACTCCTCCATCGTGGGCACTGGGGTATGTCACAAATGAAAGCCCTTGCCTGGCGACATGTCTACTGGCCAGGCCTGAAAAAAGACATGGAGGCTATTATTTGACCCTGTTCCACCTGTGCTCGCCATTGGGCTGCTCCGCCTCAAATCTTTTGCCCCCTGGACTACACCCCGTCACCTTTGGAATTGCATTCACGTAGATTTTGTGGGCCCCTTCCTCAGCTCAATGTAGCTTATTGTCGTGGACGCTTATTCAAACAGCCCCTCTGTTGTCGACATGGCGTCCACCACCACAGCTGCCATGCTCAATGCCCTTATGCAGATTTTTGCCATTGAAAGGCTTCCTCACACTATCGTAACTGACAATGCACCCCAGTTCACAACTATGGCCTTCAAACAGTTCTGTGTTGCTAATGGCATCGAACACCTACGTAGCCCTCTGTTTCTACCTTCCTCCAATGGTGAACTAGAGTGGATGGTGTGCACATTTAAGCAACAAATGTTGTAGGCCATGGGTGTGTTTAACATGGCACTGGCACTCATCATGGTCCTGAACACCAGTACATGACCTTAGACCAGCAGAACTCCTCTATGGTCGACAGCCATGTACCCTTTTCCGTCTCCTGGCACCCCAACCCAAGGAACCCCAGACCCAACATACCAGATGGTACCCTCCTGGTTCCTCTGTTTGGACATGTTCCTACAGGGCAGAACCCTCATGGCTGCCAGCTACGGTGGTAGCCACTCATGAGTTGTGTCTTATGACGGTTGACACCCCAAAAGGTTTGGAGCATCAGCATTTGAACCAACTCTGTCCCCACCTTCAGCCTACCTCTCCAGCGGAGGACTGCTCTCAGTTGGAGTCGCTGCCCTCACACATCCCTCCACTTCACACGTACCATTTGGACTCCAGGACCCTGTAAGCAGCTCCTGTAGGCACAGGTATGGAGGTCAAAACATTACCACAGCCTCCACCAGCTCCACGGTCATTCCGCACCCTGCAGTCCCCCAGCACAATGCCCAATGTCCATATTCCTTCTCCCAGATGGCAGCCTCCATTGATGGGGCACCACCTGTTCACCTCTCAAAATATCGGCCAGAATGCTTCAGGCTCTATGTGCCCATTTCAGACAGGAGGGATCTGGTGTCCCACTCCAACAGTTTGGACAGCCCACCAGAAGGCATGGACGTAGATGACTGCTGCTAGACAGCCCCCTATAACCGGCAACCACTGCTGTCACCGCTGTAGTGTTGTGCAAGGGCCACGCCTGCTACGCCAACCTATTGGCACTAACAGTGGCCTATCAAGTGAGCAGCACAGGGGCTCAGAAGTCAGTCATGTTGTGACTGCACCCTGTTATCATGTGTCATACTTATCGTTGTTAAGTTCCTAATCTTCCTATGTCTAGGCTCTCAATTTGGTTCACTCTTCGGACTTGCCTTACTGTCATATCCATCCATAGCTGGTGTTGTTGTCAGCTTTGTTATTGTCCATAGTTGTCTTTCTGTTGTTTTGGCGGCTCACCATCAATGCCCTTGGCCAGTCGGCCAGTGTCTCCAAGTCATGTCTGATTCTGGCTACTAGAAAATGAGTGTTTTGTAAGCAAGTAGAGTGATTACATTTCCCTACTACCACTGAACCGAAGTTTGCCACATGCTTTACCTATGACTGAGCGAATGTAATCATTCAATTTCATATGTCTAAAAATTGTTACAACCAGATATTTGTATGAGTTGATTAATTCCATTTGTGGCTCATTGATATTTTAGTCTAAGGATACTACGTTTTTTTTCTTTTTCTGAAGTGCACAAATTTAGATTTCTGAACATTTAAAACAAGCTTTCATACTTTTCACCACTCACAAACCTTATCAACATCTGACTGAACATTCTGGCTGCTTTTTTCTGAAAGTATTTCATTATACGAGGGTAAGTCAATTATTATCTGCAATTTAGTTATATTATGTTTATTTTGGTAGTACTGTAGTCTTACGTTGATGATGCATGTTGTGTTTATATGTTGTTATATCTTTGCAATTATCAAGCTGCTATCTTAGTTTCATTATCACTGCTGTTCAAATGGCTCTGAGCACTATGGGACTTAACATCTATGGTCATCAGTCCCCTAGAACTTAGAACTACTTAAACCTAACTAACCTAAGGACAACACACAACACCCAGTCATCACGAGGCAGAGAAAATCCCTGACCCCGCCGGGAATCGAACCCGGGAACCCGGGCGTGGGAAGCGAGAACGCTACCGCACGACCACGAGATGCGGACTTATCACTGCTGTGATGTTGATCATGGCTGCTTGGCTGTCTACTTGCAACAAAGATGAGCAACGTTCAGTGATCTATTTTTTGTGGTCAGAAGACGTATCAGGGACTGAAATTCATCGAAAACTTTCGGTACAATACGGAAACAGTGTTTTCCTACAATGGAGTGTCTACGAACGGCTTGCAAATTCCGAAATGGTCTCACAAGTGTTACGCATGATGGAGGAGGTGGACGACCGTTTACCGCCACAAGTGAAGAAACCACTGAATGTCCACGTGAAATGATTCTCTTAAACATATGAGTAACTACTGACAAAGTGGTCACAGTTCTGCCTATGAAATCATCAGCAACAGACTTGGGTTTCATAAATTTTGTGCAAGATGGGTCCCAAAACAACTCACACAGTTGCATAAACAAATGCACTTGGACATCTGCAAAAAACATTTGGATCACTATAGTAACGAAGGGGACAACTTCTTGGACAGGATCATTACTGGTGATGAGACATGGATCCATCATAACAAGCCAGAGAGTAAATGGCAGAGTATGGAATGGAAACATCCAAATTCACCATGCAAGAAAAGGTTCAAGACCCAACCGTCCACAGAAAAACTGACGCTTATGGTTTTTTGGGATGCACAAGGTCCAGTACTGGAACATTATGGGGAAAGGGGCACAACGACAAATAGGGTACGTTACAGTGAGATGCTTACTGCCAGGCTAAAGCCTGTAATTCGAAGCAAACACCTTGGATTGCTGTCAAAAGGTGGTGTGTTGTTGCATGACAATGTCAATCTGTATACTGCTGCCCACACTGCTGAAACGCTCCAGAAACTGAAATTTGTAGTTTTGTATCATCCTCCATATAGTCCCGAGCTTGCCCCTTCTATCACTTGTTTGGTCCACTCAGTCATTAAGGGGCCATCGATTTGCCTCGGACGAAGAAGTGAAAGAAGCGGTGCATTCCTGGTTCGCAGCTGAAAAGAGAACCTTCTTTTAAGTGGCATCAGGAAGCTTGTACAATGATGGACCAAGTGCTTTGAAACGCAAGGAGACTATGTCAAAAAATTATGTTCTTGTAAGTTTCCTATTTGATTACAATAAAATTTTATAACTTCTTTGTGGATAATAATGGACTTACCCTCGTAGATAACCACATTATTTGCGAAAAGTCCGAGGATACTATTATCATTGTCAGCATTGTTATTAATTTACAGTCTGAACAGCAAGAATCTCAACACACTTCCCTGGTGCAGCACCTGAAGGTGGCATCCTCCCTATGAAGAAATCCTCAGTCCAGTCACAAATTTTGCTGGATACCACTTACAATGGTGCTTTCAATAATAAGCATAAGTTTGGTACTGAGCCAAATGCTTGTTGGAAGGCAGGAAATACTGCATATACTTAGTTGTTTTGACCCATAGCTTTCAGTATATCTTGTGAGAAAAACAAGTGTTGGGTCTCACATGCAAGATTGATGCATTAGGAACCCAAGCTTGTGGCAATGGAGGAGGTCCTTCTGTTCAAGACACCTGACTACATTTTTAGCTCAGAACACATTCTAAAACTCTACAGTGAATGGATATCAAGGATATTGGACAGTAGTGTATTGGGTGATAACTTTGTGGATCACTTCTGATACCCTTCTTGGAGAGAGGTATGGCATTGCTTTCTTTCAACCACTGGGCAAGGTGCTAACACAGCTTCACATTTGGTAAAGAATCTGACAAGGATTCTATCGGGCCCTGGACCTTTGTTCATTTTTAATAATTTCAGTTGTTTCTCAATGACTGGATGAGATATGGTTAGCATATTGGGTTCACATTTGTGAGGACAACAGTTCAAATCCCCAAATGGCCATCCACAGTTACGTTTTCTGTGATTTCTCTAAACTGCTCCAGGCAAATCGCAGGATGGTTTCTTTGAAAAAGGCACAGCTGATTTCCCTGCCCATTCTTTCATGATCTGAGCTTGTGCTCAGTCTCTAATGACTGCACTGTCGATGGTATGTTAAACTCTAATTTTACATTCTTCCTGTTGTCTCTCAACATGGCTGACACAATATCTATTTCACTCCTCTTTGTATGCCTCAAGAATTAAACTGAGGTAATACTACTGGATTTTTCTTTGTAAGGGAACATTTTAAAACAGAGTTTGACATTTTTGCTTTTGTTTTGCTACCCTCAATTCCTGTTCCTATCTTGTCCATTAGTATGTGCACACTAACTTTGGTACGTACCACTAACAGCTTCTACATTTGACCAGATTTTCTTTGGGTGTTGTGAGAGATTTTTCAACAATATTCTGTGACAGTAGCTGTAAAGTCTTCATGCATTGCCCTCTTGACAGCCAAACACATTTAATTGAACATCTTTCTATCTGTAGACCAAGGCTTTGTTTTACACCTATTATGCAGTAATCTGTTACTTTAGAAATTTCTTTACAGTGATGGTCTACCCTGGAGGGCTCTTCCATCATCAACCATTCTATCAAGTGCATCATCAACTGTTCTTTTAAACTTGAACTGCACTTCTACATGATCCTGTTCAGTGGTAAATGTTTCATATTCCTCTTATCTGATCTGCTAAACATATCAATCTTTCCACATGTTTTAGTTATCTGTTGTACTGTGGTAATAATCTGAAACTGTATCTTGGTTGCTGATAGCAATTTCAATCTGGACATGCTCAAAGTGATCAGGTTTGTATGTTGCCATTAGAACTGATTTATTTCCATTGTGAGTGAACTTCAGACCTACCTGTTCTAGGTATTTTCTAGAGCAAACATTTAGTAATGTTCCAGAGGATGTTTTCCCATGCCCACGACTTACAAAACTGTCTACTGTGACAAAAACACAATCTTCACTTCCTGTCAGCCTATTCTTTAGTACACTTCTATCAATTCTGGGTTTTAACCAGCTTTCTTCCCTAGTTTTACAATGAATTCCACTGCAAATTCTGGCTCATTGTGGCAAATGCTTTGGCAGTTAAATCACTAGGATATCAATACTTTCACCTGAAGTAGGCACTGCTTTGGACCTGACTCTTGATACAGCTCCCCTACTGCTGTTATTAGCTGGACTGGACCGAGAGTTGCCTAATCTAAATAACTGTTGTGTGCACCCTGCACACAGTTAGTTGCTTGGGTTGCAACCTCTGATGTTTAGTGCATACCTGAACCATCTAGGAAGATTCTACCATTCTCAGCCCTATGGGGCAAATCTAGGAAGTCACAGAATAGCTTTAAAAGTTCTAGTTCAAGCTTTCCACTAAACTCAGAATCATGGAGTCACTATCATTCCAGGGATCATTATGGCAGATTGTGATCTTTATTAAAACTCTGCGAGCAAGGCTGGTCTCAAGCTTCTCTGCCAGCCACTGGAATATCCAATTATGACCTTGGAGTCCCAACAACAGGCATGTCCATTTGAAATATTACATGTTTTATGTTTCTTACACCACACATTATAACAACTGATTTAGGGTGTCACTATGTAGCATTATGAATATTTCTTGCAATGGCTGTGTTGTGGGTTGCACATGATCTGCACTATAACAGCCAGTCAATTGACTGTTTCAGCCAGAATGCAACAAATCTGTTGCATAAGTAACAATATTAAAATTTCCTAAATGTTCCAGGTAATTGAGCATTACTTAATATTAACTACTGGTACTTACTGAAATGCCTTCTTAAAACAAAGAATAAGTGGTAACTAATTTCTTGTTGGCAAATCTTTTGCAGTTTTAAACATGAAATATAACACAGTTATCTGATGCTGCTTTTGCAAAGGGTCATCTGTCACAGTTCAGGAATAAAGGCATTTTGGAATGCATTACAAATATTTTTACCTTGGTTTAAGAAAACCAGTGTGCAAGTCTCCAGCCTACATGTTTGAAAATAACTGGGGTTTCACATTTATGTGGCAGCTTCTGTATCCAGATGTCCTGATTTTTGTGGGATGTCCCAATTTTTATGGGTGTCATGACTCATGCTGTGTAAACTTTATGTGAAACACCACATATAACAACTTTTGAGAAGTGTTTCCAAACCGACTTTCTGAAGGCATTCATGTCAGTAAGTTAGAATGTGGTGTGCCAGGTCGTCATCAGCTGACAAACTAAACAGGCTCCTCAGTACATGCTCAAAATGTACATTTCACAAACACTCAATAGCATGGCTTCCACTGCTAAATTATTATCACCATGCCACTAGTTTCTGAACAGTGTTTCATCTTATCCTCCCACTTGCCCATTGTCTAGCTGCATCTTCCCTTGTCACACCAGTTAGCACTTTTTTTACTTGTGCTGAAGCATGTCAGAAATTTTTTATTACCAGCCTAAAGTTGGACTTTTGATGACATAACAGTACTTTTGACTGCAGTTGTACCAGTGCACCTACTCTGTTCATTATACATCATATGGAAATAATCATCTAATGACAAAAGGTTTATGGCCTGTTTTTTTAATGACCCAACCTTTATGTCAATATCTCATTGATTTTCTAACTTCCAGTCCTTAATCCGCATTTTATGCTGACAGGATCTGAGAATACTAGTGGCAACATTCTCTTATGATTCATTTGGCAGCACTGCTCTTGTTGTGACAGTGCCACATTTACAGTGCCGCCACGACAGCACGCGCAAACGGCAATAGAGGCGCTCCGCAACTCGGCTGAGCGCGGGAGCGCCACCTAGCTATGAACGACGCTGGCCGCACGTCACGGCACGGCAGTCGAATAAGAGATACTGAGTTATCATGTAACCAGCTATTGTTTCTAAGTGAGTGTGTTTGAATATCCACGCAATTATTGGTGATTAAAGGTTATAACACTTTTTGGCGACGAGGTCGGATATTTTCACTGCGTTATGGATTTGTGTGTTCGTGACGGGGCAGACATGGAACAGCTTATGCAAGCGCTCATTGAACAACAAACACAGCTGACGGCTGCAATTCAGGCGTTGTCGACGTCGCTTACTCATCGTCTGTCTTCCTCTTCTCCGCCTCCATTCCCTCCTTACGACGAGGCCGCTGAAGACTGGGAGGTTTATGAGAAGCGTTTGCGGCAACACTTCTTGGCTTTCGGCGTTGTCGACGCTCCTATGTGTAAGTCGTTATTTCTATCTTGGATTTCCCCACGGATCTATCAGCTGCTATCTCAGTTAGCACCTCTGCGGGAACCTGCCTCTCTGTCCTTCCAAGAAATGTGTGACTTATTGTCTAACTATTACCGAAAAAACATCCACGTCGTTGCCGCCCGCGTGGCGTTCTACCGGTGTCGTAAACAGCCCCATCAATCTTACCGGGCTTGGGCGGAGGAACTACACGGTCTGAGTAGGTAATGTGAGTTTGTCACGGACACTCATCATGAGTCTTATGCTGATTCAATGGTTAGGGATGCTATTCTACGGCTTGCTCCTGATAAAGAAGTTCGGCAACGTGCCCTACAGCTGCCAAACCCGTCGTTGTCGGAAGTTCTAAGCATCGCTCAATCCTTTGGTGTCTCACGCTGCTGGCGCGCAAATAGACGCGTGGTGTGATGTAGGCGCTGTACAGTCAACTTTCGGACAATTTGCCTGTTTCACAGGAGAACGAAGATGTGGCGGCGGTTCACTCGCGTAAACAACGTCGCGTTGGGCCGCAACGCTCGCAGCGAAAACAGCGACCACAGAAGCAGGTTCGTTCCGCACTTGCTTCTTGCCCACGTTGTTTCGTACAGCATGACAGGGCCGCGTGTCCAAAACGTTGGGCCACCTGTAATTCCTGTAGGAAAAAAGGCCACATTGCTTCTGTGTGTCAGTCCCCTAAAGTTCCTGTCGACGAGGACGAGGCATCGGACATGGATGTTAACTGTGTGCTTTCTCAAACAAATAAGTTGTTTGTTACTGTTCGTGCTCTGGATAAAGACATTCGCATGCAAGTGGACACTGGCTCTGCAGTAACTCTCATTAATTCTCGCACGTATTTGGAGTTGGGCTCCCCTTCCTTGACTCCAGTTACGCGAAATCTGAGAACTTATAATAAACAAAAAATTCCTATCATTGGCCAGTTTGATGCTTCCACTGCCTACAAGTCTGTTGTTAGGCCCCTCACGTTTTATGTGGTGGATCATGCGGGCACTGAAAACCATCATGCGGGCACTGAAAACCTGTTCGGTTATGATGCTTTCCAGTTGTTCGGGTTACCATTGATGATGATGTGCACCTCATGTCTGAGGATATTCCGTATCAACAGCTGGATGGATTGTGTTCTGAATTTTCGTCCGTGTTCTCTGCTGGTCTGGGTCGTGCCAAGGATTTTGAAGCCCACATTACTCTTAAACCTACAGCTCGCCCCAAGTTTTTCCGGGCACGCTCTATTCCGGTGGCGTTGCGTGCGCCTGTCAAGGCTGAGATAGACAGGTTAACAGCTTCAGGGATTCTCCTTCCTGTTACCTCCAGCGAATGGGCATCGCCCATCGTGGTGGTTTCTAAACCAAACGGGAGTCTGCGATTGTGTGGTGATTTTAAAGCCACTGTCAACGCTCAGAGCCTCATTGACACTTATCCTCTTCCCCGTCCTGAGGAGTTATTTACCAAGCTCGTTGGGGGCCAGTTCTTTTCCAAACTTGACTTATCGGAGGCGTACCATCAGTTGCCGTTGGATGCTTCTTCCAAGGAATTTCTCGTCATCAACACTCCTTGTGGGTTGTATCAGTACCAGCGGTTACCATTTGGCGTCGCTAGCGCGCCGGCCATTTTTCAGCGGTTTTTGCAATTTGCGTTCCCTGTTTCGAGTTTTGCATTCGGCTGGGTTGAGGTGCAATCTGGACAAGTCACAGTTCTTCCAACCCGCCATTGTGTATCTTGGTTTCCACTTGTCCCGTGAGGGTATACGTCCTCTACGTCAGCACGTTGCGGCCATTAACGCTCTACTCCGGCCGTCTACGGTCAAAGAACTTCAGGCATTTCTAGGCAAGATTGCTTATTATCACAAATTCATTCCATCCGCGGCGGCGGTAGCTCATCCTCTGCATCAGCTGTTACGCAAAAACGTCCCTTTCTGTTGGTCCGACAAGTGTGAGCAGGCTTTTGTCCGCCTGAAGGCTCATTTGCAGTCGGCGCCTTGTCTTGCCACATTCCGTCCGGGTCAGCACTTGGTTCTGGCGACTGACGCGTCACAGTATGGCCTAGGGGCTGTTCTCGCCCATCGGTATGAGGATGGGTCGGTACGACCCATCGCCTATGCTTCCAAGACCCTCAACGATGCGCAACGGCGTTACTCTCGAATCGAAAAGGAGGTGCTCGCTATCATTTATGCTCTAAAAAAGTTCAGCGTTTTTTGTATGGTTCTAAGTTTCACCTCATCACCGACCACAAGCTGCTGGTCTCTCTGTTCAGCCCATCGGCGTCGCTTCCGGATAAGGCAGCTCACCGCCTGCAACGTTGGGCCTTATACTTCTCGTTTTCACTATGAGATTCACTATCGCCCCACGGCCCAGCACGCCAACGCTGACGCATTGTCGCGATTGCCGATGGGCCCCGACCCGGTTTTCAATCGTGATGAACTACTGTTTCCACATTGATGAGGAAGAACGTCGTGCGGTCGAGGGTTTTCCACTTACAGGTTCGCAGGTCGCGTCGGCTACTGCGCGGGACCCGGTCCTGCGTCAGGTGATCGGTTTTGTTCAATGGGGTTGGCCGGACAGGACCAAGGGCCGGGCATCGGATCCCCTTCGCAACTACCATGCCTTGCGCCTTCGTCTGTCTGTTCGTGATGGTGTTGTTCTTCTGGCCACGGATGGCGCATTTCCACGGGTCGTGGTGCCAGCCTCTCTTCGCAAAGATTTTCTCAAACTGTTGCATGAAGGCCATTGGGGGATTTCTCGGAGTAAGTCCCTGGCCCGCAGGCACGTTTATTGGCCCGGTATTGATTCGGACATCGCCCACATGGTTGCTGCGTGTGGTCAGTGTGCTTCACAACTGGCTGCACCTCGTACAATGCCCTCTCTGTGGCCTGATCCGGCGCAACCATGGGAACGGGTGCACGCTGACTTTGCCGGCCCCTTCCTCGGTACTTATTGGCTACTGTTGATTGACGCCTTCTCGAAGTTTCCGTTTGTTGTTCGATGTCCGTCGCCCACCACTGCGGCGACGACGCTGCCTTTGTCCAAAATCTTTGCGCTAGAAGGTCTTCCATCCACGATCGTCACGGACAATTGCCCTCAGTTCTCTTCGCAGGCCTTCCGTGATTTTTGTACTGGACAAGGGATTCATCGTGTTACAGCACCGCCCTTCCATCCGCAATCAAATGGGGAGGTCGAGCGACTTGTCCGCACTTTCAAAAGCCAGATAAAAAAAATTCCTTAGTGATTTTTCCACAGATGACGCTCTGCTGCAATTTCTGAGTTCTTATCGCTTCACGCCTCTGGGTGATCGCAGCCCTGCTGAACTCTTGCATGGCCGCCAACCGCGCACTCTACTGCACCTGCTTCACCCTGTCAGGCCTTGTGCTGTGTCCCCTAGTGCGGGAAAATACTCGGTGGGCGCCGACGTGTGGGCACGAGGGTATGGATCTCGCCCTAAATGGATTCCAGGGGTGGTCACGGCTCTTCGCGGCCGCCGGCTTTGTGAAATACGTACGGACGACGGCACGGTTGTTCGCCATTTCGACCAGATGCGCCCACGAGTGGTGGCCACGCCGGTGCCACCGCCCCTTCATTCGCCTCCACCAGCCCGAGACGCCAGTCCTGTCGCTGATGCCGATGTACCGTCCGCGTTGCTGCAGCCGACGTCGCTACCGCTTCCGCGTACGCCGGAACCGGCCCCAGTCGCGACGCCGCCTTCTCCGGGACCCATCTCGCTGGAGCACACCCCTAGGTCCACGACACCTATGGATGCTGCTCCGGAGTTTTCACCAATCATCTCGTCCAGGAGGCACATTCCACGCACGAGCTTCCGTCCTGGACATTTTCGACCATACTCCCGTGTCTCTCCGCGGGATCTTCTAGGGGCCTCACAAGAGGCCATGGATGTCTCCGCACTGTCAATGTCTCCAAGGAAGTGAGTTTTTTTTTTTTTCAAGGGGGGAAAAGTGTTGTGACAGTGCCACGACATTTACAGTGCCGCCATGACAGCACGCGCAAATGGCGATATAGGCGCTCCGCAACTCGGCTGAGCGCGGGAGCGCCACCTAGCTATGAACGACGCTGGCCGCACGTCACGGCACGGCAGTCGAATAAGAGATACTGGGTTATCATTTAACCAGCTATTGTTTCTAAGTGAGTGTGTTTGAATATCCACGCAATTATTGGTGATTAAAGGTTATAACAGTTCTATAATGTGCAATATTCTTATATTTTGCACACTCTTACACAGGGAAACAACCAGAAAGGGCCAAAATAGAGAGAAAGAAACATGTCTTTTTTTAAAGCATATCATCAGTGTAGTGACCATCACGCTTTTTCTCTCCTACAATTCCTTGTGATTAATAATAGTAGATTTGTTGTTTAGCCTAAAGACTGGTCTGATACAGCTCTTCACTGTAGTATATACTGTGCAATTCTCTTCCATCCCTGCTGACGTGTTGCAATCTACATCAATTTTAACCTGCTTTCTGTAGTCAAGCCTTGATCTATCTGTACAATTTTTACCCCAATGCTTCCCTCCATTATAAAATTATTGATACCTTGATGCTACAGGATGTGTTCTATCAATCTACCAGTTATTTTTGTCAAGTTGTGCCACAAAGTTCTTCTCTCCCTAATTTGATTCAGTATCTCTTTCTTACTTACTCAGTCTACTCATCCAATCTTCAGCATTCATCTCTAGCACATTTTAAAAGTGTTTATTCTCTTATTGCCTGTGGGCTATTGTTTATTTTCTATGTTTCATATCCATTTAAGGCTACACTGCAGACAAATATTTTTAAAGAAGCTTTCTTAACTCTTCGGTTTATATTAGATATCAACACTTCTCTTTTTCAGCAGATTTCCTTGTTACTGTCTGTCTGCATTTTGTATCCTCTTTACTTCTGCCATTTTAAGTTGTTTTTTGTTTTTTTTTACAAACTTTTCCACTGCTTTGTGTCCTATTTCTTAATCTTGCTCTGAACTGCCTGACTTAATTCATTTATTCCTCATTACCCTTGTTTTAATCTTGTTTGTGTCCATTTTACAATCACTTTTCAAGACACTATACATTCTGTTAAACTGATCTTGAAAGATCTTTGCCACCTCTGACAAGATTGCAATGTCATCAGTGAACCTCAAAGTTTTTGTTTCTCGTCATTGAACTTCCTGTTCCATATTTCTCTCCCTTTTTCTTTGCTGTTTGCTCTTACACACTTAACAACATGAGTGCCCTTTTCCATATTTCTCTACCTTTTTCTTTGTGGTTTGCTCTATACTGTCTTAATAACATGAATGATGGGTTACAACCCTGTTTGACTGCCTTCTCAATTATTGCCTTCCTCCTTTTTAGATTGATTCTGGTCTTTGCTGAAGTTGTAGGTAATCTTTTACTTCCTTCATTTGATCCTTACTATCTTCAGAATTTCAAAGAATGTACTCCAGTCAGCATCATTAGAAGCATCTTTTTTTAGATCTAAAAATGCTTTAAGTCTAAGTTTGTATTCAATCTGTCTTCTAAGATAAGTCATAGGATCAAAACTGCCACATATGTTCCTTCATTCCTCCAGCACCCAGATTGATCTTCCCACAGGTTGGCCTCTACCAATCATTCTGTCTGTATATGTGTGGATGGATATGCGCGTGTGTGCGAGTGTGTACCCGTCCTTTTTTCCCCCTAAGGTAAGTCTTTCCGCTCCCGGGATTGGAATGACTCCTTACCCTCTCCCTTAAAACCAACATCCTTTCATCTTTCCCTCTCCTTCCCTCTTTCCTGATGAAGCAACCATTGGTTGCGAAAGCTAGAATTTTGTGTGTATGTTTGTGTTTGTTTGTGTGTCTATCGACCTGCCAGCGCTTTCGTTTGGTAAGTCACATCATCTTTGTTTTTAGATATATTTTTCCTGGAATGTTTCCAGATGATGTGACGTACCAAATGAAAGTGCTGGCAGGTCGACAGACACACAAACAAACACAAACATACACACAAAATTCAAGCTTTCGCAACAAACAGTTGCCTCATCAGGAAAGAGGGAAGGAGAGGGAAAGACGAAAGGATGTGGGTTTTAAGGGAGAGGGTAAGGAGTCATTCCAATCCCGGGAGCGGAAAGACTTACCTTAGGGGGAAAAAAAGGACGGGTATACACTCGCGCGCGCACACACACACACACATGTGTGTGTGTGTGTGTGTGTGTGTGTGTGTGTGTGTGTGTGTGTGTGTGTGTGTGTGTGTGTGTGTGTGTGTGTGTGCGTGCGTGCGCGCGTGCACACCCGTCCTTCCCCACCCCCCACCCCCCCAAGGCAAGTCCCTCCGCTCCCGGGACTGGAACGACTCCCCACCCTCTCCCCCAACACCCACACCCCCCCCCTCCCACCCCCCCCAGACGAAGCAACAGTCCGCCGCGAAAGCTTGAACCCCGTGTGCATGTCTGTGCCTGCCTGTGTGTCCGTCGACCCGCCAGCACTCCCACCTGGTAAGTCACATCATCCCTGTACACACACATATATATATATATATATATATATATATATATATATATATATATATATAAACAAAGTTGATGTGACCCACCAAACGAAAGCGCTGGCAGGCCGACAGACACACAAACACACACACAAAATTCAAGCCCTCGCAACAAACTGCCGCCCCACCAGGAAAGAGGGAAGGAGAGGGAAAGACGAAAGGATGTGGGTTTCAAGGGAGAGGGCAAGGAGCCACCCCAATCCCAGGAGCGGAAAGACCCACCCTAGGGGGAAAAAAGGACGGGCACACACTTGCGCACACACACACATATCCATCCACACATATACAGACACAAGCAGACATATTTAAAGACAAAGAGTTTGGGCAGAGATGTCAGTCGAGGCAGAAGTGCAGAGGCAAAGATGTTGTTGAATGACAGGTGAGGTGTGAGTGGCGGCAACTTGAAATTAGCGGAGATTGAGGCCTGGTGGATAACGGGAAGAGAGGATATATTGAAGAGTAAGTTCCCATCTCCGGAGTTCGGATAGGTTGGTGTTAGTGGGAAGTATCCAGATAACCCGGACGGTGTAACACTGTGCCAAGATGTGCTGGCCGTGCACCAAGGCATGTTTAGCCACAGGGTGATCCTCATTACCAACAAACACTGTCTGCCTGTGTCCATTCATGTGAATGGACAGTTTGTTGCTGGTCATTCCCACATAGAATGCGTCACAGTGTAGGCAGGTCAGTTGGTAGATCACGTGGGTGCTTTCACACGTGGCGCTGCCTTTGATTGTGTACACCCTCCGGGTTACAGGACTGGAGTAGGTGGTGGTGGGAGGGTGCATGGGACAGGTTTTACACTGGGGGCGGTTACAAGGGTAGGAGCCAGAGGGTAGGGAAGGTGGTTTGGGGATTTCATAGGGATGAACTAAGAGGTTACGAAGGTTAGGTGGACGGTGGAAAGACACTCTTGGTGGAGTGGGGAGGATTTCATGACGGATGGATCTCATTTCAGGGCAGGATTTGAGGAAGTCGTATCCCTGCTGGAGAGCCACATTCAGAATCTGATCCAGTCCCGGAAAGTATCCTGTCACAAGTGGGGCACTTTTGTGGTTCTTCTGTGGGAGGTTCTGGGTTTGAGAGGATGAGGAAGTGGCTCTGGTTATTTGTTTCTCTACCAGGTTGGGAGGGTAGTTGCAGGATGCGAAAGCTGTTGTCAGGTTGTTGGTGTAATGCTTCAGGGATTCCGGACTGGAGCAGATTCGTTTGCCACGAAGACCTAGGCTGTAGGGAAGGGACCGTTTGATGTGGAATGGGTGGCAGCTGTCGTAATGGAGGTACTGTTGCTTGTTGGTGGGTTTGATGTGGACGGACGTGTGAAGCTGGCCATTGGACAGGTGGAGGTCAACATCAAGGAAAGTGGCATGGGATTTGGAGTAGGACCAGGTGAATCTGATGGAACCAAAGGAGTTGAGGTTGGAGAGGAAATTCTGGAGTTCTTCTTCACTGTGAGTCCAGATCATGAAGATGTCATCAATAAATCTGTACCAAACTTTGGGTTGGCAGGCCTGGGTAACCAAGAAGGCTTCCTCTAAGCGACCCATGAATAGGTTGGCGTACGAAGGGGCCATCCTGGTACCCATGGCTGTTCCCTTTAATTGTTGGTATGTCTGGCCTTCAAAAGTGAAGAAGTTGTGGGTCAGGATGAAGCTGGCTAAGGTAATGAGGAAAGAGGTTTTAGGTAGGGTGGCAGGTGATCAGCATGAAAGGAAGTGCTCCATCGCAGCGAGGCCCTGGACGTGCGGGATATTTGTGTATAAGGAAGTGGCATCAATGGTTACAAGGATGGTTTCTGGGGGTAACGGATTGGGTAAGGATTCCAGGCGTTCGAGAAAGTGGTTGGTGTCTTTGATGAAGGATGGGAGACTGCACGTAATGGGTTGAAGGTGTTGATCTACGTAGGCAGAGATACGTTCTGTGGGGGCTTGGTAACCAGCTACAATGGGGCGGCTGGGATGATGGGGTTTGTGAATTTTAGGAAGAAGGTAGAAGGTAGGGGTGCGGGGTGTTGGTGGGGTCAGGAGGTTGATGGAGTCAGGTGAAAGTTTTTGTAGGGGGCCTAAGGTTCTGAGGATTCCTTGAAGCTCCGCCTGGACATCAGGAATGGGATTACCTTGGCAAACTTTGTATGTGGTGATGTCTGAAAGCTGATGCAGTCCCTCAGCCACATACTCCCGACGATCAAGTACCACGGTCGTGGAATCCTTGTCCGCCGGAAGAATGACGATGGACCGGTCAGCCTTCAGGTCACGGATAGCCTGGGCTTCAGGAGTGGTGATGTTGGGAGTAGGATTAAGGTTTTTTAAGAAGGATTGAGAGGCAAGGCTGGAAGTCAGAAATTCCTGGAAGGTTTGGAGAGGGTGATTTTGAGGAAGAGGAGGTGGGTCCCGCTGTGACGGAGGACGGAACTGTTCCAGGCAAGGTTCAATTTGGATAGTGTCTTGGGGAGTTGGATCATTAGGGGTGGGATTAGGATCATTTTTCTTCGTGGCAAAGTGATACTTCCAGCAGAGAGTAAGAGTGTAGGACAGTAAATCTTTGACGAGGGCTGTTTGGTTGAATCTGGGAGTGGGGCTGAAGGTGAGGCCTTTGGATAGGACAGAGGTTTCAGATTGGGAGAGAGGTTTGGAGGAAAGGTTAACTACTGAATTAGGGTGTTGTGGTGCCAGATTGTGTTGATTGGAATTTTGAGGTTTTGGAGGGAGTGGAGCTGGAAGTGGGAGACTGAGTAGATGGGAGAGACTGGGTTTGTGTGCAATGAGAGGTGGTTGAGGTTTGCTGGAAAGGTTGTGAAGGGTGAGTGAGTTGCCTTTCCGGAGGTGGGAAACCAGGAGATTGGATAGTTTTTTGAGGTGAAGGGTGGCATGCTGTTCTAATTTGCGGTTGGCCTGTAGGAGGATGCTCTGAATAGGTGGTGTGGATGTGGGAGAGGAAAGATTGAGGACTTTTATTAAGGATAGGAGTTGACGGGTTTGTTCATTGGCTGAGTTGATGTGTAGGTGAAGGATTAGGTGGGTGAGGGCAATGGATTGTTCAGTTTGGAACTGGTATAGGGACTGATGGAAAGAAGAGATGGGAACTTTAAGTGTGAGGCCTTTGGGGGCTATGCCAAATGTCAGACAAGCCTGAGAAAATAAAATATGCGAGCATAATCTGGCTAGGGTGAAGGCATGTTTGCGGAGGGAATGTAAATAAAACTTAATGGGGTCGTTGTGGGGGTGTTGTGAGGGTGACATGGTATTAGAAGGTGGAAAGTATAACATGAGGTTGAAATGAAAATGAAAGATAAAAGTATATGGGGAGAGATAAGGGTGAACTAGAAAGTAACTGGAGATCTGGTATGAAAAAAGGCGAAAAAGTGTTGGTTAAGTTGATCCTGTGGTAAACTTGGGTTGGTAGACAGCGATGTGCATGAAGGTTAGGTGGTTGTGTTGCCGCTAAAACACGTTAAAGGACGGAGAAATTCGGGAAAATTTCGAAAAAACGTGTAAATGTATTAAAGGAGTGGTGTTGTGGTGAAAGATTACGAAAATGGGGCTAACATTTGTAATAATGACGTTAAAATCTGTGGGGAGCGGCAAAAAATGATCAGTGATGTGCGAAAAACGGAAGTGGAAATAAAGTGAAAGTTATCTGAACTAGTCGAAATGGTTGTTTAATACGTGAAAGCAGCTGTTATTGCACTAGAAACGGTGGATTTTATAGCAGCGGTAGTGTTTAAAGCGGAAAATAATAATTTTTTTGGTTATGGTTTGGAAGTGGGTTACGTATTATTGAGTATATATAGGCGGGATAAAATACCTGCCAGCACTTTCATTTGGTAAGTCACATCATCTTTGTTTTTAGATATATTTTTCCTACGTGGAATGTTTCCCTCTATTATATATATATATATATATATATATATATATATATATATATATATATATATATGGCCAACTGTGCTGCATACTCTACTTTATCAATGCAAACCTTGTCCATCCGTTCAAGTTCTCTGATGCAGTTTTCTCCAGGATTAATTCCCTTTCACGATATCACTTTCACCTACCAATTTTGCCATCATTAAAAGCATAACAGCATCACTGCCTCTCCCGCTCCCTCCCTCCCCTCCCCCCCCCCCTCTTCCTCCACTTTAGTGTCTTCATTCCAACAAAAACATTTTTTGGTGAGCGAGTCCGTATAAAATTATTGAATGACTCATTGGGATTGAGTTGGAGCATGCAGACACTTCTTCAGTAATTCAGTATTTGCCAGATCTCTGTAAATGGGTTTTATGATATCCATGACTGCTACTAGGATGGAATTTTTATGGCTGTATGAACTGTGAGTAGTGGGCATTGCGGTAATTGCACTGTGAATCAGATCCAGGAGGACAAAGGTGTTGTACTGGTTTTTCATCAGTTAACAGTCTGTGGAAGAAGGTAACTTATACTGCCTGCTTCATTTTCAACAAATCCTCAGTATTATTTCTAATGGCCATCCTATAATACTGCTGTAGTTCATCAATCATTTTGTCTGTCAGCCTGTCTCTTATGGTTTTTCCATAAGAAAGTTTCTTGTCTCTCAAACTTTGTTTCAACTTCCTCAACCTTGTGCCCATCCTCTTCTGGACATGACCAACACCATAAGGCTAAGTGGCTACTACACTGTTATATGCTTTTGAGTCTCCATCACCTAAGAACTTAGTGTAACACATTCCCCTTTTGTTCACAGATCAAATAAAAATTTCAGTGGCCTCCATACCACCACTTGTTCCTTCATAATTTTTGTTTCAGATGTGCCCTTCTTCATTCCCTAATTTACACTTATAACAATGTTTGGTTAAAATCTGGAAGTTTATTACCTTTCCAGTATCCACACTTGACAATGTAGCAACAGAATTCTTAGAACTGTAGCTGCACTTCTGCCAAGTGTCATCAAAAGCTACTGGTATGTCAGTCATACCATTATTTATTTGGACAGCTTTGATTGCAGCACACTTAATTGACTCACATGCAACAGATTCCACAGCAGCTCCAAAAAAATCCTTAATACTTGTCGATTTTACAAGGTGGGCATGGCATATTCATCACAGCACACATTGTTTCTGCTACAGTGTGTCCTTTGCCAATAGCTCTCAATCCATAAAACCACCTAACATTTACTTCAAAATAATTATCTTTAGACTTATTAGTATTCCAAAATTAAAGAGTATATTTACAGCTGGCACAATTAATAATAAATTTCCTTACTAGTCCATTTGATACCTCACTGTCTTCATGTAAAGTAATTAGCCCTCCATATATTTTACAACACACACATTCACCTAACACACTTGTTAGGATGTGTAAATCTATCAGAGTATAACCTTACCTACCAGTTACATCACATTCATTTTGAGAAAATTGTGTATACAACATTTTATTTTAATCTTCGAAGCACTAATGGGTGTTTCTCTAGATACTGACGATTTTGCCTGTATTTAATTTTCTGTAACTTCACATGCCACATGTTTAACACAATGTTTCCCTTTATTCAAAAATCTGTTACCATGAAACCCATGTTTCTTTAAAAAAACAAAAAAACTTTGTTTTGGCATCGTACTTTACTTTTTGAGAGATTTACCAATCTATTCATCACTTTTCCTCGGAAAAATGTTAGCACTTTGACATACAACACGTGTTTATACTATGAAACGATACAGTATTTGACAGTGCTACCAAATAAAACACGTAATTTAACCTTTATAACACAACAATCTACAGCCTTCTATATAAAAAATTCAAGATTTTTTTAGATCTTGAAGTAATGCACATAAAAATTTTAACATCTTCAACCGATGTAGATTATATTTAAAAATATATACTTCTCACTGGAGTTTATATATCATTTTATTTCTAAATTTTTTAATGAGATAAAAATCTGAAAACGTGAGAAACAAAAGTTCTGTTCTAACTCCCTATAATTAAAATTCTCTTCACATTACAAAGAATTTATTCCATGTGGGATATTATTGCTTTTGCTTCTGATATGCCAACTGTTAAATTATTTTGTATGAAGCTGAAATACTTGGTATGTTGAACAAAATACAAACATCAATAATTTGTCTGAAGACATCAGTGCTAATGTGGATTGTACATTTCAACTGTGAATGACAGTATTATGAAAAGGGTAGACTGCTATTCACCACATAGTGGAGATGTTAAGTCGGCAACAGGCACAACAAAAAGACTGCCAGACAAACAAGCTTTCAGACAGAAGGCCTTCTTCTGAATTAGACAACATACACAAACGTACGTGTGTGTGTGTGTGTGTGTGTGTGTGTGTGTGTGTGTGTGTGTGTGTGTGTGTGTGTGTGTGTGTGTGTGTGTGTCAGAAGAACGTTGTTTGCCCAAAAGCTTGTTTGTTTGGCAGTCTTTTTATTGTGTCTGACTGTGACTCAGCATTTTCACTATATGGTGAGTAGTCATCTATCATTTGCATAATATTGTCATTATTTGTAAATGAGTGGTAAGAAGATTATCTCAAAAGCAGTAATGAATCTGAAACATTTTTTGCTGTGCCACAGTCATCACCATGAGTGAACCATTCTGTGCATACTCATGACAATGCGTGATATGAGACGAGTCTCAGGAAGTTAATCGTCAGTTACCTAAATTGAGGATAACACAGTGGAAACGCTTGTGGAGACAGACTGATTTTACTGTGAACAGTTTTCTTTATGACAATGCTTCCAATGTGAATGTAAAGTACATGTTAGTTTGTTCTATGTATTTTTTAATATTTTAGTGTACATCACATAATGGAAATATTATATTTTTCTGTCAGGATCAAGGGATACTGAAAAGCCCTTTGCAGTAGTGGTTTCAGCCCTTCTCTGTAGATTTCCTTATGTATCAAAATTCACAAATTTATGTTCATCAGCAATAGTAGTAAACCATTAATTAAAAATTATTTTTAGCATTACCATTTCTTTGGCATAAATGAAATAGTGGGTGTGATTTAATATACTAGAATTTTAATGTATTCGCACAAAAGATTGTGTCCTAATAATATCCAGCATTATGTCTCATGGCAGAATTCTTTCCTTCAGAAATCATTTTCATTTTGTAGATAGTAACAAAGTGAATAAAGAAGTGAAAAGAAAGTTCAGCTAATAATCAGTCCTGTTATAAACTTTTGTATAAACATTCCTAGAAATTATAAATCCTATTCCATCAATGAGCAGATGAGTCAATTTTCAGGAGAGTGTCACTTTAAAATAATCCTACACATGTTGGTTTTAACAGTGTTGTGACTACATCAACTTCTGGTCTTGTAATGTACTATGAAGTGTACAAAGGATCCTCAACAAATCTGGGTGGTGGAGAACTGGGACTTGGTCCTTCTATTGTTCATCTGTTGCCACAGACCATTCTTTCTGGAAACTTGATAGTGTTTTGACAGCAATTTCATTACACTTCCACTCTTAGAAGTAAATTAGCTGACATAGGTTACCATGGAACAGGAACAATGGTGAACACGACAGAGGGAGCAAAATTCCATCATACTTCTAAATTAAAAAGAGGAGAATCAGTACAGACTGTTTGAAGTGGTAAGATAGGAATTAATACATGACAAAGGGTGGAGTGATGGTATGTACCTTCTTACTGAGGTACCATATCTCTTTGTTGCATACAGATATAAACAGTCAGTGGATGGATTGGACATCTGTGAACAATAATTAGTGTTGTAGTATTTGGTTTTAGACAAAGGGATGGACTTTGAAGCACATTTCACACTTCAGCTTACCTACTAGTGAACTGCTGGATAGAATACAGAAGAGTTGCAGAACAAAATAAAATGTTACTGAAAGATATAAAGGACTTAATTAAATTTATATTGGAAATTAATGAACCTTCACTGTAACTCCCACAAATAAAGGACATAAAATGGTTGAACCTGAGGACTGAACTGAGCCTGATACATGTAAAATATCCAAACACTGTAGTGCTTCCTTCCCTGTGAGCATTTCATGTTTGTTGATGAACTAATTTCTCCAGGACTGTGTAGATTAATATCCTTTAACAGCAGAGCTAAAATTCACTGTGAAGAGCACAATGTATTTTATGTGTTTTGCAGCACAAAAACTGTTTCAGGCAGTTTCACGCACAGAAGTAATATTCTCTTAGTTTCTTACATTATTGCTAATGATTGTTAATATGGTAAATTAATTATTTAAATTTATCTCCTAGTTTATACATAAATTAATAATAAAGTATGTAATTATATCAACACAAGAAAATTACACATTTTGTCTCTCGTAACTGTCCTACATACTTGTGAAGCACACTGCATATATTTTATAAATATACTCCACTCTGGAAAATCATGTGGAGCACTTTTTACAAAAAAGTTTTTTTTAATTTTTTTTAATTTTCTGGGTCAGGACTATTAATCAAATTGAGGGTTGAAAGGCATACCACTCCTGATATTTTGACATCTTGAAGGTTTTTATGAGCTGATCACTGCACCACTTTAGATGAGTGCCAAAAGCTCTTCTGCTTATACTGAGATCACCATAGAGGTTCTGTGCAGGAAAAATTTTGGCATCTTGACAATGGGCACAGCAAGCCATCTGCGTCTGTGACTAATGATGATGAGTTTTACATTGTTCATCACTGCCCTCATAGGAACTCTAAAATTTGTTACATAGTATGATGTATATATGCATACTGAAGAAAAAAATGTAAAATTGTACCAAGGTGGGGATTTGAACCCTCATGGCCTTGATAAGTTCCCAGTCAAGCCAAATAACTTATTAGCTCTCTTGAAGCAACTGACAGATGGTTCTTTGTCTTTTGTTAATGTATACCTTCACTTATTCTACCTCAATGATGGTTGTCATGGGATTTATAAACAATGATGAATGAATGAATTATTTAATTGATGCATTTTTCCTTGTGCCAGACCTAGAGAATATTGCAACTCTTACCTTGGTGCACTAAGTAAGTCTTTTTGATGTAAGTGTGGCTTTATTGAAAACTCCTCCATCATTCTGGCGTACTATTTCGAAACAACTTTATTTTGATAGGCAATATGTCATGAAGCATAATGACCACGTAGGATGCAAAAAGTTTAGAGTTGAGTACATAGACTTGTTTAAGCCTAATTTTGACTGAAAACTGCTCTGAGGTATAACTTCATGAAGAAGTTGATTTACCATACCATAATTCTTTGATCAGTACTACTGATACGCAGAGCAACAAAAGTGTTCTGAATTCATTGTAATTCATACACAATGAAAAAGGCTTTTACTAGGTCACAGAACACTAGGAAAAGCAATATCTGTTGTTTTCTCCATTTGTATTGTAGATTTACAGAATAAAATATGTCAATGGCGTCTCTGGAGAAGCAAAACCCTCAATGAGACACAGGAAATAATTTTTTCTAGACAAGTCTGAAACATGTTCTGCAGAATATTATTGAAGGGTTTTTGTCATAGAAATTAGAGATATATCACTATAAATGACATATACATCATCCAACAAAAAATTTGAGACCGATTCTACCCCTGGTATAAAAGCGGCATCAGTGCAGTAACTACAGCAGCAGCATGAACTGACAACTGTAATGAATTGATACACAGTCAACCAGTCAGCTGTGACAACAATGCGTTAAGTAGAGGACATGCAGCTATAATATGTCAACAATGTTGTGTCACAAATCTCAATGGAGTTACAAGCATTGATAATATTTCACATTTTACTCAGTGACTCAGCTATGGAAACATTGAGTCCATGAAAAAGGCTAATAATGACAATTTTTTAGGTCATGCATGAGTGTTCAAGTTGTTTAAATGTTTTAAAGGAGGACAGGTGTTAGGTGAGAACAATGAGAGGTCATCCACTTCACAAAACTGCAAGTGAAGACAATGCTCATCACCTTTTTTATGTTCATTGTGTTATCCACAGGGACTTTGTTACCACTAGCAGCACTGCAAATTCCCCATATTATTTGGGTGTCATGGATCAGTTGTGCAAGATGATGCAGAGGTAACATCTGCAACAATGGAAGTGCAAGGATTGCTTCTTGCTGCATGACAATGTGACTGCTCCTGCAGAGTCAGTTGTAGTGCAATTTTTAGTGAAAAACAAGTGCCAGTTCTCAACCACCCTCCATGTTCGCCTTATCTGGCACTGAGTTACTTTCTTTTATCCCCAAAACTGCACCTACAAAACTGGCTACACGCCAAGCACATGGTGCTTGAGAGAGAAATATGTCTGGATATTGGGTGGCTCCTACTACTCAACTCTATCAGACTTGTTAAAAGTTCAGTCACAAAATTATTATTATTGTTATTCAAACCACCTGTGACAAACTGAACCTTGCAGTTCAAGGTCTGAAGATGATTTGTAGAGGAGATTGAAATTGGTATTCACTAACAAAAGAAATTGTGATCCCGGTGATGTTTGTTCATTTATTATAACAACTGAGACCACAATTTCTGAGGAATGGCACCAGTTACAAGACAGTCACAATGTTTATTCAGGTATTGGGAGACTTCCATGGAAAAGTTAATTATCTGATTAAGTAGTATTTGCTATGGATAATGTATTGAGTTATTGTTCATTTGTGTGCTTAGTCACACATGTGGCATTCTTTTCTTGGCTGTGTGACATAGGAAATCTTTGTTACGTAAAAATGATTATTAAAATAATTAAAAATGCATCTTTCTTTTAGTTGTCTTTAGTAACATTTTTCATAAGCTCAGTATATTACCTGAAATTTTTATCTATATTTTGTTGACTAAATTTTGTTCCATTTGCAAATCACATTGGTTATATTGTCGAAGCGTTGACTCTTCACGTGAATTTCTGCACTTTGTTATTTTGTGGTATGTTGCTATTGATAACACCAAGTGTCATCATCCATGATGATTTTTTTCCAAAAGAAAATTGCCCATTTTTTGCGTTTCAGTCAAGTCGCACAGTGAAGTCACAGCAGGTGCCCATGTGTCATTCGGCAGTCAATGTGTGTGGGACAAACTTTGGACACACTCATCTCTTCTTCAAAACATTCTGGAGAATGTCTTGATCACTTGATTTGAGTTGTGATTTGTGACACAACTATGCTGACACACTATGGCCACACGTCTACTACTTAACACCACCTGTTCACAACTGACTAGTTTGAATGCACATTTTCTGATTACAGTTGTTAGGTCGAAATGCCATCATAGTTACTGCACTGACATTGCTTATGTTCCAGATATAATAACAGTCTCAGATCTTTCTGGGTGGATGGTATATATCTAAGAAAGCTTTCTATATTGGAATAGTTACTCTTTGGCTGTGAGATAAAGTGCTCTCTAGTCTCTATAGAGTTTCTTTACTTTCGCATAACATTTTACTAAGTTCCCCATACTTTCATTTCAGTTCTTGAACATAGTCCTTTGCAATGGCAGTTGGTCCCTGAACAAGGCATAAGCAAGCTTCCCTTTTATCACTGATGAGATCTAAAAGTTTACTTGTTGCTTTTTACAAACCAGTCTCATCTTTTCATTTTCTCAAACACAATTGTTTCAACGGAACTTGCAATGATACCAGTAATTCAAGGGAGAGTGTATTTCAGCTGCTCAACATTTGCCATGTTGATGGTGTAGTGTCAGTGAGCACACTAAATGTGACAACAGAGGTTATCACATCACACTAATAGTGAAGTAGTAGTAGTAGTAGTAGTAGTAGTAGTAGTAGTAGTAGTGAGCATTTACTCCAGTGCAAGAGGACTCTTGCAGGAGCCTTGAGGAAGTGCTCACTCCTATTCTGTTCTGGTGTAGCCATCAGCTGGGCTCTTGAAAATGCCTTGAAGTGTCAAAAGTGGTTTAACCAATAAACAGTGAGTGTGACAATTAACTGATAACCTCTGTAGCCAGCTGAACTTCTTTCATATTGACTGTGTGATGAGACAGCTGGTCTAAAATGGTTTGGTGCACTGTGGTGACAGTTTCATACTAAAGTCTTAGAGTTTCGGATTTTTTGATTGAGATGCTGATGAAATGAACACAAACTTTCAGTGGACAGGGAACCAGAAATATCTCATAAGAAGTCTTTGGTCTTTATAAGCATCACTGTTCCTTGTAGTTATTGTGAAGCTGCATTGTTGAGTGCTGCCAGTTCTGGAGCATTGATGCACCTGCTTAGCCTTTAAGCATTCTGGTAAACTTAACTAAATGACCTGAATGTGTGATCAACAACAAGCTGAGTATTCCTTGGCTTTACAGTTTCCTGCTTCTTGATGAACTGCGACACTTATCCACCAGCAAGTGATAAGAAGTACAAAACTAATGAAGCTGTGGTAGAGTTTATATGAAGACTACTTGTGTAAAAAGCCTTGCAAAAGTAAGGGCAAAAAACTAAATGCATATAAAGGGAAGGCGAGCTCCTAAGATAAAAAAGAAGTGAACAGTGAAAGTGAAATCAAATCCCCCACTCCCTTACAATCTGTGTTAGCAACGAGGAAAAAACATGTTTTTTCACAATATGTAAAAAGGAGTGATAAATGCCAGTCACCACAGATGATGTACTGTCATTAAAAATAAAACATTTCTAGTGGAGCTCTCTCTTAAACTGTAGCATGCTTAAGATATAATAATAAAAATAATAATAATAGTTATGTTTTGGAATGTTTAACAAAATTCATAATAATCTGTATACCACATCACATTATAGCTCCAGTCACTGTCCCTGTGAATTTTTTTTCTGTTTTGGGCTATTCAGTTTGACAAATCTGATGCAGTGTCCAAGAAATTTGAAGCGTCTCTGAAGGACTTAACAAAGAATGGCCTGAATGTGTGATCAACAAGAAGCTGAAATACTTCAGGAAGTGTATTTGAGAAGAAGACTAATTAAGAATGAACACGTAAATATAAAAGAGAATGATAAACATTTATGAGAAAAAAGCCTATCTCAGTCATTCTTGAACAACTGCCATGTGTGTGTGTTAATAATTTATGACAAGCGATCTCTTACCGTGCAACGGGCAGGATTGCAACGAGGTACACAGTATCTGCAAGAAATAAACAATGAAAATTACAATTACAATTGTCAAAATGCACAGAGAATAAAACAAACAGCACCAATGTTTTTAAATTGTGTGTTTGATTTATAGTTTAATTCTGATCAGCTACAGGCTTGATTTCTAATCCATTATAGATATTTTAAAAATCAAACCAGAATTGCTTTTGTTTCACAAAAAGTATGACCAATGTACAAAAACAGAACAAGCTTTGAAGGTCCATGGGAACCAGAGGCTGCTGGAAATGTACTTCACAATAAATTTGTGAAGGATGTAACCATATAAGAATTACAGCATTTATGTAAAATTAAACAATCTTAATAACTTCAGATATAATAGTATATGGTGTAATATTATTCTGCAATAAATCAAGTACAGTATGTCCAACGTAACAACAGCCCACATCAGAAAAAGGCACATTCATCACTGAAAAACATTAAATTATTTAAAATTATAAAAATTGCAACTACTGAAGCTGTGACAATTTGCCAAACCTATCATATGATCAGAAGATCAGGTGAGAAGGAACCAGTAAACAGTTTATTGCTAACAGAGTGTGGGTGCTTTTAGCCTGGATGTACTGAGTTTCAGTTGTACATTCACTCATCAAATACTGCAAGGACTGACTAAACAATAAACCAGTTGTAGTTTGTGTAAATCAAATTTTGCTGGAAAACAAATGCCTTCATGAATGAGTGGTACAGCAAGTAACTAGTTTCTCTAGAGTAACAAAAATTATGTGGGCACTTACATTGCTTTGTATAAATCAACTAATGGATGGACTGGGAAGTGTTATCTCAGTGAAATAGTTATGGTGCAGAGGGGGGTGGGGTGAGGGAAGGATAATTAATGGAAGGAAGTAACAAATCCTCTGATCTTACTTCCACCACAGTTTCTGATGTGTGTGAATCAGCTTTAATTATCACATAATTTAGAGCTAGTCCTTCACACTGATGAAACAACTATTTTAGTGAGTTGTATGTATGGTCATAGTAAAAATGTAATTAAAGGTTTTAAAAGAAATATTTTTCTGTAAATCATCTACACCTGAAGCCCTTTTTTAAAAAAAAATATTGGCAACACCACTAATAAATACGATGCATAGCCAGAACTTAGGAGGTAGGCAGAATCAAATGTGGAATTGGTAATTGTAGTCTACTATCACTGCTGATAAGCTTAAGCAAAATTTAGTTGCTTGGAAGATTATTGATCATGAAGTTTTCTTGCACGATTTAAGTAGTTAAGAATTAGAGGCAAATCTAAAAAAAGATCTAATCACACCTCAATAATCAACAGATTACAGAAATAAAGCACAAAAACAGAGAAACACTCAGAATTTTAAGTTTTACAGCATTGTGCAAAGAATCAGGTATGAGTCAATTCTGGAAACAGTCTTATTGATCTGCTCAGTGTAAATGACTTGGCAGAAAAAAATAACTGTTGGAACCACAGTACCATCTGCAGATGACACAAATATTCTAATTAGATCAAACAAAGAGGAAATTCTGCCGAAAGCTGCAACAGTGGTAATGAAAGATTTAGCATAATGGTTCAGAACTAACAGGCTTCATAAATTCTGAAAAAAAACTGTGGCAATTAACTACCCTACCACACAAAACCTGCTTCCTGCAAAATCAGTTTTTATTATTGAGGGGGGGAAAAGTTGCAAACGTGCGTGATACATAGATTTTAGGCTTACACATTCAGGATTGAAGATGCACCTTAGCGATATAAATAAAAAGCTGGATACACTTACATACGCTGTTAGAATTCTGACACAAAATACAAGCTGTGGAGGCAATGTGCCATGGCAGCACACATACAGTCATCATGATGTATGAATTATTTTTGGGAAGAATATCACAATTTGAATAAAAGAAAAAAATTTTTAAATACAAATAAAGATTATCAAAGTGATAAAGGAAGCTAAATGGAGAGAGTCCTGCAGATAAAAATTTAAAAATGTGAAAATATTGCCTCTGCCTTGCTTGTATGTATAGGAAATAGTAGTGTTTCCAAAAGAGCATCTTAAGAGAAGAAAGTAGTTTCAAACATAACTATGATCTCCACTAACTTTAATGTAGGCAGAAGCTTAACTTAGATGTAAACATTATAATTACAAATATATGCAAAAGTTTATTATGCTTTAAGAATTATATGTGATGTTTGTCCATGATTATCTTGTTGACAACTCTTTAACATTCAAGAGTTTTAATCACACCTTAATTGTATAATTATAAGCACCTTGGTATAAACATCTTCTTCCAAATGCATGTTTTCTGATTTATCTGTTATGTACTGACACTGTATTTTGTTTGTCCCTTGTTCTATAACGTCTCCAGAAATGTTCTGAGCAAGCATTATATCTATGCTCATTTAGGTGTTTTTGTTTTTCTTCTTGTTCTTTGTTTGTGGATCATTTCTTACAATGACAATGGACACATCATGTTTACATAAAGCTTACATAGGCATACCAAAAATACAGTGATATATATCAATTAATGTATGATTGCATTTATAATCTGACTGTTACATATATTTGCCAGTTATATATATTCCTTGGTCTTCACTCAGCACTGCTAAGAAAAACAGAGAAAAAGTAAGAGAGCAGCAGCATCGTTGTTTTGACACAAAATGTTATTTCATACATCTTACATATTAGAAGTGATTCTGTACACAGTTTTACATTTTTTGCAGTTTCCTTTTGCAATGTGTAATGATACACTATTTAATTTTTTATTTTAAGATATTCTTTAACACAGTAACGGCAATTATTGATCAGATATCTTTTTAATTTTCTTTTAAAATGACACATACAGTCTATCATTTTTATACACTGCAGTAAACTGTTGTACAGCATTTACAGGTTTTTTGTTAATTTTAGCCTACTTCCTTCTATACAATAAACATTTTTCTTCTTGTATTATGTTCATGATATTCTCCATTGCATTGCAGTTAGTTTGTAACATGATAATTGTTTTATAGATATATAATGGTGCTACTGTTAAGATTCTCCACTCCCTGAATTTATTTCTGCAGGATTCTCTAGGTGATACTTTTGTAATGTAATGCATTGTACAGGTCTCTTTTGTAATCTTGAGAGAGAGAGAGAGGGAGAGGGAGAGAGAGAGAGAGAGAGAACTCATCACTTTTGAAAATAAAGTACTAAGAAAAATATATGGATCAGTGAAAGAAAATGAACAGTGCAGAATAAGGAAAAATAGAGAACTCAACAATTATATATGCTACCTGATATCATAATGAGTGTGAAAACTAAAAGACTCAGGTGGTAGGGACATATCAGGAGGCGAGGGGAGAACACGGTAATAAAGGCAGTGATGGATGGAGAAGACTAGGATGGCCGAGAACGAGATGGAAGGATAATACCATGGGAGACATGCAGATACTGGGTGTGGGAGATGAATATACAGTTGGCAGGAACGGATGGCAACCTGGAAAGAGTGAGGCCAAGGAATATTAACTTAGATCTTATGATGTTATGTATAGCTCCTAAAAATCTTCCCCGAGCTTGGATTCTCATTATAATCTCCTTTTCAGTAAGGTTTTGTTGTTTGATGCTGACACTGAGGTAAGTAAATGTGTCTGTCTTCTATATTGTTGGGTTCCTGATTGTTAGGTGGTTTGGTCCTAACTGAGGTCTTCTTCCTATTATCATGAACTTTGTTTTGTTTTCATTTATACTTGGACCTACTTTCATAGTTTCCATTTTCTCCTAGTCTTCCATCCTCTTTCCTCTCAGCACTATATCTTCCGCAAAAGCCAGAACATCTATCTTTTTCACTATGGTGACTCCTGCAGATTCTTGGGTTACTCTCCTCAGGGTGTCGTTGAGTGCCAAATTTGACAGGGTTGTTGATATATCTTCCTGTCTCACTTCTGTTTTTACCTCAAATGTTTCTGAGAACTCCCCCTGTACTTGATTCCATCACACACATTTTAGTTAGTTTTATCAGATTGTCCAGTATCCCACACTCTGCCATTAGCCTCCACACCTCCTCTGTTACTATACTGTCACATGCTTTGTTAAAGTCTATAAACCACACCTGGGAGGAAGATGGCGATCCCAAGCCCAAATAAAGTGGGAGGGTTAATCGTTGGACTAACCATTCAATATTGTAAAAGACTGGAGGCTTCCTATGCACTCACACCCAGCCTCAGATTGGAACAGACATTACAGAAAATGACCCAAGCTCATGAATGAAGGATTGCAAATAAGAACATGGAATGTAAGAACACTGTATGCTGCAGGACAGGCAAAGATACTTGATGAAGAACTAACAGAGTACAAGACAGATATTACAGCCCTGAAGAAGATAAGATGGCCTGGACAAGGCATGCACAGGGAGGAAAACTATACTATCATATACAACTGAAACGAACGTGGTCACCATATATTTGAGACAGTATTTGTGGTGCATAATAAAATAATGATCAATGTGAAGACACTAGAACATGTCAATGAAAGGATATGCTAAATCAGAATCAAAGGTAAATATAGAAACATCTCATTAGTAAGTGTTCATGCCCCAACTGAGGACAAGGAGAAAGACATAAAAGATTAATTCTATGACACCTTAGACCAGATGTGCTCCAGATTACCATAGTATGACATCAAAATTGTGCTGCAAGACTTAAATGCCAAAGTAGGAGAAGAACACCAATGGCAACAATATATATACATGTTCATCTTGCACACTGAATCAAATGAAAATAGTATAAGATTCATCAAGCTTGCCTCAGCTAGACACATGAAAATAGTCAGTACATCATTTCCCCGTTGAGACCTACATAAAGCAACATGGACCTCAATGGATGGGCTAACTAGGAACCAAATAGACGCTGTGTTGATAGACAAAAAACGTAAGAAGGCAGTAACGGATGCTGGGACAATTAGAGGGGCTGAGATAGGATCAGACCATTTTTCAGTGCTAATAAAGATGAGGCAATCATTACCAAAACAACCAAGTAAGAGCAACAGTGGCATAAGAACCCAATGATCGGATGTGAGTAGGCTAAAAGAAAAGGTGGATTAATGGTTAAAGATTAAGCTTAGAAATAGATCCACAGAATTAGAGAATGAAACAATAGGAAAGAAAATAAAGATATCAGTACAAAATGGAACAAGATAACAACAGTTATAAAGAAGACAGCACAGAAACTATTAGGAGATAACAATAATAGCAGTATCAAGTGCAAACCAAGGTTCAATGAAACAGGTAGAAAAGCAGTTCAGGCCAGGAAGACAGCCAGACAGGCAACAATGAGCGATAACAAATATGAAAACCAAATAAAATACAGGACAGCCATGAGAGAAATGAAGAAAACAATCAGGCAAGAGAAAAGGTCATTCATAAAAAAAAAAATAGAGAAGGCAGAGGAGGACTATAGCCAGAACAATACTGAACATCTTTATAGGCAATGAGAAGCTATAGAAAGGAGTACAGAGCTAAGCCTGTAATAATGAAGGATGAGAATGGAAAACTGATCACTACAAATGAAGGGCATGTAGAGAAATGGCAGATATTCTTCAAAGAGCTGCTGAACAACCTAGCAGACACCTACAACAACAAAAACAGGGCAGAAAACAACCAGAATATAAAACCATTAGTCGAAGAACCAAATCTGAGAGAGGTGAAGCAGGCAATAAAAAGACTGAAATATGGGAAGGTCCCAGGCATAGACATGACATTAGCAGAGCTCGTCAAAGAAGGGGTAGACAATACGTATGAATGGTTAGCCGAATTGGTTAAAAAGGTGTGGAGCAAAAAAGTAATGCAAGAGGAATGGAAAACATGCTGTATGTCCCATATACAAGAAGATAGACAAAATGTTAACACAGAATTATAGAGGGATACCTCTACTATACATATGCTAGGAAATAAGATTAAGAATTATACTGAGCAGGCTTAATTCATTCACTGAAAGAATAGTCTCAAAAGTAAAAAACGAGAGAGTTAGCAACCAACAGATTTATGAGAAGTGCATTTGAAAACTATGGACAAATACTCATGCTTTGGTGACTTAAGAGCACTACAGTTGAGGACTGCCAAATTTTCTAACTACCGCCCAATTTCTTTGTTAACAAGTCTTTCAAAAATCCTTGAGAAACTTATGTACAATAGAATCATGGCTCACCTTAATAAATATAACATCCTTAATAAAAATCAGTTTGGATTCCAAAAGGGTGTTTCAACTGAACAACCCATTTTCTCATTTGTCAACCAACTCCTTGAATCAATAAACAAGGAAACGTCACCAGTTGGAATCTTTTGTGATCTGTCAAAAGCATTTGATTGCATAGATCACAAGATTCTACTAAGAAAGGCTGTATGGCTTAAAAGATAAAGTAGGAAGTGGCTTGAATCGTATCTAGATGACAGAAAACAGAAGGTAGTATTAAACAATTGTGCAAAGGCACCTGCCAGCTCTGATTGGGGTACATTAAAATGTGGAGTGCCACAGGGCTCGGTGTTTGGTCCCTTACTTTTCTTAATCTTTGTGAATGACCTCCCATGATGTGTGACCCAAGAAGCACACTTCACCCTACTTGCAGATGACGCAACCATTATGATTGACAAGGTACCCAACTGCAGTCTAGAGAACACTGCAACCACTATATTCCAAGAAGTTCTAGATTGGTTCACTGCAAATGGTCTGTCCCTCAATGTTAATAAGACTCATTTCATTCAGTTCCAAACAGTAAACAAAAAAGTTGGAAAATTTTGAAATAAAATGTGGAGACAAAGAAATGGTGAAAGTTGTATCTTCCAAATTTCTGGGTTTACATATTGATAACAAACTAAACTGGTCTGTCCGCATCACTGACCTATGTAAAAGACTGAATTCAGCAGCATTTGCCATTTGCTCAGTTGCATCTGTTTGTGACATGGAAACAATCAAAACTGCATATGTTGGTTATTTCCATTCAGTTATGACATATAGCATCATATTCTGGGGAAATCAACCACAAGTAAATAAAGTCTTTGTTGCACAGAAGAGAGTTATCAGGATTACGAGTAGAATGCATACTAGATCTTCTTGCAGAAATTTATTCAAACAGCTGGGGATCATCACCTTGCCTTGTCAATACATCTTGTCACTAATGTCCTTCGTGAACAAAAATTATGCAATTTACAAAATGAATAGTGCATACCATGATAACAATACAAGAAGAAACATGATCTTCACAAAGATTTAAAAAATCACAGCATGGTACAGAAAGGAGCTCATTATTCAAGTATAAAAGTGTTCAGTAAACTTCCTGTCCATATCAAATCAGTCATTGGGGATCTTACTAAATTCAAAACAGAGCTAAAACTTAATCTTTTGGATAATTCTTTCTATTCTTTACAGGAATTCTTTGATAATGTGTAATACTTCTTGAATTTGTGTTTAATTTCATGCTTTTCTAATGGAACTGATTATGTAGATTAGCAAATCACTTGTTGGCAGAATATTTTTTAGATGAATTACTTTAAATTTGTTTATGTAATCATCTATGTCATTACTGCACTATTATTTATGCAATCATCTATGTCATTACTGTACTATTATCTGTGTTGTTATCTGAACTTTTGTGAGTAATTATTTGACATGTGGATGTCCTTTTTCATGTATCTGCATATATATGTTAAACTGGTTGCCTCATGATCATCTACTTGTGGCTATTACTGTAATAACCTGACACATTCTACATCCTAGTGATACATTCGCGTCAAGGATCCACGGAACTCGAAAATAAATAAATAAAAATAAATAAATCTGAACAATTGAAAAAGACAGCTCAGTTGCAACTCCTCAAAAACTACTAGAATCTGAGTGAACTTTTGTTTACATTTTTAAATAATATACAAATTATGGAATGAAAACCAACAAACCTTCAGAAAACTACTAAAAATATCTCTTAACATTGTAGGGAAAGGTAGATTGCTACTTACCATCCACATCAAAACTGGTATCAGTGACCATGACATGGTTGTGTCTACAATGATTACCAAATTATAAAGGGTAACCAAAACAAGCAGAAAGATATATATGTTGAGTAAACTTAATAAAAAAAATCAATAATGTCATATATTAATGAAGAACTTGAAACTTTCAGCACAGGGCAGGAGTGTATGGAGAAACTATGGCTCAAGGTTAAAAGAATAGTTGACTACATTTCTGGGTAGATATGTACACAGTATAACAGTCCATAATGGGAGGAACCTCCATGGTGTACAGTCACTGTAAAGAAATTTTGAAAGAAACAGGCAGTACTGTATAATAGACATAAAACAAAGCATAGGGCTATAAATGGAGAGATACTGAATGAAACATGTTTGGCTGTCAAGAGGGCAATGCATTATCCCTCCAATGACTATCGTAGCAGAATATTGTTAAATGATCTTTCACAGAACCCAAAGACTGTTAGTAGCACCAAAGTTAAGTGTCCAGTCCCTAGTGAATGAGAAAGGAACTGAAACTGAGGGTAGCAAAGCAAAAGATGAAATGCTTAACAAAATTTTCAAATGTTCCTTTACAAAGGAAAACCCAGGAGAATTGTCCAAATTTAATCCTTGTACCACTGAAAAGATGAATGACCTAAGTATTAGTGTCAATGGTGTTGAGAAGCAGCTAAAATCATTAAAATTGAAGAAAGCTCCAGGCCCCAATTGGAATCCCTGTCAGATTCTATAGTGAATTTGTGGCTGAGTTAGCCCCTCTTCTAACTATAATCTATCATAGATCCCTTCAACAAAAAACATGCCTAGTTCTTGGAAAAAAGCACAGATCATACCTGTCTACAAGAAGGGTAGTAGAAGTGATATATAAAACTAGTGTCTAATATCCTTGACATCAATTTGTTGTATAATCTTAGAATGTATTCTGAACTCAAACATAATGACGTATCTTGAACAGAATAACCTCATCATGTGAAACTCAACTCACACTTTTCTCACATGGCATACTGAAAGCTTTGGTTCAAGGCAGTGGGGTAGATGCAGTATTTCTTGGTTTCTGAAAAATGGTTGACTCAGCACTGCGCCTGTGTGTATTGTAAAAAAGACGATCATATGGGGTATCAAGTGAAATTTGTGACTGGACTGAGAACTTTCTGGGGGAGAGGATGCAGCATGTTATTTTGGATGAAGAGTCATTGTCAGATACAGAAGTAACTACAGGTGTACCAGAGGAAGTGCATTGGAACCTTGCTGTTCATGTTGTATATTAATGGCCTTGCAGACAATATTAATATTAACATCAGGCTTTTTGTAGATGACGCCATTATCTATAAAGAAGTACTATCTGAAAGAAGCTGCATAAATATTCAGTCAGATCTTGATAAGATTTCAAAGTGCTGCAGAGATTGGCAATTTGTTTTAAATGGTCAAAATGTAAAATTTCCATTTCATGAAACAAAAAACTAGTATCCTATGCCTATAATATCAATGAGTCACTGTTGGAATCGGTCAACTCATACAAATACTCGAGCGTAATACAGGGTGTATCAAAAAGAATCATCTGATTTAGCGCATCTATATCTCTGAAACTAATAAACATATACAATGAATTTTGAGTTTTGTTGAATGGGAATGTCTATAAGTTTTTTTTCCACACCTTTTCATAGGTGTTCAATATGACCCCCTAGATATGCATGGCATATGTCAATGCGGTATTCAAATTGTTCCCACACTGCAGTGAGCATATCTTGAGTTACAGCCTCCACAGCTGCTGTTATGCAATGTCTCAGTTCATTCATTGTTGTTGGTAATGGAGGCACATAAACAGAGTCTTTTACAATCCCCCACATGAAATAATCACATACAGTCAGATCCGGTGACCTTGGAGGCCAGTAATGTAAGAATGAATCATTTGGTCCAGTGCGACTGAGCCATCATTCAGTAACCCTTTGATTTTAAAATTCCTGAAATTCCAGATGCCAGTGTGGCGGTGCCCCATCCTGTTGGTAAATGAAGTTGTTCGAATCAGCCTCCAACTGTGGGAAAAGAAAGTTCTCAAGCATATTGAGGTATGTGCTTCCTGTAACAGTGCTCTTGGCAAAGAAAAATTGACCTTACACCTTTTCCTGTGAAACGGCATAAAACAAATTAAATTTTGGAGAGTCCTCCTCATGTTGTACAACTTCATTAGCTTGTTCTGCACCCATATTCTCACGTTATGATGGTTCACCTTTCCATTTAAATGGAATTATGCTTTGTCACTAAACACTAAGTATAGAAGAAAACTGTCATCATCCATCTTGCCAAGTTGAAAATTACAGAACCCCACACGTTGTCACCTTCAAAAGTGCTTGCAGTAGCTGAATTTTGAATTGTTTCATGTGTAAACATTGATGCAACCACACCAGGTGGTTTGTAACATAGACGGGAAGACGAAAGAATAGAAAAATGACAGTGTCATCATTCTAGTTGGGACAAACGACATCTTAAAGAAATTTCAGGATTTCAAATGTGCCTTAACACTCTCTCTTCATAAGACAATCCACACAAAAGTTATCTTGTGCACAATTCCGTACAGATACGATGTACCAAAACCGAACAACAGAATCTATGCTGCAAACGAATTCTCAATGAGGACAGCAAAAAATTATGAGCATGTAATGGTAGTGTACGTCAATACATTCCTCAGTAGAAGCGATTATACAAAGCACGGACTTTACTTGTGGATGGAAGGCAAAGACAAACTATGTAGACATTTACAGCTAGCAGTAGGTGCCAATCTGCAAATACCAGCTCTAACCCAAATACAATGTGAAGACCTTTCTGCAAATATGACAGTGAAAACACAAGAAAAATCAGCAGCAGAAACGGACTTATCCAACTCGATAGTTATGAAAGATAAACAATCAGGTGCAAAAAAGAACTGTACTACACCTTCATCACTCAAATAAGACACAGCGGAACAAAACTACCATTGACTAAACCAGGTTGTGATACCGGCAAAAGCAAAAAAAGCAGCAGAACCAAGTTCCACACCCGAAGATATTCAAGATACAACAAGAAGAACTGGGCACTGGAAACCAGAAGCAGTACCTATAGGAGACCCACTAAGAACATCAACAGATCCAGTCTCAAAAGTATCACCAAGGGCATCTAATTTTACATGTATCAGTGAACACCAACAATCTACTACTACCACCCCGGCAACAGAAGGAAGTTCAGCAATTCCACTGAGAAGAAGTGTAAGGCGACCATGTCATCTACAAGATGTTTTATTCCCAAAAAGCCTCAAGAAAAAATTAGGATAACTAGTGCACCTATCAGCACCACCTCCAGTAGTAGTCCTTGCAGCAAAAACAGAAACCACCTCAACTTCGACCACACAAGTAAAATGACCAAAGAGATGGAGAACTGCCCCTATTCACCATCAGGACATTTTCTTATGACCAATGGAAAAAACTAACTCACGCTTCTAGATGAGAACGAAGATTTCTCACACAATTTAAATTCAGGAATAAGGGTAAGTGGTCAACCAAGTACAATCAGAACAAACCTAAAATCTCACCAGGTCACTCTCCTTCATCAGAACATACAGTCACTTAGGAATAAAGTAAGAGAGCTTGAAATCTTGCTATCAAGTGAACTCCGATACGTTAATATACTGTGCTTAGCTGAACACTGGCTGAAAGAAAATGAGTTAAAGACAGTGAAAATAATGGATTATGTGTTAGCAGCACAAACTTGTAGAAATAAGTTTACACGTGGAGGGAACTGCATATACATAAAGAAAGATATTGAATTCAATAACTTAGACAATGTCGAATCCTTAAACACTGAGAAAGATTTTGAAATATCAGGCATAGAAATTCCGGCATTCAAGTTAATTGTAATATGTTTATATAGATCTCCAAAATTCAACACTCAGCTTGATACTTTACTAAATAAAGTAGTAAAAAATAGAAAAACAGTTCTTATATGTGGAGACCTAAATGTAGACTTTAATAAGCGAAGCAATTCAAAATCTGAGCTGATGAACATTTTAACAGCCAAAAATTTGGAGATTACAATCCACTCCCCTACACGTGAAACAAATCACTATAGCACTACCATAGACCAAATAATAATAAGCTCCAAAACAAAATATAAATCAGTTGTAATAAAAGCTGGACTGGCAGACCATCATGCACAGGCTATAAGGTTTTGTGTAAACACTAATCCATCCTATAATTATATGAGGAAGACTACACACATGGGAAGAACTTTCAGTAATACTGTAGTACAAACATTCCAGAATTATCTCCAACAAGAATCATGGGAGCTAGTGAGTGTATAGTACAGAAAATATTTCTGATAAGTTTCAGAAATTCGTGAATATTTTTAAATATTATTTTGATCTTGCTTTTCCATTGAAAGCCAAAACAATGCAAACCACTAAAAGCAACAAGTGGATTACTAGTGGTATAAGGAAACCTTGTGCTAGAAAACGGTACCTTCACAATATTGCAAGAAACTACAACACAACTCAGGAGTTTGACAGTTACTTTAAAAAATATAAATCTATCTTAAATAAAATAATAAAGGAGGCAAAGAAACGAGACAATGACAAATACATAGAAGATGCTTCAAACAGAACCAAAGCAATCTGGGAAGTTGTAAAAAAAGAAACCAAATCTTGCAAAAGTAGAGTATTAAAGTATAGTATTAAAGGCTGGCTTGGAAAACATTAATAACCCACAGGAAGCAGCTAATATGTTTAATAACTATTTTATAAATGTAACAGATAAACTATTACAACAGACTTCTAATAGAAAACAGCATACAGAAACAGGGAAAAAAGTCTCAAGCAGATCAATGTTTCTGTACCCAACAAATGTAGAAGTAGTTCAGGTTACAATAAAAAGTCTCAAAATGAAACACTCTGCAGGTATAGATGATATACCTGATTTCATTATAAAGAAGTGTGGGGACTTGATTACTGAGCCCTTAACCCACCTATGTAACCTATCTTTTGCTACAGGAACTTTTCCTTCATGTTTGAAAGTAGCAAAAGTAAAGCCATTATACAAGAAAGGAAACAAAGATGATGTTTCCAACTACAGACCCCTGGCACTTCTTTCTGTTTTCTCAAAAATATTAGACTTTTCAATAAGAGGCTAACAGACTTCTTAGAGGTAAATAGCATTCTGTCAGAATCTCAACATGGATTTAGAGCAAACCACTCAACCGAATCTGCAGTTCACTCCTTTCTATTAGAGGCACTGATAGCTTTAGACAACAAAAAACTTACCATGGGTATATTTTTAGATTTGTCAAAGGCATTTGACACCATAAATCATGACAAATTTGCTACACAAGCTAGAAAATCTTGGCATTAGGGGAACAGCTAACAACTGGCTCAGCTCTTATCTTAAAAACAGGGAACAATATGTGGAAATAGATCAAGAAAGGGATAATGTCATTAGGAAATATAATTCCAAGCTACTGACTGTTAAATATGGAGTGCCACAAGGATCAGTAATGGGTCCTGTTCTGTTCTTACTCTATGTAAATGACCTAAAGATAAGCAATGACAGCAGTAAAATATTTCAATTTGCTGATGATACGAGTGTTCTAATTACAGGAAACTCAGAAGAAACTCTTGTAAAAAACATAAAAGAAACCACTGACAGGCTAACATGTTACTTTGATGACAATGACTTAATAATAAACACTGAAAAACTGTAGCTATGGATATACACACAGCACAAACAAAAAATCTGATATCACCCAATCTAGAGCTATTTCTTGGACTTCATCTACAGGACAACTTGAAATGGAAAGCACATATTGAGCAAATGAACAAAAAATTAAGTACTTCTTGTTTTGTGCTGCGTACATTAAAAAATTGTACCAGCTACAACACCCTTCAGTGTGTATATTATGCAGTTGTACACTCTCACCTCCGGTACGGGATTATGTTCTGGGGAAATTCTGGAGATGCCATCAAAACATTCAAAATTCAAAAAAAAAAATTATAAGAATAATGGAAGGGGTAGATAATCACAAATCATGTAGACCATTGTTTCAAAAAAGGATGATCCTGCCACTTCCTTGCATATATATACTTGAAAATATAATGTATTTAAAGCAAAACTTACATACAAAAAGACCACTCATCACTCAAAATCACACAATACACAGCTATGATATGAAACAAAAATTGGATGTACATGTTCAAAGCACCAACACAAAGTTATTTCAAAACAGCCTTATCCATCCTAGTATCAAACTATACAATGCCTCACCAGATACTATTAAACACATACAAAACATTGGTCACTTCAAATCTAAACTGGAGTCGTACTTGGTTGATCACTGCTTTTACACAGTAAATGAATACCAAAAAAACTAAATTTTTGTGTGTTTACCCAATGTAGTCTTATTCAGAAGAACATTTGTATTTTATCTCTCTGTATATAGCGTAACAACATTTATTTAAGTATTCAACATTCATTGATATATTAATGTGTGTTATTATGTACAAAGTTATATGTAAAACTGTTAATATTAACAAAAAATCCAAATATCTCTTGCACATAGTGCAGCTGTAGATGAAATGGATCAATAAATGGATGAAAATGGAAATCGAGGGCATGTTGTGCTGTCAAGCTGCACGGTGAACAGATTTCTGTGGACTCCTTGTGAAACTATGGCAGATGTGTTCGACATCTGTGTCAGACTCTCAAGAATGGCCTGGCGTTTTCCCTTTACACAAACAATCTGTTTCTCACAACTGTTTATGCCATCATCTAATGCTCTGTCCTGTAGGAGGATCCACACCATACCTAGTACAAAAGTCATGCTGAACAGTTATTACTGACCCACACTGTGCACAAAAATCTTTCTGTTGTCCAGACACCACTTTTACAAGAACTGAGCACACTGCCAAGTGGGAACCATGTAAAGCTCTAGAGTTTGCTCTTTCCAACAGTACACTCCTCGTGCACTAACTCAAACAACATAATAGTTATGATTTTTTTAACTCGGATTATTCTTTTTGATACACCCTGCACTTTGAAGGGATAAGAAATGGAATGATCACACAGGCTCAGTCGTGGGTAAAGCAGGCGACAGATTTCAGTTTATTCAATGGAATACTGGGGAAGTGCAATCAATCTCCATAGGAGATGGTGTACAAATCAATTGTGTGACCCATTCTAGCATATTGTTCAAGTGTATGAGACCCCTACCAAATAGGACTAACAGGGGATATTAAATGTGTACAGAGAAGGGCAGCACAAAAGGTCACAGGTTTGTTTAATTCAAGGGAGAGTGTTACAGAAATACTGAAAGAACTAAACTAGAAGACTCTTGAAGATAGATGTAAACTATTCTGTGAAATTCTGTTAACAGAGTTTCAAGAACCAACTGTGAATGACAACTCTAGGAGTATACTACAACCTCCTGCAAATCCCTCACATAGATATCATGATGATAAGATTAGAATGATTACTAAATGCACAGAGGCATTCAAACAAGCATTCTTCCTGTGTTCCACATTTGAATGGAACAGGAAGAAACCCCGATAACTGTTACCATGGGATGTACCCCTTACCATGCATCTCAGGATGGTATGAAGAGCATAGACGTAGAGGTAGAAAGATAATACGCTAAGTTGCAGGCAGGCACAAAAGGCTCCGTCGCCCACCCAACCTCCACAACACCCTAGTCCATTCCTATGCCACTCAAAATCCCAACTCTTTGCCACAAGGATCATATCCTTATGGAAGACCCAGGTGCAGGACCTGCCCAATCCACCTACTCAGCACTACCTATTCCACTCTTGTCACAGGTTTATCCTACCCCATAAGCGGCCGTGCCACCTGCAGAAGCAGCAGTGTCATTTACCAGCTCTGTTGCAATCATTGCACAGCTTTTTAAATTGGTATGACTACCAACCAGCTGTCCACCAGGATGAACAGCCGCCACCAAACTGTGGTCAAGAGCAAAATAGGCCATCCAATGGCACAACATGCAGGTGTACTTAACATCCTTGATTTCAATAGCTGCTTCACTACGCGACCCATCTGGATCCTCCCCTCCACAACCAGCTTTTCTGAACTGCTCAGATGGGAGTTAGCCTTTCAACACATTTTCCACTTCCATAATTATCATATTCTCAACATGCGGTAACATATTGCGCCCATATCTTCCACCCAAAAGTTTCCACCTCCAATGTTCTATCACCTCCTCCCCATTACCGTCTCCCACACTCTTTGTTTGCCACCCCCTGCCAACGTACCTGCCCATCTTCTCCTACTCTGTTTTCCCCACCTCCCTGCACCACAACCTCCTGACACTGAGCCTGTTGGCATTCTAGTCCCTGTACACTTCGCCAGACAGCACCCCTCTCTTCACCCGCCCGAACATTGCTATCCCTTCCTCTTTCCCTTCCCTGTGTCCTCCACATTGCTGCTACCATCCCACGGGATAGTTACCTTCTGGTATGAGCTGCCAGAGCTGGCGAACAAGTGTGCATGAGGTGTGCTTACTGTGTAAATGAATGGTGTGTGTTTCTCTTGCCCGAAAGCTTGAGTGTTAAGTCTCTTTTGTTTGTTTGTGTGTGTGTGTGTGTGTGTGTGTGGTTTGAGGTTTTCGGGCGCTAAACAGTGTGGTCATCAGCGCCCAAACGCATAGAAACAGGAACACATGCGGTGAAGGGACGAAGACGGACAGCGAACAAGGAGAACGGCTAAAAGACACAGACCTGATGTAGTTCCAAATCCTCACATACAGAGGCAAAACAAGAGGAAAAGAAACGCACTAAAAAAGGAAAGGAAACACAAGGAAAAGAAAAGAGAAATCGAAGTGAAACAAGTAGGTAATCGTGACTGGCGGACCTCTTACCTAAAACCTGGGTGAGCCAGTCACCCAGCAGCACATTAAAATCCTCTCTCTAAAATCCGAGGCAACAAATTGGACAGGACTCAAAACCGTAAAACCTTAACCACAGTCGTTGCGTCATCTTGCAAAATAGAGGGCAAATCCGGTGGCATGGAAACCACCGCCCTCTGGTCAGAGAATAAAGGACAGTCAAGTAAAATGTGGTGGACAGTAATCTGGACGCTACAAGCACTGCAGATTGGGGGGTCCTCCCGCCGGAGTAAAAAACCACACGTTAAGGGACTGTGCCTGTCCGCAGCTTAGCGTGTTATCTTTATGGTCTATCTTTCCCTACGTTGTTGATATTTCTACCTGGAGTTTCCATTGTTCGAAGAAGTATCTCTTAAGTACTGCAAAAATTGGTGCAGGAATTGCGTTAAGCATGACAGTGTCTTGCGTGAAGATAACAAAATCTAGACGCTGTAACAATCTCCTGAAATCTGCAAACAGATCGTCGCCGTCATTTAATACCTATTTGTCGCATATAAGCCTAGTAGGGGAGAATTTTATACAGTCTGGAGGATAGCTGGGCTGCTAGATTTGTTACCGGTGAGTTCGAAGAACACGGAAGTATTATGGAGATACTTCGCAAACGTAAATGGGAATACCTGGATGGAAGGCGACGTTTTTCCACGAGACACTATTGACAAAATGTAGGTAACCATTTTGAAGCTGACTGCAGAACGATTCTACTGGCCCCAGTGTACATTCGGCGTGCTACTAAGATGAAGAGAAATTAGGACTCGGATGGGGGCACACACTACAGATAGTCGCCGTTCCCTCGATCTATTTGCTGTGGAACAGGAAAGGAAATGACCAGTGTGGTACAAGGTACCCACCACCACGCACCATACGTTGGCTTGGGGAGTACCAATGAGCACATGATGTGGTCGGTGTTTCAATCTAGTGATCAATTTAAGAAGCACATGAAGGAACGCCGGTTAGAGTCCTGCATAAGCAGTTTTTTATGTTGAGTAAAATTCTGTATATTTTTAAAACTAGTTAAATAACATGGGGTTGGTTAAGCCATACATCTTCAGTCGTGGACCGTCTTGTACCTTGAAACGGAAGAAGGTGTTATACCAAAGAACACGTGATATTTGCTAGCCTGACCAAACGTCCCGGTTTTGCCGGGACAGTCCCGGTTTTCGCATAAACTGCCTGGTGTCCCGAGAAAATCATTAGGGACACATATTTGTCCCTGATTTCAATCGAGAAACAAAATGCGTGCAATAATATTTCTCATTGAGTTAAATATTTGTGAAAAAAACATTTATAGAAGTAGAAAGTAATAGAAATATGTATTTTCACAATATATACCGCATTTGGCTTAACTCGTCTTATGCCTGAAGAAAGTAGAGATTACGTTGAAAAGAAAAGCAAATATTACCTTTCCCCACCCCTATCTTACCAACTCTTTATGGCCCTCAAGACAAGTAAAACCAGTGTCAAAGGAGGTGTAAAGGACCATTACTTAAACTATTTTTCCTAACGGGACTGCAACCATATGGCAATTAATTTTGTGAAGAACGTGAGCAGTGTAGCGTGTGTTAGCTTATTGAATATTGCTTGGCACGCTTGTCCTAACAGTCTAATAGAATGAGAGGGGGCGCATTGTTGGCAGATTTCACTCACTGACTGACAAAATTTCAAGTCCACCGATTACTGCAACAACTTAACAACACTTCTGCCTCAGAAATTAAAGTCGGCGGATGATCAACTGTATGGACAAAGTTATTAGTCACCTACTATAGTTAGTAGTCAGTGAATGTGAATATTAAAGTCAGAAAGTGTGGTATCTGGTCAAAATGTCCTTGTGGAAACGTTCAGTTAATGAAACTTTAAAGAAATTCCTTTTCTTGAAGAATGGGAAATGACTGATAATGATGAGAGCACCGTGTGCAGATCGGTTTTTTCATTTCATCACAGTGTGAGAAGTGACATAAGCGATCACCCCCAAAAGAAGCGGCACAGGAAGCGTCATCGGGATTTTCAAGTAGCAAGAAGATGAATTTGTTTAAGACAAACGCTCCGGGAATTCCCGAATTAAAAGTGACTGCTGAAAATGGTACGTTTACGTATCATACCGTCTATGACAATTATATATTTCGATCAAATGACTGTACTACTTCTTTGATTCTGGATTTTCGACAGACCTAAATATTGTTGTGCTAAAACTAAAATTGGAGTTATTGTTGTTAATGTGTTTGCCTTACATGCTCTTACAGCAGTAGCGAATGAACTATACATAAGCAAAATATGTGTCTATAATAACTGATGCATCAAATCACAAAGCAATGAAAATGGTTCCTTTAGTGATTCTGGCATGAAGTCAAAGTTTTGGATTTTAGCGATGTTTCAAACGATACAGCTGATACACGAATTCAGTTTATTGAGAAAATTTTGACAACGTAATTGGATTTTTCTACAGACAATGCAAAGACCAGTTTTCGGGTATCCAACTGTAAGGGAACACAGATGATTACGAGAAACTCCAGGCAGAATTAAATAAATAATTTGTTGGTGTTGGCTATGGTGCTCATGTTTTGCACAAAAGTGTTCTGTCAGCAGTAGGTGATCTGCCTAATGATGTTGAGGTGATTCTGTTCAAAATTTAGAAATATTTTGGAACATATGCTGTTAGAAACCATGCCTTAAAAGGCGCGCAGTGGACTATAGCAGAGTTTGGAAGACCACATCTGGGAGATTGGCGTGTCATAGCATCTTGAAAGAAAATTCCGGAACTACTCCATATTCAGAGGGGCATTTTTCTGACGACAGTGTAATAAGGGCATGGCGTCTTTTTCTTGATACATCAATACTAAAACACTGTACGGAAACGGAAGCAAAACGTGTTCTAAGAAACGGACTGTGGCTTGTACGTTTGAAAGAACTGAAGGCCTTCATTGCCTTATTGTACACTCGTGTTGTTCTTTGAACTGAAGCACTGAACTTGGCGACCTGCGGTCTGAAAAGTGGAGGCTACCATTCTTCAGTGATACAATGGAGTGGAATTGCTCTCAGGAAACTCTAAGATTTTTGCGCTTTAACATTAACGTTAGAAAAGCAACGATCAGATAGCTTGAAGGCAGGTAAATTTGCGTACCGTCAAAAGTTTTGAACAAATTCATTGAAAACTGTCAGTTGACATATATTCCAGGGGAAAATTTGACTGCTCATAAGCAGCTTTAAAAACAAAAAAAAAAAAGACCTGAGTACAGTACATGCCCAACAAACCAAATAATTTTGGTATGAACCTTTGGCTTCTTGTGGATGTTGACTCAGTTTCTCTACAATGGATTCCCTTTCCTGTTCTACGAAAAGAAGACCTCCAACTACATGACGAGACTCTTCCCGAAAGCGCAGTAATGAAGCTGATGGAGTCGTTTCAAAAGAAGGGGTGAAAAGTGAATACAGACAACATTTTTACTGTAGTGACAGTGGGCAAGAAGTTGAAAAGTAATGGTACCAGCGTTATTGGAACAATTACACGATCAAGGAGTGACAAGGTAAACGAAACAAGAATGTCCTTGTGTATAGCATTTTGCACTTAGAAGTTGAGCTCCAGGCTAGAGCTAGTCCCAAAAGAATTCTGGAAACAATTGACTTCTACAACAATACAACATATGGTTTTGACATGGTAGATCAAATGTGAATAAAATATACTGCTCGAGCCGGTATATGTGAAAGGCCTGTTCATGTATTTCTTAATATTCTTGATTTATCGCTCGCTGAAATTTCTGAGGAGCTTCGTTTGGGGTACTTGGGCTCGAAACCTATGTTGGTGGAAACCGAACCAGAACTTGGAAAGCCTGTGGGAGGAAATAAAATGAGGGGGCAATGTCAGATGAAGCAGTGCAGGAATAAGGCAAGCTATATCTGCAAAAAGTGCAAACGGTGTGAGTGTGTGGTTCTTGCTAAAAGAACATAACTAAGGAGGTGGTACAGGTAGTTCCTGTTATTAAAGATAAATGATTCACAACACCGTGTGCAAATACACTGAAGAAAAAGTAAGATCAAGAACAATGTATTTTACAGATATGTTACAGTATTTGCACGCGCAAACGAAGTTGACACTCGACGCAGTGGCTGATGGGAGCGAGTACAAAGGCATTTCCCATTTACAGACATTCCCTGCAGCCAGCGTACCAAGTGTCAACTTGGCGCATTTGGCAAACATGGTTCTTGACTTTAATTGCACGAAATAAAATATTACAACAATCTAAAATATGATAATAAGTACCAAAAATTTCTGTCACCTTCTATAGGCTACGTACTAAAAGAATTTGAAATAACAACCGTGTTTTTCGCATAAAATCGTTTCTAAAAAACAAATTCGTTTTTGTAACAAATGGGAAAATATTAAATTTGCGATAAAATTAAGTAATTTGCCTCATTTTAGTATTAGATTCCATAGTTAATGTTTTCTAAAATTAGTAATACATATATGAAACGATGATAATAAGACGAAAATACACTACTGGCCATTAAAATTGCTACACCACGAAAATCACGCGCTACAGTCGCGAAATGTAACCGACAGGAAGAAGATGCTGTGATATGTAAATGAATAACTTTTCAGAGCATTCACACAAGGTTGACGCTGGTGGCTACACCTACAACGTGCTGACATAAGGAAAGTTTCCAACCGATTTCTCATACACAAACAGCAGTTGACCGGCGCTGCCTGGTGAAACGTTGTTGTGATGCCTCGTGTAAGGAGGAGAAATGCGTACCATCACGTTTCCGACTTTGATAAAGGTCGGATTGTAGCCTATCGCGATTGCGGTTTATCGTATCGCAACATTGCTGCTCGCGTTGGTCGAGATCCAATGACTGTTAGCAGAATATGGAATCGTGGGTTCAGGAGGGTAATACGGAACGCCGTGCTGGATCCCAACGGCCTCGTATCACTAGCAGTCGAGATGACAGGCATCTTATTCGCATGGCTGTAACGGATCGTGGAGCCACGTCTCGATCCCTGAATCAACAGATGGGGACGTTTGCAAGACAATAACCATCTGCACGAACAGTTCGACGACGTTTCCAACAGCATGGACTATCCGCTCGGAGTTCCTGGCTGCGGTTACCCTCGACGCTGCATCACAGACAGGAGCGCCTGCGATGGTGTGCTCAACGACGAACCTGGGTGCACGAATGGCAAACCGTCATTTTTTCGGATGAATCCAGGTTCTGTTTACAGCATCATGATGGTCGCATCCGTGTTTGGCGACATCGCGGTGAACGCACATTGGAAGCGTGTATTCGTCATCGCCATACTGGCGTATCACCCGGCGTGATGGTATGGGGTGCTATTGGTTACACGTCTCGGTCACCTCTTGTTCGCATTGACCGCACTTTGAACAGTGGACGTTACATTTCAGATGTGTTACGACCCGGGGCTCTGCCCTTCATTCTGATCCCTGCGAAACCCTACATTTCAGCAGGATAATGCACGACCGCATGTTGCAAGTCCTGTACGGGCCTTTCTGGATGTAGAAAATGTTCGACTGCTGCCCTGGACAGCACATTCCATATCTCTCACCAACTGAAAACGTCTGGTCAATAGTGGCCGAGCAACTGGCTCGTCACAAGACGCCAGTCACTACTCTTGATGAACTGTGGTATCGTGTTGAAGCTGCATGGGCAGCTGTACCTGTACACGCCATTCAAGCTGTGTTTGACTCAATGCCCAGTCATATCAAGGCCGTTATTACGGCCAGAGGTGGTTGTTCTGGGTACTGATTTCTCAGGATCTATGCACCCAAATTGCGTGAAAATGTAATCATATGTCAGTTCTAGTATAATATATTTGTCCAATGAATACCCGCTTATCATCTGCATTTTTTCTTGGTGTAGCAATTTTAATGGCCAGTAGTGTAATAAATGCAATACAGTGGTCAAGATGACAGCATCGGCGTTTCTAGGAATACAATATGTTCCGGATGTTCTAGCATTAAGGCGACTGCTCGTGATAAGCGGGAAATACGGATTCGAGTTCCATTCCGGCACAATTTTTCATTGTCGCCATTCCAATACACAGCCCAAGGTGGTTCATATTCGCAGCTGCGAATACATTTCCTGCAGAAGCACAAGTCTGTTAAGTCACAGAAAAACACGTTGGTTGTCTTCTTGTTGCCTTGCAGAGAGTACTGGATATTTTCTGAGGACTTAAGTTGTACTTTTTGTCCCTTGACAACTGCCCTCAGATTCTGCTAAATTTCTACTCTAATAGCTCTTCCCCATTATATTTGAGATTTTTAGCAGATCAGTTAGAAGTTTTTGTTGCTACCATTAAACGAATTGAGACTCGAAATATCTCACTCGTCATAACAGCAGTTAACGAAATGTTGAAAACTCTTGTGAAAGAAGAACTCATTAAAGAAGCAGTTTTATACAACTCATTCGAAACATTTTTGATGACTACTTACAGAAGTGGATATCTTTTTGGTCTGCACTCAGTTCGACATTGAGGATCTATCTTGGATTCATTGTGACACACTTCCTCATTGGCCTCATGTTCAGGATTCACTTACGTTATTATCTCTGTCTGCTTTCAAAGAGAATTCATTATTCGATGAGTTTGAACACAATGGAACTGCATATCAAAGATTGGGTGAAGAGGAAAACGCCCCTCAATATTTTAAAAAGATATGAAATTTGTAACGTTCCTTTGAAAAAGGTAGAGAAAATTGTTAACTTTGCGCTACATCTGCCAGGTACAAATGCTGCAGTACAAAGGATTTTTAGTTGTAGTGGCCTGATGAAAAGGGCTGTGCTAGTTTTGATACAATGACAGCCATTATTACTGAGAAAAGTCGTTTCAGCCTGTTTTGCACACACTTTTACGAGTAACTTCTTTCTGACAAGGAACTGCTAGGATCAGTTCATTCATCTGATAAATTTAGCAAAGGTAAATAGCTGGATGAAATGTACAATTTGTATCCGATTACTAATAAGTAATATTACATCATTTTTAGGCTTAACAAATTGTAACTACTTAAAACAGTAAGTGACTAAACATTGTAGAAAATATATCCAACCTATTACAATAAAAAATATATCAGAGTTTTTAATTTCTGAAGAAAAGAATTTTTATGTATAAAGCACCTACATTTTCCTTTCCAATTCACAAAATAGATATAGACCTACATCCTTGCTATGGGTTTTTCAGCTGCTGTGTCATAGGCCTATTACGGGTTTCAAAATATTACGATAACTCACAAGAAAGGTAATCAAGTGTATTAATGATACGCTAATTTCCAAGAAGCCTTGGGTATCAAAATCGCGCTCTCACTGCGGTTGGTACATATCGAACGCCCAACCTTCGAGCCACACTAAGATAACGGATCAGCATTTCTTAATTATAACATGAGAGTTGGAAGGTGGATCAACATAAATAAGAGTCGCTCGTTTAATACATTAATCCACCCATCTTCTTCCGTGATTTAATTAAAAAACATTGCTTCACCTACTTTCTCCCATGGTTCAATTCAAGAACATGACAATTCACAATGTTATACCACATTCTCTTCCCAAGGCACGAAACAATACCCAGACTTCCCGCCTCGATAGTTAACTGTTCGATATATATATATCGCTCGCAGTGCGGATGCGACTTCGACAGCAAGACTCCTTGGAGATTACCAAAAAAGTGAAACACTCCCCTGCCTCTGTTATTTAGGTGCTGTTTTTAGCCATAGTCGCCTTCGTGTTTTCTGTCGCATTTCGTCACAATAAACGCAGCGCAAATTGCCGATGGAGAAAGATATGCATATCAGACTGTTTGAAAAATGAGGCAACGCGTGGACACGAGAGCGCATAGGCTTACAATATCTTACTTTCCACTGATTTTGTGCACTGAGTTTTGCTCTCACGCGTCTGCGCTTGCGCCCGAGAAAAGAGGCATCTTTACGTCAGTCTGTTCGTGAAGATGATTAGACGAGTGCGTCTCTTATGGGGCTGATAATATTGTGGTTCCTATCCGGCAATTTTGTTGGTCGAATTCCGGGCGTGAACGTCTCTTCCACCACAGGAACACGAACAGGTTACGTCTGCTAACGAAAAATGGTTGCAAAACACGATAGCACAGATGAAGCGTCCCAACGACTCAAAAGATAAAGAAAGACAGTTTTCAGATTCTGGCTACACTCTGACATGTAAGGGACGGAAGAAGACTGCTGGATTTATTTTAACTGGACAAAAGAAAACGTTATCCTTATGTATAAACTTTTACGTAGACTGAGTTTCAATTTCTTGTTCTTCAGTGCAATAGTCGTGAGAGAATGAAAGTGTAAGACTCCATAGAAGATTTTACTACGTAAATTTTCCTTTCGACATATTCTTCCTGCCGTGCATTGGTGGTACTTTGAGCGTAGAAAAATCGTATGTCATCTTCATAGGATTTTCGCTTCATTATAAAATATATTATGAAACTACTTACCCAGGCATGATGGTGTACGATACTCTTACAGATTTCCTTAAAGCCAAAAAGATGTTAGATTAAAACTTTTAATTTAGATGAACGGCCAAAATGTTGTTGCTGGCGACGCCGGCTGCACTGATGTAACTATTGAAACAACCGCTACATCGCCAAAGAATTCATATCATTGTTTTACGTGCCATGGTAAGTCCATGGAAACTGCACGTCACATAATTATTCCAGCGAAACCATGATATTAAAAAATTATTCTTTCCTTCCACAAGATTTTCTCTCTTCTGATTTATTGTCAGATATTTCTGATAGATATTTAGATATTTTTTTTAATTAGTTTTACACGTAACTTTATTCGTCATCCACATCTCAGATAGGTTGCGCAAATTTGCTGTTGACGTGCTTCATACGCTGCAGTTGTCTCCATGATACTCATTTAGCATATATTTAAGGCAAAAAAGTACGTGGTATTATACACACATCAAAAAAAGTTTTGCATCACCTCGGTCCGAGAGTTCCGGAACCTGTACAGAAAATTGTAATATCATTTCCGCCTTTTCATTGCTCTTGAAAACCACACATTGCATTTTGTACTACCACACAACCAGATCTTCGGAAGTGGCGATCCAGATTGCTGTACACACCGGTACCTCTAATACCCAGTAGCACATCCCCTTGCATTGATGCAAGCCTGTATTCGTCGTGGCATACATTCCACATGTTCATCAAGACACTGTTGGTCCAGATTGTCCCACTCCTCAACGGCGATTCGGCGTAGATCCCTCAGAGTGGCTGGTGGGTCACGTCGTCCATTAACAGCCATTTTCAATCCATCCCAGGCATGTTCGATACGGTTCACGTCTGGAGAACTCTCTAGTCCAGCGATGTCGTTATCCTGAAGGAAATCATTCACAAGATGTGCACGATGGGGCGCGAATTGTCGTCCATAAAGACGAATGCCTTGACAATATGCTGCCGATATGGTTGCACTATCGGTCGGAGGATGGCATTCACATATCGTACAGCCATAACGGCGCCTTCCATGACCACCAGCGGCGTACGTCGGCCCACATAACGCCACCCTAAAACAGCAGGGAACCTCCACCTTGCTGCACTCGCTGGACAATATGTCTAAGGCTTTCAGCCTGACTGAGTTGCCTCCAAACACGTCTCCGACGATTGTCTGGTTGAAGGCATATTCGACACTCATCGGTTAAAAGAACATGATGCCAATCCTGAGCGGTCCATTAGGCATGTCGTTGGGCTCATCTGTACTGCGCTGCATGGTGTCGTGGTTGCAAAGATGGACCTCTTCATGGTCGTCGGGAGTGAAGTTGCGCATCATGCAGCCTATTGCGCACAGTTTGAGTCGTAACACGATGTCCTGTGGGTGCACGAAAAGCATTATTCAACATGGTGGCGTTGCTGTCAGGGTTTCTCCGAGCCATAATCCGAATATAGCGATCATCCACTGCAGTAGTAGCCTTTGGGCGGCATGATTGAGACAGTAAATGGAATGACACCATTAATAAATATGGACTTCGATCAGAAAAAGGTAGTTAAGGTAGAATAGTCAAAATTTCTAGATGTATGCATTGATGAGGGGTTGAGCTGGAAAAAACACGCTGAGGATCTGCTGAAACGTTTGAGTTCAGCTACTTATGCTATTAGGGTCATCGCAAATTTTGGCGATATACATCTGAGTAAATTAGCTTACCACGCCTATTTTCATTCTCTGCTTTCGTATGGCATCATATTCTGGGGTAATTCATCACTGAGTAAAAGAGTGTTCATTGCACAAAAGTGTGTAATCAGAATAATTGCTGGAGCTCATCCAAGATCATCCTGCAGACACTTATTTAAAGAGCTAGAAATCTTCACTGTAGCCTCACAATATATATATTCACTTATGAAATTTGTGGTAAACAATGCGAACGAATTCAAAAGTAATAGCAGTGTACATGGCTACAACACTAGGAGAAAGAATGATCTTCACTACTCAAGGTTAAATCTAACTTAAGTTCAGAAGGGGGTAAGTTATTCCGCCACAAAAGTTTTTGGTCACTTACCTAATAGCATCAAAAGTCTGACAGATAGCCATATAGCATTTAAAAGGAAATTAAAAGAATTTCTTAATGGCAACTCTTTCTACTCATTAGATGAATTTTTGGATATAGAAAGTGGGTAATTTCCCAAACCGCACAAAAAAAATTAAAAATATTGAGTGTCATGTAACATTTTCTGTAATGTAATATCTTGTATAGACACCTTTTATTAACCTGACACGTTCCACATCATTACGAAGTGTCGTATTCATGATCTATGGAACAAGTACTAACCTAATCTAATCTAATCTAACAGTTCCTGTCTCTCTGTATTTCCTCCACGTCCGAACAACATCGCTTTGTTTCACTCCGAGACGCCTGGACACTTTCCTTGTTGAGAGCCCTTCCCGGCACAAAGTAACAATGCGGACGCGGTCGAACAGCGGTGTAGACCGTCTAGGCATGGTTGAACTACAGACAAGACGAGCTGTGTACCTCCTTCCTGGTGGAATGACTGCACTTATCGGCTGTGGGACCCCTCCATCTAATAGGCGCTGTTCGTGAATGGTTGTTTACATCATTGGGCGGGTTTAGTGACATCTCTGAACAGTCAAAGGGACTGTGTCTGTGATACAATATCCACAGTCAACGTCTATCTTCAGGAGTTCTGGGAACCGGGGTGATGCAAAACTTTTTTTTGACGTGTGTGCTATAAGAACAGTGATTTTTTAGCGTTATGTCCCTTTCAATTGTTTATTGAAGATGCTTGTTGCAGATGGTGACAAAAAATTATCTTCTGTTTTAGCACATCTGTACGGAGATGAATGCCACTATTCAAAATACTACCATGTCTTTGAAACCTTGGCTCTCTAAGAAAGCTTTTAAGTATTAATTCACCATCTCGTTTGCAATTAATTCCTTGTTCACTGGGTCATCCTCACTGTCAGTCGACTCGTGAACTACCCTCGGGCCTGATTCATCTCAGGTGGTAGACAATAATATATTGAAACACCACAAGCCTTCATATTACCATGCCTAATACGGGCATTCAAGACAGCTCTCTAACTGGATAAATACAGATCCTGTAAGGTTTCAAGGGAATCTTATACCATTCTTCCTGCAAAGTAGTGGCAAGTTCAGGTAATTATGATAGAGGCGGCTAGCGACCACACACCCTTCTCCGCAAAGTAGTTTATAAAGGATCAATAATATTGAGATTTGGTGACGCTGATGGCCAGAAGAGATGCGACAGTTCACCCCTTTGCTCAAAAACCAGGCTTGGGCTGTGGGAGCTGTGTGAGCAACGGTCCTGTCGTCTTGGACCACAGCATCACCATTGGGGAACAAATATTGTACCTGATCAGCCAAAATAGTCACACAATCCTTAGCAGTAATGCGACGATGGGAGTAACCATGGGATCCATGGAATACCACTATATCTATAGCTACATACATACTCCACAAGCCATCGTATTGTGTGTGGCGGAGGGTATCTTGTACCACTACTAGTCACTTCCTTTTCTGTTCCACTTGTAAATAGTGCGCGGGTAAAACAACGCCTACATGTCTCCGTATGAACCTCATCTCTTATCTTCGTGGTCCTTACGCGAAATGTATGTTGGCGGCAGCAGAATTGTTCTGCAATCAGCTTCAAATGCCGGTTCTCTAAATACAGGGCTATTACAAATGATTGAAGCGATTTCATAAATTCACTGTAGCTCCATTCATTGACATATGGTCACGACACACTACAGATACGTAGAAAAACTCATAAAGTTTTGTTCGGCTGAAGCCGCACTTCAGGTTTCTGCCGCCAGAGCACTCGAGAGCGCAGTGAGACAAAATGGCGACAGGAGACGAGAAAGCGTATGTCGTGCTTGAAATGCACTCACATAATCAGTCGTAACAGTGCAACGACACTTCAGGACGAAGTTCAACAAAGATCCACCAACTGCTAACTCCATTCGGTGATGGTATGCGCAGTTTAAAGCTTCTGGATGCCTCTGTAAGGGGAAATCAACGGGTCGGCCTTCAGTGAGCGAAGAAACGGTTGAACGCGTGCGGGCAAGTTTCACGCGTAGCCCGCGGAATTCGACGAATAAAGCAAGCAGGGAGCTAAACGTACCACAGCCGACGGTTTGGAAAATCTTACGGAAAAGGCTAAAGCAGAAGCCTTACCGTTTCGAACTCATTGATGGGGACATGCTGCGCCGAGTGTGGGAGGAACTCGATTATCGGCTTGATGTCTGCCGAATCACTAAAGGGGCACATATCGAACATTTTTGAATACCTAAAAAAACTTTTTGAGTTTTTGTATGTGTGTGCAAAGCATTGTGAAAATATCTCAAATAATAAAGTTATTGTAGAGCTGTGAAATCGCTTCAATCATTTGTAATAACCCTGTACAGTAGAGCGTCGATTATCGGAAGTAATTTGAGGACATGGGTGTTCGGAAAATTGGTTTGTTCGGATAATCGAACAGTACATGTTTATTTGCCAAAAAGAAGTACTGTACAGTAAATTTATTCATAAGAACAGGCATCTCTTTTAGTATTACAAAGTAACATACAAAGGCAACATCAGTATAACAATACACACAGTAAACAAAATTAACGTTTAAAAAAATCCTTTATTTTGGAACCGTGTCTTGACTTGAAGCGTTTTAACCAGCCCGTGCTCGCTTTAAAGTTCGAAGGCCCTCCAAGTTTTTCGTTGAACTGCATTGCCTTCTCACACAGAATGGGACCTGAGATAGGTTCTCCTTCCGATCTCTTTTGTGTAAACCACTTGTTAACAGCATCATCTAGGTCTGTGTTAGTGGCGAGCTTCATAGTTTTACGGCTTGTTGATCCATCAGTAGAATCAAGCATAGCTATAAAATTTGCTATGCTCGTCTTTTGTTTTGTTATATCCGTAATTGTCGACATCCCCACCTTGTACTCATTGGATAAAGTGGTTGCAGATTCACCTTCTTCTAACCTTTTAATAATGTCGTACTTGTCCCTCATAGAAAGGACAACACGTTTACGTTTAAGCATTTTGTATCGTCAAGTTCACTTCTTCACGCAGCAGCACACAAGTGGTCGTAACAGAGAACAGAAGGTGACTGCACTGTGAGAAGCTCTTCTTGGGGGCGCGCAATCCTTGAAACTGCGCGGAGCTGCACGTCTCAGCTCTAAGCTGGCGCAGCTGTTGCTGTGAACAGCTTTGATACTGCCGCTACTTCTGCAGTGCCAAGCCGACAGAAGTATGCTGATTGTTGAAACAAGGCGACTGGCGGCTTGGCCGGTCAGCAGCGCCTTGTGAAGGCCCCATTAGAAGCAATGTTCCGCCAGCGGTGGCCCAGTGCGGCGACTACTGTGGGAAACTTGGTTTGGGAGTGAGGGGGATGATGGACGGTAGGGTGGGAGAGTAACAGGTGCGAGCGAGTACACAGTTCGGTTAAGTTAAGCGGTCGTTCTGTTGACCGACGTTCGGATAATCGACGCTCTACTGTATTGTCAGCAGTGTTCCACGAAAAGAACGTCGTCTTCCCTCCAGGAATCCCCACTTGAGGTCATGAAGCATCTCTCTAATACTCGTGTGTTGATCGAAACTACCGGTAACAAATCTAGCAGCCCGCCTCTGAATTGCTTCAATGTTTCCCTTAAATCCGACCTGGCGGAGATCCCAAACACTAGAGCAGTACTCAAAAATGAGATGCATTAGTGTTCTATATTCGGTCTCCTTTACAGAATAACCACTCTTTCCTAAGAGTGTCCCAATAAACCTAAGTCGACTATTCACCTTCCCTACTACCGCCGTTACGTACTACTCCCATTTCATATCCCTCTGCAATATTATGCCCAGATAGGTAATATCGAAGTGACTGTAACAGACCCTAGGCCTTAAACTTCTAATGCTATTTTCGAACGTTACACGACTGTTTTTCCTACGCATCTGCATTAACTTACATTTGTCTCCATATAGAACAAGCTGCTATTCATCACACTAGCTAGAAATTTTGTCTGTCATCTCGCCTTCTCCTACAGTCACTCAACTTCGACAACTTCCCGTACACTACAAGAACATGAGCAAGCAGTCGCTGCACATCCGGTCCGTCACATCATTTACGTATACAGAGAATACGAGCTGTCCTATCACACTTCCCTGCTGCATACCTGACGATATCCTTGTCTCTGATGAACATTCGTGTCGAGGAGAACGTAGTGGGCTCTATTACTAAAGAAGTCTTCCAGCCACTCACTTATTTGGGAACCTATTCTATATGCTCGTACATTTGTTAACAGTTTCCAGTGGGGCAACATGTCAAATGCTTTCCGGAAATCTAGGAAAATGGAATCTGCTTGTTGCCCTTTATCTATGGTTCGCAGGACATGTATCATGTGGTGCCAAATTATCACTGAGCCCTTGCCATATTTCACTCTTGGGACGTAAACTCTGCCAGAAGTTGGAAACAGTATGAAGCAAGACTCATCTCGCCAAATAACAGTCTTCCATTTCTCCACAGTAATAATAATAATAATGTCGCCTCCCGTCAGGTAGACCGCTCGCCTGGTGCAAGTCTTTCAAGTTGACGCCACTTCGGCGACTTGCGCGTCGATGGGGATGAAATGATGATGATTAGGACAACACAACAACCAGTCCCTGAGCGGAGAAAATATCCGACCCAACCAGAAATCGAACCCGGGCCCATAGGATTGACAGCCTGTCCCGCTGACCACTTTTTTTTTTCTTTTTTTTTTAAATCTCATTTTGTTCGCTTTTGTTCGTTGCATCTGCTCAGGGTGGACGTCGTAAGACATCCATTGAAGTTCGTTGTTGATCGATTAACTCAGTTTTTTTTTATTACAGAGGGCACGTAACCCTCTGACCGAACACGCTGAGCTACCGTGCCGGCCGACCACTCAGCTACCGGGGGCGGACATTTCTTCACAGTCATGTTTTATGACTACGGCACCACATTTTCCTTTTACGACAATTGCATCAATGATGTGTGGTTTTGGAATTCAAGCTCGCCCATCACTTCCTTCCTTATGGGGCCCCCTTCGTGTTGCTTTGGTACTGACAGGCTCCCGAATGCGACATTCAGTTGTGCTGTGACTCTTGCTGCTGTCGACCTCTTATGTTTCATCACAGTCATCTTCAATGACCATCCATCACGATCACTCAACGCACGCCTTCGTCCGCGTTGACTTAGCAGGTAATGTTTTTCCGCTTCCCAGTATGCAACATCAATTTCAATACTTTCTCTCTTGAAACACCAAATACTCCGGTTCACTCGGTTACGGAAGCACTCACAATACGAGCACCAACAGTTTGCTAACTTTCGAATTTAGTTAGCTCCGACATCATGCATACACAACTACACACAACGCTGTTCTGACCACGACTGACATTTGAGACGTATTAGGACACTGCACAGGTGCTCTTCGTGGCCAAACCCAACGGCGCAAGCCGCCGGTTCTTCATCTGCATTTATGTTCAGGCATGCATTTATCGAGGTGATTCAATATTTTTGTCCACTCTTAATTTAATTTTTAACCGGATATTTGGTTTTAAACCTTAGGTGAATGAGTATTCCTGTAGTCAAAGGCAAGCTCTGTTTTACGAAAGAGAAGCACTGATTTAGTGCGGCAAGTAGTTTGCTTTTCATTGCCTCGGCAGCATGATTTTGATGATCGCCATTTTTATCGTCATTAATTATTGTAGATCTCCGAAAATTTTGGGTTGCGTTTAATTATTAATTTCACATTGCCACCAACGGTATCACCATTGACACGCAGGGTTTGTCCAAAGAGATGTCCAGTGTGGCTTGGCAAAAACACTGTAAAATGTCTATATCTGTGACGGAAATTCATTCTCCGTTGATGATACCCTGTATTGTTACTTTTTCAATACGGTATAGAGTTCAAACGAGTGTTTACACACACCTATAAACGTCATAGTATTAAGTACGTGCCATTCCAACGTTTTGCGATATCTTTAAAAAGCTTGTGCTCTGGTAAATTTAATGTTTTTTTTTTAAATGTGATAAGATATTTTTGTTCGATTTTGTGAAAATGCCCTATTACTAGACGACTTTTTATATCAGTTCTTCACCTTGCATTGTATATCCCGGAATACGAGTACAATACCAATTGCAGGTTGCCTGTTCGACAAAAATGTGATTTTTTGCTTAATTTCAAAATTTAAAGTGCTGACGTAATATACTAATTAACAGGTATAATCTTACGTTAATAATTATAATAATTATTACAGTTAGGAACGGCGTGTTTGTCTTGATGCAGCGTACTGGTAACTGAAGGCACGCAAATGCCCCGGACTTCGTTCATCCATTATTTGAGAATGAGAGTACTTATTGACTTCCAACCAGTTTTACACATAATTTGAAGTCTTTTCTAAACTTCTTCTCGCTGACATGCCCCCCCCCCCCCCCCCGCCTCACACACACACACACACACACACACACACACACACACACACACACAAAAGAAAGGAAACAAGTTTATCGCGTACTACATTTTCGCTGTTCGTCCAGTATCAGGCACAACGTTTTAATTTGTTACTTCTTTACTACTAGCTCTGTAGCAGCACGCTTTTCAGACAGTATCTACGTTTACCAGTGAATGAACTTACAAAATTGTATCACTGGACTGCCCAGTGTTCAGGAGATTTGACGTCATGAACACTGAGATGAATGAAAACTAGCTTTCGCTTAAAATGGAGCGCAAATAGCCTATGATATATTATCTAGTGTCCGGTAACGAGAGGATTGTAAACATAAGTTCTAACCTCTTATGAACTGCATGGAATCAGTCACTCGAATTGCACGAACCACATTTGCACATTTGTTTAGTGCAGAAAGACATATTTCTGATCCAGTATCGTACTTTTCAGCAACTTCTTCCAATTTTTCTGAGGTATAAGCACCAGTAAGATCATCATCCATAATAGCTGCTTCATTTACTACTTTCAGACGCTCTTCAGTTCAGGCTGTAAAACTCGGTTGAGAGCAAGATTTTGTAAGAGTTTGGACATGTATATGTTGTGATACTTATCTAGTCAGCTTCCGATGACAACGAAACTACTTTGGATTCATTTTTCTCATATTCTGCTGGCATTAGCTGAGTGGGGAAGTACTTTTCCGGCTTGATTCGGTAGTATCTCTTTCGCCATTAGATTAACAGAATTAAATCGTTCGAAATGTTCCCATGAAGCTGTAATATATGGCTGCGTTTCCACTTATTATGTAATCCATAGCACATTTACCACTGTGTTTACAAGTAAATTGGTCGTTTGGCTAATCAGCTGTTGGTGGGTACGACAGCATGTTGTACCGTATATTAGAGTGAAACATATAAATGTCGTTGGTTTTGAGATTCACAGATTTCACCGTATTTTATCTCATATTAGTTTGTTGTCTAATACTAATTGGTTTTGTCAGGCATTCTTTATTTTCTGACTTACGGCACTACGTCAGACTTTGTGTCAAGACTTTGCTTGTCTGTTCTGCAATGAGGTGACAAAATTCATGGGATAACAATACGCAAATTTATAAATGGCAATAGTATCGCGTACACAAGGCATACAAGGGCAGTGCATTGGAGGAGCTGTTATTTGTATTCAGCTGATTCATGTGAAAAGGTGTCAATCGTGATTGTGGTCACTCGACGGGAATTAGCAGTCTTTGAACGCGGAATGGTAACTGGAGCTAGAGGTATCGGACACCCCATTTCGGAAATTGTTAGGGAATTTAATATTCCGAGATCCACAGTGTAAAGAGTGTACGGAGAATACCACCTGTCACCACAGACAACAAGTCTAAGAAGGCCCTCACTTAACGCCCGAGATCACCAGCGTTTGCATAGAATTGTCAGTGTTACCAGACAAGCAGCACTGAGTGAAATAATCGCAGAAATCAACGTAGGACGTACGACGAACGTTAGGACAGTGTGGCGAAATTTGGTGTTAGTGGGTTATGGCAGCAGCGTCTCTCCTGGGCTTGTGATCATATCGTTTGAAACCCACACGACTACAAAACCGTGGCCTGGTCACATGAGTCCCGATTTCAGCTGGTAAGAGCTTACGATAGGTTTTGAGCGTGCCGCATACCCCACGAAACCATGTGCCAAAGTTGTCAACAAGATACTGTGCAAACTGGTGGCGGCTCCGTAATGTTGTAGGCTGTGTTTACATGGAATGGACTGGATCGTCTGGTCGAACTGAACTTGAAATAGTTATGTTCCGCTACTTGGATACAATTTGCAGCCATTCATGGACTTCATATTCCCAAACAACAATGGAATTCTTCGGATGAGAATTCGCCTTGCCACCGGACCACAGTTGTTCACGACTGGTTTGAAGAATGTTCTGGACAATTCGAGCGAATGATTTGGCCTACCAGATCACCCAACATGAATTCCGTCGAATACTTATGGAACATAATCGAGAGGTCAGTTGGTGCACAAAATCCTGCATCAGCAACATTTTCGCAATTATGGTCGGCTATGGAGGCAGCATAGCTTAATATTTGTGCAGGTGACCTCCAACGATTTGTTCAGTTCATGCCACATCGGGTTACTGCGCTACACAGGGCAAAAGGAGATCAGACACGATATTAGGAGGTATCCCATGACTTCTGTCCCCTCAGTGTATATCTACATCTGTAATCCACAGGTGGTACTTCTGGTGCCACGAACTGATCCACCCCCTCCAAGGATCCAAGGAGCTCCATTCCTTCAAGAAGGGAGGGCCATAGCCTCCTCCTCCCCCCCCCCCCCCCACTTCTAGCTCTCACAGAAAGGAACAAGTATAGTATAGTTGGATGTTTTTCTTTGAAAAATGATTTAAAAGTCGGTATTACGCAGGATTTTAGTAGGGCTGGTACTGGAACTTTTTATGGCTACTTACAAGTCGCCATTCGTCCTTCAAAATGTTAAAAGTATTTCATACCCACCCCCCAATTTGCCCCCTCCCCCATACAAATTGTAGTATGGGGGTCCTTGCCCCCTTCTCTGTTCCATTGGCAAATTGGGCGGTGATTGTATTAGCTCTAATTTTTCGAGTTTTCTCGTGGTCATTTCGCGAGACGTATGTGACAGGCAGTAATATGTTGTCCTACTCTTCCCGGAAAGTACTCTCTCGAAATTTCAATAGTAAACATTCCGCGATACGCAACGCCTCTCTTGTTGCATCTGCCTGGAGTTTGTTCCACATCTCAATAACGATCGCACATAGACTAAACAGTCCCGTGACGAAACGCGCCGCTCTTCATTGGATCTTCTATCAGTCCCACTTGGTAAGGGTCCCAGACTAATGATAACAGTCAATAATCTGTCAAACAAGGGCCTTGTGAGTCACTTTTTTAATGGTGGAATTACATTTCCCTTAGATTTTTCCTATGAATCTGTCCAACTATTTGTTTCATGTGTGTCATTCCACTTAAGGTCAGTCTGAGGTGATACACCTAGATATCTTATGGTAGGTACCGTTTCCAGCAATTTAACCTCGATCGTGTAGTGGATTTCTTTTCCAATGTATACGCAATAAGTTACATTTATTTACATTCAGTGTCAGTTGCCAGTTCGTGCACCGTTTGTGAGCCCTCTGTAGGTCCTTCTTATAGACAACTGCATCAACTGTGAACAGCCGTTAAGAGCTTCCCGTCACATTCTGTTAGGTCATTATATACACTGCAAGCACTGTAAACAGTATCTGCCCTATCATACTTCTTTGGAGCATCCCAGAAATTACCCTTACATCTGTCGTTTTTGTTCCGTTAAGAGCGAGTTCTGTATGCAAGGAAGTCTTAAATTCAATCGCAAATGTGGTCCGATACTCGGTAAGCTTGCATATTTCTTTTCACTTACCGGCAGTGCAGAACAGTGCCAAATGCCTTTCTGAACTCGAGGAACACAGCATCAACCTGAGTGCCGATGTCTACAGCGCTGTACATCTTATGGAGGAATAGAGCAAGCTGAGTTTCACTAGGTATTCGCTTGCGGAATCCATGTTGATTTTTTATAGGGAAGATTTTCTTTCTCCAAAAACGTCGTAATTCTTGCACATAAAACATGTTCCGTAATTCAACAACTGATTGACATCAACGGTATAGGCATTATGTCCATTTGTCCATTGACCGTTCTTGAAAACGGGGAGGTTGTGGGGCGGCGGGTGGAATAATAAAAAAATGGCTCTGAGCACTATGGGACTTAACTGCTGAGGTCATCAGTCCCCTAGAACTTAGAACTACTTAAACCTAACTAACCTAAGGACATCACACACATCCATGCCCGAGGCAGGATTCGATCCTGCGACCGTAGCAGTCTCGCGGTTCCGGACTGAAGCGCCTAGAACCGCACGGCCACCGTCGCCGGCGTGGAATAATAGAATAAATGTTTTGTATTTGTGCTGTTTGCCGTTCTCAACACTGGCTCTCTAACTACAATATTGGCAACCAGTGATTAGCAAAACGTGAAGCCTGTAATTAGAATTCCTAGTGCCCACTTCATCTGAGAAATACATTTATAGCTACAGCTTATAGCTCTGAGGAATTAGGAGATTGTCTGGGATTCATAATCAAAAACCATTCTCTCTAAAATGTTCACTATATTCTGAAAGTCACAGACCAAAAAGAATCCACACAATACAACTACCAGAGCAGTTCAGAGTCTAATGCGCTGATGCCACTATAACTGTTCAAATTAAATGTTTAAGTGAATGCTCGCCATAATTTGATGATAATGTTCATCAAATGCCACGCTAAATAATGGTAGAATGTCTGACCTGCGGCGGCACGTGAAAATACGACATACGCAAACTGAAGATAGATCATTAAAGTCATCCCAGAATTAACACTTCACTCGAAAACGATTTCATGGTTACGCGTATCCCGAGTAACTTATTACGGCATCCGAGGCTGTTTATATCAACGATACCGACGCGACGCGACTCCAGGCACAGGTGGTGCGCTAATCAGCGTCTGGAGAGAACTGGGGCCTTCCTCTTTTCTCGCGCAGCGTTCTTACATATAAAGCCGCGGTGCGGACGGCTAAGGGAACGCCTGATCAAATCTGCTCTCCCGACTAGCCGCTGGGCTAGTAATGCACCACTTTAAGTTATCCAATAAATCATTGCTTCCTTCGCTGATGGCCGATGAAGCTTTCAATTTAATTGTGCAATCAGCACACAAGCAAGTAATCATAATAAAAGTCTGACGTGGCTAAGTCAAATATTTTGGGCGAGAGAATTAATTTAATTACACTACACGCAGTAGATGAGCTCTGAACTTGCCCTTTGGAGATACGCTATCGCTATTGTTTTATAGTTATTCAGTTGAAACTTCTCACATCTTTATGATTATAGCGGATCTCCCTTCTACTTAAATTTAAACATCCCAGCTTTATTTATTCGCCTACTTAATCTATCTTGCTTCCTTAATTTCTAAGACAAAAACCAGAAAATCATGCATTTCAACTAAAATTTTAATTTGTGAGATCCAGAATACTGTTTCTACTAAATTATTATGCAAAAGGAATCTAAATATAAATTTTTTAAGTTTCTAGCTCTTTTCTGTTGCGCCATGATTTTTACAGAAAAACATCCAAATTTCGAAAATGGTTAAAGTTATTGAACTGATATCCAACACATATTGATTTTGTATTACTCCTGACATGCTAGAAACGTTTCAGGTTATTTACTTCATTTTAAAGTATTGCGCAATATTTATGACGTCAGAACTAGGCTGGCACACAATGGAAAGACTGATGTGAATTTTATAAGGCGTGCGTATGCTGCTTCCCTACAAGGTCTAGAGTGCTTTCTCCAGTTGCTAGGTACCCTATGCTGCTCCAGCGACTACAATAAACTGATGCTAGAAAGGGAGCAAGTTCTTTCGCATAGTCTCTACATAATCTTGCAGGCATCTGATCGTCCTCATGTCTTTCCACTACAGGGCAATTGCGGTTGTATTTCTGTTCCGCCATTAGTTATTTCAATATCTGTCATTTCGAAGTTCATAGGATGATTGAAAGAAAGGACTACATTATGATCCTCCGCCGTAAAACAATTTCGGAAGACCGAATTCAGTATTTCGGCCTACTCTCTGTCATTTTTCATTTTGGTGGCATTAATGTCAATGAGTGACTGGACAGTTGATTTCAGACCGCTTACTGATTTTACGTATGGCCCAAATCTCCTACGGCTATTAGCCTGATCAGTTGACAAAATTTTACCTCCAAAGTAATTGAAAGCTTCTCTGATTGTACTCCTTACACTCATTTCGGCTACGTTCACTTTTGTTTGGCAGCTAGGTCTTGACTTCTCTTGAATCTGTGATGAAGAGCTCTTATTGTTTACGTAGCAGTTTCCTAACATAACTCTTAATCCACAGTGAGTTTTCCAGCTTACCTTAAGATTTTGCTTGATACATACTTGTTTAAGGTGTATGGAACGATGCTTTTGAATTTTTTCCATTAGTGTTCCACAGCTTCGTCCCAGCATTGATTGTTTGATGTTGGCTAAGACAGATACTCTGCAATTTATATCCTGAGACTCTTGCTAAGCTAAAATATTTTCCTACTTTTCTGAACATTCCTTGTAACCTTAATCATAGATGCTATCACAGCCTTATGATCACTGATACTCTCACTTATGGTAACAGATTCGATAAGTTCAGGTCTGTTTTTTGCTAAGAGGTCTAGGACAATACCTTCATGAGTTGGTACTCTATCTATGTGTTCGAAGTAATTTTCAGACAAGTGTTCAGAATAATGTCAGACGAATCCCTGTCTGTGGCACCAGTTTTGCTAGCATGACTCTCTTGATCTATAGATGGCAGGTTGAAGTCACACCCAATTACAATGGCATGGCCAGAAAAGTTTCTAAGGATATTCTGCCTTTTCTCTCTGTAGTGCTCTACTACTACAAATCCTGACCTAGGCAGTCTACAAAAGCACTCGATTACCATTTTTGACCCATCTCTGATGCTTAACTTCAACCAGATTAATTCTATTCGAAATCTATGGTAACTTCACTAGATATTATTGCAATCTTTGCTTCAATAAATATGACGGCACCATTGATGACCAACCTGTCCTTACGATAAATATTCTAGTTTGAATTTATGATTTCGTTGCTGTTCACTTCCAGTTTTAACAAACTTTCTGTTCCCAATAGTATTTGGGCATTACAACTACTTATTCTGGGACCTTACCATGGATGCTCCTGCGGTTTTAATATCATATAAACCTTTTCTATCTTTGATATGCAGGACAAGCATTCTCTGAGAGTAATGTAATTGTAAATGTAACTGTCATTTCATTTATCCTGTAGACCATACATTGTGTGCAGAGAAGCGCATGATGATACTGGACAAGTAAAAAATGGTTAAAATGATGATGATCATATAATCTTATAATGATACAAATGTTCATATAATACATATGTAATGCAAAGAAACAGAAAAGTGCGTAGGTGGATATCTTGTGAAAAAAATCAGAATTGCACAATATTTCTTACTAAGTTCACATTATTAAGGGAAAGAAACATATAATCAAATAACACAGAAATTCAAAAGTGCCATATACATTTAAAAATCCATTAGTAAAGAAAAACATTAAATGTGACACACTTCTGTATTGAGGTGTTCAATTTACATACAAAATACAGAACATGCACAGAACAAATAACAAGGAAATTCAAAAGTATACATTAAAAATACTTTACTAATAGGAAAACTCATTTCTGTATTACAAAGTTTAGGTTTTCGTACAAATGCGTGGACAGAAAAAGTAACAATTTGAACAGACTCACACTGTATATAAGAAGAATGCATAGCACATGGACAGTAAAAATAACAGTTTAAACAGATTTACATTGTATAAAGAAGATGAGCTCTAAGGAGTAATTAGAGTTTTGTGTCAGGAAATGCAGTAATACAGCAAAAACAATAATTTAATAAAATTTATTTTAGTTTTGTTCTCATTTCCTTCAGATTATTAATTGTCTTGATCTCTGATGGGAGATAGTTGTAAACTTTTATGCCCATATATTTAACACCATCAGCATATAATTTGGTGCTCTGTGCCATAGTTTTTAACTGCAGTTTGTTTCTAGTGTCGTGTGTGTGGCAACCTAGATTTCTGTGTAGGGTTCCTAAATACTGAGCTACAAAGAAACCAGTTCCATTATGTAAAGGTATGACACTGGCAGGATTTTTAATGCTTTAAACAGAGGTTTACAGTGTTCAGTTCTGTTTTTTATGTCATTATTCTGGCCATTTGTTTTTGTAATTTGAAAATTGCACACGATTCAGAACTATTTCCCCAGAAAATTAGGCTATAGCTCATGATGGATTGAAGCAGAGCATGGCTATGTGAGCTTCAAGGTGTCGACATTGGCTGAATCTTTTATTGATCTGAGTATGCAGCATATTTTGCTGAACGTTTTTGCAACTGTCTCTAGATGCAGTTTCCAGTACAGTTTACTACTGACGGTTAGTCCAAGCAGTTTGGTGTCCTGCACACTGACAATTTCATCTTTGCCTATATGTATATCTGCATTGAAGGGGGTAATATTCTGCCTTTTGTGAAAGTTCATGTTTACAGTTTTCTGAGTGTTTATTAGCAGTCTGTTTGCATCAAACCAAGATTTTATGTGACAGGTAGTTTCATTGACTGTTTATTGAAGCACATCTCTGTTGGAAATTAAAATATTGGTATCATCAGCATACAAAAAAGAACTAGCATTAGGGTTGTTTTCTGGGAGGTCACTGAGGCCAAGAACAGACCTCTGTGGGAAATCACAAGTTATATTTAGGGTATCTGACCTGCAATAGGTAGAATCCTTGGGGTTTCTGAGTTCTACATATTGTCTCCTTTCACTTGGATAGCTACTAAACCAGTTGTGGACAATACCCTTTATTCCAAATTTCTCAAGTTTTGCAAGGAGCAACTTACGGTTGACCACATCAAAGGCTTTGTATTGGTCAAGGTATATGCCAACAACAGGCTATTTATGATCAATTAGACTTGAAAACTTCTTTAAAAACTCATACAGTGCATTTATGTTAATCTAGTTTTGCGAAAACCATATTGAGAAGATGTTTCAACATTGTTGGAGTTTAAAAACCATTCTAATCTTGCGGAAACACAGTATTAAAAATTTTTTGAAAATGCAGATAATACTGCAATGAGTCTATAATGCTCCATGGCAGTGTTCTCTCCTTTCTTCTACAGTGGTATAATTCTAGAAATTTTTAACTGGCCAGGAAATGTTCTATTCTCAAAAGAGGTGGTAATGATATTAGACAGAGAGGCCTACAGATGAAACCGGAACACTTTTTAAGTAAAAAGCAAGGTGCCTTATCATAGCTAGCAGAGAATATATTTTTGATTCTTTTCCTTATAATATCCCCTATTTCACAAGGTGTTGCATGAGAGAGGAAAATTTAGTTCAAGGGAATATTGTTGTTAAGCTGAGAGTGTATAGTGTTTCAACAATCAGGCAATACATTTTTTAAATCTCTGAAAAATATTTGCTAAAACCATTGGCAATATTATGTATATTTTCTGTGTTTTGTCCTTCTATGTCAATTTAAATTTATCCTCTGTGGTTCTCTTTCTTCCAGTTTGGTTGTTTATTATACCGCATCCTGTCATAGATTTGTTAGCGGAGTTCCTAATGGTATTATCATTGTGGTGATTTATCTCTGAAATTCATCTCTAATCCCCGCAAATTCATCTCTGATCCCCTCAGAAGAGAAAATTACCCAACTGTGGTGATGCTGAAGTTGGGATGCATGCAAGATATAAATGGGATTAATAAACAACCATTAAAATCTGTTTTGTATAGTTCTCCCCATAGCCTGATATCGCAAGATCATCAAGCTCTTAAAACAGAACTTGTCACTACAAACTAGGCATTCAAAAAACGCACTGCAAGAAATAAATATGCAAGCTCTAAATGTAAATAAACACTAGTCATTCAGACAAAACCCAGCTAATGTTCACTCCTTGACAGAAGCTCCTTTGAAAAAGGCACTGAGGTAAACTAAAGGCTGGTCTACTAACTAGGGATGTGTAGTTCATGAATGAACTAGTTCAAATGAACTGATCCAGGAAAGGAACCATTCAGATCGGTCTTTGTTTTAATGAACTATTGTTCTTTAGTTCTTTACCCCTCCATACCCATACCTACTGGTAATTAGAATGCGCATGTGTGAATCTCGCCTCCTTTGGTATTCAGCGCACTTGACTAGTCCACTCCCACGAACTAAGCTTCTGAACTGCAAACTGTGTCAGATTGGAAGAGCAGAACCATTCCGTTAGTTTATGTAGTTCAGTTCAGTCTCCCATTCCAATTACTCTAGGTCTCACTCTCGCATTCCAATTCATCCCTTGATGGCTAAAACAGGGATAATTTTAATGCAGTTGTTCAGTAACAAATAAATAAATAAATGAATAAATAAAAATCAATTTTGTCGGCAATAAAAGTGCTCTTATTTATTGGTACTTTCAGATAAAAAATGAACTATCCTCCCATTCCTTGACCCGGAACCCATGCATCCAAACCCCTAGGCAGTGAACAGAGAACTATGAACTAAGAACTGTATTGGATTGGAAAATCGGAACCATTCCATTAGTTCACTTAGTTCAGTCTTCAGTTTCAATATTCTAGGCCCCACAATCACATCAAATTCATCATTATTAAATCTAAAATAGGCATAGTTTTCTTGCAGTTCTTTATTAAACTTGCATCTCCACTCACAAGGAGAGGTACACAGAGTTGGGATAGACGTTTTCAAACTATCCATCCCATTGTGTTGGATAGGATTCCAGACATCACACTCTGCAGCCATTCATCCTAGTGGACCTTCATTTCTGAGTAATTGACGAAAAAAGATTTCAGAATTTCGTTTGCTTTTCCAGAGCTATGATATCTGCAGTATTGATCCAGTTGGCTGTGTGGCATAGTGTTTAAGATGTTTGCCTGATGTACGCAGCATTGTTCCAATTGGCTACATAGCTTAGTGTTTCAGATGTTTGCCTGAAATACAAAAGCTTGTGGGTTCGAAACTCATTAGGAGCTTCGAATTTTTTTTTTTTTTTTTTCTAATTTTTAAATCTTTAGAGAAATAATTTTGATCATTATTTTCTTTCAGTTAATTGGTCTAAATGTAATTTTATCATTTCTAATCCTTTACAGCATCATATGCATCATTGTATTGACTGCTTCATTTGCTCTCATTATCCACCAACCATTCATTTTTTATTTGGAATCTTTGTGTTGAATCCTGTCTAGTCGTTGAATATGGGGTGTCTAGAAAACTCACTTTCTAGGATCGCTAGACAACAATTCGAACAAATCATATTAATGAGTATTATTACGAAAAATAATTGACAATGCTTATCTTTGAGAATTACATAGATGTATTGAAAGGGAAGGGTGACATCCAAAATAAGCAAGTTTCTTCAGTATAAAAAATGCTACATGGTACAAGTGATATGGCTAGTCTTGAAGCTATTCTTGAACTGAGCCACAGCCATTCGGGTGTGGCTCTTATGTTCTCTTAGAATAGAGGCCGCTGCTGTAGCGTTGTCATCCTGGAGAGGGGTCGGGCAGTGTTCAATTGGTTGACGTCTTCTTCACAGCCCTCTCTGCTCTCTGGTTCCCAACTGGCATGCCGGCACTTGACTTTACACTGTAACATTCCTCCCCCCACCCCCAAAGTGAAGGACCATCGTGGGAGCATGACAATAGTGGGGGAGGCAGAAGCATGGATGCTGCGATGGACTGGAAGCTGTGCCTGCAGGGGAAGGCAACCTCGAGTCATACCCGGCCATCTTTCCCTTGGAAAATGACCAGAACGACACACGTCGACATTCTGAGCCCATAACCAGATATAGAAGGTGTCAGGTGCTGTGGTGTGGTCGGGTCCAGCTCCATCTGCTGGACGAGAGGAGGTGCTAAGTTATTTTAATTTGAGCCAGTAGGTGTATGAGAAAAACTATTTGAAAGTAAGCTGTTTATGAAAATCAAAACAATGATCCCAGCAACAGATGTTTATCTGCACCTGACTGTCAGCTGCTGACATAAGAATATAATTACTGGACTGGACTGGACTGCGACTACAACAATGGTTGGGACATGAGATAAGTACTGTTTTATTCTTTTATTATGATTCTGTGCAGTGACTGCAGTAGGGCTTCATGTATGAAATTTTTTTGTTATTATTCAATGGAAAAAAATCAAACCAAGATGATGAAAGAAGAGTCAGTTTCAGACAGTGAGGAAGGGAATGATTCAGGGTCTGAACAAATTTACGAAAATTAATTCTCAGGGGGAAATGCGATAATTGAACACTTTACGAACAGATAGTGAACTGAGCTATAAAATAGACAATTCAGATAAGAACTGAGTAATAAAACTGAAGTCTCAAAGTAAGAGATAGAAATCTGGGTGACTTAAAAAAGACAGATAAAAAAACTGAAAACTCAAACAGTGAACTGAAATGTAAGTTAACTAATAAAATCAAAGATTCGGGGGAAGGGGGGGGGGGGGGCAGCCTTTAACAAGTGATGAATGAGTTAAAATCTGAGAAGCTCAATAACTGTGTGCAGGTCACAGAACTAAAAGAGAAACTTAACAGATCAAAGTTCATTGTAGAATCATTGAAAAAACGGTTTAATGTTTGAGTGGATGTAATTGAATCTAAAATTGTAAATGTAGAAACAGAATTTGCAAATGTAATTGCAAAAATTGCAAAGAATTTTGAAATACATCATACTGATGTGAAGCAGGGAAATCACAAGTAAATCAAACTGAACAAGATCTGGAAGGAAAAATTTGAGAGTGCACAACAATTAAACAGACTTATGTCATCAAAATTAATATTGTAGGAACAGAGAGGGTAGTTGCTGGTAATGTAGATGCATGCAAAGGTAATATGACAGACAATATGATGATTGAACTGCAAGAAAATATTCCTGCAAGAAGTTTTGTCACCAACTGTGGTGGCATTTTGGTTAATGCAGCAATAAAAAGCTTTCCTGGAGAGGGCTCACTGGGCTGAGTTGATTTTGTACAACACTGTCATGACAATTTTGTTTCTTAAAAGACTGATATGTTTAACATTAAACTGGTAAAGAAGCTTTTGGATGTTGAAGCACTTTCATGGACAAACAAGAGTACTAGTTCAGATATAAAAATGATTCCATTCCATCTTGGCATGGTGGTACAGCAACCTCCCATTGCTAATATTAAAAAAAATGTCACAGGTTGCACAATGTTCTTTATTAACTTAAGGACGACGCGTTTTGCCCAGATGTCGCATCATCCAGTCATGTAAAAAAACCAAATTTTTCGCCAAAAAGTATCCGTCAAAGATGGTATGATGCCACATAAAATGTACTAAAAGGCAATCTCATGAAGATGACAATAAGCATAGCAGTGCAGAATAGGGCGTCGCACGCAAACTGCAAACAGAGCTATATATTAGAACGGCCCTCAGAGGCCTGTCCGTTTTCATGTAGTGCATACATATGCACTCTGTGACCCATTCTACTGTATGACTGTGTTTACAATTTGTGCATGAGGTCCTCCTGTTCTGCACTGCCATATCTACTGTTGCCTCCAAGAGGTTTCCTCTTAGTACATTTTATCCAATATCATATCTTGTTTGACCAAGGATTTTTGTCAAAAGTTTGGTTTTTAACAATACCTGGTGATGCCCTATCCAGGAGAAATGAGTTGTTCTTAAGTTAATAAAGAACATTGTGCAACCTATGACTCTTTTCTAAACAGTTCAGATATGCCTTGCAGTAAATTTGAATTTTTTTCTATATACATTTCAACACAAGGGTAGAATAAAAATGGAATTTTTGAAACTGGAGTATGGAGGAGTCTGGTGAGAAAAAAAAAACTTAGGAGATTAATCCATTTGAACAGTCCTTCAATTGATGCCCTGAAGCAGAGATTAGCAGGGAGAATGCAGTGTGGCTTAGTTTATGACCAGATGACCCTATGGAGCAATGTTTAAAATATGTTGACATGTTGGACAGAATTTTATAAAAAAAGGAGAGACATAGTTTCAGTCAAGGAGAAATTAATGTTTGTCATCATGTGGACTGGAATCAAAATTTTGATGGGAGAAATCATGGAAGATGAGAGGTATAAAATTGCAGGAAAGAATATCGAGAAGCTGGAAATAAGAGATTTTAATTGAAATGAGAGAAATACAGAATTTGAAAACAGAGATAGGCCACAATAGAGAAATAACTCACAACAAGATATCAGAAGACCACACAATGCGGTAAATGTTTAGGGAAACTGATGTTTGTCCCATTGGGAATCTGTCAGTTTGGGATGAGAAGTATGGACAAAAATCAGGCTAATAATTGCTGGAATAGGTCTCAGCAGAGATGAAATTCAAGATCTTGATAGCAAAACGACAGGTCAGCACTTCAGATACATGGATTATATTTTGAGAGGTAATTTTGAAAAGCTATGAATGTTAATTTATCTGATAACAGAAAGCCTAATAATATATGTAATGTATATAGTCAGTCAGGAAATGAAGTTTCAAAAGAAGTGTCAAATAACAATAATTTTGATGAGTTTGGTATACATAACCAAAATATTAAGAATAATATAACTGATTCTGATGCTGAAACTGACAGGTTTGATGATCATTTACTGGCAGGCCTGATGGGGGGGGGGGGGGGAGCACAGGGTGAAGGGGAGGGCAGAATCCCTGGGATCCAAGCCTCATGGAGGATCCAAGCCTCTCAAGGGATTGGATCCCCCAGGGTGCTAAGTCAAAAATCAGACTGCTATTATAAAATAATTTTTGTATCATATTATAAATAAAAGATCATTACCTAGCACCAACATAATCAGTCCTATTTCTTCCTTCCATCTTCAGGGTTAGGAGACTTACAGGACAACTACATAAAAATCCATTTTGTGTTTAACCTTGAATGCACTAAAACCACCTTGTGCTTTCTTTAAATGTTGTTGGAAATCCTACCAATACATATCTCCAACAAATTTACACAGCAAGAGCTGGTAAACATCATTATAATTTGGTAGATCTAGCAATAACATTCAAAGATAAGGCAATTCTGATTCCATCACAAGATGATTTTACATGAAAAACGAGCATGCAAAAATTATTTTGCATGCAGGTGTAATCACAACATAAAAATTTGTATTTGTATGTAGTGGTCCTGGAAAAGTCATAAAAGTGAAGAAATGAAATGATATGAAAGATCTACATTGGCCATGCTAATGCTCAGAAGTAAAGAGATAATCTTCTATTTTTGTTTGTCTGTAGAGTAGCCAACTTACATTGGTAATTTCAAGTGACTGATGTAGCATTATTTCTTGCTCAAAGTGGCTTTGCCTTCAGACATTCATCTCAGAAAACTTGAGATCCAAATAATGAAAATTTCCTTGGAATATTAAACCTCTTGAGACACTATGCAAGGTTAGAGACTAACAAGAGTCTGAATACAAGTGCTTTATCTGTCACATGATACTCAGAATTTATTTATATCTGGTTGTGCCCATCATGTCAGGGGTGCCATCTTGAAAGCAAGGGAGAATGAGAAGTATTATTCAATTATTATTGATGCAACTCCTGATTCAAATCATACTGAACAAATAACATCATCCTGCATTATATTTATTCCAAGAAAGAAATTGATAAATATGAAATAAATTAACAGTTTTTGGAATCCACAGAGTGTAATAAGAAAACATGAGTTGTTAGTGCACATTTAGTTCAATCAACACTAAATTCCTATCACTGAATGCCCCATCAAGTTTATGATAACAGAAGTAATATTAGATATGCAGCCGAGAGTTGTTATGAAGCAAATACTTTTTTCAGAGTATTCAACCTCTTTATGACCTGTTCAGTAACAGCCCACAATGACAGGAAATTCTGAAACAGTGCTGGATGTTCCTTATATTCCATGTCTGATACCTGTTGGACTGCTCAGATTAACAATGCGATACCAATTGCCTTTCACTTGGATAAGATTGCCATTGCTGTTTAAACTCTCAGTATGTTTAATTTGTTAACTGAAATATATTCTGTTGTACAGGATGTTTTGGATTATGTGATATAATTTAAGTGTTTAATCATGGCATCAATTTATAATGTTGTTGGTACCAATTGACTACAAGCTCGAAATACTACCATTGATGTTGAGGTAAGACACATTGAAAGCTTATTAAATGACTTCAAATATCTCTGCAAAAATTGAGACACCATTCTCCCTGATTTAAAGTAGTTGCCAGTGCAATTAAAATCGATCCTGCATTTCCTGAGGTGGACACTAAGAAGAGAGAATAATTTTATGTTGAAGCCAAGTATGAAGTTACAGATGTAAATTCAGAAAATTTATTCAAGTTAAATGGATTTTATATCATTATTGACAATCTAGTGTCTAACTTGAAAACCCAATTTGAAACAGTGAAGAGTTTAGACGTACTTAAAGATGACTGACAATCACATCACTAAGGCATGCAACTTATTTATCAATGAGTGATATTATGATGTCACAACAGGTTTATAAGAAAAAATTAAATATTTGGAAACAACTCATATGTCAAACTCTGAATACATTACTTTGAAACTATTAGAATTCTTGAATAAGATGCATAAGCTTAAAATTTTTAGCTTTGTAGCTGTCACTGCCAAATGTAGATGTTGGTGTGCAGTAGAGGAATGTTGAACATGGATGGAAACTGTCAGGCTGCGCTGTATTAAAACTCAGCCATGATCTTCAAGAGTTTTATTATTCCCAGATACAGTGCCATGTTCCTCTCTGTCTGTGTCAAAGGGCCCCACGATGCCGAGGATGCCACTTCACTGTCTGTGAAATAGCTTTGCGTGGAAGGGCTAACCCAGTGAACTGTGCAATATACTGTGGCGTGCCAGCCATGTACAGCCACAGTTTTTGATGATGTCAGGATGCTCCAGCAGCCGACTCAGTGGCCTTTGTTCCCGTTGCCTCAGCGCCGCTCGCTAGGGGCCGCAGGGCGGCCTGCTGTGTGCTTCTTTGCCGTCGTGGTTAAGCTCACGGGTGACAACAAGTGCCTGCGATCTGATAGCCAAATCTGTGGCCCTCACCTCGGGATGTCTCTGGCATGTGTTGAGAGCCAACAAGACTGACCGCGGTAGTGAGCCGTCAAGTGGCCCGCCGCTGGCTGGCTGGCTGCAGACACCGTGTTGGCCTCGGAGGGTCGAACCAACGACCTGCCATGGACTAGAACACTGGCGCCCCATCTGCTGCTGTGTGTAGCCAGTGATGTGACACACCCTGCCATCCAGGAGAGCTGCCACACTTGAATACACCTTGTTAGAAAACCGGTACATATTTATATGCAGCTGTGCACCTCTGGTTTGATAATGCGCCACTCCGAGTCACGTACTCATAACACCTAGGTTGCGCCAGTGGGCCCTCTTCTGCCTGTAACTTGCACCATGCAAACCGCTGCATTTACTCTTTTGAGCAGTTCGATGGTCCTGTGGCCCCCATTCTACTTCGAAACCACTGGTATGCGTAACTTACTGTCAACAGGCCCGTGCCTGGCTGTAACTTGTGCGTTCAGAAATATTGCACCAAACCTAACTTTTTCCTATCTTAAACGGTGGCACTGCTACATTATTCCCCCCTTTGGAAAAAACCAGTCCCCGTGTCGACCTCTAACTACTCTTAAACATTTTTGGGTTGGCATGTACGTATGACATGCTGTGAAACAGAAAAGTTGTGACAGTTGTAAGGATGAAATTACAAAGCTCAGTGAACGTGTGTCTAGTTTACAATTTATTATCAGTTCCTTGAAGATGGGTATCAAGAAACTTAAAGAAGAAAAAAGTGAATGGAACATGACAAAATCGCGCCATGAAAGTACGAATATGTCGGAGATTTGGACAGGAGATTTGGACAGAAGTGAAGTACAAAAGATGCAAACAGATAATACAAGATACAGAAAACGGTGAAAGAAATATAAATGTAGTGAACGAAAATTACTTCCAAGCTCTTTCAACTATGGATTGTGACAGTGTTGTTAACAGTTCGAGTGTACCATGGGGAAAATCAAACGACTTTGTGAATGAGGTAAAACATGGAATATTTCAGCAGCAGTTAAGCAAACGAGCATATGCGAAAGTGCTCACAAAAAATCTTTCACCGTTAATCTGTTCTACGGAGACAATATTGACGTTTGTTAACAAAAAAAAGACATAATAAATAGTGCCAAACAAGACTTCACTTACTGCAAAGGTAGGCAGAAAACAGATAATCTCAGAACAGCAAGTACCGGTAAAATTGAACTGTATGCCGACGGCCAAGGATGAAATATAGCCACTGAATTTCGGCGTACAAGCAGTCTGAATTTTAATTTTAGTTGTACAACAAAACCAGCAGCAAAATTCAGTTGTGCTACATCTATGAGTTAAGAAAAAAATTCCTCATTGAGCAAAAAGGACTTTTCCATCTTCCTGGTGGGATCAAATGATGTCACTAGGAACGAAAAAACGATGTCTTAATCTCGCTAAAAAAAACTGTATGAGCTGATAGGAACAAATGTTATTGTTTTTTCAGTGCCACACTGTTACGACTTGATAGAATGGTCCTGTGTAAATAAAGAAATTGAAATTGCAAACAAAGAGATGCAAAATATTTGCAAGCAGTTTGAAAATGTAATATTTGTTTAGATCAGCAATTTAGGAAAAAGATTTCACACAACATACAGTTCTCATCTAAATGTACTTGGAAAAAACGTAATAGTAACAAAAATTTTAGAACTAGTAAATAAAATCTCAAATGTGCAGTGTGATGATAGAAAAGTCATATCTCTAATGGATAGGAAGTGTGTGTTACCTGGAGACCCAAATGTGAAATCTGCTGTCAGTGAAGCTACACCTCTCCAAGACAAATGTGAAATTTTATTAATGCAAGTGAACACCCCAAATGTTAACAATTCACATAAAGGCACAGCAGTTGTGGAACAACAAACACCAGAAATAAGTGACACAGCAGTACCACCATCATTATCATCAGAAGCAGAAACAGCAGCAGCAACAACAGCAACAAGAACAGCAGCAGCAGTAGCAGAACCAACAACAACTGGAGCAGCACCACAGCAATGCTTAAGGAGGAGCCAAAGGAAAAATACATTTGTGTCATTCAGTGATAATTTTTTATGGTTTCAAGCCAAGAAGAAAATAAAAATGTGAAAAACAAGCCTGCTAACTCATAGATAAGTCACAACAACATCTTATTTTTAAACATTGAAATCTTGAAAGTAAAGTTGAAATTCCGGCGGAGTCATTGCCACAGAATAAATATTCTTTCTTATGTCTATCTGAACATTGGCTTAAACCAGAACAAATACAATACTATGTACCAGAAGGTTATAAACATGGAAACAGTTTTTGCAGATCTCAGTACTGTAATGGTGGTACTGTTATCTATGTTTCAAATGAAATAGAGTGTAGAGCACTAGATCTTAGTTGGGCATGTGTAGAGAAACACTTTGAAATTACCAGGATCATATGTGATATAATGAAACTTATCATAGTATATATCTACCATTCCCCTGACTCAGATGATAAAACTTTTTTAGATAATTTAGACAGTGTACTCTGCTACATAACAAAGAGGAAACAATATGTAACTGCAATTGGGGGAGACTTTAATTCAAGCTTTGATGTAACATGTAACAAACCCAGTGTAAATAAGTTACTGAATATGCTAAGGCAGCACAACTTCCATCATGTAAATTCAGAACCAACAAGACTAAAAGTGTGCTTGAGTAATGCTTTTGTCAACTGTGCTCATGATATGTACTCCACCAAGGTAAAGGAATTTGTTTTCTCAGACAACTCCATGTTAACAGTAGAGTTAAGACATTTTATAAAAGAGTATGAGGGCAAGGCTGCACGAAAGTTAACAAAATATAATACTTTAATATTAACAAAACACAATCTCAGAAAACTAACACACCATCTGAACATAACTAACTGGGACAAACTATTTCAAAACTGTGATTCCAGTGCCCAAACAGTTTATGAAACATTCCACAGTTAAGTACTTTAAAAGCCCATGTTGTTCAAAAGAAATATCATAAAACAAGAAAGGGTAAATTGTGGTACACCATAGAACTGGAGAATCTAACAAATAAGCTACCGCTGTTGAAGCGCCTTGGCAAAGTAAATAATTCGAATGAAATTAAGGATCTCACAAAAAAAACACTAAGAAACTGTATAAGAAAGAGTTACAATTGGCGAAACAAAGATACAACACACATCTCATAAAAAATAGTAAAACCCAATGCAAAACAGCCTGGTCAGTAATTAATACTGTTAAAGCTGAAGTCAGAAACTTTGACAAGACAGTCCCAATACCAGCAGATACATTCATCAAATATTTTGTAAGCTGTGCTGATGATATCAAAAAGTTGATCAGTAAACCCAGTGTAACATATATAGATTATCTTAAGAGCACAAACCTAAATCATAATAGGATCAGACCATCATTGAAACACTTTAAAGAGGTACGCCAACATGAAGTTTTTAAAAAAAAAAAAAAAAAAAAAAAATCATACAGTACAGATATTTTTAATATGTCAAACAATCTATTGAAAGAATTCGTACATTATATTGCAGCACCATTAGTATATTCTATAAACCTGTGTCTCATAGAAGGGGTTTTTCCTGATCCTCTCAAACTATCCAAGGTGGCTCCAGTCTTTAAGAAGGGTATCAAATCAGATCCAGCAAACTACAGATCAATTTCACTATTTCCAGTACTAGGAAAAGTCTTTCAAGGCATAATATGTCAGCAGATGTATGAGTACCTAGAACTAAATGATATGTTAAGTGCATCACAGTTTGGCTACAGAAAATAAAGGTCAGATATACATGCCATAGAGCTCTTAGTCAGAGACATTTTAGCAGCATTTGAGGACCATGCACACACACAGGTAACCTTATGTGATCTGAGCAAAGCCTTTGACTGTGTTGACCACTCACTTTTGCTCTCTAAACTCAAGTAGTTTGGAATATGTGATAAAAGTTTAAAACTCATCAAATCATACCTCAATAAAAGGAAACAGGTGGTGAGTTCAGGAAGTAATCTGTCAAACACACTCGAGGTCTAAATTGGGACCACTTCTCTTGCTTGTACACATAAATGACTTACCAGGAAATATAGATGTAAAGACATATATGTATGCAGATGATACAACTCTTCTATCGGTAATCCATGTATTTGATAACCTTGTAAGTGGTATGAAATTGGCAAAAGAAAATGCAACATCATGGTTTAATGCAAATGGTCAATCAATAAGGAAAAGACTCAGAATATGTGGTTCAGTCTATCAAAGACTACAAAAATAGAAAAACAAAAGGCAAAGTTTTCAGGTATCATACTTGACAACAGTCTAACATGGAACTCTCATGTTGATCACATAGTGGTTAGGTTGTCAATAGTTATATATTTGTTGAAGAGACTGATGTGTTGTGTGACATTTGAGTACATAAGGACAGCGTACTTTGCCTTTTTTCAATCTGTTTTAAGGTATGGGTTAATACTCTGGGGGAAACAGCAGAAAAATAAATGAAATTATGGTGATCCAGAAGAAAGCAATCAGAGTAATGGCTAAAGTAGATAACAGGAAACATTATAAACCATTGTTCATTGAATGTAGAATTTTAACAGTTATTAATTTATATATTCTTGACAGTGTTAACTACATACTTGCTGAAGGCATGACTACTATACAAGAACCTGTACTTCTCTGCTGTTCCATAAAATAGATTAGCTAAAACTAACAATAGTCATACTGACAAATTATTTAAAGAAAATGTACATAACTTCTTGTTAACTAATCCATTCTATTAATTAGAAGAATTTTTAGAAATGCCCAATATCAACTTAAATATGTAAAAATTTATTTTGTAAAATTAATAGGTTAAGTGGACTGACAAAGTCTATTGCATGTAATAATGCTGAATGACCAATAAAGAATCTGAATGTGTTTACTACTACTATTAGAAAACTTAGATGTGGTCTAATTCTCTCAAAACATGGGACATGAGACAAAACATAAAAATTCCTTAATTGATGACCATTCCACTTAAAGCTCAATCAACTCCTTACCTGCCCGTCTTACATCCTCAGTATCCAATCCAGTGGGATTTGGACTACCATCAGTATGAAAACAACACACAACAAAGTTAAGGCTGCAATGGCACTTGGCACAGAGGTGCTCAAAATGATTGTTACTAGTCGTTGCCTTTCCCCATATTGAGAAACATGCTGCACAAGGTGTTCAGCTTATCTGCACCCCTCTTGCTCTGAAATGAACTGGTTTACAGATCTCAACAGACCTGTCTCCAGAGTTTAACAATGTCAGATTCTACCTTGGCAAAATCTCTTAAGTTGCTTCTGGCCAGTACAGCTGTGGCTGTGTAACATTCAATTGTGTGACTCCTGAAACTGATTCTGGCAGATGGAAGGTTGGTCCTATTACGTTACATGCAGTTCCATTGATTAAAATTCCACTCCTCTCGAGCTCTATATGTTTCACTTCTGCAAATACTCCCTGCTCAAAACAACTTGCTACTACTATCAAATTTCTGTAGGTGGAGAAAATCCAATCCATCCCGACCCATTGCAAGCTCAATTTTGGCTCCACAATGTCCCTTGGACAGTCTATTTCTTTCCTCCTGGCTAAAAATAACTGCACCGTGCACATGTCCGGATTGGTACTTATCACCCTGGTTGGACATACCGTTACCTTCCCTCTATGGCAGCTCTGTAATTACTCCCTTGTCATCTTGGTGTAGCAGCTGTTAACTGCCGAGATCAGCAATACCTACTCAGTTCTTGCTTCTACAAACTTGCTCAACGCTCCCCTTTTCAGTGATCTGAGGACAGGCATTACCATCACCCTTCCTCCCTCTTCAAACAGAATGCTGTCCCCAGCAGGCTCACAATACTCAAAAACACACACAACATATGAAAATACAATGCCTAATTAATCTACACAAACCTAGTGATACATAACAAGAAAACAAAAAATTGCAAATACTCTACTACTTTCTGGATTGCAAAGCATATGGTACATCTTGCTGTACTCTATCTTCCTGGTTTTCCCTGTGCTTAACACCTCTCTCCGCTCTCTCTTTCTTCCTCTTCCCTTTCTGTGACATGTCTGGAATCACATCCGGACAACCCTTCAATGGCTGCAACTGCCCAATGTATACTATCATTGTTCTAGTTGGCAGCTGAAGCTTAACATTAACGGGGGATGTGGTTTCAACTACTTGGTATGGCCCTTGATACCTTATGACAAACTTCTTCGTTTTCCCTTTTGGCATGTAGGGGCTGGTCAGCATTAACCATTGCCCTACTCTGTACTACAGTAAACTTCTTTTCCACTTCACTGCATCTTCCTGCCTCTCCAAAGCCTTCATATTCACCTGTTTCCAAACATCCTGAATTGTCCTTGCAAATTTACAAACATATTCACCAGTCCTTCCTTTCTGTAGCTTCACTAAATCAATCGGAGACAGCATTTTTTGCCCTTACACTACCTCAAATGAAGACATACCGGTATTGGTATGCATTTTTGCATTATATGTGCATATAATATGCTTCAAATACTTGTCCCACTGATGGTGATATGAACCCACATAAAAACTCAGCATCTTCCCGATTTTTCTGTGTACCCGTTCTGTCATTCCATTCACCTGTGGATGCAACGTGCCCATCCTTAACTTCTTTATGTTCAACAATTTATACAGTTCCTTCATTAAATCCGACATGAATTTGGTCCCTTGGTTAGTAATTATTGTCTCCGGTACACCAAACTTCAAAATCCAGTTGTTTATTAATGCTTGTGAGACTACTGCTGACTGTTGATTTGGCATAGCCACCATCTCCACATACCTCGAAAAACGGTCTATTATTGTCAGAACGAATCTGTTCCCCGATGGTGTTCGGCTGAAAGGTCCTAAGACATCAATTCCCAACTTAGAAAATGGACATGTCGCTTCCGGCAATCATTGCAGCTGTATCTGTTTCCAACTCAAATTTGCTCTCTGCGCACATGGTATATAATTTTTGACATACATCCACATCTACTTTCCTACCCCTCCACGAATACCTCTCTGCCACTCTCCTATTTGTCGCTCTACTCCCACCATGACCAGATAACACATGATCATGTGCTTCTTTTAAAACCTCATCTCTCAGCTTCACTGGCACTACTACCCTTGGCCCTAACTTCATTTCCCTGCACAGAAGATCGTCGTACATATTAAATTGTGGCTGTGTCCGATACAATTTACAATCGTCGTCAGTGTCCTGTAATTCTTGCCATACTGCTAGGTCATAACCTATACTTTTTCCACCTTTCTACTCAGTGTATCCACATTACCGTGCTTCTTCCCAGGCTTGTGCACCACTTCGTAGTTGAATTTACTAAGCCTCACAGCCCACCTAGCGAGTCTAGTGGACAGATCCTTCAACCCCAACAAGCACTTCAACACAGCATTATCTGTCACTATTATAAATTTTCTCCCATATAAATAACATTTAAAATATGTGATTCCTTAGATTATGCTAAGCATCTCCCTCTCTGCTGCATTCAGCTGCCTAGACACATGGGCTACAGGATGTTCTTTCCCATCAATTTCCGTCCTAAGAACACACCCTAATGCTTGATTGGATGCATCGCATTCTAGAATAAATTACTTTTCAAAATCTGTAAACACAAGAACCGGACTTCATGTTAACACTTCTTTCAGTTTGTCAAACACTTTCTGACACTCTTCTGTCCACTCAAATTTCATACCCTTCCATAACAAACGTGTCAGTGGGTGTGCTAAATCTGCAAAACCCTTCATGAACTTTCAATAGAAATTGCAAATTCCGACGAATGATTGCACTTCCTTAATTGTTTTCAGCTCAGATCCCCAAAATTCCTTACAGCCTGTACCAACCTTGGATCTGTTCACACTCCGTCCTTACTGATGATATGACCTAAATATTTCACTTCTTCCAATGCAAAATGACACTTCTCCAGGCTCAACATCAAACGAGCTGCTCTTAACCTCATAAAGACTTCCCTTAACTGCTGTCTATGTTGTTCCATACTACTTGAAAAACACTATAACGTCATCCAAATAGACAAGACACTGCCGTGGATTCAATCCCCTCAAGACACTGTCTAGCAACCTCTGAAACGTTACTGGAGCGTTTTTCAGACAGAATGGCATTCTGATGTACTGGTAATGGCCTACAGGTGTAGAGAAAGCAGTTTTTGGGCGATGCTCTGGAGCCACCTCTAACTGATGATAACAACTTGTCAAATCCATCGTAGAAAAGTACTGGCACTGACCTAAGTGATCCAATGTCTCCAATATGTTTGGAATGGGGTATGCGTCCATTATTGTCTTATTATTGAGGTATTGGTAGTCACACAGAACTTGTATTTCTTAGTGCCACATTTTTTTTAGGCACAACGACAATGCCCGCTCCCCAGCAACTATTACTATGCTCTATAATACTGTCTGCAAACTGCTGATCAATGAAATACTCCCCAATCAGCTGCAAATACCTTAGCATTCTCTATGGTTTATGGTAAACAGGTGCTTCCTTCCCTGTTGGTATCATGTGTTGAACTAATGAAGTTGCTGGTAATGGCCCTTGCGGTAAAAACAAATCCTTAAATTCCCACAACAATTCTTCCATATGTTCTTTTTCTACTCCTTTCAAATGCTTAACTTTGTTACACAATGCAGTTCCATCAGCAGTTAGTGGTTGATCGCTACACCTACCTCTCAAACACCAGTATTCGTCATCCGGTACATCAAAATTCGCTACTAAAACTCCTTTTCCGAAATTTGCATCCAAAGTACTAAAATTATCCACGTTCACGTTCATGGGGACTACTGGCCCATCATTTCCCTCTTGCACGCGTAAAATACTACGTTTCACAAAACAACCTAAAGGATCCAAAACTTCGTTATCCTCCAATGGTTCAATAACACATACCGTACCCACAGGAAGATTTGACTGTACACTTACCCACTTAGCCAGTGCCACTAGACACACACTCATGCGAATTAAGCCTTAATGCTAATGTATGCGGCTCAATTGGTTTGTTCATTACGTTGAACACCCCTTGTGACAGCTCTGCACTGACAACAGTTTCCCCTAGCTGAAATAACATTTCACCAAATTCCACAGTTCATTGTCCGAGGTGAATTTTGGCATGATGTTGATGCAAGAAATCTACTCCTAAGATGATGTCGTAGCCCTCACTTACCCATGGTACTTTCTCTATGTATGCATCAAATCTGACTTTCCCTATGCGAAAGTCAACCAGCACTGACCCCAAAGGTGTGATCACCTTATCCCCCACTCCACGCAACCTATACTGTGGTGTGTCTAAATTCCTTCGGCCCATTAAACTCTTAGTAGCCCCTGACACTTGCGCCCTTGTGTCCAACAAAATCTTAAACTTTTTAGTTACTATGAATCCTACCACTGAACATTCCACCTCTGCATACATATTTGTAGCACTGAAATTAAATGGGGGCCCCCCTTAGGTGGGTCTTGAGCCCCCTTTGCCATTTAACAATTGTCTACCTCTACAGACCCCCTTTGCCATTTAATAATTGTCCACCTCTACTAACTCCACTTCTCCATCCTTCACACTGTTGATTTCCACCTCTTCCACTATTTATGACTGGGTGCATTGTCTCTGCACATGTCCCGTACGACCACACTTACAACATTGTACTCAACGTCTCCCTAAAGTACTGAGCACTATTCTGTTTCTTGTACCTCTGTAAAAGCCCCTCCTTCAACTGCTTAAACTGTCCTGCCTTCCTTAAGGCCTAAGAACACCTTACATATGTCTTCGCTCCACTTGTTAATCTAATCTTGGCCATATGTAACAACTGTTCGTCTGACCAACCATTCATCACAGCTGAAGTTTCCAAGTCCTCCACAAACAATAGCACATCCTCAGATGCCTTGCCAGAAAACAGAATAAACAAACTTGCAGCAGCTGGATCAATCTCCTGCTGCAGCACCCTAGCCTACAACTGATCATATGCGTTTTCCCACTCACTCTTAGATGTCAATTCACTTCTCAGTTGCATATTGTCTGCTGTCAATTGTGCTACCTTTTCCAACAAAATCCATACCGCTTCTGGTTCTGACACACCTCGCATCCCTGACTCTGCCATTGTGTTGCTTTTGTTCCCAGTTACTCCCATTTTGACCTATAAAATCCCAAAGAAACAAAACATTTAACAACAAGAATAAACCGACTTCCCACAGCTCAGGATCTCATCTTACGTTTTACGCAACGGTTTAATAGGAGGAGATAAATAAAACATCATACTCATCCCAATTCAAAAGTAACATAAAAAAGGCACTTTTTGTATAATACTGTATTTAACGCTTCAATAATCACTCTTTACACATATTTCCATATATACAAATATTACACTGTATCACACAGTATTAATTCACTAGTTCAGTTAATAAATAAAATGAGACATAAATAAAGTAATTATTAATCACCAATGAGTATTTTTGTTACAGTATTTGATTTTCATTGGTTTCAATTTTACAGCAACAGTCACTCAGCTTGACACAGTAAGCTGCAATTCTGACCACTGTCTGAACTACGACTGCTGACATACATTTTTTATAAAGACAAAATCAGGTAAAGCAAAGATAATACAAGTGTAAATAAAATAATGCTGCGGTACAGATCACAAACAAATGTCCATTATAACAGTACAAAATCAGTAAATAAATCACACTTTAGCACACTGCATAAGTTAATTGTTTTTCTTTTTATAATAGGCATTTTCACAGTCATGTATCAGTCTTATACCTCTTCTTGAAAGAGAAGAGAAAAAGTCATTAAGAAACAAAGAAAATAATCTTCCATTTTAGGAACTTATTCTGAAAATAAATGATGCTACAGTTAAAGACAAAAACCTTTCTAAAATTAAAAAATATTTGCCAGTTTTGCTCTATTTTAAAGTTATTAAACTGGAATGTCAGAACTACGGTCTCAATAAAAATGTGCCTGTACTCTTTCATAAAATCCTGAGATCTGGTTCCTCCACCCTGCCTTCCAAATTACTGACAAAATGTTAACACTGTGAGAAACTTGCAATGCCGAAGCAGTCAGCTGTGGATCACATAAAAGACAATCTATCGGTGAGATCTGTTATTCATGTTCAACATGACACATATTACCAATACATGTGAATGTACAATTGGAGAATCATGAGACAAGCAAAATAATGATTTTCTTTCCCAGTTCAGAGGACCTGGAAAGATAAAATTGCAAACTAGAAAATATAAATCAATTTTAAGGCACTTGAGGAAAGTACAATTGACACTATTCAGTAGTGAACAAGGCTTTTCTCATTTTCATTACAATAAGAAGCATTACGCATGTCATTAAGAACACTACAATCAAAACTTTCAGGGATGACAAAGATCTTCTGTTCACTTCAGGAGTGGTAACCATATCATGAACATCATCCACCCCTTCATCAGTAAGATCCACTTCTGCTGCTTCAGGAATGCATGGCAAGTAATAAACTGGTCTTCAGACACAGTCACCACCATCTGGTGACAAGTCGTACCTGCTGCGGAGCTTCCACAAGCGAACAGAGTTATCACTGCAAACAAAACAAAAGGATAAATTTTAAAACAATTAAGAAATGTACAATTGGATAAACTTTAAGCATTTATTGATCCATCAAATATTTTATGGAATTCCTGTGGTGTAGGTGCAATTAATTATTAAGATTGTTTTACAAGTACTGTTCTAAAAGAACAGCAATATAACTGAACACAAATTGCAGTAACAATGGCATGTTCATTCTGGTGCAACTTCTTCACAGACTCCAAATTAATTGTATGTTACGTAGATTTTAGTCTGTTCTGAGACATTTTGGGAATTAATAAAATTTTACCTTCAAAGTAAGTAACCATCAAAATCACATTCATTATGAGTAACAAATGCTCACATTCCTAAAGGAGTAAAACATAGCTGTAAGGTCTCACACGACAGGTTCAGAAGGCTTTATGCATATGTTAACGGGTTAAATAACTGCTCTGAAGCTCAAGACAAGGAGTCAACATCAGTACTCTCTAAGTGCTTCTCTGACAGTCAGAGTTTTGTCTTTAAAATTATTCTGTTCTGTCCCTTAGTCATTAATTATATTTCATACCACTTTTCCACTGTCATAACAAAAACTATCTTTAGTATTTTCTTTAAATTTTCCATATGACATAGTATCATTTAGTTGTACTTTATATTTATCTCAGTTACATGTGACTGAGAAACGATTATTGTTATTTACAAGCACCTTTTCAATTCTAGCTCTAGTGTCACATGGTTTTTACACGACAAACAAACAATGAGGAGTTGAAATCTGATTAACAGAGGTTCCTGTGAGTGTACACTAAATCTTTAACTGTGACTACATAAAAATGATCATGTTGCAGGCTAGTTAAAGGGAAAGTATGTTGTCTTAGAATGCCCATGGCATAAGCGATTGCCTTCAGAAAATAAGAAAAACATGTACAACACGATTTTTTTTTACTATATTTTCATTTTCTTGTAGAATACAATGTCATCGACTGAACAACTATTGCCTCGGACTCCACAGGTGTTGTATGGCACCTTCTCTCCAAATCACTTTGCAACTCCTCCTCCTTTTCTTTCTGCTTGGTCAAGAAATAATCATCCTTGGAGCAAGCAAAATATTTACTGCCCATATCCAAAATACGCAGCTGTTTGAAAGATGATCTGAGTTTTATCAATTATTGTCTTATCGTTAGTACTGGAAATTGTATCCCATACTTCCTAAACACATCACTTTGCTGTGTAATGTTCATCTGATAGGTGTCACTACACAGAAATGACTTCTCCACCTACAGTTACATGCATTTTTATGTGTTGCAAGTATTGCTATCGCCAATTTTAGTAACAAAAACGGGTAATCTCCACACACAAATTAACATTCAAAACAATTCATGACGTTATAAATTGAAAACTTAAGAATTTATAATGCAGTATTCAAAAACCAAAACAGCAGTCTGCTAAATTATTGTGACGTATTTGCATTGCTTACTAGTGCAAGAAAGACTATTATATTTCTTCAAATCTGTTCCCTCATTTTTATCCTCTCTGTATTCAACAAGCAACTATAACTTCAAACAGAACATCAGGCCCCGAAGTTCACTTTTTGACAAAGAAAACTACAAAGGTACTACAGGTTAATTCCAAAATAATATTTTATGTTACGTTTTGCTTATCTGACACTATGATCTTTGCACTTGATAAAACTAGTTAAAAAGCAAAATTCAAATTATCTTTCCAAACATTTGTTTTCATGTATATGCAACAAAGCTCTATTGTTATTGGCATCAAGTTTCAGTCAAAGTTTTACAATAAATGTTAAAAGTTACATATACATTAAAAATTATTTGGTCGGAGCAACTAACCACTCCACAAGCAAAACTGACAGTGAATGCAGCCATGACTGTCAATGCACAAAAAATAAACTACTACACATGGTACATGGTGTCATGCATGATGTAAGCATGAAACATAACTCTTCAAGTATCAAGTTATTTCACTTATTAAAAGGTAAACAAAAATCCAAGATAAAGCAAACACATCTAGAAAACCATAAATAATCACATTATCTTGAAAAATTAACAAAATATCTTCAATAAAATTGTTTTAATTAATTATTTGCACTTCAATAAAACAGCCATTGCAAACATTCATGACGAAAAAGAGAAAAAACTACTGATACATCTAACCTCGTGCAAATATTACTAATACAGTGTCATACCAGGTCATTCAACAGAAGAATATTGTAATAAATTCTGTAAGGTACACAAAAAAGTGCCATGTGAAACAATGAAGCTATTTACAGTATATTGGATACATTTTGCTCCAAAATAGAATGATCATACAGACACTTTGAAGCAGAACTATATAACATTTTATTCTATTATAATTTTTACACATTTATTATCTTCTTACAAATGAAAAAAAATATGTAACACCAAACCTGACTAAAATGACAGACAGTGCAATTTATTTGTGTCATGAGTGAAATAAAATGAGGGCTTTTGCAAAACAATTATTTTGGGTCTCTTCAAACATCTATATGCCTTCTAGTGAATTACAGATATTCCTGTACAGCCTTGTCAAACACAGAAACACACCAACTTGCGAGACTAATAGTAGTGTGTGTGTGTGTGGGGGGGGGGGGGGGGTGGTATTTCTTTCTGAACCTATTCAGTCTCTTCATTTTAAAAATATAGCGGAATTTCCAGTTTGAAACATCATCACTGACTTTAAATGGAGGTACAAAGACAAATTTGATGATACAGTGGGTTACACCAACAACTTCATAGCTGCAGAGTTTGACAATGACTACGGTACTTTACTGTTTCTATGAAGGGACTACAGTAACTTGCAACACTGATGGAGATACAATATACTGCCATGTGGTTGAAATAAAGGCAGGCTGTATACCAGTTTCTGCACTTCAATCAAATGGGATTTACATCTCACAGAAGCTGTCCTTAAGACATTAAACAGTAACTTTTACCCTGAAGAGCCAATACACTTGCCTAATGTCGTGCAGGGCCATGCGAGCATGCAGAACTACCGCAACATGATGCGGCATGGACTTGACTAATGTCTGAAGTAGTACTGGAGGGAACTGACACCATGAATCCTGCAGGGCTGTCCATAAATTCATACGAGTATGAGGGGATGGAGATCTCTTCTGAACAGCACATTGCAAGGCATCGCAGATATGCTCAATAATTTTCATGTCTGGGGAGCTTGGTGGCCGATGAGTGTTCCTGGAACCACTCTATATTAATTCTGGATGTGTAGGGTGTTGCATTGTCCTGCTGGAATTGCCCAAGTCCATTAGAATGCACAATGGAGATGAATTGATGCAGGTATCAGGCAGGATGCTTACATATGTGTCACCTGTCATGTCTAAATGCATCAAGGGTCCCATATCACTCCAACTGCACATGCCCCATACCATTACAGAGCTTCCACCAGCTTGAACAGTCCCCTGCTGTTATGCAGGGTCCATTGATTCATGAGCTTATCTCCACACCTGTATACATCCATCTGCTCGATAAAATTTGAAACAAGTCTCGTCTGACAAGGCAACATGTTTCCACTCATCAACAGCCCAATGTCGGTGTTGACAGGACCAGGTGGGGCATAAAACTTTGTGTTGCGAAGTCATCAAAGGTACATGAGTGGGCCTCTGGCTCCGAAAGCCTATATCGATGATGTTTCCTTGATTGGTTCAATTGCTGACACTTGTTGATGGTCCATCACTGAAATCTGCAGCAATTTGCAGAAGGGTTGCACTTCTGTCACACTGAATGATTCTTTTCAGTCATCGTCGGTCCCGTTCTTACACGATCTTTTTCCAGCTGCAGCAAATTCGGAGGTTTGATGTTTTACCACATTCCTGATATTCAGTGTACGCTCATGGAATGCTTGTATGGGAAAATCTCCACTTCGTTGTTACCTAGGAGAAGCGCTCATGCGCTGACTATACCACCACGTTCAAACTCACTTAAATCTTGATAACCTGCCATTGTAGCAGCAGTAGCCGATCTGACAACTGCACCAGACACCTGCTGTCTTATATAGGCATTGCCGACTGCAGTAAAGTATTCTACCTTTTTACGTATCTCTGTATTTGATTACGCATGCCTATACCAGTTTCTTTGGAATTTCAATGTACTATACTTAACCTTACCACAGACTGGATGTCGAAAGAGGACAACAGTTGTTCTTTACAACTTTTATATATTTGGAAGTTTTCATTTACATCCTGAAAGCTGTGAATTTTAAAACCTTCTTTGTTATATCGTTTCAAGAATACCAAACAAAATGATGTAGTACTTAATTTACACTCAGAACAATACAAATAAATTAAAGGATGACATTTACATTAACTCACTAGTTCTATGCAGTATTGAAGATACTGGACTCAGGTCAGTGCATTTCTACTAGTACTGACGTAACTGTATGACCATGGTATCCATCTTTGTAAGCACTACTTTATAGTCTATCAGAGTACCTAATTTTTTATGTAATTATATATAAGACGACTCCTGAGAAATAAAACTTCTAAGATTTGTGCCTGTTACAATTAGCAAAATAAATAGGGATTCAAAAAATTTTAAAAATGGGATAAGGTAAAAATTTTAAGTCCTGTTAATAATTAAATCATTAAGCTGAAGCATAAGCTTGGATTGTGCAAGCATATGGAATGAAATCAGCTGTACCCTTTCCAAAGGAACTGTCTCACAATTTCCAAGCTGCAATTTAGGGAAAACACAGAAAATCTAAATTAGGACGGCCAAATGGGGATTTGAACCCTGCTCCTCCTGACAGTGAGTGCTATGTCTTCACCACTGTGCCACCTTATCACATGAAAATAATGTACAAGGTTATTCAAGTTTATCAGTCCTACAAGTAATTTACAGTAAACACTGTCATTAAAACTTTCAGTGCAGTATGTACTGTATCAAGGGATGAACTGTTATACTGCATAGGCAATCCAGTACAATCTATACATGGAGTTTATGACACACCAGAAAGAAAGAATGACAAAGTAACTACAAGCAGTTCTGCACACAAAAAATAGTTAAACTATTGTAGCAGATGTATTTGAGTGGAAACTGGCGACATCAAGATGCTGCCCGTTATTAAATGAACAGTTATAGAAAAAATATTATCTGGCCCTCTTTGGGGAAATTATATACGGCATTGTAATTTGGCACTTTGAAAAAGCACAAAAATAGAGTATTAAAGAGAAAATACATTATTTTAAACTTGATGTTACTTTAAAGAAATCAGATAATTTGGGTAGTCTCACTGTTCAAGCATTAAGCGTATACACCTCATTTAAAACTTATTAATGCATTCTGAGCTTTTTCATGACTTTTCACACTGATATAATGCCTGCACACATTGATTGCACATTAAAAGTTTTACTTAGTTTAGGTGTTTCAAGATTCAAGTCATGATCACCATCTCCATAACCATCATGGTCCACCTTCTTGATCATCACTGTGTTGTTGGCATACATCAGCAACAATCTCCTCATTCTGTAGTTCTGAAAATATGGTGAGATTATCATCTAAATGCATAAAACTGCCGAAATCTGCACCCTCCAGTAGAGCTAGCTCATTACCGGACATGACTTCATCGTCACCATCACCTTCACCAATAGCAGTCTCTTCCAGAAAGGCACCAGCTTCACAGAAACAGTTGTTGATTGTGGACAATGACACCAGCTCCCACGCATTCAAAATAAATTCCTTGGCTTGTAGTGAGTTAATGAAGAGATTTTCATTTCCTGCACCAGTCAGCGCTATCAATTGTTGAACCAGCTTTGTTGTCAATAAAACACTTTGAAATTTGCAATAATAGCCAAATCAAGCAGCTATGGAACACTGGTACAGTTTGGAGTTAAAAATTCCACTCAAACATTTTCCAAAATTAATTTAGGGTGGATATCTGCACACTGATCCATAAGACCAGGATGCTTCCCCCCCCCCCCCCCCCCCCCCTTCATTCTCATGTCCATTTTTAATCACCGTTTCATTAAAATTACAGTCATCCAAGAATTTTTATTGGCTTCATATTCTGTAGGTTTCTTCTTTACACCTTTGAAACAACCCAGAGGCTTAGATTTTCTTATCACAAGTGGGGGAAGTTTGTCAGATCCATCTACATTAATGGTGAGAAGAACTGTAATATGAGTTTTACTATTCTTCCCTCCATGGCATGAATCACCATTTTCTCCTAATGTTTTACTAGGAAGCAGACAATAGACTAGGCCAGTCTGATCACAGCTGTAGATGTTTTGAGGTTGATAATCCCTTAAGATACCCAGCAGAACCTCATCAATTCAGCACTGCACAGTGATGTCATCCACAGCTTTCGATCTGTCAGAAATTGTTCTCCCTATGATTCCATGGCAATCTTTAAATCCTGTAAATGACTGTACTTACTGTAGTATAGGCAATTCATACGTTTGAAGCAATTCCAGATTTTCCTTTTGCTGTTCTCCATGGATGATCGAAAGCAACTGAACGATATAAACACTGTCCAACAATAAATGTTGGCTGGCAACTTTTAACTTCTTGACTGTTACCACAAAAGAAATTCTCGGATTGCAGACAACAATGCCAGGAGTGTCTTTGTTTCCATGCCACCAACTCTTGTCAACCCACCCACCCTCGTCAACTGTGTCTTTGTCCCTTGTCACTGCAGTGCCGCCCACTTGCTGTACTTGCATATGTCAACAAAGGAAAGGAAAATATCACATTGTTTCTTTTCAAACAATGCTCATTACAATTATTCAAAACTCATTTTACTTCACTAGAATTTGTTATGTATAACAGCGAATTACATAAAAATGCATTATGTGTATATAAAGTTTACTTAACACATTTTTAAATTATATTTTACTGGGAATGACAAAACTTAATGTGTGAATAAGTATTATGTACAATGGAGTTACTTATAAAACATGTAAGCAGTGAATACAGTGAAGCAGTCAACAGACGAAACAAAGAGTAATGATTACTGTTTTCTCCAAATTCAATACTTCACATTTTCTTTTATCTCAAGGCCTCAGATATTACCTTTGTAAACTTTCTGTCATCTTTTTATTTTTCATAAAGACAGTCATTAACAAACCACAGTTCTTATAAAAAAAGTCAGTATTCGATGTCGTACTGTACAAACTATTAAGCTGCAATCAAATATTCCTTTTAAAATGCATTTGTAGCGTTTTGTTCTGTGAAGGATTATATGAAGTACTGGTAGAGCTCGTGGCACAAGGTTGTGCCCAACCTATTGGCCTGACTGCAGGCAGAGTGTTGACTTTGTTTGCTATGGTTCTAGGAGGGGAAGATGGCCGACCCATCACCTTTGCCACCATTTACCGAAGGAAAGATCCCCGGTACTTATTTTATTGCAGTTGGAGGGGACTTGGGGCCATCCTGGAAGGGTCAGAACAATGAGAAATCCCTTCCTCTATCCAGGATAGAATCCAGGACCCCTGCCTGATGCCGCAGTTTAGCACTTTACCCACTAGATCACCATGGCCATATGAAAGATTATACACACATCAAAAGAAGTTTTGCATCACCTCAGTTGCGAGAATTCGGGAACCTGCACAGAAAATTGGAAGAGAGATAAACATCACTTCCGCCCTTTTTATAGCTCACTAAAACCACACATTGCATGCTGTACCACCATAATGTGAGACCTCCAGAGGTGGTGGACCAGATTGCTGTAAACACCGGTACCTCTAATACCCAGTAACATGTCCTCTTGCATTGATGCACGCCTGTATTTGTCATGGCATACGATCCAAACGTTCATCAAGGTACTGTTGGTCCAGATTGTCCCACTCCTCAACGGCGATTTGGCATAGATCCCTCAGAGTGATTTGTGGGTCACGTCGTCCATAAACAGCCCTTTTCAATCTATCCCAGGCATGTTCAATAGGGTTCATGTCTGGAGAACATGCTGCCAACTGCAGTCAAGCGATGTTGTTATCCTGAAGGAAGTCATTCACAAGATGTGCATGATGGGGGGGGGGGGGGGAGGGGGGGTGAATTGTCGTCCATGAAGATGAATACACTCCCCCCCATGAACCATAGATCTTGCCGTTAGTGGGGAGGCTTGCGTGCCTCAGCGATACAGATAACCATACCGTAGGTGCAACCACATCGGAGGGGGTATCTGTCGAGAGGCCAGACAAACGAATGGTTCCTGAAAAGGGGCAGCAGCCTTTTCAGTAGCTGCAGGGGCAACAGTCTGGATGATTGAGTGATCTGGCCTTGTAACACTAACCAAAATGGCCTTGCTGTGCTGGTACTGCGAACGGCTGAAAGCAATGAGAAACTACGGCCGTAATTTTTCCCTAGGGCACGCAGCTTTACTGTATGGATTAATGACGATGGCGTCCTCTTGGGAAAAATATTCCGGAGGTAAAATAGTCTCCCATTCGGGTCTCCGGGCGGGGACTACTCAAGAGGACGTCGTTATCAGGAGAAAGAAAACTGGCGTTCTATGGATCGTAGCATGGAACGTCAGCTCCCTTAATCGGGCAGGTAGATTAGAAAACTTAAAAAGGGAAATTGATAGGTTAACGTTAGGTGCAGTGGGAATTAGTGAAGTTCGGTGGTCAGGTGAATACAGGGGTATAAATACAAAATCAAATAGGGGTAATGCAGGAGTAGGTTTAATAATGAATAAAAAAATAGGAGTTCGGGTAAGCTATTACAAACAACATAATGAACGCCTTATTGTGGCCAAGATAGACATGAAGCCCACACCTACGACAGTAGTACAAGTCTATATGCCAACTAGCTCTCCAGATGACGAAGAAATTGAAGAAATGTATGATGAGATAAAAGAAATTATTCAGATAGTGAAGGGAGACGAAAATTTAATAGTCATGGGTGACTGGAATTTGACAGTAGGAAAAGGAAGAGAAGGAAACATAGTAGGTGAATATGGATTGGGTGTAAGAAATGAAAGAGGAAGCCGCCTGGTAGAATTTTACACAGAGCACAACTTAATAATAGCTAACACTTGGTTCAAGTATCATAAAAGAAGGTTGTATACATGGAAGAAGCCTGGAGATACCGACAGGTTTCAGATTGATTATATGATGGTAAGACAGAGATTTAGGAACCAGGTTTTAAATTGTAAGACATTTCCAGGGGCAGATATGGACTCTGACCACAATCTATTGGTTATGAACTGTAGATTAAAACTGAAGAAACTGCAAAAAGGTGGGAATTTAAGGAGTTGGGACCTGGATAAACTGAAAGAACCAGAGGTTGTAGAGAGTTTCAGGGAGAGCATTAGGGAATGATTGACAAGAATGGAGGAAAGAAATACAGTAGGAGAAGAATGGATAGCTTTGAGGGATGAAATAGTGAAGGCAGAAGAGGATCAAGTAAGTAAAAAGATGAGGGCTAGTAGAAATCCTTGGGCAACAGAAGATATATATTGAATTGAATTGAATTGATGCAAGTAGAAAATATAAAAATGCAGTAAATGAAGCAGGCAAAAAGGAATACAAACGTCTCAAAAATGAGATCGACAGGAAGTGGAAAATGGCTAAGCAGGGATGGCTAGAGGACAAATATAAGGTTGTAGAGGCATATCCCACTAGGGGTAAAATAGATACTGCCTACAGAAAAATTAAAGAGACCATTGTAGAGGAGAGAATCACTTGCATGAATAGCAAAATAGCTCAGATGGAAACCCAGTCATAAGCAAAGAAGGGAAAGCAGAAAGGCGGAAGGAGTATATAGAGGGTCTATACAAGGGTGATGTACTTGAGGACAATATTATGGAAATGGAAGAGAATGTAGATGAAGATGAAATAGGAGATATGATACTGCATGAAGACAGAGCACTGAAAGACGCAAGTCGAAACAAGGCCCCGGGAGTTGACAACATTCCATTTGAACTACTGACAGCGCTGGTAGAGCCAGGCCTAACAAAACTCTACCATCTACTGAGCAAGTTGTATGAGACATGCAAAATACCTTCAGACTTCAAGAAGAATATAATAATTCCAATCCCAAAGAAATCAGGTGTTGAAAGATGTGAAAATTTACTGAACTATCAGTTTAATAAGTCACAGCTGCAAAATACTAACGCGAAATCTTTACAGACCTCGGGGAAGATCAGTCTGGATTCCATAGAAATACGGGAACACGTGAGGCAATACTGACCCTACGACTTATCTTAGAAGCTAGATTAAGAAAAGGTAAACTTAAGTTTCTAGCATTAGTAGACTTGGAGAAAGCTTTTGACAATGTTGACTGGAATCCTCTCTTTCAAATTCTGAAGGTGGCAGGGGTAAAATACAGGGAGAGAAAGGCTATTTACAATTTGTACAGAAACCAGATGGCAGTTATAAGAGTCGAGGGGCATGAAAGGGAAGCAGTGGTTGGGAGGGGAGTGAGACAGGGTTGTAGCCTCTCCCCGATGTTATTCAATCTGTATATTGAGAAAGCAGTAAAGGAAACAAAAGAAAGATTTGGAGTAGGAATTGAAATCCATGGAGATGAAATAAAAACTTTGACGTTCACCGATGACATTGTAATAATGGCAGAGACAGCAAAGGACCTGGAAACACAGTTGAACAAAATGGACGGTGTCTTGAAAGGAGGATATAAGATGAACGTCAACAAAAGCAAAACGAGGATAATGGAATGTAGTCGAATTAAGTTGGGTGATGCTGAGGAAATTAGATTAGGAAATGAGGCACTTAAAGTAGTAAAGGAGTTTTGCTATTTGGGGAGCAAAGTAACTGATGATGAAATGGTGACGTGAGTTGTGCTTGTGTAGCTCAGTTGGTAGAGCACTTACTCGCGAAAGGCAAAGGTCCCGAGTTCGAGTCTCGGTCCGGCACACAGTTTTAATCTGCCAGGAAGTTTCATATGAGCGCACACTCCGCTGCAGAGTGAAAATCTCATTCTGGTAACTGATGATGGTCGAAGTAGAGAGGATATAAAATATAGACTGGCAATGGCAAGGAAAGCGTTTCTGAAGAAGAGAAATTTGTTAACATTGAGTATAGATTTAAGTGTCAGGAAGTAATTTATGAAAGTATTTGTACGGAGTGTAGCCATGTATGGAAGTGAAACATGGACATAAATAGTTTGGACAAGAAGAGAATGAAGCTTTTAAAATGTGCTGCTACAGAAGAATGCTGAAGATTAGATGGGTAGATCACGTAACTAATGAGGAGGTACTGAATAGGATTGGGGAGAAGAGGAGTTTGTGGCACAACTTGACCAGAAGAAGGGATTGGTTGGTAGGACATGTTCTGAGGCATCAAGGGATCACCAATTTAGTATTGGAGGGCAGCTTGGAGGGTAAAAATCGTAGGGGGAGACCAAGAGATGAATACACTAAGCAGATTCAGAAGGATGTAGGCTGCAGTACGTACTGGGAGATAAAGAAGCTTGCACAGGATAGAGTAGCACGGAGAGCTGCATCAAACCAGTCTCAGGAGTGAAGACAACAACAAGATGAATACCTCGCCAATATGCTGCCAAAATGGTTGCACTATCGGTCAGAAGATGGCATTCACGTATCGTACAGCGGAGGTGTTCAGCCAGACTGGGTTGCCTCCAAACACATCTCTGACGATTGTCTGGTTGAAGGCATATGTGACACTCATCGGTGAAGAGAACGTGATACCAATCCTGAGTGGTCCATTCGGCATGTTGTTGGCTCCATCTGTACCACACTGCATGGTGTCATGGTTCAAAGATGGACCTCGCCTTGGACGTTGGGAGTGAAGTTGCACATTATGCAGCCTGCTGCGCACAGTTTGACAGTTTGAGTTGTAACATGAAATCCTGCGGCTGCACGAAGAGCATTATTCAACATGGTGGCGTTGCTGTCAGGGTCCCTCCGAGCCATAAACCGTAGGGATTGACTGTCTAGGCATGGTTAAACTACAGGCAACACGAGCCGTGTACCTCCTTCCTGGTGGATTGACTGGAACTGATCGGCTGTCGGACCCCCTCCGTCTAATAGGCACTGCTCGTGCAAGGTTGGTTACACCTTTGGATGTGTTTAGTGACATCTCTGAACAGTCAAACGGACTGTGTCTGTGATACAATATCCACAGTCAACGTCTATTTTCAGGGGTTTTGGGAACCGGGGTGATGCAGAACTTTTTTTGATGTGTGTATATGGCACAAAACCTGCTTTGTACCCACACTTGCTAACATGCACTTGGATGATGGTACTTCATGCCAAGATAAAAGGTTGAAATCCTGATGGAAGAAAAATTTCCATCATGAGTTTTTGGCTGGCTATGGGGCAAGAGATGCTTTTGTTAAGTGCATAACACCAAACACTTCGCCAGTGTCCTAAATTAAATTAAAACATCTGTGCAGTGTCTTCTTCTTCTTCTTCTTCTTCTTCTCCTTCTCCTCCAAACAGCCGCCATAATGCAGAATTTACTAGTAGGTGTCATAAGAGGTATATCCACTAGTATAAATGGAGTTGTAGGATTTGTCCTGTCAGTAGAGAAGCAGTAACAGTGGAATGGGTCAGCTAGGAGAGCTCAATGATTTCAAACATGGACTAGTCAAAGAATATCACCTGAGTCAGGGATATTTCAACCTTTCTAAAGCTGCCCAAGGTGACTTTTGGTGATGTGACTGTAGTGGAAATGTGGAGGAACAACCACAGCTAAACTGAGATTAGGCAGAACTCTTGTACTGATGGGCAGAGAGTGTGAAACACTGGGGAAGGTGGTTGTAAAAAATTGCATGAAATCGGTAAAAGGAATCATTCTTAAGGGTTACAGTTCTATCAGCAGTCCAGCTGGCACTATGAGTGTGCATGGGGAGTTAAAAAGAATAGGATACTATGGCTGAGCAGCTACTTGTGAGGCACACAATTCTACAGCCTATACTAAGCGATGCTTCAAGCGGTGAAAGAGTGACATCACTGGATAGTGGATGACTGGAAATGAGTGATGAATCACATTACACCCTGTTATCTGATGGAAGGGTTTAATTTTGGCAGGTACCTGAAGAATGTTACCTGCTGCCATGTCATGCCAACAGTGAAGTATGAAGGGGGTAGCATTGTGGTGTGGGGATGTTTTCCATGGTTAGAGTGTGGTCCCCTTATTGTGCTTAAGAGAGTGCTAAATGTGGAAGAATACGGGCACATTTTACAGCATTGTGTACTGTGTACAGTAGAGGAACAGTACTGAGACCATGACTGATTTCACCCTGTTATAAAGCAGCAACTGTGAGACAACAATGTGCTGACAATAACATTTCTGAAATGGGGTGACTGTCCAGAGTCCTGACCTGAACCCAATGCACTACCTTTGGGACGAGTTAGAACTTTGACTTCATCCAAGACCCCCCAGAGTCCAAGAGACCCTTCTCTGGTTTCAGGTCTTGAGGAGGGAATGGGCTGCCACTTCTTCATTCAGAAACCTCATTGAAAGTGTGTCCAGCACAGTTCAAGCTAACAAGGGCAAAGGACAGGCACTACCATATACTAATATGGTGTCCGAATACTTTTGAAAAACTAGTGTACACATTTAAGAGGGAATATAAACTTCATAAAAAAAAGTGCCATTTCATGTGAAGGAAGGAAATCTTCCCAGTGAGAGGGTTTAAACTACCTCTCACAGCCTCTTAACTAACAATGCCACAAAGTTGCACGTATTAAAATTATTTACCCATATGTCATTCTCATTACTTAAAATGAAAAATGCTGTGTATAGTGCTGTTAATTAATGGAATTACTACTTAATACATGCTCGAAACTCACGATTTAGCTTAATAAAACTATGTGTGTGTAAGCAGATAATTACTTCACACGAAATAATAGTTATTGCTGAGACCATAAAATCATAGAAACAGCAATAGTAAAATAGCATTAACAAGCTAACACAGTAATAAAGCATCCAAGTAGCACATGAATGCCCTAATCTGCAAAGCAAAACATTCTCCCTATGTCTGTCATGAACATTATGTACCTCAAATAAGTATAAAAATAAAATAAACCATTAAATTTATTGCTAAACAGCATTCTCAGTTACACTCACTCAGAGATACATATACTTGTCAGCCATACATATTCACACAACAATTAGAGTTTTACGACAATTAAATTTCATTGTAAATGCACTCATGGTTAATAAAATGATGTCATGCTCAGAAATGTGTTATTACAACTTATGATTGCAAAACACTTTATCTAAGCAATGTTGCAATGGATGCTTCATGAAGTGAAATAACTGACCTTGCAAGACATAAAAAAGGCATACATGCAAGGAAATCAATGGTTTAAATGATTGTAATTAATAGTCTGAGATCTGCAAACAACTATTATTTGATGCAGTTCAAGACATACTGCCACTCATACTTCAGTGAAACAACCATGAATATTTAGCAATGCATAACGTGCAAGAATGCACACAAGAATCACCTGCTATGTAATAAAACAAATTACATCTTAAAGCTTGGAGTGATTACTTAGGCACGGTGTAAAATGCAGGTCAGTAAAATTTACAAAAATATGTATATAAGAATTGCTATTACAGGAAAGAGAAACGCAGAGCAAAAGCACTGATTGAGGTTTTACCCACTAATAAACATGCAGTTCCACTGAGGAGAGAAAGTAGAATCACTTGCCATTAGTCTTCAGCTTTTGTTGATTGTGCTGTATTTTCATGCGAATCAGACATTTCACCTCACATACTTAATAAGTCATGTATGATGTTTATATGATTGAAGAGATGGGCGTTTTCACATTTATTCATAATGTAACAAAAATTTAAATAATAAAAAGGAAAACAGCTCTGTATACTAATAAAGAAAAACCTGTGCTACAGCACTATAATAATGCTAATTAAAACTTTAACAGCAGTATTGTGGATTTTCCAACAAATGGTGCTGTTGAAAACCCACTGCCTTACTGAACATTAAGCATTATGAACAAAATAAGCCAAAACAAAATAAAATATAGTTGTGAACAAACAACCTTCACATACAAACTAGTCTCTTTCGCAGGGCATAAGATAAAATTGCCAACATTCACCCTACTGTTAAACTCTTCAGCGCTTAACTTTTTATGATTGTTATACATCTCATAATTCACATGCCATTCCATAATGTTCATTATACTTTATGATGGACACTAGCTCCATATGTTTATATATTTACATGAGCATCAATAAATATTAAACAGACAGACAAAGGAGATGATCATGATGAAGTCAACAGCAACAATAAAACACTACCTCAACCTCAGAAGAGGCATTTTGTTGTGTTTGTGTGTGTGTGTGTGTGTGTGTGTGTGTGTGTGTGTGTGTGTGTGTGTGTGTGTAGGCATCCACCCCTCTCCCTCCCTGCAGACATGCACATCCATAACGTCTTACATTTCATACAACAGTTTATATCAAAGCTGCAGCTCTGTTTCACTCCACAGTTTCCTCTTTCTTTTTTTAATTTCCAAATGCTTATAGTGACAATATTTATTTACTGTTTCTGTTGGACACACAATGATCATTTCCTTTGTTGGAAACTTCTTTTTTTCTGCCCTCTCTTATGTGTAACACTATCACTTTCAAATTTCTCTTGCAGTTATAATTAACTGATAACAGCTGTAAAAGGCATGAACTGTTTTAAAAGTTAATTTCAAAAATAAACACACAAAGTGAACAGTACAGAAAACACAAAACTTTATCTTCAAACACATATTCATTATTAGCAAATTCTGATTATTGATATGTAAGTTCAACAAAGTTCAATCATTTAATGATATGACTATAAATTTAATATCTAGAAAATCATCATTTTGTTTACATTTCATAAACTAGTAATTTTGCTTGTCTTATTTAATACACATTTACAAGCTATAAATGAAATATTTTATTTCATCTTTCACATACGAAAAAGTATCCTTGAACTACCAGATGTATGTTAGTCTACAAAACAAAAAATTTCCGTGGTCCCGTTAATTCCCATGACCAGTGATTTGGGTTATGTAGTGGGGTAACAGCGAGTTGTGAAAAGAATAGGTCTTAGCAAATAGAGATGGAAGTGGAAGAATAATTAAGAAAAAGATGGCACAAGAACAGGAATGGAGATAATTAGGACTACTATAAGGGAGTATGGCACTTTAGTTGCAGGATGAATGTGTGACAGAATTGGTGTGTGCTGGGATGGCAACTCATGACTATCATGGTAAAAAAAAGCTTATATTTCATAATGAATCATTATGTAAGACTCTTGTATTTTTCATATTACTGAAAACCTGCAAATGAGGAGCCACCAACAACTTCACAAAAATAGTTTTACTGTACTGGAATGCACCTGTTCAATACAGACTGAAGCAAGTCCTCCTCCCACTCCTAACCTTCTGCCAACCCTACAAATCCTGCTCGCATCACATGGACAGCCACACTTCTAACTTACATAAGCCACCAATCAATTAGATCTTATGTTTTCCAATAACTGTTGAGTGTGATCAGTAATAGCTTATTTTTCACATTAAGCAGTTTTGATAAGTAGTTCATTTCCTAGTAAAAACAACATTCATTTTGAATATTAATTAAAAAAAATAAAAGAGTACAGGGAAGCCTTTAGAATATTCTTCAAAGAATTCCAAGAACATCTTTTGTTCATCAATATTAGATATACTAATTTTATTTTCCAATAACTTATGCCTGAATTCTGGAAGACGACTTAACCTGAATGCCAATATAAAACTATGAAACAGGTGTTCAACTCTGTGGTGTAACTGACAGAGATTTTACTTTCACCTCTTCCTTCTTAAATGCTGTACTGTATGCTAGTCTTTGGCTCACCATTTCTATCTCCCTTCTTTTTTTCATTTCCACATTTCCCTTCCTCAACAGTGTTTGTAAGCTTCATGACTCTCAATGACACAAAAACTTGTTACCCCTAATGCTATTTTAACAATCTCAAAAAAAAGCCATAATTTACAAATTAATTAAAAATGTATCCCAAGTTATTGCAACCATGCTGCTAGTTCAAGCACATTCAGTTATGGATTTGTGGTAGCTCTTCTGTCTCCAATACAGGAGCTATGACCAAGTACTTTTTACATTATACACACTATGAATGAGAATAGACAAAGTCTTAAACTACATAAAAAACGTAACTTATGAACTACAACTCATTCAGTTTTAAGTTTTGTAACACTGCATAAATGGTATTCTATTTATTATTGTGAAGATTACAAAAAAATGAAGCCATCTTTTGCCAAAGACTGAAGCAGAAAGCAAGACAAAGCTTGTAAAATAACAGTGGAGGAGCTTAGTCTACAGGCCAATGAAGAAGGAATAGCCTTCTGCATGGACAGACAGTAGAAAGAAAACAATAAACACACCCTATTGCATTAAATAATGTTACATGCAGAATGGACAGCACAATCGTCTTCCATTCCTTCTTTCTTTTCCTGTAACATTATCCATCCCTCATATAACGCACCCTCTGAGTATTATGATATCATTTCCTCATTACCAGAATGTGTGTTTTATCATCCATAACAATAAAGTAAAATAAGGAAGCTTAATATTTCATTGAAAACATAACAAGTAGCAACAGTTGCAGTAGTAGTAGTAGTAGTAGTAGTAGCAGCAGTTTTAGTAGTCATAATAGTAACAACAACAACAACAAAAGCAATAGAAGAGCAGATACTAATATGAGAAAGCAGATGCTTTCAAGCTTGCAGAACAAACTTATTTTCTCTCAAACACATAAAGGGAAAAATAAATTTAGGTTTTAAATCACTTAGTGTCTTTGTTTCACATGAAACAAATGGGTGAGCATGACAATGGCTTGCTAGTGCCAGAGTACAAAACAACTGGAAAGAATTCATTTAATAGTAATTATTGCCAGGGACAAAAATATCTCTTATGCTTGCGCTACTGTAAAAGACAGTCACATTTACACAGCCTTTCCAGGTTGGCTTTCAAAATTGCTGCAAGATTCTGTTTTGTGGGAAAAAAAGGAATACTGACTGCAGCAGTGATGAAGTAAATAGTTTTTATCTTATTACATACTTATTTCAGAAGCCCTACTAATAACTTAACATAAAATTTATGGCAGTAGCTGTCCTATTATTATTATTATTATTATTATTATTATTATTATTATAAATTACCATATAACAGTAAATTAACCTGCATAACATTTTTGACCAACTAGTATTTTCTGTGGAAAGAAAATCAATTTGTGGTATCAGGCACCATGCCACGTCTCTTTAGGATTAAAACATGTATCTGAAGAAAAGAAGCTTTTACCTGTAAGGTAATGGAAAATATTGGAATGTAGCCGTACATTAGGTGTGTGTGTTTCTAGCTCGAAAAAGAATTTATCCATACATTAGGTGTGTGTGTGTGTGTGTGTGTGTGTGTGTTTTAGCTCGAAAAAGTATTGATCCAAAAGCTAGCTAAATTCTTAGTGTAGTTTTTGTTGATCAATTAATACCACTATCACTTGGTGAGTAGTTACCTTCACTCCTGAACATATCTCTGTTTAAGTTAAAACTTATAAATATATATAAATAATCATATTCATCTTGTGGGCTATTCTAGTTTTGCTTCACAGATCAGAACACTCTTCATTCTCATGCTCTGTATAAACTAGTGAAAGGATAGACAGCGAGACTTTGGCAAAAAAAGAATGATCTTCTCAGAAACCACCATATGGTGGAAGCAAAAGACAAAGAGAAAAATCAATAACCAACACTTATTTCTTTAAGCACTTCGACAGTCTGTCTTCATTTTTTTCATGTCTGTCACATTTTCTTTCACCTTTTGGTTTCAGAGATTCAGATGAAGAAGAAACTATGAAATTCAACAATATTATGGGAAGTATACATTGCTACTCACTGTAAAAATGACGCATTGAGCTGCTGACAGGCTCAACAAAAAGATTGATACAAAGCCTTCTTCAGAAAGGAGAAAACACACACACACACACACACACACACACACACACACACACACACACAAACAAACAAACAAACATATGCACACAAGAAAGCACACTTCACACATGACGTCTATGTTCAGCTGCTCCATCCAGAATCAATGGTGTTATGTTGAACGGAAGCAGCAGTCCTGAGTGGGGTGGGGGAAGGGGCTGGGATAGCATGGTATAGGTTGGGCGGGGGGGGGGGGGGGGACGTGAGGAGCAGAAAAGGGGAAATGACTGGAGAGTACATTGGCAGAGAGTAGTGCACAATGAGGGTGAAAGTATGTGAACTGGGAGAAGGTGATAGGACAGGGGGGGGGGGGGCAAGAACTGTTGCGTGGAGGGTGCGAGGACAATACTTTACAATAAGTTGAGGCCAGGATGATTTTATGAGTGGAGACTGTGTTGTAAGAGAAACTCCCATCTGCAAAGTTCAGAAAAACTGGTGGTGAAAGGCAGGATTCAGATGGCCTGGGTTGTGAAGCAGCCATCCAAATCAAGCATGTTAAGTTCAGCTGCATACTATGCCAGGGTGGTCCACCCTGCTCTTAGCCACAGATTAACGGAGGCCATTCATCCTGGTAGACAGCTGGCCATCTGGGTCCTCCTCTCCACCACTAACTTTTCTGAACAGCACGGATGGGAGTTATCTTACAACACACTCTCTGCTCCCGAATTCAATATAGCAGTAACTTAACTGTCCCCACACCCTCCTCCACCCAACAGTTTATACCCCATATCTCATATCACCTCCTCCCAATTCACCCTCATTGTGCTCTCCGCTCTCTGCCATTGCACCTACCCATCCTTTTCCATTCTCTGCTGCTCTCCTTTTCCACTTCCCGTTCCCTGCCCCAAAGCCTCCTGATGCATTATGCGGCAGCCTTGACCTGCTGCCATCTAGTACCTGCACACTCTGCCAGGAAGCACTGACTCCTCTTCCCCGCCCCCCCCCCCCCCCCACCCCATCCCACCCCCATCCTGCTATCCTTCCCCCTTCCCTCTTCACTCCAGATTGCTGCTTCCACTTGACGTGACACCATTGCATTCTGGCTGGAGATAGTGGTGACGTGTCCATGAGGTGTGTGTGCTTGTGTGTATTCCTTTCTGAAGAAGGCTTTAGCTGAAAGCTCGGTGTGTAACAGTCTTTTCAAGCCTCTCTGCAGAGAGGGTCCTATTTGCAGAGATAAGTAATCTATTCTTTTCATAACATTTTTGATACTCCAACCTGGACTTTCCATTGTATACACTTTGAAATTCAGTATAAATATTTTCATATAATCATTTGGAACAGTGCAGCCATTTTAACTAAATACACAGTAAGTTGTAATGGTCCAATAATGCAGCTGGTTTGAAAAGGCATATCCTCCAATTTACTTCTATTTGTGTGTTACAATTAATCATTAACTTTTATCATTTTACGAAATTTCTGATTCTTGGACTAAAGATTTTAAAATCAGATGTATTACAAGCAAAATTTAAACATAATTTCAGCATATAGACATTTCATACTCTCATGTTTGGAAAGACTACAGCACAAATGTTGAAAATCAATCTCAGGAAGATCAAATTAAATCATTCCAAGACCCTAAGAAAGACAGTCTGTAAATTTATTTCATTATAAATTTCTTCCACTTCATTAAATGGGCAGAATGAGTGTTCATTAAACATCCAACAACTTTTTCATCACACATTTCCTATCATGGACATATATTTTTCACAAAAACCAGTTTTTGTTGTGGAAGTAAAATATGATTACCTATTTCTTACATTTCAATCAGATGAAATTTATTTCCCTCTAAAAGGTGACTCATCAACAAAAATAATCAGTTCGAATTATATTTCCACTAAGAGATGAGTATGTAATGTCTACTTACAAAATATCTCCATTCTAGAGGCCCAATTTTTTCAACTATAACCAAAGAGCTAACAGTTACAATACTCCAACAGCTTTTCAACTTTTGTTGCACTATTTGCACTCATATTCATGAATGCTGAGTGACCTTTGGTGGTTTCAAACCTAATATGAAAACTTATCCACATTATGGTGCACCTATACCACAGATACCTTTGACAGAATTAGTGCCTCTTCATAATTGTGAATCTAATTTGTGTGTAATTGTGAATCTAATTTGTGTGTGTGTGTGTGTGTGTGTGTGTGTGTGTGTGTGTGTGTGCATGCGTGCGTTTGTAAAAAAATAGATGTAGATGTCTTGTTTTGAATTTGTTTCACATCTGACCACTATAGCCCACTTTGCCATAAAAATCTGAATGTAGCACTTTTTGCAAAATGTTTTGATGGCTTACTAATTATAACAAATATGAATTTTTACTTAGCTATAGCACTGTTTTGTTTCTCAAGATGTGCACTATATCGATGGAGTTTTCAGTAACACGTACTCAGGATGCCAATTTGCTGCAAACATTATCCAGGTTTTACACAGAACTGTACTCTGTATTTGTAGAATTAATTTTTATCTTGTGTGAAAACACTGCTGTTTACAAGGAAAAAAACTGGACAACCGTCAAAATTTAATTGGGAGATTATAATGAAATTTCACTGTATTTAAACATTTTACACTCATCACTGAATATATGATTTATGCTGCAAAGATCCCAGTTGCATTTATACTACTCTAACATGGCCTTACAATTATGCAAATACACATACATAGGAAATAGGAAATTATTTTACACATAGAGTTTAAACAAGCAAACACACTGATCAAACGCCCATCTCTACAGATATAAGTACTGTCAATCAGAGACAGTGTAGAGGCATTTAAGAGTTATCAAAGTGAAAGTTCAAACACTTGACCAGTAGACATTGTCATTGAAGAGAACTGTGGTGACCTCCAGATCTTGACTTCTCCCGAACTGTAAGAAGTGCAAAGATTGCAGACTTACCATACTTAAATCAGAAAAAAATATTACATGAATCAGTACACTGGAAAACGCGTTAATAGTATCTTAGAAAGCATCTGGTCCAGACATATTTTCACGGGCAAGTAAATAAATACTCTATTAAATATCTCCTTCAGCTGCTACAGTACAGAAAAGGCTCAGAATTTCAAAAATGGACACAGTATGTTGGCATATTGTTTATTTCCTTAAAATAACTGTTTCTCAATTTCTGAGAAATATTTTATCTTCTTCTTCTTCTTCATCATCATCATCATCATCATCATCATCATCATCATCATCTGCATGTCAAATAATAAAGTAGTAATCAAACATACATCCACTCCCCCGGTTACATTCTTGTACAGTTTCAGCTTGAAAACACGTTAAAATGCAACAGAAAATTACAGTTTTTTTCCCCCCACACCAAAATGGTGCTGCAGATACCTATGTTCATAGTAAATGTTGCTTCTGTAATACCTTCACTGTTGTAAAGGAGTGTAGTACTGACTGCAAATCTTACTCATTTGTATGGTTTCTAAACATTATTCTTTTACCTTTTTCAATTTACAAACTTTGAATTCTCAGTTTTGTCTATGAATTATTCTGAAAATGTAATATTATTTCATTACAGAAAAAAAATGCCAACCAATTGTTTTATGTGCCCAGAGGTGCCTGTGTGTGTGTGTGTGTGTGTGTTTACATACACAAAAGGACTTGGTCCAATAGTTTATCCCAGAAGCTACTTTTAAATGTTGTTGTCTAAAGCTGAATGCCTCCATGCCTCCTCTATGTGGTAGTGATCTATCAATACCAGAGAAGGAAAGTTGCTACTCAACATATAGCGGAGATGCTGAGTCGCGATAGGCACAATAAAAAGATTCACACACTCATAGCTTCTGGCTATTGAGGCCTTTGTCAGGAATAGACACACACACACACACACACTCTCTCTCTCTCTCTCTCTCTCTCTCTCTCTCTCTCTCTCTCTCATGCAAACGCAACTTGCACACACGTCTGCAGTCTCAGAGAGCTGAAACTACACTGCCTTGAGACTGCAGGTGTGTGTGTGTGTGTGTGTGTGTGTGTGTGTGTGTGTGTGTGCGCGCGCGCGCATGTGTGTGTATGGGTGTCTACTGCTGACAAAGGCCTTAATGGCCGAAAGCTATGAGTGTTTGAATCTTTTTATTGCGGCTATCGTGACTCAGCATCTCCGCTATATGGTGAGTAGCAACTTTCCTTCTCTGGCATTGTTACATTCCATCCTGGATTTTCCATTGTTTAGTAGTAATATATCTTAATTCATACTGTATTTCTAGCAAGGATTTTCTATTGTTGGTCTACTTAATAAATTGCACAGTCATGAACGTAGCTAGCAGCAGCTGTTTCCACGAGTGATTGGAAATTAGTCAGTGCAAGTTACTGATTCAGAAGTTACAGTTGAACATATCATTACTTTGATAAATACTACATCACATATAAAGTGTTTAGGTCAGAGTTCCTCTTTTCCAGTAATTTATGACAAAGGACAGTGAAGAGGATAGCACTCCCATAAAACTTACTATATATCTTTTGTTTAGCACATTAACCCAAAAGAACAGAAACAGTGAATAATAATTTAAAGGAACAAGAGTTGCTGGTTAGTTGCTTATCATAACAGTGATTTAACCTGTCTTCTCATTAGATTCGATATTCTTTCAAACGTATTTTAGTCGAATGGTCACTTTTTCATCTCTGTATTTTTGTTTTATTTTACAATCTCTCACCTAATTCATTAAATTTCCGACAATTTACTTTGTCAAACTTTCATAGCTCTGCTTTTAAGACGTTTGACCAATATTTCCTCCAGCACTCAACTTTCTGTTTGTGAATTTTATTTCCTTCAACAATTCTTGCTTTACTCTTCCTCAATTTGTTTATGATGGTATTTGCTGAATGGGATCTGGTTTCTCTTTTAATGTTCTGTTAATTTTCACCATCAGAACAGTTATGAAGTAATCAAATAAGTGTCTCACTGGTTTTAGCCTTCAATTTGACATTAGTTCAGCACATAATTACCTTCAAGATTCTTGAGATGCCAATCCTTGTCCACATGAGTAACATCACATTTTCTTGCTCATTACTATGTTTGATAGTCATTTAGTTAAATGATATTTTTACTCTTTAACTGTTTCCAATCCTATTTTTATTCTCACTGCAATCTCCCCAACTCCTACTCATTTTATGTGGGTACAGATATAAGGTGTTATGGGTTATTAAGTTACTGTTTTTTAAAACACTAAAAGCAACAGGATGTCGCCTGATAACTTTATTACTTTTAACACTAGTTCCTAAACTACATTTGTGTTTGTTTATGGTTATTTACAATTTGCAACTTCCTGGCAGATTAAAACTGTGTGCTGGACCAAGACTCGAACTCGGGACCTTTGCCATTCGCGGGCAAAGTGCTTTGCAAGAGAGCTTCTGTGAAGTTTGGAAGGTAGGAGATGCAGTACTGGCGGATTTGAAGCTGTGAGGATGGGGTGTGAGTAGTGCTTGGGTAGCTCAGTTGGTAGAGCACTTGCCCGTGAAAGGCAAAGGTCCCGAGTTCGAGTCTCAGTCCGGCACACAGTTTTAATCTGCCAGGAAGTTTCATTTCAGCGCACACTCCACTGCAGAGTGAAAATTTCATTCTATTTACAATTTCTTTCTGTATGCTACTTCTTAAAACATTCTCCTGGATTAAGTCCATGTTTCCTCTTGCATATTTTGCAGCAGAAAATTGTTTCTCTTCTTCGTCTTTACTCCTTGCATTTGCTGCAGAACGTGCAATCCTTTGTTATTTTTCTGCATCTTGCTGTATACAATGCATCTTCCCATTTAGTCTTTTCTCAGAGTCAGAAGATGATGGTCTTCCTCTTTTCTTTGAATTTGTATTTGTCACCTGGCCAACTAGCTATCTCACTAGATTTCTTCTGTAGAAAAAGTGAGTTTGCAGTTCTCCACAGTCATTTCTGTCTATTGAGTAAAAAATATAACTGTTCACTACAGCAACTCCAATCAGCTAGAAGAACAATTTTTTCCACAACTTGTATGACAGCCTCGTAAAACCATAGAACCACAGCACTGATGCACTGATCAGTCCTGTCCACTGCTCCCTAAACTTCATGTATTCCAAAATAACAGTGAGTTTCAGGAACTGCACAGGCTCTTTCTTTCTGTAACTAGTGATCAATTGAGTTTGAGAACCACAGAATGTACTCAACACAGTTACTAACCTCTTCACATGCAATGAAAGACACACCATTTTCATCTAACTTTGACAGGCATATAACTCATATTCAGAAACTTAGGTCTTCTTCAAATCACATGAAAAATCCTCCCTAGAATGCATCACTGTACCTGTCCATTTTGTGCAATTTCTGAGCAAGTTGAGGACTTGTGTAGAACATGTCAGTAAAAATGCGACAACCTGGACCAGCAGCACAAGCTAGCAATTGCTGTGCCAAATAAACCACTATTCAGATTGCAAAAGGTAAACCACAATGAATTAGACTTTGTGTAGTTTTCTTTCCACAATATGGAATGTGACAAAAACAATCATTTTCAGAATCACCCAGACAGAAAACTCATAAACACCCACTTCATAAGCTTCTTTGGATTCTAGCACTTGAATTCTTTGTTCGAATCCTACTGTGCTCTCATCTATAGCCACATTTCTTTTTGGTATGTAAGGTTCTTTGCATTTACAGTCAATACACCAACATTCTTAACCTGCCCCCCACCCCTCCACCCCTCGTACGTTGACGTCCCTGAGCTATGACAGGTGCAACTAAATGCAGCATCCAAAGTATTTGGAAAAAGAAAAAACCAGAGACAAGAAAAAACATCTTTGACAAGTGGAGTTTGTTCTAGCCAGTGGTCTGTAAAATAGCCAGTTAATTCTGCCTTCAAATTCACGGCCATGTCCAATATTACACCAAGGAAAGCCTTCAATTCTTATAATGTAATATCACTCTGTAAGTGTCATATTGAGTGGAGTGACTATATATTTTCTTTTCATACATATTCGTAGCATTCAGAATTTCACTAATAAGGCTGTCAGTGAGAAACAGTTGGAAATACTCAAGTGTGCATTTTGGTCAAACACCATGAGAAATGGTGAAATCTTGTTGCATGACAGAAATAGGAAACTTCATGTGATCACCCTCGCCATCACAATTAATTTTCTAAGTATTTACTACATGCTATTTCTCTTCATCTCTGTCCACTTCGCCAGTAGATTCTGATTCACTAGAACTAATATCATTGCACATGGCTGAAGTTTCTTTCCAATCATTTTCATCACTAAATTCTCCTTTGTCCTCAATGTCTTTGAAAAGCCACCTCATAATATCACCACCACTTACATGATTTATACAGGCCTTTATCATACTATAAATGTTGGCTGCAACATGCTTTGAGTTGTCAGATCTTCATACTTGGTGCTGCCATGTGACTACCAAGTTCCAATAATTGAGTAAGTGGAAAGGACAACAATGGAAACATGTCAATCATCATTTGACATTGGAGTCGTAGCGGAAAATCGTAATGTCGGACTAGTTCAACAGTAGAACAGAAAGGGTTAAGAGATTATAAGTGACAGTGAATATTTGTAACAAGTTAAAACTGTGTGTTGAGATCATTGCTTCATGGGTGATGCACTACCATTTGTACCATCCAAACACAGACTTGTGGTCAGACATGAAGTTTAGTCATGCCACTAATTCTTTCCTTACCTTCCCTACCCTACAGCAGCTCTCTCATGACACTGTAAGACCAACACCTCATCGAAAAAGGAGTGCAGGAAATTAAGTAAGTTATATGTTTAAGGTTTAAGTCTGTCTTTTGGGATTACTCAGGCAGTGCACTACCTGGGAAAGACAGGTGTGGGAAAACTATCACAAATATGTAGGACTTTACACCATATCCTAACTGTAATAAGAATAATCTGCAGTATTAGTCTTTCCATTTCTTTTACTGTTTTGGATGCATCCAAATAAACTGAAATCAGTTTTCAGTCAAGGAGAGTTTTGGAATCTCTTTGAGAACCCACAATGAAATGTTTCAAATACTGAAACAGTCATTCATGCCTGGTCCACAAAATACTGCTTCCAGTTCTGGGAAACATTACATGTTATTAACTTGAAGATGATTTTTCCATAGGATTAATTTTTGTTTGAAAGTATCGATTTTGTCAACCATACTTTTAACAAAATGATTCTCCCTTGCATTAAGAGACTTAATGAATTCAAATAATTGCTGATGTTGACTGTTAAAGATTTTGTCACTACTCTACCTAACCATAATTAGGTATTTTCCCTAATGGCTGCCTTCAGTTCAACCAGCACTCACTCGCAACCATCAGAAGTCAAGTGCATCATACTATCTTTGTAGTTGTAATTGATATTCCAGTGAGTGTTTTCCCAGCTCATAATAGTGCAGTGGTATATTAAGCACTTTGCATGGCCTTCAAACTATACAAAAAGTAAAGTAATTCCCATTTCGCAGTGAATGATGTAGCTAATGCACTTTTTCTTTTTTGGGTAAGTGCTTATACTATACCACCACAGTATTACTAATGCAGAAAATAATACTAATTTAACACAAGCATATCGGTAACAAATTGCTTGCTGTGTGACAAGACAACTGTCTTTCTCTAGTGGTGTATGGCTGTAGTCTTGTTGGTCTTTTCCTTCCTCACTCTCAAGCCCCACTCGCTATTGCGTCTAAAGTGCTAGGCATGAGTACACCCAGAGCATTTGTGCCGACGGAGCACTGTTTGGCCAGGCCTGGACTAGACAGAACAACCTGAATGTAAAGGTTTATTTTTTTCAAGAATGTAAAAAACATGATGCCTATGTTAATACATGTACTGCAATTCACAGGAACCTAAAATTTTGCATCCCCTACAGAACCAACTATCAACAATGGATAGGTTTTTCATAAGATAGAGTTATTATAGGGCTACAAACCAACAGTATTGTTGACTTAAGTGGCCTTCATTTATTACTGTTGCTACCAAAACAGGGATTTCAGTTCTCAAAACCTTCTTCTAGGAGATAGTCATTGACATAAACCATGGCAAATGGCCTCAAATACAATTACAAACGTATCTGTGCTATTAATACATAGTTAACGTAAAAAATTTAGCACCAATGTCGACTTTGAGTTTTCAGCACGTTAATACTGCTTAAGAGAGCATAGTATGATCAGCAAGATACTTAAAAATTGGAAAAAAGTGCCTGCTTATGAGACAGCATGGCTGCAATCTTGTAGTTTGCATGAAGCTTTAATAAACTGTCGACACCATGAACACAAAAAGCAAAGATAGAGAAATAAAGGGATGTGGAAAGAACTGTCTAGAGGATTGATTAAATAAACATCCTAACACTAGTCACACCAATGCACTTAATGAATCATGCATTTATTTTATAACAACATTTTAAAGGTTTGTATGTCCCATCAACATTGTCATCATTTAAGCTGGCGCACTAGGTCAATTACTTTCAAATTTAGGGTACACAATAAATCATAAAAGCCCAGAAAAACAGAAAAAATAGTAACTATCACAGCAATGGAAACAGTCTATATTCCAAGTGCAAATGGAACAAGAGAGATGTAAAGCATCCTACACTGTGGAGGTGTGTTCAGCTGGTACTACGTAGCTGCACAGGTAGGAGTGTGTGTGTGTGTGTGTGTGTGTGTGTGTGTGTGTGTGTGTGTGTGTGTCAATATCACTTACTCCTAAAGTACTTACATTCTGCCAGAACTTCTCTGCCACATTTATTTATATAATATTTACTTTACAGATACATATTGCATATATGCATCTGCAAGGGGCTTCCCCCTCCTAGAATCTGGGGGTATGCACTTTCTTTTTGTTACACAACTCACTCACATATCTAGCAATGCTTGTCTGCAATAGTACTAAACCAGAGATTTAGACATACTGTGTGTGATGGGAAATACTGTAGCTCTACCAATCACTATATTACTCAGATTTGTTTGGTTGTAACACATTTATTGGATATTATATTGTTTCCGTGGTATGGTGGCAGTTTCCGTAGTGTCTTATGTGAATGGGGGTGCAAAACTTTCCAGAACACAGCCAAAATAAAGAGTCCTCAATCTTTTCTGTGTCACTCTATCATACACACCTTATAACACTGAAGAAAAGAACTTAGCCAATGCCTGGTGCAGAAAGTCAGGCTATCCCAGCACATTATAAACATGATGTGTACCTTCCCACCTCCCATCCTCCCATTCCCACAAGTATACCTCTCATCTTCCTGCACAATATAACCACAATGGTAATTGACCGCTTTCCTATAGACACAGGAGACTCTTAAAGGCTTGCTGAGTCTACATTTGGTTCTGAACCACATAGCTATTTCTGAAGACTCTTAAAGACACTATGCTTTGCATTAAATGTACATTTATACATTTGAAGACCAAACTGAGTCAGTCAAGAAGACAGAAAAAAATGTTAAATTTCAACTTCAAAACAATGTGCCTTCTCCAGGCGTTGGGACCATCGCACACTTTATAGTATTAAAAATATTGTTAATAACTCATTGGATACTTTGGCTCTACTCGAAACAAAATGTAATTCCAGAACACTGATTTATAAAGCTGGCACTCACATTCATATTAATAATATAAAAAGATGAAATTATCATATACTAATGGAATACAGTTACCATTTATGTACCAAAGTAATCCACCTTAAAAAAATATTGATAGGACACATGACAATCGTTTGAGTACAATTAAGTTCTGTAAACACAGTGTCAATTTTAGTTCTTCGGGCAATACATTTTCTGTAACTGAATCAGCCCTTTAAAATATTTCAATTTTAAAATCTTGCTGCCCTCTTGGAGAAATTTCTGTGGATGCCCATAATATCAATCCCAACAAAAAAAATTATACTATCCATTCCAAAAATAATAAAACTGTCATAAGATATGCTTGATTATTTTCAAAGAGGCATTTGAAATCAAAATTAATCTGATTACCAGTTGTAAAAATCTACAATTCCAATACATGGATATGAACAGATAGATAAGTGACAGACACATTTAAAACACCTGTAAAAATTATTTGCATCAAAACACATTTAAACAAACAGAAATATGGATATTATTGATTTTACTACACAAAAAAGGGAGGAGAAGAGGGAGATATATATAATAAAGGGAAACATTCCACATAGGAAAAATATATCTAAAAACATAGATGATGTGACTTACCAAATGAAAGTGCTGGCAGGTCGACAGACACACAAACAAACACAAACATACACACAAAATTCAAGCTTTCGCAACAAACTGTTGCCTAATCAGGAAAGAGGGAAGGAGAGGGAAAGACGAAAGGATGTGGGTTTTAAGGGAGAGGGTAAGGAGTCATTCCAATCCCGGGAGCGGAAAGACTTACCTTAAGGGGAAAAAAGGACGGGTATACACTCCCACACACACACATATCCATCCACACATATACAAACACTGTCCGTCTGTATATGTGTGGATGGATATGTGTGTGTGTGCGCGAGTGTATACCCGTCCTTTTTTCCCCCTAAGGTAAGTCTTTCCGCTCCCGGGATTGGAATGACTCCTTACCCTCTCCCTTAAAACCCACATCCTTTCGTCTTTCCCTCTCCTTCCCTCTTTCCTGATGAGGCAACAGTTTGTTGCGAAAGCTTGAATTTTGTGTGTAGGTTTGTGTGTCTGTCGACCTGCCAGCACTTTCATTTGGTAAGTCACATCATCTAGGGGACTAATTCCACGTGGGAAAAATATCTATAAAAACAAAGATGCTGTAACTTGCCAAACAAAAGCGTTGGTATGTTGATAGAGACACTAAAAAACACACAAACACACACAAAAATTTCAAGCTTTCGCAACCCAAGGTTGCTTCATCAGGAAAGAGGGAAGGAGAAGGAAAGATGAAAGGATGTGGGTATTAAGGGAGACGGTAAGGAGTCATTCCAATCCCGGGAGTGGAAAGACTTACCTTAGGGGGAAAAAAGGACAGGTATACACTCGCACGCACACACACACATATCCATCTGCACATATACAGACACAGGCAGACGTGTAAATGCAAAGAGGTTGGGCAGAGATGTCAGTCGAGGCGGAAGTTAGAGGCAAAGATGTTGTTGAACGACAGGTGAGGTACGAGCGGCAGCAACTTGAAATTAGCGGAGGTTGAGGCCTGGTAGGTAACGGGAAGAGAGAATATATTGAAGGGCAAGTTCCCATCTCCAGAGTTCTGATAGGTTGGTGTCAGTAGGAAGTATCCAGATAACCCGGACAGTGTAACACTGTGCCAAGATGTGCTGGCCGTGCACCAAGGCATGTTTAGCCACAGGGTGATCCTCATTACGAACAAACACTGTCTGCCTGTGTCCGTTCATGCGAATGGACAGTTTGTTGCCGGTCATTCCCACATAGAAGGCTTCACAGTGTAGGCATGTCAGTTGGTAAATCACGTGGGTGCTTTCACACGTGGCTCTGCCTTTGATCATGTACACCTTCCGGGTTACAGGGAGTCCCATGCACCCTTCCACCACCACCTACTCCAGTCCTGTAACCCGGAAGGTGTACACGATCAAAGGCAGAGCCACGTATGAAAGCACCCATGTGATTTACCAACTGACATGCCTACACTGTGAAGCCTTCTACGTCAGAATGACCAGCAACAAACTGTCCATCCGCATGAACGGACACAGGCAGACAGTGTTTGTTGGTAATGAGGATCACCCTGTGGCTAAACATGCCTTGGTGCATGGCCAGCACATCTTGGCACAGTGTTACACCGTCCGGGTTATCTGGATACTTCCCACTGACACCAATCTATCAGAACTCCGGAAATGGGAACTTGCCCTTCAATATATTCTCTCTTCCCGTTACCCACCAGGCCTCAACCTCCACTAATTTCAAGTTGCTGCCGCTCGTACCTCACCTATCATTCAACAACATCTTTGCCTCTGTACTTCAGCCTCAACTGACATCTGCAGACGTGTGTGTGTGTGTGTGTGTGTGTGTGTGTGTGTGTGTGTGTGTGAGTGTGTGTTTGTGTGTTTGTGTGTTTTTTATTGTGTCTATCTACCAGCGCTTTCCCGCTTGGTAAGTCACAGCATCTTTTTTTAATATATTTTTCCCATGTGGAATGTTTGATTCTCATATCATTATAAACGAAAGTGCTGGTATGTTAATAGAGACACCAACACACACACACACTCAAAATTCAAGCTTTTGCAACCCACGGTTGCTTCATTAGGAAAGAGGGAAGGAGAGGGAAAGACGAAAGGATGTGGGTTTTAAGGGAAAGGGTACGGAGACATTCCAATCCCGGGAGCAGAAAGACTTACCTTAGGGGGGAAAAAAAGGACAGGTATACACACACACACACACACACACACACACACACACATATCCACACATATACAGACACAAGCAGACATATCAGTGTCTGATACGTCTGCTTGTGTCTGTATACATGTGGATGTGTGTGTGCGTGCGCGCGTGCATCCCTGTCCTTTTTTCCCCCCTAAGGTAAGTCTTTCCACTCTCGGGATTGGAATGACTCTTTACCCTTTCCCTCTCCTTCCCTCTTTCCTGATGAATCAACCGTGGGTTGTGAAAGCTTGAATTCTGTGTGTGGATTTGTGTGTCTATCAACATACCAACGCTTTCGTTTGCTAAGTTACATCATCTTTGTTTTTAGATATATTTTTCCCACGTGGAATGTTTCCCTCTATTATATATATATATATATATATATATATATATATATATATATATATATATATATATATATACCACAAAAAGGCATTATCCAAATGGGATAGAAATTGATAGATGTGATGTACATGTACAGACAAACAAATGTTTACAATTTCAGACAAATCTGCACGATTTATTCAAGAGAAAGAGCTTCACAAATTGAGCAACTCAATAACAAGTTGGTCCACCTCTGGCCCTTAGAGAAGCAGTTATTGAGTTTGGTATTAACTGTAAGAGTTGTTGGATGTCCTCTTGAGGGATATCTGGCCAAATTCTGTCCAATTGTCATATCAGATCACAAAAATCACAAGCTGGTTGGAGGTTACTGCCCAAACTGCTCCAAATGTTCTCAGTTGGGGAGAGATCTGGTGACCTTGCTAGCTGCGACAGTGTTTAGCAAGTACAAAGACAAGCAGTAGCAAACCCCCTCTGTGCACAGGCAGGCATTATCTTGCTGAAATGTATACCCAGGATGGCTTGCCATTGAGAGTTACTTAACAGGTGTAGAATGTCATCAACATGCAACTGTGCTGTAAGGGTGCCACAGGTGATAACCAAAGGTGTCCTGATATTAAAAAATAGCACCCCAGATCATCACTACTTGTTGTCAGACCGTATGGTGGGCGACAATCAGGTTGGTATCTCACCACTGACAGAGGAGTATCCAGACACATCTTTGCTGGTCATCAGGCCTCAATTCAAAGTTAGGCTCATCAGTGAAGACAGATCTATTCCATCCAATGAGATTCCAGGCCAAATGTGCCCAACAACACTACAAACAGTGGTGTGCAGAGGTCGATGGTAGTCAGTGCAAGGGCCGCTGTGAGCTCAGTCTCCTTTCTGTGAGGTTAATGGTGCTTGGGCTCACTGAAACACCCGTTACTTGTTGGACTGATGATAATGATGAAACACTGGGGCTCTGAGCGACTCTCTGACAATTGCTCAGTCCTTATGTTCTGTAATCTCTCTAGGTCAACTGCTTCCTATTTAATGCTGTGTTCTGCCATGGTTCACCCATTCCTGCCAACATCGTCAAATAGTGCAATCACTCCTTTGAAATGTCGAGCGATTCACCAATTACTCCAGCCAGCTTGTTTGAGCCCAACTATACGTCCTCTAACAAAGGATATCTGCATATATTGTTCATGTACCTATTTGCACAACGTAGTTATTGTCCAACTGAGCACCCAGAACGAAATATGCAAAGACGTCATTCATGCCTTCGAACTGATATGTCTCATGTTTACTATCAATCCCAGCTGCATCACAGAACTGCGCTGCAGCCTGGCAAAGTTTACAATTTCACATTTTCAACAATGATGTCTCATGTTTACTATCAATCCCAGCTGCATCACAGAACTGCGCTGCAGCCTGGCAAAGTTTACAATTTCACATTTTCAACAATGTAGGAAAAGACCATAAATACGACAAGACAAGTTGCAGGCAGGCACAATTAAAAGACACTCACACGTGGCTTTTGGCCACAGCCTTCGTCAATACACACACACACACACACACACACACACACACACACACACACACACACACACACACACACACACACACACACACACACGACCGCCAACTCCCTCCAGCATCTCAAGCTGGTGTGATGTGATGGTGGTTTTTTTTTTTTTTTTTTTTACTGACAAAGGCTGGGGCCAAAAGCTACATGCGAGTGTCTTTTAATTGAGCCTATCTGTAACATGAAGTGTCTTCTTTATGGGAAGTAGCAACCTATCTTTTCCTACATTGTTGATATTCGTACCTCGAGTTTCCATTGTTTGGATTTTGCTTCTTCTGTAGATACCTATATAAATATCAATTTTTAACTATTTTTTTTTTATTTCCCCACGGAAGATGATACAGAGAAAGTAGTACATAATTATTAACTACACAGTTCCTCACTTAATGCATTATGTTAATGAGGCATAAAAGTAGTCAGCAGGTTACACACATGTTGTATTTAAGTGTCTTTCATCTGAACATTGAACAAGTTGTGAAGGAAAGGTAGTAGAAATTCTGAAAGGGAATTAAAATTCAGGAAGGAGAAATAAAAACTTTGCACTTTGCCAATGACACTAATTCTGTCAGACAGCAAAGGATCAGAAGTGCAACTGAACAGAATGGACAGTATCTTGAGAGAAGGAGATAAATTGAACATTAACAAAGGAAAACAAGGGTAATGCAATATAGTCAACTTAAATCACGCAATACAAAAGAATTAGATTAGGAAAAGAGACACTAAAGTAGTAGATGAGTCTTGCTATTCGGGAAGTAAAATATGAGGGGCGTTCAACAAGTAATGCAACTCATTTTTTCTGAAATGGATTGATTTTATTCAAAATTCCAATACACCATATTATTCCCTACTCTTTTGGCTACAAAATCCTATTTTTCAATGTAACTCTGTTCAATGTGATGGCCTTATACCACCTTCCTGGGAGAGAGTGTATGCCCACACACTACCCTCTACTGGTCAACATCAGAGCCAATGTCTTGCAGCATCAATAACCTCCCCACCATCTATGCAGTGCTTCCCACAGAGTTCATTCTTCATTGGGCACTACAATACACTTCTGAGTAATTGTGGTGCCTTGAGGGAACACATCAAACAGAGTAACACCTTCAGAGTCCCAGAAGATCATTACCATGGCTTTACCAACTAAGATTGCAGCTTTAAACTTTTTCTTCAGAGGAGAGGTGGCATTGCAGCAGTCCATGGATTGCCATCTTTGTTTCTGGTTTGAAATAACAAACCCTTGTTTCATCGCCTGTGATAATGTTCAACTAAAAATTGTCATGACCAACCTCATAACACACAAGCAATTTGCATAGGTGGTCCTTTGTTGCTCTTTATGGTCTTCTCTTAGGTGGTGAGGAACCCAGTGGACAAACACCTTTGAGCACCGTAACTTGTGGACGATTGTGTCTGCACTACCACCAGAGACATCCAGTTGTGCAGCAAGTGTTTGACTGTGATTCACCGATCACCTCAAATGAGAGTTCTGCAGCCAACAATGCAGGAGTCAGAGTTGTGTACAGCCGACCGACGTGCAGGAGATCAGACTAGTTTGTGCCACCTGGTTACGATGATGAAAGACACCTTGCCCAATGATTCATGATACGTTTTTTCACTGCCAGGTCTCTGTAGACATTCTTGAAGCATCTACGAATACCTGTGATAAACTGGTTTTCCACCCAAAGAAACTCAATAACCAATAACCAACATAGTCCGAGAATAGAGCTCTAGCTGGGGAGAAATCACATGGGGTTCCCTGGGGCTCAGTATTAGGTCTACTTTGTTTCTCATATATTTGAACAATCTTCTGTCTAGTATACAACAAGCGGAATTAGTTCTTTTTGCAAATGATACTTCTACTGCAATCAGTCCAAGCATATATGCAAAAACAGAAGAAACGGTAAACAAAGTTCTTAAAAGTATGAGTATGATTGACTGGCTTTCTGTGAACGGTCTCATCCTCAATTTTAGAAAGACACGATATATTCAGTTCTGCACATCTAGGGTTCCTACACCAATGAAAAGTGCAACAGATGGTCAGGAAATAATAAATAGTGTGGAAACTTCAAAATTTGTAGGTGTCAATTTGATGAGAATTTAAATTGGAAAAAGCACATTTTGGAACTCCTCAGACAACATAGTTCAGCCACATTTGCACTTACAACCACTGCAAATCTCAGGGAGATACTATCAGTAAGTTGACATATTTTTCATATTTTCAGTCAATAATGTCATACTGAATAATGCTCTGGGTTAACTAATCTTTAAGAAAGAAAGCCTTCATTGCACAAAAATGTGCTGTAAGAATAATACGTGGTGCCCATCCACGATAATCTTGTAGACATCTGTTTAAGTAGTTGGGCATTCTGACTACTGCTTCGCAGTATATTTATTCCCTCATGAAGTTAGTTGTAAACAATCCACTAAACTTTAAAAGGAACAACGATGTACAGAATTACAACACTGGAAGGAAAAATTTAAGATTATCTGTAGCACAAAAAGCAGAGTGCACAATGCTGCAACTAAAATTTTTGTTCACTTACCCAGTGACATAAAATGTCTGGCTGACAACAAAGTAAAATTTGAAAACAAAGTAAAATTTGAAAACAAAGTAAAATTTGAAAACAAAGTAAAATTTGAAAACAAAGTAAAATTTGAAAACAAAGTAAAATTTGAAAACAAAGTAAAATTTGAAAACAAAGTAAAATTTGAAAACAAAGTAAAATTTGAAAACAAAGTAAAATTTGAAAACAAAGTAAAATTTGAAAACAAAGTAAAATTTGAAAACAAAGTAAAATTTGAAAACAAACTGAGAAAGTTTCTCCTTGACAGCTCCTTCTATTCTGTAGTAGAACTTCTATTACTGTAACACGTAAAAGGTGGTAGGCAGGAATTAGTAACTCTCATCTATATATCTTTTTTTGTTTTTGTTTTTGTATTTAAAAAACATTTTAGAAATGTTCAGGATGTAACCATACATACAAATTAATTTAAAATGTGAGTTGAAAATGACTTGTTCAACATCATCCAATCTACCATGGGAAATGATCCATGGAACATGCAACTAACTAACCAACTAACTGGCAGCTCTCTGCTTGGAATGAACATACGTTACTGACACCACTTTGAAGGCTATGTATAGCACTGCCACTTATCAGAACTACAGGAAACTGCAGGGGCTGAACTGTAAGTATCCCACAACACATTCTAAATTTTTCTACCTGAAATTGGCAAAGGAAAAAATGTGATACATTATTTATTGAATGCCCCTTGTAATTGATAACAGCTGAAGTAGGTAGGATATAAAATGTAGGATGGAAAAGGCAAGAAAATTAATTCTGAAGAAGAGAAATTTGTTAATACCAAATATAAATTTAAGTCTTAAGAAGTGCTTTCTGAATTCATTTGTCAGGGGTGTAGCCTTGTATGGAAGAAAAACATGGATGATAAGCGGTTCAGAAAAGAAAAGAACTGGAGCTTTATAAATGTGGTGCAACAGCAGAATGCTACAAATTAGTTGGTTAAATAATGTAACTAATGAGGAGGTAGTGAATGGAACTGGCGAGAAAATAAATTTGTGGCATAACTTGATTAAAAAAGGTATCAAACAATGGAAAATCCAGGATGGAATGTAACAATATTATGAAAAGGTTAGTTGCTACTCACCATATATCAGAGATGGTGAGTAACAGACAGGCACAACAAAAAGACTGTCACAAAATAAACTTGGTCTCTGGCAGATAAAGCTATACTACAAGTAGCAGCGTATGATGGAGAGGCAACCAGGTGGGGGTAAGGAGCAGGCTGGGACAGGGAGATCGAGGGGTAGCAGGGTAGGGGTGGCAGTCGGTGAAGTGTGGCTAGTGGGAGCACACAGGGACAAGATCAAGAGAGGATAGGGTAGCTATGCACAGTTGGGAGGTAAGACGGAGGGTGGGGGAGAGGCAATGGTAGCGGAAAAGGAGAGAAATAAAAAGACTGGGTGTGTTGGGGGAACAGAGGGCTGTGTAGTGCTGGAATGGGAACAAGGAAGGGGCTAGATGGGGAAGGACAATGACTAATGAAGGTTGAGACCAGGAGGGTTATGGGAACTTAGGATATATTGCAGGAAGGGTTCCCACCTGTGCAGTTCAGGAATCCAGATGGCACTGGATGTGAAACAGTCTTTGAAATGAAGAACATCATGCTGGGCAGTGTGCTCTGCAACAGGTTTGTCAGTTGTTTCTTGGCCACAGTTTGTCGGTGGTCACCATGTGGACTGACACCTTGTTGGTTGTCATGTCCACATAGAATGCAGAACAGTGGTTGCAGCTGAGCTTTTAGATCACGACTGGTCTCACAGGCAGCCCTACCTTTGATGGGATAGGTGATGTTTGTGACCAGACTGGAGCAGACAGTGGTGGGAGGATGTATGGGACAGGTCTTGCATCAGGGATACGAGTCATGAGACAAGGGGTTGTGAGCAGGGACTGTGTAGGGATTGACAAGGATATTGTGTAGGTCTGGTGGGTGGTGGCATAATACCACTGGTGGGGGGGGGGGTCAGAAAGGTAGTGCGTAGGACATTTTTTTATTTCAGGGCACGACGAGTGATATTCTGCCACCCACCAAACCTACAAAATATCCTCATCAATCCCTACACAATCCCTGGTCCCAACCCCTTGCCACCCTGGTACTATCAGCACTTCATCCCCCCCCCCCCACGCCAACTACCCTGCTATCCCTCGCCCTCCCTGCCCCAGCCTCCTCCCTATCCCAACCCAGTTGCCTCTCCCATCGTGTGCTGCTACTCGTATTCTGGCTTCAGCTGCCAGAGACTATGGTCATGTGTGTGTGAGTTGCATTAGTGTGTGTGTGTGTGTGTGTGTGTGTGTGTGTGTGTGTGTGTGTGTGTGTCTGTCTGTCTATTTTTGACATACGCCTTGTTGGCCAAAAGCTCATTTTGTGACAGTCTTTTTGTTGTGCCCACCTGCAACTTAGCATCTCTGCTAATACTGATTAGCAACTATCATTTTCATAATATCTGTGTTGATCCATCATGGACTGGGAACATCAGCTGGTTAAGTAATTTTCAATGTCTATGAAATGCCCCAACAGGCCTGTAACTAAGATGTTATTTTATTTTATTTTGATGGAAACCAGTTTGGTACTCCACTATGCCCTCTTCAAACCCCTGCATAGTAAAATATTATACATACAGTGTATATCAGGGTAGACAAAGCAAGCTTACAGAAAATGACAGGTAATCATAAAAGCGTTTAAAGCTACAAAATTAAAGTAGTGGCATTAAACCAAATCTCTGTGTACATCCAGTGCAATATACTACAACATGCATACATATTTGTTAGTCGTAAAACCATTTAACACCACTGATTTACAAGAGAACATGTAAAAACATTAAAAAAAACAGAACTAGACAGTATACAATCAGGAGCTCTTCTGACACAAAGCTTGCCTTTAAAAAAAAAAAAGAAATTACAATAATAATAATAATAAAAATAATAATAATAATAATAATTCTATATAATTCTTATAGATGAGGAAACCCATAGTATCTGTGAGGACTTATCTTCTTTTAAAGTAAAATATCACACAGTAATCTATAAAATACAATAATATACATATTTATGGCCTAGGCATTATCACACTATCACAACTGGTGATATAATTAGTTGTCACAACATTATTATTAAAAAAAAAAAAAACACAACAACAACAACAACAACAACAACTTGAAACAAAACCCAATGGCAGACAACATAATTAAGAGAAAAAGAGCATGCTACGAATATTCACAAAGGTTATACAGCAAATCAAAATAAAAAGATACAATTTATAAAGAAGTTACTGCCCATGCTTTGAGTAGCATTGTTCACTCCACAAGTACTTTATAATACGGTTCCAAGTAATAAACACTTTTTCGTGCACCATCGGTGCCTCCTTGGGCATGTAAATATGTTACTCACTTTGTGGGATTCAACTTTCATGATACAGTGGTCTTTGCACACTTACTTATCTTTTACCTTTTTCCATACCCTCATTATCTATCGCGACAACTTGCTATGAGGTGCATTCAAGTTCTAAGGCCTCCGATTTTTTTCTAATTAACTACTCACCCGAAATCGATGAAATTGGCGTTCCTTCTTGACATAATCGCCCTGCAGACGTACACATTTTTCACAACGCTGACACCATGATTCCATGACAGTGGCAAAGGCTTCTTTAGGAGTCTGTTTTGACCACTGGAAAATCGCTGAGGCAATAGCAGCACGGCTGGTGAATGTGCGGCCACGGAGAGTGTCTTTCATTGTTGGAAAAAGCCAAAAGTCACTAGGAGCCAGGTCAGGTGAGTAGGGAGCATGAGGAATCACTTCAAAGTTGTTATCACGAAGAAACTGTTGCGTAACGTTAGCTCGACGTGCGGGTGCATTGTCTTGGTGAAACAGCACACGCGCAGCCCTTCCCGGACGTTTTTATTGCAGTGCAGGAAGGAATTGGTTCTTCAAATCATTTTCGTAGGATGCACCTGTTACCGTAGTGCCCTTTGGAACGCAATGGGTAAGGATTACGCCCTCGCTGTCCCAGAACATGAACACCATCATTTTTTCAGCACTGGCGGTTACCCGAGATTTTTTTGGTGGCGGTGAATCTGTGTTCTTCCATTGAGCTGACTGGCGCTTTGTTTCTGGATTCAAAAATGGCATCCACGTCTCATCCATTGTCACAACCGACGAAAAGAAAATCCCATTCATGCTGTTGTTGCGCGTCAACATTGCTTGGCAACAAGCCACGTGGTCGTCCGTCAGCATTCGTGGCACCCACCTGGATGACACTTTTCGCATTTTCAGGTCGTCATGCAGGATTGTGTGCACAGAACCCACAGAAATGCCAACTCTGGAGGCGATCTGTTCAACAGTCATTCAGCGATCCCCCAAAACAATTCTCTCCACTTTCTCGATCATGTCATCAGACCGGCTTGTGCGAGCCCGAGGTTGTTTCGGTTTGTTGTCACACAATGTTCTGCCTTCATTAAACTGTCGCACCCACGAACACACTTTCGACACATCCGTAACTCCATCACCACATGTCTCCTTCAACTGTCAATGAATTTCAATTGGTTTCGTACCACGCAAATTCAGAAAACGAATGATTGCACGCTGTTCAAGTAAGGAAAACGTCGCCATTTTAAGTATTTAAAACAGTTCTCATTCTCGCCGCTGGTGGTAAAATTCCATCTGCCGCACGGTGCTGCCATCTCTGGGACGTATTGACAATGAACGCGGCCTCATTTTAAAACAATGCGCATGTTTCTATCTCTTTCCAGTCCGGAGAAAAAAAATCGGAGGCCTTAGAACTTGAATGCACCTCGTATTTCTTATTATTTAGATGGACTCATCATTTGTAGATAGCTCATTAGGGTATTTCCCCACACCCCCAGAGAAATAGTAGGACACTGTCAGATGAGAACTTTGAGGACTCCCCTTTGTTAAACAGGATTTGAGATCCTTATTGGTATGTTTCACTGTGGTAATGCCGACCTGTTAAATGATATAAAGGATACCAAATCATATCTTTTTATTTCGATTTGCTGTACAACCTAGGCCCATAAGGTGCTTGTGAATACTCTTAGCATGCTCTTTGCATGCTGTTTTTCTCTTAATTATGTCATCTGCCATTGGGTTTTGCGTCAAGGTTTTTTTTTTTATGACAACTAATTATATCACCAGTTGTGATAGCACCTAGGCCATTTTCTGTAAGGCTGCTTTCTATATTATTGTACTTCATAGATTACTGTGTGACATTTTACTTTAAAAGAAGATAAGTTCTCACAGATACTATGAGTTTCCTCATCTTTAAGAATTATATAGAATTTTGTATTTTTTTTTTTTTTTTACTTTTTTAAAAAGGCAAGCTTTGTTTCAGATGAGCTCCTGATTGTATACTGTCTAGTTCTGATCTTTTTAATGTTTTTAAATGTTCTCTTGTAAATCAGTGGGGTTAAATGGTTTTATGACTAACAAATATGTACGCATGTTTTAGTCTATTGTGCTGGATGTACACACAGATTTGGTTTAATGCCACTACTTTCATTATGTAGCTTTAAGTGCTTTTATGATTACACACCATTTCCTGTAAGGCTGCTTTGTACAACCTGGTATACACTACATGTATACTCTTTTACTATGCAGAAGCCTGAAGATGGCATAATGGAATGCCGAAACTGGTTGTCATCAAAATAAAGTAAAATAATATATTAGTTGCATGGCTGTTGGAGAATTCCATTGATATTGATAATTTTCATAGTACTGCTAAAAAGGGGATCAGCTGATACAACATATGCTGAGACATCTAGGAATCATCAGTTTAGTATTGGAGGGAATGAAAAGAAAAAAATTTTCCTCACCCAGCTCGCTCAACTGCATGCGTTACAAAACGATTTATCACTGTGTTACCTAAACAATAATGAGGGGATAGGTACAGGCTCATAATTGTGAAAGAACAATGCAACGGTGCAGAACAATTTTATTTGTGGTTGGTGCACTTAATACATACATGTACCTGCTTGAAGGTTAATGTTAGTGTGCCCACTTTAATGTTAATGTTAAACTTGCTATGGTCAGGCTATATCTATTTCTGAGGGAACTGCATATTTGAATTCGTATGATTATTGTGCAACTTTGGATAAATACAAACAGCCCACCCCCCCCCCTCCTTCACACACACACACACACACACACACACACACACACACACACACACACACACACAACCGCATGCACTGCTGTACAGTGCTAGTCTTGTTACATTCAAAACTAAAAATGTGAATAACAGTTTTGCCAATTCATTTATTTCAAATGAAGTACAAAATGAGACTTCCTTCACTTAATATGGGTGTAATTTTTATTATTTTTTAAAAAAGAAGGCTAAACTGTTGTCAAAAAACACTAATCTGACTCCAGGAATAAGGTGAAATTCTTATTTGATGTTACCATTGGTTCCCAAGCAGTTTCTTTCTGGTGACTGACTTAATAATCAAGTACTACCTTGTATATTACACTGTGCAATTCACTTATGGGGTCACTTTTTCAAGAACACGTTATTGTCTCCCATTGCAACACAGAAGTTTAAAATTTGGCTCAAATTTACCAACAAGCTTCCTCTGCAAGGGTGCAAAAGTGTGGTGTCCTGTGACATGACCATCAGGCTTGGCAACACTTCAAACAGCGTGGTTTTGACACATACAAAGAAAGGCCACAGCTCAGAAATTCATTCGAGGTCCACATGTTTCATGGTTGCAAACAACAGTTTGCAGTGCGATGAACAGTAGGAAGACATTCTCGGCAAACATTGAACATAATCACACCCCACAGGAGTGTAGTGCATCCACAAGCTTTTGCTCTGGTGTACAGTGTGGAGCCACAAGGGACCATTCAGAAACATTCAATGAAATTTGAACATGATCCAAAATAGCAAACAGTGTTTACGATTTTCAGCCCTCTTGTTTCACACGTTCCTGGGCTGTGATCATGGGGGGAGCAACATTGACACATGCATGAATAAAATAGCAAAGTGTCCCTCTAAGATCCTCAATTCAGCAACACCCTTGGTGCCACATGCACCCCTTTATTGTGCACTTTAAAAAGCACCTGTACAGATACAGCCAGCACTCACTGATTACCATGTGCTTTAGTGACAGGCAACCATTTCGACACCCCAAGTTGAGTAGTGCTGTGTCGCTGAGCTAGTGAGCTAGTCAAAAGTGATGCCCGTCATGCTGGCACCTATAAATCAATGACTCTCTCTCTCTCTCTCTCTCTCTCTCTCTCTCTAGAGATACATTTTTAAAGGGCTCAAGAAGGGGGGGGGGGGCTTAGAGGGACCCTTTGCCATTTATTTGCACATGTGTCATTGTTGCACTCCCCTGTAACGACATCACAGGAGAGTGCAAAACATGAGAGCTGAAAAAGTATAACACCTCTTGCTGCTTTGGATCGTGTTCAAATTTCGTTGAATGGTTTTGAATGGTCCCTCATCATTCCACCCTGTACACCAGAGCAAAACTCATGGTTGCACTACACTCTTGATCATGTATAATGGGGCTGCATGTCCACAGTGTCCTTCGAGAATAGTTTAATCATCTGGGCGGTGCCAGTAGTGTCAAAGGTTGTCAAAAAAATATTCCTATTGCTAGTCACACTGAACTGTTGTTTTTGATCATGAAATGTGTGGAAATCAATGCCTCAAGGGAAAGGGTGGTTTCATCAATGCCTTTTATGCCAGCCCTAAGGGCCAGCCCTGAGACCTTCTTGTGTTGCTACTGAGCAGAAGTGTGTGTGAATTGTTTTCCTCAGCCACACATAAGAAAACTGTGTTACTTCTTACTTGGACCCTTACATACCTTCTCTGAACACACTTTTGGTAATTTATTACAAAATAATGTGATGAAACAATTTTTTCACCTACAGGACACAAGATAAATACTGTACAATGGCCATCCGCACAGTATTCTTTCTTAAGCAGTCTTCTAAATTTACATAGGTAAATGCCAGGTTCCAAATTCACATGTCACTCTAACATCTCCTCAGAGAAATAAAAAAGGCGTAACTGATGTTCTGAACCAAAAGTGTGGGAGAGTTTCTTTTGGTTCACCTTTTGAAGAATGGGTACATGAAGTACGATGCATAGATCTGTAATTATGTTCCTAGAGGGTGTCATGTAGATACAATTTGGGAGCTTGAATTTTAAACTTAAAAACTTAATAAAAGTACCCACATCAGTAGAAAAATGAACAAAGTAATTTCAATAATAAAGCCTTTACAAAGTATTATCTAAAGGTGTTATGTTGTTTCCTCTCCCTATTTCTCAACTTTTCCTTTATTGAGGTTTCTTTTTCTGCTTGTCCACACTTAAATAATAATAGCTTGATTTATATTAGCTGTTAGTGTATACCTGTGACTGCCTGCAATGGTTTACCTACTTGAGAATGTTTCTTCAACTGCTACCAGTGTGTTGTCTATCTTAGCTGCACCAAGAGTTAATTTTTTACTACCTTTCACTTTGAGAAAAATATCAATTTATGTTGTAAATCAATTTATGTTGTAAATATTTTAAACATTTGTAATTTAAAAGTTAGCAACTTTATACTACTATGCAGTTAACAGCAGCCTTCAATTCCAACCATCAGAAGGCAGGTATGTGTACAACCGTGAATGCCTATCCTGGCCTGTTCAGTTGTAGTTTGAAGAACATTATATGTATTGCATTCATGTGTTTGTAGTTGTGTATAGAAGTTAGTTTGATTTAGGGCCTGTCATAAAATTGTGTGTGTGTGTGTGTGTGTGTGTGTGTGTGTGTGTGTGTGATATGTAGAGAAAGGCAGAGAGCGAGAGAGAGAGAGAGAGAACATTTCACTATATTTTTAAAATAATAACAAGGGCTTACCTAGAGGCTGTGAAAATATGTGAAGAGTTCGTGGTAATGGCATTAATAGGAGATCCATGAGCTTTCATTTCTCCCAATAAGCTGCAAGTGTCTGCTGACCACAGTTTAACCATGCCTGCACGGCAAACTGACAAGAGGATTTGACCACCGGGCATGAATGTCAGTCCACATACCCAATCCTTATGAGCGCCATTTAGACTCTGTAAACAAAAAATTATCATTCAAACACTGAAAGAATCTGGAAACGTAAAATATAGTTTACTGCAGTATTATGAAAATTATTCACATAATGCACTAAAAAATGCCTACGACTTAACAGATATTTATAGCAAGTTTGTCAAATTAATTAGATCATCCAAGCACACCTCCATGACCACTCATACTCTCAATCACTTGTGTGTCTCTTCTATCACTTTTGAATGTCTTAACCAGATGTTCTCACGTAGGGTAGGTGGGAATAGCACCACTGAGTTACCAGATATATTTCGGAGGGCAGGATGTACCATAGATCTAAATGTGTGTACGTATATTCAGTGCAACTTACAAAACGTAAAATCATTAAATGTATTTAAATCTGTCTATGCAACTAATAGGAAATGCATATTTCTATCACCATACAAGTTTTGTTTTGTTTATATGAAACATGGTGGTGTTTTATGTCTGATTCGTACCCTTACATTAGGAAGTTCATCTGCTTGCATCTTTTGAGTATTCCTCCATTTGGTACTGATATTTTCTGCCCAGTCTCAGGTTGATTTGCACCACCACACATTTTCTGATGCGTAATACCACATAATCTACACAATATATTACCTTGAGGTGGAGTCCCTGTCTCTCTTAATGTTAACTTGACATGTTCACATCCCTGGTAGCTATTCCTCATAATGAAACTTGCAGAGCACCATGTATGAATGAATTATTGAATGAATTATTGAATGAATTAATAGTGGACAATGATTCAATCGAGAACGATAGGGTGTATCCTTCCTGACTGGTAAATAAGATCTTTTATGCCACAACTAGTATTGAACTTACATTCATTTTGAAGTGAAAAATGAACATGTGAAAAATATAGCTGTGAATTTTGTGATGCCACAACAGTCTTGCCATATGAACATTACCAGTAAGTCCTGGCACGATAGGATACAGCAATACCATCCGCTAGCCTGGGGGCCTACATAAGCAAAATGGTTCAACAGCTTCATTAGCCTGTTGTGCTGAAGTTAATGCAGGTTAACAGTAGACTTCTGAAATTGGTCATGTGCAACATCAAACATGCACATGCACACACAAACTAAAGCAAGGAATATAGTGGTAATATGCCAGTCTCTCAGCAATCCATCACCGGCTGTTTTCAGTATGCGAGACATCTGAAGAACATGCTGGATAGGACAACAGCAGAACACCCTCTGTATCGAGATAGATAAAGACAACATGGATAACGTGTATTCCTGCACTATCTTCTTGAAAGAAAATCATAAAGGCCTCAAAGATACTGCATGGCCAGATGTCAGAAATGTAATGCCTGCTGTCAAAGTTACCAACTGTAAATACCTAATGGCACTCCATGTCATCATGCAGAGTACTGTGCCCTTATGAGGACAATGAACCCATTTAGCAATGTTTGTTCTCCTTGAAGGCTTCACCTCCCTCATGATGCTTCATGCAGAATAAGGACTCAACCTAGAATACAATTCTGTGCCACTCCTGCAGTCAGTGTTATTGCTGCATCCTCCACTGTCATCATGTCTCTCTGCACTGTTCTCTCAGGTAAGCCATAACAATGGCTGCCATGTTGATAGTTGGTGCTGCTCCTGAAGTGTGGGTACTTACACAACAGCATACCAGCCCATTTCCTGACTAAAGGTGCAAGTCGCGACTATCATGTCGCGCAGCTAGGAGAATAATATGTCTGTCCTCTCACAAGATAGTCACAAGGGGCTACTGAGATCTTTCATGGAACTGAATATGGCCCTTCTGAACCCATTGATTGCATATTCAAATGGTTCTGGGATTCCGACCAACGTGTGCAGCAATATTGTAGAATGATAAACAATGGTCTTGACAGACAATGATCCAGAGAAGAGAAAAGTTGGCCCTCAGTTTTAAAGAATATAGCACAAGATCTAATTTTTGCTTAGTTTGAATAAAATAGAAAGAAAAATTCCACATGGGAAAAATATATTAAAAAACAAAGATGCTGTGACTTACCAAACAAGAAAGCACTGGTAGATAGACACAATAAAAAACACACAAACACACACACACACACAAATTTCAAGCTTTCGCAACCCACAGTTGCTTCATCAGGAAAGAGGGAAGGAGAGGGAAGGATGAAAGGATGTGGGTTTTAAGGGAGAGGGTAAGGAGTCATTCCAATCCCGGGAGCAGAAAGACTTACCTTAGGGGGAAAAAGGGACAGGTACACACACACACACACACACACACACACACACACACACACATATCCATCCGCACATATACAGACACAGGCAGACATATGTAAAGGCAAAGCACCTCTGTAAAGGCAAGCACCTCTGTACTTCCGCCTTGACTGACATTTCTGCCCAAACGTTTTGCTAGTTTTGTATATGTAATTAATTTCCTGATTTATTTTGACTATTCCTAGTCTTTTCCTAGTTAATATCTTTTGTTATAGGGTGAAATCAGTAACTGTTTCATGACAAATTTTATTGCTGACAAATATAAATTCTGTAATAATGATAATCATCTGGAAAAAGAATCACTATTATTTTTAAAGTATTTATTTGGCTCTATTCGAAAACATGTTAGCAAAGCCAGTCCTTAATTAATTCCAAAGTAATGACCAGTTTTGTCAAAAGTATTGTTTGTATTCCTATATCTGTTAATTTCATCATTTAAACAAATAATTCGGCTTAACCCTTGTAGTAGAAGAAACTGTTAAAAAGAATTGAATGAGTTATGTTTTAATTGTAATTTCTGTAAATTAAACATCAAACAATGTATAGTTTCAGTACCTATTATTGTGATGATATATAAAGGCCTGATTTCTGGGCTCGAGACAGTCAGCCCACGCCCGATTTTCCGACGAGAAACACGTGCTAGTTAGGTCAACAACAATGCATCAACTTAACAGTGAACTAAGTGTAACACAAATAGGCTGTGTGTTAAAACAATGACAGCGTCTGTTCAGCACCTACTGTATTATTCTGCAAGAAGCTGTATGGTTAGATTTTTAATGCTCGTAGATATTCAACAGTAGATTATTGCAGCAGTATGCTGACGTTTGCCTGCAACCTATTAATGAGGTTTATCAAAAAATAAACAATAGTCGACTGGTCATATTAACTGTATATATGGGGTGTTGTGAACAGTGATAGTAAAGCAATGTGAAACACAACTGTGCACCTGTCAGCTACATTACTTACAGTAATCAGTGTGTGCCATTTGGTAAAAGGTTGGGAGCAGGGGTTGTATAGGGATGGACAAGTATATTGCACAGGTTCGGTGGATGGCAGAATACCACTGTGGGAGGGGTGGGAAGGATTGTGGGCAGGACATTTCTCATTTCAGGCCATGAGAAGATGTAGCTGAAACCCTGGCAGAAAATGTAATTAAGTTCCTCCAATCCTGGGTGGTACTGATTTACAAGGGGAATGCTCTTCTGTGACTGGCAGTGAGACTTTTGGAGGCGGCGGGAGACTGGAAAGATAAGGCATGGGAGATTTGTTTTGTACAAGATTGAGAGGTTAATTACGGTCTGTGAAGGCTTCAGTGAGACCCTCGGTATAGTTTGAGAGGAACCGCTTGTCACTGCCAATGCAATGACCACGGGTTTCTAGGCTGTATGGAAGGGCGCTTTTGGTATGGAATGGGTGGCAGCTGTCGAAGTGGAGGATTGGTAGAGGTTAGTAGGTTTGATATGGACAGAGGTATTGATGTAGCCATCTTTGAGGTGGAGGTCAACAGTGAGGAGGGCCAGGTGAATCAAATGGGGGAGAAGTCACTGGGGTTCTGGAGGAATGTGTATAGTGTGTCCTCTCACCCTCGATCCAGATCTCAAAGATGTCATCAAAGAATCTGAACCAGGTGAGGGGTTTAGGATTCTGGGTGTTCAGAAAGATTCCTCTAGATGGCCCATGAATAGGTTGGCTTACAATAGTGCCATACAAGAGCCCATAGACTACCCTGGATTTGTTTGTAGGTAGTGCCTTCAAAGGAGAACTAATTGTGGGTGAGAATATAGTATGGAGGTTGCTGGTTTGGAATCTGTCAGGCATTGATAAACATAGTGTTTAATAGCGGTAAGGCCATGGCCATTAGGGATGTTAATGTAAAGGAAGGTGACATCAATAGTGGCAAGCAGGGAAACTTGTGGTAAAGGAACAGGAGCTGTGCAGAGTCGGTGGAGGAAATGGTTAGTACCTTTTGTATAGGAGGGTATGTTATGGGTAATAGGTTGAAGGTGTTGGTCTATGAGAGCAGAGATTCTCTCAGTGGGGGGCACAGAAACCGGCCACAATGGGGCATCCTGAGTGGTTGGGTTCATGGACTTTAGGAAACATGTAGAAGATAGACATGCAGGGAGTGGTAGGGGTGAGCAGAGAGATGGTCTCCGGGGAGGGGTTCCAGGATGGGCCTAGGATTTGCGGAGAGAGTGGAGATCCTGCTGGATTTCTGGAATCAGATCTTTGTGGTAAGGTTTGTAGGTGGAGTTGAAAACAACAGTGGTGGAGCCTTTGTTCACAGGTAGTATTACAAGGTCAGGATCAGTTTTTAGGTGGTGGATTGTGGTTCTTTCTGCAGATATAAGGTTTGTTAGCACGTTGAGGGATTTGTGGAATGATGGTGAGGCAAGGTTCGAGGTTAAGAAAACCTGGAAAGTTAACAGGGTGTGATCTGGGGGCTGTGCATGTCTGTCGTATATTTTTAACGAAGGCCTTACTGGCCGAAAGCTCATTTGTGACAGTCTTTTTGTTGTGCCAATTTGCGACTCAGCATATCTACCGTAAGGTGAGTAGCAACTTTCCTTTTCGCAATCAACCAGCAAAGCTGTTCCAGGTATGAACAGCCTTCCACCAAACCGACAGGAGTACCACTTGATGGTGCCAAATTTAAACTCGGCAAACAAGTATGTAGTGTGTGCTGGAGGGTACACATTATGTTGTCCTGTGTTCTTCTAGTCTTTCTGTTCCATTCACAAATGGTGGATAAGAACAACTACAACTGCTGGTACGCTTGTGAATATGTACATATGTCTATAATGTTACTTCCAACTATTATGAGATATTTATGTAGAAGAAAGTGAAATACTTCTCGATTGGACTTGGAATGTTTGGTAATGCAATTTTAGCAGAAAGATTTTCTTTGATTTAGGTTCTTTCTTGTGGTGTTTCCCAGTGGAATTTGTTCAACATCTCACTGATTCTCTCACACTTTCTAAACAAAGCATTTCTTCTATCTACGAATGATTCTTTCAGTTTACGTAGATTTCAGAAGACATCTAAAATAGCCTCTTTCCACTCTAACCTACCTGATTTGAATAGCACTTTTAGCTATGAGTGTTGATACAAAATGTTTAATTATTGTGATTATTACATTCTGTGTGCAATAAAGTACCATTACGTCACTCCTATTTCCAAGTGTTTGAGTATCAGTTTATGTTATATTTTCTCATCTAATGTGAGTGAATTTGGAACTTTCTGCCAGATTAAAAGTTTGTGTCAGACCAGGACTGTTATTACAGACTGTTATACCACCTCCTTCCCAAGCCAGCTCCACAGCCTGCAGCCAGGTGAGCCAGTAGGCTGCCTTTCAAATTTTGCTGCCACAGCTGCAAAAGCACTGAGCCAGCATAGCGAACACCTGTTCTCCCCAGAACTGTGGCGAATACTGTTAGCACACACCAGGCACTGACACTTGCTGTCCAAGTCCCATACGTGACTGGAAGCAGAGCCTTTTCATAATAACACCAAGGTGGACAAGCATAAATACTAGTCTCCTGGACCTAATGGTATCTGTTATCAACTGCTGGCCTACAATGAAAGTGTCTCCACATTAGCCATCCCCCCAATGTGCGTCATCCAGTCTCATCTAAAATTATCCAAAGGCTCTGCTAGCCACTGGTACATGAGCCACATCTAGTCCTGATGTAATTGGCACCTTCCTGCTGGGGTCTACTGCAGGCTGACATCAACCAACTCCTGGGAGTCTCCACAGGGTTTTTTGATAGCAGACTGCACTTTGATGCCTTCTGCACCTGATTCACTGTAAGCTGCTGGCTGCATTTACACCTAATGGCATATCCAGCCGACACCCAAATGCAGCTGTGCATCAGACTTCTGCAGCCCTGATGTAGCAGCATACTCACCAAGGCATTCACACCGTGCCTTTGTTGTGGCAGCCTTTCCAGCTAGGCATCGCTGTTGCCATCTCATGCTGCTCTGTGCATCGCTGGGCAAACACAGCCTCCAAGGGTCATCGCATACCACTACGACACTGTCTACATTGTCTGTATCAATTCTGCTGAATAAACATGTTGTTACCATTGCATTTTCGATTCCGTTATGCCTGAGGAACTGGTTTTCATATCTGCTGCCCAGTCAACCATCCTGCATCTTCATCATGGTATATTATGAAGTCGGTGATCCTGACCTCTAATACGACTGATCATTTAAGCATGTCTTGTGAGCTGTCCTGGATAGCTAAAGGAGTAAGACTATTGCCTATGAAAGACAGGATTTCACATTCAAATCCTGGTGGCATGTACTTCAATCTATCAGTAAATTCATGCTTCTTGTATGTCTGACAGATGATTCTGATGTAACTGAAATAAGACCTAATTATGCCTGTAGCTATCATATATCCACTGACATAAAAATATTTACTCTATTAAAAATACAAAAATAAAATAAAAAGAATATAATAGAGGGAAACATTCCACGTGGGGAAAATATATCTAAAAACAAAGATGATGTGACTTACCGAACGAAAGTGCTGGCAGGTCGATAGACACACAAACAAACACAAACACAAACATACACACGAAATTCAAGCTTTCGCAACAAACTGTTGCTTCATCAGGAAAGAGGGAAGGAGAGGGAAAGACGAAAGGATGTGGGTTTTAAGGGAGAGGGTAAGGAGTCATTCCAATCCCGGGAGTGGAAAGACTTACCTTGGGGGGAAAAAAGGACAGGTATACACTCGCACACACACACACACACACACACACACACACACACACACACACATATCCATCCGCACATACACAGACACAAGCAGACATTTGTAAAGGCAAAGAGTTTGGGCAGAGATGCCAGTCGAGGCAGAAGTAGAGGCAAAGATGTTGTTGAAAGACAGGTGAGGTATGAGCGGTGGCAAATTGATGTAATCTCCGCTAATTTCAATTTGCCGCCGCTCATACCTCACCTGTCTTTCAACAACATCTTTGCCTCTACTTCGGCAAATTGATGTAATCTCCGCGGCGGCAAATTGATGTAATCTCCGCTAATTTCAATTTGCCGCCACTCATACCTCACCTGTCTTTCAACAACATCTTTGCCTCTACTTCCGCCTCGACTGACATCTCTGCCCAAACTCTTTGCCTTTACAAATGTCTGCTTGTGTCTGTGTATGTGCGGATGGATGTGTGTGTGTGTGTGTGTGCGCGCGCGCGCGCGCGCGCGCGCATGTATACCTGTCCTTTTTTCCCCCAAAGTAAGTCTTTCCGCTCCCGGGATTGGAATGACTCCTTACCCTCTCCCTTAAAACCCACATCCTTTCGTCTTTCCCTCTCCTTCCCTCTTTCCTGATGAAGCAACAGTTTGTTGCGAAAGCTTGAATTTCGTGTGTATGTTTGTGTTTGTTTGTGTGTCTATCAACCTGCCAGCACTTTCGTTCGGTAAGTCACATCATCTTTGTTTTTAGATATAAAATAAAATAAAAACTAGATGTAAGTAAATTCATGGGATAGGAGAGTTTCCCTCATGTTATACGCATGTCATTCAATAAAACAGTCACAGACACAGATACACTTGTCAGTCATTCTTACTGAATAGAATTGCAAGTGAATGACCACAATATTTAAGGTACTTGACAACATTGGTCTCTATGACCTCCACTCCTCTTTCACAGTTTACACGATTTTCCCTCAGCAATACCTACTGTACAGATTATCATCAATATGATGTTTCAATTTACACTCATTTTTGTTCCTGATTTACAGTATTTTAACAGCTCTCCTAAGAAGTAGCAAAAGCATATTCATTCTCTGCAGTTAGCACAATGAGGAAGCATGCATAAATATCTCTACCAGGACAGCTGATTTTACTTGCTCGATTGCACAATTAACATTAGCTTTAGTCACACTTGTGGAAATTGTTAAGGTTTGGTTTCACATATAGTTTAGAAAATTTGTATTTGTTGACATCTCACTGTTAACTATCACTGTGATCTAGTCAGCAACACCAAGTTCTTTCTCCATTAGAAAACTTCTGCTCCACTCTGCTCTCAGATTCACTGACTACTTTACCACTTTACCACAGAATGCAAACCATTTGGCTGCGCCGACCACAGGTATAATCGTGATGAAACACAGTTAATAGAGGGGTTTTTAAGGTGTTGGTTCTATCCTGCAGAAACACTCAAGATTATACAAAAAGTTTGAGTGATCACAGTTTGTAATGGTCTGATAATCTGTGTGAACATCCCAAAATGCACTCCTTCAAGAGGCAGTGTTGAATAACATGCCGCATAAGGTGTCACATTTTCATCAGATATCAAGCCGAATATTTACATTGTCAACAAATTTTGATTTCTGTAATTTGTTACACTATTTCTGAGAAAGGTGCTCAGAGTAACTTAAGTGTCTATCTGGATCCATAGTTATGTCCATCTTGTTAGATGAACATCACTAAAACACTGGGTTATGAAGATTTTCTCATATTGTGATTTTGCTTATAAGAATGGTTGCACCAGTTACTGAACTGACAGTCTGTTACATGTCTCTTCAAGTTCTCACACCAATATAAATTATATCCATTTGTCAAAACCAACATCTCTTCCCTTCTCCAGTATGTTTTCCTGCATCAAAACTGTCCGTATCTGACAATATCAATGTTTCCCTCATTTTCCTTCTATTGGGATAATCACAGTATATTTTAGCTGCCCTTCCATTTTGTCTCCATATCAGGATACTACCAAACTTAAAATATTGACTTACATGATATGTCTGCAGAAAATCTCATGTTAGCAATGATAGTCTCATCTATGATGCTCTACTTTCAGGGATGTCATTACCCCTGAAGCACTACTGCTAACTGTGTTTCAGTTCCGCAGAAATGGTATTAAATGAGTTATGTAGTTTAAAAGATATCTTGAAAGTAAATTATTGATGGTACCTGAATGAGTTCTTGCTTAGACAAATCCCACTTCTTTATGCACATATCACGTGACCCAGAAAATAAAATATCTCCCCTAATTGCCAGAGACTGGATTCCATCATAGTGTGGAGGATTCAGATTCATTTTAGGCTGGAAGACATTCGAACTCCCTCTGTTCACTTCAAAAACCTGTGAATGAAAAGAAGTAAAGCTATATAATCTCTTCCAACAAAATTATTGAAAAAAAATTTAAAGAACAAGCAAATATTACTTTTATATAATGATCTTTGGATCCTGTTACAACAATATCCTCATCTTCTGACAGTTTTCCAACTGCCAAACACATTACAGCAGCTTGGTGACCACCAACAAGTTTTCCCACTGGCTCATATCTGCAAAAACAGTAAAATAGTTTGCTCAGTCAGCAAAGAACCATAACACTGAAGAAAATAAGTACATAGATTTTTTTTTTTTTTTTTTTTTTTTTTGCAGTTGATCAGATATTCTAATATTCTAAGCCAATATCTCATTTAATCAGGGTTTCATGTTTAATATCTTTATCAAACTACAAAACATGCTTCAATTTTGATAGAAACAACTGAAAATAACTGTTTTTTACATCCTCTGATTCCTAACACTCCCACAGAATATGTGCATCACCTTGACTTAAACTTGCACTTCTGACAATTTTGTCTGTACTTGCTTCTTGCTTTTCTCTGCACTGCTAATATTTTTTTCTTATGTCTGAGTCTATTTTGAGTTTGTCCTTTGTTCCTATATGGCTTATCAACTGTCTTCTCTGCCAATTTGAATTTCTGATCTTTAAAAAACAAAAAAAAAAGAGGAACAACAATATGGTATCACTTTGCTTTTCCATAATATTAACTTCCGGTTTGTTTCCCTTCCACCTTTCAGCCTTCTCTTCTTTGCTTAGTACTGTCCTGCCACCCGAGATCTCGTTATCTATACCGGCACTCCTATTATCTACAAAGGACTACTCAGTTGAGAGAGTGATCTTTGAACAGATATCCCACTGATGTGGTTGCCCCTATGGTACAGCTATACTACACTGCAAGGTATACCCAGGTATAGCCACAACTTTGTAGCGATGAACAGCAGAGAAATTCAGGAAGATGAAAAAAGGAGTGTGTGTTGAAGTAGAAGAGCAGAAAGATGGGAGAGAGTGAGTCAATATTAAAATTCCTTAGCTCAGTGACCAGCCAACAAAAATAAAAGAGTTGAGAACAGTTTGGTGCAAATAATTAAGGTGGGTCTGGACACCAAAGTTATTGTATGGGCAGAGGCAAAAATCTTAGAGATATCTCAGTAAATACTCCAGCTTAGTGATGAAAGAAAAAAATTCAGGACTGCTAAAACTGAGACAGGAAGCCAGCATTATAAGCTGCTCCAAAATAAAATTAACAGTAAGTGCAAAGAGGTTAAATCAGAATCATGAGGGAGACTACTGAAGAAACTGAGAAAAAGATTACTGCAGAAAAAAATCAATACATCTTACAGGAAAATCATGCAAAACTCTGAAGAAATGACAAGTAAATGTAATTGAGTAACGTTAATGTTGTCTAGACAACTACTACTGTACAGAGAGCAACAAGAATAAAGTAGTTTCCAACAGAAACTGTCATATAATGGCTATGCAAGTGAAGAACAGTCAAGTGAAGAGCTCAATGAAAAACCATTAGCAGTAGAAGGGAAAGATTTGTGGTTCATAAATAATTAGTTTGGTACTGGAAGATTAGTAAAAGAGTAAGATTGTAGAGATGGACAATGACTGGAACATGAAAAAACTAATTTCAGATAATGTTGGCCGTAACAGCTGCACAGAGATGAAAAAGATTAGTACAGGAAAGAAAGAGATGGAAGATAGCATCAAAGTAGCTGAAAGATTAAGATTTTAAAAAGAAATTTAGAAAATGGTAAAGCAATGTAGCGATTATGAAGTACGCAATGACTATTGCTGGTAGTTAAATTTAATATCATTTCCTTTCCTACCACAATGAAGAACGAGTACTTTTTTCTAATAGTGAGGAAATCCTTACAGGGACAGACTGATGGTAAACAGATCCGATGATCTTTTGGTTTCATCGATAACAATCCCCCCCCCAATACATGTAAAGATGATTTTATCTTATATCAGGATCTGGATTCTCTTCTCAAGTGTATTTGGAAAAAATAAATGTGGCAGTAGCTTACTGAAAGACATGTGTAAACAATTACTTAATTACTTTAAATCATTAAGTGATCAATATTATCAAACTTGACCTCTTGATTTACTGAAGGCTGTAGCTGCCCACTGTAGTAAACACAAACATTGTTGTCTCTGAAAAATCATTACTTCATATAGGTATTATCCACGCCACTTAATCAAATGAAGTCAAAATGCTACAGCCTCTTGTATGTGACTTGTCACAGGCTCAACACCCCCACAGCAGTAACAGAAAGAAAAGTAGTCATCAAGACAACAGTTAATTTGAACATCCCTGTCATGTACTAAGCAAGGCTTTATTGCTCTCTCTCTCTCTCTCTCTCTCTCTCTCTCTCTCTCTCTTTCTCTCTCTCTCTCTCTCACACACACACACACACACACACACACACACACACACAGTGCTGTAAAAAAATTAGGCTAGAACCAGTCATACATCAAATCATTAACTTTTTCATCCCTAATGAAGCATTGAATGAACTGAAAAACAAATAATATGGCAGTTGTAATGTACTACAATATCATTAATTTAACCAAAACCAAAAGGAAATTGCTGCCTATTTAAAGGCTACAGGACTCACAGAAAAACAACACAACTCCATACAGTTATATTTAGTTTTTGTGCCCCGTAAAAGTATTCGCTAGAAGCATCCAGTTGAGAAAAATGTGGTCAATACTGTTTTCATCTGTCTCAAGGAAATTCATCATAATTCCAACTGCAACAGCCTCTTCATATAGACTAATACTCTTATCTTCAGAAGGAAGATAAACTGAATTTTCTGGTATTTCAAATTACAACTCACACTCCTGTATCCTTCTCTGCATCTACAACAAAGGTCTACAGTATCTCTACAATGAATGCACCAATGAAGTCAGTTACAAAAGGAAGATTTATGCAAGGATACTGGAGTTCAACAGATGCACACAGAACTCTCGAAGAACAGTTTCATTACATACTGACTTGAACATAATACGTGAAATGTGGAAAGTGAATAAAAAGAGATGGTGGGATGGTAAGACAAGAACAAGACACTTTAATAGATGGCAAGAAATATTCAGTGCAGAACTAATTTTACAGACAGTAATTAAACTGTAGAAAGAAACAAACCCTTACTTTCTGAGATCCCATACACGCACACGATCTGAGGCTGCAGTATACAGCACTGTTCCACAATGGTTAAGTGCTACATCATTGAGGGGCATTTCACCCACTGGAGCCTGCAGCATTCTTGATGGAGTTGAAAATCCAACAGGTCCATCTGCTGTCATACCTGACGAGCTACAGAAAGAAAATGAATCATCATATAGTACAATACACAAGTAGAGAGAAAAACCACAATATATTTTCAATATCTTGGCATTTGAAAGAAGAACAAATACAAATATCAGTTCATTCTGTACTTTATTTAAACCCAAAGTGTAAGCAAGGGAAAAGCGTTCAAAAGTGGTTCAAATGGCTCTGAGCACTATGGGACTTTCTGAGGTCATCAGTCCCCTAGAACTCAGAACTACTTAAACCTAACTAACCTAAGGACATCACACACATCCATGCCTGAGGCAGGATTCGAACCTGCGATTGTAGCATTTGCGGTTCCAGATTGAAGCACCTAGAGGGGTTCCAAATTGAAGCACCTAGAACCGCTCGGCAACACCGGCTGGCCAAAAAGTGTTCATTGAGGTAAAGTTAATTTGGTGCAAATAAATTGCATTACCTTCTTTGTTGATATTACGCTACTTAAGAATCTCTTTCAACTGAGTCCCTTAATGAATAAAAGGCTTATTGTTCAGGTGCAGTATTTTATTATTTAGGAGAGACTTTAAGAGTACGTACCTAGCATAGTCACTTAAGCCATCACATATTTGTATACATCGGCTCCTGCCAGAGTGCTAAACTATTTTACATGAAACCCAGGGAAAGTAAACCAGCCACTGAAAATCCTCACACAAACCGTCAAAATCATTACAAGCAGTCAATAACAGGGTTACAATAATTTCTCTATTGCAGTTGAAAAGTTGATGCAGCAACTGGCAACTAGCATGGAACAGAAATTACGGTAAAATTCATTGAAACCAACATATGTAAACTATGCTCCCTGCAAAACTGCTGTTATAATTACAATGTACTAAAATTTTTAGTAGCTACAATAACATGCAAAAGTATAGCATTAGACTACAAAAAAATTGGAGCTGCTGTATTTGTTGCAGCAACATATATCCAATGAGATAGAAATTGAAGCTGCAAGTGAGATTGTATAGGAAAGACTCAGTATCAAGGATGAGCATTAACTTTTAATTGGGTCCTTCTACTGAACACCTGCCTCACACTCAGATGTAAATGAAAATTTCAGAAGAAATTAAGTTTGCTAGTACATACATTCCCAATGATTCAGTCTTCATTGGAGGAGACTTTAATGAACCACCAATTAATTGGGATGGTTGAAGTTTTGTAACAGGTGGTGTGGTAATACTTGAGAAAAAGTACGAAATGCTCTCAGAAAACTAATGAGAACATATGGTTTGGGGACCCACACATAATAGCAACATACAAGACCTAATTGCAACAAATATACTTTATGCCTTCGAGGATGACCATTTTGAAATTGGTATCAGTGACCACGAGGCAGGAGCATCTGAACTGTGGCTCAACTTTAAAAGAATACTTGGCTACACCCACGTCAGATATGCACCTAGGATGAGCCATTATGGTAGGGAGCCTCCATGGTATACAGTCACTGTAAAGAACCAGTGAGTTTTGCATAATACTTGTAAAAGCATTGTACCTTCGACAGAGATACTGAATGATAAAATGATTTGGCACACACAAGGCACTGTATGAAGAAGCCTTCAATGACTGCCATAGACAAATTTTATCAAAAGATCTCTCACAAAACCCAAAGAAATTTGGATCATGTGCAAAGGCTATCTGTGGTACAAAAGTGTGTATCCAGACACTCTAGAGTGATACAGGAACTGAAATTGAGGGAAACACAGCAAAACCAGAATTGCTGCAATACATTTCCAAATACTTCTTTACTGAGGAAGATACAGCTATAATGCCACGGTTTATCTTTCACATCTCTCCAAGAACAAATTATACACATTTTAGTGCCAGTGGCATCAAAGAACAGTTAAAACTGCAAGAAGTAAACAAGGTAACAGGGCATGATGGAATTTATGTCAGATTTTATACAGAATTTGCAGCTTAGTTGCCTCCCAGTTTAGCCATAATATACAGTAGATCCATAACAATGGAAATTCCTGAAAGGATAATAAATAAATCACACACACACACACACACACACACACACACACACACACACACACACACACACACACACACACACACACACACACACGCGCGCGCGCGCGCACACACACGGCTGTGGCTGCAATGAGACTGACTGTTGATTATCAGCAGCAGTTGTCCAAGTAAGAGAGACAGGGATGGGTAGGGAGTGATGCCCAAGGTGGGGAGTGGTAGTGGTATGGTGTGAGACAGGTCTTTCGACATATGGCTCAGTGGCTGCATGAAAAGATGAAAGGACATAGATTGGTAGAGCATATAATAGATAGAAAGAGAGGGAGAACAGTGGGAAGGAAGGGTAGGAAAGGAGAAGAAGGTGAAGATGATGAGGAATACAGGGAGTAGGGAGGGAAGACTGGAAAAGTGGGAGGGGAGGAGAGAAGAGAATACATGCCTGAGGGGAGGGGAGGGGTGGACAGAGGAGAGAAGGGAAAGGTAAGGTGAGGTGAGGTGAGGCAATGGGAAACAGGTTAGCAGAGGTGTAGGCCAGGGGGATTGCTAAAGTGCAGCATAAGCTAGAGAGACAACGTCCACCTGCCTAATTCAGAGAAACTAGTGCTGAAAGGGAGTATCCAAATGGCTTGCATAATGAAGCATCTATTGAATTCATTTGCATTGTGATGTGCAGCATGTTCAGCAACTAGATGGTCATGGTTGTGGTTTGCCACAGTTTGGCAGTGGCCATTCATGCAAGTAGACAGTTGGTTACTTGCCATGTCCACACACAAGCTGCATAGTAATTGCAGCATAGCTGCTCTTAGATGTGGCCCTGGCATTTATAGGGTAGGAAATGCCTGTGATTGGACTGCTACAGGAGTTGGTAAAATGGGTGTATAGGACGCGGCTTGTACCTAAGGTCGAAACAAAGGTGTCATCAGGTGTGCCATAGGGAAGTGTGACAGGATCACTATTGTTTCCTACATACATGAATGATCTAATGGATAGGGTCACCAGCATTCTTGCAACTATTCGCTGATGAATTTGTAGTGTATGATACAGTATCTTCTTTTAGCGATTGTGGAGAATACAAGATGACTTGGACAGAATTTCTATTTGATTTGATGAATGGCAGCTTGCTCTGAATCTGGAAAAATGTAAATCAATGCCAATGAGTATGAAAAACAGTCTCATTATGTTTGAATATAGAATTACTGGTGAGCTATTCGCTATAGTCATTTAAATTAAATTTCTAGGCATAAAGCTGCGAAGTGATTTGAAATGAAGCAAGCATGTAATACCAGCTGCAGGAAATAGTTATAGGGAAAGCAAATGGTCTGCTTAGGTTTATCAAGAGAATTCTAAAGAAGTGTAGCTCGTCTGTAAAAGAGGTATATACATAACCCCTGTTGCAACCCATTCTAGAATGCTGCTCAAATGTTTGGGATCCCCTCCAAGACAGATTAAAAGAAGATATTAAAGCAATTCAGATGTGTGCTGCTAGATTTGTTACCAACAGGTTCATTCAGCATGCAAATAAAATGGAAAGCTCCTTAAACTCAAATGGGACTTAGTGGAGGGAGAAAAACATTTTTTTCATAAAACACTATTCGTAAAGTTTAGGAACCAGCATCTGTGACAGACTGCAAAATGATGTAACTATCACCAGCATACATCTTGCATAAGGATCACAAAGATGGAATATGAGAAATCAGGGTTCCATGTGGAAGCACAGAGACAGTCATTTCTCCACTGCTCTATTTATGAATTGAACAAGGAATAGGGTGGTTAGTAGCGGTACAAGTATATGGTGGTACCCAAAGTATGTATGTGGATGTGGAATATTCAGTTATATCTTAATAAGATTTCAAAATCAGTATAGCCAACATAACAATCTTGAGAGACTCAGCAATTATTTAGATTATTAAGGCAATACTAATTTATTGTTCCATCTCATTGCACATTTATACTTGGATTACATATTTCAATCACTCTGGATCACCTTCAGATTTAAAACAAAGTAAAACTAAATATGTACCACCTAATACTTTTTTAATATTGTACAATGAGTAGAAAAGACAAGAATTTTACATAAACTACAATTTACCTAAGTAGCTGCATCAGCAATCTGGTTTGTCTACTCAGAACCACGTATGAGAGTACTGAGTTTTGTAACTGCAGTCAATGTTTTAAACAGGTATATGTTGGAGATAGGGGGAAGGGGAAATGGAATGAGGCCGACTGGGGGAGGTGAAAGGAAGCAGGGAGGGGTGGTGGGAATATCTTGAGTTTAAAAAAAAGGTCACACTAAAATTATGTAACACATAATTAAAGAGAATTCTTGATGAAACGCAAATAGTGTAGAACAACGGGTACACAAAATGTAAACAGCATAAAACAGTGAAATTACAAATTGGAGCAAGGAAGGATTGAGAGTGAGCAAAGAAGACATGGGGGTGAGGAGAGGAGGCAGAAGGAGGGATAGTGGCAGGGATGTTAGGTGTTTTGCAAAAAGTCAATAACGTAAAAAACCTTCTGTTAAGATAATAGAATGGATGCATAAAACCATAAATGGTGGCTAAAATAGTAGATTAGAAAAGTGGAAATAAAGTCGTGAAAACTGAATTAGTAGCTGAAGATACTCAAAGTGTTAAACTTTGAAAGTATAAAGTCGCAAGTTCCTGCAATGAAAGTATGAAGATAAAATTGTAGAAAAATTATTTTCATTAAAATATTAAAAGTACAGCTCTAGGAGAGTGAATGCATAAACAGTGAAAGACACAAAGATAAAAAATTATGTAAGTGGGATTATGTCGCGGGCCTAGGACTGCATGAATATTATGAATTAAAAAAAAAAGGATTGAAACTATAAAGCTGTAAAAATACATAAAAAATAATTTGTAAAAGTGAAACTATGTGCTGCACTTAAAGTCATGGGGAACAGGGTGTGGCAATTATCGTTAATTGCATTTGCTTCTATTTGATGGCACTGTACAGCGTGCAGTTTTGCAGTATGTATGCTGCATGTTGCCCTGCTGCTAGGTCACTGTGAGCCAATGCACTGCACTGTTTCTTCTCAGTGAGTGGGGCTGTTGATCCCACATGTGCTGCAATGAAATACAGTTGGAAGAGGCTCTCAAAGTTTCTAGAAAATACACCGTTAATAAAATCATTCTGCTGACTTAATGTGTTGTCAGGCACTTGTAGACAGTGTGTAAAAATCTTGATTTCTTCCAACAATGTCAGGTGGTGTCCCTTAGGTTCATTGGGCAGTAGTTCCAAATGCAAATAAGTAGTTCCAATAGCATGCTTTAATTTTAGGGGATGATCACCAAACACAGTTTTGTTACTATGAACTGAAACATGCCCTTTGAAGCATATTTCAAACATCCTGCCTGTTTGACCTATGTCAACTTTTGGACAGATTCCACACTTTAGTTTATATGCACTTGCTGCCATGAATTTTGGGGTTTTTCTATTCACATGGTACGTCAGTGTGAAGCAAATGATGTCATTAGTTTTAAACCCTATATGCAAATTGGTGTTGCAAAGTTTCCTAGCAATAACTTCTGAAACCCATCCTTTTTAACTAATGGGCATGTACAAAAATTTCTTCCTGTTTACATGTCAGTGTGCTGCCACCGATTTTACATTGTTGTTGTTTTTTAATTTTCTCTAGTAACTTAGTTATTGTTGAGATTGGATAACTGTTGTTCACAGAAAAGTGCTTTCTAATAGCGATTCTTCATTCCCCTCATGCTCGCTTAATGGCAGATTTAATACGAGGGCTATCCACAAAGTACATTACGTTTTGGAATTAAAAATAAAAAAAGTATTGGGAAAATTTTTTTATTATATACAGATGAAAGCCACACTTAAATACTACTTTTCTACACAGTTGCCTTTTAAATTTAGGCACTTATCATAGCAGTGGACGAGCTTGGAAATTCCTTCGTCCTAAAATTCGGCCGCCTGCGCCTTCAACCACGTGGTTACCTCTTCTTGAAGCTGTGCGTTGTCATCAAAATGTTGCATAGCCAACCACTTCTTCATTGCTGGGAATAAGTGGAAGTCGCTCGGTGCCAGGTCGGGCTGTACGGCGGATGAGGAAACAACTCCCACTTAAAAGATTCGAGAACTTCACGAGTGGCATTTGCTGTGTGGGCCCGGGCATTGTCGTGAATCAGCAAGATCTTTGAGCCCAACTTTCCCCTGCGCTTGTTTTGTTTTGCTCTTCTGAGATTGTGCAGAGTTTGGCAATACCTTTGAGAGCCTCTTTCCAGGAAATCCACAAAAATCACACCTTTTCTGTCCCAAAAGACAGTTGCCACGTGGTTGAAGGCGCAGGCGGCCGAATTTTAGGACGAAGGAATTTCCAAGCTCATCCATCGCTACAATAAGTGCCTTAATTTGAATGGCAACTATGTAGAAAAGTAGTATTTAAGTGTGGCTTTCATCTGTATATAATAAAAAAATTTCCAATACTTTATTTATTTTCAATTCCAAAATGTAATGTACTTTGTGGATAGCCCTCATAACTTATTCATCACAGATTGAAAATCAACAATATTATGAAAACAACTGCTGAAACTTGAAACTTCCTGGCAGATTAAAACTGTGTGCCAGACCAAGACTCGAACTCATGACCTTTGCCTTTTGCGGGCAAGTGCTCTATAATCTGAGCTACCCAAGCACGATTCACAACCCATCCTCACAGTTTCAATTCTGCCAGTACTGATCTCCTACCTTGCAAACTTCACAGAAGCTCTTCTGCAAATCTTGCAGAACTAGCTCTCCTGGAAGAAAGGATATTGCGGGGACATGGCTTAGCCACAGCCTGGGGGATGTTTCCAGAATGAGATTTTCACTCTGCAGCGGAGTGTGCACTGATATGAAACTTCCTGGCAGATTAAAACTGTGTGCAGGACCGAGACTCGAACTCTGGACCTCCTTTCTTCCAGGAGTGCTAGTTCTACAAGATTCGCAGAAGAGCTTCTGTGAAGTTTGAAAGGTAGGAGACGGGGTACTGGCAGAATTGAAACTGTGAGGATGGGTCGTGAGTCGCACATGGGTAGCTCAGATGGTAGAGCACTTGCCCGCGAAAGGCAAAGGTCCCAAATTCGAGTCTCAGTCCGGCACACAGTTTTCATCTGCCAGGAAGTTTCATATCAGTGTACACTCCACCACAGAGTGAAAATCTCATTCTGAAAACAACACACACACACACACACACACACACACACACACACACACACACACACACACACACACACACACACGACCACAGTCTCTGGCAGATGAAACCATGTGTAGTTTACATTCTATGCATCCACTGCTCTACACTATTAGTGTTTCAATGAGAATTTTTACAGAACTGCATGTTCCATAATTTTAGCACAACTTCTCTTGTTAACCTCATGACATCCCCACCACCCCCTCCCTAATTCCTTTCACCTGCCCCAATCAGCCCTTCCCCCTCCCCCCTACTTCACCTTATACTTATTTAAAACACTGACCACAGTTGCAAAAAACAGTACTGTGATACGTAGTTCTGTGTAGCCAAGACAGGTTTCTGACGCAACTACTTAGGTAAATTCTACACTTATGTAAAATTCGTATCTCTTCTACTTATTGTAAAATATTAGATGGTACATAATCGAATAATGAAAACTCCACATAGCAACGTAAGAAAATACAGATTGCTACTCACTATAAAAAAGACACACTAAGTTGCAGACAAGCACAATTAAAAGACACTTACACAAAGTATTTGGCCACAGCCTTCATCAGCAAAAGAGAAGCAGAGGGGCGCACACCAATCATACACACAACCAAGCACATCTCATGCTCACATGAGTGTCAACTCCAACAGCTCAGGTCTTAATGGGCATTTGGGCATTCGGGTGTGGGCATTCGGGGGTGAGCTACTGGTGCTGACAGTCATGTGTCCTGAGGTATGCTTGCTTGTGTGTATCAATGGTGTAAGTGAGCCTCTGTTTCTCTTTTGCTGATGAAGGCTATTGCTGAAAGCTTTGTGTAAGTATCTTAACTGTGCCTGTCTGCAACTTAATGTGTCTTCATAAGATGGTACATATTTAGATTTACTTTGTTGTAGATATGAAGATGGTCCAGAGTGAACTGATTAAAAATATGCAACTAAGACAGAACAACAAATGAGAATTACCTTAGACTTCAAAACAGTATTAATTTTGGACATGTGCTTTAATAAATGTTCACAAATGTAAAACTGTGAACGTCACTAGATGTAAAAACATTGTATTCTGTAACTACGATATCAATTAGTCAGTGCTGGAATCATTCAACTCATAACAATACCTGTGCTCTACCACAAGTAAAGCAGGTGACTCACTTCATTTTTAAAAGAGAAAACCGCCATTCGACCGTATATTATTATAATTATGTTTTGTGCAATCCAGGTTTTGGCTTTTATAACATGTTCTAGTACAACGCTGAAACTTGTTAAATCGTATTAAGTCATATCTGTTCAATGCTCTAACAACTTATCACTGTACTTGATAATGGCATAAAAGCTGAAATCTAGATAGTACAAATGATAAACATAATAATACATGGCCAAATGGCAGTTTACTCTTTTAAAAAAGTACTGCACAATTGTGGCTCAACACCATCAAAAACATTTTAGACTTCATTTTACTGGCAGGATACTGGGAAAACGCAGTCAGTCTACGAAGGAGACTGAACACATGCCATTTGTACATTCCATCTCAGAATATTGCTCAAGGGTGTGGGACCAAATTTCTTGTGAACACAGCCTTTTTACAGGTTACCTTCACAATGAAATTTAACTGCCTCAGTGGGAAATTGTCAAAAAGTTCAACATGCACCAAATACAAGTGAACATTTTCACCCTAAAGTTCGTCTTTTCAGAAAATTGGTACTTTGATATGCAGGTCAGTGAACTGTTAGTTGTTTTGGATGCTAATATGATTTTTTGTCTTTGTTTAAAACAATTTTTTGAACAAACAGAAGCGAGTAACATCCAATATTAGCACCAAAGTATGAGGTACTTCATTGTCTATGCAATATAAAATGGCTCCTCTCCTGCGCATTTCCCTTGTCTCTGAATGAGATATGAGTTTTATTTTTCACAAATTTCATATTTAAAGGATATTTATAATATATCTCACTATTCTTTAATCATACAAATTGCCTATGAATAAACCTGTCACATTAGCTTAGGCTGAAACATAACTTACCATAAAGTTTTAATACATTTAGCTCCTCTGTCTCTGAGGTCCCAGACTTTCACATAGGCTGAGGATACACTATACACCAGGCGGGACTCTTCATGATACTTTACTGAAACAACATTGTTTGGATGACCACGAAGTGACTGTCTTTCAACACCAGTTTGTAAATCCCAGATTTTTACTGTGCGATCTGGAAAAGAAGTGATTGTGCTGTTGATCATTTTGAAGGAAAAAAATTACACAAATTAGAATTTGAATAAATATAACAAGTTATAAATAAACAATATTTTAAAGGGTGAAAATGCAGGACTATATCCCTTTTGTGGAACATACAAGGAGAAAGATATTTTGTTTCATCTTTCAAACAAATGTTAACATACTTTGATAACAAAGTGTACTTTCATCTGCAGTTAATCCAGCAACAGAAGAAAGAGTACAACAAGAAAATGGTGAATGGAACACTATTATTAAGCATCTCCAGTAAAGGAAGAATGTATAAATGAATAGAAAGTCCCAAGTACAAAACAAGGAGGAAAATAGACAAGTTTCCGTCAAGTTCACTCATTACTACTAATACTGGGTCACATGATAAAAATCACTGGCTAACAGAAATGCCACGAATGTAGTCAAAATACAGTTATGTAACTTAATGATTGTGTGCTAGATCAGTTCTGGTTAGCATGAAGAAAGGAGCGATTTATTTTGCTTCTCAGTGTTGCATCCTCTCCTTATTCACAAAATTTGATTAAAACAAGTGAGCCTTTTTATTGTTATTACTTATTAATAGATTTGTGCACATATTGGTGATTGTGAAGTATAAACACGCAGAACTTACCTTTGGAGGCACTGAACAGCAAGTCATCAGTAGCATATACAGAGAGTACGGCACGTGAATGCCCTTCTGCAACATGAGTACAGACTAATGGAGCTTTCGCATTTACCTGTGGGGGCAAGCAAAACCATTAGTATACATTTATTTTCTCTGAAAATCAGCAATACACCATCCTTTTTACCATAGAGTGCCACAATGAACATATCAGGGTAAAGTAAAAATGCATTGGAAATTCTGTTTGCATTGGTATTACATCATTAATACTGGTTTCACCACCTTCTTTACACACCTTCAAAATCGTAGGAAGCAAAAAACAGGTTAACCATTTAGTGACATTATCCAACAAGTGTGTGTGTGTGTGTGTGTGTGTGTGTGTGTGTGTGTGTGTGTCACTTACAGGCACTCAATGGTGAGGTTATCAGCACCCTTACATGTATTAAAGGAAACAGATGTGGATAAAATGACCAAAATTGTTTTCACACAGTGAGGAAGAAATCTATAAAATGACACTCATTCACTCCCACTTAACTCACATTGGTACACACAATCACGCTATCTCACACATCTGAAGATAACTGAGAAGGGTGGGATTTAAAAAAAAAAAAAAAAAAAAAACAACAGAATGCCTACAAGAAAGGCACAGGGAAATTTGACTGGCTGACCACTTACAGAAAACATGTGTTACCCTGTTAACACATTAAGAACATCCCCCTAAAATTTTAGGACACGAGACAGACAGATCAAAAAACCATAAAACTCTCACCACAGTTGTTCGAACATACTTAAAAAATAGGGTGGATCTTTCAGCAAATCTGCTGCCAACCTCTGGTCAGGAAATGAAACACAACCTAATAAAACATGGCACACACTGATCTATATGCCACTAGCACCATACATTGAAGGGTTCTCTCACCAGAGCAAGAAGCCATGGTTCACAGGGCTGTGGCCTGTGGGAAGGCAAGTAATAAGAACCTCGTCCCATCTGTGCAGCTGGAAGGAAATATGCCAGCACTGCCTTGTGGGCTTTACTAGGTGGAGTTTACTGTCTGTCACTTCCAGCCACTCATCTTCCCATCGAAGTATGACTCTGTATCTCAACAGTGAGACGAGTGTGTGCAGCAGGCTGGCACACTGAGCTAATGAAAGATCACAACACATCTCTCTGGCTTCTACATTTGACTTTTCATTCCTGGTAAAATCCATTTGCCCTGGCACCCAGCATAAGCACACCACTTTCCCCAGCCACTGTAGCAGAAGCAGGACATCCTCGATATCCTAGTCTACTTCACGAGCTGGATACAAGTGTTGCAGAGACTGAAGGGCACTCACAGAATTAGAATGGATGAAGAATTTAGCAGGCATGGCACATCTATCTGCTCCAGTGCCATTGCAGATAGCTCGGATCAAATATACTGAACTCTGGAGGTAACTGAATCTTCAGGACACAATTTGGTAAAACAACAGAGCAACCAACTGAGTCCCACTGTTTAGACCTATCCATGGAGACAGTTACATAGTTATGGCACTGGTTTAAAATGTTGGAAAATATTATATTAAAAACAGGAACAGGAGTGCAATCTCTCCTGTACTGTACTAAATCTAAAATTACTCTGGGCCCTGCAGTAACCAGGGTTGCAGTTGGGTAAAACCCCGGATTTGAGCCTGTATGTGATCCATACCAAGGGTCTCCAGCACACACTTCAAATGGACCCCAAATGGCCTCGTTGGCTACAGATGATTCATAAAGAGGTATTCCATAGCTGGATGAGCATTGGTGTGGTGTGCTGGAGAAGTGGGAGCAGCGAGGAGCTGACACACCTTTGCATCAGCACAAACACTGGGTATGTGGCTGGTCTTGTAAGTGCTGTGGCCACCCAGATCCCCTCACAGTGAACAGTACCAACAATTTTCAGGTACGAAAGCATTGTTGACCCAAAAACTCTGCACCCACAGTCCAGCCACGATCAAACAAAGGCCCTACAAAACTTGGGCAGAAAGACACTTCAAAATGTTCAGTGCCTCCTGGGTCCTTGCCTTCAGGTCTGGTAACCATGACAGTTTGGAGTCAAAATGAGGCCCCAAAAACCCGCACAGAGTCTTTAAAAGAGAGAATGTTGTACCACACGTGCAATTCAGATAAATTAAAACTACAACGAGAACAATTAAACTGAACACATACACACTCTTCTCTGCAGAAAACAAAACCAGTCTTTGCAGACCATCCCTCCAGCTTTCAAGTTGCAACTGACAGGTTGCTGTCGCAATACTGGATGAGGGGCAGCACACTGGAAAACCTTCCACAAATAAGGAGTATTGTATGGGACCCCTCACGGTAAACATGATACTTTTTATGGATATGGCAAAGAAAAGATGGTAACACTTAAAACACTGCCCTGAAGAACACCATTCTCCTGCTTGAAACTATTCGACAGCACATTACCAACTCAATACCAAAAAAGCACTTTGATAAGAAGAACTGAATAAAGATGGGGAGCTGGCCACGGAAGCCCCACTGGTGGAATTGCCCTAAAATACGGTGTCTCCAAATAGTATCGAATGCTTCACTAAAGTGCGCGTCATATATCTTGGCGGCCGAGTTTAGGTTCGTTCTGCGCATCTGACGTCACAAAACACAGTCAGCCAATGAACAGAGAACGACGTTGCCAGATCTCGCTGCAGTGCAGAGCACGGACGAGTGTCTTCAGTTTTAGAAACGTTCAGTCATAAATAAAGTAATAGAACAAAAGCCATGTCTTGATAGCAGACTTTCTTTTATAGAAAGTTTGTAAAAAGTGTTCTTTATACCAATTGCTTCATATTATATTAATTAATTAAACCAAACAAGCAATAAGACTCCTAATTCAGGCGATAACAAGGGAAGGTGTTTGTATCAATCTCACGAACCGGTTTTTGCAATAAAGAACAGCGGTAATTGTTTATTTCCTATTGTACTTCGACGAAGCATGAGTAATTCATAGTCATACCAATAGTGTTTGTCAGTATTGTGCTTGACATATTAGAATTCTTATGGAGTGTTACTGCCACGCGAGCTGCGATAGCGTAACGGTTAAAATGCTGGGCTACTAAGTGAAAAGTTTTGAGTTCAAACCTTGTGTGGTGCAAAAATTTTTCTTTATTTAAAAACAATATCGAAGTGTCTTACTTCAAGAATTTTATTCATTTGAATGGAGTTTTTTGATATTTCTAGTGCTTTGTCTCTTCATTAACCCTTTCGCTGCTGCAGACACGTGTTCCCCGCATTCCACGCTGTGCGCGATTTTGTCATCACTGCACTGCTTGCCTGTGCAGACACACGGTGTTCCGACTGCTTTGACACACTTTATCATTCGATTTCACAAAAACTATTGGGCCCAAAAATTTGATTTTTACACATCATCTTGACTGATGCCTTCCACCCATAAATGACTAAATTTTGTTTCGATGTTCAACGCAGTTATTGTGCAGCATTAAATGTAGTAAACCATTGCACAGAATTTTGAAGAGTTTGCAGAGGTAAAAGTCCATAGCGTATACTTTCCTTATGGTCGATTTTAGTTGCCACAATGTTGAGAATGAAATGTGGACAAGATACCTAAATTTCATATAAAATTTACTGTATAACAATATCTCATTTAATTTAAGTACCACATAGGTGTCGTATGTAATATTGAGAAATATTCCATCTTTCGCGACTGTAATAAAAGTTTTATTTACACCAGGCGCTTTTGGCTTTATTTTAAAGCACTTCAATCAATGAAAGATATGGTACATACACAATGGTACTCATGTTCTCTTTCTTGTTTTTGTTCCACAGTCGCAGTTTTACCTATGGTACCGAAATATATTCCTCTTCTGCAACTGTAATAAGCGACTTATTTAGACCAGACGCGTTTCTCTCTTTTGAAGCATCTTCAGTGGACAGTATTTTGTCTCCTCCACTGCCAAGTCACCTTTTGTAGTTTTGTGCTGCGGTAACACAATATTCAACGTTTTCGTCGGCTGATCAGTGTTTTAGCAAATAAATGCTGTTTGTGTGTGCCATACACAAAATTATATTTGACATAGCTCTGAGCACTTCACTGACAGACGGTGTATTCAAGTCCTAATGTTTTTGTAAGTCCACAGTTTTGTTTAATGTATTTTGTCTACTTCCTTTTGATTGATTGAAGTGCTTTAAAATAAAGCCAAACGTGCCCAGTGTAAGTAAAACTTTTGTTACAGTCGTGAAAGGTGGAATATCTCTCAATATTACATACGACACTTATGTGGTACTTAAATTAAATGAAATATGTAGGTATCTTGTCCACATTTCATTCTCAACATTGTGGCAACTAAAATCGACCATACGGAAAGTATACTCTATGGACTTTACCTCTACAAACTCTTCAAAATTTCGTGTAATGGTTTACTATATTTAATGCTGCATAATAACTGCGTTGAACATCGAAACAAAATTAAGTCATTTATGGGGGGAAGGTATCAGTCAAGAAGATAGGTAAAAATCTAATTTTTGAGCCAAATAGTTTTTGTGGAATTGAATGATAAAGAGTGTCAAAGCAGTCGGAACACCGTGTGTCTGCACAGGCGAGAAACGCAGTGGCAAAATCGCCCACAGCGCGGAATCCGGGGTGCACGTCTCTGTAGCAGCGAAAGGGTTAATGCGGCCGTGGTGGCTTCACTTCATGAACTGCGCGCTCCCCCCTAAACGTAAGCTTGCGAACTATGCTATACTATGGCGCTGCTTCTATTGGCGCGTGCGTCGTGTGCAACTGGCAACGCAGCAATCTCCCGCGTCTGGGCGGGCATGCGCGAGCCGCCAAGATAAAAGAATTCAACTATAATTTAAAAAAATATACCTACGCAATGCTGTTTACGTAGGAAAGCCTGCTGGATAGCCACTTCTACTAAGATCAAGTGGTCGACAAATCTCTTGAACCCATACAGAGCAATTTAGGAGCTGCCTCGTTGCCAACCTCTATTACAGATGACAGTTAACCATTCACTCCAATGTCTTTCCTACAAAGCTCGTTAAGGTGTCACTCCAGTAACTATTGGGACACATTTGGCCCTTTCCTGGTTTGAGAAGAGCTGTCAAAACAGCCTTCCTCCATGAGCTGGGAAAGCTGCCTGTCTGCCTTATCAAATTAAATCATCATAATATTTCCACATCATGCCATATCGGATTTGGTCATGATCAGCTGCAGTATTGCAAGCCACAGACAGCTCCCACTTGGAGAATGGGCACTTGTAGGACTCCAAATTGTTAGACCTGAAGTCCAATTCACCCATTTCCATGGTGGCATAGTAATAGCAGAATTCTGGATCCTGGCTAGCAGTGTGCAATAGTCAGCACAAAATGCTCTGCCATAGTCTGTGCGATATCTATAGGTGGTGTTTGGAGATGCCTATGAGTCAACAGTGCTGTTATAGGCAACTGATTGCCTTTACCGGGAATCCTTCTGATGGCTTCCCATACTTCTGTAAAACATGTGGAATGATTGATGGGTGCCTGCCATGAACTTGATGATGCATCAAGGCTTTGCCCTTGCTAAACAGAAGGTTGCAAGATTTTCTGCCATTGATAAGCTCTTAAACTGTCACAGAGCTGCACACCTGACCCAAATGACTGAACAGCAATCATCATTCCACCAAGGGACACGTGGCCTCCAAGTGCGATGGAGAAGTCACCAGCAAGTGGATTGCCCGTGTGATGTGGTTCACCCAATCCGGGATGCCAGTGCGGCATTCAAACACAGCCAGCTGGCTCAACAGCATCCAGTTGGCTCTGCTGATCATCCACTGTAGTTGCATCCTTTCAGGGAGGGCTCTATCCAGTAGGTGAGCGCAGAGTGGAATGAAGGTGGTCAATGATGTCCCACTGAGTCTGGAAGGGCTCGAGAGCAGACGGAGAAGTCGATGGTTGACAATGACCCAGTAGGTGCAAAAAACTTAATGGAAGTGCCTGTGTTGAGGATGCACAGCTCGTGAGATGTCATGAGCTTTCCAAAACCCAACCCCAAGGACAAGTAGAGGCTGAGCCCTACAATACATGATGGGCATTGAAGTCTCACCAGTAGGAGATATGGTCAGGAGAGTTGTTCTATACAATCCATTAGTGCCTCAGAATCAATTGCATAGTGCAGAGGTAAATGTAGTGAGCAAACATGTATTTCAGCTGTAATCGATTGCAGGTCAGTAGCTAGGGGGAGAGCAGATAAGTGTTGCACTTTATTGACAAATGTAGAAAACCCTCCTTCAGCCCTTTCCTTAGTCTGGTCATCCTTGCAATAAAGTGTACAGCCCCACAGTACAAGAGCATTGGATGCTTTAAAGTTCTTTTCCTGCAAACAAAAGCACAGGGGACATCTTGTGCTGGAAGTTTCAGTCCCTCTACACATGTCCTAAACCCACTACATTCCAAAGTTGGATGGGAGCCATCTGCCATGGGGATAGCACCATCATCCTGACCTTCTGCCAGGGAGAAGAGCCCGAAAGGGGTGGAGACTCAATTGTGGTATAAGATGATTGCCCCAGCCTGACATCAAGATCCATCGCCTCTGAAGAAGATTTGAGAGAGAAGTCAGAGAGGATGACATCAACATTGCTGGACAGTGTACTTTCCATCTCCATCAGCTGACGATCTGTGCTTTTGACTTTGACTTTTTGGTCCGAGGAGGCTTCGGAGTCACAACTGTAGAAGTGGTAGAGGTAGCACTGGACAGTGGACCAGACAATCTTTGGAAGGACAGGGAGTTCCACAACATCAGCAACCATGGCTTTTTGTTAAATTCTGGGAAAGGGGCAGGCTTTAAAATAACTGCAACAGCGTAAGTGGCTCTGCAACACAGGTACTAGTACTGAGAATAGCAGCTTCCATTTGTGCACTGGTAGCATTTGTTTATTGGACTGGCTGTTTAAGAATGGATGCAAAGAAAGCAGCAAACGTATGCCTTGTATATCTTTGGCCTTGTATATCTTTCTGGCATTACTATACAGGTTGTGCTTTGTCATTTTTATCTCCTGGACCCATTCTTCAAGAAAGACACAACTCTGGAACCCTGGGGTTGTTGAGCCTGTTCTCAGCAAACAAATGTTGAGCCCATGAGGGCATTATCCAACCAAAAGGCAATAACACAAGAGCTACTGACTATAACTGCCACTACATAATAATAAATCAATACTCCATTTCCTCATACCAAAGCTGGCACATTCTATTTAAATGAGATTAGGGATTCTTTGAAGTGACAAGAACTGCTCCACGCAATGAAGTAGCAAAATTGCACCACACAAAATTAAAATAATGGACATTTGCAGTAGAATTTTATCTTTTGGATTTAATTTGTGCATAGCTATAGTGTTGTAGGAAGAATCAATAAATGTGAGAAGAACCATGATGATGATGATGATGATGATGACATCGTCATCACAGCATCGATTACATTTACTGCTGTTGCAAAACAAAGTACATTTAACAAGAAGATGCTACAAAAACAGCATACGGCCCAAATATCTGTGAAGACAAAATAAATTATGCTGTTTGGATACAAGCATGATACAACTATGGACAAAATGAACACCACCTGCAAAGCTTAAACATAGAAATTTGACCAAATAATTACCTTAGTTGAGGACTGAAATGCCAAAATGTGTCATTAAAACAGTCAGCAAGGAAACCATGCACAGTGTAGCTATCTAAAGTTTGTCGATATGAAATGTCAGCATTCACTCAATGTTGAATGGACTACTCTTTGAACACAAATCATCTACTATTCAGTCGCAGATTCATTTGATTCTTTATGGATAGGACTTCATACTGAAGAAATAGTTCATAAGCACACGCTAATAGAATCCTTTTTCCTTCAGTGGCTGTCACAGCACCATGTGTGTGAAAGTGTTAATCATAAACAAATTCTAGAGTACAACATACAGCCAGCATTGCTGGATACACAGATGTAGAATATTTCAGTGATCCTTCACAAGGATATATGTATCATACGAGATGATACAAGACAAACATGAATATATGGGGGAGTTGGGCTTGACAATTGTTTTAACTCTAAGACCAAGGCTCAAAAGCAAAGTTAAGCAGACAGACAGCTAGTAACTCCTGAAGTATCAACATGAGCTTCATTCCAATACCAACCTTTACCCATGCGGCTGCACAGTAGGCATGCAGTCTCACCATTTAATTGCCCTATGCTGGATACATATATTTGAATATGCACAAGTATAATTTATTTGATCAGTCAATTAAAAACTGCTATGTTTAAGTTCTTATGAGACTGGTATGTTTACATTCTTAGCAAATACTTGCTTTTTCCAGTGGATTACACAAGTTCAGGTAAGCACTCGCCTTATCTTGCTTGCAAAATATAGTCAGAAGTTCACCTGCAGGCGACAAATGCCATATGGTTCATTTATCTCTACACCGCACTTGGAATGTAACATTTGCTCATCATGAATGAGGCACAAAGTTTTAGAGATATTAGCTCAGGTACTCCAAAGGTGAGAAGACATCACAACCTCAAAAATTAAAAAAAAAAGTACTTTTTAATAAATTTGTCATCAGTTATGTGAACAGCAAGAAGAACAAACATTTCCATATTATAAAGAACTTTTATCTTGTAACTGGTCTTTTCAGTAACATTAGAAGCAATGTAACTTCTCAGATACTGACAGATTCCACAAATAATGTCAATAAAATTACTTGTTTGACTACTTTCTCTTCATCTAATAACCCAATGACATTTGACGTGGAATTGACAATAATCTTTTTAATAGTGTTTGGGAATGAAATACCACTATCTCATTGTTTTCTTTGCCAGATAGGGAATGCAGTCCAAAATTTGACAGCACTGCAACACTTGCAGAAACATGGAATAGATATTCTACACAGACCCTCTTAAATGAACTGTGTTTCTAGGGGATTTCCAGCATATGCAAAATGCAAACTTTGATATCATGGAGCTTCTGCTGCAACAAGCAAAAAAGATTTACCTTAACAAGGTAGACGGAAGAGCCAAGCAGATGATCATTTAGGCCTGTGTTCATTTTGGAGTCTGGAAACAAGTGTCATTGTGAATTGGAGCCCAAACAGGCTAAGCTACACAAATGTTCTGGAGTATCTCTGGCCACAACCACAGAATGATTAACAACAAATTTCATTCAAAAACAAACTTAATACAATTACTGTGCGGTGTTTTACCACCAATAGTTGTTTCATTTTATTGTTAATGATTAACTTTATAGGCATTTTGGATATTTTACCATTCAGATTTTATGTTCACTATCCAGCCAACAATGCCTAAATCCAAAATAGTAAAAAGAAAAATAAAGAAACAGTCGACTTTGTAGTAGACCATCATCAGTCAACAGTTAGGGCAGCAGCTACATTGGCATCGAGGTAATACCAAATTATATCAGTCAGTACCATTAAATATTTCCTGGACACCCACATCGCTGTTGTCTATGATGGTCTTTAATCTAAGTGCTAGCAATATTAACATTAAATAAACCGTTGAGATGGTTTATTACAACTGCTGCAGTTCTATAGTCATTGCTTCTAAAATTATCAAAATCCAGTAACACACACTGTTCTACAGCCATGCCCAACAGTGTCTGCTGAAGTATGCACAGAACTTATTGCAACAGACGAGTAGCTGCTGATCAGCTCTTAACTGAATGAACCAGGATTTTCAAATCAACTGACTGCCAAAGTACATCATTAGCACAGGTCAGTGAGCTACTGAAAGGACAACATATTCCTCATTTAGCTGTCAAGAGCTTTATTTTTGCTATTGCAATTTTTATGTTATTGCCATTATCAAACACCTACACACACTGAAATTTATCAGGAATAAAATGTATCTGGAAGGTGACAACACACTGAACAATAAGATCAAAAAAGTTCTGACTCTCATATGTTTAGTAGTAATTGGTGCCATGCATGATGTACACTGTTTTCTATTAAGACTGGTGAAAGAAGGAAGACTAGAATTTAACATCCCCTTGACACCGAGGTCATTAGAGATGGAACACAAGCTCAGATTGTTTCAACGACAGGGACAAAACTTGGCTGTGCCCTTTCAAAGGATCCATCCCGGCATTTGCCTGAAGCAATTTAGGGAAATCATTGGAAACCTAAATCCAGATGGTCACATGCGGATTTGAATTGTCATTCTTCTGAATGCATGTCCAGTGTGCTAACCACTGTGTCACCTAGCTCATTGTGTTCAGACTGTTGTCATCTCCCAATTATATTACTTATGACTTTCTGATATTGCTGATTAGTAAATCTGTGAGGTGCATAAGACTCTCATTATTATCTTCACTACCATTCTGTGAGTTTACTTTGTACAGCTACATTTATGTTTCAAGCTGCACAAGAAACAGCACGAGTTGAAGCAGTTATGTTTATTTAGTTATATTTACCAAGTCAGTGGTCACATCTGTGACTTCCATTGAAAGTATGCTTTTTGTCATTTGCAACAACATCCTTCATGCTCAAACACATTTTGAACTTTTAGCATTATAATGTTATGCATGTATTGTGTGTTAACAGGGTTAGAATTTTAATCTTATACGTTAAGTGGTTGTAAATAGGGACATAACACAACAAGGTCACCATTATTCATAGCTTATATCTGTACAGTTACATTGCACTAGTAATTTGTCAGCAGTGCATATTAGCACATTCTTGAGGTTACTTTTCAGATTATTGTTGTCACTCTAACATGTTTTTATGTCTTCACAATACATTTATATGTGCTCGATAATGGCATAAATTTTGAAATTGCAATAGCTAAAATAAAATCATTCACAGCCCTACGTGGAATATGAGACCCCTTTCAATAATTTACGTAGGCTGTTGATCCATGTTAAAGCAAGTTCAATGAATGTTACCAATACACAAAAGATAGGAAACAGCGATAGCACTTCACATTATCAATTCTTTTCATTTTTTTCTTTTTCCTATTTTTATTTGCGTAACTTTACTTTCACGTCTCACTGACAGCAATACATCACAAACTACTTCCATGGCTCAATAAAGTTTTGCAATATGAATTAACCTTGGTTTCATTTGATGTTTGATTACATTATTTTTTAAAAAGTACAGTGGATGGGGGAGAAAGGGGATAACATAGAAGCTTAACTCAGGAATGCCTGGAGTGCTTCCAATCAAATTTAGTCTATACATGACCAATTATCTGTATACTTGTTTGTATAAAAATATTAGGGAAAGAAGAAGTGACTTGCAAAAATATTTGATAACGACCAATATTAGCACCAAATCCATAGTTTTTCAAGGTCGCCAGACTTCTTCATTACTGTTACAATGACATTTCACCCCCTTAGTTGGGAGCAAGTGTGTGTGTGTGTGTGTGTGTGTGTGTGTGTGTGTGTGTGTGTGCTGTCCCTCTTTGGGCTTTTTCGATGTCCTCTGTCAATCCTATCTGACAAAGATCCCATGCTGCACAACAATACTTTAGCAGACAATGGACAAATTTAGTGTAGAAGTCTCTTTAGTAGGCCTCTCAACCTGTTGCGTCTTCTAAGCACCCTGTCAATAAAACAATCTCTGGTTTGCCTTCCCCAAAATATTATCTATGTGGCTGTTCCAATTTAAGTTGTTAATTAACTGTAATTCCTAATATTTAGTTGAACTGACAGCCTTTAAATTTGAGTGATTTATCATATAACCAATATTCAACAGATTTCAACAAGCTGTTGAGAAAGCCAAAGAAATTACAACTGCTGTACAAGGTGGAACCTAAAATTTTTGGGACTGGTGCTGCCATCTGGAAAGTAGGAGTAGTAGATCTTTGCACCGCTAGGTGGCGAGAGCTGCATATCTGATGAGTCGGTGTGCGGAGTGGCATTCAGCTGGGAGGACATGTTGCGTGTCCCCAGTGATTTCCGTAATACTCTGTGTTTGGTGTGTGGCGATCTTACAATGTGTTGAAGTGTGCACGGACCTTCATCAGACTGCATCTGATGATCCAACCTTCTTGTCATGGGTTATTACTGGCGACGAGAGCTGGATTTACGGTTATGACCCAGAGACAAAGCAACAATTGTCCCAGTGGAAGAGCATGATCATCATTTTCTTTGATACCAAGGGAATTGTGCACAAAGAGTTCATCCCACCCAACCAAACACTGAATTCCGCATACTACTGTGACATTTTGAGACGGCTCCATGAAAACGTGTGGCGACGACAGCCCAAACTTTGGTGTCAATGGAACTGGCTGCTGCATCATGGCAACACGCCATCACACGTTCTTGCTCACCAGGACCTTTTTGGCAAAAAACAACATGGTGGTTGTACCCCACCCACAATACTCACCAGATTTGGCACCTTGGGACTTTGCACTATTCCCTAAACTGAAACTCAAGTTGAAAGGCCATCGGTTTGACACTCTAGAGAGGATTCAAGAAACATCACTGACAGTGAGATGTCCAGCCATATAAGCCCTGATAACAATGTAATATTGCTGCATCAGGTTTCACAGGTGATAAGAAGACGAAGAAGAAGGAGAAGGAGAAAGTATGTGTTTCATAGTTTCTTGTTCATTAATATCTCCAACCAAAATTTCGTCAATACATTCCAATCTATAAAGTGTGTAACAAAAACAAAGCACAAATTGCAGGACACATTCCTTACACATAGACAAAGAAATTATGTTATATGAACATGGGTCTTGAAATGCTTTGTTTCCATGTTACAACTCATTTGATACAACTCATTAATCATGGGAAACACACACGAACAGAATGCACCAGCATACCATACGCAAGTCCTTCTCACAGGACATGTTCACTATGCCCTCCGATGGCACTGATACATGCATCAACCTGCCATCATAGTAAATCTCTGATGCACTGATGTATACCTCGAGTACTGCATATCATCTTGCAGCCTTCCATAATATGGGCACAGTACTCTGAACATATTGCACAGGGATTCCATACACAAGAGCTTTCAAATGGCCCGACATATGAAAGTTCAGTGGGTTTAGGACTATAGAGTGTGGAGGCCAGGCAATAACAGTTTCTGTGACTGACGGATAGGTCGAAAAAACCAATTGCCCAGCCTCCACACTCTCCCAACCTAAACCCAATGGACTTTATTTGTGGGGGTGAGGTAAGTTTCTGTGTGTGTTGCCTTTTAAATAAAAGGTTTTCAGGTCTGTGCCTGTATTGTCATGTTATTTCTCTTGCCAGTGAAGTTGTATCTAAACATATGAGTAATCAAAAAGTTAATGGAGATCAAGAAAATCATCATGAGAGAGTGAACTGCCAAATTAAACATCATAATTAATAAATAACAAAAATAAGTGTATATATGTAAGGCATGAATATTTGCTAACATTGATCAGCAAATTCAAAGTACTAAATTAATATCATACCTTCCCCTGGTATACACTGATGACACCTTCCCCAATCTGCTGATCACTTGAAGCTGTAGTCCCAGACGTAAGGCGAGAAAACACGTTTTCCTCGCGACTGTTGGTACGCCGGTATGTTGGGGGAGAGTTAGGTGGGCTTGCGTCTAGACCCTGATCCCTGCTCAAGCCCAAGCATGCGTGCAGGCACACACATAGAAGCCTCGTGTTAGTTGGTGGTAGAACAAACATTCTCACAACGTTAAGCATTAACTAATGGCACAAAACAAAAGGACAATGGAAGAATCATCAGCATATTAGTGGCAGCACACTGTTATACTCAGTTCAATTGTTTGTCACACATATTTTAAAGCTTCTCTCTAAGCTGAAAACAAACAGGTTATGGATAATTCTGTCACTCAATGGGAAGTTAATAGCACAGCTGAGTAGCTCAAATGTTTTCCAAAAAATTGTTGTAATTAGTTTATCACACAGCTAGTGTGTAATTGTTTGACTGAATGATTATGTTTCCCCCACACAAAGAATGATGTTTTTGGAGCTCTACACATGGTGTTCATCCATTTCATAATTTAATTTGTCACACTGTCCATTCAGTTGTTTGAGCATGTGACTGAATAATTATGCATCTTAGTTTTCCTTCGCTGTACTACAATCCAAGCTGCAAAATTCTCTTTAAAAGTGCAATGATGTGAAAAGAATCATTCTGTTCACCATTGTCACAGTATTAAACAAAACATTTTTTAAACTGGTTATTATACAGAGAAAATATATATATACACACACTCTTTTATTGCATTTATATAATGACACTTTTCACTTAAGAATTCTAATTTTCCACCAGTTCTGGGAGAAATTTGTTATCTTTAAAGGCAACTGACAAAATAATACAGCACATTTTACAGAATCTGAAGGATGGAAGTCACACAAGTAAAATTACTGGAAACTTCAAAATAAATGTTTGTACACCTACAAGCACAGAATACTTGTATGCATCTTAACATTAATCATGTGATGCTGCTGTTTGTACACACAATCCTGTGATGCTGCTGTTTGTACACACAATGTCCATAACCAGCTAAATAAAATCACAATTTCTACCAGGTATACTACCGTAATATTTAGGATTCTTCCGACATTCTGATCATGATTTCAATTCATGCAAAACATTATGAAATAAAGAATGTCAATTTTTAACATATATTTAGGGAGTTAAATAACAAAACGATTTAATATCAGCATTATATGTAATTTTTTACCAACATTCAATGATATACATATAGTACAGTCTGTTAAATATATTTACAAAATTAACAGATTAATCATGTCAGCATGTGAATTCCATTATGGATGTAGCAACACTTTTACTTATTTACAAAAAAATAATTGTTCAGAAAACTTTCACAATAACACAATGAAATAATTTCACAGTATAATTGCAGACTGCAAGCTAAAGCAGTGGTTACTTTCAAAATACTACACTGTGTCGAGAAAGAAAAGGAAAGGGGAGGGGGGGGGGGGTGCAAGAGACCAAGTAGGGAGGGGCAGACCTATGAAACTCATTGACAGTACAAAGACATAATTTCTAGTTCTTTTACTTAAAGGTTTTCATCAACTGGTGGTTTACAAATCAGAAATGCTGATGCTTTGTTACATACAAACTGATGTTAAAAGAGTAGGCAGAAGACAGAATGAGAATATCCAGTTTCCAAAAAAATGCAGTAAAATGACAGTTAAGTGAAAGGGATTTGCATTGTTAATAGCTTGACAGAAGAGCAATAGTAAAAAGAAAATTTCTGCTCCATTTGTTTAAGAGTCAAAATGTATGCCAGCAAAGGATAAGATTGCAGATAATGTTTCATACAAGAAATCAAAACAGAAGAACAGTGCGAGTACAAAGAAGGATAAATGTTAATGTTTGCTGTGAAACAAACGCCATCAGGAAATAGATAATCAGATACTCAGATCACTGTGGAAATACAAAAAAATATTCTCTCTCTGCTTTTAAGACTATTGTTTGCCATACCTGGTAGTACAATAGCAAATATATTTTCTTTCTAAAATTTTACTTTTTTAAGCCCTAAACCAGTGTGATTTAAGTCCCAAAAAAACTGCCAACTTCAGGAAATACTCTTACAAATGAGCTGATCAGGCACATCTCATATGCACTCAAACAACTGTTTTACTACCAGCTCCAATCCATTTAATTTATACAGGCTGTTATGTAAAATCTGTTAGCAATAACCCAAAGCATCCAAGTGAGGTTCTGACCATTTGCACTCGATACAGAAGAAACCAAATTTTATTATGTTATGTACAACACAAATTTTGTATGCAGGATGAGATACGATAGTAAAATGGAAGCATTACTTTCAGATTACAAGTGTGGAATACCAATTCTTCAGTGACTTAAAGTGTAATAACTAAATCCATATCACAAGATATGTCATCGGTGCCACCGAGGAAGCATGAGAAGTTGATGCATACTGGTCATGCCACAATTAATTGTAATTGAAATGCTTATAGTACCATGTTTTGGAAAATTTGGATAACTTGTAAGCTATAGTGTGTGTTTCTGACATGATTAAATAAATAAAACAAGATATTACAGCAAACTGATCATATTTCGTCTGAATTATCCACACAATGTCTGCTTCCTCTTTATTCTTCATGTAACGTGTGGCACCTACAACATTTAATTGCTAAACAAGGACATATAACTTAGCGACTTCTTTGCCAGTATTACAGTGATTGGTATCGCGGGTTAAAATATCACAATCTGAATGTGAAGTGATTACCGGAATACTGAACCACTTCAATATAGTTTTATCAGATGGGACAAGCCTTTTTTATGTTAGACAGAAGAACAGCTAGCTGCCCATCTTCTTGTTTTCTTCTGATTATTACAGTGGAACACAGTTCTACAAACCAGCTTTTAATATTAGCAAGGCTATACTCAGAAAGTTAAATAAGATATTTTTTAATCTACTACCTCCTATATTCAATACAAAAAGCTTGTTGTGATAAACAGTTTCAGAGCAACAACAATGGCTTGAACCACAAAAAAATCTACGAACTAATGTTTAAGCAGCCTTTCATGATAAAGGAGCACACTGCATAATATTGTTATAGCACTCATTTTACTGTCACTATATTTCTCACTAGCATAAGTCTTCACAACCATTTAATGTAAGTCATGCACTTACTACAGTTATTCAAGCATGCACCACTCCCACTTACATTGATCCCGGTTTGCCAAGCAAATTGCTCTGCAATGTGTTAAATGTACGGCGTGTAGTTCGAGGAGAAGTGGATTCCTGGCGGTCGTAAGTTTTACGACCTGCCACTGGTGAGGGCTTCGGTAGCTCAGTCTTAGTTACCAAATTTCTAGAGGAAAGATAACAGCTGTTAAAACATTTTTGTCAGCGGATGACTGTATGTTAAAAAGTGGCCAAATATTAATGCTCTTGTGAGATTAGCTTGAAACACAATAATAAAAGCAACAATCACGACAACCAAACATAACCTCCCCTCAATTTCTCTACAGACAAGTTCTCTTCATTAGTACAGGAATTCAACTGTGAAACATAAACAGCATTCTCAATTACAAAATCAAAATAAGCTGCTTACATTCTGTACAGATTTGCCCCCTCATGTCATTCAGATACAATACAGCCTTAATGCGGAATGAAAAGGCAACACACCCTTTTCTTTCAATTAGTGGAAATTGTCCCAGTTTCATGCTTTTGCAGTATAATTAGTGGATGAGCAATTATTTATAACAACCAGAGTTTCTCAAAAATGTTTTATCAAGTTGTTGCCCAACTTTGCAAGTGGAGGTACTTCTTGGAAAAACATTATTAATATTTTCTTTATTATTCTTGAAATATGGTTCAGAATAATAGAGTTATTCTCAGTGGACTCTCTGTACCTAATGACTTTCTTCCTTCATTAGGGAGTACAATGTTTCAGATGCACTCACTCGCAGTTATCACACTTTTTGTTTTAATACAATGCAATATGCAAACTCTTTTCCTGTCGAAAATGAAATTAAACTTAAACAAACTAGACAAGTGGGTAAACAAAACCCTTTAACAAACAAATGCTGAACAAGAAACTGCATCATCATCATCTAAAAACCATTCATAATCACGAGCACAACAAAATGTCCCCAGAAATATCATCTCGATGAGGATGACACTATTGTTTCGGAACATGTTTAGGACATAAGAAAAAATATTAATAATTTTACTTTGTTAGGGATATCTCCACACTGAATTATGAGAAGAGGTAGCTTCTGGTCATAATTATTGTTCACTTTATTGATCTTGTACAGAAAATCTAATGAAAATGTCTGTAATGGCAACATTTTGGACCAACTGTAAACATAGATACCTATCCCACTCCAGCAAACTTTCATGCTTTATTAGAACTGTTAATGACATGAATTAAAACTGAAACAAGCAGAGGGATTATTGCACAGATTAGGAGCAAAAATTAGAAATTTCATTCACTGTAATCACAAAGAATTACAATAGCCAGCACGGAACAAACTTTTTATGGGAATCTACATGTCACCATGGGCGACTTTTTTTTTCAGTGCGCATATTGCACCTAATCTGGCCCAAAACAATGTGACATTTGCAGGGACACAGTGTAATACTCAAAGTAACTTACTACAATATTAACAATTTTAGTAAACACTATTTGTTGGAGCCTACAACTTTCACCATTGATGTTATACTGTGGTCATCTCTCCCTGCTATTGTGTTTAGGTCCACTGTCAATATTTCAGTCAAGATGTGCTGCCTTCTCGGATCATGAGAAACTGCACAAAATCCTCACACTCCACATGAAGTACTCTTATCCCACTAAAAATATGTTGTTTCGCTGTCTTCTGGGCAGTTATTCCAGTCAATCAGTTGTCAACCTGTTTTGCTGTGGACACAACATATCATGACATCAGTATAAATGAGAGAACAACTTCATTTTTTTTATATCTGCTCCAGGCAACAGCTCTCCGTATTTCAGTACCCCATAGAACGCTTATCTATGATGATGAATATTGGACAGTTGTTTAGGATATATGGAAGCATACATGCATATTTTCCATTACATAGCAAACAACTGATGGAAACTTAATACAGCGGGAGTACCTTTGTGGCAAAGCAACAATGTTCAAGACATAGAGATAGTATTAGGATACTAACAATCACATCTTCTTATTGAAATGAAGTCTTCATATTTTTATTGGATTAAACATTTTTCTATTGAAAGAAATTGGTTTGGACTTTTTCATGCAAATGCCAATTTTTAACAACAATATTATAGACAGTAAACAATAAAAAATCCAGGATGGATTAATGATAATATTACAAAAAGGATAGATTGCTACGCACCATATACAGAAGATGTGAAGTTGCAGACAGGCACAATGAAAAGACAGTTACACATCTAAGCTCTCAGCCAAAAGGCCTTCTCCCAAAGTAAAAAACACATGTAAATTCACATAAGTACAAATCATGTACACGACACTGTATCTGTCCACATTAGCCAGAGGCAGTGGTTATATGTGTGTGAGCTGTCCTTTTGTGAATGTGTTTGTGTTTGTATTTGTATTTTGTACTTCGGAAGAATGCCTTTTGGCCAGAAGCTTAAATGTATAGCAGTATTTTACTGAGGATGTGTGTGACTCAACATCTCCTCTGTATGGTGAGTAGCAATGCATTCTTTTCAAACTACTTTTTATTCAAACCTGAATTTTCTAATGTTTGTAAATGCCAATTTATTTGTATTTTTCTTCCCTGTAATGTAGGTACGTTCCATCAGTGGTCCAGACAATTGAAAAGTAAATTAACAAACTGATTATTAGCCAACAGTGTTAGAATTACTATAGATATTTTTGACAAAAATTAAATGTACAAAAGAATAAAAGGATTACAAAACCATCTATTCTATCACAAAGAAACATATCTGTTATAACTGGATTACAACCTGCAAACATAAAATGGAAAAACTAACCAAATCTAATCTCTAAATATTAACACACTGCAAAGAACAAAATTAATTATTTCCAAACAAAAATAATTCATATTTAATTATCCTTTATATGAATATTAACCAACAGGAGGCTGCTGTTTACCTGAGCAATACATACACGCTGTTAAGTTGAAAAACATTCTCGCTCGCACTCTTCAACAAACAATCATGAACTACCTCATACACAGCTTATTACTGTAGCGACCCTGAATGGTATCCTCCATTTGTAAAGAAATGGCAACTATCGCACAACAGTTTTAAAACAAAGTGTAGTGCCACAGACAGAGATACATAAAATGGGCATGTGCAGGTGTCTAAGGGGGCAACAAATGAAGCTTCAATGACTACTGTAGCAGAACTTTATTGTAAGAACTCCCACGAAGCCCAAAGAAATTATGGGTGACACTGGAACCAAAACTGAGGATAGCAAATCAAAAGCAAAAATAATAAATTCAGCTTACAAATGGTCTTGTACAAAAGAAGAACCTGGAGTACTGGTCTAGTTTAATTCCTGCACCACTGATGAGAGGCCTAGGCTTAGTATCAATTGCATTGAGAAACAGCTCTAAAGAGAAAAGGCCAATGGTACAGACCCAACAGAATTCCTGTCAGCTTCTATACAGAACTTTCAGCTGAGTTAGCACCTCTTTCAACCATTATATACAGTTATTTCTTGAGTAAATCCCTGTACACAGTATTTGGGAAAAGAAATCACAGATTACTGTCATCTACAAGACGGGTTGCAGACATGACTCTCAAAACTATCATGCAACAGCAAAGACATACATCTGTTGTAGAATCTCAAATGTAATGAGGTATCTTTAACAGAATGACCTTCTCCAAGCCACCAAGATGGATTTGACAAACATTGATCACACGAAATCCAACTTTCACTTTTCTAGGGATGGATTACGCTATTAATTATGAGTAATAGGTTCTAATACTCCAGTTCCGCTAGAGAATAGGTTCCAGGAAGCTATTAATTAATTAATAGGTTCTACATAGTCTGAAGAATGCTGAAACCCACAAAACATGAAAACAGGATCAAAGTACAGTCATATGGAGTACCAAGCAAAATTTGTAAGTACATTGAGAATTTCTTGTTAAGGAGGACACCTTGGACAAAGTGTCATCAACAGCTGGCTTAACTTCACACGTTTGCCAGGGAAGTATATTGAGACTCTTGTTCATGTTGCATATAAAGGACCTGGTAGACAATATTAACAGCAGTCTCTTACATTCTGTGTGTGATGTGGGTATCTAAGCACAAGTACTATCTGAAGAAAATTGTACAAATAACTTGTCATACCTTGCTAAGATTTCAAAATGGTACAGAGATTGGGAGCTTACTTTATATACTCAGAATTGTCAAACTGTGGTCATCATAAGAATCAAAAATATACTGTTCTATGACTCCTGTATTATTGAGTCATAACTGGAACTATTTGTCTCCTGTGAGCAGTTGGGTGATTAGTATCTGCAATGGAATGAGAACTTCTGCTCAATCAAAAGTAAAACAGGTGGCAGGCTTTGGTTCACTGGTGGAATACTACGGAAATGCAATCAGCCCACAAATGACACAGCTTACTCATCCTAGAATTCTGCTGAAGTGTTTGGGACCCACCAAAAGAAAACTGGAAGGAGTTACTGAAGGTATACATAAGAGGGCAGCATAAAGGATCACAAATTTGTTTGACACACTGGAGATGTTATGGTAATTATGAGAAACCTGAACTGGGAGACACTTGCAGATATACGTCTTATACCTTGTGAAAGCTTACAAAGCTTCAAATATCGGTATCAAGGGAGAAATCTATGAATATACCACAGACGGCCACATACCACTCTGGTAGGAACTGTAAAGATACAATTAGACTGCTTGCAACACACAGAGCGGCATTTGCACAGTTTTCTTTTTCATGCTGTATAGTCACATGAAAAGGGCAGAAAACCGTAATATGTGATAAAGAATGTGAAGTACCTTTTTCCATGCACTTTACAATGATTTGCATAGTATCAATGTAGATGCATATACCTGGTGATTATTTACCGTAAAAACAATACAGATCAATGTACAGATTTTGGGAAAAAGTAACTGACATTACCATCATCTACAAATATGAAGGTTTTTAGCCACCCTTAAGGAACAACCAAAACTACTAGGCAGACTGGTATCTGTTTCACAGTTACTTACAAGAACAGATAGTCCACATATTCAAAGGATGATGATCCATCTTGCACAGGATGGCACTACTTTATTGTCATTACTGCTTCAGATTTTCTCTTTTTGAAAGTAATTATAGCTCAAACCGATTAAATTTCAGATGCTAAGATTAACACACTAGAGGAAAAATTCATCAAAACAAACAATGTTGAGAATGATTATGATAGGCTGCATGGAATAAAGTGAAGTGAGTAGATTAAGGAGGAGAGGAACAGGCAGAATAGTAGGTGCATATAATTGGAAGGAGAAACAGCATTGGTCGTATTTATTGTTTTATTATCTGCAAAATCGATTTTCGGTCACTTAGTGACCATCCTCAGTGCTAGAAGTTGAAAATATCACATAACGATCAGAGACTATAAACCAGAAAATCACAACTACACCTGCGCATGAACATAACAGTTGGTAGGAACATACCTGTAATATACAATTAAAATTGGTAGGCGCTGGTATCAATAAGCTTAGAGCGATCACATAAACTGAGGCCACTGTTTACCTGCACCAGTTCAGCAGACCTCGGTGTCACAGGGCTTGGAACGCCCTCTATGTGACATGTGTCACGTGAAGACTTAATATTACTGGTTTTGTGAGATATTAACACAAAATAACTCTTGTGCATTTGTGAATCATGAAGTAATTCAAATTTAAAATGTACGTAAAACACACAGCAGACGAAGGGGGAAGGAAACATCTAAAATACATTGACGTATTGTTTTTAAAAGAACAGACTTACAAAACATAAAACAGATCGATAATAAGTTGTCAGAGTGCAGGACAGGTAAAAGAGAAAAAGACAATGAAAAATAATAATATATGAATAACATGAAATGAGGTATAACACAGATTTTTAAGAAACATAATACCCACCATCTGGCGTGGGAAGTTAGAAGTACAACATTCGTGATTTATGTAAAATGTTACGTTAAGACTAAGGAGTCAAATACATCTCAGAAATGTCCATGACTACCCATTGAAATACGTCTTGGACATTTATGAGATGGTATCCCAAAAATATAGTAAAGATAATTTAAGTCAAAATGAGACAAGCGAAACTAAAAATCAAAAATTTATCACTTTGCCTTTCTATGGCCCCATTAGCAATAAAATTGCCAGAGTAATCCAGAAGAGGAATATTAATGTAGGTTTCTCAACAACGAACAGACTAGGCGTGCTTTTAATGAATAACATTCATGAATGCAATGTCTTGCAGGAATCAGGTGTTTACAAACTTATCTGTGCCACTTGTAATGCAAGTTACATAGGGCAAACCGTAAGAAAATTAGAAACAAGGTTCCGTGAGCACGTTGCATTTGAGAGGAAAGATGTTGCGGAAAAATCGAATTTCGCAGCCCATCTGGTAGCTACTGCTCATACAACTCCAGATTTGACATCGCAATTGAAGTTGTTGCACAAGGGTAAAAAAGGATGCTTTCTCGACCTTATGGAAGAGATGGAGATCTTTTGCCATCAGAAATCTCCAGATATCGCACTACTTAACGAGCAAACGATATCGAGAAGCACACATTTTTGGGAATGCTTCTCTGATATCCTATGAAAAAAGTCAACAACTTGTTGCCAATTATCACAATTAGCAATTCGTAATCAGTTGCTTGTTATCCCTTATATACAACGCCTCAGTCATAATTGCTACGAGAACACTTACAATGGCCGCTATTCCAACTATCTAAACACATAGACACACATGTTTCGGTTTGTTATAATAACATTACTAATTTCGGTTTTTAAAAAGTATGCTCCCTTTTGTTCCTTAATTTTCAGAACTTATGGACGCCTACTGAACATAATTTTACTAAAGTCGACATCTCTTAGGCGTTGACACAAAGTGATATGAACCGGTTTCCACTTTTACGTAATTATTTTTAATGTATGTTAACAATTCCTTTTCTGTTTGAATAAGTGCTGGATATCGTGCATAGCCTATTTTTAATTTCTTTTAAGTACGATATATATTTCTGGTATAAGTGGCACTATTACCTGTCCTTCCTCATGATGGTTTCTCAATGTATGGTGTATACTACTTGTTCGCACCTTCTATTTTAAATTTATTTCAATAACACAATTAGAACTATAGATACTTCTCAAGTCTGCTTTTATGTCATATGGGTCCCACTGTAACTATAAGTTATGTAAAATCAAATTATTTTTATTAGTATTCAAAACCAGTTGCTTGGCAATTTTATTACTGTTTTATCAACCTGTGAATGTATGTATGGGTTCTGACCCAGTTCTTATGTGGAAGTGTACAACCAGTAATGGGACGAATGATATGTACATTATCACGTCTTTAAATATGATAACAAAATTGTTACTCTACATCCTCAAACCTTTTTTGTTGTTGTAATTAATATTGTTTAATGGCATTTGAATTGTTACTTAGTGGCATTTTTGTAATATTACTATTTTTATATATTTGACTTTTCAGTTTTAACATAATATTTACATAAATCAAGAACGATATACTTCTAACTTCCCACGCCAAATGGTGGGTGCTGTTTTACAGTAAGCAACCATGTGTATTTGATGTCATGTATGTATGGGTTCTGACCCAGTGCTTATGCGGAAGCATATAACCACTGTTATAATAATGCTAGCTTGTCCAAAGGGACGAACGAAATGTACATCATCATGTCGGTTAAATATAATAACAAAATTGTTTATCCACACCTACAAACTTTTATGTAATGAACATTGTGTTTCACGGCATTTTAATTATTACGTAATGGCAGTTTCATACTATTACTATTTTCATATATTTGACTCCTTAGTCTTAACGTAACATTTTATGTAAACCACGAATGTTGTACTTCTAGCTTCCCACGCCAGATGATGGGTATTATGTTTCTTAAAAACCTGTGTTATACCTCATTTCATGTTATTCATATATTATTCTTTTTCACTGTCTTTTTCTCTTTTACCTGTCCTGCACTCTGACAACTTATTATCGATCTGTTTTATGTTTTGTAAGTCTGTTATTTTAAAAATAATACGTCAATGTATTTTAGATGTTTCCTTCCCCCTTCGTCTGCTATATGTTTTACGTACATTTTAAATTTGAATTACTTCATGATTCACAAATGCACAAGAGTTATTGTGTGTTAATATCTCGCAAAACCAGTAATATTAAGTCTTCACGTGACACATGTCACATAGAGGGCGTTCCAAGCCCTGTCACACCGAGGTCTGCTAAACTGGTGCAGGTAAACAGTGGCCTCAGTTTATGTGATCACTCTAAGCTTGTTGATACCAGTGCCTACCAATTTTAATTGTATATTACAGGTATGTTCCTACCAACTGTTATGTTCATGCACAGATGTAGTTGTGATTTTCTGGTTTATACTCTCTGACCGTTATGTGAAATTTTTGACTGCTAGCACTGAGGATGGTCACCAAGTGACCAAAAATCGATTTTGCGGATAATAAAACAAAACAAAAAAAAAAATACGACCAATGCTGTTTCTCCTTCTAATTATATCAATTATCTGGTCGTGGTGCACATAACAGTCCAGGGAGTCGCCAATCAATAGTAGGTGCAGTTACTGCTTGTATCACTAACTGCTCCTTCCTTACCTCAAAAGCACAAAAATAACAATTTGTAGTTGCAATGTCTGAATGGGAGAGAAAATGGGTAGAAGTATTTTCTAAAATGTTACCTATGGTTTTATTCTCACATAAATATTAATTTGCAAACCAGTATGTGACTTTTAAGTTCACGAAATGTCAAAAAAATTAAGGCTAATGAAGATTTCTAGATGTTTAATCTAATTATGGCTATAAAATTAACAGTTTAGTAAGGTGATCTGCTCCAGAGAAAATTTTCCTAAATGTATCTTAAAGAGCACAATTGAGGATTACTTTATGTACTCAATAAACCAAATCTCTTCAAACTTTTTAATGAAATAATTTGTAGCTAAGGCAAAACCATTCTTCAGCTCTGTTCAATGTGTTTTGTCAGTTTCACTCCCTCATTATGAAGTACTATGACTTCTTTAAATTTATTTTTAAATGTCCCAGAGTTTTTTCTATTCTCACTCAGAAGACAAAACTATTTAATCGACGGGAATATGGAAGAAAGTACTTCTCTCTACACAGAAAACAAATATGTTAGCAGAAATTTTAACCATATATACTACTAAAAACACACATGTAAAAACAGGAACATATCAGTTCTGGGCAGTGACAGATTTTTTACATGTGCACACAGAGGAGGGGAGAGAGGGGAAAAAGGGGGAGCGGTCAGAGAGAGAGACAGAGAGAGAGAGAGAGAGAGAGAGAGAGAGAGAGAGAGAGAGAGAGAGGGAGGGAGGGAGGGAGGGAGAGGGAGGGAGGGAGGGGGAGGGAGGGAGGGAGGGAGAGAGAGGGGGAGAGGGGTTACGGAATTCCTGTGGGAAGGGCAGCATTCACAAAGCAGATTGTTGGCCTAGGAAGAGGGGAAATAAGTTAATGACTTAGAAGAAGAAAAAGGTAACGCAGTGAAAGACACAACTTAAAGTATGTAAACAAATAAACAAGTCACTGACACTATTACAATAAAACAATAATAATAATAATAATATCCACAAAACAAAGCATCAACTATTAGAAACTACTTTTGGTACTGTCAAACTCTAAGTGCCAGTTTATTGTCTCCATCAAGAACAGTTATGGCCATGTTCCATTCTGCTGAAAACAATGTAGATTGGTTAAAAACAATTTGATGAAGTTAGCTGAATTCCTACTCTGAATTTTAAATCGCACACAGAAAACTAGTTTTAAAATCTTTTATGCAATTTTGAGTTTTTTTTTACTCCACTAGAAACTAAGAGGAAGTAAAGTGATCTTATTTGTCCTTGTGTACAGAAAAATTCATCAGGTGATTTAGTAAGCAATATTAATCACAGCAATCCTGCAATACAACAGGTGTTAGCATGCTACAGATGAGGTGTCAGATTTCAGAAATTTGTTAAAGGACAAAACTTCATTTCTCAATATCAGTCACCTTTGAGATGTATAATGACTTTAAACAGTCATTCCTCCTCCTCTCTAGAATCCAAAAGGCTATTCTAAATGTTTGTCCTAAACTACACATAGTGAGAAGCTTCAATGCATTTCAGAATGTATGCAGTTGCAATGATTACTGTACAAAGACACCAACACCAGAGTTGAGATGGTATGCTGCAAGTAATAAACAGAAAATATGTAAGATACATTGACTATTTCATTTTGTACTTAGGTTTCAAGCAGCCATGTGACACATTTACATGGTAAATACTGTATGGTAATACTGAACAATGCTAAAAAATACTGTCATAAATATCAACCTGAAATTTTTACACCTATTAAATTCCACATATTAAAATATTTTTCATACCATACAGATAGTCTAAAAATTAGCATACTCAACTGACAACTTTCTTTTCATTTTTTTCCTTGTGGTTTCATCCTACAGAAACTGGAAACATGGAACAGAAACTACAGAACATGAACAAAGGTAAACAATGGAAGCTTTCCTGGGCTGCAGTTATGGAAGTATTCTACCTCCTTGTAAGCAATCTTTGGAACAGAAGATATGAAAAAAGCCTAGGAAGCAAGAATGAGTTGTAGTGAAGAAATAATCCATTCAAAACAACAGTAATCACAGTAGACAGAGTAGAAATTAAGACAATAGTTCTTCATAGTACCATCAAAATGTTTAAGTAGGCAAATTATTTACTAATGTTGCTGGCACCTGTGAGACCATCATCCACCAAATAAGTGAAATCCCCCCCCCCCTCCACCCACCCCCCAACCACCCCCCCCCCACACACACACACACAGAGAAAGAAAGAGAGAGAGAGAGAGAGAGAGAGAGAGAGAGAGAGAGTGTTGATGAGGGGATATATGGAAAGCCAGAGGAAAGACAGATGCACAGTTACATAAAGACAGAAGCAGGCACATACACAGCAAACTGACTCACTTCAGTGAACCAGGAGCACTTGGTACTCGGCTAATAGCTTTGTCTGGTGGAGGCATCAAGTTTTCTTCAGTTGGTTCATCTTGTGATTGGACCTCAGGAGCAGATGTAGTCATTGCATCTGGTGGGTACAACAGTTCTTCTGGTAGTCTTGTTTTTCTTCGTATTTTTGATGTTCTGGTCTGCACAGGCCTCACATTGCCATTGCACCTGCAACAAATAATAAAAAACACTTTATCTCTCTCTCTCTCTCTCTCTCTCTCTCTCTCTCTCACACACACACACACACACACACAAAGAGACAGATGGAGAGAGAGTATTAATTTGTCTGTGCATCCTGACATGAATTCATAGCCATACTGATGATAAAAAAGGAGCAGCTGCAAGGAAGTGATGACAATGGTGTGCAGCATGTCATTCTAAATTGAGAGGAGTCTTCCGAAGTAAGAGCAATTTCATGTGTGCCGCAAGGGAGTGTCGTAGGACTGTTGCTATTCACAATATATATAAATGACCTTGTGGATAACATCAGAAGTTCACTGTGGCTTTTTGCGGATGATGCTGTAGTATATCAAGAGATGTTGTAACAATGGAAACTTATACTGAAATGCAGGGGGCTCTGCAACGAATTGACGCATTGTGCAAAATGGCTCTGAGCACTACGTGACTTAAATTTTGAGGTCATCAGTCGCCTAGAACTTAGAACTAATTAAACCTAACTAACCGAAGGACATCACACACATCCATGCCCGAGGCAGGGTTCAAACCTGCGACTGTAGCGGTCGCTCAGTTCCAGACTGTAGCGCCTAGAACCGCACGGCCACTCCGGCCGGCTCGCATTGTGCAGGGAATGGCAATTGAATCTCAATGCAGACAAGTGTAATGTGATGTGAATACATAGAAAGAACGATCCTTTATTATTTAGCTACAATATAGCAGGTCAGCAACTGGAACAGTTAATTCCATAAATTATCTAGGAGTAGGCATTAGGAGTGATTTAAAATGGAATGACCATATAAAGTTGACTGTCGGTAAAGCAGATGCCAGATTGAGATTCATTGGAAGAATCCTAAGGAAATGCAGTCCAAAAACAAAGGAAGTAGGTTACAGCACACTTGTTTGCCAACTGCTTGAATACTGCTCACCGGTGTGGGATCCGTACCAGATAGGGTTGATAGAAGAGAGAGAGAGAAGATCCAACGGAGAGCAGTGCGCTTCATTACAGGATCATTTAGCAATCGCGAAAGTGTTACAGAGATGATAGATAAACTCCAGTGGAAGACCCTGCAAGAGAGATGCTCAATACCTCGGTATGGGCTTTTGTTGAAGTTTCAAGAACATACCTTCACCGAGGAGTCTAGCACTATATTGCTCCCTCCTATGTATATCTTGCAAAGAGACCATGAGGATAAAATCAGAGAGATTAGAGCCCACACAGAGTCATATCGACAATCTTTCTTTCCAAGAACAATACAAGACTGACAAAATAAATCTTGGGTGAACAGCCTGGTATGAGTGTGCATAGGACACAATATTTCGGCAATCGACCACGTTGCCATCGTCAGGTGCGCTGATGTACTGACCAGCGGTGGGCCGGCGCCAGGTATATCTAGGACAATCCCCCTCCTGCTCCTCCCGCAGGCATTTCCTAAGAGACGGTGCGGCCCGCGCCCCGCGCGCGGTCCAGGTACAGTGTCCGTTTTCCCGCCATCTGGGTGCTGCGTCCTAGGTCTTCTTGTTCAGGAGGGTCTAACGGCACCACTCTCGTTATTCTTCCCTCCTCCCCCAAAGTCAGTACACTCTGGGAAATATCCTTTTTCTTCCTAATCTGGGTGATCGTGGGTTCTCATGCCTTGCTAAGGATGTAACCGCTGTCATGATTTAGTTGTGGCTCCCTTACTCTGATCTCTATGGCTTCTTTAATGACACAGTCCCAGTATTTGGAAGTCTGTGTCAGGACTTTGGTTTGGCCATAATCCATTCTGTGGAGTTCTGACAGGCAATGCTCAGTGATTGCCAACTTACTGGGCTGTTGCAGTCTAGTGTTACAGCAGCAAGTGAACATGTGACCAGTTTCCCTGTTTCTGAGATACTTGTCCCCACAAGCTAGACCAACACAACCTGATCATTGTCAGATTAACTGACATCATTGCATTTCCTCATTTATCATCCGCATCTTTTTCAGAATATTTCCCCCATTTGTCTCCATTTCACTTTTAGACCATATTCACCTGGTTATAAAATAAGATTATTTCCTGAATTCATCATTCAAAAAATACAAGGTCAAGGCAGATTAAGCTTTGGTTGCTGGGGTCAATGAGGGGTCACCTCATATTTGAAGATGAAGCTTTGGTAGTTGAGGTCATGGGCAGATTTAATTTGACAATTTCAGAAGCGTGGCATAGGGTGTGGTGGCACCAGTTTGGCCAAACGGAGAGGGGAATGGGTGTATTGGTGAGTGGGAAGAGACTTTCGTCCTGCTGCCAACAATGAGAATGCATCCTACATACCTTACTTTCTTTGAGTGTAACACATTTAAACTGCAATTCGTATGAATCTAAATGTTTTCCAATTGGTCTGATGCAGCCCACACGAATTCCTCTCCTGCACTAACTTCTTCATCTTAGACTAGCACTTGCTCCCTACATCCTCAATTATTTGTTGGATCTATTTCAACCTCTGTCTTCCCCTACAGTTTTTACCATCTACAGCTCCCTTTCGTACCATGGAGATTATTCCCTGGTGTCTTAACAGATGTCATATTATTCTGCCCATTCTTCTTGTCAATGTCTTCCATCTGTTCCTTTATTCACTGATGCTGTGGTGAATCTCCTCATTCCTTATACGTCTACCTAATTTTTCAACATCCTTCTATAGCCTTATATCTGAAACATTTCAATTCTGATCTGTTTCAGTTTTCCCGTTGTCCATGATTCACTACCATACAACACACTGCTCTGAATGTACAATTTCAGAAATTTCTTCCTCAAATTAAGGCCTATGTTTGATGCCAGTGGATTTCTCTTGGCCAGGAATGCCCTCTTTGCCTTGCTTCATCCATCATGGGCTGTTTTGCTTCCAAGCTGCAGAAGTCCTTAACTTGATGATCACCAATTTTGAGGTCAAGTTTCAGGCTATTCTCATTCTGCTTCCTATCGTTACTTTCATCTTTTCTTGGTTTACTCTCAATCTGTATTCTGTACTCATTAGACTGTTCATACCATTCAAAAGAACCTGTAATTCCTCTTCAGCTTCACTGAGAACAGCGATGTCATCAGTGAATCTTACCAATGGTAACCTTTCATGTTGAACTTCAACCCCACTCCTGAGCCTTTCTTGCTTTCCAGTCATTGCCTCTTCAATTTACAGATTGAACAGAATGGATGAAAGAATGCATCCCTCTCTTACAACTTTACCTTCATTGTAAGTCTTCCATATCTCTTGGTACTTGTATAAATTATATAATATCAGTCTTTCCCCCTCCCCCCCCCCCCCCCACACACCATCATCTAATAGAACCTCAATTTTCTTTTCCATTCTTCTATAAATTATTTTTGTCACCATCTTGGATACATGAGCTGTTATCTGACGGTGCAATAGTTTTCACACTTATCTGATTTTGTGAGCTTCAGAATTGGGTGGATGATATTGTCACATAGTGGAAGGTGTAAGTAGATGAATGGCGAACACTCACTTCACTTAACGAAGGTTTATTCAGCACTTGCACATACCAGAGCGCGGAGCGAACTGCCTCCGGCCAGAACACATACGGTATATATACAGCTACGGATCATTTCAGTACAATGATTCTTGTCATTTGTGGATACTTCTAGAATGTACTCGAACCGAATATAGAAATTAAAATTTTTCAGTTCAGGTGAGTTTTGAACTCATGACTTTCCATGCAACAATCTAGTATCATAACCACTACACTACGGCAGCTGTGCTAATCAGCTTCTTCTGCGAAGATATTTTCTTTGAAAGTGTGATAATATGTTGCCAGTCCCATATATTCTACACATCAACTTGGGTAGTCATTTGGTTGCCACTCTTCCCCCCACCCCCCACCACCTCCACACCCCACTCCCTATCTATCCCATCTACCTTCTTTGATTTTAAGTCTTACAAAGCTCTTTTAAACTCTACTTCTAATAGTGCACCCCTCTCTCATGACTACTGATTCCTCTTTCTTCTGTTATCATGTCATCAGACAACCTAGTTGGAAAGAGTACATTGTAGGCCTCTATGACGGGGAGGACTTGTCTGATGACACGATAAAAGTCCTCTCCTCTGTGTTTAACAGTGGAATTCCCATTGCACTCCTAATGTTGCCACCCTTGTTTTTTAATTACACTGAGGGCTGTTTCGAGTTTTCTACATGCCGAGTCAGTCCCTCCGACAATCATTTCTTCTTTGGTTTTTTGAAATTTTTCATGCAGCCATTTCACCTTATCTCCCTTGCACTTCTTATTTATTTCATTCCTAAGTGACTTGTGTATCTGTAATCCTGAATTTCCAGGAAAAAGTTTTGTACTTCCTTCTTACATCAGTCAATTGAAGTATTTCTTCTGTTATCCACGGTTTCGTGGCCGTTACCTTCCCTGTACCTGTATCTATCCATCCAACATCCGTGACTGTCCTTTTTAGAGATGTCCACTCCTCAAATGAACTGGCTACTCCAGCATTCATTGTCACACTACCAACATCCCTAGGAACTTCAAACACATCTCATCATTCCTCACTACTTCAGCATCTCACTTCCTTCTATATTTATTCTTCCGGATTCCTTCTACGTTACTTCTGACATTCCATGCTCCGACTCATAGAACATTATTCTGTCATTGGTTATACCATTTTTTCCTCACAGTCACCTACCCCTTGGCAGACCCTTCCCAGAGAACTGAAAGTAGGGGTAACCCAGAATCTTCTGCCAATGGAGAGGTCACCATGACACTTTTTCCAGTTACAGGCCACATGTCGCCTGAATACACATTATGTATGTCTTTAATGCGGTGGTCTCCATTGCCTTCTGCACCCTCATGTAGTTGATCATTCTTGTGCCTTTTAAGGGCTGTTTCCAATCCCACAGACAATAGAGTGCCCTGAACGTCTCTCTGTTTCTCTACCTTCTTTGACAAGGCCATTGGTAGTATGGGGTCCACATAAACTAAATTTATAAATGGACATATAATCAGCCATGCTATACATACCTACAGGAGACAAATTAATTCTAACAAAAGTACGTCTACACAGAACACTATGTATGACACACTACATGAAATACCAGGTTCAACAATGGTGATAAAGCAGCACTATTTTTATTCAAGTTTGGCAACAAATGAAGAAGCACATGATTAGCCCTAGGTGGTCAGATTTCCACCAGTTCAGCACTGCAGTTTTTGGTTTTGTTTTAGGATGGAAAAACAACTGAGATCTTAAGCCCCCATGTCATAACCTTAGAACAACGATAAATAAAAACCAAAGGTGACTGAACAGTAACCCCTATCACTGGAAGGAATGAGAGCTGAAACAAGAACTTCCCCTCGGAGAAAGGTCAACAAAATACACTGTAGAGAGGGTGGAGGCCCTAATCAACAATTAAATGTTCTTCACCATATTGCTAGAATGGGTAAAGAGTAAAACACTATCGAAAGCCCTGCACATCATTCGCTAAAAGGGCCAATAACTCAAGACGGTAACATATGCTGGAAGGTATTCAGTTAAAAAATGGGGATTCGGTCAGGTAATGATGAACCGTCAAAGGTTGACGACAATGAGCACACTGTAGTAGGGGATCACCACTTAAACGGCAATGGCTAAAAAGACAGTGTCGAATACACAATCTAGCTAAAATGATCTCCTCGCAACAAGAAGGCCAACAGGTCAGCCAAGCCATTGGGAGAGGTTTAATTCCCAAGAGCTTGTTTACGTGAAGAGAAGACCACTGGTGATGCCAAAGTGACACCATCTGCCGACAGATAGCAACATGGAGATTGTCCAAAGGAATGGAAGAGCTAGCAGGCCAAGGCAGGATGACTGCAGCCTTGGCAGCAACAGCAGCAGATGCCTCATTTCTCTTTAGATTGACGTGACCAGGAAACCACATGAACATGGTGGCCCCTTGATAGTGAGCAGGTGTAAGTTTTCTTGGTACCGCTGCACAAAGGGATGTACTGTATACAGTACACAGAGGCTCTGAAGGGCACAGAGAGAATCATAGCATATAACACCATCAAAAAGCCTGTTTTGTCTGATATGCTCGGTGGTCTGATAGAGGGTGAAGAGCTCTGCTGTAAAAACTGAGCAGTGTTCTGGAAGCCGATACCAAAAATGGTTGCTGCCAGTGACGAATGCACACCCGACACCACACTCAGTCTTAGAGACATCAGTGTACACGAAGATGCTATCGCTAAGTGGATGAAGGTCGAGAAACTTACAGCAATAGATCGAATTTGGAATAGTGTCTTTGGGAAGGGAATGAAGCCCAAGATGAACACATGACCCTTCACAAAGCCAAAACAGTGAAGGGTTCACACCCGGAACGTAGCACGTAGCATGAATTTAAGTTGCCAGAGCAGTAGCCGGAAGTGAACTCTGGAAAGTACATCTACATCTACATCTACATTTATACTCCGCAAGCCACCCAACGGTGTGTGGCGGAGGGCACTTTACGTGCCACTGTCATTACCTCATTTTCTGTTCCAGTCGTGTATGGTTCGCGGGAAGAACGACTGTTTGAAAGCCTCCGTGCGCGCTCGAATCTCTCTAATTTTACATTCATGATCTCCTCGGGAGGTATAAGTAGGGGGAAGCAATATATTCGATACCTCATCCAGAAACGCACCCTCTCGAAACCTGGCGAGCAAGCTACACCGCGATGCAGAGCGCCTCTCTTGCAGAGTCTGCCACTTGAGTTTGCTAAACATCTCCGTAACGCTATCGCGGTTACCAAATAACCCTGTGACAAAACGCGCCGCTCTTCTTTGGATCTTCTCTATCTCCTCCGTCAACCCGATCTGGTACGGATCCCACACTGTTGAGCAATACTCAAGTATAGGTCGAACGAGCGTCTCGTAAGCCACCTCCTTTGTTGATGGACTACATTTTCTAAGGACTCTCCCAATGAATCTCAACCTGGTACCCGCCTTACCAACAATTAATTTTATATGATCATTCCACTTCAAATCGTTCCGCACACATACTCCCAGATATTTTACAGAAGTAACAGCTACCAGTGTTTGTTCCGCTATCATATAATCATACAATAAAGGATCCTTCTTTCTATGTATTCGCAATACATTACATTTGTCTATGTTAAGGGTCAGTTGCCACTCCCTGCACCAAGTGCATATCCGCTCCAGATCTTCCTGCATTTCGCTACAATTTTCTAATCCTGAAACTTCTCTGTATACTACAGCATCATCCGCGAAAAGCCGCATGGAACTTCCGACACTATCTACTAGGTCATTTATATATATTGTGAAAAGCAATGGTCCCATAACACTCCCCTGTGGCACGCCAGAGGTTACTTAAACGTCTGTAGACGTCTCTCCATTGATAACAACATGCTGTGTTCTGTTTGCTAAAAACTCTTCAATCCAGCAAGACAGCTGGTCTGATATTCCGTAGGCTCTTACTTTGTTCATCAGGCGACAGTGCGGAACTGTATCGAACGCCTTCCGGAAGTCAAGGAAAATAGCATCTACCTGGGAGCCTGTATCTAATATTTTCTGGGTCTCATGAACAAATAAAGCGAGTTGGGTCTCACACGATCGCTGTTTCCGGAATCCATGTTGATTCCTACAGAGTAGATTCTGGGTTTCCAAAAATGACATGATACTCGAGCAAATAACGTGTTCTAAAATTCTACAACAGATCGATGTCAGGGATATAGGTACATAGTTTTGCGCATCTGCTCGACGACCCTTCCTGAAGACTGGGACTACCTGTGCTCTTTCCAATCACCTGGAACATTCCGTTCCTCTAGAGACTTGCGGTACACGGCTGTCACAAGGGGGGCAAGTTCTTTCGCGCAATCTGTGTAGAAACGAATTGGTATCCCGTCAGGTCCAGTGGACTTTCCTCTGTTGAGTGATTCCAGTTGCTTTTCTATTCCTTGGACACTTATTTTGACGTCAGCCATTTTTTCGTTTGTGCGAGGATTTAGAGAAGGAACTGCAGTGCGGTCTTCCTCTGTGAAACGGCTTTGGAAAAAGGTGTTTAGTATTTCAGCTTTACGCGTGTCATCCTCTGTTTCAATGCCATCATCATCCCGGAGTGTCTGTATATGCTGTTTCGAACCACTTACTGATTTAACGTAAGACCAGAACTTCCTAGGATTTTCTGTTAAGTCGGTAACAGGGTGTGCCCCATACTGGCAGTCAAGGGAGTCACGGAAAAAGGTGGCATAGGATGGGTGGATGGGCATGAAGGACAAATGGCATGTGTATCCACTGAGGACAACATCATGCTGGTATGACAGTGGTAGTTTGGCAGCTTCTGCATAATGACTCCCAACCAGGCTAGTGTAAGAGGTGCCAGTGGCCAAACAGATTCCAAAATGGCGGATTGTATTAAGGCAGCACAAGATGGATGGTCATGCAGATGAATAAACCAAACATCCTACTCTAGTTTTGAATGGACAAGGGATCAGTATAAACAGAGGAGTGTGGAACAATCTGCACCTCAAAAAGTCCCGCTTAGGACATGGAGGACACTGAAGGACTGGGTACAGCGTGCAGCGAGGTAAGACACATGGGAGGAGCAAGGAAGTTTCCTATTAAGCATGAGCCCCAGGAATGTTGGTAGTTTCAGCAAATGGAACAGCAACAGGTCCAAGTTATAAAGACAGTGGAAGAAAGGCATTGCGTCATCAGAAATTCATACAAACGGTTTTGTTAGTGGAAAAATGAAACCCATTGTTGATAACCCATGAGCAAAAATGATTAAGACATTGCCGAAGATGCTACTCAAGGAGACAGGTCTGTGGAGAACTGCAATAGACCACAAAGTCATTGACGAAAAGGGAGCCAGAGATTCAGTTTGATTATGCTGTAAGAAAAGTAACCTGATAATGGATGCAAACCATAGGCTAACTGCTAACAAATGTGGATCTACATATATAATCTGCAAACCACCATGAGATGCATGGCAGAGGATATATCTCATTGTACCAGTTATTAGGGTCCATTCACGTATGGAGCACAGGAAGAATGACTGTTTAGACACCTCTGTGTTTGCAGTAATTATTCTAATCTTATCCTCATGATCCCCATGCGAGCGAAACATAGTAGGTTTAGTACATTCTTAGAGTAATCATTTAAATCCGGTTCTTGAAACTTTTTTAATAGGGTTTATCACGATAGTTTACATCTATCTTCAAGAGTCTTCCAGTTCAGTTCCTTCAGTATCTCTGTGACACTCTCCCACAGAGTAAACAATCTATGTACCGCTCTGAAATCTTATGAAGATCTGTCTGAATATTTATGCAGCTTCTTTCAGGTAGTGCTTCATTACACGTAACTGCGACAGTTCCAAAAAGCCTGATTTCACTATTAACGTGTCTGCAAGATCATTAATACACAACATGAACAGCAAGGGTCCCAATACACTTCCCTGGGGCACATCCATAGTTACTTCTACATCTGACAATAACACACTATCAAACATGACATGCTGTATCCTCCCTACCAAATAGTCCTCAATGCAGTGACAAATTTCACTTGTTACCCCATGTGATCATACTATTGACAATAAGCATAGGTGTAGCACCAAGTCAAATGCTTCACAAGCTGCGACATCGTCGCGAAAAAACAGTGACCCGTATATGTAATAAGTTTCCTTTAATTTACGTCTATGGTCACAAACTTTTTGTTAACAGATTACCGGTTTCGGTCCTTATTGATCATCATCAGATCTGCAGCAAAAATGGGAAAAACATAAACACGCTCGCGAAGTGAATGCACCTTAAGAACAATACATAGACCATAATGAAATGTAGTACTGACAAAATCCACATTTAAATATGAAGAGGCATACCTGTTTCATAAAAACAAAGTCCTAATGTATTGCAGCCATAGTGGCACTGTCAAATGTTAAATGCGGAATCAGCACCACCATTGTCAAATACATATAAATAACATCACATGCACGAGTCATGTTGTCAGTAGTACTATTATTTAAAACAAGCTGCTGTACATTAGCCACAAGATGTTTGTGTTGTAAGTTCACCAGATGTCGCTAATGTCGGCATACACTAGTTTTCAATAATTAATTGAAACAGCGAAAGTAAAAGGGGATACAATAGTTGAAGTCTGTAATAAGCTTATAATGCATAAAAGGCATTACAGTAATAAAAAGCAATAAAAAGAAGAACATGACAAAAGTAATATTGTTAAAAAGTAGAACAGTTAAAAAATAGAGCTTGGCGTGTGCTCTAGTGCCAATATTCTAGATAATGACATAAATATTAAACACCATTGATAGTGTACCAGGTAATATTAAACAACCATAAAACAAATCGCTAAAGGAGCCACAAATGAAAGAAAACATAATGCTGCAGATAATCTGCACCCTCTGTTAGCACTAATGCCAGAATTCTGCACAGGCGGGAAGTGGTTGGAGGAACGTGACCGGCAGAGGGCCCCTCTTACCCTGCAGTACTCCATTGCAAGAAAAGAATAATAAAATTCCGTAACAGTGAATGATCCACATTATCTGATTAATGTAGTCAATGAAATTAAATGCTTTTCAGAAATCAAGAATGCTGCATCTACCTGCATGCCTTGATGCAAATTTTTCAGTAAGTCAAGTGAGAAAAGTACGAGTTGGTTTTCACATGATTGATGTTTTCAAAATCCATGGTGGTTGGCACTGACATCATTCTGTTCAAGATACCTCATTATGTTTGAGCTCAGAATATGTTCCAAGATTCTACAACAAACTGATGTCTTGACATATTGGATGGTAGTTTTGTGGATCACTTCTACTACCTTTCTTGTAGAAGGGTGTGACCTGTGCCTCTTTCAAAGAAGTGGGCATGGTTTTTTGTTTGAGGGATCTATGACAGATTATAGTTAGAAGAGGGACTAACTCAACCACAAATTCAGCATAGAATCTGGCCGGGATTCCATCGGGACCTGGAGCTCTGTTCAGTTTTAACGATTTCAGCTGTTTCTCAACACCACTGACACTAACACTTGTTTCATTCATTCTTTACATTGATACAAGGATTAAACTGGTGCAATTCTCCTGGATTTTCCTTTGTAACGGAACTTTTGAAAATGGAGTTAAGCATTTCGGTTTTTGCTTAGCTACCCTCAATTTCAGTTTCTGTCTCATTCACTGGGGACTGGCCATTAACTTTGGTGCCACTAACAACGAGAATTTCTTTGGGTACTGTGAAAGATCACTTGACAATATTCTGCTATGGTAGTCGCTGAAGACATCATGCAATGCTCTCTTGACAGCCAAATGTTTTTCTTTCAGCATCTCTCTATCTATAGCCCTACACTTTTTTTACACCTATTTCACAGTAATTTCTGTTTCTTTATAAGTTTCTTTACAGTGGCTGTATACCTTGGAGGTTCCCTCCCATTATTAACTGTTCACTGGGTGCATATCTATCCAGTGCATGGTCGACTACTCTTTTGAACTTGAGCCGGAGTTCTACTACATGCACCTGTCCTGTGCTGAAAGTTTCAACTTCGTCTCTGAGATATGACAATACTGATTTTTTATCTAGTTTACAGAACATATATATCTCTCTATCTATAGCCCTACACTTTTTTTACACCTATTTCACAGTAATTTCTGTTTCTTTATAAGTTTCTTTACAGTGGCTGTATACCTTGGAGGTTCCCTCCCATTATTAACTGTTCACTGGGTGCATATCTATCCAGTGCATGGTCGACTACTCTTTTGAACTTGAGCCGGAGTTCTACTACATGCACCTGTCCTGTGCTGAAAGTTTCAACTTCGTCTCTGAGATATGACAATACTGATTTTTTATCTAGTTTACAGAACATATATATCTTCTGCTCGATTTAGCTGTCCTTTGTTGCCACAACCACATCATGCTCATTGATACCAGTTTCAGTGTGGACATCTTCAAAGAAGTCAGGTCTATTTGTTGCCATTAGATCCAATATGTTTCCATCATCTGTAACATTCCTAACTATCCGCTCTAAGTAGTTCAGAGAAGGCATTTAGTGAAGTTCTGCAGGATGTCTCATCACATCCACAACTAACAAAACTGTATTTTTTCAGATTAATTGTAGGATGATTAAAGTCTCCACCTATGATTACAGTATGGCTGAAATTTATATACTAGTGAACTGAAGTTTTCTCGAAAGTTTTCAGTTACATCAGGAGAAGAGTCTGCTGGGCGATAGAAGGATCCAATTATCATTTTATGCCCACCTCTAATATTGAGTCTTGCCCAAATAATCCCACATGCAGGTTTAATTTCTACCTCGGTGGATTTGAGTTTCTTGTCTATTGCGAAAAATACACCACTTCCATTTCCCATTTGCCTATCCTTTCAATATAAACTTACAGTTTCCACTACAATCTCACTGTTATCAATTTCATCACCCACAACACAATCAGGTAGCATTAAATTTGTGTTGTGCAGTGGTCATAATGTTTAAGCTCATCAATGTGTGTAAAATAATGTTTATCATTTACATCTTAGGTATATCAGTGTAAAAGCAACAACTGAATAAGCACCAAAAAAATTATATAAAATAATAAATCTTGCAAAACTACACAAATCATGAGCAGATATGATATAAAGCCTTACACACATACACATACAAACACACAAACTATTTATGTTACCACTGAGTGAAATTCTTTGGGTTAGGAAGCACTTTTTAAACAGTATGTCACACTTCACCGCCCAGAATTTTGCTGTATAGTTAACAGTTGTCTTTAATCGCACCTATATAAGCTGAAATGTATGGGATTCCTATGACAAGAATTGTTTGTGGATTCATTGTATTTTAATGAAAAGAAATTGCATAAGAGCTATCACCAATTTATCATGTATAGTGTTAATTCTGAAGCATTAACTGTCAGAAGATAAATTCATTATATTATCGTCCGAGTAATACAGCATTCAGATTCTGAACAGAATTATTACATGTGTAATTCAGTGATCAACACTATTACATGTGTAATTAAATGGTCAATAGGACTGTTGAAGGCACAGCTAGCCTTTAACTGAACTTACGTATCTGTAGGTGAGTTAGATCTTGTGGATGGTACAGAACTGTCTGTTGAGGCAGCTGTAGTTTGTCCATTACCCATCGTTGAACTGTACATATCCAAATCAAGACCATGAGTCCTCAAAACATGTTGCAGTAATTGTTCTTGTACACTATTTTCTTGTGCTTTCTGCAAATACAAAAATAATTAAATGGTAGGAGGTACAGTATGATTAATTAACATTTTTAATTTACATTTTTTTTTTCAAAAAAGTTATTAAAATTTTAATTATTTATTGCACATCACAGATATAGTGTACAATAACGATCAACACTACACTGAAAGAACAAAGATGATTGATTGGTTGATCATGTTCACATGCTCGTAAATTGTTTCTTCAAAATGAACAAGATTCCCCAAAAGGGGCATACTTTTTATTCCATATATTGCCTGCAAGTGTATAGGCCATTGTACTCTTTTCTCAACTGCAAAATAACTGCAGTAACTCTGTCAATAGGATAGTCCAGTACCTCTCTCTCTCTCAGTTCTGTACAGGTTGATTAAATGATTTACTTATTTATTTGCGGGAACAATTACAGAATCTCAATATACCCGACTTACTTATAAATAATTTGATGCAAATGATAATTATCTGCTTCTGTGATAATGTTATAAGATCACTTATTAATAAGATTCTCCTTTAAACCCAGATCAAAGGAGCTTTCCTTAAACTTTTTAGATAGTTGGGCAGGCTTTTATACAATCTGATTCCTAAGTGACAAATGCTGCTATCTACACCTTTTACATTATGTCTTGGCAGCAAGTAATCACAACTTCCCTGTGTTAGAAACATGTACACTTTTGGTTAAATTATTGTATTACTTACATTCTAAAATTAGGTGTGCTGCCTTAGAAATGTCTATTGATAGCAGCATATGTAATTTTTTACTCTCTGGCATCTCTATACATGACTCATTATATCCAAGACAGCACAGAACTTATTTTTAAAATAATAATAATAATAAAGATTAATGCATGATTTGTAAGCTGGCTGCAGTTCGTCCCCATGCTTCAATTTCACGCAATGCTCTCACACCGCTGAATTGACCATAAAGGACCAGATAATACAATTAGTTTGATGTGACAGCCTTGTCTGCCCTGTCTCACACCATATGACTTCCAAGGAAATTGTAGCTGATCTACTTGGCTTGAGAACTAAGACAGATGTAGCCATCAGATGCATTACTCTTATCATGCTGGTGAACATGTGATGAAAGATCTCATACTAATTTTACACACGCCATGAAATAAATGGTGCATTTAACACTTGTGAGATAATCAGAGCTGCTTTTTCGTTTTCTGTATCATTTATCATTAACACATATATTACAGACATTACAGTTTACAGAGAGTAAGGTGGTTAGGACAAGGAACAAAGTTGCTATCAATACAATAGTTTTGCATGGTAGGCATGAACAACAGTGATTATATACTGTGGGAGTTGTTTAACAAATTTATCACAGAACTTGTGATAGAATTTGAGACAATACGCAAATAAATAGCATACCTGATGACACATCTGATGATGCAGTGCAGATGGTTCAACATCACACTAGTCAACACTCCTAAAAGATCTCTGCCCATGAATATAATTCTTGTAGTATTCTATTACACAGCTGCAGTTGGTACATTCCAATGAACAATAAGAAAACAACATTTCATATGAGATATCAAACAAAAACTAAGTGCTTAGCAGTTGTTCTAGATTTGATAATCAAGTCATCTACAGTATGTTCTCACGCAAGTAGATTTGTCTAGGAACATGGACTTCATAAGACAAAAAAAGTAGATAAAGTGTTCATTAACAACAGATTTCAGAACAGTATTAAGGTTGCTAATCAGATCACTTTCTGATCACTGGTATGACAGACATCGAACTACAAACTAAGTTTGGGTACGGTGACAGAAGACCGTCAGGTACAAAAATGAGGAAATTAAAAGAAAATGAAATAAGGTTTAAGTTCCAATAGCAAAAAAGTAGATAGTTTGATAACTTCAAAGAATCAGATGAAATGGTAGGTGGATGATATCCGCAAAGGCAACTATTAGAGAATAATGAAAACAGAAAGGAAAATGATGTATTAATGGTTGACCAGATGCAGTTGAAATCAGAAGGAAGATGAGAGAAATGGCTACTGGATGTTATAAGCAAGGAGGTGGAGGGTAGGAAAGTTTCACTGAAGCCAGAAGAGAAACGACAAGTTTAACATTTGATACAACGAATATATTGCATTATTAAGGAACAAACCTCTTTCAGTTGGGCTTCCATCTCCTTCAGACAGAGTTCTTTCTGTGCTGCGGCATAACCTTGATTTATTGTCAGATTATATAACTTTTGTATTATATATTGTGCTTCTTCAACATTGTTCACACTCTGCATTAATGGTGCTATGTCCTGAAAAGAAAATAGTGTATCTGAAATATATTTTGTTAAGTACTAAAACATTTACTAACAATTCCAATTTGTGAATTTTGAGATTATTTATTTTTATTCTCATTCACGAAATAGATATGATCTTGCCTTCTGCCAGAATAAAACCAACAATATAAAATATCCCTAGAAAAATACACAAAAAGGTTGAATCAGAAAGCAATATTCATTAAAGGAGACTGAAGAAACTTCTATAAATTATTAAAGTCACCTTCATTAAAGGATGAAAAGAAGTACACAACACACAAGACCACTGATGTACCAAATCAAACTGTTCTCTGAAGGTTTACAAACCCAATACTCCAAATAACCAACAGAAGTAGCCAATCACAACGAAGAAGAACTACTTCACTATTAACACTGAAATTCATTGTCAATATGAAAGCCAATGAATAGGCTGACTCACAACTGGCTTCTGACCTGAGATATTTGTCAGAAAATGGTTCAAATGGCCATGAGCACTATGTGACTTAACTTCTGAGGTCATCAGTCCCCTAGAACTTAGAACTACTTAAACCTAACTAACCTAAGGACATCACACACAGCCATGCCCGAGGCAGGATTCGAACCTGCGACCGTAGCGGTCGCGCGGTTCCAGACTGTAGCGCCTAGATAGTATTGGTATTATGAACAGATGACATAATTATTTATTGGAAGAAGAAGGATACACCTGAATTACACATCTACACAGTGTCAAATACAATCCAATATGACTGACAATGAAACTCCGTTTTCACCACACCAAAAAAAATAAACATTTTTTTTAATATGGTGGACACCCTCCAACAAAAGTAAAACCATTGACAACCATTTCAATCACCCAATGCCGCAAGCTTTCAAGGTTTGGATACATTTTGGATATGGAGGACTTAAATTTTTTGGGACATACTGTAACGTTCCTTGGCAAACTCACGATATTAATGAACAAAAGTTTATTTGTTGTATATACCGTAATTACTGAATTTTGTATAAAAGACATTTGTTATTATCGTAATATTTTTTGTAGTAATATTCTCTCTGTATTTAGGATAGTAATTTTTCTATATTTATTATGTCATTGTGAAATGTGTCAGTATCGGTGATAACAGAGATGTGAAATTTAGCCAGAGGACAGTAATATTGTCAAATTACAAAGAAATGTTAATAGTCAGCAGTAGTATAAAAGAACCATGTACAGCGTATTCTTTGGTCTTCTCTGTGTAGAGCTGAATGCGAGAGGAAGCAGTGTCGAACTGATTTATGAATGGGTAGACTTCTTTTGTCTCTGTCTAGACTTAGCCGCCATTAGAGGAGGCGTTACAAATTAATGTGAGTTCAATTATTGTTTGATCTAAATATATCAGAATTTATCAGAAGTGTGTAGTATTATTAATGTAAATTAGCTTGCCCATGTCATCTATAAAATTTCTTTAAAGAATTTTCAGCATTTTTAGCGGTGTTGCTGGACTGTGCCGCGATCGATCGATTTGCAGCGGCGGCACATTTAAAAAATTGTTCCGCTAAAGAAAAAATCAACCAAACCCGTAAATCGGGAACAGATAGATAAAAATTAACAGTGAATTAAGAAATTGTTGTTCTTTTACAGTGATCCTGAGACTGATGAATTTTTAAACTAACTATACGTTTGTGCATTCGTAGGCGGATAGTTAATGTTAGTTAACATCGAAATTTAACAATTTTGGTTCTTTCAAATAACTTAAATGTATAGCGAAGTAGGTTTGATCAGTGATAATTAAATGTCGGCTTGGCAATAATTAACCATTTTCTGCTAATAGAGGTAATCTTGTGTTCTATAGCTAACGCCGGGATAGAATTCAGTAAATATTTAACAAAAAAAAACCACTGCATTTAGAAAATGTGTGCCAAGGCCGGATTATGTAAAGGATTTAATTCTCAACTAAATATGCTTAATCAGTTGATATGAGTTCACTTAATTCTTAAATGTACGTAATTCTGTTGAAAGAGAATTTTTTATTACCACACGTAAATAAGAGAGAGGTTCTACAACAAAGTTCGTACTTACAGAAAACAGTAAAGAGAGAGGAAAATTAAGTAACCAAAAGCAATAATAGTTAATAATTAATCTTTAACGAAAATAAAACAGCGATTTCGTTAAAATACATAGAAATCCTTCAGAGAAAACAACACACAATTGTGAAAAAACTAAATTAAAAAAAAAAGAATAAAGTAAATTAAGCAAACACACAGAAAAAGTAACAGCCATAACAAAGAATCAGGAAAACAGAAACATGATAAACAGAGATAATGCAACAGAAGATGAAGACTTTAAAAGAAACTATACACAGCTCTTACATGGAAGGAAAAAAAAAGAACAACAAACAGTACACTGCACAGTCAACACACTACAGTGTAAGGTATCTTTGCCTTACAATTTTTGGGTAACCGAGTAGTGGCTAGTATACCAAACTGGTGTTGTGGCTGGAGTGCCGAGATGTAAGGAAATAGTTTGAAAGTTTATGAATGGCCTGAGAGCGAAAGTTTTTATATTTACATTCTGAAAAAAGGGCAAGTTTCAGTATAATAGATAGTGTTTTAGATAGAATTTCTGTGTGTGAAGAATTATTTCTTTCTTTCTGATTATCAATGAGCTGTACAACTTAGTGCTCATCTGCCCTGTATTCATTCCTCCCCATGAGCACTATGTGACTTAACTTCTGAGGTCATCAGTCCCCTAGAACCCAACAAAACATCCAGAGACAAATTTGATACTGTTGGGTACTATCAGTTAAAATGTGGTTTATGACATTCTGACTGGACAGACACAAAATTTAGAAATTATAAAAATATGTATTCTGAGCACTTCAGGGCACTAAAAAGTGATAGTAGGCACTCCAGCTTATCACATCACCACAGAGGATGACTGCTCCATTGTGTAGGTACAAAAAACTAACAATGTGATAAAATTTTCACATGCAGTGAAAGAATTGATAAATGATTACACAACTACACAATAATATGTCATGAATCACTGTTTCCTACATTTTATTAACTACAAACATACACGTTCAGAAAAAAAAAGTGAAGTTCAAGCATGGTCTCTTATTCAGAATCCTCCTACCCATTCCTTCTATCTCTGTGCTGCTTTTTTAACGTACATGCTCACACACTATCACAAATCACTGTTACACTTGCTTGGTACACACTCTGATCAATGTTCAAAACTAGTGCTTTATTAGAAAAAAAAAAAAATAATATTCGTAATGTCAGCAGCAGCTGTAGTAGTAGTAGTAGTAGTAGTAGTAGTAGTGGTAGTGGTAGTGGTAGTGTTCTAACATATCTCATCAGGTGTATTGCCTGATGTCTGTCTGTATTTATTTTATCAAAGTCCAGGATAGTATAACAACAATATGTGAAGGACAGATTGCTACTCACCATACACAGGAGGTGCTGAGTCACAGACAGGCACAAAGAAAAAGAATACTGGAAACATTTAGGCTTTCAGCCAAACACATTCCTCAGAAGGAGAATTCTCACACATTCAAACAACTACTACTCTCACACACATCTGCTGTCTTCAGGTGCTACGGCCCGGCTGTGACATGAGTAGCAGTATGCTGGTTAGGTGTTGGTGTTAAGGAAGAGGCATGCAGTGGGTATGGGGGGGAGGGTTAGCAGGGTAGGGGTGGGGGGACAGTGTCAGGGGTTGAGGATATTTATTTTGTTGTTATTACCTTAGCATCCTCAATTTGCATCACATTTTGTTGCGACTCTTGGATAACTTCTTGTATGTATGAAATTGTTGCATTAATATTTTGTATTTGTTCATCTAGATCCATCAGTGCCAGAGTGTTCCCTCTTTCTTCCTCAAATCTTCTTCTGCGTTTTAAATCTTCAAGTGAATGACAGAGTGATTCTCTCTCTTGCAGATTTCTGTAATTTATACATAAAAAACTACATATTTGTGCAACTGTGTATAGAAATTAATTATGGTCAGAATGGATCAGTGTTGAAATCTTTTTAGAGACTAAAAATATGTTTCAATTCAAAGACAGTTTGTATCTTTTTATGTAGGATGTTGTGATACAACTTGCTTCTAAATCATGCAGCGAATTTTTGGAACTTCAGTATCATCCTACAGAAGATCAAACTCCAAGCAGTAAACCTGAGACAATTAGAGTATTTAAAGAACTCAAGCTGCTGCAGGTAGAAATAGGTCATTTGTCTAGATTAAGGCCAAACTTGCACAATCAGGCAAAATATTTAGAAGACACTGTACATTTACAAGTTTTTATCTATGCCTCCAAACACTTCAGTGGTTCATTTATTGTACAAACAAACTGAAGAAATTTGGGGCATCCTGGCTGTGTAGTCAGCATCAATCAGAGGGTTAAAATAAGGCTACGATGATTACTGTGTTGTGTCAAAGGGAGTATCAGCATACATTTATTTTAAGCCTAGTTTGAGGCTCAGTAATTTGATACAAAATTTATGGCAAATACTTAAATAGAAAATACTGGCAAGTAATATTGGAGGACCACGAAACATTTGGACCAATTACACATTTGAGTACAATTTCACATACATTACTGTGAATACATCTCACATTAATGTGAAGATCTTAATACTTTCCAACAGGTATGACAAGCAATGAGCAAACTGTGTGACTGAATGAACATAAAGGGGTCAGAAAATTGATCTAGATAATGGAATGATAGGAAGGGCTGTAATTAATGCAGCATCTGTCCACATCAACTCAAACTTCTGCTCCTGTATGTTCCTGGTAAGTGGCTAAATGCAAGATCAGCCACCAAAAGCATTCTGTGTAACTAAGGCACTGTGTTCAATCCCTCAGATTTGTAGATTTTTTGCAAAGCCTTTTTAGGGAATATCTTCTGAAGACATACAAATGGAAATAAGTAACAGACAATCAACTGCATAGCAAAACATTTCACCTTGTACAGGAGAGGGTTAACTAACCATAATAACCACTTTTGTGTTATAAATTGTTGAACCATATGAAGATTCCTAAAGGGAAATGAAGAATTTCTTCTGTCAATATTAGACAGTGAAAAGTCAAATGATGCATCTATATAAGTGTTATGCTTATCAAGACATGTCACTAGACAAGTCACAAAAATTAGAGGCTCTCCTTTAAGGTTAGAAGCCAGTACTATACTACTGTGGAAAAGAAAAGAAATTGTGACTGTACACAAAGAGCAAATTCAAATCTCAAGCTCCATATCTGAACAAATCTTGTTCTTTAAATTATGCACCCATATTACTGAAGTTTGGAACAAACAAGCTAGTACTCTTAAATGTAGGCAGGCATCTCAGTTGCACCTATTAAACTCTGTTAAGGAACTAGAGGGTGTAACAATAAGATTATGTAAAAACAAATAGAACATGCAGTTTCTAATATCTAGGACTGTCTTGTTCAACACAGTAACATTTCTAAGCACAACAGAGATTAATAGAGCAACAGACATTGGCAACTTTGTTGCATATATAACTGTCTGCATGAATTGCACAATGTCAGTACATAACGATTAATGAAGAGTAAAACATTCTGCACAACTAGTTTTATATAAAAAAGGGAAATACTGCAAAAGATGAACAAAGGTACTGACGCACTCATTCAAAATAGAGACAGAAAATGTGCAAATTGGACTATGGGAAACGCTGTACCACCCAGATATTGTAGATGCAAAATTCAGTTCTTTCTTAAATATACAAGTATTCGAACAGCACTTTAAATTCAGTTTTCCATTAATGCAGGCAAAAGTCAATTCAAGCAAAAGTGGAAATAAAAGTCTGTTATCATCTAGACTCAATCACTTGTTTCCCAGGAAGAAAGAATTTAATTTAATCAAAAAATAAAATGGGATCTTTATTAGCCTTTAAATATACCTAGAGGTAGAGTAGTAACTAGAGGTTGTAGTTTATTGTGTAGCTTCAAGCTATTTATAACTCCAGTGTGGTAGTGACAGTCTTGGAAACACTATGTCTAACTATTGGATACTATTACAGAAAAAATAGTATATGATGGTATTGAAGATTAACTGTTACATTTACTTAGTTCTTATCTAAACAAAAGGCAACAGTTAGTACACATCGATAAGAAGAACTGAGAATTCACGAAAATAATGAGGCATTCCACAGGACACTGTTCTCGGGCTCTTCCTGCTTACTGTGTGCGTTAATAAAGTCTTGCATCATATGACCTATGATAATGACACATGGGGTAAAAAACAAAAAGGGATCTCTTGTTGGCAAAGTCAATTGTTCACTGATATCATAAAAAGTGTTTTGCCTCAAAATTATCAGTGTTTATTTTTTATTTTATTATTTTTTTTCTCAATTTAATACACTTTACATCATCCTATACAAACTACAATCAATAATAAAACAATTTTGAATAGATAAAATAGTCAAGTTCATCATTAACGTAGTGCATGTTGAGCCTTGAGATATGTACCTCTTTTTGTTTATGGAAAAATAATATGAGCCGACTAGAGATCCTTTTTAAGTAATGGACTATGCTAATAAGCTTCACTTTGAAAACTACTCTCTCCTGAATGCTACTGTTACTGGTTTCTCTCAACAAAAGAAAGTTTCCTGATAACATTATGTCTGCCCCAATTACAGGTCCCTTTTCCTTCGTGGATTTACAAGCCAGTAATATTGCTGATATTCAGACTCCAGTTCTGCACTTTTTTTAATTACTTATTATGAATGGTTATTTATTTTAAACATTTATCATGCTGTATGTAGCTTTTGCAAACAAATATTTGTAAGCATGCAAACTGTAAACTGATTAGTCGAACAACACAACTGATTGCATTTGTTTCTCACTTGTCTGCTGATTGTCTAGTTAAAATTAAAAGTGATTACAAAGTTTAATGTGTGTACTTATGATTGACTGATGTGTGTCTACTAGAAATGAGTGAAGATAATGTTCTAGATATATTAAATATGACAGGTTTCAATGATTACAATATACGATAATGATAATAACATCAGTGATGAAGATTATAAAGTGTACGCAGATTATTTTTCGGAAAGATGTTTTTGCAGTGATGAATCAAAGGCAGATGAAGACCTGCCTGAATAACAAGAATCAATTAACCTTTCAGAATTTCTTTGTCAAAAAACATTCCAAATGTGGATGACCTTTCAGCAAGTAACTCCAACAATCTTGTTTTTTAGATGATGATATAGCTGAAATATAAGGAACTCTTAATGTTCAAGAGGTAATTGATGAAATGATGGTGGTAATAATCTGGTCACAATTGATAACTGTGCCGATTTAGTTGACAGTTTTGATGTTGAAAATGATCATAGCCTTATGCCAAATTTTCTAGAAAATGGCTGTGGATATAAAGAAAATTGTTGACAATTACTTTCTGCTAATGACTTTTTGATAATGTACTACGAATGCTCTGAAATCTATTATTGCTAAGACAATGTTAATACAAACATTGAAAAAGTTTTTCCGTAACCCCGGTTCCCAGAACTCATGAAGATAGACGTTGACTGTAGATACTGTATCACAGACACAGTCCCTTTGACTGTTCATAGAGGTCACTAAACTCACTCAAATATGTAAACAACCATGCATGAGCAGCACCTATTAGATGGAGGGGATCTGACAGCTGATCAGTTCCAGTCATTCCACCAGGAAGGAGGTACATGGCTCACATCGTCTGTAGTTCAACCATGCCTAAGACAGTCAATACCATCGTTTGATCGCGTCCGCATTGTTACTTTGTACCAGTAAGGGCTCTCAACAAGGAAGTGGCCAAATGTCTCAGAGTGAAATAAAGCAATGTTGTTCAGACATGGAGGAGAAGCCTCGCTCAGACCGCCCAAGGACAACTACTGCAGTGGATGACCACTACCTATGGATTATGGCTCTGAGGAACCCTGACAGGAGCCCCACCATGTCGCATAATGCTTTTTATGCAGCCACAGGACGTCATGATACAACTCAACAGGCTGCCTGATGCGAAACTTCACTCCCGAAGTCCATGGCGAGGTCCATCTTTGCAACCATGACAACATGCAGCGCAATACAGATGGGCCCAACAACATGCCGAATGGACTGCTCAGGATTGGCATCACATTCTCTTCACTGATGAGTGTCGCAATTTGCCTTCAACCAGACAATCGTCGGAGATGTGTTTGGAGGCAACCTGGTCAGGCTGAACGCCTTAAACACATTGTCCTTTTTTCCCCCTAAGGCAAGTCTTTCCGCTCCCGGGATTGGAATGACTCCTTACCCTCTCACTTAAAACCCACATCCTTTCGTCTTTCATATATATTCAGAGCAGTATATGTCTCCTCTTTGTCGGACTTTGTTGACTGCACTGAAAAATCAATACCAACAACTAATGCTAATTGCACCTTGAAGGTTGGAACTGAAAATGATGAGTTTCTTGTAAAAATACATGACCGGTTAAATTTTTTCACAACAATGGTGCTAAGAAAGTGTGACACAGTACTTTGAGTTCAATGTAGAGAACCAAGGTAAAGTGTATTGCAAAATCAACACTGCAGGGAACGTGTTCATGTAGCAGATATTCCTATTAGATGATGGACCTCACAGATTTCCCAATGAAATGACTCTGGAACGAATGACAAGGAAACATCAAGACTACATCTTCAATTCATCACACCATAATGCAAACATGAGTTCAAAAATGTTTTATGTTCACAAGTTGAATTTGAACCTGTTGCTGAAACTAACAGTAATGCAGCTGCCAATCGCAAGCCTAATTATCCTTAAGCGCTTCCTGGACCCTCAAAGTAGTATCGAAAAAGCTCCATTTAAGGTGCCAAATTGAATAGTTGTGGAACACTATTAAACACTGTTTAAAAGAGGTCATTTGAAGCTATATTTTGGTATTAAATTAATTTCTTAAATGTAAAATATAAAGGCTCTCTATTACTTTGAACTTTTGAATGCATTTTTCTCAGTATGACCATTTTCATTTAATAACATATAATAACCATGGACCTTGCTGTTGGTGGGGAGGCTTGCGTGCCTCAACGATACAGATAGCCGTATCGTAGGTGCAACCACAACGGAGGGGTATCTGTTGAGAGGCCAGACAAACGTGTGGTTCCTGAAGAGGGGCAGCAGCCTTTTCAGTAGTTTCAGGGGCAACAGTCTGGATGATTGACTGATCTGGCCTTGTAACACTAACCAAAACGGCCTTGCTGTTGTGGCACTGCGAACGGCTGAAAGCAAGGGGAAACTACAGCCGTAATTTTTCCCGAGGGCATGCAGCTTTACTGTATGGTTAAATGATGATGGCGTCTTCTTGGGTAAAATATTCCAGAGGTAAAATAGTCCCCCATTCGGATCTCCGGGCGGGGACTACTCAGGAGGACGTCATTATCAGGAGAAAGAAAACTGGCGTTCTACGGATCAGAGTGTGGAATGTCAGATCCCTTAATCGGGCAGGTAGGTTAGAAAATTTAAAAAGGGAAATGGGTAGGTTAAAGTTAGATATAGTGGGAATTAGTGAAGTTCGGTGGCAGGAAGAACAAGACTTCTGGTACAGTGAATACAGGGTTGTAAATACAAAATCAAATAGGGGTAATGCAAAAGTAGCTTTAATAATGAATAAAAAAAAATAGGAGTGCGGGTAAGCTACTACAAACAGCATAGTGAACATATTATTGTGGCCAAGATAGACACAAAGCCCATGCCTACTACATTAGTACAAGTTTACATGCCAACTAGCTCTGCAGTTGACGAAGAAATTGAAGAAATGTATGATGAGATAAAAGAAATTATTCAGGTAGTGAAGGGAGACGAAAATTTAATAGTCATGGGTGACTGGAATTCGAAAGTAGGAAAAGGGAGAGAAGGAAACATAGTAGGTGAATATGGACTGGGGCTACGAAATGAAAGAGGTAGCCGTCTGGTAGAATTTTGCACAGAGCATAACTTAATCATTGTTAACGCTTGGTTCAAGAATCATAAAAGAAGGTTGTATACATGGAAGAATCCTGGAGATACTAGAAGGTATCAGATAGATTATATAATGGTAAGACAGAGATTTAGGAACCAGGTTTTAAATTGTAAGACATTTCCAGGGGCAGATGTGGACTCTGACCATAATCTATTGGTTATGAACTGCAGATTAAAACTGAAGAAACAGCAAAATGGTGCGAATTTAAGGAGATGGGACCAGAATAAACTGACTAAACCAGAGGTTGTACACAGAGTTTCAGGGACAGCATAAGGGAACAGTTGACAGGAATGGGGGAAAGAAATACAGTAGAAGATGAATTGGTAGCTCTCAGGGATGAAGTAGTGAAGGCAGCAGAGGATCAAGTAGGTAAAAAGATGAGGGCTAGTAGAAATCCTTGGGTAACAGAAGAAATACTGAATTTAATTGATGAAAGGAGAAAATATAAAAATGCAGTAAATGAAGCAGGCAAAAAGGAATACAAACGTCTAAAAAATGAGATAGACAAGAAGTGTAAAATGGCTAAGCAGGCATGGCTAGCGGACAAATGTAAGAATGTAGAGGCTTATCTCACTAGGGGTAAGATAGATACTGTCTACAGGAAAATTAAAGAGACCTTTGGAGAAAAGAGAACCACTTGTATGAATATTAAGAGCTCAGATGGAAACCCAGTTCTAAGCAAAGAAGGGAAAGCAGAAAGGTGGAAGAAGTATATAGAGGGTCTATACAAGGGCGATGTACTTGAGGACAATATTATGGAAATGGAAGAGGATGTAGATGAAGATGAAACGGGAGATACGATAATGCGTGAAGAGTTTGACAGAGCACTGAAAGACCTGAGTCGAAACAAGGCCCCGGGAGTAGACAACATTCCATTAGAACTACTGACAGCCTTGGGAGAGCCAGTCCTGACAAAACTCTACCATCTGGTGAGCAAAATGTATGAGACAGGTGAAATACCCTCAGACTTCAAGAAGAATACAATAATTCCAATCCCAAAGAAAGCAGGTGATGACAAATGTGAAAATTACCGAACTATCAGTTTAATAAGTCACAGCTGCAAAATACTAACGCGAATTCTTTACAGATGAATGGAAAAACTGGTAGAAGCCGACCTCGGGGAAGATCAGTTTGGATTCCATAGAAATGTTGGAACACGTGAGGCAATACTGACCTTACGACTTATCTTAGAAGAAAGATTAAGGAAAGGCAAACCTACGATTCTAGCATTTGTAGACTTGGAGAAAGCTTTTGACAATGTTGACTGGAATACTCTCTTTCAAATTGACTGGAATACTCTCTTTCAAATTCTAAAGGTGGCAGGGGTAAAATACAGGGAGCGAAAGGATATTTACAATTTGTACAGAAACCAGATGGCAGTTATAAGAGTTGAGGGGCATGAAAGGGAAGCAGTGGTTGGGAAGGGAGTGAGACAGGGTTGTAGCCTCTCCCCTATGTTATTCAATCTGTATATTGAGCAAGCAGTAAAGGAATCAAGAGAAAAATTCGGAGTGGGTATTAAAATCCAGGGAGAAGAAATAAAAACTTTGAGGTTCGCCGATGAATGGCTCTGAGCACTATGGGACTCAACTGCTGAGGTCATTAGTCCCCTAGAACTTAGAACTAGTTAAACCTAACTAACCTAAGGACATCACAAACATCCATGCCCGAGGCAGGATTCGAACCTGCGACCGTAGCGGTCTTGCGGTTCCAGACTGCAGCGCCTTTAACCGCACGGCCACTTCGGCCGGCGGTTCGCCGATGACATTGTAATTTTGTCAGAGACAGCAAAGGACTTGGAAGAGCAGTTGAACGGAATGGATAGTGTCTTGGAAGGAGGATATAAGATGAACATCAACAAAAGCCAAACGAGGATAATGGAATGTAGTCAAATTAAGCCGGGTGATGCCGAGGGAATTAGGTTAGGAAATGAGACACTTAAAGTAGTAAAGGAGCTTCGCTATTTGGGGAGCAAAATAACTGATGATGGTCGAAGTAGAGAGGATATAAAATGTAGACTGGCAATGGCAAGGAAATCGTTTCTGAAGAAGAGAAATTTGTTAATATCAAGTATAAATTTAAGTGTCAGGAAGTCGTTTCTGAAAGTGTTTGCATGGAGTGTAGCCATGTATGGAAGTGAAACATGGACGATAAATAGTTTGGACAAGAAGAGAATAGAAGCTTTCGAAATATGGTGCTACAGAAGAATGTTGAAGATTAGGTGGGTAGATTTAGTAACTAATGAGGAGGTACTGAATAGGATTGGGGAGAAGAGAAATTTGTGGCACAACTTGACTAGAAGAAGGGATCGGTTGGTAGGACATGTCCTGAGGCATCAAGGGATCACAAATTTAGCATTGGAGGGCAGCTTGGAGGGTAAAAATCGTAGAGGGAGACCAAGAGATGAATACACTAAGCAGATTCAGAAGGATGTAGGTTGCAGTAGGTAATGGGAGATGAAGAAGCTTGCACAGGATAGATTAGCATGGAAAGCTGCATCAAACCAGTCTCAGGACTGAAGACGACAACAACAACAACAAAATTTAAACATCATTATTCAGAATTTAATGCTTCAGTTGAAAATATTAATTAATCAGAAACAAAAATAGAGGTCTCTTTTTGCTTTCCACCTCACATATGACATTTATCGCATCATATGAGAACTTGCATGTAGTTTTAGACGAGAGTAGTGACATAGCTGAGAGTAATAACCAGTGGTGCAAAGCTAACCAGCTATCTGTAAATGAGCCAACACATTTATTTTAATCTATTGCCACAATAGGGGGGCGGGGTGGTGTGTGTGTGTTTGTGTGTGTGTGTGTGTGTGTGTGAGAGAGAGAGAGAGAGAGAGAGAGAGAGAGAGAGAGAGAGAGAGAGAGAGAGAGAGAGAGAGGGCAAAAAGAAGCTGGATTCCTGGGTTCCAAGCACAGTATATGCATCTACCAATTCATGAATAGCCTTACTTGTGCCACATGCCTGAAGGTTCTCTTCATAAGGTGCTTATAAAAATACAATGGGTAACTGATTGATTGAACAAGTGAATGGCTTAACGCACTGTGCAATGAATCAAATTCAAAGAGAAAATACGGCAAAGACATTTGCGGGCCACATCATTTTGGCTATACTGCATCCAAAATGGAATTAAATAATGTAACTGTGTATTGCAGCTCATTATCATGAAATCCATTCCAGCAATGTAGTGCTCGCATAAGCAATTGAATTAAAGACAATTGCTCTGCTGAAGAAAGAAAGACAAGAGCGCTCTTGTCCCCACAAAACTACAATGGTTTTGTTGTCTGAAGTGGGTGGTATGTCAGTGACATATTTAGCAAGTACAGGATAGGCTGTAAGCACAGTATCAGTTTGTTTGATGAAGGTTAAATTGTGAATGCCACACTGTCTCTTTTCTGTATGTCACTATGTCAAAGGACTATTGTGAATATCTCCTATTCAGGGAAAACTGCTTCAGCCAGAGTCAACTGCCATGGGAAACAACATATTGAAGACAAGGTTTGTTGTCCGATATTGTGGATTGTAACAGTGAGTACACAGGCTACAATGCAGAAGAATCACTTATAAAATGGAGCACAGCAATGTGAGCATACCCATACCACTAGAATTGATAATTACACATGTACCCATGTCCATATGTCACAGACAAGAAATACTAATAATGGGAAATGGTTGCCTGGGTCTAAAGTTTCAATGCACATTGAAGGCAGAGTATGAGTACTCTACATGGTGTGAGTCATTTCACTGGCCAACAGGCACCATTAATATGGGGGGAGTATTTTACCCTACACTATATCCTGTACAGCAACTTGCATATAACCTGACACAGAGTGAAATAGGGCCCCCATATGTCTGCCATAATCTATCTCTGGAAATCACTACAGGAAATTACTGTCGAATCACAATGATGTACTTCCTCACCTTTGGTTTACTGCGTGTGACTAGTGTCTAGCTAGAGAGGTGTGTAGGAACAGTGGCCAATCATAGGATAGCTTTAGTGGAGAAGTGTGGATTGTTGTCTTGATGCCTTGGCTGCATCACTTATCTTACAAGTTAATGTTAAGTGATTGAAACTGTTTGCCACACAAGTTTTGCATTTAATTTCAGTGTTCATAATGCAATATCAATGTTTATCCAAAAGGTGATGTTTCTTGGTTTCGTGTGTCGAGTTGGGAGAACAACAATCAACCGTGTCGTGGCGGTTATGGAAAAATAATTTGGACTGGTATGATCCTAATTACAAGTTCTAAATGAAAGAAACACATATTGTTTTGACTGGCTGAATATCACGAGCGCAGGTACTTTCTCGTTTGTATATCGTACCCGAAATTTTATGGAGCATCCGAATCATGATGCGGTCACACGCATGCTCGTGTTATAAGCTACTGCAGTGTTTAGTACTGACGGAAGAACTGTGCCAATTGTCGACTGATAAAACATCCACTGAACAGTGATTATTTTGTGTTCTACGCACCGTGTTTTTGCATTGGATGCCAACATTTAGACAGCAACTTCATACATCACAATGGACACGTACTTTGAGTACAAATACTGATCATGTCCATTGTGGAATAATGAAACTGTGAACATAGTAGCCCCATCCTTGTGAGTGTTTAACGGAATATAATGAATTCTACCAGATCAACTTGGTATAGTTGGTGTGAGTGGCTCCTCTCCCTGTTAGACAATAGTTATTACAGGACATATCATAGCAGGCAGCGCAGAGAACAGCAGATCAAATGCCACAGGAAGGACCAGGTGCATGGGTTTAGGCACACGTTGTTAAATATCCAGCCCCATCCTGTGTTTAGGGAGTGCTGTACAGTCTCCAGTGCTAAAGGCTAGCTTTTATTAGCAGTGCATATCTACCCCCTTTCCTTCCGGGCACGTTACATGGTGACATGCACTTCCAGGACTTTTAATCTTCGGTGATGAGGTGCAGATTTATTCGAAAATGGAAACAGTGAAAAACATATAGAAACAATGACCCTATTTTGGATTGTTGTGTGACGTCAGACAGACTGAGTGTGCTGCGGACCAAAGAGTTTAAGTTATAGCAATTCTATTTGTCTGTTAAAGAGTGCAGTCCGAAGACCCCATGTTAAGAGAGTAATTCTACTGCCGCATGCTACATCATCTGTGACATGGGTGGCACCTATGAGCAACACAAACAACTACAAGCATACCATTGCTGCATTTCACCGACCGGCCAGTGGGTGGCAGTGCTGATCGACATAGCGACACCGGGAGCTGGTGTGAAGTCAGGACCGAGCAAGTCAAGGGGCAGTCAACAACGTAAGTCTTATGCAGTATTGTGATTCCTCGCTCATTTAAAGGATACTGTAGGGTAACTGATTGGCAATGCAGACTCTGTCTAGAGTATTTCATGCAAATAGTGTTAAATGATTACAGTGGAACACTTTGCAAAACTGACATCATGATCTGTTAACAGGTACTAGATCACAATGGAGACTTATTTAGATAATCTCAGGGAATGCAGCCAATGGTGATATAATACAGTGGAGGCAACTTATCGTATTGACATTACACTTTGATATTGGTCAATTAGGGCAGTAAAGTTAAATGTCATTTCCCAGTCCTGCTGTAGTAGCCCACGCAATATGCTTATATAATGCTGTAGCAGCAATGAATATTTTGTGTAAATATAAGTGTACTTTTGTGACATTGATTCTGTTTGTGTCTGGTGTGCTTCTTAGCATGAAACATGGCGCTGAAGAGAAACGGCATAGCCAATTGACTTATTGTTTTGTTTGTGTACTGTGCAGGATGGTTACTACGATTTAGCCTTTATATTTATTTTATTTTTTTTCTTTTCCCTCCTTTTCCATTTTCTTGATTGTGTGTCTTAAATAATTCATGATGTTAGACAATGAGATCAATGCAGCAGCAATAGTCAGGAATGTAGATGGAGATTCGTCAGGTGAAAACAGTCCGAAGGAGAAGAAGGTTCAAGATAGTAGTACTGAAATATCAAGAGATTCTGGTATGGGAGACTGTAGTTCGTCGGTTGAAATGGGAAGCTCTGGTGCTATGTCATCCCCAATCATAGCTACAGCCAGATGAGAGAAGTGTGGGCCTGACGTGTTCATAACATTAATGAGTATGCTGAAGAAGAGATTCGAGGAAACCAATAGGCAGCTTGACCAAGCTAATAGGCAGATTGATCAAACCAAAACCAAGAGGAAGATAGAAGAAACTAGTAAGCAAATGAAGGATGACAATGATCGACTGGAGGCAGCCATAAAAAAAAGTGGAAGACGAGTGTAATAAGAAGGTAGAAAGACTTATGTCTCGATTAGATCAACACGTCTTAGAGCAGGCAAAACATTTTGTCAAGGTTGAAGCTGAAGTCAGCGAGGTAAAAGAGGAACTCAGCAAAAGGGTTGAGGTCCATGATATGGAATTTGAAAGACTGGATGAGGAAGTGCAGAAGGAGGAGATTAGTGTTTAACGTCCCGTCGACAACGAGGTCATTAGAGACCTCGCTCGGGTGAGGAAAGGATGGGGAAGGAAATCGGCCGTGCCCTTTCACAGGAACCATCCTGGCATTTGCCTGAAGCGATTTAGGGAAGTCATGGAAAACCTAAATCAGGATGGGCGGAGACGGGATTGAACTGTCGTCCTCCCGAATGCGGGAAGTGCAGGAGTGTAAACACAAGGCGCAAGCTGTTGTACTGAATCAAGATGCTTATGTACGCTGTGTTGAGCGGGTGTGCAATGAAGTATCCAAGACCCAGTCACTTGTGAGTCAACAGGTTAACGCAGTAAAATCGTTACTGTGCAATAGAGGTGTAACAGGAGGCAGCATACTTGGCATACAAAATGATGAGGTCTTTCTTAGTGTTGGGAATTTTAGGAATTTTGATCCGAATGGAAAATGGCATCCGAGGGACTATTTAGACCAATTTAAGGGTGTGCTACCTGAACTGTGGAACGAACAGTGGAAGATATGCTTTGTTGCATCGAGAATAGAAGGCAAAGCTGGTACCTGGCGAATGAGAATAGGACAAAAATCTGAGAGATATGTGGAGTTTAAGAGGGAGTTTTTAAAACAATATTGGTCTCTGTAAAGGCAGAATGATGTGCAAAACAGCTTATACCAAGGCATAAGGTTTGATAGAGGTCGCAACTGGACCCTAAAGAAGTTTTTCCAAGACTATTATGAAAGAAACCTATATTTAGATGAGCCAATCAAGCTGGAGGCAATGGTATCTTTGATCATATGTAAACTACCAGTTTCAAGAGAAGTTGCTGGCGATTCCTGATAACAATGTAGAGGCGATTAAGTCAGCTTTAGGACAACTAGATACACTATGTGAACAATGAGGAACTGAAGAAGGTGGGCATAATAGAGATGTGCCAAGGAACAGTGAGAGGAATGCTGGTACGTGATCGTGTAATGATAAAGGGTATAGTGGTCAGCATTGGAATCAAGAGGATGACAGAAGATTTGAACATAGTTTTTGAGGTCGTGGATATTACCGAGGACAATGAGGTGGGTACAGACACCACCACAACACAGAGCAAATGTCAATTCAGGAAGTTGAGTCAGATGTCAGGATGCGGACAACAACCATTATATGTTACGGCATAATACGAGTGCAGAAAACTAGATGAAGTTTCTGATGCAGCCCAGTCAGGGACAAATGACATAGGGCCAGCAACTACATCGATATGCAAGATAACAGAGACAAGCGTTGTTATCGATGACTTGATGGAGGAAAATAGTGAAGAACCTGATGAGATAGTACAGCCTGTAGTAGAAGTGGATATTTTTGGAACACGAATATATGTTTTAGTTGACTCAGGTAGCCAAGTCAATGCTGTGTGCCAAAACTATATACCAAGAGCAGGGAAGAAACATACCAAACTTTCCAGTGCATGGTATACACATTATGAGTCCTTTGGGTGTGAAAAGAAAAGTAATGAAGAAGAAAATCTTAATCACGATGAGGGGGTTAATTGTAAGGATTATGATGTAGCAGCACTTGTGGTGCCAGGGTTAGCATTACCCGTAATTTTGGGTGTTGACTGGTTAACAAAGCATAACGTTTGTCTGAATTTTGGGAGAGGTTGTGCTGAAGTGGAAAGGAAAGGAAAGGAAAGGAAACGAAACGAAGCTGTCATTGACTTTAAAGGGAGAATCAATATTAGGGAACTGGTAGGAATGACTTGAGTTATGCTGTTTAACTGATTTGCAATTAGTGCCAATACAAGGGGAGACTCAGCAGCATTATGCAAAAAGCAGTGGAGATGGAAAGGTAAGGCAGACACAGAAGATCTTGAATGTTTTTTTGAGCAGAAACTCTAGTCCCTAGAACAACAAAACCAGGTAGAAATGGAAGGTCTGATAGAGACCCTGAAGACACACAGGTGAGTTTTTTCGAATGAGCTAGGGGTGATAAAGATGGCTGAATGTAAACTACAGGTGAGGGAACATGTGCCATATTTTGTATGACCATAAGTGTCAGGCAGTGGAGGAGGAGATTCAGAAGATAAGGATTAAGATTATCAAACGGTCAACCAGTCAGTATGATAAACTGCTATTTGTGGTAGAGAAACGTAATGGTGATGTCGGAATTGTACTGGATGCATGCCCAGTAAATAAGATAATTCCACACTGGGATGGACCCGAGAACTTAGGCGAGTTACTCCCGAATTGTCATGGGGCAAAGGTGTTTAGTAGTATTGCTCTGAGATTGGGGTATTGGCAGATCCCCCATCACAAGAATTCTGGGCAATATACCACATTCCTGTATGGAGGAACGAGCTACCAATACCGTGTGCTACTGTTTGGTCTGAATATTTCTACCTCCACTTTTGTGAGAGCAATGGACAAGGTTCTTGGTGAACATGTAATTAAAAAGGTGACCGTGTTTGTTGATGATATTTTAATTGCAACACAGTCTTGGGAAGAACGTATGAGGGTAATCAAAGAGGTGCTCACAGCCTTTGAAAGGCCAGGTGTCACAGCAAACTTAGAGAAGTCAGAATTCGGCAAGGACGAAATCCGGTTTGAAGGACATTTTCAATGCACAAGGAACCAAGCCTGAATGCAAAATTACAAGCAGTTGAAGATTTTCCAGCTCCGCATTGTAAAAAACAGCTAAGAGGATTCCTTGGGTTATGTGGTTGGTATAGGAAGTTCGTTAGTGGGCAGTTGCTTAACAACCCACACCTCTTGAACTTGTTGAAGAAAAACGTGTTTTGGGAATGGACTGAGGAGTGCCAGCAGGCATTTGAGGAGATTAAGCAACAGCTATGTGATCCACAATTACTTTCACACCTGGATTTGAATAAAGAATTTTACCTGACCTGTGATAGTTCGGATTTTAAATTGGGTGTGCATTTGTACCAAGTGGATGAGGATGATCCCAAAAACATTAAGACCATTGCATTTGCAAGCTGGGCCCTGACAGGATGTTAAAGACAATGAACTATAACAGAGAGAGAGGCACTTGCAGTCCTATGGGGATTTAACAAATTCTGATACTATTTGGCAGGCAGAGTCACAGTCCACAAGGCGTTGTCTTTCCTGCTTGAGAGCAATCTACATCTTAGATGCCTCACTAGATGGGCGCTCACCTTGCAAGAGTACATGTTTAGCATTTTCTACCGACCTGGAAACCAAAATATCATACCAGATGCACTTTCGAGGATGCCACCAGGTGTTGAAAATGTCAATGTGAGTAGTCCACAAGGGGTGGAATTGAACATTAATTTGATAAAAGGCATTCAATATGAATCCTTTGTGACCAAGTTGCTAAAGAACATTAGAAGGGGACAACATCAAGATCCTGCAGTGAAGAGTGTCAAGGTGAAGTATGGCTGCGCAGGGAAGAGAAATTGAGGAGGTACTATTTGACTAATCAAAATATTCTGTATCGGCATGTGGATGAGTCATCACAAAACTTGAGGTTGTTTATTACAGAACATGCAATCAAACAGCTGGTGTGGTACACACATTTCAGTAATGCCCATTTTGGTGCAGATAAGTGTTTAGAGAAACTCAAGGAGGAATGTATATTTTTTTAGTATGAATATCAAGATTCGCAAGATTCTACGAACATGTAATGTATGTCGGAAGGCAAAGACAACTACTGTCAGGCATCACAGATATTGTGACAGTCTATTTACTCTGTCCTCTGCCGAAATCCTGTGGCAATTGCACACAACGTATGGTAATATTAGAGGTGTGTTCGAAGTATGTGAAGTTCTAACGACTAAGGAGAGCAAATGGTAAGGTAATGTCCACTAAATTGGAGAACTGTTACTTTGTAAAATGTCGAACAAGTCTTAACAGCAAAATACAAACTGGCATCCAATCTGGCAGTGAGAATTATTAAGGAAGTGAACTGCGTGTGTCATACTTATTGCCACTGCAAGCACAGTAAAGGGAAGGATTGTTAAGAGGACTTCAAAGCAGTAATCAACAGTATGCCTCATGCCATGCCGGGATTTGCACCATGTGAAATTCTACTTAACCAGACACCTGAAAGTATATTTTCTGAGCCTTTGGTTAACTCCCCAGCCACAGACTGAATGTGGGATGAAAAGTTAGAGTTAGCCATGGAACGGTTATGTGAGAATGCTCAGCAGAGAAAGGAGAAGCGCGACACAATAGTGCAGTCCATCAGGTATGAGGTAGGAGATCTTGTGTTAATTAAGACTCATATGCATTCAAGCCAGGTAAGTAGAAAGATACAGAAGTTCCACCATGTCCACAAGGGTTTGAGTATCAAGTGTCAAGCCGTAAAGTCTGGTCGACATGAGGGCAAACATCATGTGGAAAACATTAAACCATATTATGAGCAGTATTGAAAACTAATATGTTTAAAGTTCCTAAACAAAATGTAAGGTAACATAATTCAGCTGTGTATATGATTATATAGTTATGAATATAATAGAGGGAAACATTCCACGTGCGAAAAATATATCTAAAAACAAGCGAAAGCGTTGGCATGGTGATAGACACACAAACAAACACAAACACACACACAAAATTCAAGCTTTCGCAACCAATGGGTTGCTTTGTCAGGAAAGAGGGAAGGAGAGGGAAAGACGAAAGGATGTGGGTTTTAAGGGAGAGGGTAAGGAGTCATTCCAATCCCGGGAGCGGAAAGACTTACCTTAGGGGGAAAAAAGGACAGGCATGTTCTGTAATAAACAACCTCAAGTTTTGTGATGACTCATCCACATGCCGATACAGAATATTTTGATTAGTCAAATAGTACCTCCTCAATTTCTCTTCCCTGCGCAGCCATACTTCACCTTCACACACACACACACATTTGACAAATGTCTGCTTGTGTCTGTATATGTGCGGAGGGATATGTGTGTGAATTTTGTGTGTGTGTTTGTGTTTGTTTGTGTGTCTATCAACATGCCAACACTTTCGCTTGGGAAGTTACATCATCTTTGTTTTTTGATTATATAGTTAATTGTTTATGTCGACTGACAACTTTTGAACAGTATGGATAAGTGGTTATTTTTTATGGGAGCATTTAGTGAGATTTCCTTGTGCGCTTAGAGCTGAGTGGTGGCACCGAGTTAAAGTAATATTTTTGTGTAGTACTGATAAGTGTGAACATGCTAAGTGATCTGGCATTATGTTAATGTCTTGAGTATTTTATAGAGTTTGTTCCATATGTGTAGTTTTTTTTTTTTTATGAAAAGCTAGATGGGTGTGTTCCAAATTGTCAATATGATTCTTAATGTGGGTAACTTGCAGAATTTTGTTTTCCTCGCTCCAACATGGAGTCTAGCTGCTATCGTGCTTAGGCATTATTATGTATATTTTCAGTGGATACAATATCTGCAGTGTGCACAGGCTCATTTTAAGTTTTGTAGATATTAGTTTAATTCATGTATTCTCGTTAAAGTTAGTAGAGCAAATTTTAACGTCAACTACATATGAGTAGATATCATCTGAAGATATGATGCATAGGTTAAGAGTAGGTCAACATTGAAAAGGGAATTATGTTTGTTTCATGTACACCATGGACGGATTACTACAAGATGAGATTGGTGTCTGACATCTAGTTGTTCGAGTTCAGTATTGCTGTGTCCGCAGTCATTTAATCTATGACTGCGAGCTAGCAGCACTGCAACAGATCAACCCTTTCTCCACTTTTCCATGTAATGAATGCCCTAGGGGTGCAGTGCTGTGAGTAATGAAGTTTTTTTTTGTGTGGGTGGCTAAGTGCTGATGTGTAACCGCAAAAAAACTTTTTCTTGTTCTGACGGTGCCAGCGGTGTATTTAAAATCACTGTGTTAATGTAGCGTTTATGCATGTATACCTTATTTTTCAGGAACTTAAATGATATTGTATTTTGCTTTTGTATTTTTCTTTAGCTGCACTGTAGTTAGGTTCATAAGTATTTACCATTTCTTTGTATGTACTATAACATTACATTTCTTGACATGTGTTTGCACGTCATGGTATGGCTTTGCGGTAATCAGTCGAGTTTGACACTATCTGAGAGCTGGTATGGGCCTAAAGGGACATCCACCAACATAAACAACTTTATAATTGTGGGCTCTGCAAGATCCATGAGCTATTTTATATTAATGTGACAAACCCTAATTCTAGGGCTATATTTTAATTTTGACACATTGATCTATGCCGACAATTGTAAAAAAGGCGATGGTACATTAGTCCTTACTAATGTAAAATTGTTACCTTCTGAAGAAGACAAATTTATATTTGTCGAAACCTAGGTAAAGAATTTCTTTATCCATTGCAACTGGTCGGCTGTTTATAATTTTATTACGTGAAACCATTGCTGTTGTGCAGCTATGTTTAAAATATAAACAACTTTGACAAAATGCACATTACATCCTGGTACCTGCAAACAAGCCTCTGACACAGCAAAGCTGGTTGGCTGTTCGCATGTAACATGCTACTGTCAAGTGCAGTTATTGAAATTGATTGAAGGACAGTGAAACCCACAAGTAGGTGACAAAGTCTTTGATGTCCACACCTCTATCACAGAATGTAGAGCGTGCAGTCTAGCCCACTATGTGAAACAGGATAAGTGACAAACTGTGGCAGATCTGACAGAGTACACTACTGGTGCAGACAGAAGTATTACGGAGCACACTGTTCAGTGCAAATAGTTGAACATGGTGCTCCACAACAATGGATCCCTGTATGTTCCTGAGCTGATCCAATAACAATGACAATTATAACTGCAGCATAAAATCATCACAATTGGACATGCACTGCACCACAGATCCAGGCCAGTGGCAGCAGTATTGTGGTATGGTGAACATTCACCTGGGCTTCCAGGGGACCTATGGAAGTAACTGAAGGCACCACATCAAACGTGGACTACATGAACATTATTACAGAACACCCACACCCCTTCATGCTTGATGCCTTCCCCAATGGCAACAGCAACTTCCAGCAGAGTAATTGTCCAAGTCACAAGGCCAGAATCATGCTACGAGATTTCAGGTTCACAATAGTAAACTCATTTTGATATCTTGGTCACAAAATTTGCCTGTTCTGAACCCGGCAGAATACATATGGGTCACTATTGGGCGCCAGCTCTGTGGCCACAAATCACCGCCCATAATTTATGGAATTGTGTGACCTGTACATAAACATCTAGTGCCACATTCCAGAAACCTTTCAAGGATTTCCAAAATCCATGCCATTTAGAATGGTCACTGTACTGCATTTCAAAGGTGAACCAACACGTTACTAAGCATGTGGTCATAATGTTTTGGCTCATCTGTGTATCTTCCTTCACATATCCTTTAATCCTCCTTAAGAATCTACTTCACAGTCCTGCACTCCAGTCATTTTCTCTTTTTGGCATTCATCTTACTCAGAGAAATGCAACGAGTAGAAAATGAGAACAGGCTTTCACTGATATGCAAATGAAGAATGAATTATGGAATGACTCTCAGTAATTGCAGTCAATTTATCTTACCTTTCCATATCTCGTTCAATGACTGCTACTGTCTGCTTGTTTATGGCATTTTGACTGATAGTTTTCTCAAGTTCCTGCCACTTCTGTTTAGCTTCTTTTGGAGAAAAATGCAGTTTCCTGGCTACTGAAACACAATTAATTCAATCAAACTTATACAGTGCACAAAAACTATAAATAATATAATGTATAACAGGTGCCTTTAACATTTTTGAGGACTTAAGTGATACAAGAACAACAAAATGTAGAGTATGTAGTAAGCTTTTGTGATGAACATGATAGCAAAATTCAGAACACTTTGAAGAAATTTTATAGAAAAGTTACAGATTGAAAGTTTAGTAGATTTAGAAATGCATACCATTTCTGCCACCAACACGACCTGCTGCCTTGTTGCTCAGTCCTCCTCGAGCTATCCTCCGCAATGCTGACACTTCCTCTTGTTTCCTTCGTAACACTACTTCTTTCATTCGCTTTTCTGCTTCAAGAGATTTTATCAAATTTTCATGCTTCCTTGATGCTTTCCGCAGTTGTGCTATTTCTCTATTACGGCGTAATTCAGCTTCCTTATGCCTTGAAGTCTCCTCTTTCATCTTGTTCAGCAGCTTAACCTGAAAGCAAAAATTTATAATCATGAATGACAACACTCAATTCAAATTTTTGTTATCAGCAGTCATGGCAATTTTGAGGTAATTATGAGTAGTATTCAAAAGAAAATATACAAAACAACACTGTGGGTGTAATTGAAGTCTTTATTCAAAAGTAATCACCAGAGCCCTGAGCACAATGGTCACACTGTTTCATGAGCCAAAGGATTCTCAGTTCCCAGCATTCATGTGGCTGTGATAGGAGACAGTCCTCCACTGTGTCCTTCAGTTTGTGTTGAGCTGAAGCATTTCCCTTTGAGACGGACTTTTAGCAGACCAAACATATGGAAGTCACAGGGCGAAATGTCCCAGCTTTATGGCAGATGCTTGAACTGCTCCCACTTGAACTTTGCCATTCCACTTTGCGTAACATTGGTAACATGGGGATGAATGTTATTGTGGAGCAGAATCACTCCCTCCATGAACAGCCCAGGCTGTTTGCTTCTGATGGACTTGCATAGGATATGGTTATCTCACAGTGCACGCTATTGTAACTGGTTTTTCTATGAGTATCAGAACTTTAATGTCGAAAAACTTGGTGACGATCACCTAGCCTGCTGAGAGCACAAATTTGAATTTTTTAGAAGGAGATGACACACATTTGTGTCCCTAGATGTCTCCTTACATTATCCCAAAGCAACATGTGCCAAATTTCAACTGGTTTGGTTGTTGATGATTTGTACCTTTTCATTTTAACACTCATACAAGTTAGTTCAATAAAAACAAATTGTCCAGGTTCTTACACATTCATACAAATTACATTTGTAATAAGTTTCAGAATTGTTCACTTTTGCTTCCACATGAAAGTAAAGTAGCTTTCAATGATGTAAACAGACACACAAACAAACACAAACACACACAAACACACACGCGAGGTTCAGGCTTTCGCGACCAATGGTTGCTTCGTCAGGGGGGGGGGGGGGGGGGAGGCGTTCCAATCCCGTGATTGGTAAGGTAAGTCTTTCTGCTCCCGGGATTGGAATGACTCCTTACCCACTCCCTTAAAACCCACATCCTTTCGTCTTTCCCTCTCCTTCCGCCTTTCCTGATGAAGCAACCGTTGGTTGCGAAAGCTTGAAATTTTGTGTGTGTGTTTTTTTTATTGTGTCTATCTACCAGCGCTTTCCCGTTTGGTAAGTCATGGAATCTCTGTATTTAATATATTTTTCCCATTTGGAATGTTTCTTTCTATTTTATTCATATCATTAAAGGTTATAGATAGTTTGATGCAAAATGAAATGACAATAAATGAAGAACAAACTGGAAATTAAGACCCTCCCCCCCCCCCCCCTCCCAAATTAAGAAATTTCATTATTCAGAGTGCATAGTTTCCCTAAGACTTAAGAAACAGATAATAATGCACTTCACTATTTCAGACAGATTATCATTGAAACTTAATAGAATTACTAAGTAAAATTATGTTATTGAAACTAATAAGTGAAAAAATTTATTGAGTAGGTCTATGTAAGTGAGGCAGTGAAACAAAATTGGTTTCTAACAAGACAACACAAATCTAACAAGACAACACACATCAGCCCACAAGGCAATTAGAGGATTTTGAAAATGCTACTGAACATACAGGGACAAGATTGAGTGCCTAGAAGAAATAACTGAACACTCTGTGCTGATGCAGACACTTTTCACATCTGCAAGTTCTTTTTTAAGGGTTCTGAGTTGATTCTTGATTCTGAGCTTGTACTTAAGTCAAGCTGTGGCTGTGGAAGTGGGCATTTGGGTGTATTTGGTTGTATTTGTAAATGTGTGCACTTCTGCTAGAAAAAGAACTAGTGCTCGAAAGCTAGTGTGAATGCTGTCTTCTGTTGTGTGTTTCAGTGCTCCAGACATCAATTCACTGTAGATGAATATTTGCGTTTCCCTTATTTTACGTATTGCACCATCCAGGAGTTTCCATTGTTGTTATAAATTAGGAAAAAGATTTGCACGCTAAATCAAGGTAGCTAGATAAAGATTTTAATCTTGTTCCTTCAAAATTCTCATTCTGTACAATCTATGTCTTGATCACAGACATCAGCACCACAGCTCTATAGTCTCAAGTAGACTTAGTCTTAACATAACAGATACAGGTTCACACAATGCACTGTACAGCTATTGAAAACATACAGTTAAACTCAAGACACAAATTATTTGTTACCTTTGTCCTTTTCATATCTGCAAGTTCGTTTTTAAGAGTTCTGAGTTGATTCTCATGTTGAGTCTGAGCTTGTAGCAACCTTGCATGCTCCTTTTTGGCTGAATTCAGACGTTTCAGTTCCTTCTGCATATCACTGAGTTTCCTTTCATATTCATCACGAACTTTCTTGACCTTTTCAGTTGGTTCCTTTGACTGGTTGCCTGTATGAAAAAATGCAGTTAAATGCAATTTGAAAATACATGAGAACATATTCACCATACAAAATGAACACAAGAAATAAAAGCTATGAAGTGGACACTAAATCTCCCACCATTCTTAGAAAGGATGTACAATTCATTGTGCTCTGAATTACCCCTAACTTTAAATTGTCTTCAGTAAATTAGGTTGGATGGATTTCGTTTTCCTTCACTAATATCTTCCCTATCTATTTCACATGGATCACAAGTTATGGAGCGCAAACTCAAATTATAAACAATGGAGAAGAAAACTGGCCATGCCCCTTATATAGGAATCATCCTGGCATTTGCCTGGAGCAAATTTAAGGGACTCATGGAAAATCTAATCCTGGATGGCCAGATGGGGATTTAAACCATCATCCTACCAAATGTGAGACTAGTATGTGAGAGAGGAAGTACTTTCAGTAATATAAAAAAAAGTGAGGCTGGCTGCACTGTTATTCTCATTGCTCCAATTTCTGTACAGGGTGTCTTGGCAATTAACTAGGTACGTGAATAAATTCTACATTTACAATGCTAATTTATTGAAATTAATATCATGCACACAGCGTTATATAAAAATGACGGCACCTGTGGCATCAAACGATCATCTCAAATGGCTAGGTATGGAATCAACAGTCATCTGGAAGGAGTGGGATATTGCTGGTAACATCCTGAATCTGTGTTTCCAGTTCTTCCAATGTGCTAGGTTTTGTCTGGGATACCTCACATTATGCACAACCACATAAAAGGAACTCATGTGGAGTCATGTCTGGACTTCCTGCAGGCTACTCTTGAGATCCATGTTTTCCCAGCCAATGCCCTAGAAACTTCTCACCCAACCATGCATGCACTTCACTTGCAAAGTGAGGTGATGCGCCATCTCGCATAAAATAATGTCTTCGAAATTATCCCATGCAGATACTGAGGGCCAAACAAAATTTTTCGAGCATCCACAGATAGTGTTCTGTGTTCATTGCATCACAGGTGATAAATGGCCCAGTAAAATTTGTGGCAGTCATCCCTCACCACATTGTCACTTTTCGGTGGGACTGTATTTTCTCCACCCTAACACAAGCATCCCGTTCCACCGAAAAGTGGCAACTGTGTTGATTTAGAGAACCTCCCATATGGAATACACCTCATCACTCAGGAGGATGTTCTTAAACAATTGGGACCAAACTTCATGCCAACTCAACATTGATTCCCCATACTCCATTTGATGATCACTGTCTTCCAGTGTCAGCTACTGCACATGACGAGGTTTCCATATATGAAAACTCAATTCATTATGTAACATCTCATGTACCATGTACCCTGTTAGTGCACTTTCATGTGCAGCCTAGCATGTTGATTTTGAAGGGCTGCATACAAATAATTCCTTCACAGTTTCAACTTTATCATCAGATTGAGACATGGATGGGGGGACAGTTTTTTTTTTTTTTTTTTTTTTTTTTTTTTTTTTTTTTTTTTTTTTTTTAAACCAGCCCATGGTTATTAACTTCCAGTGACAATTCTTTATTGTCTCTAGACAAATTGTGGCACTCACTCCACTTATCAAATGCCACCACCTCTGCACCAGGACATCAGAATTCCACACTTCATAACATGCAGCAATTTGTGCTCACTGTTGAACAGTCAGGCAACTGGCCATCTTTCCATTTCCTGTGTGCAGCTCCTCTCGCAGAAACTGTGAAGTGAAGAGAGTGAGAGGAAGGAGAGGGAATGAGGGAGATGAAACAAATGCCAAGCACGAAATGTAAGTCTGGCCTAGCAGCCATATGTTTGCACGGTAACAGTGCCAGTATGGCAAAATAACCTCCGAGCCAAATCGTCCCTGCCCGTGCCGTGACTACAGAAATCCAGACATTGTAGAACAATCTATATGTACACACTATTTCCATTATGATTCCATTGATGTCAAAACTTTTACAGCCATTTTATAATATCTAGTTTTTTTTTAGGACTACATTTTATCTATAGAATTAATTTTTATTGAAACTGGTTTCTGAATGTTACTCTCTTGACTTAATTCTTCTATAGGCATGATGGTCTTTTCACAGTATATAAAACTGTCTGAGCCCAATTCACTGCTCCACAATGTACACATTAATCCCTAAATATTTTCAATTTCACAAATAAATGTGGTAAAGTGAATACGTCCTATAAGATGGCTACAGAGTTTCAAAAGAATAACTAGCTGCTCATTTACATTATCTCTTGTGCATAATTTAGAAGTTTAAACATCATTACTCTATTTGCAAAAATCAGGTAAGTCACATTTAAAGAGTATAATGGTGTTAAAACCTCTTCAAACTCTTGCTGTGAATTCACTTTTGTAAGAAGAACATTGTTTGTTCACAACAAAGAATAAATTCATTTGCAGCAATTCTCTTTTTAAAAAATGCAAAATATACATTGATTTTTAAGTAACTGTACAATAAAGTGCGCATTCTCCATTCAAATTTCATACTGCAGCAAAACACCATATGGCAAACTGTGATACAGCTTACTGTAACATAATTCCTGTCACCAGTATAGAGCAGGCACACACATCAGAGTGACAAAATGTACTATTCCACGTTCTGTCACAAGGGTTCAAACAGTATTGCTGAGATTGCGAACCACACTAGGTATGATAATTTGCACTGTGTCACGACTAACTTTTGAACAGTACTTGTCTAACTGCTACATGTGATACTGATTTACATTTGGAAACACGACTGTAGATTGTTTCCAGTCAATAAGACTGCAGTACTGGGCAACAGAAACGCATTTATCTGTGGGTTTCAGTGACAAAAATTACTGCATGGAAAACATGTATCTCATGGTATAAAGTGTAAGAGAACAACTTTGCAATGCAAATAAGTCATTTCCCTTTTCAAAACAATTTATATTACATTCACAGTATCTTTTTACTGTCTTCAACCACTCATCAATCCTCCTCCCCCCCCCCCCATGCTTTTTGCCATTGAGAACATTCACTCTATTAGCTGTAAAACCTCCTGGCCTTTCAGGTTAGTCTTCACTTATTGGACATAAGGCAAAATCATATGATGTAATACCAATGTTATAACGAAGGTACTCAAAAATTTGGAAATCTCTTATATCTTGTCAGTGTAGTTGTTATTTATACTGCTGAGTTTTACTGATGACATTGTCAGTATTTGGACCTATGTTTTGCACAAATGATTTTACGAATATCAGCAATTTGAGGGAGGCATTGTTTCAAGTAACATTTTCCAGTGGCTGATTTTGAAATATAAGGCCTAAATTTTACAAACTTCTTTTCCTATGAATGAAAAAAAAGCACTACTATTTTTTTTACTGTGACCTCATTCTGTTTTTCAACTGTTGCAACACTGTGGTAGTAAACTGAGTTTTTATTGCCTACAATCAGGTATCCACATACTGAGATGATCATTTTTGAATACAAATTTGTGATAGCCATAGGGACAGTTATTATTCACTGACCAATAGCTCCTAGTCTCATTTCAGCTTAATTTTATGTAATCTGCAATTTATAGAAATGATTTTCTTTTTTGCCTGACTAATGTAATACACTGAGAATAGTTTTACTTGCCAGAAGTCAGCAGGAATTATCTGTCTCACTTTCAACTTAGTATTGGAAACATAATGAACTCTTAAAATAATCACAAATTTATATAATAATAATAATAATAATAATAATAGTAGTAACAGTATTCTATTACTGGGATCTGCCTACTTTAAGTCAGATTCCATAATATCGTATTTGGCAGGGGCACAAAGACTACATACTGGACAGAGCTCGATTGTAACAACTGACAGTATAGCAGTGAAATCTGTACAATCGGAAATCTGAAGAAAAGAAACAGAATGCATTTCAAATTTGGTATTATCAAAGAACTTTAAAAATTACGAGGATGGATAAAGTATGAAATGAAGATGGTCTATAATATAGGCAAGAAAAGAAGTCTATGGAACAAAATTACGAGAAGATTGGACAGGTTACTGAGACATCTGCGATGGACTATTGCAATAGTTGACCAACCTTATGTGGGAAGGAGTTGGAAAGAGAGGAAAAATGCTAGGAACAAACCATGACTTTATAAACCAGCTCATAAAGAATACTGGGTGTAACAAAAGTATGGAACATCCAGAATGGAATAACAATAGTATAGAAAGGATAAATTATTACTCACCACATAGAGGAGGCAATGAGTCACACACAGCCACAGTGAAAAGCATACTAGAAATATTTAAGCTTTCAGACAACATCCTTACTCAGAAGTAGAACTCTTAACATTCACACAATTTACACAACATGACTGCCGTCTCTGGCCTCTGGTGGTCCTTAGTGGCTGGAGACAGCACCCATGCATGTGCAATGTGTGAATGTGTGAGAGTTCTACATCTCAGGAAAGATATTGACCATAAACATAAATATTTCTAATATGCTTTTCATTGTGTCTGTCTGTGACTCAACTCATGCTCTATGTGGTGAATAGCAATCTATCCTCTCTCTGCAATAATTACATAAAGATGAAAACACAATGAGATAGGAAAATGTGGAGAACAGTATCGAATCACCTAAAGAATAACTCTCCCAGCACATCAGCCAATCCCAGAATAATAGATGATAAGAAGCTCATTAGAAGTATTATGATGCAACAGATGAGTGGCACGACTGCTGCACTTGAGGCACAACTGCCTTTCATAACGCACAGTAACCAGGAAATTGAAAGTCCCCACAAAGGAAGAATTGATGTAATACTTGAGAACCTCACCATGTAGGAATGCACACTATGGTAGTCTGAAGGGAACATACTGTTATCCCACGTGGTTAATGCACTGTCAGAACAACTGTTTGCTATGCAAGTGTTGAGGGGTAAAGATAATAAAGGTTCTCATTGTTGACAAATACGAATATTCCTCATCAAGCCCTCTTCCCATAGATGCCATCCTTTTGGTGTAGGCTATAAACTCTTAGCATAGGCATACTAGTACCTTTTAAATGAATGTCTTTGAGATGAAGACACAAGATGTATTGCCTGTACTCAAAGCCGCATTTCCTCTGTATGAATCCTGAGCCAATTTATGTTTCACTGCATGGGAGGAAGGTTAAGGTTTTCAATGTCTTATCACTGATAAGGTCATTATACACTGAGCACAATTTTGGATCAAGAACGGTTAGGGAACGAAATTGGCTGGCCTTTCAAAAGAACTGTCCCAGCATTTGCCTTAAGTGATTTAGGGAAACTATAGAAAACATGCATCTAGGTGGCCATATGGGGATTTGAATTTTCATCCTGCAGAATGTGAGTCCACATTGCTCTAAGTTTCATCCTCCCAAATGGGAGTCTGCCTTGTTCTCAGTACCTCACTGGAGTGAGGAGATGATGGAGGAGGAGGAGGAGGAGGAGGAGGAGGAGGAGGAGGAGGAGGAGGCGGCGGCTCACGCGTGCCTTCCCTCTACAACACATGTATGTTGGTTTCCAACATAACCACCACCTTCAGTTTGACACACTCAATATTAGTACAATGATTTACAGGTCATCACATAACAATTACCTTCTATGATAGAGGTGCATTCAGAATCATATGATACAAACTGACAAATGATAAATCAGTAAGATGAAATAACCATACACTAGTGTAATACCACTATTGATACCTTGTCCTTGTCTTCCCAATTATGAAAACATAACTTATGCTGTTTTAACTTACTGAAAGAGGCTAGCACTTTATCCCGTTCTTCTTGTGTGACCCTGATACGCTCCTGCAACTGCATCATCTTGTCTTCATAGTGCTGGCGCATAGTGTGTATTCTCCGCTGTGACAGCTCTAATTCTTCTATTAGCTTCTGTTTGATGTTTATCTCTGAAGTGAGTTCTGCTAACTTAAGACCAAATTCTTCATTTTCAGCTTCTCCTATATCAAATGGAAAGAAATTGTGATACTAATAAATGATTATAACTGTTGAAGTGAAATTATGTTTCAGGTACTATTACCCTGCTTCCCACTTCATTTATTTCAAGCGTATCACGAGAAAATGTAATCAGCAATGACATAATTAAAGCTTCCCATCATGCAAATCTTTTTATTAAATGTGCAGTGCACTAAAAATACTGATTTGTGCCATTAAAAGCAACTCATTGTCACTAAAAAGAATGTGGTAAAAATTAGAAAGAACACAAAAATTTATTAGAAGTGCATAAATACTGTACTTTTAAATTTTACTAAATCACATATACCCACCTTTCTCTTCTGTATCAGTACTGCTGCTGTCACTTGCGTCATCATTCTCTGCTCAAAGAAATGAAAGGAACTTCAGGAATCAAAACAATGTGACAGAATTAAAGTCTTTGAAACAGTGTATACCGTTACAATTTCTTCCACTTTAAATAATATAGAACAACCTACCTTTCTCTTCACTGTCACTTTCACTATCTGCATCATCATTTCCATTTTTCTGGCCATCGTTTGATGTTTCATCATTAATTTTACTTTTTGCTAGCAATTCAATATCCTTTAACAAATCTTTCTTTGCTTCAGAAAGGAGATTATCTACAGATGTTACGTCACCAGGAGATATATCGAAGTGTCCTGGAAGAACAGAGATATGGGAAAACTTAAATGACCTCCAGAATATAACAAATATGAATTTTTTAGATTTCATACAACAGCAGTTATAGGAGTAATTCCTTCTACTCCTCCTCATTCTTAGTCTTCTTCTTCTGTTTAATAATTTTTAAGACCTACTTCTTTAGTAACACTAACCCCTCCCAATCATTATGTGAACCAGTTACTGCAGATAAATTTCAAGGCAACTTTTAAGTTTCAGTGAACTTAATTACTTGTAAACAGTTTCCTCTGCAAGTCATTGATTATTCTGCTAAGTGACACAGCAGAATTTTCGTTTTTGCACTTGATTCATTTAGATTGTAAAAAGCAACTTTTTAGGTGTTTCTTTTTAGTTTTCTTTCCCAGTATAAAATTCTCAGGAAGAAAGAGTCACATATCCCTCACATCACACAGTAAATAACTCTTTGTTCTAACCTCATCATTGTAATTATGAAGGATTATGGACTGCATTTTGAGAGAGACTAAATATTATAATAAAATTTCATCACCTAAACAAACAAATTTGGCTACTCTAGTTTTTCCACCTCTAGCTCGAAGTTACATACAAGACTCCACATAGTTAGGGGAAGGACTGCATCAATTTGCATGAACTGCCATACTGACGTTATTAACACGACATCAATTAGCAATGCTGAATGTGCAGTAGATAAGATGTTTGCCTACCTGACATGGCAACATGAGGACTCAGTGTCATTTTAGGTGGTTGCCTTTTGCGGAGTTGCTGACATATGGCTTCAGATTCCAACAATTTTGCTCTCAGGTCCTCTATCTCTTTAAGATAACCCTGTATCATTTCTGTGATGTCTGAAGTTTCACCTGTACATAAATAATATGAAATTTACTTTTACAGCATGAGCACACATAATAGGCTTTACAGTCACCACTTATTGGTTCCAGTTCATACCTGAGCCAACCCAAGATCCCACAGCCCTCTCAGCCAAAAGCTGTGTGTTCTTGTTGCTGAGAGCATCTATTGTTTCCTGCATGGCTTTCACTCTGGTTCTCAGATTGTTGATCTCACTTTGTAACATTATGTTTTCATGGTACATATCATTTACAGATTCAACACCATCTTCACCAACAATTCTTTTCCCCTGAAAATTTATAGTTAATTTAAATGTGGATTCTCTGCATTGTACAAAAGCAATTATAGCGAGAATTTTCTACAACTTACCGAGTACACTGTATTTTGCTCTCACATCCTGTCTTTTATTAATTAAGTTAACCTTTAGGATTCTGATGCCTACGCATATTATAAATCAATATTATAAGAGTCACTGATGCTACCTTCATGAAGCTGCAGCAGTTATTATTTGTTTTTTTTTTTCTCCTCTCTCTCTCTCTCTCTCTCTCTCTCTCTCTCTCTCTCTCTCTCTCTCTCTCTCTCTCATGTCTTCAAGCAGTTGCAGTTATTGCCCAATTTATACATCTAACTGATGATGTTTCAACTGCAAACATTGTTTAGGGAAGTTTTATCAAAAACCAGAAGGTCATTGGCATACTTCTTATTGAAATAGTTTGGAAAAAATCAGTTTACAGGCTGCATATGCACGATTTGTTTGCAAGTATGGGTACACATCAGCCCTTTACAGATTACTGAACAGCACACTGGCTTAAAATGAATAAGAATGTATCAAAGAATAATTCAGATGAAAAAACTACAATAAGGGTATTGTTAGCAACAGAGTCCTACAATTGTGGGTGAGTGGGTGGGGGGTGGGGGGGGGGGAGTAACTGATACAGACATGGAACCAAGATATTGAGTTTTATTGTGATTCAGAGATATTTCCTCAAAAAGTTACTCAAATTAAACGGAAGTCTATAATAAAACCATGGATTACACAAGGAATAAAGATTTCCTGTAAGACAAAAAGGAAAATGTATCTGTCGACCAAGAATAGCTCCAATGCTGATCATTTAGCTAAATACAAGGAATACTGTAAAACATTAAAAAAAGTAATTCGGACGTCTAAACAAATGCACTACAAGAAGAAGATAGCGATGTCAGGGAACAAAATAAAAACAATATGGGATATAGTGAAAGAGCAGACTGGTAGAACCAGAAAGGAACAGGAGCAAATAGCACTAAGGGTAGATGACACATTAGTAATGAATGGGCAGTGTGGCAAATCTATTTAACAAGTACTTTATATCCGTTACTGATAGAATGGGACTTTCAGGATCAGTAAATAATGCCCTTGAATATCTGAAACTAGCCTTCACAAATAGCTTCAAGTACATGAATATATCACTCACTTCACCAAAAGAAATAACTTCCATAGTAAAATCTTTAAAAACAAAGCATTCTAGTGGGTACAATGAAATATCGACAAAGTTAATTAAGGCATGTTCTTGTGAGTTTAGTACAATTCTAAGTTACTTGTGTAACCAGTCAATTATAACTGGGACATTTCCTGACTGGCTAAAATATGCAGATGTTAAGCCCCTATTCAAGAAAGGGGATAAAAAGATACCATCAAACTACAGGCCGATTTCACTTTTGCCAGCATTCTCAAAAATTTTAGAAAACGTAATGTACAGGCAGCTGCTCAACCATCTGACCACAAATAACATATTATCAAGAACACAGTTTGGATTTCTGAAGGGTTCTGATATCGAGAAGGCTATTTACACCTACAATGAAAATGTACTTAATTCATTAAATAACAGATTACAAGCAGCAGGTATTTTCTGTGATTTGTCAAAGGCATTTGATTGTGTGAACCACAACATCCTTTGAAGTAAATTAGAATTCTATGGTGTCACGGGCAGTGCTGCAAAATGGTTCAAGTCATACCTCACTAACAGGAAACAAAGGGTGTCAGTGCAAGGGACTAGTGAATTAAGTCATCAGTCATCATCAGAATGGGAAGAAATTACATGTGGTGTCCCACAAGGATCCATCTTGGGGCCATTGCTTTTTCTTGTGTACATTAATGATCTCTCATCAGTTACACTGCCAGAAGCAGAGTTCGTTTTGTTTGCAGATGACACAAGTATTGCAATAAATAGTATGTCAAGTGTAGTTCTAGAAAGATCTGCTAATGATATTTTCATGGATATTAATAAATAGTTTAAAGCCAACTCACTGACATTAAACTTCAAAAAGACTCACTATATGCAATTCAGAACCTTTTTTTTTTTTTTGGTTTGGTGTTAGGGCGCAAAACTGCTATGGTCATTAGCGCCCAGCCTGTGGCTTAGGAAACAGTAAAAAAACCGAAACTGAAAACTAGCAGCAATGGGAACAAAGTCATAAAATTGGAGAAACTAAAAGCAGAAGGAAGGCTTAAAAATCCACTACAGAAAGGGGTTGGTTGTCCCCAAAAAAAGCTTCAAATGACTGACGTCATTTCACTAGCACTAATAAACTGGAGAACGCGGTCGGCTGAGCGCGTGTCATCTGCTAAAATCGACGATAGATCAGGCGATAGCTGTAGACGGGCGCGTAACAGATTAAAATAGGGGCATTCAATTAAAAGGTGTCTTACCGTCCACAGCTGAGAGCAGTGGGGACAGAGTGGGGGAGGATCGCTGCTTAAAAGATGTCGATGGCTAAAAAGACAGTGCCCTATCCGGAGTCTAGTTAAAATTACCTCCTCCTGACGACGCGTTCGGGAGGAAGAGGTCCAAGCACAAGGAAGAGCTTTCACATCCCGCAATTTATTATGGGGAAGTGTCGACCAATGCGCATGCCATAAATGAACAACACGACGACATAAAACGCTCCGTAGATCGCAGAAAGGAATCGATGGAATAGCTGGCCGAGGAAGAGAGACTGCAGCCTTGGCTGCAATATCGGCCGCCTCATTTCCATAGATACCAACGTGTCCCGGGAGCCAGAGGAACGCCACTGAGACGCCCCCCAGGTGGAGCAAGCGCAGACAGTCCTGAATCCGGTGCACCAGAGGGTGCACAGGATAAAGAGCTTGGAGACTGAGGAGAGAGCTGAGAGAATCTGAGCAGATAACGTACTGTATCCGCTGATGACGGCGGATGTAGTGGACAGCCTGGAGAACAGCGTAAAGCTCCGCAGTATACACCGAACACTGGTCGGGAAGCCGAAATTGATTTCGGGTGTCGCCAACAATATAGGCACTCCCTACACCTAACGATGTTTTCGAGCCGTCGGTGTAAATAAATGTGGCGTCCGTCATTTGTGCACATAGAGCAGCAAATGCTCGACGATAAAGAAGTGTAGGGGTACCATCCTTGGGAAATCGACAAAGGTCACGGAGCAGGCAGATCCGGGGACGGAGCCATGGCGGTGCTGTACCCCAAGTTGTCAAGAAGGTTTTAGGAAAGCGGAAAGAAAGAGAATGGAGCAGTTGACGGAAGCGGACTCCCGGGGGTAGTAGGGAGGAGGAGCGGCCTGCATACCCTACATCAAAGGAGGCGTCGAAAAAAAGGTCATGGGCTGGATTAGCAGGCATGGAAGACAGATGGCTAGCATATCGACTCAGAAGGACTGCTCGCCGATTGTACAGCGGAGGTTCAGCAGTCTCAGCATAAAGGCTTTCCACAGGACTAGTGTAAAAAGCTCCAGACACTAAACGTAATCCACGGTGGTGGATAGAGTCGAGACGCCGAAGAATAGACGGCCGAGCAGAGGAGTAGACTATGCTTCCATAATCCAATTTCGAGCGCACTAAGGCGCGATAGAGGCGGAGAAGGACCACTCGGTCCGCTCCCCAGGAGGTACCATTCAGGACACGGAGGGTGTAAGCGATCGCAGACAGCGAGCCGAAAGATAGGAAACGTGGGAGGACCAGCACAGTTTCCTGTCAAACATAAGACCCAAGAATTTAGCGACGTCTGAAAACGGAAGGTTGACAGGACCTAGATGTAAGGAGGGCGGAAGAAACTCCTTACGTCGCCAAAAATTAACACAAACGGTCTTACTGGGAGAGAAACGGAAGCCGGTTTCGATGCTCCAAGAGTGGAGGCGATCGAGACATCCTTGAAGACGTCGTTCAAGAAGGCTGGTCCGTTGAGAGCTGTAGTAGATCGCAAAATCGTCCACAAAGAGGGAGCCCGAGACATCAGGAAGGAGCCAATCCATAATTGGATTTATAGCGATGGCAAACAGTACAACACTCAGCACGGAGCCCTGGGGTACCCCGTTTTCTTGGGAGAAAGTGCGGGAGAGAGTAGTGTTCACCGGCACCCTAAATGTCCGCTCTGCCATAAATTCGCGAAGAAAAAGGGGCAGCCGGCCTCGAAAGCCCCAGGAGAACAGTGTGCGGAGGATGCCTGTCCTCCAACAGGTATCGTATGCTCTCTCCAGATCAAAAAATATTGCTACCGTTTGGCGTTTCCGGAGAAAATTGTTCATGATATAAGTGGAGAGAGCAACAAGATGGTCAACTGCAGAACGATGCTTTCGGAATCCGCATTGGGCAGGTGTTAAAAGACTGCGGGATTCCAGCCACCACGCTAAACGGTAATTCACCATACGCTCCAAAACCTTACAGACACTACTCGTGAGAGAAATGGGGCGATAGCTAGAGGGGAGATGTTTGTCCTTTCCAGGCTTCGGAACAGGAACGACAATAGCTTCCCGCCATCGTCTGGGAAAAGTACTGTCGGTCCAAATTCGATTATAAAGGCGAAGGAGGTAACGCAGACTATGGGTTGATAAATGCAGCAACATTTGGGCGTGGATACCATCCGGTCCTGGGGCGGAGGAGCGAGAAGAAGAGAGTGCATGTTGGGGTTCCCGCAACGAGAAAACAGTATTGTAGCTTTCGCGATTTTGAGAGGAGAAAGCAAGAGGTCGCACTTCCGCCGCAAGTTTCTTCGGGAGAAACGCTGGCGGGTAATTTGAAGAGCTCGAAATCTCAGCAAAGTGCTGACCCAACGAGTTAGAAATTGCGATGGGGTCCACTAATGTGTCATGCGCGACAGTGAGCCCAGAGACCGGGGAGAAACTAGGCGCACCTGAGAACCGTCGAAGCCGACTCCAAACTGCCGAGGAGGGAGTGAAGGTGTTAAATGAGCTAATAAAGAATTTCCAGCTTGCCTTCTTGCTATCGCGGATGACACGACGGCATCGCGCTCGGAGCTGCTTATAGCGGATACAGTTGGCCAAAGTAGGATGGTGGCGGAAAACGCGGAGAGCACGTCGCCGCTCACGTAGTGCATCACGGCATGCCTCGTTCCACCAAGGAACTGGGGGGCGCCGGGGCAATTCGGAGGTGCGTGGTATTGAATGTTCCGCAGCTGTAAGAATAACGTCGGTAATATGTGTGACCTCATCGTCGACGCTGGGAAAGTGACGGTCATCGAATGTCGCTAGAGATGAAAAAAGTGTCCAATCGGCTTGGGCAAACTTCCAGCGTCGCGGGCGCATATATGGCTGTTGAGGCTGCAGTCTAAGGACACATGGAAAGTGGTCACTCGAGTGTGTATCATCAAGGGCGAACCATTCGAAGCGCCGAGCTAGCGGAACAGTACCGACCGCAAGGTCCAAATGAGATAAATTTGTCGTGGAGGCAGACAAAAATGTAGGGACCCCAGTGTTGAGGCAAACTAGATCTGCTTGGTGGAAGACGTCTAGCAATAGTGAGCCACGTGGACAAGGATGTGTAGATCCCCAAAGCGGGTGGTGGGCATTGAAGTCCCCAACCAGCAAATATGGGGGTGGAAGCTGACCAAGAAGAGGAAGGAGATCAGCTCGTGCCATTGGTGTGGACGATGGAATGTATACAGTACAAAGACAGAACGTGTATCCGGAAAGGAAAAGACGGACGGCGACAGCTTGGAAGGAAGTGTTTAAATGGATTGGGTGATAATGGAGAGGTTCATGGAGAAGAATCGTGAGTCCTCCATGTGCTGGAGAGCCTTCAACAGAGGGGAGATCATATCGGACGGACTGAAAATGAGGGAGAACAAAGCGGTCATGGGGACGCAGCTTTGTTTCCTGAAGACAGAAGATGACCGGCGAGTAGGATTGTAAGAGGATTGACAATTCATCCCGATTGGCTCGAATACCGCGGATATTCCAGTGGATAATGGACATAGGGTGAACAGAAAATGGAGGAATGTGACCAAGGTCGCTGTCAACTCGACGACTGCTCTGAGCTTGCGACCGACAGCATGGAATGGCATTCAGCCGAAGGCAGAAGATCCTGATCCATAGGTTGGTCAGGAGCAGCTCCTGCCACCAGCGACCGGCCGGTTGATCGGCCGCCAGCAGTGCGCCTCGGCGACACAGAAGACGGCCGAGGGCGATTTCCGCCAGGTGGTGCTGTAGATGGGACACGCCTTGGCGGAGAAGGAGAGGAACTGGGTTTCTTTGTAACCTTCTTGGAAGTATGATGTTTAGAGGAAGGAGGAACCGATGGTTGGGAAGTTGCCGTACATAAAAACTCTTCACGAGTATGCTCTTTTTTCGAAGTCTTGGTGTCTGACTTTTGGGCTCGAGATTTAGCAGAACTCGACGAAGGGTGAGCCAGAGAGTGGGCAGGCGAAAGTGGTGAGGTTGAACGGGCGATCTTTGCGCTGGCCGATCTGACGAACGTGGCACTAAAGGTGAGGTCGCAAGTCTGCGTGGCCGCCTCCTTTGTTGGCCGAGGAGAAGCAAGGACAGTGCTGTATTTTCCTTTCTGAGGCACGGTGGGCTGTCGACTGGCGAATAATTTTCGAGCAGCAAAGGTCGACACCTTTTTCTTCACCCTAATTTCCTGGATGAGCTTTTCGTCCTTAAAAACGGGACAATCTCGAGAGGAAGCGGCGTGGTCACCCATACAGTTGATGCAGTGAGGGGATGGAGGTGGACAAGCACCCTCATGGGCATCCCTGCCACGCGTAACACATTTGGCTGGATTGGAACAGGACTGGCTGGTGTGATTGAACCGCTGGCACCGATAGCAACGCGTAGGGTTTGGGACGTAAGGGCGAACGGAAATTATCTCGTAGCCTGCTTTGATTTTCGATGGGAGTTGAACTTTGTCAAATGTCAAGAAGACAGTGCGGGTTGGAATGATGTTCGTGTCAACCCTTTTCGTAACCCTATGAACAGCCGTTACGCCCTGGTCAGACAGGTAGTGCTGAATTTCTTCGTCAGACAGTGCATCGAGGGAGCGAGTATAAACGATTCCACGCGAGGAATTTAAGGTACGGTGCGGTTCCACCCGGACAGGGAAAGTGTGTAGTAGTGAGGTACGCAGCAATTTTTGTGCCTGGAGGGCACTGACTGTTTCTAACAACAGGGTGCCATTCCGTAATCTGGAACAAGACTTTACAGGACCTGCAATTGCGTCGACACCTTTCTGAATAATGAAAGGGTTGACCGTGGAGAAGTCGTGACCTTCGTCAGACCGAGAAACAACAAGGAACTGTGGCAACGACGGAAGAACTGACTGTGGTTGAGACTCAGTGAACTTACGTTTGTGAGCAGACATAGTGGAAGGTGAGGAAACCATTGCGGAAGAATCCCCCATGATTACCGGCGTCTCCGATGGCGCGCTCCTCCCTTGTGGGGGCCCTCTCTGAGGGCACTCCCGCCTTAGGTGATTGTTCACACCTCAGGTCACACCTCCCGACAAACGGACGGAGGGACCAATCGGCACTTTCGGAAGGTATCAGCTCGGGTAATCACCCCTCCCTGGGCCTGGCCGTTACCAGGGGGTACGTACGTGTCCTACCTGTCTACCCGGGGCGGGGAATTACGCGTTACCCCGTCACCGGCTACGCATGGAAGTGCGTGGGTCGGCCTTCAGACACGCACAGGGAGGAAGAAAGAGAAAGGGAAAGGAAAGAAGAGGTCTCAAACGCTGCAGCGGAGAAAAGGGTAGAGAGAAGAGGTAAGGAAAAGAGAAGGACAAAGGAAGGATGAAGACTTACAAGCAAGGAAGGCGAAGAATGTGGTACATTTACAAGCGTCCGTCTCCGGACGTAGGCACAAACCAGACCCCCAGAGGGGGAGAAAGGAAAGGAAAGAGCCAGCGGTGAGGGGGGGGGGGGGGGGGAGGCGAAGAGGGGGGATGGGGAAGGATGCGGAAAGGGAAGGTATGCAGCCCGGAAAGGAAGGAAGGCCACATCAGCTCGGGGTCCCGTGCTCGCTACGCACGTATCCACAAAAGAGTTGTGGATCCCCTGGGGGGGATTCAGAACCTGTAAGAGGTTTCCACCCAGCATATGCATAAAATACGAAGAAGAGCAGATAGAAGAGGTTGACAGTCTTTAAATTCCTGGGATTACAACTTGATAATAAATTCAGTTGGGAAGAGCACACCACAGAACTGCAGAAACGCCTTAACAAATCTGTATTTGCAATTCGAGTGTTAGCAGGCATAATCGACATAAAAATGAAAAAGCTTGCATACTTTGCCTACTTTCATTCCATAATGTCATATGGTATAATATTTTGGGGTAACTCTTCAAGTCAAACAAGTTTTCAGAGTCCAAAAGCGTGTAATACGTATTATTTGTGGAGTAAATTCACGAACGTCCCGTAGAAACCTCTTCAAAGAACTGGGTATACTAACTACTGCCTCTCAGTATATTTACTCATTAATGAAATTTGTCCTAAATAATATATCTCTTTTTCCAACAAACAGCTCAGTTCATACAAACAATACCAGGAACAAAAATGATCTGCACAAGGACTTAAAAGCACTTACTTTAGTTCAAAAAGGGGTCCACTACTCAGAAACACTCATCTTCAATAATTTGCCAGTAAACATAAAAAATTTATGTTTCAAATAAAGATCAGTTTAAAAGGAGCCTGAAAGACTTACTAGTGGCCAACTCCTCCTACTCCATTGACGAATTTTTTAATAGAAACAAATGATGTATTGTATATATTCATACTATTAGTATTGTTATTTCAGCTTAAAAAAATAAATAAATAAATAAATTTACATGTTCCACATCCACGAGGATCTCCTCAGCACGGATCTATGGAACGAAAAACTAATCTAATCTAATCTAATTTTTCTTTTGTACGGTGGAAGATTACGGGTGGGTACTAACACTTCATATATCGTTGGATAGGAAATATATAATAGTAGCATCTAAATAAGTCAATAACTCACATTCTAGCATAGAATTCTTCTGTTCTAGCATAGAATTCTTCTGTTTCTTTCTCTCTCATAGCTTTAATTACAATGTTTGTGTCATCTGCAAATTATAATGCCAAAATCATCTTGTCCTTACCGAATTACTTATTCACTTCATCGTTCATTTGCTTGCTCAAAATAATCACAAATCTCTTTTCAACAACAATCAAAGACAGCAGACCCTCATTCTCATTGCAGGTGGACACCTCTCGTCCTGGGGTCTGAGTGTCCTGCCCTTCCTTTTTAATATCTCCACTCTACTCCTCTCCCTTCCCCAAGGACGGAAATAATAGTTCCAAAAGCTAAGATAGTGTCATCTCTTACTTTCATGTGTATATTTATCAGCAGTATTAAACAGTTGCCTCCTTAAGGCAAGTACTGGCCAGAAATTTTCCTATTTTCCCATAGCCATTGTTTATTAATGAATGAGAGTTAACTTATTAGTCAGTAATACTACTTATTTAACTTCGCACACACTTTATTATTCTTTTAAGGTTCATGTGTCAGCACTCTTTAATTAAAAAACTTAGCTGTGTAATAGAAACAGTTGTCCAGGAGAATAGTTTTAGCCTTGACTAAAAATATCTGCATTGCTAAAGGCCAGATATTTTAGGTTTTTGGACAATAATGATCTTCGTGGCTGCAGGCTGCATACTGGACTACTTCCTGTTCCACTTATAGCTGCAGTAAGAAGGAAGGTAATTTTTTCACACACACACCACACACACACACACACACACACACACACACACACACACAGGTGAAGGATTAGTCAGAATGCATAAACCTTGAAGAGACATCTCCAAGATGACTGTCAATATATATAACATATTATCCTCACTGCTCACTTTCCTGCGATCAATACTTTCTTTTTAAGTGGGAGTCACCACAGAAAGTTGTCCCATTGAGAGATTAATGAACGGAAATATGCAAGATTTATATACAAGTCTGCTCATTTATGAGGCTGCTATAACTGAAGATAAAATCTTCTAAATAATTAGATGTTCCTCTCCAATTTTCTTCTTCAGAATCAACATTTCAATTCACTTATCCTGTAGAATATTACAGCAGAGGAACTGAGTAGGTAAAAGGTAGTAATGCGGGGGGTTGCTGGTGTGGGGATGATAAGGTCGGGTTGGTTTTCAGGTTACAGACAGCTGTGTGTTCCATAGAAGTGATGTTGGACAAACTGGGGAGGGATTTAGGAAAGAAAAATAAGGCCAGGTTGGAAGTGAGGAATTCCTGGAAGATAACTAGCGGATGACTACATGGAAGGGGAGGTGGATCACAGTTTGAAGGAGGTTGGAACCGCTTTAAAAAAAGGTTCTATGTGGACTATTGTATGTGGGTTACATGGTGAAAAAACATTTGCACTATAGAGAATGAGTAAAGGAAAGAAGTTCTTTTACAAGTCCGGTATGGCTGAACTTAGCTTAAGGGCTATGGGTGAGGCATTTAGAAAGAACTGAGACTTCTGCAAACATCAGTGTTTTGGCAGTAAGGTTGATAACTATGTTATGGGAATTTTTTTTTAAGAAAAGTGTGTTTCATGGAGGCAGGAGGAAGTTTATGGCAATATGGAAGGTGGATAAGTTGTTAGGGTTCGTTCGGAGAATTATGAAGATTGACGAGGGGGTTGGATCTGAGTGGTAGGCTCTTCCTTGGCTATCAGATAATCCCATGCGTGGGTAAGACAGGAGTAGCTGGGTCAGTTTCCTCAGATGGTGCTGGGAATGCTGTTCCAACTGTTTAAGGGCAAGAGTCTCTATTGCAGCAACAGAATTTGGCAATCCCCCAGTCCTAAACCTCCACGAACTCACCTTACCTTTTTCCTCCTCTCTTCCGTCCACACCACTCCTTTCCCATATGGATCGTGTATTGCCTTCTACAACTGCTCTTTCTATCCCTCCCTTCCAAGCAGGCGCACACTCACTCACTCACTCACTCACTCACTCACTCACTCACTCCCCCCCCTCCCCCCCTCCCTCCCACCCGACCCCCTTCCTCCCACCCCCCAATCAGTTTCAGTTTCATAGCTACTGCGAGCATGTATGTTTGTAAGTGGGTGGTTGTGTGTGAGAATGTTTGTACTAGAAAAAGAGCAAGAACTCTAAAGCTATAGTTAAGTGTTTTCTATTGTGTGTTTCTACGCACCATGCACCAGTCCTCCATAGTTAAGTGGTTGTCTTTCCCTTATTTCATAGATTTAAACAAACAGTTATAAATTATTTACAGAATAATCTGAATAAGGATGATAAAACAAAGCTTTTTTCATCTGTACACAAACAATTATTGTCAGCATGAGTGAGTTGTCCCATTATCCTATCAATCCGTATGCTTGTTTAGTGACTTTTTGGTAACTTAATGTGTTTAAGTCTGTCATTTGACTAATGTAGGATTACAGCTCCAGGGTGAATAATGTTGTAATGTTCACTAGGTTTTCAGCAGTTCTGATTATGGCATATAAAACTGAATAAAGCCAGTTATTATGGCTATGCTCAAAATTGAATAACGTGTCATGGGATTGCTAATAAACCACTAGTATTTGTTGTATGTATCTGAACTGTATGAATGTTGTTGTATGCCTTATCTCGTGAATAGTAGTCATGTTTTAAGTTGCAGTACTGAGTTAGCCAGTGGTCACATGGTCAAGTCTTTAAATAGATAGCCAGGGTACATCTCAGGGTCTTTCATCTTCCAGTCAGTGAGGTTGGATTTGGTAAGGTATTGTGTGGCCAGAATTCTTGGCACTTAGTGTTACTCAGACTTAAAAATATTTTGGATATCTGGCAGTTCACGACATACAATTCTATCAGTGTGCACAAGTTCAGGACTTAGATATATTTATGGACTCTTTGAGTGCGAGTGGTCATAGACATCATTTTATGTTATCTTGAATCTGTACCATCCTTTGCAACAAGCTATGTGAGAGCACCATTTGAATATATTTCTGTGAGATCTGAATGAACAAAAAATCAAAGATTAATCCTTTGGTAGTAGCCCACATTACCATCCTACAGGATCCTAATCTTAATGTTTCCCTTTTAACAATGTCAGTCAGTATACTGATTTTAATTATACCATTATTTGTCATTGATAACTAAGATGCCTGATGAATGATCCATGCTTCTACAAGGACTTGAAACAACCGTGATGGCCAAACTTTTTTGATCAGAAGGACCATATCAAATATAAGGTCAAGTGCTCACCCCTGATGGTTAGGTAGCGACGAATTGATTCTGACTGGCAAGTAATTTCCCATCATCATCACTTGAGCCCCCACTGAAGTTGCAAAAGATGCAGTTCAGAAACTATGTCAAGATGCTGACTTTTTTGTTTTCCAGAAGTAACAATCGTTTCTGAAACTAGCAATTATACAAGGAGTAAAAGTTGCTGAACTTAGTTGTTTGAGGAGCTCAGTAGTATTTTCCTTGATTTCAAGTCATCATTAGTATGCACACCTAGACATTTCTAGCAATCTCACTCATATGCTATATTAACTGTTGGTGGTGTTTTATTTCTTTTACACAATTTAAGATAGAATTTTTCCCAATAATTCTAAAAAACACATTGTTAGCAATTTCTCCTGTCGCTTTCTCTCTGACAGACTTGTGGTTGTCTACAAATTATATTGCTTATGTCATTTCCTCCTCAGTCAGTCATTCAAAATCATCAGAAGTCTCTTTCCTCTGCGAGTCACAATTTTTTAAATATTATATCAAATTTTGCAACAGCATATATCCCAAAACAGGATACAAAAATAAACTGTGATAAATTTCATTCAAGAATTATGATTAACACTTACTTTTAATGCAGCAATCTGTTTCAGAAGTCAGGCTTTCACAAGCATGCATAAAGCTCATTATGTTACACTTTTCTCCAAAACACTATTAACAAGAATAAAACACCCTTACAAACCTGTTTGTATTCCAACAGTTCTAGCTGCAGTTGCTGTATTTCCTGCCGCAGTAGTACTATTGTTCGTGATGACTTATCTTGATTAATAACAACTCTATTTTTAATGTTCCTTGCTCTATTTGCATAATTCAGTGTGTTTAGTGTTTCCATAAAGTCTCTGTCACTTGGTGAGACACAAGCAATCATAACTGTCCGGCTGTTACCTAGAAGATAAAATACATTTTTTATTTATATTTACTATGAACACAACTAACACTGAGAAGAAATGAACTTTCACCCTGTCCACAGCCAGAAAAATAGATAACCATCGTTAACTACGGAGCTTTCATGTTGCCTTACCTCCAAGTGAATCTTGCAGTAACCTTGTGAGCTTGGAATCTCTATATGGTACATGTGTGACTTTCCTCGATTTATCTCCAAGAGCAGATATCACATTGCCTAAAGCAAGCTGGGGAAAAATAATGGTATAAAGCTGGATTTAATGCTAAAAAATTAAAAACATAATATGTAATACTAGGGTTATTTACATGAGCCCATGCGCGCACACACACACACACACACACACACACACACACACACACACAGTCACTTTATTGAAGATACAAATATACTGTCTTGTTCAAGTGACTTATGTCAATGTTTTACAAAATAATGTTTAACATAGATGGTAGTAATTAGTTTTTTGAATGGTAATTACAATAATGATAAAAGTAAACAATGCATGTCTGTATGATGTGGCTCTATACCAAACTACTTTATAGACAAAATGTGAAAATTTCAGAGATCCTATCTTGAGTCCCAGCCAGACACATAATTCTAATATGTCAAAAATTTCATTGTGTTCATTGCTATGTCAGGTAACTGTATTCTTTAGAATTATTAAATACTGCTATCATTAAAAACCACCTACAGCATGACCGCCTGGCAAGATATAAAATGCTGAGGTTGCAGTTCAATTAGGCAGGTGGACATGGAGTGGGCATTGTGTCAGGCTGGATGGTTACAATGAGAAAGAAGCATTAAGCAGGACAAGGGGCTAGGAATGGGTGGCAACTGACTGAGGAAGGTAGTGGGTGTGCAAGGTAAGAACATGGGAGAATGGTGTGGTAGCTGCATAGGCTTGGTATGTGACACAGAGGTGCTGAAGCCAGTGGGGTTTGGCACATGATGAGTATGACATGGAGGACTGGATTGGCAGGAGATGACAGGACAGAAGGAGGGGACACTGTTGGGTGAAGAAAGTGGGGACAGTGGGTTAGCAGAGGCTGAGGCCAGGAGGATTATGGGAATGAGAAAGGGTGTGTTGCAAGTATAATGCCCATCCATGTAGTTCAAAAATGCTGATGTTTGAGGGAAGGGTCCAGACAGCACAGACTTCAGAACAGTAACTGAACTCTTAGCATGTTTTGTTCAACAGAGGTGACATTAGGTGACAATGTGGGTTGCTTCTTTGCAGCTGATAATTGGGGGTTGGTATAATCCACTGCGAAGGAGCACAACTCTTATCGACCAACTTCATCCCACACTGGAACAGCTGAACCACATCCTTTTGCATGACTTTGATTATTTATCACCGTGACCAGGAATGAGGGACATCCTATCTGAGATCCACCACACCTCTCCCACAGTGGTATTCCATTGCCCACTCAACCCACACAACATCCTGATCCATCCCTATGTCAGTTTCACTCCCAACTCACTGCTACAGGTGTCTCATTGAAAGATCCAGGTAGTTTTACATGCCTGATCTACTCACCCTGAACATCCTACTCCAGTCCTGTCACAGACTCACCCATCAGAGGCAGGTCCGCCAGTGAAAGCATCTGTGAAATCAACTACGCTGCAATCACTGCACAGCATTTTGTATGGGCATGATAACCAACAAGTTGTCTATCAGAATCCATGGCCATCACCAAAGAGTGCAAAGAAAAACATATTGGATTTCAATTGCTACTTCACAACCGATGCTATCTGGATCCTTCCCTCTAACAACAGCTTTTAAGAGCTACTTAAATCCAAGATATCCTTGCAACACATTCTTCGCTTCCATAGTTCTCCTGACCTCAAATTCCACCCTATATCTACATCCAAACTCTGCAAGATAGGATATACTGCATGGCACGGGGTACCCTGTACCACTATAAATCATTTCCTTCCCTGTTCCACTTGCAAATAGTGTGATGGAAATACAACAATCTATGTGTCTACGTTCAACTCCCAATTTCTTTCATCTAATTTTTATGGTCCTTATGCAAAATAATGTAGGACGGCAGCAGTATACTCTTCCGGGAGTCAGCTTTAAATATTGGTTTTCTAAATTTTCTCAATAGCATTCCTTGAAAAGGATATCGCTTTCTCTACATGGATTCCCATTTGGGCTCTTGAAGCATCTCCATAACACTTGCATGTTGACTGAAGCTACTGGTAAAAAAACTAGCAGCTCACCTCTGAATTTCTTCAATGTCTTCCTTTAATCCAACTTGGTGGGGATCCTCAAACAATCCAGCAGTACTCAAGAATGGTTTGCATTAGTGTTCTATTCATGGTCTCCTTTACAGATGAACCACACTTTCCTAAAACACTTCCAACAAACCAAAGTCTACCATCCGCCTTCCCCACATTAATCCTTACACACTTGTTCCACTCCATATCGCTTTGCAATGTTTTGTCTACACATTTAATTGCCATGACTGTGTCAAGTAGCACACTACTAATGCTGTATTCAAACATTATGAGCTTGTTTCTCCTAGTAATCTGCATGAACTGACATTTTTCTACTTTTACAGCTAGCTTCCATTCATCACACCATCTAGAAATGATTTTCAAGATATCTTGTATCATCCTACAGTCACTTAACTACAACAGCTTCCCATACATCACAGCATTATCAACAAATAGCCACAGACTGCAGATCACCCTGTCCATCAGATCATTTATGTATGTATAAAATAAAAGTGCTCCTACCACACTTTCCTGAGACAGTCCTAATGATACCCTTGTAACTGATGAACATTTGCTGTTGAGGACAATGTTCTGGGTTCTATTACTTAAAAAGTCTTCCGGCCATTTGAATATCTGGGGACCAATTCCACATGCTCGTACCTTCATTAATAGTTTACAGTGGAAGACTGTGTCAAACTAGAAATTTGGAATCCGCCCATTTCCCTTTATCCATGGTTTGCAGGATATCATTTGAGATAAAGGTAAATTGAGTTTCGCAAGAGCAGTGCTTTCTGAAACCATTTGTGGACAGAAACTTTTCCATCTCAAGGATCATAAGGCCGTTGCAGCATCCCTGAATATGGAAGTCAATAGGAATATAAAAAAAGGGAGGAAGGTTTATCTGTTTAGCAAGAGTAATAGTAGGCAGATTTCAGACTACCTAACAGACCAAAACAAAAATTTCTGTTCCGACACTGACAATGTTGAGTGTTTATGGAAAAAGTTCAAGGCAATCGTAAAATGCGTTTTAGACAGGTACGTGCTGAGTAAAACTGTGAGGGACGGGAAAAACCCACCGTGGTACAACAACAAAGTTAGGAACTACTGCGAAAGCAAAGACAGCTTCACTCCAAGTTTAAACGCAGCCAAAACCTCTCAGACAAACAGAAGCTAAACGATGTCAAAGTTAGCGTAAGGAGGGCTATGCGTGAAGCGTTCAGTGAATTCGAAAGTAAAATTCTATGTACCAACTTGACAGAAAATCCTAGGAAGTTCTGGTCTTACATTAAATCAGTAAGTGGCTCGAAACAGCATAACCAGACGCTCCAGGATGATGATGGCATTGAAACAGAGGATGACACGCATAAAGCTGAAATACTAAACACCTTTTTCCAAAGCTGTTTCACAGAGGAAGACCGCACTGCAGTTCCTTCTCTAAGTCCTCGCACAAACGCAAAAATGGCTGACATCGAAATAAGTGTCCAAGGAATAGAAAAGCAACTGGAATCACTCAACAGTGGAAAGTCCACTGGACCTGACGGGATACCAATTCGATTCTACACAGAGTACGCGAAAGAACTTGCCCCCCTTCTAACAGCCGTGTACCGCAAGTCTCTAGAGGAATGGAGGGTTCCAAATGATTGGAAAAGAGCACAGGTAGTCCCAGTCTTCAAGAAGGGTCGTCGAGCAGATGCGCAAAACTATAGACCTATATCTCTGACGTCGATCTGTTGTAGAATTTAGAACATGTTTTTTGCTCGAGTATCATGTCGTTTTTGGAAACCCAGAATCTACTATGTAGGAATCAACATGGATTCCGGAAACAGCGATCGTGTGAGACCCAACTCGCTTTTTTTGTTCATGAGACCCAGAAAATATTAGATACAGGCTCCCAGGTAGATGCTATTTTTCTTGACTTCCGGAAGGCGTTCGATACAGTTCCGCACTGTCGCCTGATAAACAAAGTAAGAGCCTACGGAATATCAGACCAGCTGTGTGGCTGGATTGAAGAGTTTTTAGCAAACAGAACACGGCATGTTGTTATCAATGGAGAGACGTCTACAGACGTTAAAGTAACCTCTGGCGTGCCACAGGGGAGTGTTATGGGACCATTGCTTTTCACAATATATATAAATGACCTAGTAGATAGTGTCGAAAGTTCCATGCGGCTTTTCGCCGATGATGCTGTAGTATACAGAGAAGTTGCAGCATTAGAAAATTGTAGCGAAATGCAGGAAGATCTGGAGCGGATATGCACTTGGTGCAGGGAGTGGCAACTGTCCCTTAACATAGACAAATGTAATTTATTGCGAATACATAGAAAGAAGGATCCTTTATTGTATGATTATATGATAGCGGAACAAACATTGATAGCAGTTACTTCTGTAAAATATCTGGGAGTATGTGTGTGGAACGATTTGAAGTGGAATGATCATATAAAATTAATTGTTGGTAAGGCAGGTACCAGGTTGAGATTCATTGGGAGAGTGCTTAGAAAATGTAGTCCATCAACAAAGGAGGTGGCTTACAAAACACTCATTCGACCTATACTTGAGTATTGCTCATCAGTATGGGATCCGTACCAGATCGGGTTATTTGGTAACCGTGATAGCGTTACGGAGATGTTTAATAAACTCAAGTGGCAGACTCTGCAAGAGAGGCGCTCTGCATCGCGGTGTAGCTTGCTCGCCAGGTTTCGAGAGGGTGCGTTTCTGGATGAGGTATTGAATATATTGCTTACCCCTACTTATACCTCCCGAGGAGATCACGAATGTAAAATTAGAGAGATTAGAGCGCGCACGGAGGCTTTCAGACAGTCGTTCTTCCCGCAAACCATACGCGACTGGAACAGGAAAGGGAGGTAATGACAGTGGCACGTAAAGTGCCCTCACCCACACACCGTTGTGTGGCTTGCGGAGTATAAATGTAGATGTAGATGAACTTCACATTCAAGAAATCTGCAGCAAACTGATATTAAGGATATTGGTCCGCAATTTGAAGGTCAGTTCTTTTACCCTTCTTATATACAGGAGTCACTTGCACTTTTTGCCATTGCTTGGGGCCTTGTGCTGGGTGAGATATTTATGATAAATGCAAGCTAAGTAACGGGACAGTGCAGTGGAGTACTCTTTGTAAAACAGAACTGGGATTCCATCCAGACCTGAAGACTTTATTTTTTTGCAACTCTTTCAGTTGCCTATTACTATGTCCTCCACACGGGAGTGTCTATGATGATCAAATGACGGTATGTTTGTACAATCCTTCTGCATTAAATGTTTAGCTTTCTTTTTGCAATCTTCTATTGCTACACCAGACTGGTCAACAAGTGACTGGATAGAAGCCTGCAACCTGCTTAGCAATTTTATATAGGACCAAAATTTTCTCAGATCCTCAGCAAGATCTTTTGCTACAGTATGACAGTGGTAGCAATTGTAAGATTCACACTTCACACATCACTCTTTTTACAGGTCCATGAATCTCTACTAATTTTTGGATGTCATCTTTTGTGTATTCTCTTTTGAATCTGGAGTGTAACAGTCTTTGCTTCCTCAGAACTTTCAGAATTTTGTTATTAAGCCATGGTGACTCTTTTCTGTCCTTAATCTGTCACTCAGCACATACCTCTCCAGAGTGCATTTTACACTCTGTTTAAACTACACCCATAATTTGTCAACATCCATCATACTGGGACTAAATTATGTCCATGCATTGTCTAAATGGGATGCTAACAACTGCTTATCTGCTCTCTCTAGCAAAAATACTCTCCCAGCCTTCCTCACTGATTTATTATCTTTAGTAGCCATTGTCACTATGATGATATTGTGATCACAAATCCCTGTATCCATACTGACATCACTGCTAACATCAAGTCTGTTTGCAGTGTCAAGGTATAGGATATACCCATTGTGTGCAGTCTCTCTAACTAGCTGCTCACAACAGTTTCCAAAAAATTTGTTGAAAAGTACTTCACAAGACTGCTTGTTCATACCTGTTGCAATGAACCCATAGGTGTCTGATTCTATACTCTGTAAGTTTAAGCCACCTCCAACTAATATTGCATGATCTGGGTACTTCCATACTACTGACTGTAGACTTTCCTTGAATGATTCTAAAACTGCCACAGCAGAATAAGGTGACTGGTAAAATCATCCAACAATTAACTTTATTTCACCCATTATATGAGGTGGAATCCAAAATTTTCGGGACTGGTGCTACCATCTGGAAAGTAGGGGTAGTAGATCTTTGCACCACTCGGTGGCAAGAGCTGCATATCTGATGAGTCAGTGTGCGGAATGGCATTCAGCTGGGAGGACGTGTTGCATGTCCATGGTGACTTCCTTAATACTCTGTGTTTGGTGTGTGAGAGTTTTACGATGGATCTGCGAATGGAACAGCATGTGTGTATCAAATTCTGTGCGAATCTCGGGAAAAGTGCTACGGAGACCCTTGCAATGAATCAACAAGTGTTTGGGAGTCAGAGCATGAGCTGTATGCATCTGTTTGAGTGGCATGCTTGGTTCAGGGCCGGCCGTACAGACGTCTAAGATGATGCTCACACTGGAAGGCCCAGTAGCCGCACAATGCCAGACATTGTTGCCAAACTTCAACAACTGGTTCATGCAGATCAACATCGAAGCATTCAAGACCTTTAACATGAAGTAGGTATTGGTTATGGGACATGTCAACAAATGTTTACTGATGACTTGGGCATGCATCGTGCCGCTGCAGAATTTGTGCCCACGATCTTGACTGCCGATCAGATCGCACAGTGTGTTGAAGTGAAGACCGCATCTGATGATCCAACATTCTTGTCACGGGTTATCACTGGCGACGAGAGCTGGATTTACAGTTATCACCCAGAGAAAAAGCAACAATCGTCCCAGTGGAAGAGCCTGAGCTCTCCGAGACGCAAAAAAGCGAGACAGGTGAAGAGCAAAGTGAAGAGCATGATCATCATTTTCTTTGATATCAAGGCAATTGTGCACAAAGAACTCATCCCACCCAACCAAACAGTGAATTCCGCGTACTACTGCGAGATTTGGCAACGGATCCATGAAAATGTGCGGCGATGACAGCCCAAACTTTGGCATCAAGGGAATTTGCTGCTGCATCACGACAACGCGCCCTGTCACACGTCCTTGCTCACCAGGACCTTTTTGACAAAAAACAACATGTCGGTTGTACCCCACCCACCGTACTCGCCAGATTTGGCACCTTGCAACTTCGCGCTATTCCCAAAACTGAAACTCAAGTTGAAAGCCCATCAGTTCGACACTCTAGAGAGGATTCAAGAAGCATCGCTGGCAGTGATAAACACACTCAAGAACAGGACTTCCAGAAAATGTTTTGCCAGTGGCAGAAACACTGGGACAGTGTGTTCATGTGGATAGGAACTATTCGAGGGTGATGGTGACCATTAGTCCAAAGGTAAGGTTTTCAAAAGATGGCTACACCAGTCCTGAATATTTCGTATAGCACCTCGTACTTGTCTAGATAACTTCACTGTCACACTCAAATTCGACCCCAATAAAGAGAATATTTTTGTTGATCTCAATGAACACTCTCCCCCTCCCTCCCTCCTCCTCCTCCTCTACAGGATCTAATCTGTCTTTCCAATATACGTTCCATGATCCGCTAAATATTTTTTTAATTTTCTACTTCAAATCTCGGGCATCTCTCAGTACCAAGAACAATCTGAGAGTGAGTAATTTACTGGAAGCCAGTAAATTCTGGAACTTTGTTACTCCTCAACCCAACAGATTCCCCCTCACTCTGTACTGTTCCGCCCTGCCAGCCTACACCTCCATGCATCCTCATGGTGCGTTGAACATCACTGGCTCTAGTACCCATCTGTCACATGCCTAGCCCATGCACCTGCCAACCCAACCCAATCCTCCTTCCCTCCCATCTTGCACCCTTGGTACCTCCCTCCAAGCCATTAGCCACCAGTCACTAATCCCATCTCCTGCTTCCTACCTCTTTCTTCCTCTACTCAACTCACTCAGCACCATCTCCACCCCCAGCACACCTGCTGAACTGCAACCTCAGCACTGTCCGTTCACCCAGCACAATGCAGACGCACCTCTCGACAACTCAATGCCTATGTTAAATAGCTACATTCTTGCTCCCGTGTGTTCAAGGACTCTTAATAACTACGGTATATATAAAATGTTACAATTTGTTCATTACTCACGAGTCCACAGTTGATTGATATCCCTTCTCTAGCTCTTTCTCCAGTGGCACCAGTTCTTTTCAGACGTTCTGAACCAGCCAGATCCACAAAATGAAATTTGGCTGTTAATGTCTCGAACTCTTTTCCACCGTCTGTTGGATTTTCATCATCATCTGTCTAAAGTTCAGAATATTAGAGTTTACAGATGTATCAAAGAATAATAATCCATATAACCTCAGACTATCTTCATATAGTTGTATAATTAACCTTTACACAAATAAAGCTGCTTTGCTCTATTTTTTTTTAATTACTCTTTAAGGCAAGCAGTTACTTATTAGAATTTGTCTATACACTGTTTTGATGTTTATAATAATAGATCCAACTTTTATGAATATATCTAGCAGTAGCAGTGAAAGATAAGCATTCAGTGGAGGTGAATTAAATCCTGTGACTATTTATTTGATAAGTGGTGCACAAGAACAATGGATCACCACTTTAGTTAGACTGCTATGTGGGAGGAAGCAACAAGTTTTGTTTCCAATTACCTCTACTTTCACGAGCCTTTGCTGTTTGATGTGTAGGGTAAATATTGCATGTGATCTTGAAGACTGAGCATTCATCTGTGTACTAGCAGTGGTTCTCGATAAAGCACCTAACCTAAGGCACTGTAAAGCCTCTTCTGCCGAGGAGACAGATTTCATTGTTACACCAACAACGTAAATACCACCTTCTGCATCTTCATGAATTTTTATACCAGTTTTTCCCTGAAAACAAAAATTTAAAGAAAATAACACACAAGAAATTCAAATAAGGCTTTATGTAATTATTTCCTCGTACATACTCAATACATTTTAGTTTAATAATAAATACTGCAGTGAGTCTGGAAATTGTGTCTCACCTTTGTGAATTGCTCCCTTGCAGGATCAAACAAGTCAATTATTTCTTCATTGTAAAGCTCCATGAACTGTGCCATAATTTTAAATTCTGGTGGTGGCTGTCCCATCTCTTTTGCTTTCTCCACTCTCGAGGCAATGCCATTAAATAAATGATTAATAGCTCTTGGTATAATTCCCACCTGTGATGGGTCAACTTCAACATCAAATCCCGTCCCCATAGTGTAAGTCTTCCCTGAGCCAGTCTGAAGTAAAGAAGTATATAATATATTATTCCCTGCAGTATAATGTATAATGTTAACATACTAGTGCACAGGCATAAAAATGTTTAATTTATTCTCTCTCAAACAGCTACCTAAGAAAGTGTGAGGTCATTTTTCTTAGAGGAAAAAGGATTGAGCATAAAAAGTAGTAGATTTAATATTTTATAACAATTAAGCAATTTACAAAATAAAGGCTCATTCAGTTCTGTAAATCTGAAAGTTAATCACTGAAATAATCAATGGTTCACAATGACATTAATTTAGCAAAACTGGAACAAAATACACAGTTAAATTTAAGAAGTGACAACCTAATGCAAGGTAAGCAGTGAAGACAGAAACTAAATTGGCACATATATAAATCATCACAGGAATGTCTCTTTAATTACCACTGGATGGTTGGATAGTTGGTTGGTTGGTGGCTAAAGAACTAAACAGTGATGTTATCAGTCCTTAAGCCAAGAGAACATTCATTCTGGGATAGTGGCATCGGTCTGCAGGAGCTGTAAAAACTGGGGTGTTTAAGACAAGACTGATGCCAGAGCTGAGAAATAATTTCCAGTGCAGACAGCAGAGCAAATGAGGGGCTGCCTTTCACTACTCACTAACCCAACTGAAGACAGAACAGTGGCAGAGAGAATGGCTTCTAGATGGAAGACTCATAATAGTAAAAGCGAGAAGGTTAAAAATATAATGTAAATCAGTTGGAAAACGGAAGAAAGAAATAATCTGTCAAGTAGGTGGGTGGGGCAAGGTGAGTGTTCCCTGGCCTCTCCATGCAATAGGAAACATACCTCCCCAACCCATTATAGGCGAAACACTGCAGAGGGGAAGAGCATCAATTACCATTTGAATGCTACCCTAAAACAGAAAACAGAGTGTGGTTGAAAAAGAGCTGACTGCCTCTGAAAGCAATTTAAACATACAAAAGGGATGACTGATGTAGCTGGAGAACGTGGTATTTCAAGGGTGCCTCAGGCCTAGCATGCGGCAGGAGATGCCCCAACCCCAACAACCCCGCCCCCACACCAAAAATAGTTTGTAACATTATATCTGAGAACAGAAATCACTTTCACAAAGAAAAATTGAGAAACAGTTCAACTGCCCACGAGTCACCTGCATGTGCTAGAGGAAAAGAATCCTGAAGATCACACTTAGTCTGGAGAGCCAGGAGGAGGGGGCATTCCACCAGAATGAACCACTATCTGTAATGCTCCGCAACCACAACATGAGGGTGGCTCATTACATAAAATATAAAAATAGTATAACAGATGCAGAGGAAATACAGGATTCCTTCCAAGCAGAATGGAAGGAGGAGTGTAATGCTGCAGTATTCTACTAGATGGCGTGGAGGGGACAGTAGCCCATGAGTAGTTGTTTCATTGAGGGATGAGAAATCTTATATGCACTTGCAAATCTGCACTAGGAATCACCAAAGCCAACATTCATTCACTGAGTAATCACTTCTCTAGCCAAATGGTCAGCTAATTCATTCTCTGGGATGACTTGGGACCCAGACAAAGCAACTGAACAGGAAGCATGACTATGGTCCGAGAGGTGGTCATAAACAGCTCACCACAGGGTGACAGGAGTAATACAGATCAATGGCCTGGATCCCTGCCCACTGAGTCACTAGAAACTAAAATGCAGCCTACGGACTTTTTCCAACAAAATGTAGAGCTCTGATAATGGCTAACAGGTCTGCCATAAAAACACTGAAACGTCCTGGCAACTAATGTGGTTCCTCGTCAGCGGGAGATAGTAAAGCATATCTCACTCAACCCACGATTTTAGAGCCAATGGTATTAACGACCGTGGTATCCTGATAGTCCTGAATAACTGAAAGGAACAGACACCAAAAGGTCATGGGAATGACTGAAACTTTAGGACCTTTAAATACATCAATATTAATTCTCAGTCTGGGTACTAATAAAGATGGGGCGTGCAGGAAAACATGGGGAGGATGGAAGGACATTCAAAGGAAGTTTAGTTGAGGTCCCAGTACAGGTGCATTCCTACTGGTAATGCCCCAACCACGGGCGGGTGTAAGGGATTCAATGTTCCTCTCATGTAAAAGAAACTGGTAAGTTGGATGATTAGAAAATTGTCAGCTGATGATTGCATGAGTGGGCAATAGTCGGTACAGTCAGAACTGAAGAAGGAAGAAAATCACTTAGACAAGTAGGCAGTCTACAGGACTAGTATAGAAGGTGCCAGTGACTAGTCTTATTCCATGATGATAAACCAAGTAATGTGATCCGCACTGCAAGAGGTGTCGATAATGAAGCAGAGAACATTAAGCTTCCACATGCATTTAGTCTTTAGTTGATGAATATGGGGTAGCCAAGTTAGCTTTTTATCAAAGAGGAGTCCCAAAACTCAGGAGTATGAGAATGTACAAGTGGTGGGTACACAAATAAGGTTTGGGATCAGGATGGAACACAATACGATGCAAAAATGTATGACTTCCATTTTCACTGGTGAGAAACTGAAAGCATGGAGAAGGGTCCTAGCTCAGACACTCTGGATACAACTCAGAGCTGGTGTTCAGCCAAGACTGAAGAATGAGAGCTACACCAAATGTAGAAGTTGTAGATGTACAGCGCAGGGATGACCAGGGGTCCAATGTAGAACACTCTTACCTGCAAGGCAACATTTTCTTGAATATCTAGGCAGCTGAGAGATGATCAGTGCTAAGCCGAAACAACTGCTGGGACAAAAACTGTCAAAAATTGGTAGGATGTCTGAAAAGGCCTGGTGACTGGGGGTAACTAAAATGTTTGTTATATGCACTATGAAGGTCAAAAAACTATAAGGTGGTGTCGGCATTTAGAAAATGCCTGTCTGATTGACATTTCCAACCTAAATAGATGGTCGCCTGTGGATTGTCCCTCCCCAGAAACCAAAAGGGGGCAAAAGGCGACATAAATCCAGTGTAACTGGTGGGCTACTATCCTTTCAAGCAGTTTGCAGAGTACGTTGGTGAGGCTAATCTGTCAGAAGCTGTGAAGGATTGTTGGGTCTTTGTCTGGGTTAAGCATTGGGACAATGTTACTATGTCACCATTGCAAAGGGAAGATACATTCGTGTGTCAAATACAGCTGAAGACCCTGAATAGGTGGAAGATGTGAATAACATTCAGATGTTGAACCATCTCATTAAGAATCAGGCCTGGAGCCACATTATGTGATGAAGCAAGAGTGTGAAGCAGTTCTTCTTCAGTGGAAGGAGGGGGGGGGGGGGGGGTGAACCATTGGGAAATGTCGTTAACTAGTGTTTTGTGTGTTTGAAAGGTTGCTGGAAAAGAAGAGGATGCCAATGCTGTCACAAAGTGGGACACAAGGTGTTCAGCAAGAACAAATACATACAAATATCATCCTGAAGGATGATACCTGAAGCAATTTTTCATCTTTACCCCCCCAGAGAGCTGGGTCCAAGCCTAGGATCATGAGTCAAAGGTTATCAAAGAGGTGACAGAGCTTCCAGCATTCTTTGTCACTGCATTTAACTAGATAGTGAGCTTTGATGCACAAAAAATAAAAAAATCCAGTAGACTGGCCAATCCTCCTCCTCGTTTTGAAGCTTTGGGTGGCCAAGATTCTTATGAGCGTTTATCTAATATGAGTGTGGAGACAGATGAAGAGTGGGCAGTTCTCAGACCCACATGCTGCAGCTCCTTCGTCCATTGGATGATGCTAGTCCTCTGATATGTGAGTTTTTGTGGAGATGAGTAGAAAGAGGGAGCCATGATCGGGGGGGGGGGGGGGGGGGCAGTTGTAGATCCATTTTTGCACAATTTGTCATCTCAATAGGATGTAGACGTTCATATTTTTTTCTCGCCTCAGTAAATGACAGGCAGTCAGGTGATTTATAAACATATTTTCCTTTCTTTTTGAATACCGGGTAAACCGGTGTATATGGAGGATGATGATCCATACAACTGGTACATAAAGGGGTTTGCTCACAAGGATGATCTTCATGGAGTAATCAACCGCAGCTTTCGCATTTTGAGTCTGTCGTGCAGTGGGACGATGTACGGCTAAAACATAAGAGTCAGAAACACTTTGTGGACGGTGGGACAAAGTTTTGGATCACTCCTGTACATCATGACTAGTTTTTTCCCGGACAATGAAAAAATTTCCTATAGAAGCCAAGACTGAAGCACATGTACCTGTTTGATTATGCTTGGGACCGAGACTGAGGAGAATGTATCTGTTCAATTATCCTTGGGACCTTTTTGGATGCAATAGTCTATGTGTACACCTCACCTTTTCAGATTAGTTCATAGTGTGTTGGCTGTTTGGAGTGTTAGATGTCTGCAAAAGCTAACTCCTAGTACCATCTTCAAAATTTCATTTGCAACAGTCATCATGCAGTCATTCATGTCTGAAGACCTTGAGATTGTGCAGCAGAGGAGGCTTTAATCAATTGTGATCCACTGTGTGTTTTTTGAAATGAGTAAGCTACTCCAAATTTGTCTTCTATATGTTCCATAAATGAAAGAATGGTTTCATCACTGAAAGTATCTCCACCCAACCAAGGGCTCTCCTAGCAGATGTCACACAGCTGCAGTAAATGTCATCTGGCATGACAGCCACTGGCATGTGCCCTAGTGTCCTAAGAAGACAGGTCACTATTCATTGGCATGCATTGGAAGCTGGCAGCACAGGCATCACAGTTGTGCTCCCTGTATTGTCAGGGGACTTGAACGAAATGGTACATTAATGACCCCATCACATCAGATTCACTAACATATGTGTGTTTAAGTGCGGAGTGGAGTTTCCATTGTCACTGTGTGCAGATGATCTTTTGAACTGTAGGCATCCACCACAATTGGTTCACATACTGGAAAATTTAGAAGATGGAAGGTCAAGCTTAAAAGTGGACCAAATATTACTTCAGCCAAAAAGTGATGTAAAGGAAATGGATACAGATGTGAATGAAAGAAATCATAATCTAGAGAAATAACTTAGTCAACATCAAACACTGTCACCATGGTACAAAGGCTGAGAGAAGTATGGAACCATAAAAGGTGGAACCTTCTGTGGTTTTCTGTAGAACAGTTTATTCTAATTTCTTTTCTTGGTGAATGCTTGTATTCTGCTCTTTTATCTTTCTTACTTAATTTAGTAAATAAGTTATTAAGCTAAATATTTTTTACAGTAGTTCGGGAAGAAGAAGAAGAAGAAGAAGGAAGAAAGAAAGAAAGAAAGAAAGAAAGAAAGAAAGAAAGAAGACATCATAGTTGTCATACTGTCAGCATTCACAGCAAAGAATCCAAAATACATTCACGTAATAATATTATGACTGCAATCAATCACTCTTATTTGTTTATATCCCATAAGTAGTTTTGTAGCTAAACACTCATTTTCAGCTATTTGTTATTAGTGATTTAAAAGGCACTAAGTTCTATACTACGTCATTTGTGTACACAATAAAGCAAATCAATAATATATTGGTTTTCACAGCTATTTTTTCCTTACCACTTTCACTAATGTTTACCCACAATTGTCATGCAGTGGGATTTTTATTGCCATGAGCTGAAGCACAGATATGTAAAGAAGCACGTTCCAAGCATCTGAAGATGAGCAATTATCAACTCCAAAACTAGTTATGCAATTTAAAACTGTGCAACTGGTTGTCGTTAACATAATAAAACATAAAATTACATTCCATAGTCACAGAGTTCAGTGTGATTCCACATTTATACAATAAAAAATTTGTTCATCTTTAAAATAGGTTGCTGGGAGAGCTCAAAGTCGGATAGGTATGTGATAATTTTTGAAGTGTATGTGTGGTGTGTACCATTACAGTTTTCTGTTGCAGCTGGTTTAGGTAATAAGCTGAATATTGATCTTGATGGCTCTTAGCTGTCTGCCTGTATTTTTAAGTATTTGTAATTAGTCGAATTTTGGTTAATGTGTTTTATGCTGGGAAAAACTGACCTTTTCAACAATGTATCCCTGTTTTGCAAACACAGTAAATGGTTACTTAGCCCTTTTGAAAAATTGTAGATGTAAGATGCTGGTAAGATGTAGCTAAATACCCTGCACCCTCTCCACCTACAATGTTTATCTGAAGTTCAAGCAGAAAGAACACATTGTTATAGAATTTGTTCTTATAATTTAAAGTGCAAATGCAGCAGAGAGAATGGAACCTGTTGAAATCCCAGAGGCAATATAGTATAACCTGCATTTGCAAGTTATATACTGTGATGAAACACAACACTTTCACATTCAAGAATCATTTGTGAATATTGTGGAACTTGAGCTAAACAATATTTGGTGACAATGAAAATTTGTGCTGGACCAGGACTTTAACCCGTATTTACTGCATTAAAGTCGTGGTCCTATTTTTAGGCATGAAATACCATATTGCAGTGCTTGCATCATTTCAATGAACTCTGCAATGTCTTTCATAAATGCTCTTTCATGCATGCAAGGCTGTAACTTTGATAATACATCTCTCCCTGCACACTATACACAGTACCTCTATGAGTATAGAATGCACACAGAACTAGAGAAGGGCAGTCCACTTCTGAACTGATTCAAATGGTTGGTTGGTTGGTTGGTTGTTTTGGGGAAGGAGACCAGACAGCGAGGTCATCGGTCTCGTCGGGTTAGAGAAGGACGGGGAAGGAAGTCGGCCGTGCCCTTTGAAAGGAACCATCCCGGCATTTGCCTGGAGCGATTTAGGGAAATCACGGAAAACCTAAATCAGGATGGCCGGACGCGGGATTGAACCATCGTCCTCCCGAATGCGAGTCCAGTGTCTAACCACTGCGCCACCTCGCTCGGTAACTGATTCAAAGAGCCAGATATTTCTAAAGAGTGAATGATGGATGATTTGGAAAAAACATGAATGATAGCTCATACAATTTCAGAATGTGTCTCTGATGGCTGTAATGAGCGGGATGAAAATTCTAGAATAGGCTGCTGAAACAGTGCCCCACCCTGCATCCTTAATAAGTGTTTCCCAAGCTACAAAAAATGCATACACCATGTGCACATGTGGATTTTCACATCTTACTAGTACATAAAGCTTTCTCCTCCATGAAAACAGAAAATAAAGAAAGCACCATTTCTTTCTATTTATTGGCTGGTGGGCAGTATCCATTCAGCTATCTTAGTAGCAATACTATGACGATATGAAAGTAAACACTTTACCCAGTCTGTGAGTGGAACCAAAATCTTCAACCCAGCTAGGAATCGAACCTGGGCACCTTTGCTTCACTATCTGCCACACTGATCACACAGCTACTGGGGCAAAAGAAAGAAGTGCTTCAGGACATTACAGTAAGGCAGAAAGCACTTCCAGCATCATGTTTCCACTCTTGAGTTCAAAAGAATATCTCAAATTTCAGAAGTTCAATAAACTTTTACATACTTTTGAGTGAGTTGTTACTTCTTGTCCTCGACTTAACACCACACACTGAATGTGTTGCGAGTGATCATAAAAGCTGCGGTCTTCAGCTACTGTGCGGTCAGAGGGTATCGTAAAGTGATAACGGAATCACTCCCCTCCACACAGCTTAGGCTCCCCACCACTCTCACCAATCATATACTAGGCAGTCTCACTAGCTCACTGCTCTCCCCACCACTCTCAGGAATCATATTGCAAGATAGCTCTCTAGCTCACTACTTCACACTATTCTTACAGATTGGATTGCAAGCTAGCTTGCTGCACCCCACCAAGGCAACTAGCTCTCGCGGACAAGATCGCTTGGAGCAGCAGACCACACGGTGACTTGTGACGTCACTCCATTCTCTGTGCTCTTGGCACAATGATGCAGCTTGCAACTCGTTTTCTTGGCTGAGCACCTCTCCATCCGAGTTCAGCTCTTTATTATTTGTACCTTTATTTGATTTGTTCTAGGCATCCTCTTCTTGTGTTGTTCCTCTTGTTTTCTTGTTGTGCGAGAGTTCTTGTAAGGTGTACTGTTATGTCTTCTTCTATGTCTGTTGCACTCATAGTTGCTGTTGTTGTTGTTGTTGTTGTTGTTGTGTTGGTTGCCTTTATGAAGGTTTTAATTACTTTGGGTGGATAGGATGCAAAATATACTGGTATGTGTAACACACAAATATTTTAACATACATCATCGTCCACGTATGAAGGTTCTCTCAGGAGAAATGGTCAATATTCAGAGGAACTATCATTTGAAGCAAAAAACTAAATATGGACATATGCCCTATTCGAAATAGTTTCTGAAATGTAACATATTTAAAGTTACTTTCGTTATGTTTTTCTTGAACAAAATGAAATCTGCAGCCTCTAGTGAAACTTGTTGCAGTATAAAATTAAACTACATTAAATTTCCTTTAAAAAGGTCCTATTCATTATTTTTTCAAGGGCTCACAAGTTGCATGAAAAGAGTGAGAGAATATGGAAAATCTTGCACAATGTGCATGCATTGAGGTGTAGGTAAGCCAGTTGCAGTAGTTTCCCAGCCTGATAGGCCACATGTCCTACATCAAATTATTTGTCTCAACTTCATCTAGACTACTATGGAAATGAAGACCCATGCTTCTTGACAGAGCATAAGGGAACGATGCGCCAGACCTGCACCGCCACACTAGGCAAGGTCCTAATGGAAATGGTTTGCCGTTGCCCTCCTCCGACCATAATGATGATGATGATGACGATGACACAACACCACCCAGTCATCTCGGGGCAGGTGAAAATGCCTGACCCTGCTGGAAATCAAAGCCGGGATCCGTGCTCGAGAAGCGAGAACACTACCGTGAGATCACGAGCTGCAGAGCACACTACTATGGGGTGTTGTAAACAATTACAATGTACTGAAAAATAAAGAAAATAAGTAACAATGTACATTAAATATGTTCTGCCTCCAAAACCATTCAGAATAGTGCAATATGTCCACATGAAGTACACTCCTGGAAATTGAAATAAGAACACCGTGAATTCATTGTCCCAGGAAGGGGAAACTTTATTGACACATTCCTGGGGTCAGATACATCACATGATCACACTGACAGAACCACAGGCACATAGACACAGGCAACAGAGCATGCACAATGTCGGCACTAGTACAGTGTATATCCACCTTTCGCAGCAATGCAGGCTGCTATTCTCCCATGGAGACGATCGTAGAGATGCTGGATGTAGTCCTGTGGAACGGCTTGCCATGCCATTTCCACCTGGCGCCTCAGTTGGACCAGCGTTCGTGCTGGACGTGCAGACCGCGTGAGACGACGCTTCATCCAGTCCCAAACATGCTCAATGGGGGACAGATCCGGAGATCTTGCTGGCCAGGGTAGTTGACTTACACCTTCTAGAGCACGTTGGGTGGCACAGGATACATGCGGACGTGCATTGTCCTGTTGGAACAGCAAGTTCCCTTGCCGGTCTAGGAATGGTAGAACGATGGGTTCGATGACGGTTTGGATGTACCGTGCACTATTCAGTGTCCCCTCGACGATCACCAGTGGTGTACGGCCAGTGTAGGAGATCGCTCCCCACACCATGATGCCGGGTGTTGGCCCTGTGTGCCTCGGTCGTATGCAGTCCTGATTGTGGCGCTCACCTGCATGGCACCAAACACGCATACGACCATCACTGGCAACAAGGCAGAAGCGACTCTCATCGCTGAAGACGACACGTCTCCATTCGTCCCTCCATTCACGCCTGTCGCGACACCACTGGAGGCGGGCTGCACGATGTTGGGGCGTGAGCGGAAGACGGCCTAACGGTGTGCGGGACCGTAGCCCAGCTTCATGGAGACGGTTGCGAATGGTCCTCGCCGATACCCCAGGAGCAACAGTGTCCCTAATTTGCTGGGCAGTGTCCCTAATTTGCAGGGAAGTGGCGGTGCGGTCCCCTACGGCACTGCGTAGGATCCTACGGTCTTGGCGTGCATCCGTGCGTCGCTGCGGTCCGGTCCCAGGTCGACGGGCACGTGCACCTTCCGCCGACCACTGGCGACAACATCGATGTACTGTGGAGACCTCACGCCCCACGTGTTGAGTTGGTTGGTTGGTTGGTTTGTGGGATTAAAGGGACCAGACTGCGATGGTCATCGGTCCCTTTTTCCAAAAAAAATAAAAAATAAAAAATAAAAAAAAATAAAACCGCCCAAAGAGAATAAAAAACAAACAGCAGGAAAGACGTCAGACGACACAGGACGAAAAAGACGCCGACAGAGATCAGACAAAACAAAGTAAAACACACAGAGTGTGACGGTGGTTGGCCGACCATAGAGAAAAAAAAAGAGGAGAAGCCAACCACCAAGAACACATTAAAAACTCAGATTAAAATCAAAGGCTAAAAGCCAGAATCAACGCTAAAAACACTCAGATTAAACTATAAAAACCCCCTGCCCGAATAAAACGTAAAACTAAGCCAGCCATAACAGGGTCATCGGATAAAAGGGCAGGGAGCGTATCAGGCAGCGCAAATGTCTGCCTGACCACAGCTAAAAGGGGGCAAGCCAACAAAATGTGGGACACTGTCAAAGACGCCCCGCAGCGACATACAGGAGGGTCCTCCCGGCGCAGTAAATAACTGTGTGTCAGCCGGGAGTGGCCAATGCGGAGCCGACAAAGGACGACTGAGTCCCTGCGGTTGGCTCGCATGGATGACCGCCACACAGTCGTCGTCTCCTTAATGGCACGGAGTTTATTGTGCATGATCCGATCGTGCCATTCAGCGTCCCAAATCGCAAAAACTTTTCGGCAGAGGACCGCCCGCAAATCTGTCTCTGGGAGGCCAACATCCAGAGACGGTTGTCTCGTGGCCTCCTTCGCCAGGCGGTCAGCATGTTCATTGCCCGGGATACCGACATGACCGGGGGTCCAGACAAAGACCACAGAGCGGCCGCAACACGCAAGAGTATGCAGGGACTCATGGATAGCCATCACCAGACGGGAACGAGGAAAACACTGGTCGAGTGCTCGGAAACTGCTCAGGGAATCGCTACAGATAACGAAGGACTCACCTGAGCAGGAGCGGATATACTCTAGGGCACGAAAGATGGCGAACAGCTCAGCAGTGTAAACGCTGCAGCCATCCGGCAAGGAACGTTGTTCGGAATGGTCCCCTAGAGTTAGCGCATACCCAACACGACCAGCAACCATCGAACCGTCGGTGTAAACAATGCCAGAGCCCTGATACGTGGCCAGGATTGAATAAAAGCGGCGGCGGAAGGCCTCTGGAGGGACCGAGTCCTTCGAGCCCTGTGCCAAGTCGAGCCGAAGGCAAGGGCGAGGAACACACCATGGGGGTGTATGCAAAGTAGCCCGGAAAGGAGGTGGAACAGTGAAAACCTGAAGCCCAGACAGAAGCCCTTTGACGCGGACCGCTATTGTACAACCAGAGCGGGGCCGACGTTCTGGCAGACGGACGACCGATCGTGGGAACAAGAGACGATAGTTAGGATGCCCGGGCGAGCTTAGAACATGGGCAGCATAAGCGGCCAGCAAACGGTGGCGTCGGAACCGCAGTGGAGGGACACCTGCCTCCACTAGTAAGCTGTCCACAGGGCTGGTGCGGAAAGCACCAGTGGCAAGGCGTATCCCGCTGTGGAGAATTGGGTCCAGCACCCGCAACGCAGACGGGGATGCTGAGCCATAAGCCAGGCACCCATAATCCAGGCGGGACTGGATTAACGCCTGGTAGAGCCGTAACAGAGTAGAGCGGTCGGCGCCCCAGCGGGTGTGGCTCAAACATCGCAGTGCATTGAGATGCCGCCAACACGCCTGTTTGAGCTGCCGAATATGAGGCAGCCAAGTCAGCCGAGCATCAAAAACGACCCCCAAAAACCTGTGGGTCTCAACCACTGCAAGGAGTTCGTCGGCAAGATAAAGCTGCGGCTCAGGATGGACTGTCCGGCGCCGGCAGAAATGCATAACGCGGGTCTTGGCTGCCGAAAACTGAAACCCATGCGCTACAGCCCAAGACTGCGCCTTACGGATAGCGCCCTGTAGCTGACGTTCAACAGCTGCAATGCCAGTAGAGCTGTAATAAAGGCAAAAGTCGTCAGCATACAGGGAAGCGGAGACAGAATTTCCCACGGCCGCAGCAAGCCCGTTAATGGCTATTAAAAACAGACAGACACTTAAAACAGAACCCTGTGGCACACCGTTCTCCTGAACGTGGGAGGAACTATACGAGGCCGCGACTTGCACGCGGAAGGTACGACACGACAGAAAATTGCGGATAAAAATCGGCAGAGGACCCCGAAGACCCCACCCATGAAGCGTAGAAAGGATGTGATGACGCCATGTCGTATCGTACGCCTTCCGCATGTCGAAAAAGACAGCGACCAGGTGCTGACGGCGGGCAAAGGCAGTACGGATGGCCGACTCCAGGCTCACCAGATTGTCGGTGGCGGAGCGGCCTTTACGGAACCCACCCTGGGACGGAGCCAGAAGGCCCCGAGACTCCAGTACCCAATTCAAGCGCCGGCTCACCATCCGTTCAAGCAACTTGCAAAGAACGTTGGTGAGGCTAATGGGACGGTAGCTGTCTACCTCCAGAGGGTTCTTTCCAGGTTTCAAAACGGGGATGACAATGCCTTCCCGCCATTGCGACGGAAACTCCCCCTCGACCCAAAGACGGTTGTAAAGATCGAGAAGGCGCCGCTGGCAGTCCACTGAAAGGTGTTTCAGCATCTGACAGTGGATGCCATCTGGCCCAGGAGCGGTATCAGGGCAAGCAGCTAGGGCACTGCGAAATTCCCACTCACTAAATGGAGCATTGTAAGATTCTGGGTGGTTGGTGCGAAACGAAAGGCTCCGACGTTCCATCCGCTCTTTAATGGAGCGGAAGGCCTGGGGGTAATTCGCAGAAGCGGAACTCATAGCAAAATGCTCTGCTAGGCGATGTGCAATGACGTCGGAGTCAGTACAAACTGCTCCATTCAGTGAGAGCGCAGGGACGCTGACAGGTGGCCGATACCCGTAGACGCGTCGAATCTTGGCCCAGACCTGCGATGGAGTGACATGGAGGCCAATGGAGGACACATACCGCTCCCAGCACTCCTTCTTGCCTTGGCGGATAAGGAGGCGGGCCCGCGCACGCAGCCGTTTGAAGGCGATAAGGTGGTCTATGGAGGGATGTCGCTTGTGACGCTGGAGCGCCCGCCGGCGATCTTTAATCGCTTCAGCGATCTCAGGCGACCACCAAGGCACAGTCCTCCGCCGAGGGGACCCAGAAGAACGGGGAATGGCAGATTCGGCGGCAGTAACGATGCCGGTGGTGACCGATGTAACCACCGCATCAATGTCATCAGTAGAGAGTGGCTCAATAGCGGCAGTGGAGGAGAACAAGTCCCAGTCAGCCTTATTCATAGCCCATCTGCTAGGGCGCCCAGAAGAGTGACGCTGTGGTAGTGACAGAAAGATCGGAAAGTGGTCACTACCACACAGGTCGTCATGCACACTCCATTGGACAGACGGTAAGAGGCTAGGGCTACAGATTGAAAGGTCAATGGCGGAGTAGGTGCCATGCGCCACACTGAAGTGTGTGAAGGCACCATCATTTAACAGCGAGAGATCGAGCTGCGACAATAAATGCTCAATGATGGCGCCTCGACCTGTGGCCACTGACCCACCCCACAGAGGGTTATGGGCGTTTAAGTCGCCCAATAGCAAGAAAGGTGGCGGCAATTGGGCGACCAGTGCAGCCAGGACTTGCTGTGAGACATCACCATCCGGTGGAATGTAAAGACTGCAGACGGTAACAGCCTGTGGCGTCCACACGCGTACAGCGACAGCCTCTAAAGGCGTCTGGAGAGGGACAGACTCGCTGTGCAGAGTGTGAAGGACATATATGCAGACGCCACCAGACACCCTTTCATAAGCTGCTCGGTTCTTAAAATAACCCCGATAGCCACGGAGGGCGGGGGTTCGCATTGCTGGAAACCAAGTTTCCTGGAGAGCAATGCAAAAGAAAGGGTGAAGGCTGATAAGTTGGCGGAGCTCAGCTAGATGGTGGAAGAAACCGCTGCAGTTCCACTGGAGGATGGTGTTGTCCATGGCTGGGAAAGGCGTGACGGGACTGGGAAGGCAGATTACGCCGCAGGGTCACCTGCTGCCTCCGATGGAGCACCCGTGCAAATGCCATCCATTGCGTCCGAGGGACCGGCAAGAGCGAGGTCCTCAGCGGACGCAAGAATCTCCACCTCGTCGTCAGAGGCAGAGCTTGTAGGAAGCGGTGGGATGGGTGCCACCGCAACATCGTTGGTCTTGGGGACTTTCTTCTTTTTCAGCTTGTCGCGCTGTGCCTTCGGTGGTTCAGGCTTCATGGGCTTCACTGGGTCAGTCTCAGGGACAGACGACGACCGCGAGGCCCGACGACCAGGGACTGGCGGTTGTTTCAAGCCCTTGCGGGCGTCAGCTTTTCCACTGGTCGGGACTTGCGAAGGGAGGTCCCCAAGGGATCCCTTCCTGGCGAGAGTAGCCGAAGAAGTCTTACGCTTCTCCGGCTGGGAAGGGGGAGCTGATGTCCCCGATGGTTTTGAGGGTGTTGCTCCTGGAGGAGATGGAGCAGAAGCAACAGGGTGTGAAGTGCCCCCCACAAGCAAGGGGGGTTTTGGATGCTGACCAATCACAGAACCAACCGTATGGGACGACACAGGAGATGGAAGAACCGTCGTAGCAGCAGCGGCGTACGTTGACTTCATTGGCACAGGATGGAGTCTCTCATATTTCCGCCGAGCCTCAGAGTACGTCAGGCGGTCCAGGGTTTTATATTCCATTATCTTCCGTTCTTTCTGGAAGATCCTACAGTCCGGCGAGCAGGGGGAATGGTGTTCTCCGCAGTTAACACAGATAGGAGGCGGGGCACATGGAGTATCAGGATGCGAAGGACGTCCACAATCCCGACACGTGATGCTGGAAGTACACCGAGATGACATGTGCCCGAACTTCCAGCATTTAAAACACCGCATCGGAGGAGGGATATATGGCTTCACATCACAACGGTAAACCATCACCTTAACCTTTTCGGGTAAAACATCACCCTCAAAGGCCAAGATGAGGGCACCGGTGGCTACCTGATTATCCCTCGGACCCCGATGGACGCGCCGGACGAAGTGAACACCTCGTCGTTCGAGGTTGGCGCGTAATTCATCGTCGGACTGCAGAAGAAGATCCCTGTGGAATATAATACCCTGGACCATGTTGAGACTCTTATGCGGCGTGATGCTAACTGAAACATCCCCCAACTTGTCACAATTGAGCAACCTCCGTGACTGGGCAGAGGATGCCGTTTTGATGAGCACAGAACCAGAGCGCATCTTGGACAAGCCCTCCACCTCCCCGAACTTGTCCTCTAAATGCTCCACAAAAAACTGGGGCTTTGTCGACATAAACGATTCTCCATCAACCCGTGTACACACGAGGTACCGGGGTGAATATTCTCCACTGCCTGTTGTAGCAAGACGTTCCTCCCATGGAGTAGCGAGGGAGGGAAACGATCTCGGATCAAATTTCTTCCCGTTGAGGTTAGACCTCGATCGCTTAGAGACTGCTGGTGGAGGCCCACCAGCGAGAGACGATGTACCACGCTTCATTGCGGGTCATCCGCCCTGATGCCACCTACTCCGACCAAGGGCCCTCCCCACGGGCGCCACCCAGCCGCAGCAATAGCCACCTGGCAGGACGGCCATTGCCGGGAGTCCTGATGCCCCAAGGAGATGGGCATCTACTCCTTGGCATACGTGGGGAGTTAACGGCGCAGGCATCAGTAGAGCGATCCCTGTGTTGTCAGGGGGCTACAACCAAGAGGGTACATGGCGGCCCCACCACAACGGACTGGCTACCGTGCTGGATCTTAGGTGCAAAACTGACCAAAGTCGTCGTCGCAGATAAAAGAAACACTGCAGAGTGCAGCGTGGTAATCGCCCAAGAGATCGAAAACGAGCGGGACACCATTGCAACGACGAGAAAGCCGGCTAAAGGTCTAAGTGCACGACGGATACAGTGCACCACGTAAGGCGCCCTTCCCCAATTGGCTCGCTCTTCGGAATAATTTAGAAAGATGGAGGTCAAACCCGAGAGGGGACCATCACATAAGGCCGAAACATTTGAGACTCCTTTTAGTCGCCTCTTACGACAGGCAGGAATACCGCGGGCCTATTCTTACCCCCGAACCCGCAGGGGGACCACGTGTTGAGCTATTCGGCGGTACGTCCACCCGGCCTCCCGCATGCCCACTATACGCCCTCGCTCAAAGTCCGTCAACTGCACATACGGTTCACGTCCACGCTGTCGCGGCATGCTACCAGTGTTAAAGACTGCGATGGAGCTCCGTATGCCACGGCAAACTGGCTGACACTGACGGCGGCGGTGCACAAATGCTGCGCAGCTAGCGCCATTCGACGGCCAACACCGCGGTTCCTGGTGTGTCCGCTGTGCCGTGCGTGTGATCATTGCTTGTACAGCCCTCTCGCAGTGTCCGGAGCAAGTATGGTGGGTCTGACACACCGGTGTCAATGTGTTCTTTTTTCCATTTCCAGGAGTGTATTTTGCTTCAAATGATCATTCCTGTCATGTCCCTGAATATTGACCATTCATCCTCGGCCAACCTGTATACTATGTTTAATTTCTTATTTATTCATTTAACCTGAACAGATTAATGCCATCAGGAGTCCTCCTACATCACACCAGAGTTTTTATGTAATTATAAAACTTATTTACATCACAGTTACTTAAAAAAAATTATAATAATTTTAATATATCTCTTTTTCTCTCTGCATATATTAGGCATTTGTCTATTAAGCCTTGTAGGTTGAGATTGTTGATTTTCCTCAGTCTTCCTAAGTATCTTCTGTTCACTTGGTAATAATTATTATAAAATTTGGTAATCTGTCATCTTCCATTCTTAAGGCATATTCCTTCCAGTTGTTTCTGCATTCTTTAATCTGGTCATTTATGTTTTTCACACTCAGCTTTTTTCTGATGTCTACATCCATTCTCCAGTCAGACAATGTACCCAGCTACTATTCTTAGCAATCAGGTCTTTAGTGCTTGCCTTCTGATGGGAACGAGTGTTTTTTTTTTTTTTTTTGTGGTTTTCGGGCGCACAACTTCAATGGTCATTAGCGCCCTGAGTACTCTAAGAATGCACCGCGAGGCACAAGTTGACAACAACAACTAAAAGGGAAAACACAATAAAAGACAGACTGACAGGCATAGGATTAAAAAACATCATCAAATGTCCTTAGCGAGGTTTGTCAAATTGATAAAACAAAGAACACGAGCAGCTGCTCGTGGGTCATCCGCTAAAATGGCATCTAAAGTAGTAGGCAGGTTAAGATCGAGGCGCAGTGTTTTAAGATCGGGACAGGACATTAAAATGTGACGAACCGTCAGCAAGTGCCCACATGGGCAGAACGGCGCTGGCGCAGCCGTCAGCAGATGGCGATGGCTGAACCGGCAGTGTCCAATTCTTAACCTTGCTAAAACGACCTCCTCCCGCCGAGAAGGGCGTGAGGAGGACGTCCAAGCCACGGGAAGAGGTTTTAAGGCCCGAAGCTTGTTGTCGGTAAGTGCAGCCCAATCGGCATGCCACAGCGACACAACGCGCCGACAAATGACCCTGCTAAAATCGGACGAAGGGACACAACAAGAAGCTGTCCGAGGCTGGAGGACCGCAGCCTTGGCCGCGGCATCTGCAGCTTCGTTCCCAGGGATACCGACATGGCCAGGAACCCACATAAAGCTAACCGGCGTACCGACGTCCACCAGCTGCTGAAGAGAGCGTTGGATCCGGTGTACGAAAGGGTGAACCGGGTACGGATCACTGAGGCTCTGGATGGCGCTCAGGGAATCTGAGCAGATGACATAAGCAGAATGTCGGTGGCGGCAGATGTACAGAACAGCCTGGTAGAGGGCAAAGAGCTCAGCTGTGAAGACCGAACAATGGCCATGGAGCCGGTATTGGAAACTTTGTGCCCCGACAATAAAGGAACACCCGACCCCGTCATTGGTCTTAGAGCCATCTGTATAAATGAAAGTCATGTTGTTGAACTTCGAACGAAGTTCCAAAAAACGGGAGTGGTAGACCGAACCGGGGGTGACCTCTTTTGGGAGCGAGCTGAGGTCGAGGTGAACGCGGACCTGAGCCTGGAGCCAAGGTGGCGTGCGGCTCTCGCCCACTCGAAAGGTTGCAGGGAGTGAAAAATGAAGGTGTTGAAGGAGGCGACGAAAGCGAACTCCAGGGGGTAGCAAGGCAGAGACATACAACCCGTATTGAAGGTCAAGAGAGTCGTCAAAAAAGGAACGATAAGAAGGATGGTCGGGCATTGACAGTAGCCGACAGGCATACCGACAAAGCAGTATATCGCGCCGGTAGGTGAGTGGCAATTCGCCAGCGTCAGCATGAAGACTCTCTACGGGACTGGTATAAAATGCTCCGATCGCAAGTCGTAAACCCCGATGTTGTATGGAGTTGAGGCGGCGTAAGATGGATGGCCGTGCAGAGGAGTATACGAAGCTCCCATAATCCAGCTGGGAGCGGACGATCGACCGATATAGACGAAGTAGGACGGTTCGATCCGCTCCCCACGACATACCACTGAGAACACGGAGGACATTTAAAGAACGGGTACAACGGGCGGCCAAATATGACACATGTGGAGACCAGCTAAGTTTCCTGTCAAAGGTAAGGCCTAAAAATTTGATTGTCTCCACGAGTGGGAGAGCAACGGGACCGAGTCGTAAGGACGGTGGGAGAAACTCTTTGTAGCGCCAGAAGTTAATACAGACCGTCTTCTCGGCAGAAAAACGGAAGCCATTGGCGACACTCCAGGAGTAAAGACGGTCAAGAGAACGCTGAAGACAGCGCTCCAAGACACGTGGACACTGCGCGCTGCAATAGATGGTAAAATCGTCCACGAAAAGGGAGCCTGATACATCAGCTGGGAGGCAATCCATTATTGGATTGATCGCGATGGCGAAGAGAGCGACGCTCAAAACTGAGCCCTGTGGCACCCCATTCTCCTGGCGAAAGGTGTCGGACAGGACAGAACCCACACGTACCCGAAACTGTCGATCCATTAAAAAGGAACGAATAAAAAGAGGGAGGCGACCGCGAAAGCCCCACGTATGCATGGTGCGGAGAATGCCCGCCCTCCAACAGGTGTCGTAAGCCTTCTCCAAATCAAAGAACACAGCCGCGGTCGGGCGCTTCCGCAAGAAGTTATTCATGATGAAGGTCGACAAGGTAACCAGATGGTCGACAGCAGAGCGGCGCCTTCGAAATCCACATTGTACATTGGTAAGTAGGCGGCGAGACTCGAGCAGCCAAACCAATCGAGAGTTAACCATTCGCTCCATCACTTTACAGACACAGCTGGTAAGCGAGATAGGTCGATAACTGGAAGGCAAGTGCTTGTCCTTCCCCGGCTTAGGAATCGGGACAACAATAGACTCGCGCCAGCATGCGGGAACATGTCCCTCAATCCAGATGCGATTGTATGTACGAAGAAGAAAACCTTTACCCGCAGGAGAAAGGTTCTTCAGCATCTGAATATGAATAGAATCAGGCCCTGGAGCGGAGGACCGTGATCGGCCAAGTGCGGTTTCGAGTTCCCGCATGGTGAATGGGGCATTATAACTTTCACAATTCGAGGAGCGGAAGTCACGTGGCCTAGCCTCCTCGGCCTGTTTGCGGGGGAGGAAGGCAGGGTGGTAATGAGCGGAGCTCGAAACCTCGGCGAAAAAGCGGCCGAAGGCATTGGAGACAGCCTCAGGGGCCACAAGGACTTCATTCGCGACCTTCAAGCCAGAAATTGGGGAGTGGACCTTAGTGCCAGATAGCCGGCGCAGGCTACCCCAGACAACAGAAGAAGGAGTAGAACTGTTGAAGGTGCTGGTGAAAGCAGCCCAGCTGGCTTTCTTGCTTTCTTTAATAATACGACGACACTGAGCACGTAATCGTTTATAATTAATACAATTCGCCACTGTAGGGTGGCGTTTAAAGGTGCGTAAAGCACGTCGACGAGCACGTATAGCGTCCCTACATGCTGCGGTCCACCAGGGGACCGGTACGCGACGTGGAGAAGAAGTAGGGTGAGGGATGGAATATTCAGCAGCAGCGAGAATGACTTCCGTGAGGTGTGCGACCTGACGATCGCAGCTTGTGAAGGTTTGATCCTGAAAGGTCGCCCTGGAAGAGAAGAGCCCCCAGTCTGCCTTGGAGATGGTCCAACGAGAGGAGCACGGAGAGGGAGTATGCTGCAGGAGATGGATAACACACGGGAAGTGGTCGCTCGAATATGTATCAGCAAGTGCATACCACTCAAACCGGCGTGCAAGTTGGGGAGTACATATAGAGAGGTCTAAATGGGAATAGGTATGAGATGTGTCCGAAAGAAAAGTAGGGGCGCCAGTATTGAGGCAGACAAGATTGAGCTGGTTGAAAAGGTCTGCTAGCAAGGAGCCCCTCGGGCAGGATGCTGGAGAGCCCCAAAGAGGATGGTGAGCATTGAAGTCTCCAGTTAACAAAAATGGTGCAGGTAGCTGAGCAATAACTTGCGTCATGTCTGCCCTGGTAACGGCAGATGACGATGGAACGTAAACGGTACAAAAGGAAAACGTAAAAGTGGGGAGAGTAATGCGGATGGCAACTGCCTGCCGGCCGGTGTGCAACGTGATGGGATCGTAGTAAATATCATCCCGGACCAGCAACATAACCCCTCCATGAGCTGGGATACCTACCACAGGGGGTAGGTCAAAACGCACAGAGGTGTAGTGTGCCAAGGCAATTTGATCGCATGGGCGTAGCTTTGTTTCCTGGAGGGCTACGACGAGCGGACGATGCGAGCGGAGCAGCAACTTCAAGTCCTCTCGGTTGGAGCGAACGCTGCGAATATTCCAGTTAATAAGTGCCATCGTAAGAAAAGGAAGATGAGAGAAGGGGTCACCTCGAAGGCCGCTTAGGGCCTGGCTTCGAGCGAGCACTGCCGCCGCTAGCAGGAGGCGGACAGTCATCGTCCATGGGGTCTATAGGGCCATCGGCCATCTCAGGAGGATGGCCGGGAGGGGGAGCTTCCTCCGCCGGTGAACGGCCAGATGTTCGGCTACCAGCAGTGCGGCCAGGCGAAACGGATGACGGCCTGGGGCGGCAACCGCTGGGTGGCGCAAGAGAAGAAAGGCGCCGCGGCGGAGAAGGAGAACTGTGCTTCCTATGCGCCTTTTTAGAAGGACGTTTGGTGGAAGTACCGGTCGAAGGCTGGGAGGTCGAGGTACGTAGGAAGGCAGCACGGGATGGTTCCTTCTTGAAGGCCCGTGCATCTGACTTCGGGGTCTTCGACTGAGCAGAAGCTGAGGAAGTGGCTGGTGTCTGTGGGGTGATGGGAGGAAGAGGAGACGTCGACCGCGCGACCTTAGCACTGGCCGAACGGACGACCGTGGTGCTGAAGGTCAGATCGCATGTCTGGGTTGCTACCTCCCGGGTAGTCCGAGGAGAGGCGAGGACAGTGCTGTATTTCCCCGCTGGGAGCAGCGTGGGCTTCCTACTAGCCAATAGCTTGCGAGCAGCCGAGGTGGACACTTTCTCTTTGACTCGAATTTCCTGGATACAGCGTTCTTCCTTATAGACAGGACAGTCGCGGGAGGATGCGGCATGGTCACCCTGACAGTTCACACAACGAGGAGACGGAGGTGGACAGTCACCCTCATGGGCATCCCTGCCACAAGTGACACATTTAGCCGCATTGGAACAAGACTGTCGAGTGTGATTGAAACGCTGACACTGGTAGCAGCGCGTAGGTGTCGGGACATAGGGGCGAACAGAAATAACCTCGTAGCCCGCCTTGATGCGCGATGGCAGCTTAACACTATCGAAGGTTAAGAAAAGTGTCCGGGTCGGTACAAGGTCATTGTTGACCTTTTTCATGACCCGATGGACAGCCGTCACGCCCTGCTCAGCGAGGAAAGATTGAAGCTCCTCGTCAGTCAATCCGTCGAGAGAGCTACTATAGACTACACCACGAGACGAATTCAAAGTGCGGTGGGCCTCCACCCGGACAGGGAACGTGTACAAGAGTGTGGCCCGAAGCAGTTTTTGTGCCTGAAAGGCACTCTCAGTTTCTAGTAATAAGGTACCGTTACGCAACCTGGTACAAGATTTGACAGATCCGGCTATGGCATCTACGCCCTTCTGGATAACGAAAGGGTTGACAGAGGAAAAATCCTTTCCGTCCTCAGATCGAGAAACTACGAGGAACTGTGGGGCAGGCGGTAGTATTTTTGTCACTGTTGGCTGGTCACGTTTCCGTTTGTGGGTCGAAGTCGAAAGCGATGGAGTAGAATCCATTGCGGAGGAATCCCCCATGATTGCCAGCGTCTCCGATGGCGCGCTCCTTCCTTGTGGGGACCCTCTCAGAGGGCACTCCCGCCTTAGGTGAATGTTTACACCTCAGGTCACACCTCCCGAGAAACAGACGGAGGGACCAATCGGCATGGTCAGAAGGTATCAGCTCAGGCAATCACCCCTCCCCGGGCCTGGCCTTTACCAGGGGGTACGCGCGTGCCTTACATGTCTACCCAGGGCGGGGACTTACGCGTTACCCCGTCACCGGCTACGCGTGCGAACGCGTGGGTCGGCCTTCAGACACGCACAGGGAGGAAGGAAGAAGAGGAAAAAGAAGAGAGAGGGAGAAAGAGGACAGACTGTCTCAAACGCCGAGGCGGAGACCAGAGAAGGCAAGGAGAAGAAGGCAAGGAGAAGAAGGCAATGAGAAAGCAAGGAGAAGGAGGCAAGGAGAAGGCAAGGAGAAGGAGGCAATGAGAAGGCAAGGAGAAAAAGGCAATGAGAAGCAAGGAGGAGTCAAGGGAAAGAGTAAGGAAGACAGTGAAGTGGAGAAGAGCAAAGAAAGGAACCAACAAAAGGAAGGAAGAAACGAGAAGTGAAAAACCAAAAAGACCACGATTATAGGTCGTGAAACCGTCCGTCTCCGGACGCAGGCGCTAACTACCCCCGTGAGGGGGATGGACTCCTTTTAGTCGCCTCTTACGACAGGCAGGAATACCTCGGGCCTATTCTAATCCCCGGACCCGCAGGGGGGGGGGGGGGGGACGAGTGTTTTTGCTGTGTTGTCTAGATAAGAGCTTCGAGGTCTAGGGAGCAGTAGTAGGCCAACAATAAACTCTATCATCTGAACCGCAATGCCATCCTGTGCAGTAAATGCTGAGCTAAAGGATATTTTGACAGCATTGTCAAGTCAAGAAAGAATTTCTCGCTACTACTATCATTCACTCCACAAAATAATCAGTAAGTCTATCTTTTGTTAATAGTTTGATGAATGTTATTGTTAAAGTTAAGTACTGGTTTAATTCCTTGGAGGACAATGGGATCAGCTGCAACTTCTACTTTGCCTACTCTTTGCTAGATCACAGAAGCTTTCCCATAGAGCATCTGGTTTTTATGTTTAGGTTAACGTATTAACATGTCTTAGTTTTTCTCACATTGATTGACTCTGCTTTCTGGTTGTAACCAATTTTATTTTCAAGGGTAGGAGGTCACTTGTAAGCCTGATGTGCAGTGTCTTCAAGATTCATGAACTGTTTTCGCTCTTCTGTTAGCCAAGGTACGGTTTCCAGTTTTTGGCAAAGCGTATTTATCGTGTAATTTGAGTAATAAATCCATGGAGTTGGTCTTTCACGTCCAGGATTGGTATCCAAGATTTGGTATCCCAAATTATCTCTTTTGCCTCCACTGCAAGTTCAGGCACACTGATACACTTAAAGTATCTGTAGGTTGGCACAGTTTATTCCTTACATATTTTACAGAGTAATGTCATGAATATTATGTTGTAAGCTGATATTCCAGGTAAGTATATCTTTGCTTGTGGATTTTGTAGCAAATGTGCCGGACTATAGTCTGCACTAAGGGTAGGTGCAAGCTGAAATACTGTTACATTTGAAGAAGAAACTACACACTTTAATTTGACAGTGAAGAGGCGGAATATTTATGTTAGTGTTCCTAGCATTATCTATATCCTCCTAAGTCTAATCCAATTTTGAAAGGTCAGTTCTGAAACAAGCTATACCACGTACTTTCTGAGGTCTGTAGAGGATGCATATTATGCAAATTTTCTTAAGGAATTTGATATTTACAACATATATTGGACTTGTTTGTCTTCATTAGTAATGGATGTGAGTAACACGGTGAAAAATAAGTTAAGGTGTTTGTAAGCAACTACTCAACCTGCTCATCTGTTACTACTGTGGTGGACAGTGGAGTCTATATTTAGGGAACTGGATAGCATGCTTGGCTAGAGTCAGGTGTCCACTTCATTAAAAGAAAGGCACAGTTGTCCATATTTTGAAATATATAGCAGTGTTCGTCAAAATGAGTTGAAAGTGATGGCCAACTATGTTCTACAGTAACATTACAGTCACACTGGTAGAGCTAGTGGCTGCATGAATAGACAAGTTCGTAGCCCCTATAGCACGGGCTTTAGGAGTTCAAATGAACTGCTTTTTTCCAATCTTTATCTGCTCCATAATCCTGCCATCTTTAGGTCACACACTATGTAGCCAAAATTCGGATATCACATTACTCAAAATTTTTCTTTCAGCAGTGAATTCCTCGCATATTATCAGGTTTGCCTTCGCAAGTTTCTTAATCACTGTAACTGTTTCGCGCCGTTATATATATATATATATTAGAGGGAAACATTCCACGTGGGAAAAATATATCTAAAAACAAAGATGATGTGACTTACCGAACGAAAGCGCTGGCAGATCAATAGACACACAAACAAACACAAACACCCACACAAAATTCAAGCTTTTGCAACAAATTGTTGCCTCACCAGGAAAGAGGGGAAGGAGAGGGAAAGACGAAAGGATGTGGGTTTTAAGGTTGAGGGTAAGGAGTCATTCCAATCCCGGGAGCGGAAAGACTTATCTTTGGGGGAAAAAAGGACAGGTATACACTCGCGCACACACACACATATCCATCCACACATATACAGACACAAGCAGACATATTTAAAGACAAAGAGTTTGGGCAGAGATGTCAGTCGAGGCGGAAGTGAAGAGGCAAAGATGATGTTGAATGACAGGTGAGGTATGAGTGGCGGCAACTTGAAATTAGCGGAGATTGAGGCCTGGTGGGTAACGGGAAGAGAGGATATATTGAAGAGCAAGTTCCCATCTCCGGAGTTTGGATAGGTTGGTGTTGGTGGGAAGTATCCAGATAACCCGGACGGTGTAACACTGTGCCAAGATGTGCTGGCCGTGCACCAAGGCATGTTTAGCCACAGGGTGATCTTCATTACCAACAAACACTGTCTGCCTGTGTCCATTCATGCGAATGGACAGTTTGTTGCTGGTCATTCCCACATAGAATGCATCACAGTGTAGGCAGGTCAGTTGGTAAATCACGTGGGTGCTTTCACACGTGGCTCTGCCTTTGATCGTGTACACCTTCCGGGTTACAGGACTGCAGTAGGTGGTGGTGGGAGGGTGCATGGGACAGGTTTTACACCGGGGGCGGTTACAAGGGTAGGAGCCAGAGGGTAGGGAAGGTGGTCTGGGGATTTCATAGGGATGAACTAACAGGTTACGAAGGTTAGGTGGACGGCGGAAAGACACTCTTGGTTGAGTGGGGAGGATTTCATGAAGGATGGATATCATTTCAGGGCAGGATTTGAGGAAGTCGTATCCCTGCTGGAGAGCCACATTCAGAGTCTGGTCCAGTCCCGGAAAGTATCCTGTCACAAGTGGGGCACTTTTGTGGTTCTTATGTGGGGGATTCTGGGTTCGAGGGGATGAGGAAGTGGCTCTGGTTATTTGCTTCTGTACCAGGTCGGGAGGGTAGTTGCGAGATGCGAAAGCTGTTGTCAGGTTGTTGGTGTAATGGTTCAGGGATTCCGAACTGGAGCAGATTCGTTTGCCACGAAGACCTAGGCTGTAGGGAAGGGACCGTTTGATGTGGAATGGGTGGCAGCTGTCATAATGCAGGTACTGTTGCTTGTTGGTGGGTTTGATGTGGACGGACGTGTGAAGCTGGCCATTGGACAGGTGGAGGTCAACGTCAAGGAAAGTGGCATGGGATTTGGAGTAGGACCAGGTGAATCTGATGGAACCAAAGGAGTTGAGGTTGGAGAGGAAATTCTGAAGTTCTTCTTCACTGTGAGTCCAGATCATGAAGATGTCATTAATACATTTGTACCAAATTTGGGTTGGCAGGCCTGGGTAACCAAGAAGGCTTCCTCTAAGCGACCCATGAATAGGTTGGCGTACGAGGGGGCCATCCTGGTACCCATGGCTGTTCCCTTTAATTGTTGGTATGTCTGGCCTTCAAAAGTGAAGAAGTTGTGGGTCAGGATGAAGCTGGCTAAGGTGATGAGGAAAGAGGTTTTAGGTAGGGTGGCAGGCGATCGGCGTGAAAGGAAGTGCTCCATCGCAGCGAGGCCCTGGACGTGTGGAATATTTGTGTATAAGGAAGTGGCATCAATGGTTACAAGGATGGTTTCCGGGGGTAACAGATTGGGTAAGGATTCCAGGCGTTCGAGAAAGTGGTTGGTGTCTTTGATGAAAGATGGGAGACTGCATGTAATGGGTTGAAGGTGTTGATCTACGTAGGCAGAGATCCGTTCTGTGGGGGCTTGGTAACCAGCTACAATGGGGCGGCCGGGATGATTGGGTTTGTGGATTTTAGGAAGAAGGTAGAAGGTAGGGGTGCGGGGTATCAGTGGGGTCAGGAGGTTGATGGCGTCAGGTGAAAGGTTTTGCAGGGGGCCTAAGGTTCTGAGGATTCCTTGAAGCTCCGCCTGGACATCGGGAATGGGGTTACCTTGGCAAACTTTGTATGTGGTGTTGTCTGAAAGCTGACGCAGTCCCTCAGAGCATCCTCCTACAGGCCAACCGTAAATTAGAACAGCATGCCACCCTCCACCTCAAAAAACTATCCAATCTCCTGGTTTCCTACCTCCGGAAAGGCAACTCACTCACCCTTCACAACCTTTCCAGCAAACCTCATCCTCCTCTCATTGCACACAAACCCAGTCTCTCCCATCTACTCAATCTCCCACTTCCAGCTCCACTCCCTCCAAAACCTCAAAATTCCAATCAACACAACCTGGAACCACAACACCCTCATTCAGTAGTTAACCTTTCCTCCAAACCTCTCTCCCAATCCGAAACCTCTGTCCTATCCAAAGGCCTCACCTTCAGCCCCACTCCCAGATTCAACCAAACAGCCCTCGTCAAAGATTTACTGTCCTACACCCGTACTCTATGCTGGAAATATCACTTTGCCACGAAGAAAAATGATCCTAATCCTACTCCTAATGATCCAACTCCCCAAGCCACCGTCCAAATTGAACCCTGCCTGTAACAGTTCCGTCCTCTGTCGCAGCGGGACCCATCTCCTCTTCCTCAAAATCACCCTCTCCAAACCTTCCAGATATTTCCGACTTCCAGCCTTGCATCTCAATCCTTCTTAAAAAACCTTAATCCTACTCCCAACATCACCAATGCTGAAGCCCAGGCTATCCGTGATCTGAAGGCTGACCGATCCATCGTCATTCTTCCGGCGGACAAGGGTTCCACGACCGTGGTACTTGATCGTCGGGAGTATGTGGCTGAGGGACTGCGTCAGCTTTCAGACAACACCACATACAAAGTTTGCCAAGGTAACCCCATTCCCGATGTCCAGGCGGAGCTTCAAGGAATCCTCAGAACCTTAGGCCCCCTGCAAAACCTTTCACCTGACGCCATCAACCTCCTGACCCCACTGACACCCCGCACCCCTACCTTCTACCTTCTTCCTAAAATCCACAAACCCAATCATCCCGGCCGCCCCATTGTAGCTGGTTACCAAGCCCCCACAGAACGGATCTCTGCCTACGTAGATCAACACCTTCAACCCATTACATGCAGTCTCCCATCTTTCATCAAAGACACCAACCACTTTCTCGAACGCCTGGAATCCTTACCCAATCTGTTACCCCCGGAAACCATCCTTGTAACCATTGATGCCACTTCCTTATACACAAATATTCCACACGTCCAGGGCCTCGCTGCGATGGAGCACTTCCTTTCACGCCGATCGCCTGCCACCCTACCTAAAACCTCTTTCCTCATCACCTTAGCCAGCTTCATCCTGACCCACAACTTCTTCACTTTTGAAGGCCAGACATACCAACAATTAAAGGGAACAGCCATGGGTACCAGGATGGCCCCCTCGTACGCCAACCTATTCATGGGTCGCTTAGAGGAAGCCTTCTTGGTTACCCAGGCCTGCCAACCCAAATTTGGTACAAATGTATTAATGACATCTTCATGATCTGGACTCACAGTGAAGAAGAACTTCAGAATTTCCTCTCCAACCTCAACTCCTTTGGTTCCATCAGATTCACCTGGTCCTACTCCAAATCCCATGCCACTTTCCTTGACGTTGACCTCCACCTGTCCAATGGCCAGCTTCACACGTCCGTCCACATCAAACCCACCAACAAGCAACAGTACCTGCATTATGACAGCTGCCACCCATTCCACATCAAACGGTCCCTTCCCTACAGCCTAGGTCTTCGTGGCACACGAATCTGCTCCAGTCCGGAATCCCTGAAGCGTTACACCAACAACCTGACAACAGCTTTCGCATCCCGCAACTACCCTCCCGACCTGGTACAGAAGCAAATAACCAGAGCCACTTCCTCATCCCCTCGAACCCAGAATCCCCCACAGAAGAACCACAAAAGTGCCCCACTTGTGACAGGATACTTTCCGGGACTGGACCAGACTCTGAATGTGGCTCTCCAGCAGGGATACGACTTCCTCAAATCCTGCCCTGAAATGATATCCATCCTTCATGAAATCCTCCCCACTCAACCAAGAGTGTCTTTCCGCCGTCCACCTAACCTTCGTAACCTGTTAGTTCATCCCTATGAAATCCCCAGACCACCTTCCCTACCCTCTGGCTCCTACCCTTGTAACCGCCCCCGGTGTAAAACCTGTCCCATGCACCCTCCCACCACCACCTACTGCAGTCCTGTAACCCGGAAGGTGTACACGATCAAAGGCAGAGCCACGTGTGAAAGCACCCACGTGATTTACCAACTGACCTGCCTACACTGTGATGCATTCTATGTGGGAATGACCAGCAACAAACTGTCCATTCGCATGAATGGACACAGGCAGACAGTGTTTGTTGGTAATGAAGATCACCCTGTGGCTAAACATGCCTTGGTGCACGGCCAGCACATCTTGGCACAGTGTTACACCGTCCGGGTTATCTGGATACTTCCCACCAACACCAACCTATCCAAACTCCGGAGATGGGAACTTGCTCTTCAATATATCCTCTCTTCCCGTTACCCACCAGGCCTCAATCTCCGCTAATTTCAAGTTGCCGCCACTCATACCTCACCTGTCATTCAACATCATCTTTGCCTCTTCACTTCCGCCTCGACTGACATCTCTGCCCAAACTCTTTGTCTTTAAATATGTCTGCTTGTGTCTGTATATGTGTGGATGGATATGTGTGTGTGTGCGAGTGTATACCTGTCCTTTTTTCCCCCTAAGGTAAGTCTTTCCGCTCCCGGGATTGGAATGACTCCTTACCCTCTCCCTTAAAACCCACATCCTTTCGTCTTTCCCTCTGCTTCCCCTCTTTCCTGGTGAGGCAACAGATTGTTGCGAAAGCTTGAATTTTGTGTGTGTGTTTGTGTGTCTATCGACCTGCCAGCGCTTTCATATATATATATATATGATAGAAACTTCACACAATTGTGGGTCTAGGTTTCGCAGATCACAACGTTCTACATCCTGATTATACTTCTGATTATAGAATGTGCTGAATGTATATTTTTTCTCGCTTTAAGCTTTTACAATTTGAAACGTCTATGTTAATAGTAAATATTTTAATTTTAGCTATGTACTTTTCACTTTAGCACAACAATATCTCATCCACATTGCCTTCATGTAGAAGAATTACGAGCCATGTTCGGTACCATTTTACCAAAATGGAAGGAACTGGAAAATGCGTCTACTGTCAGCAGATAACTGCCATGGGCTGTGGTCATCATCAAACCTGAAGAGACATCTAAAATCAGAGCATCCTACAGTACCTCTGGAACGATGTGAATCAGGAAGCCGATCAAGATCGCCATCGATCGATGCAGAAATTCGAGAATACATTTCTCGTGAACTGTCGTCACTGAGGTCTGCTTCCACCTTGGCTGAAGGCATCTACCCAGAAAGACAAATTGACTCTCAAGATGCATCCAGCCCATTAGTGTCATCAAGTTCTGAACCAAGTTCTGATATTTTCCTTTTGTGGTGCCCTCACCCTCAACTGTTCTTCATTTACAACAACCAATAAGTAATTTATATAATTAAACAAGTCAAAACATGTAAAAACGTTGTCAAACTCTCTAATACCCAGTTTGCACCACGAGTTATTTGATAAAATTAAAAATGATTTGACTACCGCAACGCCAGTCTGTCTTACGTCTGACGTGTGGACGAGCGTAAATACAAGTAATATTAGTTTCTATGCACTGACTGCAGATTTCATAGATGAGAAGAGTGTTCACAATTCGAAGACAGACATACGACAGAAAACATCTCAAAATCAGTTAAGTCTGTTATCCCAAATATAATATCAATTTTCAAATCACTTCCATAACAACAGAAGATGCGTCAAATATGAAATTAACTGCATGCTTCTGAAACTTCCGCACATCCCACGCATTGCACATTCTTTAAACCTCGCTCTGCAACACGCAATTCAGATGCCCATACAGAAAACCGTTGACGAGGTCAAATGAGTTGTTATCTTTCTTAAGGAGGGAGCCTTTGCTTTAAGAAAATTTGCTGAAATACAAGAAAGTTAAAAAAAAAAACGACTGAAACTAAAGCAAGTTGTCCCAACCATATGGAACTCTACTTACGAAATGCTGCAAAGATTTACTTTTTAAAGATCCCATAATTTATTGCCTCGCTATTTTAGATGGAAAATTAATCACCTTTATGGTACAGACTGAAAGATAATGCAACAGCCTTTAAGGATTTTGAAAGTTTTCCATGAGGTAACCAAAGCAGTGTCCTCAGAGGAAGCAGTCTCTCTTTTAAAAATGAAAATCTTGCCAAGATGAATGAAACAGTAACTAAAATCTTTTAAAGACAAAAATAAAGAATATACTCAAGAAATAGCGAGTGGTTGATAATTTTCGTAAAGCATTATCAGAGTGGTTTGGGGTTACCTCCAACAATGAACTCATTAGTCAGGCAATGTTACTGGACCCCCAATTCAAAGGCCAGGATTTTCACACGACAAAACATTCCAGGACTGCTAAGCGGAGGATATTGCAGAAATATAGGCGTTGGTTGTTTAACAAGAAAAAATAAGAGCTCATTTCTCAGCCAGTTATCACTGTGACACATGAGACTACTTCATCTGGTAGGAGCTCAATGAAACTATTAGTCAGCTGCAAGGAAGTCACGACCCAGAAAGAACAGCAACTGTCAAACTGGACAAATATTTAGTGGAGGGATATTTGCCTAAATACAGCAATCCCTTAAATTGGCGGGGAAACAAGAAAACTGCTGTGACCAGCACTGTTTTATTTATTGATTTTATTTATCCATCCGTTGTCAATAAATATTGTATGGATGTTTTCAAGGGTACATGTAAGCCATTTCAAAGAAATGGGACACAAACAATATATACGAAAAGAAGTACAAAACAAAATAATACAATGAAGTTAATAATAATACAATGAAATTAATATAGCCTATATACACCCGTGCTTGTTATTTTAAATGCATAGTCTGTTTTTCATAAGGCTTTAGTTTTGTCCTCCCTAAACGGCAAGCCTTTATACAGGGTGTTACAAAAAGGTACGGCCAAACTTTCAGGAAACATTCCTCAGACACAAATCAAGAAAAGATGTTATGTGGACATGTGTCCGGAAAAACTTAATTTCCATGTTAGAGCTCATTTTAGTTTCGTCAGTATGTACTGTACTACTTCGATTCACCGCCATGATTTCATACGGTGCTGCTAGAACATGTGCCTTTACAAGTACGACACAACATGTGGTTCATGAACGATGGAGCTCCTGCACATTTCAGTCGAAGTGTTCGTACGTTTCCCAACAACAGATTCGGTGACCGATGGATTGGTAGAGGCGGACCAATTCCATGGCCTCCATGCTCTCCTGACCTCAACCCTCTTGACTTTCAATAATGGGGCATTTGAAAGCTCTTGTCTACGCAAACCCGGTACCAAATGTAGAGACTCTTCGTGCTCGTATCGTGGACGGCTGTGATACAATACTCCATTCTCCAAGGCTGCATCAGCGCATCAGGGATTCCATGCGACGGAGGGTGGATGCATGTATCCTCGCTAACGGAGGACATTTTGAACATTTCCTGTAACAAAGTGTTTGAAGTCAAGCTGGTACGTTCTGTTGCTGTGTGTTTCCATTCCATGATTAATGTGATTTGCAGAGAAGTAATAAAATGAGCTCTAACATGAAAAGTAAGCGTTTCCGGACACATATCCACATAACATATTTTCTTTCTTTGTGTGTGAGGAATGTTTCCTGGAAGTTTGGCCGTACCTTTTTGTAACACCCTGTATACACAACACTGCTTAAGTATATATTTACATCACACAACAGCTGTCCTTTAAGTATGTAAATGTAATGAATGATTAGGTAATGAATGATTAGGTACAGATAGAGTATTTTCCATGTTGCCTTTATAAATATCACCAGAAAAAATTTATTGACCTACATAGTCATTTACAGAATAAAAATATTGTTCTACTTGAAATTTTTTAAATTCTGTTTTAAATTTGTTATCATCTTCTAACTGCCTGATGTTGACTGGCAGTGCGTTGTACAGTTTTGCGCCGATATGGCTCACATGCCTTTGTGCATTCGTTCTTTTTGTTCGCTGAGTATGGAGTGCTGCGCTATTACGGGTATTGTAGTTATGAAAGTCGGCATTTGTCTGAAAATCTGCAATGTGGGTCCTGACATACAATACACATTTGTATAATGATGGTATAGTAAGTATTCTAAGCTTTTTGAATATGGGTTTGCATTGTGTCTGTGGATGACTGAGTTATTATTCGGATGGCCCTCTTCTGCAACAAAAAAATTTGTATTAGGCGCCCTGTTGTGGAACCCCAAAATATTATTCCGCATGTGGCAAGAGACTGAAAATAGCCGAAATATGCCATTCTGGCACCCTCTGAGGTACAAACATTTGCAATAATTCTGAGGGCAAAACAGGCTGAATTAAGTTTCTGTGCAAGTTTTATTACGTGGTCATTAAAATTTAAGTTTTCATCCACATGAATCCCCAGCAATTTTGTGGATGTCACTCTGTCTAAGGCTTTGTCACCCCACACCAGATCGAGATTTATATTTTGACATCTTTTCCCAAACTGCATATAATTTGTTTTATTTACATTCAATGTCAACCTGTTTGCATTGAGCCAAGAGTGGATGTAATTTAGTACTTTATCAGCAGTTGTTGGTAGCAATTGCTTTGGTGCGCCGGCCGGTGTGGCCGTGCGGTTCTAGGCGCTACAGTCTAGAACCGTGTGACCGCTACGGTCACAGGTTCGAATCCTGCCTCGGGCATGGATGTGTGTGATGTCCTTAGGTTAGTTCGGTTTAAGTAGTTCTAAGTTCTAGGGGATTGATGACCACAGATGTTACGTCCCATAGTGCTCAGAGCCATTTTTTTGCTTTGGTGCACTTATTATCACACTAGTATCATCTGCAAATATTATTGCTTTGGCTGCATCATCTGAGGTGTGAAAATCATTTATATAGACAAGAAACAATATGGGCCCTAGGATGCTGCCTTGTGGTACTCCTATTTCTACATTTTTTGCCTCTGATATCAACTGGTTCTAAAAGAATTATGTATCATAGGAACATCAGTGGCCTATGAAGGAATATTTTCAAAAGCAGGCAAAATGAGCACTAAGAGAAAGAGACATTGACTAAAATTGGTAAAATTTCATTTATAAATGACTACTGTTCCGGCGTAACATCAAGCGCCGGCACGTCGGCACGAAACGTTACAGCAGAGGGGGCTGTGAGACGACGTCAGCAATTGATACGCCGACTAGGACGACACCACGACAGGAGCGGCCCCTATACGAAGAGAATGTAAGCGCCGCTCCCCCTAGCCGCGGACGCACTGGAAGACGAGCCGTGATATAAACATTATAGCAGCGACTTGTGAACTGTATTATTTGCTTGCATGGAAGTTGTATACATCGAAGTGCACTGGTTATTTGAACGTTGCGATTTGCTTGCGATCCATCTTTATAAATACGTAAAGTTAAGTATTATCTACTTAACTTACTGTAATAAACTCCATTAATAAGATTTGCTTGAATTATTGTCTAGCTATCCGAGAAAATAGCTTCCTAGGCACCCTATATTGAAAGAGTGGGAAGGATACCACGTTGGCCGGAACAACAATATTTATTAATTTTTTCTTTATGGGAACACATCATACAGTAATACTAACTGTAAGTGATGACTGCAGATACACTTCAATTACAGCTGTTATAATTTTTGTATTTTTTTCCAATAAAAGAATCAACACATAACAAGACTCGTCTTCATTCTTAAAATTTTTCTGCTTGATAAAAAATATTTAGGATTTTGTTGTTACATATTTTTACAGCAAACGAAATTTAAAACGCCTATATCTGAAAATTACTAGGGACATAATACAAAATTATTACCCCTCTTTATATGTTCTTTCAAAGGCCCAAATCAGATAAAAATACAGATTTAGTGACCTGAATTAAAAAGGCAATCTTTCTTCTACTTATTTTTGTGGTGGAGGTGAGTGCTGAGTCATGAAAAAGAGCTAGTTCAGTTCAGTGCGTCACCAGTTCTAAACTGATCTGTGAAAAGAATAGTTTTGCCAATCTATACGCAGAACGGTGACGTATGGAAGTTTGGATTTGTCCGGGTCAAAGTGGCAAAGCGGGGAGTTCGCATCACGGTCAGGCACAAATTTTCATTGTCACTAATACAATGTGTAGCTGGAATTTCACCCTGTTCACAAATACAAATATAATTCTTATGTTCCGTACACCTGTTTAGTGCAGCAGTGCCTGTTCCTTCAGATATGCATGCTCGTCTGAAGGAATCTAGATATAATGCCTTGACCTTCATCATATGTCTCTCACTGTTCGAGATTCAACATATTTGTGCGAGTATATGATGTAGACAAAATGACATATGGAAGTTTGGGTCTGCCCAGGCAGCATCCTAGGATACCCAAAGCGGTTACGTCAATCACTCACGTAAAGTGGGAAATCCGGTTTCGAGTCCTGGTGTGACACAAATTTTCACTGTCACCAATTCGATGTGTAGCTGGAATTTCACAATATTTTCAAACACCAATAATATGATTCTTATACCTCACACAGCTGATGGTCGTAGTAATGTCTGTTCCTTCAGACATGCGCACATATCTGAAGGACGTTGCACGGTACATTGAAACAAAAGAGGCACTGCAATATGGGACTTTCACATTCAGACCAGATGTATAGTATGGCATCAAAGTTACCAGGCATGTTAAAAGACAAAACGTATGTAGATTGCATTATTATCTTGCATCTGCTGATCCAAGCGTAACACCATCACTTTTCTCTTGTTGATTCCCATATTATGATGGCAAACATTAGAACTATGCTAGTCTCACAATGACTGTCATTTACTCAGTCCTTCACTGCGCAAAGATTGCGAACTTACTTGCCCATAGGCTAGTACTGTTGCATTGTATCCTTCCAAGGAACCATCAACCAAACTGCTGACACAGGTACCATAAATTTCATCTTGCATTACAGGCATATCAAATACATAGTCATATGTGAATGCCTTATCAGATCCCAGAGTCACCTGCGGCTCTCCTGGGGTCACAGCAGTACATACACGACACATATCTATTACTTCTCGAGGAATCTGTGGTCGGATTCTGAAACAAAAATAAGAAGCATGTTTAGTATTCCAGAATAGATTACTTTTCTGCAGAGCTATGAGTAAAAGGTATTTTAAAGGAACTAATGTCGATGAATTATATTCTAACTTTTACCGGCTAAAAAAGTACGTAATTGGAAGTATCTCAATATTTAGTGCCGTGTAACTTTTTTAGGCGTCAAGGAGGGGGTGTGAGTTGAATGTTCCATGTTCTGTCAACAAGTAGGTGATATCACTGAGGTTAGGCCAGTTCATATTAATAAGATGTACATGGTAAAGGGTAAACAGTTGATTTTGATAATGTTTTGAAGTCAACTTAGACAAAAATTATTTAAACAGGTTCAAAGCCATAAGAATAACACTCAGAAAATTTATTAGTCGTTACAGATAAAACACTTAATATAGGGGAGAAAGATAGTGAAACAAGGAAAGAGTAAGTGGTAAACCCTTCAAAGATCGAAGAACAATCCAGTGACCTTTAAAAGTTTAGCCCCCAGTAGGCCAAACGGCTTCCGATGGATATTTTTACGACCATTGTTCTTAGGCCATGTTACATGGTTGCGGGCGGTACACCATTCCTCGCAGATACATTGGATCGACAACGCTAAAACAGAGCAAATCGGGAGGTTCATTCACGTCCGGACAAGAAAGCTCCTTCCTGCCATATCTCCACGCCGGCCGCTGGTGGCCGAGCGGTTCTGGCGCTACAGTCTGGAAATGCGCGACCGCTACGGTCGCAGGTTCGAATCCTGCCTCGGGCATGGTTGTGTGTGTTGTCCTTAGATTAGTTAGGTTTAAGTAGTTCTAAGTTCTAGGGGACTTATGACCTCAGCAGTTGAGTCCCATAGTGCTCAGAGCCATTTGAACCATGTCTCCACAGTAACCCATTTTACTGCACTGCTTCCACTCATATGAGTGCCTGTTACCATTTCTACAACTTCTACAGAGCTCCAAAGCGATGAGCGTGCTCTTTTAAGGTAGTGATTAATATTTTGTCTCGCGATCTTAATTAAGAAAATGTGTAAATATTTCAAGTGACTTCGTATGGCACGGAGAATGAACGTGTGAGCAACGTTGCTGCGCTATCTGCAGTGGGTGTCATTGGCGCTTCCGGAGATGCATTTGACGCTTTTGGCTACAGCTGTCACTGCCTCACGAGCTATGAGCTATATACGCCAACATTCAGCGCGCCAGGTGTTTACTACGTACCGCGTCCTTGCAGGGAACGTTTCAGAACTCGCTTCGTGTCCTTTACAGGCAGTGAGTGACGCAGTGCGCACTACGAAGCTGTTTGCAACACGACTTGTGACAACAACGGTGGGATGCTGTACAGATCGTAATTCTTACGCCTAGTGAGTGCCTGCAGAACAGTCAAATGAGTGTTCCACAACCAAATAAGCGGCAGAACACTTTTATTAGTTCAACAGAAGTAAGTGTGTGTGTGTGTGTGTGTGTGTGTGTGTGTGTGTGTGTGTGTGTGTGTGTGTGTGTGTTTTATAGAAGCCCTCCATTAAATTTCGGGTATGCAGCCGCGCAAACAAAATTTCTTACATTGATATATAGGCCGCGTATCGTCTGAGGATGGAATACATTTTATTTGCACGGCTGCATGCCCGAAATTTAATGGACTATTCATTAGAAATCCTGTTCAATATCGGTTATAGTACAATCAGTAACAACAGAGGTTGGCAAAAAATATGTTGAACTGAATGTTCAAAATTGATTCGTGTGCTAATGGGTTGGAAACCGCATGTGATCGGCCTACACAACCACAATGATACCACCAGCAAGGTACCTTGGAACGCACACTTTCAGGAACTCATTTGATACAGGATGTTTTGGTGCAGCTCCACAGGAAGTGTTCGTTTCATGGCAACGTTGCGTCGGAAATGGATCTGTCCCGCATCCTCGAACCTCATGCAGGGGTCGCTACTTCTAATGACTTCGTCGCCTATAGGACGCTCACCCCTTACTTTCCTGTTTATGAACAGGTTTCCTAAATAGCTACCAGTCACAATTTTTAAAAATTTTGTTAATTATTTAATACTGTACTTGTTTCGACGTATAACACTACCAAGCAAAAAACGGCAGTACAAAAATATCTAACAAATGTACCTAGATCTTCAAGTACCAGTAATCGTTTTCTGTCTTTGCTTGTGTTTCGGTCTGTTCTGATCATTTGAAATGGCTGTCTTTTTGAGGCGTCTTCATTGTCGTCCATTGTTGTGACTATTCTGTTCATCTGAAATGGCTGTCTTCTTGTGGCGTCTTCACTTTCGTCCATTGTTGTGGCTGTCTGCATTTTTGCTGCCCATTGTTAACACACTTGTGACGAGCATACACTGAAGAGCGTGGAGGAGATGAGAGAAATCTTACTTGTGAGTCTTGAGGCTGTGTCCACTCTCCACAGCAATTGTCTGTGTGACATGGGAAGGCGAGAAAAGCTGATAATAGCTTTGTGAAGGCGTCAATTTTTCTCAAAACGACGTTTGTCTAACGACAAGATCATCGAAAAAGTTGCAATAATTGTCATTTACTGCGATTTGTCTATAAGTAAAAATGTATAACATAAAAAAATAAACTTCAAACTCAAACCGAAATCATTATATTTGTTTGATAACTGCTTCTACTCCTCATAATATTTTAAATGTGTATAATACGCGTATGTAGGTGTGTTTCACTGCAGTTCAATGGAAAATAACTATGCATAAAAAAGAATTACTGGTAGCACAGACTAGTACAAAAGACTATCGTAAAAGTTGTCAGTATGATATATTTTTCGGTGTCAACAAGCATTATGAGTTTAAACTAACTCGTTCGACATTACAGTGAGAGAACGCATTTTTGATCCATTGAACAAGCTAACAATTAACAATCTTCTCTAAGTAACTCGACGGAATGCTGACCGATAACGTCGAAAACTACCGATGTCTCGACAGGTAACCATCCCTTTCATTTTATGGCATTTTCCAATTCGTGACAGGGATTTACGTGTCGAAACACTGGAGTTTTTGACGAAGTTATCCAGCCGCATTCTCGCGAGTAATACAAGAGAATGGGAAAAGCTTAACTCTCCCTTGGGCAATCAGTTTAACATTATAGTTTGAATGCTTCACAGGCTTCATATTCCTAATCAATAAAACCTAGGAAGTTCTCATGCAATTGATATGACTAAAATGTTTCTAAACCACGAGTGTTTAAAGCCAAGAAAGATCATTCACTGTGTTTCAAAGTCTACATCGTAATACCATCTGCTATCTGAGTCCATGCCCGAATCATCTGATGGTAAATTTAGGATGATGCGTTCAAGACTTTTATCTATCTTCACCTCCTTGTGAAAGTCTTATTTCCGAAACTTTTCAGCGTGACACACACTGTGTGCCCTTGCCTGAAGGGGTATGTCGTCTATTGCTTCATGCACAAGACTTTCAGTATCTGTTATCTTTGATGTCCCCCCCCCGCACGCACACACACACACACACACACACACACACACACACACACACACACACACACACACACACAGCTTGTAACCAGTGCGCAGATTAATTCCATCGGTTTATCCTGACACTAATATGTGGGTAAACGCAAAACTGTGTGACCACATTCACATGCAAAAAAGTCAAATTTGTACATTCTGTCGCTTGACTTTTATAAAGTAACAAGCTACAGGAGTTCAGTACGAGTCTGACTTATATTGTCCGGAATATTTTTGTTTTGCGGCCAGAGCACAATATCCCCTTTCCTGATACTCGTACTTCGTAATTCCTCTTTAACAGCTGAATGATAACTGGCACGGTAGTTACTATGACCGACTTCAAAGTTAGGTATGGCAAGAACTGTTCAGTGAATCACTTCTTGCAAGTGACAATGTTCATTTCCGAATGGTAGTCACTACTGTTTTTCTTACACCTAAATAAAAGTTTACTCTCAGGAACCATATCAGAAGAAGAGCATGCAGAGTAAGTATCCGAGAATCTTCTTCTATGGGAACTTTAAAACCGCCAGTCCCATCATTCATTTTCCAGCAGGTATTCATGGAATGATTCTGATTCACCAATGTTTCACCAAGGTAACACACTGTAGAACTACTTCCTCCTCTTGTACCGTGCGTCTTTATAACGGACGTCGTTCGTGCTAGGTATTTTAAAATTATTTGCATTGTCGAAGCGATACCTTTGAAGCCAGTCTGCTCACATAATTCTAAAAAGTTTTTGTGATGTTACATATTCCCTTCTTATATACATTTCAAACTTGGAGCGTTTTAAAACTTCGTTGTCAAAACCACCTACTTGTGTCACAGGTTTCTTGCGATTTAGATGATTTTCAGGCGACACTAAAATTTTTCTGGGGTTTCTACAGCTCCGACACTTTTGTTTACTATTTTCTATATAGTTCTCTTGCTAACACGTGCTTCTGCAGTTCGTTCTTGAGTCTCCAAAATGTCAAAAGCTGAAGTACCGATTTCAGTTTCACATTTGAAGAAGTTGTAAATGCGGGACGTACACCTTGTGAACGGCTTGTGAAGCATCTTTATTAAATCTACATGATTACTCTGCATTTCTCAATTGTATGGCACAGCGTTCGTATAACCACCAAGTTATTCCCCCTTTCGAATAGTGCGCAGGAAACACGACCGCTTTAATCTTTCCGTGCGAGCTCTAATTTCTTTTATTTTATTATGACGATCAGTCCTCCCCTACGTAGATGGGTGCCAACAAAGTATTTTCACACCCAGAGGAGAAAGGTGGCGACTGAAACTTCATGAGAAACTCCTGACACAACGAAAAACGCCTTTGTTTCGATCATTGCCACCGCAATGCGCTTTTGATATCCGAGGCAGTCTCTCCCCTACTCCGCGAAAATACGAAATGAGCTGCCCTTCTTTTAACTTTTTCGATCAATCCGATCTGCTATGGATCCCATCCCCAACAGCAAAAATCTAGAAGAGGATGGAAAAGCATACTGTAAGTAGTTCTTTAGTAGACCTGCTGCATTTTCTAAGTGTTCTGCCAATAAACTGCAGTCTTTGGAACACTTTGCACAACGCTATCCATGTGATAGTTGCATTTTAAGTTATTCGTAATCGTAATCCGTAAGTATTTAACTGAATTTACAGCCTTTAGAATGGTTTGTTTTATCCTGTTAACTGAATTTAGCAGATTGCTTTTAGTACTCATGTGGATAACTTCAGACCTTTCATTATTTAGTTTTAATTGCCGCTCTTCTCACCATACAGATATCTTGTCTAAGTCGTTTTCTAATTTGTTGAAATCTCTGATGACTTTGTAAGATGGTAAATCACAGCATCATCTGCAAACAGTCTAAGACGGCTGCTCAGATTGTTTCCCAAATTGTTTATTAGATCGGAAACACGAGCGCCTATAACACTTCCCTGCAAACTCCTGATATCACTTCTGTCTTATTCGATAATTTTCGTCGATTACTACATACAGTGATCTTTCTGACAGGTAATCACGAATCCTGTCGCACAATTACGACAACACTCCACAGACATGCAATTTAATTAAAGTTGCTTGCCGTCACGTAACATTTTCATTTGGAAATCACACTAAAACATGTACAGATAGGCATTCACAGCTATACTGCTACAAGAAAATAACATCGACATCTGAATGAATAATTCGGTCGCTCTGTGAATGAAACTGCATTGTCGCAAAATACGGCAACAGCGCAGCATTCGGGAGAGATTCTCTCTCAGTCTAGTTCGTAACTCGCAGCTAGCCGCTTGGAAAGAAAATGAACATTGTTGGCTGCAAGCTGTGAGATGTGCAGAACAGCTGAAAATAAAAACGCACAAGTGCCGCAACACGAGATGGCATGGACTCCTGCAATGTCTGAAATAGTGCTGAAGGGAACTGACCCAATGAATCCCTCAAGGCTGTCCGGAAATCCGTAAGAGTACGAGCGGGTAAAGATCTCTTCTGAACAGCACGTTGCAAGGCATCCCGGATATGCTCAATAAAGTTCATGTCTGGCGGCCAGTGGAAGTGTTCAAACCAGTGGAAGTGTTTTAACTCAGAAGAGTGTTCCTGGAACGACTCTCTAGTAATTCTGGGCGTGCGGGGTGTAGCACTGTCCTGCTGGAATTGCCCAATTCCGTCGGAATACACAATGGACATGAATGGATACAGGTGATCAGACAGGATGCTTACGCACGTGTCACCTTTCAAAGTCGTATCTAGACGTATCAGGGGTCCCGTATCACTAACTGCACATTCCCCGCACCATTACAGAGCCTCCACCTGCTTTAACGGTCTCCTGCTGACATGCAGGGGTCATGGATTCACGGGGTTATCTCCATACCCGAACACGTCGATCCGCTCGATACAACTACAAAAGGGGGGAGGGGGGGCAGCTCATTACAGAGTAAAAAGTCATAGGTCAACCTGGTATGCAGGATGGTACATTTCCGCCGGGAGAGTCGCAGCGAAGAACGTCACGTTGTGGGCGTCTCCCTGTTCGCACGAAGTTTATTAGACATAGGGATGCCCCCCCTCCCCCCCCCCCCAAGAGTCGGCCCATGTCTGAGCTACCAGTGGGGTCACGGAGAATGGGGAGGGTAGATGGCTGCAAGTTCTCTTGATTTGATGCCACTTCGTAGACTTCTGGGGGCCCGCCGCTACTAACTTATCCAAACAGCTTCCCTGTTATTACCGAGGCTGGGTAACCTTCACGTAGTTTTCCACAGTACAAAATTCCAAGAGGGGCACCAATAATCGAATCTAGCTTCGAGTCACTATCCAGAAACGCTCACCACCGAATCACGAACGCAGTCACTCCGCCATGCAAACATGCGTACGCATCGGAAGATTATCTGTATTTTATGAAGATGATTTTGTGCGTTTGTTTACTTCTTAGTCGCTTTAAAAAGCAAACGAAAACATGTAAAACAATTTTTTTTTAATTAGGACACCGGAAGTTTGCTGTTTTAGACACACCGCGTTACTTTAGTAAAAACAAATATCTGTTTATACATTGCTTGTAGGCGGATATGAATAGTTGTGCTGTCGTTCGTAAGTACTAAAATGTTATGGACTGTACAACCTGCGGAAATTAAGCGACTAAAATGTGGAATTTACTTAACCTGAAAACGTATCTTGCTATTTTATTTAAAAGCAGTAAGGTACATTATAGCGTTGTACTTTTACGATTATTTGAAACTACTGCCCACACTTCTACGGAAAATAAGCTAGAAAAACGGCTATCATGTGACATTGGCCGACTACACGCTTGATGTCAGTATCACAAGTGCACTGGCTTTAAGCTGTGTATTTGCATGTTGCAACCCGTGTCTGAAGCCTTGTTGCTTTTATAATCTATGCTGATACTATGTTATTAACACATAAATCACACTGCGTTGTAAGGACTCCTGGGATATTATCGTCATGCTGTTGAAGTAATCCCTTAAGGCAACGCTGTGACTACAGTGACAGGCTCCCAAACTTCGGTACTGATATTACGAAACTTGGAAAGGCTTTTAAACCAAGCGATGGTGTCACGAAATCGCGCAACCTGCCGCTCCTAGCCAACACTATTAAGTCACGGCTTGTCGTCACTGCAGCAGGCGGTGACGTTTTCAAGTATACAAACGCAGCCGTGCCTTTCGCCGCCGGGAAGACTTGGCACCATTCCTACGATTTCCCTAGTTACTGCTAAAGGATGCTTCTAAATCACAAGGCTGTGACTAATGCCAGGCTATAGGAATTCTTATGACTGTAGTCCTCTCAGAAGACGTATACAATTACCATTTCAAAAACAGTAGAAGACCTTAGCATAATCGTGGATAGGCATCCAGATTGGGAAGAACTGTTGCTTTTTGCAGGAAATCTCTCGCGCCTACAGTCAATCCAAATATTTAGAAGAATATTTTCAGCTCAAGATTTACTGCCGTTTTTAGTCCCACCGAATCGTTACTATTGTGATTTGCTTCAACACGGCAGAAATGGCGAAAACTTCACACGACTCGGGCTAGCGATGAATGCTTGCGTACGGTATGTGTGCCACATTTGGCCGTTTGATCACATCAGCCCTGCCTACACTTTGGTTAGATGTGACAGGGTAGGTAGAGTGATTTTCGCTTCGCTCTGCTTACTTCATCGGTTTCTTAGTCAGCAGTGTCGTCAGCACCTCTCCTCACATATCAGATAACTAATGTCATTCAACGACTGAAATACCAAATCGAATATGTCAAGGATCTTGGCTGTACCTTTGCACAACACTAAGTTTTTCTCCATCTCCTTTTCCATTTCAACCATACGACTAAGGAACGAATTACCCTGCTACGTGCGTCGTATTCAAAACCATGCCGCAGATGAGAGGCGATTAAAGCTTTAATATTTTGTCATCGTCGTAGCTTCCGTCTCTATGCGTTTTTCATCTCCATTTCTGTTTTCTTCTTTTTGTCTCAACTGCTTATCTTACCCTGTTACTTCTCGCTCTGCCTGTGACTAGTAAACATCTTCACATTGATTTCTTTCGCACTGCTGTCAGGAGTTTTTGATTATATGATAGCGGAACAAACACTGGTAGCAGTTACTTCTGTAAAATATCTGGGAGTATGCGAACGGAACGATTTGAAGTGGAATGATGATATAAAATTAATTGTTGGCAAGGCGAGTGCCAGGTTGAGATTCATTGGGAGAGTCCTTAGAAAATGTAGCCCATCAACAAAGGAGGTGGCTTCGACCTATACTTGAGTGTTGCTCATCAGTGTGGGATCCGTACCAGGTCGGGTTGACAAAGGAGATACAGAAGATCCAAAGAAGAACGGCGCGTTTCGTCACAGAGTTATTTGATAAGCGTGATAGCGTTACGGAGATGTTTAGCAAACTCAAGTGGCAGACTCTGCAAGAGAGGCGCTCTGCATCGCGGTGTAGCTTGCTGTCCAGGTTTCGAGAAGGTGCTTTTCTGGATGAGGTATCGAATATATTGCTTCCCCCTACTTATACCTCCCGAGGAGATCACGAATGTAAAATTAGAGAGGTTAGAGCGCGCACGGAGGCTTTCAGACAGTCGTTCTTCCCGCGAACCATACGCGACTGGAACAGGAAAGGGAGGTAATGACAGTGGCACGTAAAGTGCCCTCCGCCACACATCGCTGGATGGCTTGCGGAGTATAGATGTAGATGTGACTACTCACGTTCGACAAGAACATAATGAGAAATGTTAATAAAGCCAAAAATTCTTATGCAGTCTTCATCTATTATTCTAACTGTTATATCTACTCACTGCGGAAGTCTGGTTAGCTGTAAGGACGCCCAGAGCCCCTTAATCTTGTCAGGTGAAATTAATTCATAAATAAATAAATACATTAATCTAAAGTATGCTTTATTTATTTGAAGGTTTCAACATGGTTTCGATGCAACTGGGCACTTCTGTATAGGCCTACTGGTGTACAGTTTCTGGGTAGGTTCCCTTAATACACGTTCAAAAAAATCTGTTATCCACACAAACGAAAATAAATGTATTTTTCAATAACAGTATATACATTTTAGTAAGATATGGGGAAAACTGCCACAATTTTAAATTTTCATCATTTGATATCTATCTTACCGCAAGAACTGAAAGGAAATTCTTATAGTACAATTCTTATGATAATTTTTTAATACTGCATATTTTGCTAACAATGAAGCAGTTCCTTGTTTATTCCCTGCAGTCATCACAAAAATGCGAAGCGTCTATTGGATGACAAAAACATACATTTTCCTTGCGCCAGGAAAATCCGATAAATGATAAACAAATCCTGAGTTACCATCGACATTTTTGACTACCACAGCTATTATCGTGGGGTCAAAAAAAAAAAAAATAAAAATAAAATAAAATAGCTCTGAGCACTATGGGACTTAACATCTATGGTTATCAGTCCCCTAGAACTTAGAACTACTGAAACCTAACTAACCTAAGGACATCACACAACACCCAGCCATCACGAGGCAGAGAAAATCCTTGACCCCGCCGGGAATCGAATCCGGGAACCCGGGCGCGGGAAGCGAGAACGCTACCGCACGACCACGAGCTGCGGGCAATCGTTGGGTCATTAGTGGCCCCAAAAATTATTAGTATCTCCATATACTTTGCTGCAATTTTTATGGTAACTGTTTTATACACATTCATTTCAAATTTTTTACAACTTCTTTAATCTAAATATGAGGTTTAAGGAAGCCAGAAACACATACAAAACAAAATAATGTCAACATTTTTTCAATCCTCAATGCAGAGGTAATTTTAAAGTAACGATTTTCCATTGTAGTAACTCTTCTTTTTTGTTTCATCCGCCAAGTTGATTAAGATGCAAATTAACCTCTGAAAGGGGAAATGTAACTTTTTAATGCATAGTAAAGAAATTAACAACCATTACTTTATGCTTAACCAAAATCTCAATTTCTAAAATGTTGTTCGTAATAAAGTTACTTTTTGTTGGGTTGTACACAGAATGTCTTCTGCTGAGTGTGGTTTTTGCAGACATATTTGTTGCATCTTGACACTTTTTTGTCAAGATTTTTTGAGCAAAAGTTACATCTTTGGCGCTTTTTAGGCCCACGTGGGCTTGATGGTTGGACCCTCTCTTCCAAACGAAATGCTGAATTAATTGTTTTCAAACTTGTTGCGAGAGATGTTTCATGTGCTTTTCAGTTAGAGATGTTGACAGTTCTTTCATAAACTGAAAACGTGACATCTTTGTATTAGGATTGGAGTACTGCTACATTACGTAACTGTTAACAATATTAAAGCCCACCATATGGCTAATGGCCACCTTTTACATCTTCTTACACATTTATAGAGAGCACAAATCTGATCAAGAGCATCCACACCTCCCTTTGTAGAATTGTAAAATAGAATAATATCTGGTTTACCACTCTGCTGATCAATGCGCTTGTCACGATGCATTGATGACAGCATGACTACTGATTTACTTTTCTTAGGGACATGGGAGCATATTGCTAAACCCTTCGTGAAACCAAATTTTGTATGTACCACTTAATATGATTTATTGGGCAAGAATTCTGCCGGACTTTCATGTTTCTGTTTGCTAAGGGCACCGATGTATGTCAGACCAATCGTTTGTAATTCATTAGCCAGTTCTACAGAGGTGAACCAGTTATCTTCACTTACGCTGGTTGAACCAGCTTCAGAACAGGTTGCGTTGGGATGCTTAGTTTTGATGGATTTGTCATTGTCACCTCCCCTGAATAAATAAAAGCGTTTAGCAGATAGTAAGAATTTGCACAACACAAATATATAATTTTTAACCCGTATCTTTGGGGTTTGTTTTGCAGATACACTCTAAAAGAACAGCGTCCACGAAAACCTACTAGCATTTCATCAACTGTTGCAAATTTTAAGCGGCTATAATTTGTTGCGGAGTTGGATGTAAACTTGTTCAACAATTCAGAAATAGCTGCCAACTTGTCATTTGATTGTTTTCTCTGTTCCCTTGTCGCTCTGTTACCAAATACGATAACAGACAGAAGAAAAAGAAACCGTTCTTTGTACATTGTTGCTCTAAATATTGGTCTTCCTGTTAGCTCCGTAGCAAAAGGCGAGTCTGCATTCTCATGATCAGATTTACAAGCAACCTGTAAGAGAAATCAATCCGAAAAAAGCTCGCGTTTCTTCTAGAGACACATTATCAACATAAGTCGCAGTCACACCACAGTTTGCACTCACTTCAGAAATTTGTGCGTTTGTGTGATCTACTATAGTGTTCAGCATATCATCTGTAATAAGCAGAGACCATGCTTCAAATGGCATAGAAGGCTTACATTGCCGAGCAGATCCAATCAGTCCCGGTAATTGAACAATAATATAAGATTTTCTCGTTCTAAAACTACTGGGCGGGTTTCGCGACCATTTAAACCTGTTTTTCCCATAGTAGTCTTGTGAGACATCCAAATCAGAAATTGTTGTGTATATATTGTGAGCACTGTGTTCACTTTCACAATCACTTGTATCGGAATCATGTTACTGGTTTCGTTCTTCTGCAGATTCATATTCTATGTTATCTAAATAGTCCACAACCTCTTCCGCCCAGTGTTGCCAACTCTAAAAAACCCGAGTCGCTAGATTCATTATCAAAAGTCGCTAGAAAGTCGCTAAAACTGATTTTACTAGGGGTGTACTGAAAATTTCGTGCTGTGAATGGTGCAATAAGCCAGTGTGGGGGGGGGGGGGGGATAAAATATTAATAAAAATTCTCATACGTAATTGCTTTATTGTCTTAATTAAATGACGCATCGCTTGCAACAACATATATATAAAATACGCTAACGTTTAATTAAACTAGTTACCATAATTGACGCAACACATAAATTGTTGTTTCAATCACAGTAGTCAAATATACTAGAAATATACAACTATATTTGTAACAAAAGAAAGCAAGAAAACAAATTAAGTTACAAAATATATACATACCGGTATGTCAGCTATTCATCGTCGTCACTCAGAAGATCGAATAACTCTTCTGTTTCATGCTCTGACAGAACTGTAGTTGATGTAGAGGGTTGAACTTCGCTCTACAGATGATGCAGTTCGACTGGTTTTGTCGCAAAAGGGTAACTTTTGTTCGTTCCAACAAGCTCCAATACGTCTGACGGTATGTAAAAAGATGCACAATCTTTATTTTGTTTCTTCAGCTGGTCTCTCAATATGATCAAAGCATTAATTGTCTTTAACGATAATCTGTTACGTTGTTTAGTTTTTATGTTCATAGAACTGAATATTCTTTCCATTTCTGCATTTTAATGCAGTAGGCATAGAACAGTCATTGCTAGCTGTGAAATCAAAGAAAAAGGATTCTCCCCTGCGGTATTTTCATACTACAAAACCTCACTCCAAAATAAAACAGTGTTAGTAGTGTTATTCCACCTAATGAAGTTGATATTATGCCACTCTTGCAACATACAGTCTATGAAATTGATACTAAAACCCAGTTCTTGGGCTACATCCGCTACAGCATTATTTTTATTCACTGTTAGTGTTTCTTCAACACTCAGCATTGACATTTTTTTCAGGGTCGTAACTTTACTTGGCAGACTTTGTTGAATTTCTTTTATGAGTTTCAGGCTAAACTGAATGCATCTCTTCTTCAAATAAACTTTATTTTCTTCAGACTAACTTGACTCAGACAATTTCTATAGCGAAAACCTTAGTTTTGTTAATGAAAATACTGGCCCAAAATAGTTTTGAGTCGTCAGTACTCCAAAAGTCGCCAGATAAGTCGCTAAATAATTTTTGTCGCTAAAAAGTTTTTTTTGTCGCTAAGACGAAGGCAAAAGTCGCCATTTCTAGCGACAAAGTCGCTAAATTGGCAACGCTGCTTCCGCCGTCATAACATGTCCGTCGATGCGAATAGATTCACTACTCATTGTTAGATTGCACACTCAGAAAACACAATGGGATATTCAGAAATAATGCGCACGTAAGTACTATCCTGGGGTTACTCTGTAACAAACAACGTCACTACTTGCACCAACACGTTTCCTTGAAGACAATTGACTTCTAACAAGTAAGAGAATACATACAATCTTTGGCGCAAGAGCGGCGTCATTCCAGAGATAAATAAGATAATGTTTATGCAGGGGTCAAAACTGACCCTACGGACAGTAACTGGGAGTTAATGCACTTCAAGATAATTACTGGTTTTATTTAGACAGAACTGGAATGAAGTTAGAAATGGTCGTGACCGTTGTTCTGCATATTGTGCTGTGTTCGAGGCTTTCTTAAAACAAATTCATAAAATGTGGTGATCCAAACTGACAATGCAGAAATGACTGAAGTTTAACAATATTCTCCGGCTGACGAACTTGAAATAATAAACAGCTAACGGAAATTACACTGACCGATAGGTTTCTGAAAAATGCTACAAGCTGTTGAAAAATTTTTTATCGCCAGGATGAATCATACTATTAGGTCTGGATGGATCCGAATTATATCGTCTTTTCGCGGTGTTCCTGAAGACAGAGGTGTCGTTATGTCCAGGGCTATGAGCCCAGCAAAAACAATGATTTAGTGTCTGCAAATCGTAAGAAGACGTTTCGGATGTAACACTGAAAATTATTCTCTCCCAGATTTTGCTACGTCGATTACAAGATTTTTGCAAGTAAGAACCCTTTTTTTTTTAATTTTTGGTCCTAACTTGCCCCGATGTTCCTGAAGACAGTTATAATGCTTGGGAAACGATAGTTGTATACGAATGCGTCACAGCATTCTATAACTGCACAAGCAACACTGTCTTTTTCTCAATCGATATGATTAAGTCCGATTTGCCCGAAACCTGACCGATTGGCTTTATACGCATTACTTTAAGGGATGACAAGAAACTTCGTCTTCAGGCTAGCTACGAATTTTTTTCTATAGTATTACCTATCAACGACATCTCCCCTATACTCATACATTTACCGAGGTAAACCTCATAATTGCGCAACTTCTTTTTCCATGCGATTCCCTGACCTTTTTTAACCCTGCACTGCTACTGGTGGGTCTCACGGACCCTGACTTGTGTGAGCGATTCATTTTCGTTAGGTTCACAACACTGCACACGAGCAGCGTTCCTTGTAGTGTCCTACCTTACACAGCTGTGCCATTTGCTCGTCAAGTGACGGCGGAAGTCCATTATCAAGGAATGCTCGTAGCGTGTTTGGGTCTGCCAGACCGACCACATCAAGTAGGTAAGTTGGGGGCTATAGGACCCAGAGTAGCAATGGTGGTATCGTTTGTCCCAACACAAATACGTTCGCAGTACACATTCAAATTGCTGAATCAGCCTATTTATTTCAGACGAGGGCTATAATCCATATAACAGAAGATCTGTGTAACGCTGCACTGCGAAATGAAATCGTTAGTGACAAATCAGATAACGAAGGTGGAGACGTAGACGTCGAACTATATAGTGAACACGATACGGAAAGCGACGGAAGTGGGAATGACAGTGATAGATATCAGAACGATAAGAAATATTTTGTTGGTAGGGACAAGCGTCTCAGACCTTCATTCATGAGACAGATAAATGAAGCATTTCTTGGTCTGTTCTATTTGGGTGGAATCTACAAGGTTGGTAGGGTTAATACACAAGAACTCTGGGTCAGAGATGGAACAAGACTGGAATTATTCTACTTTACAGTGACCCTACAGAGATTCAGGTTTCTGGCACAGTGTCTGAGATTTGACGATAAGTCAACTAGGTCCGACAGGCGGAAATAGGATAAATTGGCTCCTATACGAAATATATTTGATTTGTTCACCAAAAACCGCATAGCACACTATTCTCTTGGAGAATATGTCACTGTAGATGAAATGCTTGTCAAATTTCGAGGACGATGTAGTTTTCGAATGTAAATTCCTTACAAACCTGGCAAATACGGAATAAAAGTGTTCAATCTAGCTGATGCAAGAACGGCGTCCACCTCAAATTTGGAAGTTTATTTAGGTGAGCAGGCATATGGAGCGTGTAAGTTGAGTAATCGTGGAGCTGATGTCGTCAATAGGTTGTGTAATCATATTTCTAAAACATCAAGGAACATAACGATGGATAACTGGTTTACGAGCTGTGAACTGGCTCTGTCACTTCTGAAAGGTAGTAAATCAACACTTTTGGAAACAGTAAGGAAGAACAAGACGGAAATTTCCCCAGAATTCGTGAACACAAGAGGTATAAATGCTTTTACAAATATCTTTGGCTTTCACAATACCTGCACATTAGTGAGTTATGTACCAAAGAAAAACAGGTGCCTATTTCTAATGAGTACTATGCACCATGACAACAAAATAGATGCAACAACTGGGGAAGAAATGAAGCCGGAGGTAGCTCTGTATAATGCTACTAAGGGTGGGGTAGATTTAGTAGATCAGATGTGTGCCACCTATGATGTAGCAAGGACAACTGGAAGGTGGTTCAAATGGTTCAAATGGCTCTGAGCACTATGGGACTTAACATCCGAAGTCATCAGTCCCCCATAACTTAGAACTACTTAAACCTAACTAACCTAAGGACATCACACACATCCATGCCCGAGGCAAGATTCGAACCTGCGACCGTTGTGGTCGCGCGGTACCAGACTGAAGTGCCTAGAACCGCTCGGCCACAATGGCCGGCCTGGAAGATGGCCGTTGGCCTTATTCTCGTGCTTACTGAATGTAGCAGGCATAAATAGTATCATCTTCATAGCTAACAACCATGGGGAGACCAAGAGGAGAGGCTTTCTGAAATCACTTGGGAAGGCTCTTGTCAGAGACCAATTCCTACACAGGGCTGGCAGTAAGCAAATCAACCGACCTCTCAAGAGATCACATATTTATACGGATATGGTGTCTGTTCTTTCCTGTGCGGATGCACACATATTCCCCGAACTCTTACGGGATTTGGTAAGAATGTCTTCCACGAGTAATGAGTGTGTTGGGGTGGGACACTGCGAATGTAGTGTTTGGACATACTAGGTGAGAATGTGAGTCTCGCGGGGGGCGTGCGCGAGAGTCCCTGCAGTCGCCCTATCCTTTGTGCCCTCGGTGGCTCAGATGGATAGAGCGTCTGCCATGTAAGCAGGAGATCCCGGGTTCGAGTCCCGATCGGGGCACACATTTTCTCCTGTCCCCGTTGATATATATCAACGCTCAATTGCAGCTGAAGGTATTAATATCATTCTAATTTCGTTCTCAAGAGATCTGTCAACAGACTGGCGGGGGTCGAACAGCAAGACGATGGGAGTGTGAACCAGAGTAGAGTGCCTAAGAGAGGACGGTGCTATGGGTGTGAAGATAGCAAAACACAATATATTTGTTACAAATGCTCTAAGTTTGTATGTCTCAAAAAACATACAAGTTTAATTTGTAAAAACTGCAGTTTACCAAAAACGACATGTGGAAACAGTACGTTCAAAAAGACATTGTGGAGACTCTCCGTTTACTTACACCGTTTTCGTACACGTTTTCTACTCATCTGTTCATACTTGAGTTTGGTTTTCGTAGCTTTCATTGTTCTACTTTGCGTGCTGTGACACACAACAGTTACATTGTGTAACCATTTAACAAATCAGACTGATACGCAGGTCGAGTCTGTGAGACCGCTCGTAGCAACGGTGGTACAAACGAACACAGTAGCAACGCAGGGTTAAACAGGTCGAAGAAGTCTGGAATTCAGAAGTGTTCATCTCACTTGCAATTCACAGGGCCCAGTCTTGTTGGTCTCCTGGTAACGGTGCTCTGATTCTCTCGACCAGTTCTAAATCTTTCGAATAGTTTTTCTTTCATACTTTTGTGAGTTTCCTAACTTATGTAAGTCATTCTTCCACTTATACAATTCATGGTCAGATTTTACGAAACGAAATCGGCTTTGCACACTGCTTGTGTAGAACAGTTTTCTCCCTCAGTTTAAGTAAAGAAATTACAGCCATTCTTTCTCACAGAAAGCAGTTACTCTACTTGTTTTCTTTGGACTTGAAAAGTAATCTGTTTTTGTTCTGGACTGTAATTAGCACAACAATCATTCATCGATCCACAATTCATGGATCCGTCAGATTTATTTCCGTTTGCTCTAATGTTTCCTCAATTTCTAACGTAAATGTCGACATCATTTGAATGAACGTCCAAGAAATTAAATAATTAAGTAACACTTAATGTAGGACTTCAGGAGAGGTAAGTGATTTTGACTGCATACGACGTTATTCATATTGTCTTCCATCCATGCAAGGTTGAGAACAATAAATGGATTTCACATTACTGTGAAACTCTGGAACCTGCACAAAACAGATGGTATTAGTTAGTATATATGAAGAAATTACAAAGAAAATTAATTCAGTTTTATCTCCATTGTTAACACCTAGCGATACCGCAAGGGCAATACCCATTATTATGGATATTAAATGAGATACAAATTCGAGGGAATGGTAACTGTGAGTAATTGTGTCACAGAACGTATCAAAGGAAACTGAAATTCTGCTTTACAAATTACTATCGCGTTGGGTCATGTTATCTGTTTACCGATGTGACGTCAACAAAGGATGTGTACCCGAGGTATTGCGCATGTGCTGCCTGCTACAGCTACGGCGGAGGTATACATTTCTCCAACCGCCTGGTGAGATAAGAATTTGACAAATTTCAATTTTTTTCAAAAAACTTGCAGTGTGTCTCAGCAGCTAAAATTTTGACATTGTGTTTCTTTCGGTGTATTCTTCCCGAATAAAAAAGTTTCAGGGCAGGCTGCGTCCGATCGGATTGGACAGTTCCCTTGTATTAAGGCACCTCTGATGATTCGTAATTCTCTTTGTGCCCTGAGCATCCTCTCTGTGTGTCTTCCGGAGAAAACAACAATAAGAGAATTTACATCAACTACTTCCTCTGAATCGGCAGAATAATTTTTTTTTTAGACAAGATATTTTGGAGTTCCCCAGTTGCTGCGGCTGCTAGAAGGAATTTGCCTACAGGTGCTGCACATAGACAGGCTTTCTCTGACGTCCAGTCCTTCAGAAACTCACAGCAGGAAAAGATTATTGAGAACTACAGTTCTGTTAAATTTTTAATACCTCCCTTCACCTACATTAAGATACAAGTACACCCTTAGTATCACCGGTATGATTGCCAAATTCCGGTTAATTCCTTGTAGATTGTGCATGGCATTTAATTTTTACTACTGCACTTTGTTTCCTATATACTACAATAGCTATTACAACATTTTAACCCACATTAAACTAATAGTGAAAGGGTCAAATCTTTCCCTACACCTTTCGATGCAAATACTCTGATATTTCTTCCGATACCATGACATTACAGACTATGCCACACGATCATTTCATTTCACAGACTGCTTTTCAGTGATAGCGGTGGTACTGAAACAAAAGCATCGACAGTACATATCGGAACGTCCCTAGTAAGAACCAGTTAGTTTCAAATGTAACAAATTCTTTCTTAAAAAGAAGAGCAGCTGATCTGCGTGCATCATTATTTCTGAAGTCCAGAGAAAGGGCGGGTGTCGCGTAGGCGCATTCACTGCGCTCGTAGCTAATCGACTTAGTTACACGGTTTGTCGCGCAGTCGCCCAAGTTCTGTGTATTTGCGGCCATTACGTAAGTACCTGCACTTTGCAGTCGTCCTACAAGAAAGAGTCAAATATTGACTCGTGCCTCGAGCAACTTTCCCCGCTCTCCTGACCGTCCCTCTGTGACGAGAGATTTCTAAATACGAATATATTTTGTAACACATGAGCACATACTCAGGCTGAAGTACTAACGCTTTCAGTCAGCGGCTGTATGCGGAAAAATTCTAATGGAACACTGCGGTGATGACACAGCCCGCAGAGAAATTGTGTCACAGTAGAAGAGGGAAACTTAAAATACGCTATTTACAAAACGTTCTTTGATAGGAGTTGGAAACCGTGTGGTTGACCGGGAAACAAATGTCCGGCCTTTCCAGTTAAGCCAATCAAACACACTTCGCGGACCAAGTTGGAATTTCAAGTTTCCCGTTTCTCCACATTTCACACACACGCTCTCTTGCATGTACTCTTGAAAGAAAATATAACGCGAACAAATGGCTCAGGCGCAGATAAAGCGACAAGTAAAGCTTTGAGGGTGTCTTGCCTGAGTAGCTCAGTCCATAAGAGGATTACCTGCCAAAGGCAGGCAAGTTCCGGGTTTGAGTCCCCGTCCGGCAGAAATTTACTTCAATATATACATCTGTACGCGTGTGTAGTGTGGCTCTGTTCCATACGAATCTGTAGTTCCTGGGTTCAGTTATCCGCTCCCATGATTTTGTGACTATGCCTTCTATACTCTATGATAACGAATTGTAATTTCGAAAATGCTGAGTTGCATCATGCATGGCCTCGAATCTATGTTAAACTGTCGGGTTGGTTCAAATGTCTCTGAGCACTATGGGACTTAACTTCTGGGGTCATCAGTCCCCTAGAACTTATAATTATTTAAACCTAACTAACCTAAGGACATCACACACATCCATGCCCCAGGCAAGATTCGAACCTGCAACCGTATCGGTCACGCGGTTCCAGACTGAAGCGCCTAGAACCGCACGGCCATAAACTATCGGGGAACCGTATAACTGGCTGAGTATGTCAGTTCAAAGGTTCGAGGTAGGCAAAGAGCATATCGCCTCCAATAGGCCCGTGTCTAGAATGAAGGTTTGTAGTGTTCAAAACAACCTTCGGTTTGTGGGTGCTTTTACCATGCATGTACTGGGTGTGTCACGGTGCTGAAAGAAGTACTTTGAGATAAAGAATGGCAGTTGGGAATATTTTAATTTTATTGACATAAACAACTTATAATGGAACGTTAAGCTCCTGTTGCAACTGTGCAAGGTGACGGCCAGCTATCTAGATGCATATATTACATTGGCACGTACTGTATAATCTGACAGCACTTTCTCAAATTTTGCTGTTGTATGTTGTACAATGCGACACGCTGCTAGCGTCTACCAACCAGTTCCTCTTCACTTGCTGCTGGGGTTTCATACACCAACGTCTTGTACTCCTATAGTGAAAAATCCACAGGAATTAAATCCGGCGATCGCAACGGCCTTAGGGCAAGACCTTCCCTTCAACGATGTAAACGTACATTAATAACAAAGTTTTGAAACCGCACCACATAAATAGGCGCAAAGGGCTGTTATTGGTTGATTACACTATTTCCGAACCACCACAAGAAATAGTCATATTCATTATCTGGAAGTATTCGTAAATAGCCGTTTAATGTGAAACGACCACATGAAACTAACCGCAGGTAAGGTAGATGCCGTGTCAGATCCATTGAAATAATCCTAAGAAAATTTGCTCTACCCACAAAAAAGGTAGCTTAAAAAATCCTCCTTCAACCTTTACTTGAATAATGCTTGTGAGGCTAGAATCCGTAACAATTAAGACTAATAGAGGAAATAAAGAAGATACGAAGAAGAGCAGTGGGTTTTCTTAAAGGTTGATTTAGTAAGCGTCACGGAGATGCTAGCCAACTGCAGCGGCAAGAGAGGCATTCTGCACCACGGCGTGGCTTACTGAAGTTCCGAGAACATACTGTACAATATGAGGCAGGCAAGATATTGCTTACTACTACGTGTAACTCGCGAAATAATCACGAATGTAAAATTAGAGAGATTCGGGCTCACACAGAGGCTTGTCAGGAACGGTTCTTACCGCGAACCATTCGCGACTGGAAGAGGAGAATGGGGAAGTGACACTGATACACAAAGTACCCTCCGCCACACATCGTAAGGTGTCTTGAGGAGTGTAGAAGATGTAGATCGCGGGCAGTCAACGGGCGATAATTTGCAAAACTGTTCAGAAAACAGCGTCGTGTTGGTTAACAAGAACGGAACTCACGCGGCTGTAAAGTTTTTTAAAATAACAAGGCAGTGAAGGACCTTGCGATGTCTCTGTTCGGGACTGCTGTCCACGTAATTTACTCTGGAAGGAACACACATCAAATGTTCAAATGTGTATGAATTCCTAAGGGACCAAACTGCTGAGGTCATCGGTTCCTAGGCTTACACACAACTTACGCCAAGGACAAAACACACACACACACATACACACACACACACACACACTTTATATATATATATATATATATATATATATATATAATGCCCGAGGGAGGACTCTAACCTCCGGTGGGATGGGCCGCGCACTTCGTGACATGGCGCCTCTAACCGCATGGCCACTCCGCGCGGCGATCACACATCAAGGATTTACTGAATCATTAATTTGGGTCTGGGAAATGATGATGAGGAAACTCAAGCAACAGAAGAAGAAAATGTGCATGCTGAATTGCCACCAGTTGAAGGTGACAGTGAAGGTGCTAAATGTGTGCTACTGCTAAAGACTGAGTATCATTCCTCATTCTATGAATGCTGTAATTTATGACTGCAATTCTCTGTCACCTTATTAATGTTATTTAATTTTAAGCTAACTATTTTTGTTACTGTTTTTGTGGAATAAAAATAAAAAATAAAAAAGGAAGTCCCTTCAGTTCATCAACTGGCCGCAATTTCCTGCGCATCGTACTCTTAACTTTCGTAGTTATCACCGTCCACGCGTTCAAAAACTCATTTCGGAGTTTCCATGTACTCTTATCACTTTTCAAGTGAATATGCTTCTATTCTGAATTGCTTACAAAGCGCAGAAGTCGGTTCATGAGACCACTAAAAGTCTTAAACATCCCGAGGAAATCGGGACATCTGGCGACAACACCTTTACGAACCTCACTTAGGTTAGAGGGCTTGCAGGGAAGCAGTTTGCAGTGTTGTAATGAGTGTGGCTTGGGAACGTCGGACGCAGCGACGGAGGAAGCTCCAGGGCAAGGGATAACCCGCAAGCACGCCGCGTCCACGTCCTGGTCATTAGCGCGCGCGTCGCCTCAGGGCCCCAATTAGCGGCCGCGTCCCGTCAACACCAACCGGTCTGCGACGTGCTTATCTCGCAGGAGACAACACCAGTGCAGATCTCGAGCGCACTGCAGTGCGATAACGACGACAGAACTGAATGAGCCCAGTATGAAGCCCCGCGCGCTGCAAGAAGGCGTCCCTACTCAGTTCTGTCGTCTTTAACGCCGGAAACTGGAACGTTCTTGGTGTCTTCGGGGGTACTTTTGCACAACAACAATAGACGCTACTTTCAGTATGGCAAGAACCGTATCACAGTGCTCTCACTGATAAGTTTGCACATTCTTTTTATCTCTTCTTCCGCATCTTCTGATCTATCTGATCAAAACAGACCATTAAATACCGAAAAAATTGCAATCAAAGATTGTTTTAGATTGCTCAAGTTCTTGAACACTGGATCGCTGTAGCCTACTATGTGAGGATGTCATGCTAAATTAAGTAAATGGTCTTGTCGGGAGGTCCTTCATCATTGACACAAAAGCCACTCTTTCCCTTTGTAATTTGTGAAAATCAGTGGCATACCTACCACGAAACTAGTTAATAATGTACTGCTTGTTATCAAGAAACTTAGCTGACTACGAGTAAGGGTTTACAATTTGAACCTTATCCTGTGTGTAAATTTTTGTGTGTTTTAACAGTCCGAGGCCTATACGGTGTTGTGCTTTTAATGTGACAGATTTCATAATCATCAAAGTGCACTCATTATCCAAGTTTCACTTTCATATAATGCCAAATAATTATTCAACTACAAGTCAATATTCAATAGCAATTGATCTCTTTTATTCCAGAGTCTTCTTGTTTGTGCCAGTTCGCTTTTGATGTCCCCGACCATATTGTGTAATGATGACTGACTCTTCCACTACGCACAGTTCTCTACGTCGATTTGGGAATGCCTGAGAGATTAAAACACTATGATAGGCTGGGACTCTAACCCGACGCTTACGTTTCACTGACTGAACTGCCCAGGCCCATAGTCTGTTAAGAAATAAAACCGTTTTAGCTGTAACATCCTACTAATGGTTTCACAACACTTACAATTCCATCTTCAGGTGCAAATTGTAGCCAAGTTAATATATACGTCACACACACTCTAAGACAAAGAAAATGATGCACTACGAACAAATTATCCGAGTGGATCGGAAATCGATAGATGTGATGTTACATGTACAGACAAATGATTACAATTTCAGAAAAATTGGATGATTTATTCAAGAGAAAGATGTTGACAAATTGAGCAAGAGAATAACGCGTTGCTCATCTGGCCCTTATGAAAGCAGTTATACGGCTTGACATTGATTCACGGAGTTTTTGGATGTCCTTCTGAGGTATATCATGTCAAATTCTGTCCAACTGCCGCTCTGGATCGTCAAAATCCCGACCTGGTTGGAGGGCCCTGCTCGTAATGCTCCGAACGTTCTGAACCGAGGAGAAAACAGACGACCTTGCTGGCCAAGATAGTGTTTGGTGAGATCAGAGAAAAGCAGCAGAAATTCTCGCCATCTGCAGACTGGCACTGTCTTGCTGAAATGTAAGCGCTGGATGGCTTGGCACGAAGTGCAACAAGATGGGGCGCAGAATACCGCTGACTTGCCGCTGCGCTGTAAGGGTGCCACGAATGGCAACCTAAGGGTCTTAGTACGAAAAGGGTAGCACCGCAGATCATCACTCGTGGTTGTCGTACCGTATGGGTGACATCAGGTTGGGACCGATGGCCCTAGGAGTCTGGTCCCTTCACTCCAACCAACCAACCAACCAACCAACCAACCAAACAACCAAACAAACAACCAACATCAGGTTCGTATCCACCACTGCCCACAGCATCTCCAGGCACGTCTTCGCTTGTCATCGGGACTCAGTTCGAAGCGGGACTCACCACTGAAGACAGTTCTATTCCAGTCAATGTGATTTCAGGGCGAAGAAGTACCTGGAGATGCCATGGACAGCGATGAGATACCAACCTGAGTGTCGCCCGTCATAAGGCCCGACAACCCGGAGTGCCATTTCCTTACATAGTAGAACGGAGTACTTTGGTTGTCACCCACGGCACCGTTATAGCACAGCAGTACGGGCGGCGATATATTCTACCTGTCACTCTGGGCAAGCATTTCAGCAAGACAATGTCCTCCCGCACACGGCGAGAGTTTCTACTGCTTGTCTTCGTGCTAGTCAAACCCTATCTTGGCCAGCAAGCTTGCCGGATCTTTTCCCAACTGAGAACGTTTGGAGCATTATGGGAAGTGTCCTCCAGCCATCTCAGAATTTTGACTAAGTAACGCGACAACTGGGCAGAATTTGGCAAATATCCCTGAGGAGGGCATCCAACAACACCGCCAATAGTTCAAATGGCTCTAAGCACAGTGGGACTTAACTTCTGAGGTCATCAGTACCCAGAACTTAGAACTACTTAAACCTAACTAACCTAAGGACATCACGGTTCCAGACTGTAGCGCCTAGAACCGCTCGGCCACCCCGGCCAGCGAACTCCGCCAATCAATAAATGCTTGAATAAGAGCCAGAGGCGGTCCAACGCGTTATTGACTTAATCAATTTGTGAAGCTCTTTCTCTTGAATGAATTATCAACTCTTTCGCAAGTCGTAACCATTTGTTTGTTAAAAGGTGGCTACACTGAGTCACAGCGCCAGAGATTGCGCCAAAGATTATTATTCCGCCGCCTCCACTGGTGTAGTAGTAGTAGTAGTTCAGAGGATGCCGAGTGCAGTTGTTCCGTTGGGCGAGAGAGTAGATGCTGTTCGGTTGGTGTAATGTATAGATGGAAGATGTTGCAATTGTTGTTTTTGTTGTTGTGGTCTTCAGTCCTCAGACTGGTTTGATGCAGCTCTCCATGCTACTCTATCCTGTGCAAGCTTTTTCATCTCCCAGTACCTACTGCAGCCTACATCCTTCTCAATCTGCTTAGTGTATTCATCTCTTGGTCTACCTCTACGATTTTTACCCTCCACGCTGCCCTCTAGTGCTAAATTTGTGATCCCTTGTTGATGCCTCAGAATATGTCCTACCAACTGGTCCCTTCTTCTTGTCAAGTTGTGCCACAAACTCCTCTTCTCCCCAATCCTATTCAATACTTCCTCATTAGTTATGTGATCTACCCATCTAATCTTCAGCATTCTTCTGTAGCACCACATTTCGAAAGCTTCTATTCTCTTCTTGTCCAAACTATTTATCGTCCATGTTTCACTTCCATACATGGCTACACTCCATACAAATACTTTCAGAAATGACTTCCTGACACTTAAATCTATACTCGATGTTAACAAATTTCTCTTCTTCAGAAACGCTTTCCTTGCCATTGCCAGTCTAATGTTGCAATTATCACAGTGTATTTTTCGTCAATATATATCGAGGTAAAAAAAAAGCATTACAGATTTCTTTAATGACAATGCCTCTTGGTCACAGGTTCAGTCAACAAAGCATCTGGCTCGTGTTCATGTATTAGACTTGTAATTCTGGTTTCTATGTGCAGTTATAGTATTTCTGGTTTTTCAATTAGTTCATTGTAAATGGTGTTTAAAATATCTTGTCGTATTGAGGAAGAACCGAGCCAGACACATGTACGTTGAGTCACACTACCTCACACAGAACAGTTACACTTGTGCTTTGTTGATTCGTAGTTTTTATAGTTGCAGGGGACTTAATTAATCAATTGTGTTAATGGAAATTCCTTGTCATTCTTTATTTTTATTTCATGCAGTCAGATTGCGTGCTAATACTAGTCAGGGCCAACCGGTTACAAGACTTCGTAACCGGTCACACAGCTACTAAAATTATTGCATTTATTCATTATTCTGTTTAATTAAGCCCCATGCATTGTCTTTACTTTTACATCGCATCTATAGATTTCTGTCTCTTCTGGACAATTCCTACGGTGTGCGTATTTAGTTTTAACAGTGTATTACAGGAACACCCAGCGTTCATAGTCAGTCCCATACAATAGGTTACCCTCAAAAAAGGCCTATGTCCTAAAAGTAGTACGATATGGTGGAGAAAGCTCCGATAAAGCCGAACGTCACCGTGTAGAGGTGAACGCCGACTATCACACGCTATCTAGGTGACAGTCCACCAGCTAAGCATGTGATAGTGGGAGTTCACCTCATGCTGACATTCGGTTTCACTGGCGTGTTCTCCACCATATCTTACTACTTTTATGATATACATCTGTTTTGCGAATTATCTACTCCATGGCACTGACTATTCCCGAAATGAGTTTTGTGTATCATGACTTGAGTCCAATTTGCAAGCGAAGATGCAGCTGTAAGTGATGCGAAATCGGTAGTGCCTAAGACTGAATGAATTTTACAGCTGAATCGGATTATTGTTTTGAACATATCGTGGCTGTGGTTGCCCAAACTATAAAAGCTTTTTGTGGTCAAATACTGCCTCCTTAAATGTTAATATACACCGATAGAGACTTTCAAAGGAGGTCCAGGGGAAGTTGAGCGTTACAACAGGCAAACGCCTGGTTCTTTAAGTGTAGAAGAAATATCTGTCTATAGAACAGACTGAGAAAGCAGTTCCCAGCCTACAGTGCTAATTGCAGCGGTTCAGCACGGGACGGCAGCGGCGGTCGCTGCAGGGAACGGATTGCAGAGTCCATTTGCAGGCGCAGCACGCGGCCGGCGACTCAAAGCAAAGAGAAGCGAAACGGAACGGGACCGGGGGGAGGGGGGGGGGGGGGGGCGGAGCGGACAGAGAGCGAAGCGGCGTCCTCTGCAAGCGGTGGACCAACCTGCCGCTGCCGCGACGTGCGCCGCCTGCCGAGCTGCACAGGCCAGCTGCAAGCCGCGGGCCGGTGCCGGTGACGTTACTGCCGCAGACGCATCTGTGTCACCCAACCGAGTCCACTACATTTATTCATCACAACGACGTCCTTTCCTTCTCCGTGGCCAAGAGGTTCCCAAAGATGGTTGCCAACGCGAAGCTGCCGGCTTCAACCCGCCTGGTGACCAACTCATTATCAACTGATGGCTTTATGCACCGATGGTTTGGAACGTACTTAAACAGAATGTAAAAAGTTGTGCTCATTAATTCAAAAAAAAATGTCGGAAAGGCAGAAAATGTCAGATACTTGGTGGGGAGCAGGGATAATCACGCAGTCCCACAGGGTTCAATTTAGGGTCTATCCCTACCCCTTATACAGTATACACTGCCAGAAAAAGGGACGCTGATTTTGATCCGATGATGTTACATGCCAACTGGGGGCAGTAGGTGTACTGATAATGGTTTCAACATCGTCATCCAACAGGGAATGCTCATACCCGAAAGTCCCGGTGTGGTGCAAATGTATGAATCAAACTGGTAACCGTGCCACGGAGACGCACTCGCGCATCCTACAGTCGACTGAGTGAGGCTGAAAGGGTCAAATTGTCGCCTTCCGAGTGGCGGGATGGTCATTTCGGAGAACACACGCGTAGACGATGTTCTGGACGTCCACGATTCACAGATGCGCGCCAGGATCGTCGTATTGTGAGGCCAGCAGTGGCACACCGTACAGTTACCATAGAACAGATAAGAGGGATTGCGGGCTCAGATGTCAACGCAAACTGTTGCGAACCGGTTATTAGCTCTGGGACTACGGGCACGCAGACCTCTAGCCCTTCTTCCACTCACACCACACTATCGACGTACACAGCTCTACTAATGCCGTCAGAGGATCACTTAGAAGATGGAATGGCGCGCCACGCTCTTCAGCAATGAAAGCAGATTCAGCATGAACTCAAGTTCAAATGGTTCAAATGGCTCTGAGCACTATGGGACTCAACTGCTGTGGTCATCAGTCCCCTAGAACTTAGAACTACTTAAACCTAACTAACCTAAGGACATCACACACATCCATGCCCGAGGCAGGATTCGGACCTGCGACCGTAGCAGTCGCACGGTTCCTGACTGCACGCCTAGAACCGCGAGACCACCGCGGCCGGGGCCATCACTATCTCCGGATAGTGTTGGATAATATGATAGGACGAGAAGTGACTCATGCGATTCGTCAATAAACAACTCTTACAGAAGAGCTCGAGCAGGCGATCGACTGGATACGAGAGTTAGCGCCTGCATTGTCGCCCGTGGAGCTACACCATGTAATAATTTTGGTGTTTCAGCATGGGTCGATACTTGGTTCCTCAGAACCGCTTGTGCTTTTGATCTGTAAATGTAATCATTTCATGTACTCCACATGCACTGTTGTAACAATAAATCTGAATTGGAAACCTCTAAAAGAGTGTACTAATTTTTTTCCGGCAATGTAAGTGATGACCTTCCTCTTAACATTCAACCAGCAAAATTGGTCTATCTGCAGACGATACTAATGTTACAATAAATCCCATTACAGAGAAAGCAACAGAAGAGCTGTTAAATTGTATTTTCCAAAAAATTATTAATTGCTTCTCTGAAAACTGAATGTAATATGTCATTTCAACAATTGGTGTAGTACATGAGCAGGAGTCAGTAAACTGAGTAGAATGTTCAAAATTTTTGGGCGTACATACTGACAGAAACTTTAGTTGGAAGAAGCATATTACTAAGCTTCTCAAACAATTACCTTCCGCTAGTTTAGCTCTTGGTGTGCTGACCACATGCTCCCCCATATCCTCATCCAATGACGCCTGGGGGCTCAGGATGACACGGCGGCCGGTTGGTACCGTCGGAGCTGAGCTTAGCTTAGTTTTGCTATTGTTTCAAACAAACGAATCAACCTCCTGACCTATTCTGCGTATTTCCACTCAATCATGTCTTACGGAATAGTTTTCTGAGGTAACTCATCACTTAGAAAAAAAAAGTTCTGGTTGCATAAAAGCGAGCATTAAGAATAATACCGAGGGTAGGCAATGAAAACCAGGTAGCTCCATTTGCCTGTGAAAATTCTTAATTCCGGTAAGCAGTAACTCCATACTCAAATAGAGATTCGAAAGTGCGTCGATTTATCTGCCAATAACTAGAAGAAGGGACCGGTTGGTAGGACATGTTCTGAGGCATCAAGGGATCACAAATTTAGCATTGGAAGGCAGCGTGGAGGGTAAAAATCATAGAGGGAGACCAAGAGATGAATACACTAAGCAGATTCAGAAGGATGTAGGTTGCAGTAGGTACTGGGAACTGAAGAAACTTGCACAGGATAGGGTAGCATGGAGAGCTGCATCAAACCATTCTCAGGACTGAAGGCCACAACAACAAGAACAACTAGGCTTCTACTACACGGTTACACATGTAGCAACTTTTGGAATCACTCTACATTATTTTTTAGGAAACCGTTTTTGCTGCACCTGAAATTTTTGTTCCCTACTATCGATATGTGATGTTCACCTAAGGGCGTCATGTATGTACCTCTTCAAGGAACTATGGATTTTAACTGCGTCGTCATAATATATACATTCGCTACTAGAAATCGTCATATACACAGTCCACCACAATTAGAGAACAGTGATGTCCATACACACAACACTAGAGAGAAGAAAGACCTTTATTACCCATCGTTTAAGCTGTCAGTGCTCAGAAAGGAGATCAATAAGCAGTAAAATTTTTTGATCATTTTTCCAGCAACATGAAATTTCTGACAGGTAGCGAAGCAAGTTTTAAGTCTAATTTAAAATCATTTCTCCTGGACAACTCGTTCTATTCCGTTGACGAATTTCTACTTAGGAACTAGTAGCCAGTTAAAAAGAATAAGTTAATACTTATCATGTATACATATCCTGACAATTGACTCATTCCACATTATTTCGATAAACTAATTGTTCAATTGATCTGTGCAGCATGTAATTAACTAATGTGATGGAAAGTTGGGGTATGTGCTCCTCACATTATCTTTAAATTGTAGTCCCATTTTTATAAATTCTACTAAAACAAAAATAAAAATAAGAAGCACAAGAACCGAGAAACCGATACTGGACTCTTCCATCTCCTCCGGCAAAGCGGACCCCCCAGATTCTTGGCTCTGCATTCCCCTGAACGCTAGTGGAACCAAGTGTAAACTGTAGTTTATGCTTCTACCACTCTGTAGCAGTGTGCACTTGTGATTTCTCCCATATATGAGCAGGTAAGCCCTTCAACATATGTGCGTTGCATTCTTGAATAGTGAGGTTTAAGGTTAATGTTTATGATTAAAGGTTACATTTAGATGTGTGATTGAAAATTTGTGTGGTTAGCAAAATGTAGGCTGTAGCTGCGTAAACTGGACCTCCATTTCGTGGGACCGCTCTCCTTACTCTGTCAGGTTTGAAATCTGTATTAGTACACATTCTTGCAGATTCCACGACGATAATGAGGAAGGTTGGCCACAGAAAGTGCAGTCCTTGTAGAATGACTGACGCTATCGGAGCAGTTAAGTAAAGGGATGTGGGTTGGAAGGAGGCCACGAAACAGTTTGATGTTGCAAAAGCAACACTTACGTGCCTGTCCAGCATGAAGTACGGTACATCAGAAGAAGCAGCAGCCAGCCAGACCTACAACTCTGGGTAAATATCTTGAAAAAGAGCTGGTTTAATATTATCTTGCTATGGAAGCTTCTTTCTTTCTCTGTGCTTAATCATAATGACTTGTGAAAAATGGCCGTACAATTGGCGGAGAGGCATAATATTCAACATCCTTTCACAGACGGAATTGCTGGCGAAAAGCGGCTTCCTTAAATGTCAAAGAACCAGTCGGGAAGAAAGCCTACACCCAATAACAGGGCTGTTAGACTCAGCAAAATAACCACATAAAAATTCTATAACCTTCTGGAAGACGTTATCCGATACTTACTTTGAAACTAGATTACGTGCCAGCTCTTGTGGCCGAGCGGTTCTAGGCGCTTCAGTTTGGAACCGCGCGACCACTACGATAGTTCTAAGTTCTAGGGGACTGATGACCTCAGACGTTAAGTCCCATAGTGCTCAGAGCCATTTGAATCTAGATTACGTTTTCTCTAATTTAATACCTTTTCTCAATGTTGTTTAGTGTTATTTTGCTTATTTTTAAAACGGGCCCTATTTGCTAACTATTTTTCAAACTCGCTAAGTTTAAAGGTTTTGAACTTTTTCTCGTAATTACTTTTAATGATTTTGTAAGAGAAAAATGTAAATGGTTCCTAACATTATAAAGTAAATATTGCACACTTTTAAAATATAATATTTTACTATTTTCTATTTAAAAAATAAAAAACAAAACTGTGGTCTAGTTTTGAGCACTTACCATCTAATAATAATAAAATAAAACCCAATGGATTCCTGCCCCTGAGGGGGGAAATGTATGAGATATTCCTGCTAAAAGCATTTTCTAGAAGGCCACATTAAGTAAATAGAAACGTCAAATTAAAAAAAAAAGAAATTAAAAGCAAAGGCGTCAGCACTAAGACTTTTAACGAATCATTGTGTTCGTAATGTCAGCGATCACGTCATTTTGAGTTTATGGCAGAATTTGTATCTGTGAAAGTACACACTTTTGTGCTTAATTTTCGTTCATCTTCCATGTTTGTTAAAAACAACGTAGTGAGTTAAGTCTTCTCCTTGCTACCCTTTTGTCTCCACACCGCCACCACCCAGAAAGGTTATATACGATTTATTGTCTTTAAATTGATTTTAATAATATTAATTATATTATTATATTAATTATATAAGTATATATGTATTAATATTTATTTAACGTTTTCATTTATTATCGAACTAATGCACTCCTAGTAAACTTAATCTAAGTCTGTTTCCATGTTCCAGCTAATTAAACCGTTGGAAGTGGACGGTTTGCTGACGTGATTGTCGCGCGTCATCAGCACGCCACTGGATGTACATTTACGTCTAAATCACGGTCTTACGTCACCAAGCTTTTCGATCTTCCAAAGACGAGATCCGAGCCTGACTTTGAGAGGAGTTTGAAAACTCAGGTAAACGAGTTTTCAGTGAACGCAGCAGGATTTAAACACAAGAAGTCTACCTATTCATGGTCTCCTCGTGCTCGCGCTATCGTCAATAAGATGTGTCTCACCTCTTGAACAATTAACATTCAAAATTTTACTTTTCATTTTGTGCGATGCATGCAATAGACTTTTTCCTCTACATGAGGGAGGAACTGTTTGATCTAACAGAAGAAGAAATGGGAGTCGATTTGAAACACTGCGTATAATCTATGAAACTGGTGACACAACATCAGACTGCAGTAAAAACGGAAGGACGACATAATAAGCAGCTTGCACAAGCTAAGCTGGCATTTATAGCCAAACGAGATTTGTTAGTATCAAACATCGCCCTTAAACTCAAGACGAAAATTCTGAAAATTTACGTCTGGAGCAAAGAATTGTATGGTAGGGCATCATGGACAATGAGAAAACGGGAAAAGAAGAAAATCGAAGCACTGAGATGTAGTGCTATACAAAAATCTTCAAAATTAGTCACACTCGTGACCGAATGAGGAAACGAACATGTGGAAAACATGGAGAATGTGGGGCAGGATGATGGTACATGTAAGACATCAAAAAGTGACTTCTATGGAACTAGAGCCAGCTGTGAAGGGTAAAAGCCGTACGAAAAGGCAGAAATTGAAATATATCCAACAAATAATTAAGGACGTTGACTGCAGGTGCTGGTCCGACATTAAGAGGTTGGCACAGGAGCGGAAGTCAAAAATGGCTCTGAGCACTATGGGACTTAACATCTGTGGTCATCAGTGACCTAGAACTTAGAACTACTTAAGCCTAACTAACCTAAGGACATCACACACATCCATGCCCGAGGCAGGATTCGAACCTGCGACCGTAGCAGTCGCGCGGTTCCGGACTGAGCGCCTAGAACCGCGAGACCACCGCGGCCGGCAGGAGGAGCGGAAGTGACGGTGAGCCCCATCAAAGCAAGTCAGAAGACTGCTGATGTCACAAAAGCCAAGTAAGGCTTCCTCAATGCCAGAGCTCTACAGTTAAGAAACTGTACATGATCTGACTTCGAGATGGCATAAAGCCTGCACTTGCTACAATCAAGAGGCTTTAAACGTCATGGCACGGAATCAAAGAGAGCCATAATATATTCCTGGCTAATCTCCACCGGTGCCGGTGCACAATGAATATGCGATAGAGTATGTGAGTCGAATTCCTGGAATTAGCGAATTCGTCACCTGTGAGAGAAGATCTGTTCCCGCAGGCCTTCCTTACCAGTAATGTACCCGTCAGATCTGAAGTCCTATCGCTTCAACAAAGACTGTCGTGACTGCAACGAAAGTAATGGATGACAGGTTTCGACACTTAAGTTTCTAACCAGTGCATGACAAAATAGTCGTCAGAATTGTATACGTGGCAAAACAGTCCTGCTGAATGACATCTCAAATTTGGACGAGATTACATTAATGTAACACAAAGGCGAGATTTTAATACGGTCATTGTCATTTCTTTCTGCTTAACCTGCTTGGTATTCTCGTAAAATACTGAGAACCTAAATCTGCATGTTCTGGCGAGGATTTAAATCTGTGTCCTCCCGAATGCGAATACAATGCACTTACAACTTCATCGCACCGCTTTGTTAGAAAAGAGAAGATCGACGGCGGGATTGTAATGTAATTATACGACTCAAGATCCAACACAAGAACGATTGCTGTGCAATATCGATAATGACTGATTCCTGCGAACTGAAGTCTCTTTCTTTATTTTCTATAATATATGTAGGTCTGCTTAGAATTGATTTTGATAGTATATTACTTCTTTGGCAGACATGGGTTCACAAATGATTCACGTATTCGAACCACCGGATCATCCTATTTGGCACTGTTTCTCAACAAACCGTGTATAATATCCTCCAAGAGCGTGCCCAGAACTGAAGTTAACAGGTGGCTAGGGCTGAGGAGGGGATCTGGGGAAGTGTAACTCCTATTAATTACTATTAAAAACAGTCTTGATCACGATTTATTTATCAAGATGACCGGTTTCGACCACAGTAGTGATCTAAACCAGTCACCTTGATAAATAAATCGTGATCAAGACTGTTTTTAATAGTAAATATTTGTACGACATTGATCACTGCCTCTCCCATAATGTATTCAAAAGTAATTAACTTCTATTAGTTTCGCGGAAGCAGTGAAGGAACGCTGCACAATTACTAAAAAAAATAAAGCTCAAAACTAAGCACAATTACTAACGAAATAATACTACAAACTATTGGAAAATTGTGTATGAACCACTAAATATATTAACGCTACCACTTTATAGTAATTACTTCCCGTCTAAAAAAAATACTTAACTAAGAGACTGAACTGTATGAGACGATTAATAATTTTTTCATAATGCGGGGCCACAGTCATAATATATTTCTAAGTCAGTACCGCCATTATACTGTTGTTTATTTACAATAATGATTGTGTAAGTGTAAATGTAATACTGTAAATGAACAACAGTCTAATGGCAGTACTGACTTTAAAGAAATGTATGAGACAAAGCTAGCTAGCTATTTGAAGAGTCACCAGCTGCGTTGTCGTGTGTTGTGTTCCCACAAGTGTCGTCTAGTTTGTATGATAAACCTGCCAGACAGGTAACGTTCTGTCAAAAAAGTTAATAAAGCACCCAGAAAAAGAGGAGGAGGAGGAATGGATATAAACCTTCATGGTTTGAGATTATATGTGATGTTATTTCAGTGACTACAAAAATCAAAACTTGATTGTGTGACGTTATCAGTATGAGGTTACACCCCATCTGGCCTGGATGCGCGTGCTGATTCGGTTGGGAAGTGTGTCATAAAGCCGTTTTATCCTCTTCTGAGGCAAGCTGGCCCTTGAACTGTTGTAACTGGTCCATGATGTCCTAGATACTGGCCCTGGGACGGACTTCACGTCCGAGCGCATATGTTCGGTCGGGGGATGTTGCTGGCCACCGGAGTACCTCATCATCAGACAGACAGCTCGGTGCCATGGGTCTACAGGCGTCTGTTGAAAGATGTCATCATGACACTGTCGCATGAGAGGTAACACCTGAGTACTTAGAATGTGCATGACGTACCGCTGAAGCTACAAAATACCGTCGGTTCCTATCAGCCGTGTGCTCAAGTCCAACGATGGCTCCCCTCACCAGCAGGCCAGAAATAGCACTGATGTGCTTCTCCAAATCTCTGGAAGAATGGACCTCTCCGCGGGTCGCTGCCATACTCGCCGACGATCATTCGAGGTAGTACGGAACCGCAATTCATAGCTGAATGCAATGCGACGCCAGTCGTCAGCAGTCCATGCTTCCCTGTGATGGCGCCACTCCAAACGCAGCCACAACATGCGTTGTTAACAGCAGCCTACGCATAGGATGGTAATTCCCTACACCGGCAGCTGCTATTCTCCGACCAGCGCTGAAGGGTGTCTACTATTTGCTCCAGGTCAGCAGTAGCAGATGTCAAGAGTTTACAATGTATAAAATGCATGTTTGACCATCAGCTGCTTGCACTGTTAAACCCAAATATCGACCGGTTTCAGTCACGGACCATCTCACAGATTAGAGTTAAAACAGTTAAGCCACAACATCACATCTGTCATTACTTAAATAATATCCACGTCTCATGTGTAAAGCATGTCACCGAAATTTGGGGTAAAGTCCTATGGGACCAAACTGCTGAAGTCATCGGCCCCTAGAGCCGCCCGAACAGTGACAAGACGCCTAGACCGCGCGGCTACCGCGCGCGGCAGCATGTCATTCATTCAAGTACAGCACAGGACTTTTAGAAGCAAACATACTAATAACAACCGTAAACGGAGCAACCCATGGTCAAACATGCACTATATACATTACTTGACGGCTGTTCATAGTCACCTTCAAAAAAGGGTTTACGATGTGCTTGGTGCACAAGAAGACCATCCTTCCTTGTGGTGGTGAGACGTTGTCTACCGGAACATTGACGAAGAGTATGTCTGCTCTCACGTTCCCATGCAGTCCATCATGGGGCCAGTGTCACACCTGAATTTCTCCACAAATGTGGACATTTTATCATTCGATCAGCCAGCAAACAGAGACCCACAATGAGGCACGTGAGCTGCTGATAACGCTGTCTCATTCGAAAGCACGGCATCTCCATGTTCTTCATAGTGATCATTCAACATCTGAAGCTGTTCGCGTTCCTTATATACCCTACTGGGTCCATAGTCCAATCAAAATTACTTGACAGTCACACTTAACGCGTTGGAGCTGGTTTCCTTCAATCAAAGCGCTAAACGGTCCGCTCGAGCCGTTCGCCATTGAAAACTGCCACCACAACTCTTTGTCCATCATTCTTTCTTGATGTGTTTGGATCCCAAATTATGGGTCTGGTACATCTATTTTGTATATCATCATACATCATAAACATTCCCAAAACAAAACAAACACACACACACACACACACACACACACACACACACACACGACATAAACACACAACGATTCTAATGAAGTACACAAGTTTCATATGCAGAAATGATCACTACTGGATTCTTCCACACAAGACGCAATTCAGAGTCACCTATACCGTTATCATAATCACAGACATTAGATAAGCTTTGCACAACATTGCGTAAAGCCAAATTTTTGAAGGCTGCAATTCATCTTTACGACTGGAGCACCGCAGTCATAAATACGAGTATCAGTATTTTACGCATCAGTGTCGAAGATCGTAGGTTCGAATCTCATCAAACAAATCGATGTTTTTAATTTAAAGTCAACAGTGTTTCATTACTATTTTTATTCGGTTAAAATGAAATTTAAATGTAATTTCTAGATTTCTAATTCTTTGCCGCGTCATTTTCAACACGGTATTGATTTTATTTGCTATTATTTTTCTTCGTATCATTCTTTTTCGTTTGGAATCTGCCTGCGACGCCTATAGTCTGCAACCAACTGCCAACGAAGACTGCTCATCTGTTGGTAACGCAGCATCTCATGTAGCTAGTGTGAGGGCAGTTTCAGGCAACCAATAATAGCGAGAAATTAGTTTGCTTTTAGCGATGAAGTTGAAATTTTTCTGTCTTGAGTTTGCTCCTAGACGTTAGCTTTAACCGCCGTCAACAAAGCGATCGCGATTAGGTTTGGACACGACTTTAATTTCAGAAATATAAAACGCATCGTCTGCCGTATCTGAGTCACTGGTCAATTAAAATCATCTGTCGACAGAGCATACCTTCCGATATACCTCGCTGCGGCCACTTCCAACATTGCTCCCCGTTACACATTAACAGCGTTTGTGAAAAAACCCGTCGTGTGTGTGTGTGTGTGTGTGTGTGTGTGTGTCACCAAAACCGAGCGGTAGCCGGCAGCCGCTATGGCAACACTAACGACAAGTGACGCACGTCAACTAGCGAACAACACTAATGCACTCTGATGGCCGTTCAACTTGTTACAAATGTTTTCAACTTTAATCATATACACACCCACAGATGGTGTGTAGGCATACGAATTTACATTGACAACTGACCATGTCTTTTTGGGAGCTTCCCTTTTTTTCTCTGGCAGTGTATAAGCGAAAATCCTTTTCAATTTTTACTACTTTATGACACTGGCTGGTCTCATGAGAAAAACATACTTCTTGCTGTGTGCGGCGGTGCAAGATGAGAATCCAGTTTGCCAAGATAACTTTTATTCTCTAGGTAGAGACAGCTACCCTCTCCTGCCCCTTGCTAGAGACACCCTTGGTATCAGTTGAGGTAAAGTATTGGGATGGAGCATCAATTTGTAGCCTTTTCCTTAGGTTTAATAAACACAAAAAATACTCGTAAAAGAGATATTAGTCATCAGTAACACATTCTCCTACACTATTCATAACAGTTTGTCAACGCTGGGGTAACTTTCCTATCCCGCGACTGTAGAAATCACGTTGTTCTGAGGCGAAGAACACCATGGTCCTTCTGTCCGGAACCGCGCGGCTGCTACGGTCGCAGGTTCGAATCCTGCCTCGGGCATGGAAGTGTGTGATGTCCTTAGGTTAGTTAAGTTAACTCAGTTCTAAGTGTAGGGGACTGATGACCTCAGATATTAAGTCCCACAGTGCTTAGAACCATTTGAAACATTCTGAACCACCATGGTCGGTGGGCATTTTCATCCGGGAAGGAAGTTCCTTGAAGGCCGTTCTATAGACGGCGGAAAAGGTGAAAATCTGAGGGCGCAAGATGAGGTGAATAACGTGGGCGTGGAATGACAACGCACACCAACTGCTGTGCTGTATAATGATTTTTGTCAGTCTAGCAGAATGCGGACGGGCGTTATCGTGAGTAGCTTCACTTCGTAGAGTCTTCCTGATTGTTGTTCTTAGAGCGCGTCTGGAAGACTTCTCAGTTGTTGACAAAAAGGTCACCAGTGGTGGTTACACTTCGGGGAAGCAATTCGTAGTACACCACACCGTCGCTGTTCCACCAGATACATATTATTATCTTCTATGGATGAGCGTAGGTCTTTGAACGGGGAGTTGCTGCTTTGTTTAAGGTGAACCATTTCTTCCTTGTGTTAGTAAAAGATATCATTTCTTGTTACCAGTAATGACAGAAGACAGTAATGGTAGATATTGTTCATGAGCCAATGGGTGACGAGCAAGCAGAGATACACACACACACATATATATATATACACACCCGTAGATTTCTGCGATTTTGGCTCAGAGCATGCGGTACACATACAGCCGGATTTTTAACATTCCCCGTTGCATGCAAATGTCACACGATGGTGGAATGATCACCGCTCATCACATTTGCCAGTTTTCGAGTACGCCGACTGTTCGACTGTGTGAATTCCTAAGGGACCAAACTGCTGAGGTCATCGGTCCGTAGGCTTACACACTATTTAAAGTAACTTTAAACTAGCTTATGCCAAGAACACACACACTCACACCCATGCCGGAGGGAGGACTCTAACCTCCAGCGAGAGAGGCCATGCAAACGGTGGTATGGCGCCTCAAAGCGCGCGGTCACTCCGCGGGACGAGTACACTGACATGGATCATTGTGTATTAATGCGTTTAAACGATTTTCATCAAACCCCGAAAGTCTTCCTGAACGCAGAGAGTCAAAATGCTCTGTCCAGTAACATATTATCCCCATACAGGGCACAAATGTTCCTGGCTGTCTCCGCCGCTGCCATCCCTCTATTGAACTCAAACACACGCATATGTCGGAAATTTTCAGATTTCTACACTTTGCACTCTATTTTCCAGGTTCCGCAGCTCCACTCACTATCTCCAAATGACAATATGTAAACTCAAATAGCAACGGTGAATTACAAATAAAACATTACAATCGATAAATAAACCCATAGCAACAGGAATACCAACATGCAAAACAAAAGCGCTACGGTATTATGCACCAACCTAATAGATTTGCTTCTTGGTGCAATAATTTACCAACAGCCGTATGTATTGTAGAAATTTATTTTATGAACTTCTATGTGCTATCGGTTTCGTCATTACATTGATGCCGTCTTCAGGCCCCACTCGTCATAGACGTCGTGGGGCCTGAAGATGGCATCAATGTAATGACGAAACTGGTAGCACATAGAAGTCCATAAAATAAATTTCTACAATACATACGGCTGTTGGTAAAGTATTGCATCAAGAAGTTCATGCCAGCCATCGTCCCACGATCGCGTAATGTATCAACGAAGATTTAATAGATTTGCAGTGCTCCTTTCAAAAGAAGGTGCAAAGCTCGGATTGGGAAAGGTAATCGTCCGACTCGGCACCGTATGACGCAGTACCTACCGCCTTATCATTATAACAGCGCGGCTCTTGCCATAAAACGCAACTACGCCCTGCGGGAAGACTGGAAACAATGCAGGAGCGGCCTTTAACAACAGGTCTCCGACCTAGGCTGCGGCGGCAGCTGTTGCTTTCTGAGCCACCGCCGCGAAAGGCAAACACCGCGGCGCCCGTGACGCACGGCCCGGGGCAACGCAAGCAACGCGCGCCCGCTGTTAACGTGCCAAGGCTGCGCAGACTCGCTTACCGCTCTTCACCGGCCTTTTGCTTTGTTTACAGTGCAATGGCCTTACGCTAGCGCTCTCGCCGAAGATGACACTCAAATGCGAGCAAAGGAATGTCGTACATAATCATATGAAGCAGCTCACAGGAGAACGTGCATCTACTAATAACACTGACCATTTCATCCAAGTAGTGGTGTTAAGTGACATTCGACCTGAACGCTGGTTTGATGCAGGCTTCCACGCTAGTTTATCCCGTGCAAGCCTCTTTGCATAACAACTGCAACATACATGCATTCGAACGTTGGTTCTTCTTCAGTTTTTTACCCCCTCACACTTCCCTCCAGCACCAAACTGACTGATTCTTGACGCTTCAAGGTGTGTCCTATCTCCTGACCCCTTTTGTTAGTCAAGTTGTACCACAAATTTCTTTTCTGCTCCTGATTAGTTATCTGATGTACCCATCGAATCTAGAGTATTTTTCTATAACATCACACTTCTGCCAATGCTTTTTTTCTTCTTGTCTCTGCTACTTATCGTCCAGTTTTACTTCCGTAAAAAGGCTGCACTCCATGCAAATACCTTCAGAAAAGACTTTCTAATACATATTTATATTCGATGTTGGCAGTCTTTTTTTCTTTTTTCAGAAATGTTTCTCTTGCTATCGTTTGTATGCTTTTTATATCCTCTCCGGAAAATTTTGGAAATTTGTGGTAAGCTACTATGGGAGCAAACTGCTGAGGTCATCGGTCCCTAGAGTAAGGACCACACACACACTCAGGTCCCTACACTAAGGACAACACACACACACACACACACACACACACACACACACACACACACACACCTCCGACGGGGGAAGCCACACGAACCCTGACAAGGCGCCCTAGACCATACGGCTCTACTTGGGCCATCGTCACTTATTTTGCTGTGAAAATAACAAAACCGATCTACTACGTTTAGTTAAAAAAAGGCTTTGAACATTATGGGACATAACTTCTGAGGGCATCAGTCCCCTAGAACTTAGAACTACTTAAACATAACTCACCTTAGGACATCACACACATCCATGACTGAGGCAGCATTCGAACCTGCGAACGTAGCGGTCGTGCGATTCCAGACTGTAGCGCCTAGAACCGCTCGGCCACCTAAGCCGGCCTACTATGTTTAGTTTCTGAATGCTTAAACTAATTCCTGATCTGACTACATTCCATTACTATTGTTTTATTTCTGTCGTTATTCGTCTTACAAACTCTTTTCAAGTTCTACTACTACATTCTACATTTATACTCCGCAAGCCACCCAACGGTGTGTGGGTGAGGGCACTTTACGTGCCACTGTCATTACCTCCCTTTCCTGTTCCAGTCGCGTATGGTTCGCGGGAAAAACGACTGTCTGAAAGCCTCCGTGCGCGCTCTAATCTCTCTAATTTTACATTCGTGATCTCCTCGGGAGGTATAAGTAGGGGGAAGCAATATATTCGATACCTCATCCAGAAACGCACCCTCTCGAAACCTGGCGAGCAAGCTACACCGCGATGCAGAGCGCCTCTCTTGCAGAATCTGCCACTTGAGTTTATTAAACATCTCCGTAACGCTATCACGGTTACCAAATAACCCTGTGACAAAACGCGCCGCTCTTCTTTGGATCTTCTCTATCTCCTCCGTCAACCCGATCTGGTACGGATCCCACACTGATGAGCAATACTCAAGTATAGGTCGAACGAGTGCTTTGTAAGCCACCTCCTTTGTTGATGGACTACATTTTCTAAGCACTCTCTCAATGATTCTCAACCTGGTACCCGCCTTACCAACAATTAATTTTATATGATCATTCCACTTCAAATCGTTCCGCACGCATACTCCCAGATATTTTACAGAAGTAACTGCTACCAGTGTTTGTTCCGCTATCATACAATCATACAATAAAGGATCCTTCTTTCTATGTATTCGCAATACATTACATTTGTCTATTTTAAGGGACAGTTGCCACTCCCTGCACCAAGTGCCTATCCGCTGCAGATCTTCCTGCATTTCGCTACAATTTTCTAATTCTGCAACTTCTCTGTATACTACAGCATGATCCGAGAAAAGCCGCATGGAACTTCCGACACTATCTACTAGGTCATTTATATATATTGTGAAAAGCAATGGTCCCATAACACTCCCCTGTGGCACGCCAGAGGTTACCTTAACGTCTGTAGACGTCTCTCCATTGAGAACAACATGCTGTGTTCTGTTTGCTAAAAACTCTTCAAACCAGCCACACAGCTGGTCTGTTATTGCGTAGGCTCTTACTTTGTTTATCAGGCAACAGTGCGGAACTGTATCGAACGCCTTCCGGAAGTCAAGAAAAATAGCAATTACCTGGGAGCCTGTATCTAATATTTTCAGGGTTCATGAACAAATAAAGCGAGTTGGGTCTCCCACGATCACTGTTTCCGGAATCCATGTTGATTCCTACATAGTAGATTCTGGGTTTCCAAAAACGACATGATACTCGAGTAAAAAACATGTTCTAAAATTCTACAACAGATCGACGTCAGAGATATAGGTCCATAGTTTTGCGCATCTGCTCGACGACCCTTCTTGAAGACTGGGACTACCTGTGCTCTTTTCCAATCATTTGGAACCCTGCGTTCCTCTAGAGACTTGCGGTACACGGCTGTTAGAAGGGGGGCAAGTTCTTTCGCGTACTCTGTTGAGAATCGAATTGGTATCCCGTCAGGTCCAGTGGACTTTCCTCTCTTGAGTGATTCCAGTTGCTTTTCTATTCCTTGGGCACTTATTTCGATGTCAGCCATTTTTTCGTTTGTGCGAGGATTTAGAGAAGGAACTGCAGTGCGGTCTTCCTCTGTGAAACAGCTTTGGAAAAAGGTGTTTAGTATTTCAGCTTTACGCGTGTCATCCTCTGTTTCAATGCCATCATCATCCCGGAGTGTCTGGATATGCTGTTTCAAGCCACTTACTGATTTAACGTAAGACCAGAACTTCCTAGGATTTTCTGTCAAGTCGGTACATAGAATTTTACTTTCGAATTCACTGAACGCTTCACGCATAGCCCTCCTTACGCTAACTTTGACATCGTTTAGCTTCTGTTTGTCTGAGAGGTTTTGGCTGCGTTTAAACTTGGAGTGAAGCTGTCTTTGCTTTCGCAGTAGTTTCCTAACTTTGTTGTTGTACCACGGTGGGTTTTTCCCGTCCCTCACAGTTTTACTCGGCACGTACCTGTCTAAAACGCATTTTACGATTGCCTCGAACATTTTCCACAAACACTCAACATTGTCAGTGTCGGAACAGAAATTTTTGTTTTGATCTGTTAGGTAGTCTGAAATCTGCCTTCTATTACTCTTGCTAAACAGATAAACCTTCCTCCTTTTTTTTATATTCCTATTAACTTCCATATTCAGGGATGCTGCAACGGCCTTATGATCACTGATTCCCTGTTCTGCACATACAGAGTCGAAAAGTTCGGGTCTGTTTGTTATCAGTAGGTCCAAGATGTTATCTCCACGAGTCGGTTCTCTGTTTAATTGCTCGAGGTAATTTTCGGATAGTGCACTCAGTATAATGTCACTCGATGCTCTGTCCCTACCACCCGTCCTAAACATCTGAGTGTCCCAGTCTATATCTGGTAAATTGAAATCTCCACCTAACACTATAACATGCTGAGAAAATTTATGTGAAATGTATTCCAAATTTTCTCTCAGTTGTTCTGCCACTAATGCTGCTGAGTCGGGAGGTCGGTAAAAGGAGCCAATTATTAACCTAGCTCGGTTGTTGAGTGTAACCTCCACCCATAATAATTCACAGGAACTATCCACTTCACTACAGGATAAAGTACTACTAACAGCGACGAACACTCCACCACCGGTTGCATGCAATCTATCCTTTCTAAATACCGTCTGTACCTTTGTAAAAATTTCGGCAGAATTTATCTCTGGCTTCAGCCAGCTTTCTGTACCTATAACGATTTCAGCTTCGGTGCTTTCTATCAGCGCTTGAAGTTCCGGTACTTTACCAACGCAGCTTCGACAGTTGACAATTACAATACCGATTGCTGCTTGGTCCCCGCATGTCCTGACTTTGCCCCGCACCCGTTGAGGCTGTTGCCCTTTCTGTACTTGCCCAAGGCCATCTACCTAAAAAACCGCCCAGCCCACGCCACACAACCCCTGCTACCCGTGTAGCCGCTTGTTGCGTGTAGTGGACTCCTGACCTATCCAGCGGAACCCGAAACCCCACCATCCTATGGCGCAAGTCGAGGAATCTGCAGCCCACACGGTCGCAGAACCGTCTCAGCCTCTGATTCAGACCCTCCACTCGGCTCTGTACCAAAGGTCCGCAGTCAGTCCTGTCGACGATGCTGCAGATGGTGAGCTCTGCTTTCATCCCGCTAGCGCCGGCCGCGGTGGTCTCGCGGTTCTAGGCGCTCATTCTGGAACCGCGCGACTGCTACGGTCGCAGGTTCGAATCCTGCCTCGGGCATGGATGTTTGTGATGTCCTTAGGTTAGTTAGGTTTAAGTAGTTCTAAGTTCTAGGGGACTGATGACCACAGATGTTAAGTCCCATAGTGCTGAGAGCCATTTGAACCATTCATCCCGCTAGCGAGACTGGCAGTCTTCACCAAATCAGATAGCCGCCGGAAGCCAGAGAGGATTTCCTCCGATCCATAGCGACACACATCATTGGTGCCGACATGAGCGACCACCTCCAGATGGGTGCACCCTGTACCCTTCATGGCATCCGGAAGGACCCTTTCCACATCTGGAATGACTCCCCCCGGTATGCACACGGAGTGCACATTGGTTTTCTTCCCCTCTCTTGCTGCCATTTCCCTAAGGGGCCCCATTACGCGCCTGACGTTGGAGCTCCCAACTACCAGTAAGCCCACCCTCTGCGACCGCCCGGATCTTGCAGACTGAGGGGCAACCTCTGGAACAGGACAAGCAGCCATGTCAGGCCGAAGATCAGTATCAGCCTGAGACAGAGCCTGAAACCGGTTCGTCAGACAAACTGGAGAAGCCTTCCGTTTAGCCCTCCGGAATGTCTTTCGCCCCCTGCCACACCTTGAGACGACCTCCCACTCTACAACAGGTGAGGGATCAGCCTCAATGCGGGCAGTATCCCGGGCAACCACAGTCTTAGTCCGATCGGGGGATGCGTGGGACGAGCTGGCCGTCCCTGACAAACCCCCATCCGGACCCCCACAGTGATGCCCATTGGCAACAGCCTCAAGCTGTGTGACCGAAGCCAACGCTGCCTGAAGCTGGGAGCGAAGGGATGCCAACTCAGCCTGCATCCGAACACAGCAGTTGCAGTCCCTATCCCTGCTAAAAACTGTTGTGCAAAGAACGTCTGAACTAATCAACAGAGAGCGCAAACAAATCGACACAAAATTTAAACGGTTATTAAAATACAAGATTGCCTAGTAAATGCAGTAATGCTGCTACTTGCGCACTGCTGACACACTGCTCGGCGGCGGAAGGAGACTGCGCGATTTTACACTATTCAGGTACTAAAACGCGATGCTACAACTCTCAAATACTATAATACGCCCGAAATTTATGAATTAAACAATGCAAGTACCAAAAACACGCAAAGAAATTAAGAATTAAACTATGTAACAAATGAGTGAGCTAGGAGTATACGACTTGCTGCTGCAGATACTTATCCAACGGCGGCAGGGAGCACACTCCGTTCAACCTGATCATCATAAGTTCCTTGCCGTCTCTGACACAATTACAGTGTTATCGGCATACCTTATAGTTTGCATTTCTTCTTTCCACATTTCTCCTTCGTTTTCTTCACAGCCTGCGAAACGATAGACAGAATAATGTCGGGGACAGGCTCACTCCTTTCGTAACTACTGCTTCCCTTTCATACTCAACACCCATGCAGGGTTGCAAAATAGAACTTGCTCGGAAAATACAGGGTGATTCAAAAAGAATACCACAACTTTAAAAATGTGTATTTAATGAAAGAAACATAATATAACCTTCTGTTATACATCATTACAAAGAGTATTTAAAATGGTTTTTTTTTTCACTCAAAAATAAGTTCAGAGATGTTCAATATGGCCCCCTCCAGACACTCGAGCAATATCAACCCGATACTCCAACTCGTTCCACACTCTCTGTAGCATATCAGGCGTAACAGTTTGGATAGCTGCTGTTATTTCTCGTTTCAAATCATCAATGGTGGCTGGGAGAGGTGGCCGAAACACCATATCCTTAACATACCCCCATAAGAAAAAATCGCAGGGGGTAAGATCAGGGCTTCTTGGAGGCCAGTGATGAAGTGCTCTGTCACGGGCTGCCTGGCGGCCGATCCATCGCCTCGGGTAGTTGACGTTCAGGTAGTTACGGACAGATAAGTGCCAATGTGGTGGCGCTCCATCCTGCTGAAATATGAATTGTTGTGCTTCTTGTTCGAGCTGAGGGCTGCGAACAAATGCTTGCTGGATGCGTGCTTCATTTTCATCACTCGTTCTCGGCCGTCCAGAACTTTTCCCTTTGCACAAACACCCGTTCTCTGTAAACTGTTTATACCAACGTTTAATACACCACCTATCAGGAGGTTTAACACCATACTTCGTTCGAAATGCACGCTGAACAACTGTCGTCGATTCACTTCTGCCGTACTCAATAACACAAAAAGCTTTCTGTTGAGCGGTCGCCGTCTTAGCATCAACTGACGCTGACGCCTAGTCAACAGCGCCTCAAGCGAACAAATGTACAACTAAATGAAACTTTATAGCTCCCTTAATTCGCCAACAGATAGTGCTTAGCTCTGCCTTTTGTCGTTGCAGAGTTTTAAATTCCTAAAGTTGTGGTATTCTTTTTGAATCACCCTGTATATCAGTCACGATAAGATAGACAACCCAACTTACAACATCCGCCCTGTGTGGAGATGATTCAAGATGGATGACCTATCTTAAGGTGTATAAAATATTTTCCGACCCACACTGTCTAGTCACATTAATGTTATCACCTGTCAAAAGCTGCGACACGTGAAGTAAGAGTCATATAGTACTGGAAGGTACCGGCAGGGATGTGGAGTCACGTTGACCCCAGTGCTGTGGCCAGCTACGCTAGGTTTCTCGGTTGAGGATCCATGACGCGAACAGCTCGATCGAGGTGGTCCTACAGTTTCCGATTGGGCTTAAATCCGGGGAGTTTGGGAACCAGGGGAGTACGGTAAAACTCATCCTGGTGCTCTCCGAACAAAGCATGTGCACTGCGAGCTATACGACACGTTGTACTGTCGTGCTCGAAGATGCCATCGTGCCGAGGAAAAACAAACTGCACTTAGGGGTGGACATCACCCCACGCATACTTGTATTGGTTGATCCATTGTGCCTTCCAGGAGGACGACATTACACAGAAAATGCCACGAAAACGTACCCCCGACCATAGCATTATCTCCTTCCGCCTGGACAATAAAGCCTCGAAAGTTATCGCGTCGTCGGCAGGGTTCGAGACGTTCGCAGACGATACTGATGTTTGTAAAGGGGTGTTTGGACTGTGTGGATGCGAAAAGAACACAGGCAATGCTTGATCATGAAAACATGTCAACCTTGCACTTAACGTGTGGCTAATCCTTACCACAGAGTACAGGTTACTCTGGAACTAAGCTGCAGCGTCAGTCCACACTATGCTAATGGATAGTTTTCCTCACTTCCAACAGACAGATAATGTCATTTAACCTTACTATAATTTCACAGTAGATATAGAAGTATAAGAAATAGTATAAATCTATCCACTTTGTTCATATATTTCGACATGCGAATTGATATAATTTCTTACATTTTGTGCTATTTTCCATTGTCAAGGTTTTACTCTAGGCCATTCGAAGCACGAGAGCGGTTCCGTGGCCTTTCCAGACTCCCAGTATTTCTGTGGCAGAGCAGTGCGACAGTTAAAACATACCGTTGTTCAGCCACACTGAGGCGGACTTCGTTTTTTATTATTCTCTGTGTATTTCAAGCGCAATCATATTGTGCAGTACGCTTTAGATATACACATGTCGAGAAAAGTAGTGAGGAATGGGGTAGACCCGCCAGGGCACAAGCAAAGAGAGCATCTCAGGTTTAAGTTAAGTCAAGTTGACAAGCAAACGCGGCACGAAGCAAGAATAATCGTAACAAGAGTAAAGAGGTAAATGCTCAGTGAATGTTCGGAGGAAAATTGGGCGCATTTGATTTTATCTCCCAAGGCGTTTCGACTTAACGAATATCCAGTTAACAAAACATACCGTTGTTCAGTAATCATACTGAGGATGACACAAGAAGGAAAAAATACTGAATTCGGTCGTCCGAAACTGTTACACTAAGGAAAATCATAGCATCAATGCTGAAATGAAATAAGTTTGGATAACTGAACACAGAATAAAATACATCTACATCGCTGAACACAGAGAAGTCGACTAGTCCTAATGGGATATCTACACGATTCTATGTGTGAAGTGCCGTGCATCGCTTCATGTAGCGATTGATTATTGCCTTCTGGAGCAATGAAATGTTACACGCTAATTAGAAAAGTCCACAGTTCGTTTCTGTTCTGAAGAACTCTGGAAAGGACGTAGAACTATAAGTTTAAATCGGTAAAATCAGTCAGTTTTAGTGTTTTGGATCACTTTTGATACATAATACATTTTTTGAGACCAAAGATCTTCACAATATGGGTAACCACTAATTCCCCTAACTGATCTTCTGGAAAACTCTACTCACCCAAGAAATCAAGGGCACGATCAGGTTGATGCTCTGTTCCTTGACTACCGGAAGGCGTTCAGTGTTGTTATATGCCGTACCATTGTGAGCAGAATTTGAACTTCCACGTATCGAAGCGGATTTGTGATCGGCTATAGGATTTCCCAGCAGACGAGACTCAACACATGATTCTTATCGGAGAAAAATTGACATGAGACAGTTACTTCTGGCGTACCCCAACAGAGAGTTACAACGGCGATAATATACAAAACCTACAGGTTTCACGCAGCCTTCATTTACCACGAGCAAGATTTTCATACCCTCTCCCTAGCTACATGCTGTTAGTCTCACAGAAAAATGAACAGGACCTTTTTGTGGGAAATTCAGTGTAGTGAAATGTACTGGATGCGTTTTCCCTCGAGCCCATACTTTATGAATTATTCAAGAAAAACATACAAATGTGACCTTAAAACGCATTTTCTTGAGTAACTCTAAAACTGCCAGCACAAAATTTAACTGCATTAAAATTCCTATTTTTTTTAAGGCTAACAGTTTGCACGTAATAAGCGAGAGAATATGAAAATCTCATGCTTAGTTTTTTAAGGGTTTGTAGGTTGCATAAAACCGTGAAGTAGGGCCAACTGAATCAACTGTACATAATGACGTAGATAACATCGGCATCTCCATGAGGCTGCTTATCGGTAATGCTGCCATAGTGTTTACCATGCCAGGAAAGTTTTACGAAACGCAAGAAGACATGCAGAGGTTTAACACTTGCCGTAGGGACAAGCTATTGAACCTCGACGTAAATAGACTATTATGCATAAGTAAGTGCAACACCGATTATTCTTCAATTACGCGGTAACTGATGAATTATGGAAACAATTATAGTCTAAAATGTCAAATAGTATGCGTCCAGCGACTTGAAGTGGAACAACCAAACAAAATCAGATGTAGGAAAACGAGATGCCACACCAAGCTTCACTAGAAGAAAATGTAATTCACGTGCGAAAGGAATAACTTACTAAACGTACGTTCCACATGCTTTTAAATTTTGCTCCTGAGACCAGCACCTTTACCAGGTAGGAGATAGAGGAGATCGAAAGTAGGGCAACATTTTTCGTCATGGGTTCTTTCAACAAACACTACAGCGTCATAAAGTCGTCGTGTTTCATAGAGATTTGCTGTTAAAATCCTGGGATCTCCGATTCGACGGGGGTCCATCTCTGTATTACTTCCTTCCATATATATATGTCCCACAAAATAACCATGACGGGAAAGAATGTGGAATTCCAACTTATATAGATGCTACCGGCATTTTCTTCCCACGTACCTTTCATAATTGGGAAGGGAAAGGGTAAAATGAAAACGGTATCCGAAGCTACAAATGGTAAGGTAGGTCGCCGAGTGTAGCTGTAGAGTTGACATGGTGTAGCTTCATCTACGCTCGAGTAACGTCGACTCATCTGTAGCCCTGGTTGCTGGTGATGTGAATTGAGTAGCCTCTCTTAAAGCGCATGAAATATTTTCAGGTTAATTTTATTTTGCCCATCCTGTATGAGCGGAAGCTTGCATCACTGCCGCTACATGTTAGATGACACGATAGTCTGCGAACGTTGCAGAATCTATGATAACCCAGCTTGTTGTCAAAAGGTTCATGTTGTAAAATGTATGCCTGCATGATTGCCGATGGCACTGGATGCTTTCTGTATGATTCTCAGTTTTCTGGAATCTATTAACAAGGGAACCTCCCCATCGCACCCCCCTCAGATTTAGTTATAAGTTGGCACAGTGGATAGGCCTTGAAAAACTGAACACAGATCAGTCGAGAAAACAGGAAGAAGTTGTCTGGAACTATGAGAAAAATAAGTAAAATATACAAACTGAGTAGTCCATGCGCAACATAGGCAACATCGAGGATAGTGTGAGCTCAGGAGCGCTGTGGTCTCGTGGTTAGCGTGAGCAGCTCCGGAATGAGAGGTCCTTGGTTCAAGTCTTCCCTCGAGTGAAAAATATATATTTTTTTATTTTCAGACAACTATCATATTTCAGGTACTCACACATAATCAACTTCTCTCTCCAAAATTCCAGGACATGTTCAGATTTGCTTGGACATACGCAGGGTTTGACGGTCTACACACGGAAAAATTTGAAAACGTTAAAAACATATGTTTTGACAGAGCACAGGGAAAACTGTGCGACTGTGAAACTGTTGCATTCATTTTTTGCAGTTTATGTGACAAACTCTTATGTTTTCATAACTTTTTGGGAGTGATTATCACATCTACAAGAAAACCTAAATCGGTCAAGGTAGAAGAATCCTTTTTTTCCCATTCGCCAAGTGTACAAGTTAGGTAGGTCGACAACATATTCCTGTCATGTGACGCACATGCCAACACCAGTGTCGTATAGAATATATCAGACGTGTTTTCCTCTGGAGGAATCGGTTGACCTATGACCTTGCCATCAAATGTTTTCGGTTCCCATTGGAGAGGCACGTCCTTTCGTGTACTAATCGCACGGTTTTGCGGTGCGGTCGCAAAACACAGACACTAAACTTATTACAGTGAACAGAGACGTCAACGAACGAACGGACAGATCATAACTTTGCGAAAATAAAGGAAGTAAAATTTTCACTCGAGGGAAGACTTTAACCAAGGACCTCTTGTTCCGAAGCTGCTCACGCTAACCACGGGACCACGGCGCTCCTGAGCTCACACTATCCTCGATGTTGCCTATCTTCCGCATGGACTACTCAGTTCGTATATTTTGGTTATTTTTTTCATAGTTCCACACAACTTCTTCCTGTTTTCTCGATTCATCTGTGTTTAGTTTTTCACGGCCCATCCACTGTGCCAACTTATAACTAAATCTGAGGGGGTGCGATGGGGAGGTTCCCTTGTTATGAGACCTACGCTCTAGTTGGCGGTTTGTAGGTACTCGTACTACACGCGTTCGCTTTTGCGCCTGGCTCTTTTCCGTCGGTCCTCTACTGCTTCAATTCTGTTCTGAACAGTAAGCCGCCTTGCACCTCTGTATGTTCTGCCTAAGTAGAAACGATATCAGCTTAATTCGTGTCAATTTTACATCGGGTATGAAGCAAATATGAGGTTTGAAACTTCCAATGTATCCTCAAGCTGTCTGGACAACAGGTCTGAAATACTAGCACAGGATCCATTCGCCTGATATTGACTAGCCGTCGAAACTGATGCAGCATGTGTGTGTGTTTGGAATTACTACTTATTGAGATCTGGATCATCATCCTGACAGCGCAGAGTAAAAAGGTGTAAGGCGACACAGCGTTAACAACCAATGCTAAGTTCCGAGTACACTACCTCTGGGCTATCGGCACTCTTCCCTTTGGTCGGGGAGTGTGCACACGCAAATTCATATATATGCTAACGCTGTTACATGAGGCAGCACACTGGAGGGAGAGCACATATTTCTCTCCAATGGAAACACTCAACGTAAAAGGAAAGCAGTCACATGCTAACAGGTTCTGATTTTCTGTCTCAAGTGGTTTCGTGAGCATAGAGCCCCAGGTGGTGTGCAGAATAACCTTCAGCCTGTCAGGATGGCGCACCTTATCTACGTACCTCATAAGCCGCAGTTCCGCTTGTTATCTGTTCATCCAGGAGCCGTGATGCATCCTTTGTCCGGGAGCGCCGCAGCAGTTCAGTACACAATGCTCGACCGGATAAGCCAGGACAACAAATCCAAGGCTCTGGGAAGATGTCATTTACTATTGACAGTCAGTGAATTCTCTCATGACTGAGAGAGCCCTTTAGAAATGGTAAATTTTCTTCTTTCTTTCCTGATTTTAAGCGGCTTACTCAATTCGACGCTTTTCGGTTATCGCCATCTTTAGACTCAAAATGAGTACAACAGATGTATCATGTCAAAAATAAATTCTCGTACTATACATTGTATCCATTTTATTCAGTTTGATCTGATTACGGCGTTAATTAGAACAGGGGACGTTTCTTCACTTTAGATTCCACATACGCTATGGAGTTCTCCAGATTGAAAAATTGGATCGCCAGACGATTTAAGCTTTTACCTAAATTTAAAATTCATCAGTACTCCATGGCTGGCCAGTTTCGTCTTTAGATGCTGTTGTCAAGTGTGGCAGCGTCTTGGTGTCACTTGGCTCTGAGCACTATGGGACTCAACTGCTGAGGTCATTAGTCCCCTAGAACTTAGAACTAGTTAAACCTAACTAACCTAAGGACATCACAAACATCCATACCCGAGGCAGGATTCGAACCTGCGACCGTAGCGGTCTTGCGGTTCCAGACTGCAGCGCCTTTAACCGCACGGCCACTTCGGCCGGCTGGTGTCACTTGAAAATGGGCACTAAAGCAGAAAATGGCTAGTCATGATGTACTAATAAATTCTTCATTCAGCTTAACGCTTACATCAGCGGTGGAACCATGGTTTCAGTCTTAACACTTTATCGCAGATGAGAAACCCGATGTAAAGAAGTTGATCCCCCTAACGCAATTTGACGCATTTCGACTCTCGCCTCAATCAGAGCCAAAATGAATAAATCACGCCAGTAACAGTTCTTGGTGACGTACATTGTTTCCGTGATATTCATTAAGTCTGATGCTGGCGATGGCCGAAATGCGCCAGACTGCATATGCTACTTAAATAAATTTGTGGTCCAGGGGAACATTGGTTTTAAGTCCTACCATGATCGCTGAGCTATACCTGCAAATCTTATCGCACCTTCTCACTATCGAGACGCTTTTTCGCAGCACGCTCACATTTTTACTGTGCATATACTGAAAACAAAACAGGAGGAAATTGCCTGTGCCCTTTTAGAAGAAATCACGCTGGACTTAGCCTTCAGAGATACAGGAAAATCCACATATGGACGGTGATTTGAGCTTCACTCCATTAAGAATGCAACTCTCCAATATGGCAACTCCTGCAGCACTTCGTTATGGCGAAGAAATTCCGGTGTGACGAAGTCATTGAAGATGATGTACTAACTAACTCAGTTGGACAGTGGTGGGGGGAGGGTGTCTCCGTGGTGTGGTTAAAGGAAAGATTACGGCCCTGGGAAACAGTGGGAAGCATAAATGAGGAAGACTGGACAGGAATATGAATCATGCTCCTTCTGCATGCGCGTCCATTGTTTTAAAAAGACAACTCCACTCAGCTCGATGTTGCTAACGGAGGTATTTCCGAAAACGTTACGTGGCAGCCTTTTCCGTAAATCTACCCTGTTGCTTCCTACTCCGGGGACTATACTGATCACTGTTCAGTGTTGCGGTCAAACATCAACACCTGACACGCAGGAGAGAGAGAGAGAGAGAGCTATACATTTATGTCTGAAGCAACATCTGGTTCACTAGGAACACGCATGGATTCATTGCGTTGTCTCTACTCTTTTCCTTATAGAAGTACAAGTGCCAAGCATCTACATCTACATGGATACTCTGCAAATCACATTTAAGTGCCAGGCAGAGAGTTCATCGAATCACCTTCACAATAACTCTCTATTATTCCAATCTCGAACAGCGCGCAGAAAGACGAACACATATCTTTCCGAGCGAGCTCTGATTTCCCTTATTTTATTATTATATTCGTTTCTCCCTATGCAGGTCGGCGTTAACTAAATATTTTCGCAGTCGGAGGAGAAAATTGGTGATTGGAATTTAGTGAGAAGATTCTGCCGCAACGATAAACGCCTTTGTTTTAATGATGTCCACCTCAATTCCTGTATCAATTCAGTGACACTCCCTCCCCTATTTCGCGATAATACAAAGCGTGCTGCCCTTCTTTGAACTTTATCCATGTACTCCGTTAATCCTATCTGTTAAGGATCCCAAACCGCGGAGCAGTATTCTGAAACAAGAGGGACAAGCGTAGTGTAGGCAATCTCTTTGGTAGATCTGTTACGTTTTCTAAGCCTCATGCCAATAAAACGCAGTCTTTGGTTAGCCTTACCACAACATTTTCTATGTGTTGTTCCAAGTTATTTCGTAGAATTTACGTCCTTTAGGTTTGATTGATTTATCGTGTAACCGAAGTTTAACGGATTTCTTTTAGCACTCTTGTGGATGACGTCATACTTTTCGTTGTTTAGGGTCAGCTGCCAATATTTGCACCATACAGATATCTTTTCTAAATCGTTTTACAATTTGTTTTTATCTTCTGATAAACGACAGCATCATTTGCAAACAACCTAAGATGGCTGCTCAGATTGCATCATAAATCGTTTTTATAGATAAGGAAGAGCAAAGAGCCTATAACACTTCCTTGAGGAACGCCAAAAATCATATGTTTTACTCGATGACTTTCCGCCAATTACTAGGAACTGTGATGTCTCTGGCAGGAAATCATGAATCTAGTCACATAATTGAGACTTGTATACAGTCTGGACCAGAAGACTTGCTTTTTTTTTAAGTGATTTAAGTTACTTCACTACTCCGAGGATATTTACTCCTACGTTACTCATGCTGGCAGTTGATCTTGATTTGAATTCTGGAATATTTAGTCTTCTTTTGTGAAGGCATTTCGGAAAGCTGTGTTTAGTAACTTTGTTTTGGCAGCACTGTCTTCGATAGTATCTCCATTGCCATCGCGCAGAGAAGGCATTGACTGTCTCTTGCCGCTAGCATACTTCACATACGACCAGAATCTCTTTGGAGTTTCCGCCAGACAAAGTTTCGTTGCGGAAACTACGTATTATAAGAATCTCGCATTGAAGTCCGCGCTAAATTTCGAGCTTCTGTAAAAGAGCGCCAATCTTGGAGATTTTGCGTCTGCTTAAATTTGGGATGTTTGTTTCGTTGTTTCTGCAACAGTCTTCTGACCAGTTTTGTGTACCAAGGAGGATCAGCTCCGTCGTTCGTTAATTTATTCGGTATAAATCCCTCAATTGCTGCCGATACAATTTCTTTAAATTCAAGCCACATTTGGTCTACATTTATATCGTTAATTTGGAAGGAGGGAAAATTGTCTCTCAGGAAGGTATCGAGTGAATGTTTATCTGCTTTTTTGAATAGGTATATTTTTCGTTCATTTTTTGAGGATTTGGGTGTTACAATATTCAGTCTCGGTACGACAACCCTATGTTCACTAATCCCTGTATCCGTTTTGATACTCGTTATTAACTCAGTATTATTTGTTGCAAAGAGCACAAGTGTGTTTTCACAACCATGTACTATTCATGTGGGCTCATGACTAACTGCTCGAAATAATTTTCAGAGGATGCGTTTCGCACAATTTCGGATGATGTTTCATGCGTACCTCCGGAATTAAACATGTGGTTCACAGAATGATGCTTTCTAAATCCGTATTGACTGTGTGTCAATAGACGTTTTCTTCGAGGAAATTTATGATGTTCGAACACAATACGTGTTTCAGAATACTGCTCCATATCGACGTTAACGATATGAGCCTCTAATTTTGCAGATTACTCCTATATCCTGTCTTGAATACTGATGTAACCTGTGCAACTTTCCAGTCTTTGGTTACGGATCTTTCGTCGAGCGTGCGGTTGTATATGGTTGTTAAGTGTAGAGCTATTGGATCAGCTGAGAGCGAACATGCATTTTGGGTCTATTGTACGGTTTTTAACTTTTCATCACATCAGGACACAAAATTAGATCTCTCTACCTTTCTGAGAAACCGTTCTTCTAGGAGCCCGCTTGCATTAACGTTTTCTTCACGGCATGTTTCACAATTCGCCTGGAATAATGAGCCGACAGACACACGTGTGTAATGCTGCCGGCAACGGGGCTCTGTTAATTTAGCAAGTTATTCTCGTTGCTTCCTCAGCGTACAGTGGGCGACGACCTCTAGCGCCCGCAGGCGATGACATACGTACGTGAACAGCGATAGTGAGGGGCGGTTGCTATCTGGTAACCGGCCGGAAGGTGTTAGTCCTCGCAAAACATTATCAATGCGGGCTCACAGGGCACTGCGAGCGAGATCGCACAAAGAAAAGTGTTGTGAAACGCTGACTATGCGAAACTCACGCTATTCATTGCGGCCTTCCCGGATGAATATCGATGGCAAATTTAAGCGGCAACATCCGAAACAGAACCCCTTAGAAGTCAAATGTTTCATTTTTTGGTGAAAAAATTAATAAACCAATTCTCAACAGACTCCAGGAATTCCTCGTGTAAACAATTTCTACATTCTCTCTGTCTTACTCTGCAACAAGACTTCCAATACCAAAGTTTTACTGGGGTAAAACTTCACTCGAAGGGAAATCGAACTCGGATCTTTGCCCTCCGTGGTCAAAGCAATACATGCGAGGAGATCCACACACGCCTTAGGGATAAAAAAGGATCTTCCAGTGCCAGCTAAATATTCTCGTAGAGCCTACAACAGCAATCACTTCAATACAATAGGACCGTCTAATTCTGTTGTCAGTGACAACATGGTAATTCTTTAAGGGACAATGTCCAATTAAGCGCAAGAGAAAACTCGTAACAAGAAAAATACGTCAGGATTGACAAATTCTTTCTAAAGCTGAGAAACTTATCAGAGCTGGCAGACATATCTTTGATGCAAGTATTTCTGAAGAAGGTACACGAATTGCTGTTCTATTCATCTAACGAGAGAACCCTCAAAACGTGCCGTGGCAGTAACATTACAACGAAAATGGCGATCTGCAGCATTTCTTGTGCGTTTCATAAAGTTATTACCGTAATGTGTCGCATACAAGAAATGAACAGGAGTCTGCAGCAAGCTTAAGCTTAGAGTCGGTCCTTGATACGTGTTCAGACGGCTCAACTGGAAGAACACTTTCCAGGAGACTGTCGTACCTTTTCTTGTGCAGTATCATTTCCTATAATCAACATCGTGTGTAGCCCAAGCGAACAAGAATTTCATTTTTACTGACGCTAAAATTGGTAGGTCTGAAAACTGAAATAACATCTCTCACAGCAGGACTTGGGTACTCGTTTAAGTTTAAATCGTTTAGCCCAACTTTTATCCGTTCCGGGCTTTAACTGCGACCGCGCCATTACATTCACGTAATCAAAGCCTCTATGAATAGGCTAAAGGACCGCTATGCATCCAGTTGCCCAGAAATACGAAGCAGAACATATCACCTAATTGTACAACGTGGATTTCAAGCCATTTGACGACTAATTTTTCGCGTGTACAAAGTGTTCGGTTGTATCATTTCCGCAGGTCAGCGTATTACAGAAACTTTGTGATCGAATATCGTGGCAATGAAGATGATCCTTAAGATCAACAAATTAAAAAATAAGTCTTCTTCCTTCAAATAGCACCAGGCACCTCCATGAAAGCTATAACAAATACAATTCGCGCCTCGTTAAACACGGTTGTGCATCAGCTTTTGTATACCAGTTCTCACTGAAGTTGTCAGTTACTTCAACTAACAGACCTATTTATCAGCGTGATCGAAACGTTTCAAAGATCACAGAATCCCTTCTAGCTCATACTGCTACCTCACATGCAGACCTGTTGGAACGATTACGGAGATGGTACGATGGGTTACGTTATTTATACACAGCAAATAAATTCTTGAAAAACACATTTAAATCAGAAGAAAGATGTTTAAGAATTCTGTATTCACAGCCGGTTTCGATCTTTAGACACTCTTTCAGGTATCCTAGCCTAACCCAGGCAGGTCTTACTAGTACTAGTACATCAACAGAAGAAATTAGAATTGATTACCTGAAAATGATATGTGGAAACTAGTTGTGAACCAAAGAATTAATTATTTATTTATCAACTGCTTTTGACGTGTCTTTTTCCGAATACTTACGAGTTGTGGGACACCACATCACACAATAAGAAGTTCGCTTGACCAGGTAACACATTTGTACTTTTCCAGGTACCTTGTCGATTTCACTTCGCACACTACAGAGGGACATTTTCTACGCAAAACTGAGTAAGGAGGTCTTGAAGCAACTCTGTTTGGAATTTACGTGTGATGTATTTTCACCAGTGTTTTCTGTCAGGAATGAGCAGGAATGGTTGGAGACAACGTCGCACGGTAATACATTCTTAAAAACGACAAAATCATAAAAAAGGCCTACGGAGGAATGGTCCTTATGGGATGGAAATCGGTAGACAGGCAAATAAATTTTCACAATTTTTCCGCAGCTCGTGGTCGTGCGGTAGCGTTCTCGCTTCCCACGGCCGGGTTCCCGGGTTCGATTCCCGGCGGGGATTTTCTCTGCCTCGTGATGACTGGGTGTTGTGTGCTGTCCTTAGGTTAGTTAGGTTTAAGTAGTTCTAAGTTCTAGGGGACTGATGACTATAGATGTTAAGTCCCATAGTGCTCAGAGCCATTTGAACCATTTCTTTCACAATTTCAGAAAAATTGTATGATTTATTCAAGAGTAAGAGTTTCACAAATTAGCAAGTCAATAACGCGCTGGTCCACCTCTGGCCCTTATGCAAGCAATTATTTGGTTAGCATTAATTGACAAGAGTTGTTTGATGTCCTCCTGAGGGATATCGTGCCAAATTTTATCCAACTGGCGCGTCAGGTCGTCCATATCCCGACCTGGTTGGAGGATCCCGCCTGTAATGGTCCAAATGTTCTCAATCGGGGAGATATCCGGCGACCATGATGGCCAAGATAGGGTGACAGTCTGGTTGGTATCCCACTACTATCTGGGCCTCTCCAGATGTTTCTTCACTGGTCTTCGGGGCTCAGTTCGAAGCGGGACTCGTCACTGCAGACAGTCCTACACCAGGAAATGAGATTCCTGGCCGAAGACATGTCTGGAGACGACCCAGATGGCGGTGAGATACCAGCCAGACTGTCACCTGCCATACAGCCAGACAACCAGAAGTGATGGTCTAGTGTCCCATTTCTTTTCATAGCAGAACCCCTTTTGGATGTCATCCGCAGCATCCTACAGTACAGCGGTAGGTCGACGGTATTCCAGGTGCCCTTTTGTTGACCTTCATAGTAAGCCATCCTGAGCTTATATTTCAAGAAGATAATGCCCACCTGCACATGGCGAAAGTTTCTACTGCTCGTCTTCGTGCTTGCCAAACCGTACCTTGGACAGCAAATCGCCAATCTCTCCCCAACTGAGAACATATGAATCACGGTGGGCAAACCCTTCCAACCAGCTCGGGATTTTGACGATGTAACGCCCGAATCGGACATTATTTGGCACGATGTTCCTCAACAGAACATCCAACAACTCTGTCAATCCATATGAAGCCGAATAACTGCTTGTATAAGGGTCAAAGATGGATCAAGGCGCTACTGACTTGCTGAACTTGTGACGCTGTTTCTGTTGAATAAACCATCCCAACTTTCTGAAATTGAAATAATTTGTTTGTCTTTATATGTACCTCAGATATACTGATTTCCGCCCCATTCGGATAATTCTTCGTGATGTGTCTTTTTTTGTTGTTGTAAGAGTACTTCGCTTTCTAGATCTTTTTTGGCCACTAGTCGGCGGTCCCAAGGAGTTATAACCGTCTTTCGGTTATAGTCTGGCGTAAACCATTCGTCCTATATTTACATCCTGCAAGTAACCTTAAGGCATATACAGTACTTTGTGCATCAGTATCATTTTCCTCCTTTCCTGACCCACCCTCGAATGCGGGAAGAATATCGATAAGCCTGTATAAGAGCACTTAATCCGATTTTACAGTCTTGGTCACTTTGCGAAATATTTGTGGGAGAAAGTACTACGTGGCTTGCTACTTCTTGAAGCACATCTTTTGCCATTGCTGATAAAGCAGTAGAGCAGCACGTATCAGTGGTACTGTGGTATCTGCCAACCTCCTTCACAAAATGATCATTGGCACTGCTGAATCCAATTACTCCGTTGCATCACCCTTGCGACCCATGTTACACAGGCTGTAGGAGACAAGCCAGTTATTACAGCTCCACGGGCGCACTACAGTAATCTACACTTAAAGAACAGTTTCAGTCCGATCTGCCTTTGCCTGTGGCATATATAGGCGACTAAATTAGGTTCTAGTCACGCCAAGTTTGTCCGCGAAATTTCTGTCTGGAAAGAAAACAGCCAAGCAGAAAGCACGTTCCAGGTAGAAGACACCCACCTATTTATAGTATGGTAACCCGATTGGTCTAAATTGCAATAATCGTAGACCGATTTTTGTCGTGTCTTTCGAACTGTGATGCGGCCCGCAACTTCTTCGTTTGAGAAAACCTCTTCGTCTCAAGAATAACACGGCGAAACGTCCTCTATTACTTGTTGGACTTACATCGGTCTCTGTCTTCCCCAGCAGGTTTCGCCCTCTACGGCTCCCTCAAGTATCATGAAAAGTTAACACTAGAAAAGTCATATCACCCTGTCTCCTCTCCTTGTCAATGTTTTCCGTATGTCCATTTCTTCGCAGATTCTGCGAAGAATCACATTCCTTATCAGTACACCTCATTTTCACTGCCCTTATGCAAATTCTTTTCCGGTTTGCCCACAATCCATGGTTCACTTCCAGCAAGGTTGTCCTCCAAACGTACTTTCTCAGAAATTTCTTCCTCAAATGAAGACGCAATATACTCGTAGTAGTGACTTATTTAGAGGGGAATGCTGCTTTCGCTGACCTATTCGTTGATCTGGTCTGTCATGCGTTACTTTGCTTGTAAGAAAGCAGAATTCCTTCATTTCACCCCAAATTTTATAATTTTATCGCTAATCTCATTTCTGCTGCTCCTCATTATCTTCATTGTTATTTGCTTTACTCCATATTCTGTGCTCATTATCCTGTTCATTCCAGGCAGCAGATCTAGTAGCGACTGTGAAAAAGCCGGCCGTTGTGGCCGAGCGCTTCTAGGCGCTTCAGTCCGGAACGGCGCTGCTGCTACGGTCGCAGGTTCCAATCCTGCCTCGGGCATGGATGTCGGTGATGTCCTTAAGTTAGTTAGGTTTAAGTAGTCTTAAGTTTAGGGGATTGATGACCTTAGATGTTAAGTCCGATAGTGCTCAGAACCATTTGAACTGTGAAAAACATCGAGAATAGAAATGGCACCAGCTAATATCATAGGTACGTAGATGCATACTAGTCTATAAGTAATCGTGTCAACAACTGTAAAAACTCTGTAAACACTGCATTGTTATTAATAATTGTCAGCCTATTTTAAGTAACAGAGGTTTAGGTTCAAAAAAATGGCTCTGAGCACTATGGGACGTAACTGCTGAGGTCATCAGTCCCCTAGAACTTAGAACTACTTAAACCTAACTAACCTAAAGACATCACACACATCCATGCCCGAGGCAGGATTCGAACCTGCGACCGTAACGGTCGCGCGGTTCCAGACTGTAGCGCCTAGAACCGCTCGGCCACACAGGCCGGCTTCTTAGCTAACAACAAGTAATCACAGAAAATGTCTAGTGAAGCAAATCTCTCATTAATGATAATTATGTAATGTGTTAACTATGAAACTTGGCATTTTCGCCTGACAGCGATTATGAAGGTGGAGGCATTCTTTACGGCAGTTTAACAATGTCTGCTGAGATTCAAGTAGTGGGAAAACAATACGCACATTTTTTTCCTCATGAAAAAAACTTTTATTCGTTACAAAGCACTACGTGCAAAGACAGGTGAATAACGCGGTGACGCACGGTTGCGCTACCGAAGTGGAAACGCTAACTTTCTAGACGTGTCACGAGAGTTACGGCTCTTGTGGAGTCGTTATCGCGGTTAACACGAACGTGAGGCGACTTTGTCCTTCCACGCAGCTGTCGAACTGAAGCACTACCATATCACTGGTACTATATTTTCAGTATATACAATAAGTTTTGACAAGCGGAGTGCTAACATTACGCTACTGTCACTAGAATTAAAATTCTTATTTCTTAAGTATTCGGCTTTCACTATTTCAAGTAATCTAGATTACTGTACGAGACTCTAATTACAGAACTTTCTCCAAAGTTTGTAACTCTGTCAGGCACACATGACAGAAGTTTTCACGAGGTTATTGGTAAACTTGCTGAGAATTTAACGACTCGTATTAGAATTTCTTTATTCCCATTTCCAAGTAACCATGTAATGTTCTTGAAATACGCAGCTTTATTTCAGCCTCAAACGACTTTGTATTGTTGTCCGCAGGCGGGCAAGAAGCGCCCACTTTTGTTTCTTTATTTTTTTACTTAATTTTGGGACTCTAAAGACTACTTACACAACCAAACCTGTTCCAATGCAGCCTACTTCTGCTAGAAACTCATTATCTTGAGCATAGGGCACCAAAGCTCAATATGAGAGTCAAAACGAGCATTTAGCATATTCTGACACCACATCTTTTACAATTAATACTTCGCGCCTCTCGTTTACAGAACGTTAACTGAAAACTTATTCTTTTACATTATTTACGGAAACTCATGACAAATGTGTATCAGTTCTCGATCTTCCAGAACCCACCGTTCTAACCGTATTTTTCAACCAACGTGTACAATACGATATTGCAGTGCCTGTGTTACTCTGAACAACAATGCTAAGTTCCTTAGGATATGTATGCGTGTGCAAAGGAACAGGCATTGCGGGTACTACAGCCGTTATGACATACATGAATTGTGTTCGCAGTCCCGAATATGAACAACCATCAGCTGTAAAAAGGAATGACGACAGTGAAAATTTGAATTATATTAATACCGTCAGCTGCTCACGGGCGTTGATATACATATCAACGGGGACAGGTGAAAATGTGTGTCCCGACCGAGACTCTAACCCTGGATCTCCTGCTTACATGGCAGACGCTCTATCCATCTGAGCCACCGAGGGCACAAAGGATAGTGCGACTGCAGGGACTCTCGCGCACGCCCCCCGCGAGACACAGTCTCACCTAGTATGTCCAAACACTACATTCGCAGTGTCCCACCCCAACACACTCATTACTCGTGGAAGACATTCTTACCAATTCCCGTAAGAGTTCGGGGAATATGCGTGCATCCGCACAGAAGAAGGGCATGGCTGGTATTGCCAGAATCATATACTTGTATGGATGTGGTGTCTGTTCTTTCGGACATGTCCGAAAGAACATGCACTATATCCATATAAGCATACAGTGAAAATTTGTGCCGGACCGGGACTCGGGCCCAGATTTCGCGCTTATCGCGAGCGGTCGCCTTACCGTGTGGCTATCCATGCACGGCTAACTTCTATATGTCGTCAACCATTTCCCGATAATCCACGTTCCAGCACAAATTTTCACTGTCGTCATTCCATTATACAGCTGATGGTTGTCCATATCCGCAATTACATTTAATGTAATATGTACAATGTCGAATCCCATTCGAGAATGGGGGCCTCAGATCGTTACTGACCCTAGAATATGAATTTCGTTGTGTTTTACGAAACTCGGTTGAGGAAAATGTAGAGAGAGGCCCAAATGTAATTTGTTCTTTTGACGTTATGGTTGTCCCTTCGCACAAGTAGTACTTAGCAACATATTACTACAAAGTTTATACTAGTTGCTGTAACTTGAGAGTCAAGCGTGATTATAACGGAGTGGAAGGGAGTTCATCAGACGACAATCGATATAAAGTTTATATCCATTACAGCGGAAAAGTTAACAGTAGGCCTACTGGATTCACACTCAAGATGAAGCATGTAAACGCAGCATGACACAGTTATTTGCCTTGTATTCTAAACGAGTACCTTTGTCGAGGAATGCTTACTGTATGTTCTTTTGTGCTGTAGAAAAGCTGCTAATAACGGATGGCAATAATGAGGCATAAGAATATCATAAAATTTAAATCATGGTTAAACTTCATTGGGGATAGAAGATTTGTCCTCTACTGTTAACGTCTGCATTCATTTTATACTCAAGATGGTACATGCAAACACCGAATAACTTCCGTAATTTGCCTTTTATTGTGTCATTTTGAGTTAAAGCTTAAAATCCAAAAAAGTCAAGAATATCTCTCGATAATGTCGGTATTGATGCTTCTTTTCCTTTACACATCGACGTATCGATACAATTTCAGGGCGAAGGTAACAGTAATGGAAGCAGATATAGCATTGGGACGTTTCCACGCTCACGGAATATCTCTGTGATCTATTCTTCAGTGCTGCCCGATTGTTCGGGATCATCAAGTCTGAACTGCGCTGTCCGGGGTGGCCGAGCGGTTCTACGCGCTACAGTCTGGAGCCGCGCGACCGCTACGGTCGCAGGTTCGAATCCAGCCTCGGGCATGGATGTGTGTGATGTCCTTAGGTTAGTTAGGTTTAAGTAGTTCTAAGTTCTAGAGGACTTATGACCTCAGAAGTTAAGTCCCATAGCGCTCAGAGCCATTTGAAAAAAAGTCTGAACTGCTTCAGACTCTTCCATTAATGTGAAGTATGGTTCTAGATTAGGTTAATATAGGTATAATTTTTGTTCCATGTATCCGGAGGGGGAGAGAGAGAGAGAGAGAGAGAGAGAGAGAGAGAGAGAGAGAGATATGCTAATGTCCCTTTCACAGATGCCAAGTCAGATGGTTCTTATTGATATGTCGTAAGTCAAAAAATCTGTAACATATGTTAATTAAAAGGGAATTAACAACTTTGACGCGACGCGTGTGAATGTACAACACATTGAAGTGCTTTGATTATGATAGCTACTGCGCCATTGTAGCAACGCATCATCACGGAGACAAATTAGCTTACAACACTTTATTTACGCTGACCATTTGCATCGAGTTCTGGTCCGGCACATCCCTTTAACTTCTTCTTCTTGTATTCTTCTCTGTCGTTGATCTCCGGCATATTGGTCGATGTATATTTGTTCCTCCAATTTTCCTTTGCTTCGACCTTGATCCCCAATTCCAACCAGTCCTTCCGAAGTTCAACAACCCACTTGGTTCCTCTGTCTTTCCCCTTGTCGTCCCTGTTGTTTCGCCACACTCTCTTCGTCATTCTGGCCATACGCATCCTAATTACATGTGCAGCAAACCTTGCCCTTTTGAGTCTGATTTCCCCGGATACTGTTCTCATGTTCCGGTACAGTTCTTCCCTAGGTGTTCGCATCCATCTCTCTCCACCTCTTTTGGAACCTAGTATTTTACTCTAGTTGTTCTGTCCCATTTCTTCCTAGTGTTCCCGGGTTCGATTCCCGGCGGGGTCGGGGATTTTCTCTGCCTCGTGATGACTGGGTGTTGTGTGATGTCCTTAGGTAGTTAGGTTTAAGTAGTTCTAAGTTCTAGGGGACTGATGACCATAGATGTTAAGTGCCATAGTGCTCAGAGCCATTTGAACCATTTTCTTCCTAGGGTCGTCGTCTCAGCAGCATATAATACTGTATTCCTCACCGTTCCCTTGTAGTGGCTTATCTTTGCCTCTGTGGAGGAAAACCTGTTGCGAAGTATGAAATCAGTACGCATTCCGCTGCAGAGTGAAATTTAATTTTGAAATATTAATTGTTACCCGCCGATTCGACCAGTGTGTAGCTTCTACAGCCTGTGGGAATAAACTAAGAAAGACTGTGGTTTATACAAAAGGCATGTAAGCCATCTATTTTTTCCTTGAGCCTTCTCTGAGTCGAACGAAGTGACTAGCAATCACATGAGCAAGACAATGCACCCTGTCATAAAGCGGCATCTGTGAGTCAATGGTTAGTCGTCAGTAACATTCCTGACATGGAGTGGTTTGTCCAGCCTGTCCTGAATCTTCTGGAACACCTTTGGGATTAGAATGTAGACTTCGTTCCATACCTCAGTGTCGTACCTTCTCTGGTTTCGGCTCTTGAGGAAGAACGGGGGCTACGATGCCTCCACAACCATTCAGACACTTCATTGAAAGTGTCCCCATCCGGCATGAAGCCGTCATAAAAGGAGAAGGGTGATCACACCTCATATTAAAGCAATGCATGTTCGGATACTTATGATCAGCTGATATATGTAGACATCCACATCTACATACATAATTCGCAAGCCACCGTACGGTGTGTGGCAGAGAGACCCTGTACCACTACACGTCATTTCCTGACATGTTCCAATCGCAATGATGGAAAAACGACCGTCTACATACAGTACCTCCGTATGAGCCCTCACTTCTCGTATCTTACCTTCGTATCTTTAAGCGAAATGTGTGTTCGTGGCAGTAGATTCGTTCTGCAGTCAGATTCAAATAACGGTTCCCAGAATTTTCTCAACAGTATCCTTCCCTCCAGGGATTCCCATTTGAGTTCCAGAAGGATCTGCGTAGCACTTGTTCCAACCTACCGGTAACAAATCTAGCAGCCCTCCTCTGAATTGCTGCAGTGTCTTCCTTCAATCCGACTTGGTGCGGATCCCAAACACTCGAATAGTACTCAAGAACAAGTCGCACTAGCCTTCTATATGCGATTTCCTTTACACATGAACCACACTTCCCCAACACACATCCAATAAGTCGACCGTTCGCCTTCGCTACCACAATCCTTAATGGTTCCATTTCATTTTACGCCCAGATATTTAAACGACGTGACTGTGTCAAGCAGGACACTTAATACTGTATCCAAACGGGTTTGTTTTTCCTACTCATCCGCATTAACTTGCATTTTCCTACATTTTGAGCCAGCTACCATTCATTATACCAACTAGAAATTTTGTCCAAGTCATTTTGTGTCCTCATACAGTCAATCGACTTCGACACTTTCTCGTACACTACAGCAACATCAGCAAACAACCGCAGGTTGCTGCCCATTCTGTCCGCCACATCATTTATGTATACAGAAAAATAATAGCGGTCCTATCGCACTTCCCTGCTGCACTTCGGACGATACCCTTGTCTCTGATGGACACTCGCCGTCGACGAGAACATACTGGGTTCTATTACCAATACTTACTAAAACTTTCTCAACACTCACATTTCGGAAACTTACAGCATATGCTCGTACCTTTGTTAACAGTCGGCATTGTCAGTGCCAACCTTTGCGGAAGTATTACCAATAATTAAACGTCCCTTCTCCGCTTGCTAGAAAACACTATCACTATGAATTACGTTCGTGCACACAGGAAGGCGAGGAAAGTGCGTCGCATACGATCGCTGCCACACGGGCACGTTGGCGCCACCGGGCATCGATCGCGGACCGCCGGTCGCCGGCTCCGCAGCTGCCCTTGCCCCAGCACAGCTCTGGACTCTGCCGTCTCTCCGGGTCATCGATCCGTGGCTTGCGTTCCGCACTGTGGAAAGGTGCCACCGGACCCCCGCCCACTTTTCTCCGACGCCCTCCTTGCTTCTCTGTGTCGTGTTCTTTTCGCGACTCTTCTCCACCGTAACCTAGCGACGATGCCCAACCGCCTGGCGCAAAGCCAGTCAGGCGAGCAAAATAGCCATTAGCACGTATTGACTACCATTTCCAGAAATGAGGATGGGGAAGGGGATAGCAGTAATGACTACGGGAAAAGAAAAAGCCATGGAACTAGAATGATGTCTTCTATCTGACGTCAATGTTCCCATGTTTATGAAATAGTTTTAACAGACTGCCATTTTTTGCAAACACGTTTCGACTGCATGTTGTCACCATCAGGTGCTCTACAGCTGCATATACATTACATTAATCTGAAGTATGGTCAGTATTATTTCTTGGGTGTGACAGTGAGGTTATGCACCAAAATTTAAATCTGTACATTTATTTCAGTGTGTGTGTGTGTGTGTGTGTGTGTGTGTGTGTGTGTGTGTGTGTGTGTGAGAGAGAGAGAGAGAGAGAGAGAGAGAGAGAGAGATAGAGAGAGAGAGTGGTGGGTGGGGGGGAGTTGTATGTCTAAATCTTTTATTTAGTGTATTTATTTACATTTTTGGTGGAAATTTATGCACATAAATACAGTAATGAAATGTTTTGAAAGTACAACTAACTCACGGTAAACCCTAAAGTAAATGTACATTTCTGTACTTTGTTAAATTACGATACATAATCTGACGGGCACACCCAAGAAATAATACTTCAGATTAATGTATTGTATTGAAAGGAGTCTACTGGGGCGAACTTGTATGTGGCACCCGAATATGATACTAATATTAAATTTAACCTAAAATGAAACTAGTATATTATAAACGATGTATGTCTCCGATAGCTTTATAATGGGGATAGCTGATTGTGCACGACCGCAGAGCCAAAGATACTGCTTCTAGTCTGAGATTGTAGTGTTGGAGTAGAGGGAGCTTGGCGCACAGTAGTAGGTAGCTGTCTGTGAGTGAAAGAGTATGGAGTAAGCAGTTTCTTTGTGGTGTCTGTGAAGCCAACGAGTGTTAGATTAATGTAGGAATTACGTCAACATGTGAGCAGAAGTCTTGTCGTGAGCAAGGTAAAGATGTTAAATATTTATCACTCTCGATTTGCCAGCGCGTTAGTATAGATGAGTTGGCTGGTAACTGTGAATTGTTGAGTAACCTCAGAATGTACGTAAAATGATTTGATGTAAAGGCTAGTTAGATATTTCCCTTTTGTAATGTTTCTAATGTGTTAACACAGCTATGTGTAATTTGACGATTGGTATTTATGCTTTTTTAGTGAGGTTAGGTAATACTTGCTGTATAAGTCTCATTGTATGTGAATCAATTACTGAAAAAGATGTAATTTTTCTGAATAATTTAATTTCAATAGTCAGATTTTTTTGCAAAATAATTTCACTAAACTCAGTGTTAGTAATTCACCACAATCAGTACCGCCTCCCTGTCCAGGTCATATGTTTTTCAAAGACAGTGGTTTTTTTTCTTAAATGTTTTCATTTATCAGCCAAAACAATTTCATGTATACTTCAAAGTATTACGGCCAGCATTGCACACCACTGAGCCTGTAGCTAGCGTATTTACATTCTTTCATGAGAAACCAGAACATATCGCGTTCCACCGTTGTTACTTTAGACCTAAGACAATTTAATTTATTCGTTAAGTGCACAGGAACCAAAGTTATCAGTTTTCAACATGACCACAGGATTCAGTGCATAAGGGGTTCAATGTATTTTGCAATGATTGTATTTCCTTATTGGTGTTGGGAGTTGCATTCCTCAATCAGTTTTGCTAACAATAACACAGAGTAAGCACACCACTTACCGTTACAACACGCTATACGATAACGCCAATTTTATATCCATTATATAGTCACGCATTCATTCAATAATATTTAAAGAAAGTTACATATTTTTTATGTGCGCACGCACTCACTTAAGTATCCAATAAGAATTAATAGAAAAACGTTACAGTATATGTTACTGTAGTGCACTTCGCAATGACAGCATTCTAACGAAACGTGACGTACTAATAGTATTATTAAAAACTGGCCCAAACAATTGAAACTATTTCATAAATTTAAAGTATAGCCGCGGAACATAAATAACAAATACTTCTGTGAACATGAACGAACTTAAGTAAAAAAAGTACTTCCAATACTACTGTCGCCTGGAAACTTTCTTTCCTTTCGCCGATCTCAGAGGTTTGTAGCGAACCAGCGGAGGAAGCAGGCTTCACCCTGTACGACAGAACTGTGGAGAGTGGAAGGAAAAAGCTTCACTACCTTCGTGTGGTAGTGCCAACAAATCAAAACTTGAGTAATCAGAAGAAACCACAAAACGCTCTTTTTTATGTTCAAACTCAAAGAAAGAAGGTTATAGTGCTTCTTCTGTTCATTATTGTGGATGGCATCGTCAAGATCCAAGAATGCCATCACCGCACAATTTTTCAACGCGTCTTCATACATCAGCTAAAAGCACTAAACATTTGAACGGCACTCTTTGATGATGATAAGTGCGCGCACACGCCGTATGTCTCAAGTCTTCTATGTCTACCAGGCGCGGCTCGAGGTTTCCATAATGGGAAGGCAGCCACATTTACTAATACGAACTAACCTAGTCCTCGGACTACCCTACAAATCAGCCTGTCACCACAACGAATATTTCAGGAGGGCGGGGAGAGGGAATTATCAGACGCAACCCAAACGTTTTAGAAAACCTGTACCTACTTTCCGTTTTATAACCAACAACTAAATAACACCAAAAGCTAACTCCAATATAAAATCTGTAGGTAGATTACTTATCGCCCAACGTCACATTTCCCAACCGTTTAGCACAACAAATCGTGCTAGAAGGCGCCTCTTGGAGAGATCTTTAACGCGGTGTACGTTAGCTTCGCTGCATCCTTAATGTTTTTGGTATTTTCATTTCCAAACTTCGGACGTTTAATGTTCTGTGCGCTCAAACCGAGGCGTTTATGAGTTCGCGTGACGAAACAGTGATGCTGCCATGAGGTCACTGATCTCGTGCTGTGTTTGGCTGGTATGAGCAACTCGAGCAACCGCCATGTTAATTTCCACGCCGCATTTATCGGATTTATACTTGCGAGAACGCAAAACTCATTAAACTCATACATAATACAGTCACGAAAAGAAACTTGCTAAACAACGCATGTTACCCGCAGTCAGCAAGCAAGCGCTCTGTGCTCTACACTCTACCGTAGTGTACTGCATTTGTAAACTTATTCCAACGACGGATAGAATAGCCAATAACAGAAACGAAAAAACGGCCTCAAACACTATCAAAATAATAATACTAAATATCTATTAATGACGCATCAAAGCATAGATATGTACAGATAGAGGGATTTCATAGCGAAATTTCAGCAACTCCGTTCATTTCCTTTTGATGTAAGTAGTGGATCGTGAAAATTGTGCGCAGTTTGGTGTGACGCCCTTAGGCTGAAACACCACAGCCTTCGTGACGCCCGTAAGAGCTGTACTCCGAGGATGCCATGGCCCCAAACCTCTGCTACATAGAGCTTTAACACTAATGCGCAGCCTTAAGGCCAGCTAATATCTGTTCGCAAAACATGGCTTGATATCATATGTATCAACATTTGCAAAGACGTTGACCAGCACCATTTAAATCAGTGTGGGGAAGGAGCGAAACGAGTTCTGACTATTCAGAAATACGTTATTGAGAAACTTAATATATATTTGGAGCGTTCGGCCTCATAGCCCTTAATTACGAGCCGCGTGATGTCTGCTTAACAGCAGAAAACCCCGAGGTAGAGAAACATATCGTGCATGGGAAATGAACATACTGACTGGGCCAGTAGATAAATACGACCTTTATCTGCAGAATGGGGAGGGAAGTAGTATTTGGAAAATACTAACTGTCTTTACGTTCGAACATCGGTTAAGACCCGGGAATAACTTTCATAGGAGAGTAGGGAAAAGAAGATACCGGACAGATGGCAATGCTGTTGCCAGCTTTGAAGTGAACAAATGGCTGCAGCGAAAACAGTCGTCGTCCTATGTAGCTGCGACAACACTGGGGCCTTGATATACAGACGTATAGGAATTCGCGTTACTTTATTGGTTGAGAGAAACGAGCGAACCAATTACGCTAAGCCCGTTGCAGTTGTGAGGGGTCATGTTTTACTGACTGCGAGGCAGAGGGAGTAGTACAGGGCAAAACGTGTAGGGGGAGAAAGATTAGAATGTGCAGGGCAAAAATTGATGTCGTTGGATGTTAAAGGATCCCTGGCACGAAGAGAGTGTCACAGGAGGGGAAATCGCGGCAGACCGCATCAAACCAGTCACATGATTGATGCAGGTGAAAAAAGTACAGTTTAGAAGACTCGAGTCACAGTTTCTTATTTTGAAGCGAAATGTTTGATAGTGACAGAACACTTCATTATCATTTTAGTGAATATGGCTTGCTATTTCTTTCCTCCAGCATCTTAGGTAAATAACAATAGCGCTGGTGGTGAATCAGATTGACACATGTAGTTTGATATCAGAGATGTTACAAATCAGTATAGAAACGATTTAAGGACAAGGTGAACGCATTCCAGTCCACATCCATCTCCACCTCTTCTCGAAAAGACAGCAATCTATTTCAAAACAGAGGACTCTTATTTTGTAGATAAGGCATGTTAGAACCACTCCGAAACCCGACACTGTTCACTGGATTTCGGAGTAGAACGCCGTTAAAACCATCTTTTTAAAACGTGCGATTCTAGCAGCAAGAATTGCTGTAGATCTGTTTGGATAAAGAAAAGGCTGATATCTACAATTCTGCAATTAATATATTAGAAATATTATCTTAGAACTCACTGTCACGAAAACAAAATTACGATATCTGAAATGGTTGTGGAATTCATTGAGGGGTATGAGGTTGTATGTCTCACCTCGTATTACACTTGCTAAGACCGAGAGTGCTGGGACTGGGACTTTCACCCCAGAGTAACGTGCAAATGCAGTCTAACGCAATGGAAATTGCAATGGGCAAACACGTCTTATTGGCACATTTAGCACATTTTCCGTGTCTAAAAGTTTCTCCACACAGTTAACAAGCTACATACCGCTGTATTCATCTTCTGAAGAATTCGCAAACGGCATTTAAAAGCACATATCTTCCAACTTAGCAGAAAAAACTTATTTTCTTTCTTTCGGCCTTTGTCTCGCTGCAACGCAGGGTTATAACGGATCTGACAGTGTTAGTTGCAGATGGTGGCCAAATGTCCATCCTGTCACCACCCCGAATCCCCCGGGATGTGAGTAGTGTACCCCAGCTGTCTGCGTCTAGCGTAAGCCATGAAATAGTGCGAACGTTTTCAATTGTCTGTGAGTCGTGTAAGGAACGTGGAGACCAGCCCAATATTCACCAAGCGGGATGTGGAAAACCGCCTAAAAACCACATACAGGCTGGCCGGTATACCGGTTGTTAACCCGCCGGGCGGGTTCGATACGAGGCCGGCGTGCCTAACCGAGTTCAGGAAGCAGCCCATTTCAGCTACCCTGGCTGTAAAAACTTATTCAATATATTGGCACGTAAAGTATAATGAGAATAACGTAACACAATGGTCCATTTGACTTATCGAATTGACATAAACTCTGTTCCCCTATCTTGATCTGTTTATGAAATATTTAGAGCGTCCAAGTTATTCTAAACCAAAATGTCGCTTTATTTGGCGATCGAAACTTTCCAGTAGCGCGTAATCCGACAGTGGGCCACCTGCCTGAATGTCTTTGATTGTGATGTGCCGCACGCTCGCTTGTATGGGCTATTTCAACACACGCCTGTTGCGTCAAAGGTGCCTGACGCGATTTCCTGAGCGAAAGTGAAGACCTCGGTACAACAAGCTTGCGAATGTGACAGTTTACGACTGTAAAACGGTCCTGTGGTCAGAGGGGTCAAAGAGTCTGAGTACGATGCAACTTGTAGTGCGTAATCAGACCACCTCTTCCGTCTCAAAAGGAGGTCAACATAAAGTTCCCTCCTGATGGTTACGTTTGGAACTACTTTGATTTGGATGGTGAAGTATACCATCATTGCTTATTCGCTCCCTTCGTTTCTGATTGGTAGTACGGGATAAACGTTTCGTCTGCAGTATGGACTGTTGCAAGAAAAGCATCAGAAATTCCAAAACAAATTAGAAAATTGCTGCGAAAACAGCTGTAATCATGATCGTGGAACAAGATATAGATTGAAATTTCCTTTACCAAGAAAGAACAAACATAAAACAGCGTTTTCTACCAACGAATAAAATTGTACATCAAATGAAAATAAAGAAATTTTAAGTACAAAGTTATTTAAAAAGGCTATTGAGAAGTACCTATTAAGCAATAGATTCTGTCCAAGGAAGAACCACTTAGATAACATGGTAGAAAAAAATATAAGAAAAGTAAACTATGATTAAACCTCTGTCATCGCACACCACACTATTGCACAGGTGATTTTTTTCCCCAATAACATTACACTCAAGCTCTGCAATGGATAACGCTAACATCCTTTTTCTGAACCCATTTCACTCATTACGTACAAATGCTGACTCACTTTTTCAGGCAAGCAAATAGTATGTTGAGGTAAACAGAATGTAAAACAAACATCGTCATGGTCTCGATGTCCGCTAATGGTGGGTGTATACACTCCTGGAAATTGAAATAAGAAGACCGTGAATTCATTGTCCCAGGAAGGGGAAACTTTATTGACACATTCCTGGGGTCAGATACATCACATGATCACACTGACAGAACCACAGGCACATAGACACAGGCAACAGAGAATGCACAATGTCGGCACTAGTACAGTGTATATCCACCTTTCGCAGCAATGCAGGCTGCTATTCTCCCATGGAGACGGTCGTAGAGGTGCTGGATGTAGTCCTGTGGAACGGCTTACCATGCCATTTCCACCTGGCGCCTCAGTTGGACCAGCGTTCGTGCTGGACGTGCAGACCGCGTGAGACGACGCTTCATCCAGTCCCAAACATGCTCAATGGGGGACAGATCCGGAGATCTTGCTGGCCAGGGTAGTTGACTTACACCTTCTAGAGCACGTTGGGTGGCACGGGATACATGCGGACGTGCATTGTCCTGTTGGAACAGCAAGTTCCCTTGCCGGTCTAGGAATGGTAGAACGATGGGTTCGATGACGGTTTGGATGTACCGTGCACTATTCAGTGTCCCCTCGACGATCACCAGTGGTGTACGGCCAGTGTAGGAGATCGCTCCCCACACCATGATGCCGGGTGTTGGCCCTGTGTGGCTCGGTCGTATGCAGTCCTGATTGTGGCGCTCACCTGCACGGCGCCAAACACGCATACGACCATCACTGGCACCAAGTCAGAAGCGACTCTCATCGCTGAAGACGACACGTCTCCATTCGTCCCTCCATTCACGCCTGTCGCGACACCACTGGAGGCGGGCTGCACGATGTTGGGGCGTGAGCGGAAGACTGCCTAACGGTGTGCGGGACCGTAGCCCAGCTTCATGGAGACGGTTGCGAATGGTCCTCGCCGATACCCCAGGAGCAACAGTGTCCCTAATTTGCTGGGAAGTGGCGGTGCGGTCCCCTACGGCACTGCGTAGGATCCTACGGTCTTGGCGTGCATCCGTGCGTCGCTGCGGTCCGGTCCCAGGTCGACGGGCACGTGCACCTTCCGCCGACCACTGGCGACAACATCGATGTACTGTGGAGACCTCACGCCCCACGTGTTGAGCAATTCGGCGGTACGTCCACCCGGCCTCCCGCATGCCCACTATACGCCCTCGCTCAAAGTCCGTCAACTGCACATACGGTTCACGTCCACGCTGTCGCGGCATGCTACCAGTGTTAAAGACTGCGATGGAGCTCCGTATGCCACGGCAAACTGGCTGACACTGACGGCGGCCGTGCACAAATGCTGCGCAGCTAGCGCCATTCGACGGCCAACACCGCGGTTCCTGGTGTGTCCGCTGTGCCGTGCGTGTGATCATTGCTTGTACAGCCCTCTCGCAGTCTCCGGAGCAAGTATGGTGGGTCTGACACACCGGTGTCAACGTGTTCTTTTTTCCATTTCCAGGAGTGTAGTTTACGCAGAGACTGCTGTTGAGGAATGAGTGAGCGAATGAATGGGGTAATGAAGGAACGAGTGACTGAATCACTTAATTAACAGTTTTTACATTAAGAAATAACTTCCTTGGAAGAAATTAAAATGGCTCTGAGCACTATGCGACTTAACTTCTGAGGTCATCAGTCGCCTAGAACTTAAAACTAATTAAACCTAACTAACCTAAGGACATCACACACATTCATGCCCGATGCAGGATTCGAACCTGCGACCGTAGCGGTCGCCCGGCTCCAGACTGTAGCGCCCAGAACCGCATGGCCACTCCGGCCGGCGAAGAAAGTAAAAGAAACAGTATAATATACTAGGGATAAACGAATTTTAAAGACAATGACTTTGCATTCCATATTTATGTCTGCCATAGTTCCCCTAAATTACTTCAGGCAAATGTCAGCATAATTCACACTATTAGACTATGGTCGACTACATGTACCGTCGTTGTCAAACTATATCTGAAGGTATGTAAATGCCTGTATGTAAGAGTTACGGTGTTTCTTTTAAAATTTATGCTACTTATAAAAATAATTTACTACTACTATTGCTACTACGATTGATTCAACGCACTGCAGACATTCTCGATTCGCTTCAACATGCTGCGGTCTCATTTACGAAATCAATTATTCGGCAGGGCATCTGGCTGACAGTTCATTAAATTGGAGCACATCACACACAATGTGGTGTACTTGAACAATCATCACTACTTACAGTTGCTGCAGTGTCATTCAGCATCATACAGCGGTTTTTCATTACGAATGCTTCAATGGTTCCTGACCCGGAGGAAGGGACGATGCAAGAATTATGAAAGCTATATCTCAAAGTTCCATTTTTCTTTAAATTTTAATATCCGCCAACAGCAATGTATGTAAATAATTGCATCTGATAATAAGAGCTTCACTGCAACAGTGATGGTCATTGTATGTCGACAGAAGACAGTTACGAACGAAAGGCGCCATACGCATGCAGATTCGATCACTCCCATTTCTTTCGTGCACTCGTATAAGCTAGTACGCGTATATTGCCGCAGTGAGACGCGTCCTGAGTTCTTATTCTACCCAGGCGCACAGGAACGAAGCCAGCCTGGGCCTTGTATCAGTTTCACTGTACCTAATAATACGAGCAACTTTCGCAGCAAAACGAAGGGTGGTGAATACAAACTGATTACAAATATTACGCAGGATTCATCGATTATTGCCTAGCAGAAATGTCTCCAGTGCTCAGGAATGACTGTCCACTTTTTCGTATTCGCGTGGTTCAGAGTTTTACATGGAGGCCTTCAACCTCATGGACACCTCTGCTCGTCATCTTTCATTGAAAAGTTTTGATGCAGTAGTCATCCAAATATACAAAATTATCTTATTATAAAACCGAGATGCATCGGCTAAAGCAACGTACTCGTCCACAAAATCTTATACGATTGGCGGGTACTTTAAACATTTGCGTATCACGGCAGCACTGTACCGTGGAAGCAACTGGATTCGCGTATGCGTTTAACTTTTCAACAGCATTAGCATTCCCTGGAACTCGCTGTTACTGAGAAGTTGGGCGGATAAGCGAGCGAAGTTGCTTAGTGTGTACGACGCTGTCATTAAACATACCGTAGAAGGAATGATTTATGACCTCTGCCTGTTTAATCCCAGTCGACTTACACCGGTTTAGTTACTATCCAAAGAGAAATCCTATCCAGCGCGAGGCTACTGGGACGGTGAACGCCCTGGGCGCTCAAATGCAAATTGGAGCTAACTAGCTTCCTCCTCCCTCCCTCCCCCCCCCTCTCTCTCTCTCTCTCTCTCTCTCTCTCTCTCTCTCACCCACACACACACACACACACACACACACACACACACATTGTGTTGCCACTTGTTTCACCAGAGGGTCAGAACAGGACGTCCTGGGCCCCAGACCTATATAGACATAGCCGGTCTGATGTCTGTCCATCTTATGTATCTCAATCGATATCAAAATCCACGGGCGGATCGAGGATTCAGTTCTGCAATGGAAGAGGGTCACAGTTTCACACTGCTTCTTCCAAATATAGCGTGCCTTCACTCTCACTTTTAACGAGCCATAGATGCCTCAGATTCAGGAAGTATTATAATAATGATAATAATAATTAAATTACCAGTAATTATTATTATTACTATTATTGGGTTAAAACATTTTACATAATTTGTTTACATCACTTTTGCATAACTTTAAAGAAATCGCAGTTCAGATAAATACAAATAAATTTTCTTCGTGTAACGTACCAGAACGTAAATTTGTTTCACAGTTTATTGGTTTCATATTGGCTGTTGCTTTAATAACAAGTATTTAATGTATTACATTTCTCGCGATTGGCCATTCTCGGCCTCACAGGTCATTCTCAAATCCTATAGGTGCCAACAACATGTAACAAGAGCAGCGTTCAATAAGTAAGCAACACTTTTTTTTTCTAACAGCAGGCTGGCTTTCTTCAGGACTCCAATACATCGTATTATTCCCCTTCTTTTGGCTACATAACTCTGTTTTTAACATATCTCCGTTCAATGCGACTGCCTCACACCACCTTACTGGGTAGGGCCTGTATGACCGCACTGTACCACGCTACTGGTCGACGTCGGAGCCAACGTCTTGCAGCATCAATAGCCTCCCCATCATCCACGTATTGCTTTCCGCGCAGTGAATCCTTCCTTGGGCCAAACAGATGGAAGTAGGAAGGCGCGAGATCCGGGCTGGAGGGTGGACGAGGAAGAACAGCCCAGTGGAGTTTTGTGAGCTCCTCTCGTGTGCACAAGACTAATGTGAGGTCTTGCGTTGTCATGGAGAAGTAGAAGTTACTTTGCATTTTTGTGGCGACGAACATGCTGAAGTCGTTTCTTCAATTTCCTGAAGGTAGCACAATACACTTCATGAGGGAAGACATCAAACAGAATAACCCCTTCAGAGCCCCAGATGACCATGACTTCACCTCAACTTTTACCTTTTTCTTCGGAGGAGACGTGATGTGGTGCCACTACATGTACTGCCGCACTGTTTCCTGTTCGAAGCGATCAACCCTGTTTCATCGCCTCTGACGACGTTCAACAAAAAATTGTCACTATCAGCCTCGTAACGCGCGAGCAATTCCGCACAGATGGTCTTTCGTTGCTCTCTATGGTCTTCTGTTTGACGGCGAGGAACTGAGCGGGCACACGCCTTTGGGTACCCCAAATGGTGGACGCATGTTTCAACACCACGAACAGACACATCCTGTTCAGCAGCGAGGTGTGTTTTTGTTCCGTCGATCACCTCGAATGAGAGTGTCCGCACGTTCTAACACTGCAGGTGTAACAGTCGTGTGCTGCCTGCAGGCACGCGGGAGATCGGACACGTTTGCGCGACCTTGTTGCGATGATGACAGACGCCTCGCCCAACGACTCACCGTGCTTTTGTTCACTTCCAGGTCTCCGTAGACGTTCTGTAATCACCTATGAATAACTGCAATGCTTTGGTTTTCCGCCAAAATAAAGACTTATATGCACCTCCGTTACAGACAACTTCTTGAAGGCTACTTCGCAACGCGCCGTCACTTCATCAGAAGTTAATGAAACTATAGGAGTTGAAGCAAGAATATTCCACGATGACCCATAACAAATTACGAATTCCTTCAATAGAAATTGCCGGCCGGTGTGGCCCAGCGGTTCTAGGCGCTTCAGTCTGGAATCGCGCGACAGCTATGCTCGCGGGTTCGAATCCTGTCTCGGGCGTGGATGTGTGTGATGTCCTTAGGTTAGTTAGGTTTAAGTAGTTCTAAGTTCTAGGGGACTGACGACCTCAGACGTTAAGTCACAAAGTGCTCGGAGCCATTTGAACCATCAATCGAAATTGGCCGAGAAAACAAATGTGCTGCATTACTTATTGAAAGCCACTCATAAACCAGACTTTTAGCAGCGGTTATGGCAGTTCGAAAAGCAAGAACATACACGGGACGGCGTGTGGTTAAAACATAGTTCTTAATTAATACAACAATGTTCATCGTTGAAAGTATTTGTAGGTTCCTAGACAATAAATGTCCCGACTTTCGTAGTTACCAACAAATATTCGGTCATTCACTGGAAGTCATGGGATAGCGATGTGCACATGAACAGTATCGCGTACAGAAGGTATAAAAGGGCAGTGCATTCACGGAGCTGTCATTTGGACTCACGTGACTCCTGTGAAACAGTTTCAGACGTGACAGACTGCACAACCGGAGTTAACGGTCTCTGAAAGCAGAATGATAGTTGGATGTAGAGGCATGGGACACTCCATTTATTGAAATCGTTAGGGAATCCAATATTTCTAGATCCACAGTGTTGAGAGTGTAGCGAGAATACCATATTTCATGCAATACGTCTCACCACAGCAAAGTCTTCGAGGGAAGTACTTGAGCTACGAATTCACGACATTCAGAAACATATGGCCTCAGTATGCCAATACCGGTTATTTTTGAGAGGTGCATATGGGGGCTGAAGATGGCATAATAAATTGACGAAACTGGTAGCGAAAATAAAATAAAGTAACATTTCAATTGCACGGCTGTTTGACGAATTTCATTGTTAAACAGCGAGTAAATTGTGTAGGCCTAAAAACTTGCAGTTAAACAATAAAATAAATGAATAAAAAAGGAATTGAGGAATAATAAACGTGAAATGTATTATATTGGCGCACTGAAAAAATGTACACACCCCACTTGGTGTGAGTCGAAAATTTAATATATTGTGTAAGGTACCGTAAAGTTCCGAAGAAAAGAGTTTCGAAACAAGTTAGATAACTTATATTATCGTCTATTCTAAATTTATGTTTTGCAAGTATTCGTTGGGATACGGAAATTAACTGCAACTGCTGCTAAACATAGCAGCTCATTTACTATAGCAGAAACTCTCGACACAGTGACGTTCATAGTACTGATTGCAATTGGTTGGCAAAACGCTCGTGAGTGGGATGTCGAGACGAGCGACCGATTGGAGGAGATATCGCATGCGACGGATCGTTTGTGGACCCCTTTAGGTGTCATGATACTGCATTATTGAGAAGTTAGCTAAAAAATTAGGAAATATATGTAAGAAAAAGGACGCTTCTAGTAAAATGCTGATAGGACTAGTCTCGATATTCCCCCACTGCCCCTGTCAGAGTCGTCAGTAACACTGTCCGCAGTCATTACCATAGTGGGTGAGACGGTGATTAAAGTTAATTTCGATACGAATATGAACAAGGTGAGGTCCACTTTTGATTCCCTGAACTGATGACCTTCCCAGAATGGATCGATCATGACCTTCTCAGAACCAATCTATCACCGATTTTACGTAACAGAGCCAGGTCGTAACGCTTTTGAATGCCGCAGCGAGTGGAGTGGCGAAATTAAAGCACGCGAGTCACGGTACGGAGTAGAAAAGTCCAAATCCCGTTTAAGTTTCCCATGGTATCCCTGTACCAATTTAGGTGAATGACGAGATGGTCTCCCTGAACGCCCGGGGTTGATTTTCCTGCAGCAGCATGTATCTTCTCCAACTGCGTCTGCGTCGTCGTCGTCGTCGGCGCGACGTTAGACTCAAATCTATCTTCGATCCTTCGAAAACTGCAGCCCATTACCAGCAACATGGATCAAAGATATCTCGTGGGTTTAGTATTAGATCTACGGTCCTTTTAACTCCCTCATCGGGCTGTGCCCACATCTAATACAAATCAATTCACATGTTTTGCTTAATCAATCAAAGAACAATGCGACATGCATGTTCAACAGTACTGCTGCTGCTGTCAAAGAGGAAGATCTAATGGTGGTTCGTTAACGTAAACCGGAATTGATACAAAAAATTGCATTTTTAACCCCCCATGGACAATAGATATTCTGTTGAAGTAAGAAGTGTTCTCAGTGTTCTCCTGGAAACAATGTCTATTGGGATATAATTTACGTCTTTCGTCATGCTAGTTACTTCTAACCATTCGCAATCAAAGTTTTGCTTCCTCGAGAATCGCAAAAACGTTGCGCTTTGCTGGATTAACCGAACTGGAAGCATTATTAGTACTCAAACAGTAGCAACTGGTAACATACACATGCACACGAGAGAGAGAGGGGGGGGGGGAGGAGGGAGGGCGTTGGGGGACTTGTCGAGGAAGCTAAGTATCTTCCAACCACGAGTAACAAAATCAGCCAGGTGCGAATAAGAGTCGCGCACTGACGGTTCCGTAGGAACACAGGCAGTTCATTCATTCCTGGAATCGAAGAGTTCCACAATATTTCCTTGTTGTCGACATTGATACTGGCGAGATATCGGTCCCAGGGGTTCCACGATTTTCGAAAAATTTTTAATTTCAAGTTTGAAGTCGGCTAACAACTGATGAAAGAAATATTTTTTTCGTTTGATATAACGACAAATTAACAATTTTCTCATTTTTTCCCTTTACTTTAACCGAAAACTTTTCTCCTTGCTAAATTTAATGATTCTATGTCAAGGGGAAATACATCTTAGGTTTTAATGAATGAGTTTGCGAGTGTCAAAATATGTGACATAAATGACCGTATCCTTTGATCGAATTGACTTAGAAACTTCACTTTTTACTTCGCCAAGGGACTGTAGACCTCAATATGTGACAAATATCAACTCGATACGTCTACTCGTTACTGAGAAAAAGAGTCTTAATAGGCGGACAGGCAGACACGCAGACAACAAAGTGATCCTCTAAAGCGTACGGAACCCTAAAAATTATCACGACATTGTTCCGTCAGCTACACTCTTCTGGCTGTCGAGTTGCATTATGAGCATGCAGACAACCAAAGGCTGGACATTCCGGAATCTCTAGCGTTTCAGTCATATCTGACAGTTATTTAGGCTCTCATGAATATCCTCAAATCTAACTTCTTACATAAAGTAACTACAACTATATAACAATTTCTGCTCAACGCTTGTGGAACGAAGCCACAATGATAAGTTACAGTTCTAAAAAAATTACTTCTCGTCTGCTAACTTCACATTATTTACATGGCTTAATATTCTCTTATTCATAATCATTTTGAAATGCTTATGTAAACTATTTCAGGGAAGGCAGTTGGGCCGGTGTGGCCGAGCGGTTCTAGGCGCTTCAGTCTGGAACCGCGCGACCGCTACGGTCACAGGTTCGAATCCTGCCTCGGGCATGGATGTGTGTGATGTCCTTAGGTTAGTTAGGTTTAAGTAGTTCTCAGTTCTAGGGGACTGATGACCTCAGATGTTAAGTCCGATTGTGCTCAGAGCAATTTGAACCATTTTTGAAGGCAGTTGTGGCTAAATATATATTGTAATCACGAAAACGACAAATTTAATCCAAGTCAGTCGAGTGCAGGCGTATTCGAAATCAAATAATTCTTCTCCGCTAGTTCCGTTCCTTTTTTCTTTAGCTTAAATTCAGGGGGAAAGTAATGGCAAAAATGGTTATGCCAGGTTAGTAACGTAATGTCATTTGAATTCTACGATCGATAGGACTGTCCCCTGGTGGCGGAGTGGTTATTACGACACTTGACTGAAGTAGGGCTGTAAAATCCACTCAGCCACCACGGTTTACATTTTTCACGGTTTCCGTGAATTAACGTTTTTCACGGTTTCCGTGAATTACATGAGGCAAATGCAGAGCGCTTTCCTTGTAGACCACTCCCTCCTAATCCCTATCCGATCTTATCTTCAAGTTTCCTAAGAACTTGCTTTCCTCCTATAACCGTTTTCGAACAAACAGATCCCAAATCCCAGAACACCATTTGTTACAAGGTCGTTACTGGATTACCTAGATACATGAGCTGCACACCGCGATAGAACTATGAAGCAGTTAAGTTAGCACACACTCTTTCGGCAAATACGAGAGCATAGTCGCCTGGATAATGTTACTCCCTAGAACATTTCATACTTTATCTCTGTTGTGAACCTCACGAACCAGTGACAGTCTCCCAGGGCTTCAAAACGTCCTTTACAATCCTTTCCATCCTATGGCAAAACACTGCGCAAATATATCATTTTTCCTGTAGTTGGATGCCTCTCTAACGTCTTTTACTTACTTTATTTTCTTTCTTTTTTTTTTTTTTTTTTTTTTTTTTTTTTTTTTTTTTTTTTTTTTGCGGGGAATTCACCCTGTAGCTTCTTCCTTGACAGAATTTCGGCTCGTGATTGGTGACACTGTCCGTAATCTCTCGTTCCTGAAGATAACGCCGAGATGAAACGATTCTAAGGGACTTCTGAAATGGGCAGAGTGTGCTATTGTATAAACCTCCGGACTTCTTTAGGCTTTCTGACACTCTCGCCGCTGAACAAGATTGTTCTCAAAAACATGGTCTCTTTCAGACACTCTTCGCCAATACCACTGACGATATTAACAATCTCAATATTTAAACTAATTCATGATCCGAAGCTCACCATGTAACTTTAACAGTGAAGGATTCATTACTTTGGAGTATAATCTGTTGTCAGAGTAGAAGCAATCAACGAAAGTGAACTAACTGCACCCTCGACATTCAGCATGTAAATACTGAACGAGTGGAAACACGCAAACGCTGGTTCCGTCAGTGGAATTCCCAGCTAAGCTCGTGGTCTCACGCTGAAAGGAAAAGACTGTCAGTGACAGTGCTTTGCAGAGTCAGCGATGACCGAAGACATTGTTGATTAGCTCGAGACATTACAATTGCACATATGTTACAGATTTAACATAACGTTCGACTAATAGTAAGGGTTCGAAGATGAATTATTTTAACTCCACCTGCTAGACAAACATGATTTTTCTCGCCATAAACATTTACACTTTATTGAAACGCCGATCATATCTTTGCACAGGATGGAAGACTCTTCCGATGGCATTCACACTTGGCTGCGTCCAATCTTCTCCGGTAGTTAGGTGCGTGAATTCGAGCCGTCATCGACCTTCCTACCGGCTTGCCAGAGGTGAAAATTATTTTTCGCGAACATTTTTCAAACATGTTTTATACGACTGGAACAGCTGTGTTTGCATTTAACTTCCGATAGCTCACCATCCCTGCTTTGTAAAACACGCTTTTCGATTTGCGGCTTAGTTCGTGGCAACATATACCGGATGATTATCATTGAACTACAGCTACTCACAGAGGTCCAGCGTGTGGGCTGTAATTATCGTAAGGCAGTGACACTTTTACATGAGAAAAAGTTAGTGCTCACTTTGGCCACCAGATGCAAATCTGACGCTGTGAATGCAAGGAAGGCGTACAGAAATGTTTCCATGTGTATTGGATTAGGAATTGGACGTGGGCAGAAAAGCTCAAACAAATGAGAAAGGCATAGTGTTGACGTTATTAAACACCGCTACCGCAATTTGTTGAAAATGGGCACCAAGACGTACACGACATCCTATACAGCGCCATATATGCACCTGGTAGCCCAAATTGGAACTAATTTTTTCCAGCATAAATCGGTTTCGCATTAACGCGTTAGAATATCTACCAAGTTTCGCTCCCATGCGACAATTACAGTCCACACTGGAACTCTGTGAGTAGTTGCACTTTAATAAAACCACCCAGTATTATGGTCATGCTGGCTTTTTTCAGTTATTACCGTACGTACAAAAAGCGTTTCTGTAGTGCGTTTTACTAATACAAATATACTCGTCACCGGCGTTCGTAAACTGGAGAACTTCAGAAATGTAGTTTTCGTTCTATAGCCATGCAGGCTGAATTCGATCCGTGGCTGTTAATTCTTATTCACTATCGTCCTCACCACCACCACCACCACCACCACCACCACCACCACCACCCAACTATGAAAAAATATGTATCTCTCATATATACCGGGTGATCAAAGTGTCAGTATAAATTTGGAAACTTAATAAACAACGGAATAATGTGACACACATGTTTGAAATGACATTACCACATAGATAGTCACTGGCTTACCTTTCATGTTTTAATGAAATAAAAATCGTGTGACTACCGAAATCGATCGTGTGCTAGCATCATCTCACGCTTCGCATATCCAATAACAAATGTAAACATAAGTACTCGGTGTTTTGGGAACTACTTAATTTGGTCTTTTCCACATTGTTGTAAGTTCCCAGAATCGCTCTGAAGTTTGCATTCTGTGTTCGGCTGTGAGTCTCCCTGCACTGCGGAAGACGTCGTTAAGATGTTTAGCCGGCTCGCACAAAAGGTGTCGAGGCTTTGCCTACCGTGCTAATAGATTTGCGGTACACTCGCATAGGTGCTTCCGTTACAGATTTTCTGGTACATCAACTAAGGACTTTCGTTCCTACACCCTTTAGCAGTAGCAACAAAAGCAAAAAGCATCTGTAACTAATAAATGTACCTGGAGTAAGGCAAAACGTCTTCAACACTGTTCTCCATTTCACAGAACGACTGCGCGACTGACGTCTGTAATCCAGTTTCAACACTATGCAACTAGCGTGCACACTCATTCACGGGGCGCAGTGTAATCGCCGTTTATGTTTACGGACCATGGACCTCTGCTGTTTACGATAACGGGACTCTAGCGTTCAGTGAGTGCCCCCGTCCCGTACGGCTCATTTCTGGACGTCAAGATTTGGAATCACAAGCACATTTATGACGTAGATTATTTGAAAACATTTTGGTTGTGTTAATTTTCGGCAGTTTCAGAACGGCAATAGGAGGAAAGTCCTTTACCCCATCACCAGGCACTGTCTCATTGTCGTATTTTAATCCGAAACCTCTCTGCAGCACACGAGGGAATCCATTAGGCAATACTGATGGTGATCCATCCGTACCAAGTGAACGCTGAGCCCAGTTACTCTCTTGGTGTTATCAGAGTAGTGTGCGCTGGCATCACCATTCCATCCCTTGCATTTACATTGTCCCCAGTGACAAATATGCTACTACAATTGCACTCATCGCAGCTGGTAACTGATTACTCTGAACGACCAGATGTAAATTATACTTGAGATTTGGGATGAATTGTTCGCTCAAACTGATCGCAGAAAATACACGTGCTATATAGATTGCTGGTCTAGCATCACGTGAGAACAGTTCTCTAAGACGTGCAGTGTTGCTAAATAAGGTTTTTTTTTTTTATAAAAGTGAATTGTTCTGTATCTAATGCCAAGCTAAGAGGAACGAATTTAGTCAGTCAATAGATATAACACTGACAATTTTTGTTACTAATTTTCTTTTTTAATCTTGGGGTGTCGTCTGAAGAACGAGGTACCACGAAAAAGTTGGTACATCACGACGGAAGCACAAGCAAGCACAGTTGCTGCCAGACGCAACGGCGAATGAGAGATGGCGTAGACACGCCCTGAAGAGTTTCCATGCGCCGCCGCTCCTGAAGTCGGACTGGCGACAGAGCGCAATGCGACGCAGCCCCCTCTGCAACCATCGCCGAAGACGACAGCATTTTCTCGCTACAGTGCCAGCAGCACACACCCACGTACGAAAATTTATGGTGAATTGTACATTGAGAGAAGAGACCATTATTCTGTATTCTATCAAGTGATACGTTAGTATTCAGTGACAGTAACTAATAGACAGTCCTGTACAAATGGATTGTTTGGAAGTATTTCACCTCGTTTCAGTTATAATAAGGTGGGAAGTGGTCAATATTTTGTGTCTGTTGTTGAATCCACTCGGCCTCCTCCAGAAGTAAATCAAGAACCCACATATATGAAGATGGCACAACAAATCTGATATACACTCCTGGAAATTGAAATAAGAACACCGTGAATTCATTGTCCCAGGAAGGGGAAACTTTATTGACACATTCCTGGGGTCAGATACATCACATGATCACACTGACAGAACAACAGGCACATAGACACAGGCAACAGAGCATGCACAATGTCGGCACTAGTACAGTGTATATCCACCTTTCGCAGCAATGCAGGCTGCTATTCTCCCATGGAGACGATCGTAGAGATGCTGGATGTAGTCCTGTGGAACGGCTTGCCATGCCATTTCCACCTGGCGCCTCAGTTGGACCAGCGTTCGTGCTGGACGTGCAGACCGCGTGAGACGACGCTTCATCCAGTCCCAAACATGCTCAATGGGGGACAGATCCGGAGATCTTGCTGGCCAGGGTAGTTGACTTACACCTTCTAGAGCACGTTGGGTGGCACGGGATACATGCGGACGTGCATTGTCCTGTTGGAACAGCAAGTTCCCTTGCCGGTCTAGGAATGGTAGAACGATGGGTTCGATGACGGTTTGGATGTACCGTGCACTATTCAGTGTCCCCTCGACGATCACCAGTGGTGTACGGCCAGTGTAGGAGATCGCTCCCCACACCATGATGCCGGGTGTTGGCCCTGTGTGCCTCGGTCGTATGCAGTCCTGATTGTGGCGCTCACCTGCACGGCGCCAAACACGCATACGACCATCATTGGCACCAAGGCAGAAGCGTCTCTCATCGCTGAAGACGACACGTCTCCATTCGTCCCTCCATTCACGCCTGTCGCGACACCACTGGAGGCGGGCTGCACGATGTTGGGGCGTGAGCGGAAGGCGGCCTAACGGTGTGCGGGACCGTTGCCCAGCTTCATGGAGACGGTTGCGAATGGTCCTCGCCGATACCCCAGGAGCAACAGTGTCCCTAATTTGCTGGGAACTGGCGGTGCGGTCCCCTACGGCACTGCGTAGGATCCTACGGTCTTGGCGTGCATCCGTGCGTCGCTGCGGTCCGGTCCCAGGTCGACGGGCACGTGCACCTTCCGCCGACCACTGGCGACAACATCGATGTACTGTGGAGACCTCACGCCCCACGTGTTGAGCAATTCGGCGGTACGTCCACCCGGCCTCCCGCATGCCCACTATACGCCCTCGCTCAAAGTCCGTCAACTGCACATACGGTTCACGTCCACGCTGTCGCGGCATGCTACCAGTGTTAAAGACTGCGATGGAGCTCCGTATGCCACGGCAAACTGGCTGACACTGACGGCGGCGGTGCACAAATGCTCCGCAGCTAGCGCCATTCGACGGCCAACACCGCGGTTCCTGGTGTGTCCGCTGTGCCGTGCGTGTGATCATTGCTTGTACAGCCCTCTCGCAGTGTCCGGAGCAAGTATGGTGGGTCTGACACACCGGTGTCAATGTGTTCTTTTTTCCATTTCCAGGAGTGTAGTAGTAACTTTCCCTCATGTACTCATGCTTTGACTGGTCTCCTAAATTGCAATAATTTACTGCTGTTCTACATCTATATCTACATGGTTACTGTGCAATTCACACTTAAGTGACTGGCAGAGGGTTCTACCATTCCACTCTCGAATGGCGCGTGGGAAAAAGGAACACCTAAACACCTAAATCTTTCCGTTCGAGCTCTTGATTTATTTTATTACGATGATCAGTTTTCCCTACGTAGGTGGGTGTCAACAAAATATTTACGCATTCGGAGGAGAAAGTTGATGATTGAAATTTCGTAAATAGATCTCGCCGCAAAGAAAATCGCCTTTGTTTCAGTGACTGCCATCCCAACTCGCGTGTATCAGTGACACTCTCGCCCCTATTGCGCGATAACACGAAACGCGCTGCCCTTCTCTGCACTTTTTCGATGTCCTCCGTCAATCCTACCTGGTAAGGATCCCATTCCTCGCAGCAATATTCCAGCAGAGAACGGACAAGTGTACTTTAGGCTGTCTCTTTAGTGTGTTTGTCGCATCTTCTAAGTGTTCTGCAAACAAAGCGCAGTCGCAGTCTTTGTTTCGCCTTCCCCAAAATATTATCTATGTGGTCTTTCCAATTTAAGTTGCTCGTAATTGTAATTCCTAGCTATTTAGTCGAACTGACAGCCCTTAGATTTGTGCGATTTATCGTATACCCAAAATTTATCGGATTTCTTTTAGTGCTCATGCCTGGATGACCTCGCACTTTTCTTTGTTTAGTGCTACAGCTGACTAAACATGTACACTGACGGAAAAACATTGCAACATCGAAAACTAATTAATATAGAGTAATGATATTTCGGGAATACATTTGAAATATATTTTAACATATTACAGTGATTATTAATACTGCAAGATCACAAGCTAATGTAAGCGCGAGATAAGCCATTGAAGAAGTGAAATGGTGGTACACTCATAACCGGTGTACCAGACAGAATGTTAAATGTAAGCACGCAAACGTGTAGGCATTGTGTTGTACAGGTGCAGGATATCAGTTTGTGGGACGCAGTTCCATACCTGTTGCACTTGATTGGTCAGTACACGGACGGTTAACGCTGTTTGTGGATGACGCTGGAGTGGTCGTACGATGATGTCCTGTACGTGCTCGATTGGAGATAGATCTGGCGATAGAGCAGGCCGTACAACTTGTCAACACACTGTAGAGCATGTTGGGTTACAACAGTGGTACGCCGACGAGCGTCTTCCTCTTGGAAAACACCCCCTGGAAGGTTGTTCATGAATAGCAGCACAATAGGTGCCGAATCACCGGACTTAAGAATAATTTTGCAGTCAGGGTGCGGGTGATAACGACGACAGTGCTCCTGCTGTCATACGAATTCACAACACCGATCGTAACTCCAGGTGTAGGTCCAGTGTGTCTAACACGCAGACAGGTTGGTTGCAGGCCATCAACTAGCCCCCCCCCCCCCTCCTCTAAACAACACACGGCCATCCCCGGCACCGAGGCAGAACCAGCTTTCATCGGAAAACACAACAGACCTCCGCTCCGTCCTTCAATGAACTCCCGCTTGACACCACTCAGGTCGGCAATGGCAGTGGTAAGGGATCTGTGGAATGGGCGCTGAAGAGCGCCTGGCTCGGCGCTATCCTGGAAGTAACCAATTTGCAACAGTTCGTTGTGTCACTGTGGTGCCAACTGCAGCTGAAACTGCTGCTGCAGATGCCATACGATGCGCCCGAGCCATATGCCGAACACAATGATCTTCCCTTTCGGTAGTGCTACGTAGCCATCCGGAGCCCTCGTCTTCTTGCGACCGTGCCTTCTCGTGACAACTGCTGCCAGCAATCATGTACAGTACACTGGCTACACTCCTGCCAAGTTTTTCTGCAACATCGCAGAGGGAGCATCCAGCTTCTCGTAGCCACATTACAAAACCTCGCTCAAACTCAGTGAGGTTCTGATAATGGCGTCTGTACTACCTTAAAGGCATTCTTGACTAGGCAACTCAACACGTCGAATCTCAAAGGTAACTAAAGCTCACGACCGTTACAGCGCGTATTTAAAACAAACCTGATTTGCGTCCTCACACTGGCGCTACTAGCGCCACTCTTTTGCGAATAGCGCGAAAATTGGACTCTCATCGCTTTTCAGTTGTAGTAACTTTTTTTTTCTTTCTCGCACACTACATACAAGTTGCAATACGCAATATATAATTATGTTTACCTTTATTATTCAGAAATACCCGAAGGGAACCTTAGCAAACATCGAAGTGGTAGTGGTAATAATATTAGGCGCTGGACGACATTCATACGACGCTCTACAATTTTTGTTCTTCTTTGAGCTAAGTTCTTCAGATATACTCTGCATTTTAGGTGAAGGAACATTTATTCACACAGTCACGTGAAACTTCCCCTGCTACAAACAAAACAATGAGTATTATGACAGTCCTCACATCGAAACATGTTCAACAACGTGCGAATGAAATTAGTCGTTCTCGGTGGCCTGGTATTAAGATACTTATAAATCAATTGCGGTCAGATGACGGAGCGGAGGGAGGGTGTATTGTAATATGTACGTCCCACCTTGTCATTTAAGTTTGTTAACTGATATTAAGGTCTTCATCCGCCCAGAGAAACGTGACAACCAGAAGATATCAGAATCGATTCGCAATAGTGTAACATGCGCCACAGAGAAAAAAGCGCGTGTCATTCAAGCCGATATATACGACGCGACACCGATAATGACCGTTTACTGTGTAGTTAATTTACAACCTGTTAAACAGCGTTCTCGAATCTGGAATGTCATTAGCAGGTGAGACTTCACTATTACAAAAGGACCAAACGCGAGACTTGCGAATTTACTACATGAGGGTCAGTTCTACTTATCTTTCCTTGTTGATGAGGTGAACTGTAACTAGAAATTCAGTCTAATGTGCGGTGTGACTTGACAAAAGGTAAAGGCATCATCGAACAGATACTTTCACCCCACTCCTTCCCAATAAGCAGAAAGCGCGAGCGAGACTCCTACAATAAACGACGAGCGCTACTTCCTGACATCATTCGTGAATACATTACTGGAAGAAAAATCTACATTTAACATCCGTCCAGGGAGAAATCTCTGATTGGGAAAAGACTGAGAGGATATCAGCCATGTCATTTTCGAACAAACTATCTGGCTATTTGATTAAGCGATTTGGGGTAACCTCAAAGAATCTAGGTTTGGATGGCCGAGGAGGATTTCAACAATCTTCCTCCCGAATCCGAATACAGTGTTTTAATACACCACCTTGATCGGTAATTCGCTCGCAGCTCCTAGCTAAATAAGTTCGCATCTGTTAAAAGTATTCGAGCACCTAGACCAGCAGATGAAGGACACCCTAAGATGGATACACACGTAATGGAAAGAAATTGTAAGTAGAGAGGGCTCACAAGAGCTTCCCCGGAAACCTATCATGAAAAAGTGAAGGAATTCTGCTACCTTGTTACAGAAGACAGTGAAACAAAGACAGAAATGGCACATAAGCAGGAGAAAGTGAATAAAAGGGAAGGAACGTGTTAATTGTAAGTAAGCGTCTTAAACTACCGAAGTACTAGTTTCTGAAAAGCTATATTCTGAACACTGTGGATGTAAAACGTGGATTGTACGAGAAAGGATAAAGAAGTGGTGTGACACTGTCGCGTCCCGAACGTGAGTGGTGCTTGGGATTGGGCGACAGGGTTCGAGGAGAAAGGGAAATACGCGGTTGGCTTACGTGAGCGGGATCTTTACCTGACTGCGTTGTTAAAATTCGCTTATTACAAAAGGTAACGATTAGAATTAGTACTGAATAACGAACACTGTTTTACAACTTTACTGACTTTATTCAGAGAATATTCTCAACCTAGTATTCATTTCCCCTAAATGAGTTGTATCCACCAAAAACCGAGTCTTTAAACAGAGACGGTTACTAAGTAGCACCGTTCCGTCTACTAAACCAACCTGTCAGCACTAACTGCGTCTGCACCCACGACACGCCGGAGGCCTCAACTGCCCAGCTTGAATTCCATCTACTGTTCCAAACTCTGCTCCGCCCTGGTCGGCTAATAACTTCGGCTGTTTCTGCCAATACCGCTAACTCTCCGCTTCCACTAGGACCTGCCTGCCCTATCTATCCTCTACTCCCGTCTGCTCCAAAAGCTGTGACACTCTTCTCGGGGCGTCTGCATCCGAGTTCTAATCAATTTCCCCTCCGTCCCCGCCAGTCCCTCGTCATCTCATTGGCTCTTATTATGCACTGTTTTTCAGAAGCCGAATGGAGGCAGGGAGGAAGGAAGGAAGGAAGGCGTCTCTTGTAAATTGACATCCTGAACCTGCAATGGGCTCTTCATGAAGTATATGTGGGCCACTCCAGAGAATCTGTTGTCCCTCACTTACTCTCGCTCTGAATGATATTTACGGCTTACCGTGATATTTCTCAAGTATGACTGGCGTCACCATAGCGCCACGTGCTGAAAAGATTCCTTCTATGTGACTAGAAGCATCTTATATTTTATGTAAGCCTGTTGTCGCGTTCTGGTACTGCTGTCACGTTCTGGTACTGCTGCCTGTCTCCTATCGTTTTCCTTGTTATGCTCATGAACCTTTCAACTGTTATTAAGACAAAACATCGAAACTAAGAAACTGGACGGCTGGCATCGCTGTGGAACTGTTTACTGTGGCGAACTATTACAGTGGACAACTGTTTTCTCACTGTCAACAAATTTTTCATCGTAGTAGGTCTTTTCAGTGACAGTATACTACAGGTGTGTTCTTGCGCTCCAATAGGAAATAAGGTTGATGTGGACCAAGAAGGAAAACGGAAGAACCCGGGTATAACGATAGATCTTTTCGTTAGTTGCCCTCTGACTATACTGTCCGTATTCTTATTAGGAGTCATAATTTTGCTGAAAAAGATTTTTCCAATAATTCGTCTTGCACTAGTAACATATAATCCAGTTTTCACAGCCTGCAGAGGTTCTTGGTGTAACTGACGATTTTCAAAACGGCAACGTCGACTGTCCTGTGAGCTCAGGTGCCCCGACAAATGCAGCCGTGTTTCACGACAAAAAAAGAAGCGTTACTGGATCGGCAATACCCAATTGCATCACTGGCGTCGAGAAACAGTACCTCAATTGGTAAGTCGATGCATTTCCGTTACTCTGTAAGGTTTCACCTTGAGTGTGTGCACAGTTCCACAAGCAGGTGCTCGTGACACACCTGTCTGAAGGTCTAAATGGCGCAACGATTTCCTCAGACTTCTTTCAGAGGCCGCTCGTCTAGTTCAGTTAGTACCGATGCGCCACCTGATGCAGTCAGATGAATGGGTAGACACTTGCGTCGGTTAGAGCCTGCCTCCCCGCTATTGGTTCCCTCGCAACGCCAGATTCAGCGCCAATGTCATGCGCAAAACACCCTTGTATTTTCTAAAGTAAATTTTGTCTCAAGTCTTTCTACATTCCTCTCCAACCTCATACCGACCTGAACTAATTGTTCAATTCTTAAGTACCTAATTCGCGCCGTGATTTATTGCCCAGATGAACGGTACTTACTTTTCATATATGGTCTCTGATTCTTGTCATCACTCTAAAAATGTCCGGTTCAGTATTGGTCGGCGTCAATAGCTGCATTGTTTCCCAGTCGCAGATGTGCAAGGGGGCACTTATAGAGACTGAGACGAAAATATAGCGTGTGTACCCTATGGCCGGCCGCGGTGGCCGAGCTGTTCTAGGCGCTTCAGTCTGGAACCGCGCGACTGATACGGTCGCAGGTTCGAATACTGCCTCGGTCAATGGATGTGTGTGATGTCCTTAGCTTAGTTAGGTTTAAGTAGTTCTAAGTTCTAGGGGACTGATGACCTCAGATGTTAGGTCCCATGGTGCTCAGAGCCATTTGAACCATTTTGTGTACCCTATCCTGCAGCTCACCACATCCACAGAAATTGTCACTGTCATATTGTAGCTCGCATCTAGATAGGTTTGTCTTCACTGATGCAACACGTGTTCAAAGTCTGTTGAGGTTACCTGTTGGTTCAATTTGTTGTGATTGGTACCATTCGGGAGGTTTTATGTTCACACTGTACATAAAACTGCTTTAGGATTTTAATCTTAGTAGGAACTTGCTCTGTGCACAGTAAATCACATGTTTTTCATTGAAGGTTGGTCTGAGCTTTTTCGTGTAGTAAATTGATAATCGTCGAATAAATAGGAGCGGAGAAACCAGCTCCTGCATGCACACTATTTTCAGGATGAACGGTAATAGCAGCACATGCTTTCTTTGGTATCGAGATTATTACATTGATCTTGCACACTTAAGTTACTTCCCCTGTCTCAAAAGCCCATGACAAAATCATTTGCTCCCCTTGAAAGAGCACACTGGTCGCCTTAGAATGCTGTACAACTGGTACCATATGCTGAGGTGACTCGATCGCAGGCGTACAGGGGTTGGACAAAAATGTAACAACACCGCGAGAAATGCACGCTTGAACATAACTGCAGATGCTACCCAAGCTTGTAGGTTGGGCGGACGGCACGTGTGCAATGTCTTCAATACTTCGTGCAACTGCCAGTCGTGTTCAGAAGAGTGTTCTGTGTAGTTGTGAGAGCGGTATGCAGGAGCCAAGCGAAGTCGAATGTGGGCAGATTGTTGCTGCTCGTATAGAGGGTGTTTCCGTAACCACCACAGCCAAAGTGTTCGGTGTTTGAAGACGCACCGTATGGAAAATTTATATTGTACCCATGGAAAGTGCAAAAACATCATCCGTTAAGTCATAACGCGGACGAAAGTGTGTGTTGACTGATCGTGACAGACTGTCATTGATAGAGGATTGTGATGAAAAATGAGAGGACGACAGTTGCAAAAGTCACTGCAGAACTGAATAACGCACCCGCGAACTTTTCAGTATCAGAACAATACGAAGGGAGCTCCAGAAGCAGGGAATTGCCAGGTGAGCTGGAATTCCAGAACCACTGATCAGTAACAGGACAACGTGGAGCCGAAGCCATAAAACCTGGGATATGGAGCAATGGAAGGGAGTCATTTGGTCACTGCTTCCAACTTCTGGCCGAGATTACGTCGCAAGAGTGAAACATGGGGTGAGTTCAGTGATTATTTGGGCAACCATTTCATAGTATTCCTTGGATCCCATGGGTACTCTGCAGGGCCTTCCAAGATTTGTGTGATCATAAGAATAATCTTTACAAGGATTTAAAGTCACTTAGTCTTGTACGGAAAGGTGTGCATTATTCAGGAACACACATTTTCAATAACTTGCCAGCAGCCATAAAAAGCTTAACAACCAATGAAATTCAGTTTAAGAGGAGCCTAAAGGATTTATTGGTGGCCAACTCCTTCTACTCCATTGATGAATTTCTGAGTAGAACCAACTGATTTGTGTGTGTGTGTGTGTGTGTGTGTGTGTGTGTGTGTGTGTGTGTGTGTGTGTGTGTGTGTCTAAGTACAATCTAACTTCTGCGCCACTTCAGTACAGTAATGTGTTCATTGTAAGTAAGTATTGTAGTAGTTGTATTACACGTTTATTAAATTATAAATAAATAAAAAAACTTTTTATTTTAAGTTCAGTGCATTAGTATTTGTAAAATGATTCTTTCATATAGTGTTCATTAAAAAATGACGGTCATTCCACTTGGGACCTGTGAAATGGTTCATTAGCTTATTTGTTTGAGTTGTAAATATTTGTCATGTATTGTTGTTTTTCTAACATGTTCTACATCCTGGAGGACCTCCTCACTACGGATCAATTGGAATGAAAGTAAACCTAATCTAATCTAATTCTGGCTGATTAGGTACAATATTTGTTTCCCAATGGTGAAGCTGTGTTCCAAGAAGGGCCCCTGTTCACACAGTTCGCACAGCTCAGGAGCACGAAGATGCATTGTCGTATCTCCCCTGGCCACCCCAATCAGCAGAACTCAATATTATTATGCCTTTCTGGTCTACTTTGAAGTGGAGGGTGCGTGATCGCTATCCACCTCCATTATCTTTACCTGAACTTGTCGCTATTTTGCATGAAGACTGGTACAATATTCCCTTGAAAACGATGCAGGCCCTGGACTTATCTATTCCGAGTCGACTAGAAGCTGTTTTGAATGTCAACAGTTTTCCTATGCAGTACTAGGCATTATAATGTGTTGTGTTTTTGGTGTTTCTATATTCCTGTCCACACCCTGTACGTCACAGTAGTGAAGTGCGCGTATGTGCCCGTTGGTTGTATGTAATGAGCGCAGCAAAATGGGTTGACGTGGCGACGTGGCAGACTTGCAATAGCAAACCAACGTGCTTGGAAACACCCATGACCGCAATGTAAATTACCTGATCTGTTGATGCACTAACGAGACCAGTCCAGCAGGTGTACCACCCGCAGCCGAACATAAAAACAAGGACCGGAGATGAGTCTCAATGCACTGTCAGTGACAACATGCATCACAGTCGACCAAAATGGCTGCTCTCTGTGAAACCAAGTCCATCTATACCAGTTTTGAACGCACATTACGGAAGAAATTGCACAGAATGTATATTTGGAGTCGAGCACCTCACACAAGGTCATTTGCTCAGTAGCAAAAAGATGCACGTGTCCAAAGGGCTAAGCAACGCAGCAAACTGGTAGTAGCTGGCTGAAGAGACGAAGTGTGGACTACTGACAAGGGGAGTGCCAGGGTTGGAAAATGAAGTTCGGAGTGGGACGGCGCGTGTTTGCAGCACTACCCCATAGTGTTACAATGCCCCAGCCATACGGCCAGATGGCCAGCCATTCACGAGAAAAACGCTCCGAAACTTTCAGTCCTACAGTATATTATACCCATGCGTCTGCTCACTGAACCGAATGGCGCGGTGGCCGATGCAGTATTGGTAACAATTCGTGATTCGTATTTTCAAAGTATCTATTTACTTTTCCTTATTAAAAAAAAATACAATGACGTGCTTTCAACATTTTCAACTTTTCCTACGAAATTATTTCCTTCAAATATTTGTTCGTATTGTGTACTGACAATATTTCATTTCTATAATGTATATTTTTTTTCAATAAGGAAAGGCAAATCGGTACTTTGAAAATAAGAAGCACGAAATTGTCACCAATATTGCATCGGCCACCGCGCCATTCGGTTCAGTGAGCGGACGCATGGGTATAATATACTGTAGGACTGAAAGTTTCGGAGCGTTTTTCTCGTGAATGGCTGGCCATCTGGCCGTATGGCTGGGGCATTGTAACTCTATGGGGCAGTGCTGCAAACACGCGCCGTCCCACTCCGAACTTCATTTCCCAACCCTCGCACTCCCCTTGTGAGACTTTTTTTCTGTCTCTTCTAAAATCATAAACGGTGACGTGTACACCGAACCCCGAATGACGCATTTAACCCGTAGTGTGTGGAAGGTGTAGCTCAATCCTGCGGTGTTTTGAGAGTGTTTTTCGCACCGTTAACTGAGCCAGCTACTTCATGTTACTCTGAAAATGAACCATGCCAAGAGCCGTCTTCATAGCAAAACACGCACGCAAACAAGGTCTAACACTCCAGCACCTTATGAGACCTCGACTGGGCCGCAAAATCACCCAGTCTTCGTCCCATACGTTTTTGTGACTATATCGAACAGTGGGTGAAAAGTAGCAATCACCATCACCGCAATTTGCCGCTCTGTAGGATCTAATCATCAATGAATGGCGGAAGCTGTGTACAGGTTGAAAATTATTTAGTTCGACAAACTCTGGAAGGTTGCACGGGACACCGAAACAAATATTTTTCTCTAATGTGAGATTTTGCAATGAGAATTTTTTAAAACCGGTAGACAGAGTTCTGTCCCCATGAAAATTAATTAACAAGGTCTGAGAGTTTGCAGGGTCAAAGTTAACTTTTTCGAATGCGTTTTTCTGTGTTTTACTTCTCTATTACCGAGAGACAATAACACAATTATTTCAAATACACTAGAGGATCAAAACTGCCCCCACTGACTTGTAAACAGAGGTTGCACCGGTGGGTGATGCCCAGTCTAACACGGTCATAGGCTGCACGAGTATTCTGAATTCCTAGTGCTAATTTTACTCGCCGGGCAATCAGATAATCTGATTCAACAGGTGTTTTGTGAACAGCGTTGCACATATCTCTCTTCTCATAAAAAAAAATCAGGGGTCGAGTAGGCCATGGTACAGGACCACCACTGCAAATCCATTTTTCTGGAAACGTGTAGGTTCAAGAACCGACGCACAGGACGACTGAAATATGTAGGCGCCCCGTCATGCTGGAACCAAATGGGCTGTCTTGTAGAGTCGCACGTCATCCAGCAACCCTGCCGATGATCTGGCGACGGAATTGTGATAATGCCTGACATTTAATGGCCTAGGTAAGACGTATGGCCCAATTAAAAAGTCACCAACAACACTGCTCACACTATGGGACTCAACATCTGAGGTCGTAAGTCCCCTAGACTTAGAACTACTTAAACCTAAGGGCATCACACGCATCCATGCCCGAGGCAGAATTCGAACCTGCGATCGTAGCAGCAGCGCGGTTCCGGACTGGAACGCCTAGAACCGCTCGGCCACCGCGGCCGGCGCACGTTGATTAACCTGACTCAAAATAAGCGAACTGTGGATGATGAAGACCTCATCACACCCAAACGTTGCTTCGTCTGTAAGCAGCGCAGAGGGCGGCTATGTAGGATGCATTTGATATAGTTCCAGGTACCACTTCGAAAACTGTGTTCCCAGTGGATAATCATCTTGTTCTAGGTTGTGCATACACAATCATCTGATTCCAGGTTGTGCATGCACTGTAAGTGAAATGGACTAAAAACTGCTCATCAAGGGCGTTTCTTACATCCGCCTGGTTCGCCCCCAAGTTATGCGCAATTGCGCGAGTGCCGAGAGCGATTATGCCCTCTATCGGATTAAGAAATGGTCGTAGGTAATATTGACATCAGAAAAAAATGTTTTGGTGTCTTCCAGGCTAATTTTTCCCGTGGTGCCACAGCACCTCATATCATCCTTATCCATTTCCTCTTCCCTTTACCTTGCAAAAATTAGCAGTGTCGTTACGCTTCGTAGTGGAACGAGAGCTAGAGATACATCAAGAAATTGGCACGGAGTAACGAGCAGTGGAGCCCAGCTGCACGAGGAAACACCCTGCCAGTGAAAGTGGTCGGCTGCAGTGCGGTGGGTGAGCACAGGGTGCAGTGAGAGCGAGTGTGCGGCAGCCTGCGTGTACACTGTACAACAGCAGCCGGGCTGGCTTATGGACACGCGCGCCGGGCTCCGGCAGGGTCCGCGGGGCGGTCTGCCCACGTCGCGCCGCCCACGTGTCCGCCTACCTGCGGCCCAGGTCTACTGCCGGTCCCAGCCGTAGCGATACCTCTACATCGCTACGTGCCAGAGCGTAAACACTGCGCCAGCGCCGCCACCAGATGGGCATCGCCACTTGTAGAGTACTGGGCCAAGGGTAAAACACACACACACACACACACACACAGACAGACAGACAGACAGAGAGAGAGAGAGAGAGAGAGAGAGAGAGAATGGTGAAATAACGATTACGATGAAACAACATTACACCATCTTGGTACTCACAAGAGTTAAATAGCTTAATAAGGCGAGCATTTGATAAATGATGCATTTCCGGTCATACATTTATTTGAGCCTTTTCACTTGTATTGACTTAAGGAACCGCTCGTCAATTCCTGAAGGTCGTTCTTCAACATCCAATATAATAATACAATCAATAAATACCACGTCATACAAACGGCACTTTACGAATTTCCACAATTATTACTTTGAAGCATAACTTCACGTGTTTCTCTATGTTATAAAACTGCTCTACCTGATTCCTTAAAATCAGGATATTCTGGTAAATTTCTTCTGTGGAGATGTTCAAAACAATACGCACTTCAGTCAACAAACTTTGCTTCTTACCTCAGTTCCTTTAGTTCAGTATCTGCACATTCCATAACACTGGCCTTTCCTCCTGCTAACTAAATTCACAACTTCGTCCAGAGTCCACGTCTTTGCAGCCTTCTTCATTACCTTTTTTTTTTTTTTTTTTTTTTTTTTTTTTTTTTTTTTTTTTTTTTGAAGACACATAGCTCACACACACTCCCAGCGCGTATCCATCGCCACAGCAGTCTCAATTGTCCAGGCAATGCCGGTATATATTTATACAGCGACTTCTTGCTGTGTTCAAGTGGTACAGTGAGTAGAGCGCTACTCTGCATTCACACTTTCATATTTTCGTTTGTTAATTCTATGTAATGTGCCTATGGTGTTTTTATGTGTTATTTCCTGTGTAGTATATTTTAAGTCTAGAATTTTCGAAATTGGCTGACTGCTAGAACTGTCCGTTTGGGAAATAAAATGGGCAATTTCTTCGCTCAGAAACATGTTACGGCCAAATATTACGGCTCAAAACACGCAGTTACGTGGGTAGTTTTATTTAATGTGCGCGTGACGGCTGCAAAATTTATTACCGAGATGTAGGAGCGTACGAAATTGAAATACAGCGAAAATCTGAGACGCAGTATGGCCGCTCAGCACTCTGAGATCTTTCCCCACTCTCGGGCACTGCCGGCCAGCTGACACTCGGCGCCGTTCACACGACACGTGTTACACGTGTTACTCGCTAAAGATCTCTGGGAGAGAAAAACTCTCACGTTTATACCTAGCTGTACTCAGCGTCTTCGGGAGGCTCCACGATTTTCTTCCGCGAGAAGTCGCGGTAGTAAAAGAAGCGTCATATCTAGCCTGGTGGGCATAAAATCGATTGTACAGTTAAAAAAACCTGCTGACACGATAATCAGCATGTGATGATGGAAGAATTTAAATTGGAAATTTGTGGTAAGGTATTATAGGACCACACTGCTGAGGTCATCGGTCCCTAATCCTACACACTACTCAATCTAACTTACACTATGGACAACACACACACTCATGCCCGAGGCAGGACTCGAACCTCAGACGGGAGGAGCCACACGGACCGTGACAAGGCGCCTCAGACTGCGCGGCTAAGAATTTAAAGAAGTTATTACAAAATACAAGCAAATTTTGCGCCCACCAGTTAAATAAAATGGAAGAAGAAAGCCAGGGGCTTCCACACACTCAGGGCACAATGAAGAAGAATGTCACTGCGCGGAGGAGGGGCGGGGCGGCAGATTCCAGTACATGGAGCACGTCAGTGCTCCGCAGCTGAATAATGTGAATGTTAATTAAAACCACCACTGCCTTATTTCAGTTACGTTCATAACAGCACAACCGGTTTCATTCTAAACGGCCCTCTTTAGCTGTCCCAAACATCACCAACCGTTTCCCAATTTTCACAAAGAGGTAGAAATGTGCTGGCGTCGTTACTGAAAAGAAGATGCCTAATCACCATATATAACGCTGTACGTCGAACACACTGAAAACACTTCGTCAACCGCGTAACACAAGCACAGGAAGCGGTACATTTAAGATACGTGATAGCACGCAGCGTTATACTGGACTCTTTTAGCAGCATTTTGTGTCCAAGGTGTACTGATGGCTGTGGCTGTGCCAGGCGGGCGGCGAAATGTTTCACTGTGCTCGACGTGCTGCAGAATGTGTTTTTTGGAGTTGTGAACGATGATTATGCATTTTCAGGGATGACACTGGTCACATTTATGCCTGTTTGTGACAATTATAGTTACGAAGCCTGTTGCTGAACTTCCAGTCACCTGACACACAGCTGTGGTTCTTTTTATTCACATTCAATACTACATCTGTATGTACATTGCTGAAGTTGTTGCCATCTCGTAGCGCTCAGAGACGATGCTGTTATGTATGAACAACGTCACCACCACCACCACCACCACCACCACCACCACCACCACCACCACCACCACCACCACCACCACCACCCTAAGCCACATACATCCATTGCAAGCTGATGGTCTCTTCTGTTTCATGCACTGCGGTCTTCAGTTACATGTTTGCACGCAGATTCGATGTTTCCTAACGTCACCTAACGATTTTGCTTTACAGGGTTAGTGAAACTATTGAATCAAACACGTAAAATCAGCAGAAGGCAAGACGAATGGAAGAACTGAATTTTTTGGAAATGGTTTTGGTAAAGTGCAGTACTGCTCTGAAGAAAGCCATACTAAGGACGTTAATGCGACTTTTTCTGCAGTACTATTTCCTTGTTTAGAGTCTATCAGTGCATATGGCGGGGTCATCTGGTTTTAATTTACGCTTTTTTCCGATAGCTTGTTACGCATTATTTTCGTCTTACTGTAATTCATGTTTACACCTATTTCTCAATAAAGTTCTTGCATTCTTTACTATTGTTGTTTATCTACACTTGAGGAATACAGTACAATGTATTAGTATCGAGTCTTGATTCGGTATCGACGTCGAGATGGACGCACCGACGTTGGCCGTTCAGAGTTGAAAGGATTCGCGGACGCCGTGGACACCGCGTGAGTTGGCAAGACCCTCTGGCAGCGTAGGCAACAGGGAAAGTGAGCGTGCTTTGCTCGGCCAGTTGTGCTGATGTACCTGAAGCTTTACGGTCGCCGAAATTACTATGGACACACAGTGACACGCTTGTTGCTGCTATTTCTCTTGTTTACGCAATCCAGGTTTTGTTCGTAAGCTGTTGACGATTCTACGTCTCGCGTTTCTCGTCCTCTCCATTTTGCCCTTTCGGATGGGTGTTCTACTTGCCGTCGTCCACTTCTTTTCATCCGCATATCGTTCTCTCAAACCGTATAGTGGCATACCCCGCGTGGGTAGAGCATTACTAGTGTCGGTCGTAAGACGAGGGTAGTTCAGATATGAAACATTTACACATAATCTTTCTTGGTTTTCCCTTTTTGGCATCCGAAAATTTGGTCTAGGACTGTTGAGCGTAGTTTTGGTGACATGGAATCTCCTTGTTCGATTCCTTTTTCTATCCTGAAATCCCGCTGCGCTGTAAAGTGTCACGAAAGCAGTAGGACTGGCGTATAATTTCTTCTGTATACTGCAAAAGGTTTAATCAATGCCTTGTTTCGCAAGAGTTATTAATACTGAGGAACTATTAATCTATGAATATTTTAGTATTGCACAGTCAGATTTTGATGAAGTATCAGCGTGATACAGAGTGGCAACCAGCTGTTTGCGTAGTGAACTGTAATGCTGAGCCCATCACTAAATGTAAAGCTGTATTAGCTTCCGATCAGACGGTTACCGAATCACGACTGTCATTTCACGTAAACACCTGAGAGCCTAAGTATTCGTGTGGATACGAGGGTCATTTGGGCTCGTTGTAGGTAAAATAGGGCAAGCTTTAAACCACTGACACAATTGGGTGGTGGGTTTAACCGTAGTTCGTCGGTGTAACAGATTCCTTACAAACACTGGAATACTGTTCCGGTGTATTTGGCCCATATACTGTCAGAAGATACTGCGCATAACAAAGAGCAGCTTTAATGATCACAGACTTACATGACTGGTGTAATTCTGTCACAGAAATACCGTACAGTGTGAACTAAAATGTACGTTTTGGCGACTCAATGTCTTGTTAACTGTTTCCTGGATGAAATCTGCAGATATTATGCAGTCCTGTTCGTATAAATCTACAGAGGTACTAGAGATAGAATAACAACAGCTCGCACAGAGGCATATCAGCTTTAAATGTTATGATATACCAGTGAAGTGAGTGGCACGGAATAAAAATCCAACAAAGTGCACCCTCCGCCACGGTCTTTGCTGTTATTTTTAATTACAGATATCCTTTATAGTTTTGAGTTCTTTTTCTTTCAGTTAGAAGAGTGACACGTATGTTTTTTGATCTAAAAGTGCATGGATGTCGGTATTGATTTTAGCCTGCAATCTTCTTTTTAGTTTGGCTTACACACAGCCTTTGAAGCGGTACTCTTTTTAGTAGTGAATTCACCGCAGCGGCAAAAGATGATCAGTGGGAAAATAGTACTATCCGAACCTAACACTCTGCTCAGTGGTTTTTGTACCTTATGCTTGGGAGGCAGACCTTTCGTGGAAACGGTAAGAAACAGACGGACCGATGCTATAACGCAGCGAACGTTCTAAAAAGCTTTACAGTAACGGGAAACACTTTGGTGCACGTAACACTGTACACGAGGATTATTTTTACGGAGATACAGAGCAAAGATTAGTCCACTGACATTTCATTGTCAGTATTATTGGAAAGCAACAGCGCACAGTGTGAACTGGAGAGAACTGGTTGAATCTGAACAACTAATATCTTAAATTCAGAGTGCAACGAGAATCTAAAAAGAAGGTGTAAAAGCAACGTGATATGCGTATATGCGTTCTGAACGTATTCTATGAGTAACTCATAATAATAGTGACTAATAATCCGGTTTCGACTGAAGCTCTTACGCACATAGTCTACATAACTAAATCTGTAACTATATCGTTCTACAAAACTATGTGGGCTAATAAAATGTAGGCTTGGGTGTTAGGTCATTTCTCGCGATTACTCCAATGATTTTAAGACAATTATGTGCTGTTAAGGAGCGCAGATTGTTGTCAGATGTCTCACATTCTTAATCTCCGTTAAGTCCGTTGTCCAACAGTAGCGGTGCCTGAAAGAGATCAAATAACCGTTCATCCTCGTACACTGTGTCTGGTTAGTCAACTGCGTTGGTTAGTCAACCAAGTACTGCAGTGTATTTGGTAAGGAACCCTTGATCATCCGTAGGTCAGCTTTTGTACCTTCGGATTAATAATCCGAATGTTCAAAATTCGATCCCCAAGAGAATTTAGAAATTTTGTCTGTTAACTTTCAATGCAGCCAATATTTGGTAATAAAAATGCCAAACCATATTGTTCGTTGATTTCCTTGTTAACCGAATACCGGTAACTGAGGTATGCAATGTCCCATAGAACTATGCCAACTAAGCGTATACGTGCAATCCGATTTTGTGTGTGGATAAGCGGACAATTGCTGACAATTTCAAGCATATCCATCCTTGTTAAGCAGGTGTATAGGACCACAGCCCAAGGCTACAATACAGCTGTACTTTCATTATCAATTCATTGGTAATAAATTGATAATGAAACTACAGCTGACGGTAGTGTTGAAAAGCATAGTAAGTGATGGAAACAATTTATCCCTTTAAGTACAATTTGGACGTATTAGTCCCACAATAGGTTATCAGCGAACCAGTAGGGATGCCTGCTAATGGTTTGCAGAATTCTTATAATTACGGTTTTCACCTGTAGTTTGCGATGTTTTCAAGTTTCATTCTTAAACCTCTGCTCCGCTCCATATGGCTGCATCAAATTAGTTCGCGCCTACAGATAGGCAACAAAATGAACAGATGTGCACAGCGAGCTGCTGTCGCGCCTTCCGGAAAGTGTAAATGAACTGCAAGCACATACTGATGTTTGCCGCGTCACAAGCAGTGAATTAAATGTGAGTTAAAAATTGGAGAGGTTCTCTGTCGACATGTGCGTGTTTCGTGTAGTTTTTCGTTTTGTGCAGTCGTCTTCTGAAACCCCTGGAAGTACTTACCGACAACCCTTTATGTCCTGCCCCCCCCCCCCCACGCTGGAAAACGAAAAGGCGGGATTTTTTCCGTATTGTTACTTCTGAATAAGACATTAACCAAACAACCTTGCATTGCCTGTCACTCCAGAAAAAACGGTAGTGAAAGTGTTAAATCGTAGTATCAGCAAGCATGCATAATACATGGCTCTGCATTCGATGTACTTTTTATTTCACCCTCTCGTTGCGTTTATCCCATCGTAAGGAGCCCGCTGTTCTCATACTTGGGCAAATTTATTTTATTTTTATCTCTGTGAGCGGATGCCCTTCCCGTCGCTACGGTCGTCAGTTAACAAAAAGGGGAGGGGGGGGGGGGAACAGGGATGGGACGAACAGGGAGGAGGGTGGAAATTCGTATGCACGTCTTTCTGCGAATCGTGTAAATTTCGTAATGTGTGTTCTCGTATTTCAACTGTTTGTGTATCATGTCTGCTGCAGCATTCACATTCTTTTCTTTCAACTTTCATTCTGCTAACGTTTCCTTGTTTGTTCCTCCTCTTCCCCGGAGCGATTTACTACTTGGTCAAATTTTCTTCATTTCGGGACTGGTATCTTGGCTCTCCCTTAGCCTATCGCTGCTCCCGTTTAATAGCAAAGTTACCTAAAGAAAAATACATTTTTCAAAATGTTAACAGGACACACATTATTGTAATAAGTAAGTGCTTTACCATACTGCAGTCATCATTATTACTAACCCATTTATGAGGCACGCACAAAGTGAACTTCACATTAACGTCAGTTTGTTGTTGTTTTTGGAGAAGGAGATCAGACAGCGAGGTCATCGGTCTCATCGGATTAGGAAAGGACGGGGAAGGAAGTCGGCCGTGCCCTTTGATAGGAACCATCCCGGCATTTGCCTGGAGCGATTTAGGGAAATCACGGAAAACCTAAATCAGGATGGCCGGACGCGGGATTGAACTGTCGTCCTCCCGAATGCGAGTCCAGTGTCTAACCACTGCGCCACCTCGCTCGGTGTAACGTCAGTTTCTAATTATATCTGGTTACATAGAAGAGATGTAATCGTGTCTGCTACAATAATTTCAAACATTAGAAATGTAAGACAATAAAGACATGTATAAAATAATTCCTTATGGGTCGATTAAAAACGCGAACGATGGCACGCTTGCAGTCGACAGCTACGAATAAATTGTTCAGTCGTATGTTCCGCTCAATAAAACAATAGATACTGACTGGAAGAGTACTTTAACAGCAATGCAGACAGCAATGCTTCAGTGAGGATAGTAGGGGTACGAACACAATCTCTAACTGCAATGCCGGAAGCTCCGCTCTTCACGCTTAAGGGTATGTTTTCATTAAAGATGCCGAACACACACAATGAAATTGCAGCTAGCTGAAAGAGTGAATTGTTTTCTTCCGCCCTCTACCTGCAAATAGGCATACAAGGAAAGAATATTAGAATAGCCAAGTGTTGTTCTTGAACACTGTAGGAGGCTGCTAACTCTTACGTGAATAGGAGAAACACTACTCTCAGGCAGATTTTCATCTAAAGACGCTGTAACATAGGAGTAAATACATGGTAAATCTGTTTCCATAGTGGGTTATAGTGAATACCTGCGAGCAGAGTAGTTATCCAGACAGTCACAAGCATTCACGGCACAGTATTTCATAGCTATAGCTGTAATATATCTATCTATATCCGAATCCCGCTCCAGCTACTGCCGGGTCTGGGTGCTCATGAGTCCTCTCCATTTGGCTCGGTCCTCCCACCACTTTTCTTCCTCCACTTGCTGCCAGGTCACACCTCTCCTTTCTACAGATATTCTCACTCCCATTTTCCACCTTGTTCTTGGGCGCCCTCTAGGTCTTTTCCCATCCATCTTTAGTTCTTCCATAATTTTGGGGAGTCTCTGCCCATCTTAACATGCCCATACCATCTTAATCTCTTTCTTTCAATTTCTTCTCTCATACTTTCTTGTTTGAGGTCCTTTCTAATCTCTACGTTCCTTACTCTGTCCATTCTTGTTTTTCCCTTAACTGCTCTGAGAAATTTCATTTCCCCTGCTTGCAGTCTGCTCCAGTCCCTTTCTTTCATTGTCCATGTTTCTCCACCATAGGTGACAATAGGGAAGTAATAATTCTTATACATCAGGAGTTTTGCTCTTTCTGAAACTTCATTATTCCAAATCAGATGTTTTATTGTTTGGTAGAAATTGCCTCCCTTCTGTAACCTCCTATTAATTTCGTTAGTTATTCTTCCATCCCTAGATATTTCACTCCCTAAATAAGCTGTAATATAAGTAATTCTAAATATGATATAACGAACAACATCTTAGAGAAACAAACATTTATATAACACATTGCAGTGCAACGATTTCAACGTCTGCACTGAGTGCGCCACTTATTTCGTATCTGCTTTGGTATCTGGTCACTAAACTGTTCCCCTGTCCTGTCGATGCCGGGTAGGAACGCTGCTGCCTGTGTGTACAGGGGGTGGGCAGAAATATGGAAACACTAAAAACACAACACATTACCATGCCTTACCATATGGTGCCAGAAAACCATTGGCATTCAAAACAGCTTCTAGCCGTCTCGGAAAAGATAATACATGTCCTGTATGGTTTTCAAGGGAATGCGATAATACCTCCTCGTGATAACAAAACCAGGCCTGGACGATGTGAGCAGTGTGAAGAGGGGCGCTGTCGTCTTAGGCCACATCGTTACCATGGGAACACTCTGCGATGGGAAAGACCTGATTAGCCTAAATGGTCACATAATCCCTGCCGCCAGTAATGCGACCTCACAGGGTAACCATGCCCAAATAATCATCTAACACCCTCCATGTTCCACTCTTCGGACGTGAACTCGGCAAGATTTTGGAAACAGTATAAAAAGAGACTCCATCATCGATACTGTGCCTCTTGAAACACCAAACACTTCGGCTACCTTGCTTACCGAACTACCCACCATAAGAGCACCTACAATTTGCCCATCTTCGAATTCATTTATTCCTACAAAACGCACTAACAACTACACACAGCAATGTTCTGACCACGACCGACACCCACAACGTATTGAGGACGCGGCACAAGTTGCCGTTCTTGGTCAAATACAACAGCGCAGCCTGCAGACTTGGGTAGCATCTGCATTAGGCTCAGGCATTCCATTACCCGCAGTGTTTCCACACTTCCGACCTCCGCATAGTTGATTAGCTTCATCACTATCTTAGAATACTGAAATCTCTAAGTTCCCAATCTGCTTCGCATAGTGCACGCTACCTTTTTTGAGTTTATCGTTCGCATTTAGTAACCATCTACAAAACGCTTTCATGCTCACTAAATAAAACCATCACGGGCTGTCTCTCAAAGAAGTGCAACCTTGCCCTTGCAATAGCAAAACACTGCACATTATAATGCGTTGGGTTGTTTGGGGGAAGAGACCAAACAGCGAGGTCATCGGTCTCGTCGGATTAGGGAAGGACTGGGAAGTAAGTCCGCCGTGCCCTTTCAAAGGAACCATCCCGGCATTTGCCCGGAGCGATTTAGGGAAATCACGGAATTCTAAATCAGGAAGGCCGGATGCGGGATTGAACCGTCGTCTCCCGAATGCGAGTCCAGTTTGCACATTATAAGGATTTAATTCATCAGATCAACAATATGTAGAAGATTCTGTTGGTAATTTTTGCAGCCATTCCTTCTCATGTGATCGTTCAAAGCTTTATTGATCTTTAGAGTAAGATTTAATCGTCTTACAAATGAAAAGATTAATAATTGTTCCTTGCCTACAAACAGAATGTGTCTTCTGCCACTTGGATGAGACGGTCCTATCAGCTTTACTGAGGGACCGTGCAAAGCTACACGAGGACTGCTCTCCACTAGCTCGGCACCTGTCCCTGGTCTACTGCCCCCACTCCCCTCCTACAATTCTACATCTACACCCGTACTTGACAAGTCAACGTGGTCACTGCGCGATTCGTGTATTGGAGGAAATCACTGTCAAATTTTGGAACGTGAAAACTTTGAATTTTGAGATTAATGCTTTCTACTATGCACATAGTTTTTCTTCGGTAGTCTCCCACCTTAATTTGTCCAGTGTTTCTGTACCAGTGTCATGCTTACTCAACAAAGAAGTGACGAATCTAGCATATCTTTTAAATACATATATATGAACCTACTCGATGAATCCACCATACGGGCCATCGTTATTCGTTATACCCTTCTCTGTTCCACTCGCGTATGGAGCCACACACTTCTGAACAACTTCGATGTCTTCCTTTAAATCGACGCGGTGTGGCTCCCAAACACTCCAGCAGTACTGAACGAGTGGTACACGTATCCACTAGGTACATAAAATTTACTTTCCTAGACTTCTGCCAATAAATCGAAATCTACTATTCGGCTTCCCTACAACCTATCTCACTTACTGGTTCCTTTACATGTCGCTTCGCAACCATACGTTTAGATACGTATTTAACCGACATGATTGTGTCGAGCAGAACACCACTAATATTGTATTCGAACATTTAAGGACTGTTTTCCGCTCACTTGCATTGATCTACATTTTTCACATTAAGAGAAAGCTACCATTCATCACATCAAATACAATATTTGCGACGACACTTTTCCGTACGCTATACTTCTCCGAACACTGTAGTATCATTAGCTGCTGCGCATCCTATCCCCGTTAAAGACATAGAGAAAATGAGCGATCCTATCACACTTCCCTGGGGCACTTCTGACGATACTCTTGCCTCTGATGAACATTCGCATTCCACGACAACGTACTGGGTTCTGTTAGTTAAGTCCTCGAATCTCTCACTTGCCTGAGAACCTACAGTACAGTGTCAAACCTTCCTCAACAGTCTTCTTCTGATCTCTTCTAGCGCTTCTACTAATTCTACTCGCTTAGGGTTCCATACTACCATGTAACACTTGGAAATTAGACTAGCAAGTTTTTTATAAGCGGTCTCTTCTGTGCAATAATTACACTTACTTTTGATTCCCTCAATACATTTAAGCCTGTCAGTTCAGAACTTTCCATGAACCCGCCCAAGTTAACGTGGTGATCAAGTACTTAAACTAAGTTTAGTTTACTCTTGTATAAAAGAGAGTTTTGAATTTAGAGGTGTTAAGAGAGTCAATTAGCACATATAACAAGATAGCAGATCTGTATCTATGTACCGTACTGAACAACCATTATATGAGTTAACCTAAATGTGCTCTTATAGTACACTGTTTACCTATATCAATACGACATTAAACAAAATGTTTATACTCAAACAATTGTTATTAAAATAATTTTCTTTGTAAACAAACCCCTGATGATGATGATGTTTTGTTTGTGGGGCGCTCAAATGAACAACAAACAAACCCCTGAAGGTGCCTAAACAATTACACGAGGCGTATTTGTTTGAATAGAAAAAATAATCAGTTGCAAAAGATAGAGTAATAGGTGTTGTCCTTCACAAGAGTAACAGTTGGGCAAATTCTGTTTGTGACAAACAAACAACAGAGAAGGAAGTGCGCAAATATTACCAATACAACAAATTCAGTTGGTCAGTCATCAACAATACAGTTACCAAACGCTATCGGTATCGCCTTGTTTTCTTATATAACCAATACAGCTTCACTTCATAATAAGCATTGTCTGCTAAGAACAACAAACGACCCAAAAGGAAATTTTTGCACACTTAATAATTACTAGTACCATCAGTTCCTTTGTAAACCACCGAATATACCTAAAACAATTGGATAAAATAATAAAAGTATGTTGCTAAAGACGAAAAGTCTTATCTTAAAGATCAACGCAGCATGGAACTGACAACTGAGAAGGAATGGCTGCAAAAAGAATTTGATATATTCTGATCTCATGAATGAAATCTTTATAGTATGACTTATCATTAGGACAAAGGACAGGTAATAACAAAGAACTACTGATGTTGCCTTCAGAAGGAAAAGAACAGATGATAGGTTAGGCACAGTCTGATGTCCCGCAGATACACTACTGGCCATTAAAATTGCTACACCACGAACATGACGTTCTACAAACGCGAAATTCAACCGAAAGGAAGAAAATGCTGTGATATGCAAATGATTAGCTTTTCAGAGCATTCTTACAAGGTTGGCGCCGGTGGCGACACCTACAACGTGCTGACGTGAGGTAAGTTTCCAACCGATTTCTCATACACAAACAGCAGTTGACCGGCGGTGCCTGGTGAAACGTTGTTGTGATGCCTCGTGTAAAGAGGAGAAATGCGTACCATCACGTTTCCGACTTTGATAAAGGTCGGATTGTAGCCTATCGAGATTGCGGTTTATCGTATCGCGAAATTGCTGCTCGCGTTCGTCGAGATCCAATGACTGTTAGCAGAATATGGAATCGGCGGGTTCAGGAGGGTAATACGGAACGCCGTGCTGGATCCCAACGGCCTCGTATCACTAGCAGTCGAGATGACAGACATCTTATCCGCATGGCTGTAACGGATCATGCAGCCACGTCTCGATCCCTGAGTTAACAGATGGGGACGTTGCAAGACAACAACCATCTGCACGAACAGTTCGACGACGTTTGCAGCAGCATGGACTATCAGCTCGGAGACCATGGCTGCGGTTACCCTTGACGCTGCATCACAGACAGGAGCGCCTGCGATGGCGCACTCAACGACGAACTTGGGTGCACGAATGGCAAAACGTCATTTTTTCGGATGAATCCAGGTTCTGTTTACAGCATCATGATGGTCGCATCCGTGTTTGGCGACATCACGGTGAACGCACATTGGAAGCGTGTATTCGTCATCGCCATACTGGCGTATCACCCGGCGTGATGGTATGAGGTGCCATTGGTTACACGTCTCGGTCACCTCTTGTTCGCATTGACGACACTTCGAACAGTGCATGTTACATTTCAGATGTGTTACGACCCGTGGCTCTACCCTTAATTCGATCCCTGCGAAACCCTACATTTCGGCAGGATAATGCACGACCGCATGTCGCAAGTCCTGTACGGGCCTTTCTGGATACAGATAATGTTCGACTGCTGCCCTGGCCAGCACGTTCTCCAGATCTCTCACCAATTGAAAACGTCTGGTCAATGGTGGCCGAGCAACTGCGTCGTCACAATACGCCAGTCACTACTCTTGATGAACTGTGGTATCGTGTTGAAGCTGCATGGGCAGCTGTACCTGTACACGCCATCCAAGCTCTGTTTAACTCAGTGCCCAGGCGTATCAAGGCCGTTATTACGGCCAGAGGTGGTTGTTCGGGGGTACTGATTTCTCAGGATCTATGCACCCAAATTGCGTGAAAATGTAATCACATGTCAGTTCTAGTATAATATATTTGTCCAATGAATACCCGTTTATCATTTGCATTTCTTCTTGGTGTAGCAATTTAATTGCCAGTAGTGTATTAATGGTTCAAAATGGCTCTGAGCACTATGGGACTTAACTGCTGAGGTCATCAGTCCCCTAGAACTTAGAACTACTTAAACCTAACTAACCTAAGGACATCACACACATCCATGCCCGAGGCAGGATTCGAACCTGCGACCGTAGCGGTCCAGACTGTAGCGCCTAGATCCGCTCGGCCACTCTGGCAGTGTATTAATGTTATCAGAGGCGCAGGTCTGACAAATATTTTCAAGAATGGCTCAAAATGATTTAATGAAATTATTCACTCTGTACTGGAGCGAGCACAAAAGGATTCGAAGCCCGCTCCTTCCTAATACGGGTTACAGGCCTTTAATGTGTGCGCTGCCCCTCTCTTATCCACGAGAGTGAGTTTGCTGAAATCTCGTTTCCCCGATACACCCTGATGGTGTATTGATTTCTCGTAATGGCCTCTGATGAGCCGTCCGGCCTGACCCCCGCGTGCGACAAAGTGTCACGTACCAGGGCCATCGAGTCACGGCCTAGTACGCCGTGAATATTCATGCCAGACGCCAGTTCGTTCCAATCGATAGGGAGAAGGTCTGGCATCCCTCGAAAAGTCGCAGCGGCAGTATTACGTCAGGAGGTCACCTTTAAAGCCGCCGTGCCTCACGGTGAGGTCACGGAACGGTCGCTGGCTTTTTGTGACTTCAGTGTCCTGGCGCGTACGTGCGCGCTTTCGGTTTCTTTTTCTTGGAGTTTGGCAACGCGCCAAGAGTGTAGCTCATCAGCGTCGAGTTAGGCTAAATTTATTACAACCTGTGTGAAAAGAACACACTCATTGCTGCGCTGTCAGCTATTTATAAAAGTCAATTCTGTTTAAACATACATCTCAGTATGCCTTTTGGGTATCCTTGTGTCCACAGTATCAATCGCACACAAACGTATCATAAACTTCGCACTTGAAGCTTGATACGTCCACTTTTATTCGCTAGTGTAAGCAGCACTGTCAGAATGTTAACTACCGGTAATTTGAACTTGCCTGCGAACTCTCCATGTAAAGAAGAACTTATCACCACGACCACCACCACCACCACCACCACCACCATTATCCCCGCCAGCACAGGTCAGATTCTTCACATGTTGCAGTCTTCGCCTACACGTAGCTTCTGTTTCCTAACGTCCTTCACTCGTCTTCCTTTAGCTCGTATTCTATGTCGTTAGTTATGCAGCAGATTCCGTACAGTATTTGCGTCAGTGTCTCAGTCACGTACTCTTTCTCCGTTCAGTCTTATCTGTCCTCCTGTCCCATCTCGTTCTTATGATTCTCCTTTCCAACGAGTGAAGAGAAATTCAATTTTCGAAAGTTGCGGGTTTAAGATAAAAGTAGCAGAATAGCAGAACATATAAGACGTTGCAGACGATAAACAGGTTTAGTCATTCAATTACTGTATGCTTAAAAATGCCACTCTTACCAAGATAAATGAAAGAAAAAAATTATTACATCAATAATGGCGTTCTGCAAAAGGGTTGTTGTGTCATATTTTATAACACAGGCATTCCATTCCACATTGGAAACGTACTTCGGAATTCCGCATTCAATTTCCAGAGTCTTTTTTAATCCTCAGTTTTTAATTCTTCCAGAGATCGAAATATCCCTTTTTGAACCGTCGCACGTACACCAATTTGTTAACTTGTCCTTTATTATTCTTCAGTGTAGTATAGTTTGAAAATAAGTATGCATAATGCGACGTTTTTGTAACTGAATACTACTCACAAACTTGCCGACTGATTTGTGCCGGCCAGAGTAGTCGAGCGGTTCTACAGTCTGGAACCGCGGGACCGCTACGGTCGCAGGTTCGAATCCTGCCTCGGGCATGGATGTGTGTGATGTCCTTAGGTTAGTTAGGTTTAAGTAGTTCTAAGTTGTAGGGGACTGATGACCAAAGAAGTCCCATAGTGCTCAGAGTCATTTGAACCATTTTTTTTAAAACTGATTTGTACCTTCTGTACTAAAGTCGAGAATTCGAAGCAAAAACTACAGTGTACTACGCAAATACAAGACATTTCTGACGAGATTCATTGATGCGTACACCACCTGAATCTCACGACGGCTATTTATAAAATCACTTCATCTGGAGCACAAGATAGGCAAGATAAAAGAAGTGAGTAGAAACAAAATACTTTTTTCAGTACAGGAATGTTTCTCTCTCTCTCTCTCTCTCTCTCTCTCTCTCTCTCTCTCTCTCTCAATTCAACCCAATAAACGTTCTATTGTTAATGGACATCCTCTTCAACAAATTGATAAATACTGATTTTCCACTCATAAGATAACATAATTCTGGAATCCAAAGTCACTGCCAGGAAAACTGAGTATGTAGTTACCACAGCAGCATAACTGGAGTCTGAGCGTACAGTCATGTCAATACAGAAGCGATAGCAGCGAAATGCGTCGGCCAAGAGTGCATCCATTTCTCTTTCGAAAACCTCACATTTAATGTGCAAAGTATTTTATTTTAAAACATACTATTAGCATTGTTATTAGTCCTCTCATCTACTCACTAAACAAATTTGTTTTGGTGTTTAATTTACAGCGTTTATCACGTGACGTAAGTGCACTCAATATTTCACGGTCGCTTCAAGATAACCAGCTAGAGTTTCCTGAGCATTTTAATACGCGAGAGGGGCAAGTATTTCCTTGTATTGCTAATACTCTTAACGTTTATATCAACCGAGATACTGAAGCGACTGACTCAAACGAGATAGTATCATTAGAGAAAGTATTCGACAGATTCTTGAAAGAGAAGCTGGGTGGACGTAGCAGAGGTTAATGTACATTAAGAAACTTTACGCAAAAATAAGGACGATATGCGCTGACAGTGAGGTCGGAAATTGTCAAAACACCGCGGTTTTCGTGTAGAATTCGCCTGCCAGGACTGAAACTGCGATTTGCCGGCAGACTTCGGTCTCTCACGTAACATTTATTAGCTATTTTAGGGCATCGTTCTACTGTGAAAATTACAATAAGATGACCAAAACTCATGGGACAGCGATTCGCATGTTTACAGATGGTTGTAGTAGTACGTTCCCGAGGTATGAAAGCGCAGTGCATTAGCGGAGATGTCATTCGTATTCAGGTAATTCATGTGGAAATGCTTCCGACGTGGTTATGGTCACACGACGAAAATAAACAGACTTTGAACGAGGAATGGTAGTTGGAGGTAGACGCATGGGACACACAGACAACGCAGACGGCCTTCACTTAAAAGACCGAAAGTACGGCGTCTGCGTACAGTAGTCAGTGCTAACAGACAAGCAACACTGCCTTAAACAACCGCAGAAATCAGCGTGGGACATACGTGTCCGTTAGTACAGTGCGGCGAAATTCGGCGTTAATGAGCTATGGCAAAAGACGACCGACGTGAGTACCTTTGCTAACAGCAAGACATAGCCTGCAGCACCTCTCCTGGGATCGTGACCATTTCGGTTGGTCGCTAGACGACTAAACAACAATGGCATGGTCAGATGAGTCCCGATTTCAGTTGGTGAGAGCTGATAGTAGGATTCGAGTGTGGCACAGACTCCACGAAAATATGAACTCAAGTTATCATCATCAACGAGGCACTGTGCAAGCTGGTGGTGGCTCCAAAATAGTGTGGGCTGTGTTTACATGGGATGGACTGAGTACTATTGGCTCGAAATGGTTATATTCAGCTACTTGGACGACATTTTCAGCCACTCAAGGACTTCATGTTCCAAAACAAAGATGGAATTTTTAATAGATGACAATGCCACCGGGCATTCGCGATTGGTCTGAAGCACATTCTGGACAATTTGAGTGATTGATCTGGCCACGCAGATCGCCCAGCATGTCTACCGTCGACCATTTATGGGACATAATCGAGAGGTCAGTTCGTGCACAATATCGTGCACCGTTAACACTGTCGCAATTATGGACGGCTATAGAGATAGCATGCCTCAGTATTTCTGCACGTCGAGTTGCTGCATTACGCAGGGCGAAAAGATTTCTGAGACGATATTAGGAGGTATCCCTTTAGGTGTCACCTCAGTGTATTATGCACTCTTATCAGAATGGTCCTTTCTCGTGCTATCAGTTGCCTTACAAACTCTTCCCTTACAGAAATAATACCTCGGCCGATAAAGTTACCAATATAAACCACTAATATACATGCTAGCCACTCTGAATAGTGTATTTGCTAGGGACTCTTGTTCCGCTGTTTACGAAATATTACGGGAAATCACGTCACATAGTAAAACTTATGGTCGAGGCGGAGGAGCTTCTACGAACATGCTTATCAGGAGCGTTCCGTACCAGTCACTAGCCATGTTACGTGGGAAGCCCTCTATGTTCGTCGTTATGGGAGCATCTTACGCTCTGTGTATCAGCGGCGACCGTACCAGTGTCTACCCCCTCCAACTAAATGCAATAGCTGTCTCTCTTCTACATCGTAGTAAGTTCTGGTGGAAACATACGACCCGTCCCACCGGCTTAGATGTCTGTCACATACATAACAGTCACATATGCTACTTGAAGAAAAGTCGTGGGTCGGATAAAGCTAGCGTTTGCTTCGTGTCCCCCATGGCCCCAGGAAGTTACTCTTCAACGGAGGACTGGATTATTCAGCACCGCCTTAGCTGCAGCGGAGGGGCAACGCACGGACCTAGGCGTACATTCCACTTTTTGACCCACATCGATTTAGTCTGTTCCCGATTCGTGACTTCTCTAGACCTTGTGGAAGCCAGACACGCAACGCCTGTACTTAACGTTAGATATGCTGTTATAAGGTACTCTCCCAGCTTAGCAGCACTTCGCATGCGAAACCGTGCCAGTCTCCTACAGGGCAGTTACTTGGAGGATCTTACTAATTCACCCCCAGGGACGTGGAATACATTATTACCGCCATAAATTTTACAGTAAACGTGGCACTCCATTAGCTATATCCGTCATTAGTGCTTGTAGAATAAAACAATGCCGAAGTGCGCGGAGGAGGGGGGGGGGGGGGGAGGAAATTCTGTCCAACAATCTACCGCTCCTTTCTAGAAGGAAAAAAAAGAGAGAGAGAGAGAGAGAGTCTCTTCAATCAGCTTTCTGAGCTACTTTAAACCACCCCATTAGGAATAGCCATTTTTTAAGTAAATACGAGGAGTGTTCAATTATTAATGAAACATATTTTTTCTCGGTTCGTTTGAAAGCAATGCTTCAGCCCCTATAGTTTCATGAGTTTCCGATAGATGGCGGCGGTATACACAGCCTTCAAAATGGCTTCTGCAAAGGAGGTAAAGCAGAGAGCTGTCATTGAGTTTCTTTTGGCGGAAAACCAGAGCATCGCAGATAGCCATAGGCGCTTGCAGAATGTCTACGGAAACCTGGCAGTGAACAAAAGCGCGGTAAGTCGTTGGGTGAGGCACCTGTCATCATCTCATCAAGGTCGCGCAAAACTGCCCAATCGCCGGCGTGACGGACGTCGGAACACAGCTGTGACTCGTGCAATGTTGGAACATGCGGACACTCAATGAGGGATGAAACATGCACTCTGGGGATGCAGTACATAGATGATGCGGAGCGTATTGACGCAGCAAGACGTTGGCTTCGACGTTGACCAATACAGTGGTACCATGCGGGTACACAGGTCGTCCCAGTTCGTTGGTGTAAGGCTGACGCATTGAACGGAGATTGTGTTGCAAAATAGTGTTTTGTAGCCAAAAGAGTGGGGAATAATATGATGTATTGGAGCCCTGAATAAAACCAACCTGCTTTCCACAAGAAAATAAAAAATTGTTGCATTACTTATTGAGCGCCCTTCGCAGAATTAGCATTATTGCAAATATCGCTTATACGAGTCTGCAAGACTGACCGCCGCTCACTACATAGCCACTTTATCCTATTCCATACCTTAATCGCACACCCGCAGGTGAGTTTCACCTTCACGAGAGAGTATGTCTGCCGAACATCGATAAACCACATTTTAGACAATGGTCTCAGCAAATCTGCAATGAACTTAAATTGGCAAAATACGAATAAGGCAAGAAGTTCGTTTTTTCGTTCGCAAAAACCTGCGTCTTGAATGGACAGTCGTTTGTCTCATCAGACGGCAAACAAATGCAGATGATATCTGCTGAAGGTAGTACAACACATCTTTGTCGCCAAAAAAAGTGTTGAAGTTTAAACTGTTTCAAGTGACGTCACTGCAAGTAGGAATTCTACTGCAAAAGTGTGTTGAAAGGGACTACTTTGGTATTCACCCGAGTTATTTATGGAAACCAGAGGCAACCAAACCTCTCATAGGAGAACTGGCTGTTCAAAATTTATACTCGTACATGGCAGTTTCGTTCGTGAGTCCACGCAGTTTCAACCGAATTGTATGCTATTGACATATGTACGAGGGGCGTTCAGAAAGTAAGCTCCGATCGGTCGCGAAATGGAAACGACTATGAAAATCCGAAAAAGCTTTGCACAGATGTGTTGGGTAGTGTCTCTAGTATAACCCCAGTTAGCATCACGTCGCTCTTCTCACATCTGAGCTCGCAGTGAGTGCGTAAAGATGTCTAGAAAATAGTGTCTGCCGCCAAGTACGAGGGCCTGGTGAGAAATTTCGCCTGAAGCTATGCAGCTAACATTACATAACTGTCGTGCTGTTTCTTCTTCAAGACAATTCTCAGCCGCATTCTGCAGGGGCAATGAAGATGCTCCTGCATCGTTTTCAAATGGAAATGTGAGATTACCCACAATACAGTCCGCAATTGTCTCCCCCTGAGTTTCATCTCTGGTCACATGAACCGCTGTCTTTGAAGACAACATTTTGACACAGACAACGAGGTGTAGGCCAGGGTGGAGAATTGGCGGAAAGCACTGGCGGCTGCCTTCTATGGTGAGGCTATTGAAAAGTTGGTACAACGCTATGACGAAAGTCTAAGTCAGAACGGCGACTACGTAGAGAAGTAGCTGAAAGGTGTAGCTAATTGTTACAAGTAAAACATTTCTGATGTTCACTGTGGTTTCAATTTGGCAATCAATCGGAGCTTACTTTCTGAACAGGCCTCGTATTTAGTATGACATCGGAGCCAGGAGACTATTAGCATAAAACATCGGTCTTAATTTGAGGAAAAAATTTCTGGGGACGTACGTTGGGAGGAGCATTGTATGGATGTGAACCTTCGACTGTTGGAAAACCTTAACAGAAGAGAATTTAAGTAGTTGAGATGTGGTGGTACAGAAGGAAAATTAGGTGGGCCAGTACGAGGTTCTCTGTAGAATCGGCTGGAAAAGGTACACGAGGAAAATACTGACGAAAAGAAGGGATTGAATGACAGGACATGGGTTACGACACGAAGAATAACCTTCTAAATACTAGAGGGAGCTGTAGAGCGCAAAAGTTGTAGAGGAAGACATAGACACGATTATAACCAACAAATAACTGAGGATGTTGCGTCCAAGTGCTACACTTAGATGAAGATGGTTAGCACGTGAGGGAGGGAGGGTGTGTCAGTTATGTCGGAGATAAAGATTCAATGTAGTTAAGTTTCGTACTGCGATACGTTTTTGTTAGACGCCGTAGTTTTCGAGTTATTCAAGAAATATGTACAAAACTAACCTTCAAACGGTCCCTCATTCTCACAGACCCCAGCGGCCACGATTTCTAGTATGTCCCCACTGACAGGCCAAATCACGGGACTGGCTTATTCGTGCACTTATAGATTGGTAAAATTTACACAAACGACAATTTTGTGAATTTTACCAGCATAAAATGAACAATTACATGGTTGTATACGTCATACCTTCTGACTACGAAACTACTGTTGGTAAAGGTTAAATTTGGATCAAATTGTCAACATAATTAGTTCTAGAGTAGCGTTTAGCAATCGTTTTTCTTTCATTAAACTCACGACCACGTTTAAATTAATAATGTTAACTAAATAGCATACTATAGTGGTGCCGCAATAGCCCAATCAGTTAAGACGAAAAGAGGTCGATATCGGGAATAGTTCGTGTACTCGGCAGTTTTCGTACAGTGGGAGGGAATGCCTCGAACACCAAGCTAGAAATCCTGATTGGTGAGGGATGAGCGTGGGGGTAGAGGAGCGTTTGAAGGTCACTTTTGTGCGTTTTTCTTAAATAACTCGAAAACCGTGGCCTCCAGCGAACACGTACGATAGAACAAACTTAAATTACATTAAATTTTCTGCAACAATGTCCTGTTCATTTTTTATGTAAGAATAACAGTTCGCGCGTAGCGAGCGAGAGAATATGAAAATCTTGCACTTAGTTTCTTAAGGTCATACATAACGTTGCGCCTTGCATAAAACCACATCGGTAGGGGCAGCTGAATTATCCTGTATATGTAACACATCTATTTTAATGCTCTAAATAAAAATATCTAGTTGTTCACAACACGTTAGTGGATGTTCACCGAATAAAGACGCAGATCCCCTGCAAGTTCTCATAAATAAATGCTGCATCTCTCACGACCTCGCAGTCAACAGTTAATTAAAACCTACTCCACCTTGAGCAAATCGTTAGAAGTGCTATACTTCGTATGAAAGCGGAGCAGTGCAAGTCCTGTGGAGGTTTGGGAGCTCAAAGGAAAGCAATTTTTATAAATAATAGACGCTGAAGATAACTTACAGCCTTTGTTCTCGCATGAGGAGGTAAATAAAAAACTTCTTAATCTTAGAATTCTAATCATCTATGAAGAATTTCTAGTTTAATGGACCTGACTATTTCACCACAGTGGGTGCACATTATTGCAAAGAGGGAGTCTAATCTGCGAGGATGCCTTGGAAAAGCAGTGACCGATAATATTCAGAGTAAAAAACCAGTTGTTAGTTGGTTCGGGATTTATTTGCCGATGGTTATCGTGCTGGGGAACGCACAATTAAGAAAGTGAGAGTCAATTTGCGGTGGCGCTCAAATCAACTTACAACGACGTGTTAACAGTGTTTATTGGCGGACGATAAGCAGGAGCTGGAAAGGACTCTCCAGGTAGCTGTGTAACACATTCAAAGGCGGTGGAGTGATTCATCTCTACTGGGCAATAAAACGCAACGAAAAATGCATAGGAAGATACTTGCCATCCACCGTGGTTCGAAAGCATTACATGCACACACAGTTCGCCCTCTTAACACCAACTTAAGCAGAGGACCTAGAGCTGGGAACATCTGGATAAAATGCCGGTGGTAAAATAAATTTATGTCGAAAGTTAAATTTTGCAGCGCCCCTGCTGGCGTAGTGGTAAGACACTGGACTCCGATTCGGGTACACCGGAGTTTAAATCTTTTTCCGCAACCCTAATTTGCTTAACGCAAAATATAATGACGTCTTTCTTGGCGACACTGAAATTTCCCTTCCTTCGTTACTCCTTTCCAAGCCAGTAACACTCACGCACACAAAAAGCACTGAAATGAAATTAAACAATCGAGAATCGGCTTTCCTCGCTATGTCTCTCACGTTATTTGATATTCTGAAGCAAAGGAAAATATGTTTTAACGTTATTTCAAGGGAATTCATTTGGAAACACACATTTCGGTTGTAAACTGCATATTCAGACAAATGCGAGGAATCAGTTATCAGAAAATTAAAAAAATAAATAAAAATAAAATAAAAATAAAATAAAAGGGCCTCTATGCTGTCCGAATCTTTCCATTAATTACAGATCCCACGTATACAAATTTGTACGTCAATCTGGTGATTCGACTTGTTGCTCTGCCATTCATTAACAGCATTCCAGAAGGTGTTTTCCAACAGGACAATGCTCGTCCATATACTGCTGTTGTAACTCAACAGGCTCTGAAAGTGTCGATATGCTGCCTCTGGTCTGCTCCGTCACCGGACCTGTCTCGAATTGAGAAAATATGGGACACCATCGGGCAACTCCAGCCTCATCTGTTAACCATCCCTTATTCACCGACCACCTGCAATAAGCATGGAACCCCCATCACAGGAAATGACTGACATCCGGCACCTGCGTGTTTGCATTCTCACAGTGATCATTCTGGCGGTTACACGGGATATTAATGTACCTGCAATTCACATTTGCAATGGCTGATCTCACGCTTACATTAACCTGTGATCTTTCAATGTTCATCTACATCTACATCCATACTTCGCAAGCCACCTGACGGTGTGTGGCGGAGGATACCTTGAGTACCTCTATCGGTTCTCCCCTCTATTCCAGTCTCGTATTGTTCGTGGAAAGAAGGATTGTCGGTATGCTTCTTTCTGGCCTCTAATCTCTCTGATTTTATCCTCATAGTCTCTTCGCGAGATATACGTAGGAGGGAGCAATATACTGCTTGACTCTTCGGTGAAGGTATGTTCCCGAAACTTCAACAAAAGCCCGTACCGAGCTACTGAGCGTCTCTCCTGCAGAGTCTTCCACTGGAGTTTATCTATCATCTCCGTAACGCTTTCGCGATTACTAAATGATCCTGTAACGAAGCGCGCTGCTCTCCGTTGGATCTTCTCTGTCTCTTCTATCAACCTTATCTGGTACGGATCCCACACCGCTGAGCAGTATTCAAGCAGTGGGCGAACAAGCGTACTGTAACCTACTGTCTTTGTTTTCGGCTTGCATTTCCTTAGGATTCTTCCAATGAATCTCAGTCTGGCATCTGCTTTACCAACGATCAACTTTATATGATCATTCCATTTTAAATCACTCCTAATGCGTACTCCCAGATAATTTATGGAATTAACTGCTGCCAGTTGCTGACCTGCTATATTGTAGCTAAATGATAAGGGATCTTTCTTTCTATGTATTCGCAGCACATTACACTTGTCTACATTGAGATTCAATTGCCATTCCCTGCACCATGCGTCAATTCGTTGCAGATCCTCCTGCATTTCAGTACAATTTTCCATTGTTACAACCTCTCGATATACCACAGCATCATCCGCAAAAAGCCTCAGTGAACTTCCGATGTCATTCACAAGGTCATTTATGTATATTGTCAATAGCAACAGTCCTACGACACTCCCCTGTGGCACACCTGTAATCACTCTCACTTCGGAAGACTTACCTCGATTGAGAATGACATGCTGCGTTCTGTTATCTAGGAACTCTTCAATCCAATCACACAATTGGTCTGATAGTCCATATGCTCTTACTTTGTTCATTAAACGACTGTGGGGAACTGTATCGAACGCCTTGCGGAAGTCAAGAAACACGGCATCTACCTGGGAACCCGTGTCTATGGCCTTCTGAGTCTCGTGGACGAATAGCGCGAGCTGGGTTTCACACGACCGTCTTTTTCGAAACCCGCGCCGATTCCTACAGAGTAGATTTCTAGACTCCAGAAAAGTCATTATACTCAAACATAATACGTGTTCCAAAATTCTACAACTGATCGACGTTAGAGACACTTAACTGTGTCACCTAGACAAATTTGTTCCCGAAATTACATTTTGGTGTGTCTCTAGGGTTGAACACCCTTACCAAGTGAGCCTAGCAGGCGCCTAGTCGCGATACCGTCTTGGTGGTAGGCGCTGACGTCATCGGCCGCCGCCGGCGTTAATTGGCAGTGATCACTGCCGGTGTCGGCGCCCGTCTGATTAACACCGCACCGTAGTGACGCAGGCAGACATCCGCTTTCCTTTATAGGGGTCCTCCGTGACCTCATCACCTTTGGCGCTTCTTTGCTGGCATCGCTCGCATTACCATCTCAGGCACACCTCCACTTTGCGAACCTATCCCAAACACTTCCTTGTGCCACTCTATAGAACATTGGTTCTGACGAATGATCGACGCTTAATCGCCTGGCCACCTCTGATGATGATGTTAAAACGCTCGATGAAATGAGTATCAGCGCCCATGTTAAATATGTATGTAAGAATTTAGGAGAATTAACAAAGCGATTTTCCGTAACTGTGAAAAAAGCATTTTAGATTAAGTCTGTCAGTGCCAAAATTTGCGAAAGCAGCAAGTGCCACCTCTCTGGTCCAGATCAGTGAGGAGAGCCTTCCTCCATCTAACCGATCAACCACTAATGCCAACACCGGCTGTCCTTATGCTGTCTGAGCCTGGCACTTGATCGTCACTGGGAATACCACTAACAGTGGCGCGTGACGTTCAAAATGATGACGGTCGCCCCCGAACGTTTATTTACAGAAATTCACGGCACGCAGCTGTATATTTACCTTTTAGCATTCACATCGTTGTACGTGATATGTGCCCCATTTTCTGCCGCACGGGGTAGCCGTGCGGTCTGGTGCGTCTTGTCACGGTTCGTTCGCCCCCCCCCCACCCCCCCGCCACGCCTCCCCCTATCAGAGGTTAGAGTCCTCCCTCGGGAATGGGTGCGTGTGTTGTCCTTAGCGTTAGTTAGTTTAATTAGTGTGTAATCCTACGGACTGATGACCTCAGAAGTTTGGTCCCACAGTCCTTACCACAAATTTCCAAATTTCCCATTTTATGGATGCACAATGAGCTTTTCTGACTCCAAAATGGATTTGATGTGTAACAGATACAGGGCACTCTTATGCTGTAAAGATTGTCCATGACGGAAGCCGATCAGAATAAAGTAAATATTCATGTGTGTGTGTGTGTGTGTGTGTGTGTGTGTGTGTGTGTGTGTGTGTGTGTGTGTGCGTGCGTGCGCGCGCCATTATTTTTTTAAGAGTATTTAACGATACTTTGCCACTCGCCTAACAATCTCAGACGTCTGAATAAATTGACCTGCTTCTAATTTAGTCCTATAAATGGTGTCCTGACACCACTGGACCAAACTGACTGTCATACCACCAGCCTCGGCAGCCCAGTCCACTAACGCACGTGTGTGCGGTGGCACTCACCACAATGGCACCCGATCCGAATTTGTTGCTAAGATAGTTCTCATCGCTAGTACACTCTAAGGCAGGGGTGACCAACATATCGGCTCGCAGGGCATGCCCGGCCCGAATGCCAAGGCGAGAGGAAAAAAACGAACGGGCTGCATTTAAATAGTCGTACAGTCGTACTACATACGACATGGTTTTATATTTCACATTTCTCAACAACATAAATCGCAAACAAAACAAGTTTTCAGCATTAATTAATTATTTTTGGCGCTCTGAAAACATATTTTTATGATACAGACTGCCGGCAAACGGCCAGACGCAGAGGATTTAACAGAGTTTCGCACTCAAGTAGTCACATAATCGTGACTTATTTGGTTTCATAAAGTAAAACATGTCTTTCATACGAATATGTCGATCGAAATATTTTAGTACTTTTGCAACCTCATTATGGAGACTTGAAAAACCTACCTGAGAAAAGCAATGTAGATGTTCTTGACAATTTTAACGTGAAAAGATTTGTAAAAAAAACTGGAATTATCTTGTAGATCAGTCAGTTACATTTGCACACGCACAGGAGCGCTTTCAGCTGAAACGGCAAACGGCCTCGAAAACACTTATGTAAGGCTGATGGTGTTCTCAAAAACTTTGTGAAACTATAGTTGCAGTTCTTGCAAGGCCGCAATGAATTCTTCCAATCTCGCGCTTTCTTTAATGGCAGCGAGCTCAGGGAACTGGATCGCCTTTATCAGAATGTGCCACTTCTACAATGCGATTTTCTTTTTAAATGCATTCCCATCAAATCAGAAAGAAGTTATTTGCAAAGTTGTACTGTGGACAGTGTGCAAGCAAGTCCACTTGAAATGCGACATCTGCAATCCACTCAGGAAGGATGTTTTAATTTTCGTTCCTGATCTCCTTTTTCGTTCATAAACTCAACAATAGCGAGAATTAAATCGAAAAATTGTTCCAGGCATGCCCCTTAACTTAACCAACACACTTCGCACTAATATATCACGTCTCCATACTCTTCGTTTATTTTCACTGAAAACTGTTGCAAGTGAAAATGGAATAATGGGTGCGACTTCAGAAATTTTACTAATCGTACTGCCAATTTCATCAAGTGCTCCATGCCTGCAAATGTAGCACAAAGTGCTTATTGATATACAGAATAATGCTCTTTTATAGTCATCTAAAGGTTTAAATTCTTTTAGCATGGTACTATAACGTCGTTTCGTAGCAAATAATCAATAGCTGTCGTTTATGCGAACTGAAAATTCTCATCCTTCTCTTCTATCATTCCCATACATTTTAAACCGTTGTGACGATAGATCGCTAGATTGCCTCTTTTTGTGCGAAAAGCCAACGGGCCTGTGAACGTCCTTCATACCACGAACAAACAACGAAGAGTAAACAGCGCCGATACCACGTTTCTGCCGAACTTAAGACAGTTGTGACGACCGCAAAATGCCGCACCGCAATGCAGAATGAAATGTCGCGCGATGTTCCGGGTATTTCCGAGAAGGACCGAGTAAAGCCGAGTGACAGGCCGGGACTTGGCCCACCCGCGTGAAGTTTGACACGCCGTGACATGTCCTGCTCTAAGTAAAAAAAGAACGACGCACCACGAACGAATTATCCAAATGGGACGGAAATTGGCAGTTGTGATGTACATGTACAAACAAACTAATGATTACAATTACCGAAAAAAAAAATCGGAGCTTCACAAATTGAGTAAACGCATTGGTCCACATCTGGCCATTATCCAAGTAGTTAATCAGCCTAGCGCTGATTGATCGAGTTGTTAGGTGTACTCCTGAGAGATATCGTGCGTATTCTGTTCACTTGGCGTATTATATCGTCAAAATCCCGAGATGATTGGACTGCCCTACCCAAAACGCTCCAGGTGTTCTCAGTTGGGCAATCCAGCTACCTTGCTGGCCAAGGCAGGGTTTGGCAAGTAGAAACTCTCGCCGTGTATGGGCGGGCGTAATGTTGCAGAAATGTAAGCCCAGTATGGAGACCAACAAAACATGGCGTAGAATATCGTCGACGTACTGCTGTGCTGTAAGCGTGCATCGAATGACAACAAAAGGGGTCCTTTTATGAAGACATCGGTGCTCAATTCGGAGCGGGGCTCACCAGTGAAGACGAATGTTCAAATGTGTGTGAATTTCTAAGGGACCAAACTGCTTAGGTCATCAGTTCCTACTCAAACTAACTTCGCTAAGAACAACACACACACACCCATGCCCGAGGGAGGACTCGAACCTTCGGCGGAAGGAGCCGCGCAGTCCGTGACATGGCGCCCCTAACCGAGCGACCACTCCGCGCGGCCCAGTGAAGACAATTCCACTCCAGTCAATGATACTCGAGGCCGACGACATGTCTGGAGACGACCTGGACAGAGGTGGATACAAACCTGACAGTCGTCCGCCATACCGCCCGTGATTCTAGAGTGCCATTCCTTTTCATAGTAGGAACCCTCTGGTTGAGATCCGCGGCACCCTTACAGCTCAGCGGTACGTCGACGATATTGTACGACCTGTCTCCGTGCCCTTCATGGCAAGCTGTCCTGGGCTTACATTCCAGCAAGATAATTTTCGCCCGCACACAAGAGTTTCTGCTGCTTGTCTTCGTGCTTGCTCGACAAGGTCGGCCGACCTCTCCCCAGTTTAGAACATTTGGAGCATCATGTAGCCTACTAGGCCCCCCAACCTGCTCGGGATTCTGACGATATAACACGCCAACTTGACAGAATCTGGCACTACGTCCCTGAGGAGCACACCCAACAACCATCAACCATGGCCAAACAGAATAACTGTTCAAATAACTTACGGGTTTGCTGCCGGGTGACGTCGAACACCGCCCATATTTCGACAGGAGCACACCCTGCCATTCTCAAGGCACAAATGCAAGGACGAAGAAATGTGCAAGGAAATTTAATACCTCGGTTCACAGAGGAGAAACGAAGAAGACACCACACACAGAACAAGTGTCAACACAAACAAAGATAACTATCGATATTTCTGATGTTGGTTATCTTTGTTTGTGTTGACACTTGTTCTGTGTGTGGTGTCTTCCTTGTTTCTCCTCTGTGAACCGAGGTATTAAATTTCCTTGCACATTTCTTCGTCCTTGCATTTGTGCCTTGAGGAAGGCAAGGTGTGCTCCTGTCGAAATATCGGCGGTGTTCGACGACGTCACCCGACAGCAAACCCGTAAGTTGTTAGAATGAAATTTTCACTCTGCAGCGGAGTGTGCGCTGATATGAAACTTCCTGGCAGATTATCTGTGTGCCCGACCGAGACTCGAACTCGGGACCTTTGCCTTTCGCGGGCAAGTGCTCTACCAACTGAGATACCGAAGCAAGACTCACGCCCGATCCTCACAGCTTTACTTCTGCCAGTATCTCGTCTCCTACCTTCCAAACTTTACAGAAGCTCTCCTGCGAGGTAGGAGACGAGGTACTGGCAAAAGTAAAGCTGCGAGGACGGGGCGTGAATCGTGCTTGGGTAGCTCAGTTGGTAGAGCACTTGCCCGCGTAAGGCAAAGGTCCCGAGTTTGAGTCTCGGTCCGGCACACAGTTTTAATCTGCCAGGAAGTTTCAAACCCATAAGTTATTTGAACATTCAATTCGCCGGGAAAATATAAGGTGTCACAAAATAACTGTTATTGAATCACTCAATTTATGAAGCTCCTTCTCTTGAATAAATCGTCCAGTTTTTTCTGAATTCGAAATTATTTGTTTGTCTGTACATGTACACCACATCTACCGATTTCCGTCCCATCCAGACAATTCCTTCATCATGCATCGTTTTATTATTCTTTTTTTTTTTTCCTTTGAGTGCATTTGGTCGGCATGGCGAGTACACGATATAGCGTACAGTCCCGGATCACCAGACTGCGTCAGTGTCATGGGTTACATTCTGAACCTCTCAACAGCGTCTCATAGTGTGAGGGCTTGTAACACGTTCAACTCTGTTGCCTTGGCATAATTCGCGAGGAGTTGACTGTGCTGCCATCCTGTCCCTTCCCTTAACAACGATACACACACTCATTACAATCTTTTACTTACGAAACAATTATGGGTAGAAGATCTAACGTGCATATCATCCAGTTTTAGTCAATGAGCAGCCTTGGTGTCCGTACGTGAGCCACAAGTGTCAAGAGTATCACCAAGCCTCCAGCAGTTAAAAGCTATACTCAGGTGACTCAAAAAAATTACACTGCCGAATGTTTACTTGCGAGAGTTTGACACAACCCTGAATAAGAACACTCCACTTTCGTATCAATTGCCAGACAAGTTTTATGTGATTTGTTTCCTCTTAGTGTTTACATACATACTTACATAAATACATCTAGATTCGAAATCTCTGAACAGTTAGACCTGCAAAACCTTTCTTTTGTGCGCAAATCACTAAATCGGGTCTTGTGCGAAATGCCACGGCTTCCTGGCCCTGGTACCACGGCGCTGCCCGGCAGCACTGCCTCGACTGACCGAGAGTTGACCACGTGACGGACGCAAGCGCACTGACTCAAGGCAAACACCTGTCAGCGCCAGAATAAAGAGGATGAAGAACTGGCAAAACAAGTGACACAATCCTCGCTTCAGCAGCCTTGGTGTCCGTACTCCACCTAACGACAGGTCCCTCTCAGTAGCAGCACAGTTCCCTTCAGAACTGGGGATGAAAGTACTATGCAAACCACCTTACAGTACGTGGCGGAGAGAACATGTAGTACCAGTACCACCTCTTTTCCCGATCTATCCGAACTCCGTAACTAAAGTCATTGTTATCATACGAGGCGGAAACTAAACTTACAGATCTGCAATGGTTCTTTAATAATCTGCGACTTACCCTATTTAAATCTCTTATCTTAAAGCAGTGCTAGACAGCTTCGAGGAATTGCGTGGAACATACACTACCAAAATGCTGCATACAGTAGAGCGTCGATTATCCCAAGTAATTGGGGGACATGGGTGTTCGAAAAACTGGTTTGTTTGGATAATCGAACTGTACATGTTTATTTGCCAAAAAGACGTACTGTACAGGCTCAATCCTTCAAACTGCGCGGAGCGGCACGCCTCAACTCTAAGCTGGCGCAGCTGTTGCTGTAGAACAGCTTTGATACTGCCGCTACTTCTACTGCCAGTGTCAAGCCGACAAAAATTTGCTGATTGTTGAAACACGCCGACTGGAGGCTAGGCACGTCAGCAGCGCCTTGTGAAGGCCCCATTAGAAGCAATGTTCAGCCAGCGGTGGCCCAGTGCGGCGACTACTGTGGGAAACTTGGTTTGGGTGTGAGGGGGATGATGGACGGTAGGGTGGGAGAGTAACAGGTGCGAGCGAGTACATAGTTCGGTCAACCGCTTAGGTCGATTCAGTTGACCGACGTTCGGATAATCGACGCTCTACTGTATTTATAATTCACGTTGAGACTAGTTTCGACATAACTGTCACCCGGCAGAATAAGATGAAAGTGGTGTAAGCTAAGTCTTCATAATCAAAAAGTTCATAAAAAATATATTTAAAATTCTGGAACCACGTGAACCGACATTCTCTGGTCTTTCTTGGCGCGCTGGTTTCAGTATCTCAAGCGCTCGACTGATATCAAAGAACAGAAGTTTGCGTGTTTATAAAAAGGAGTGACTGAATAATTTCTTATACTACAGATATTCATTAATTATTCAGTTGATTTTACAGTAAGAAATATTAATATACAAGTTTAACTATCTTACACTCCCAATTAGTCAGAGCTAAACATTATCTTTGGTTGTCATAACAACAAACGTAAACGAAAAAAATGATTATAGTTTATGTGATCTTAGCTTATATAAACAACTTCCTTTCGACAATTATTTTCTCTAATTAAAGCAAACCTGCAACGTACATAAATTAACACTATTCAGTGAATAATGATATTAATGTCATTGAAGTAAGATAAGTTGATACTACGAAGTTACTGCTGTCTGCAGAGTCTTAACAGCAAATGGAGACTGAGTCCTTTAACGTAAATTATATGGGCAGCGATATGATAATTTAAACTGACGTACTGAGGCCTCCTACACTTAGTTGAGATGGAGACGGTCAACACGGTCCAGAGCGACAGAATATATTAGATTTTCATTGCTAGGTATGCCGTAGTGTACACCATCTCATAAGATCTCAAGAGAACTAGTTTGTTGTTGGGTGTCATCGAGGTTGTAACATGCCGCTTTCAGTTAAAGGTCAAACCACCACTGACAAATCTAACTACAAATGTATGTCAATTTGAGGGATTTTAGAGATGGCATGTTCACATTACACAGTCTTTGTACCTGCTACTTGGCTAGTTTTATATGTTGACTTCGTTGTCTTCGGACGTTTGTCGTCTCCGGATTTTTTAGTACTGCGAAATTAAACTTTTTCACTATTGTAAAAGTTCGATGGCTCACCAACTACGGAATAATTAATTTTCAGTCTTCTAAGTACCGTATTAATGAACACTTCGAACAAGTAGCTGACAAATAACTTCCATCTGCTCTCAAGAGCTATGAACTTGAGTTAAATACAAAACATGTATACCCTTTACAAACGACTACACGACTATTTCTTACACACACTCTTCCCACAAGGCGAGAATTAACATCGATTACTTTCGCACGCAACGAATCTAATTATTTACATTACTGGCAAACATTGTATTTAAATTTACTAATGTATATTCTTTACGTAAAGGTTAATATAATTTATTGGAAATTATGTAAATCAATACAAATAAAAATGTAAATGTTCGTTTGTTCAAAACGGTGTATCTCCGAAATTTCTTGACGATTGTTTTCAAATTCTGAAACACCGTTGCAATCTAATTCAGGCGTGTTTACATAACATGCGACTTCTTGGAATATTTTGTAATGGAGTTTTCCTTCAAAAATGGTTCAAATGGCTCTGAGCACTATGGGACTTAACTTCTGAGGTCATCAGTCCCCTAGAACTTAGAACTACTTAAACCTAACTAACCTAAGGACATCACACACATCCATGCCCGAGGCAGGATTCGAACCTGCGACCTTAGCGGTCGCGCGGTTCCAGACTGAAGCGCCTAGAACCGCTCGGCCACTCCGGGCGGGCAGGAGTTTTCTTATTATTAAATTTATAAAAGATTGTAAATTAAATTTATCAAAAATTTGGTACTGTGTACAGAAACACGCGCTTAGATGCAACGTTGTGCCAAAATTTCACAGCATTCGGTCAAAAACTTTCGGATTGCGATTAGGAACATGCACAGTTTCTGTGTAAGTAAAATGCAGATGATCGTTTCTTCAAAATCTCCCTAATCTGCGAGAGACATTCACCGATTGCTTTGAAATTTTGACACAACATTGCATTCAAATAATCATGTGTTTTTATAAACCTACTGGAATGCTATATGATACATACATAATATTTATGTAATAAAAAGGGAAACGATATAAAAATGTAAATGTTGGATTTTTCACAATCGGTAATCTCTGAAAGTCCTTGACCTATTACTTTGAAATTTTGACACAACGTACCACTTTTTAAATATTTATATGTAAATATGTACATGTAATATATAAAAGAAAATCGTTGCTGCCAAATATCTCAAATGTACCTTTCCAATTTACTTCAGATTTTCACACGTTAGTGCAAAAAACGTTTAGACACATACGGAATATGTGCTTTTTAATGTATAAAAAATAGAATAGTGAAAAGTTGTTAGCAAACAGAAAAGTAGTACTTATTGTTTTTGGCTTATGGTGTATGATTAGAATACTATTACAAAAACTGAATTTGTAAGAACAAAAGCTCTAGATCAGAAACAGAGAAAGAAGAGATGGATAGATTATAGATGAGTTGGGAGGGGGTTATAGAAAACGGGGAAGGAGAAGGATAGAGAGATGGGGCAGGAAGAGATGACAGAAAGGTGGGGGGGGGGGAAGAGGGACAGAGAAAGGGAAGAGGAGGAGATGATCTCAAAGAGGGGGGGGGGCAGGGGCAGGAGGACATCGAGAGAGGAAGAGGGGAGGAGAAGACGGACAAAGAGATGAGGAGGAGGTGATGGACAGAGGGGGGGGGGAGGAGGAGGAGGAAAGGGAGAGGGGGTGGTGGACAAAGACAGGGGAGAAAAGGAGATTAAGACTATATCCGAATCCCTTACAAATTAGGAACGCATACCTTCTCTTTTCTTTCTTTCCCATTTTAGAAGACCGAGCCAGAGCAAAGCGTGTCCAGGTACAGCTAGGAACTACAAAATGTACAGTTCTGTTTCTATTCACATCGAATGTAAACATAATGCACAAAATATAGCATTTACGTAGAAATAGTTTTGTATGAGGTTATTGTCTCACAAATGAAATTATCGATACCCACCAGTATCAGATAGTTCGTAATGTGCATTAGGCTTCATTACGCCACAAGGTACAAACTGAAATGGCTTCGATAAGTTGACTGCTTGAAGAAAAAAATTTTTTTTATGTAGCCTCGATGTGGTACACTTCAATCAGCAGGAGCAGATATGGATTATTCGTTTAGGACAGCTGGCGAAAAGAGAGATGTGCACGGGCTGGGAGGGGGGTGGAGTGGGGGGGAGAGAGAGAGAGAGAGAGAGAGAGAGAGAGAGAGAGAGAGAGAGACTGATGTTGCGGCCCCTGAGTGAGCCCATGCGTGCCAGATTGCGCTGGCTGACATAAGGAGCGCGCGCGCGGTGGCTGCCTCTGTCGGCTGGCGCGCACGCAGACGCACGTGCGTCCTTGCGAAACGCCGCGTGCGTGAAGTGCCTGTCTCTGCGCTGTTTACCTGCGCCCGCCCCGCCCACCGGGGCCCCGGTGCCGGTATGGGGCTATTTCTTCAAATGGCGCCCAACTCTGGAATATCTGAGGCGTCCCATGTGGGAGGCCCGCCTCAGACTACCGTAAAAGACTCTGCGCAGTGATGGCCGGACTACTGAAACGACATATGGGGGGCCCATGAGGACCGTTTGGCAACCGTCCTGACCTTAAGCGGCCCAGCCAGCGCCAGCAGTGGCCCAGACCGTGACCCGCTTTGTGAGATGACTGAAGCAACAGTGTGTCCCACAAACGTATGGTTTCCAAATATCAAATTTTGGCTTGTCATCTTTCGATCCCATGTTGGTAAGGAACTTTTATGCTAATGTAGCCTTAGTTCAGCCGTATTAATTAAAAGATGAAATTATATACATACAGCAACCAAAACAAAGTGGATGGCCCCTCCGAACCACTTTTTGCTTATAGACTCACAGTGCTGTGTTACTCATTCTCTCGTGTTGTATAGTAGTTGTGTCATTCCAGGGCTCAAGACAGCAAGTGATTGAAGCGTTGTCCATCGGAAACGATAACAGGTGGTTGTAATGTTACATGTATACGACTGTATAAAGACAAGTAGTTGTTGAACATTGTTACTAAAAGTCTCGAAAAGTTCTTGACCGATGTAAATTTTTTTAAAGACAATGTACAGATGTTCTTTAAAACTGACAAAGGGGAAGAAAATGCTATGCTGTGGGATAAAAATGTGCAGATTCATCCATGTTATTCCGCCTGCTTATATATACACTCCTGGAAATGGAAAAAAGAACACATTGACACCGGTGTGTCAGACCCACCATACTTGCTCCGGACACTGCGAGAGGGCTGTACAAGCAATGATCACACGCACGGCACAGCGGACACACCAGGAACCGCGGTGTTGGCCGTCGAATGGCGCTAGCTGCGCAGCATTTGTGCACCGCCGCCGTCAGTGTCAGCCAGTTTGCCGTGGCATACGGAGCTCCATCGCAGTCTTTAACACTGGTAGCATGCCGCGACAGCGTGGACGTGAACCGTATGTGCAGCTGACGGACTTTGAGCGAGGGCGTATAGTGGGCATGCGGGAGGCCGGGTGGACGTACCGCCGAATTGCTCAACACGTGGGGCGTGAGGCCTCCACAGTACATCGATGTTGTCGCCAGTGGTCGGCGGAAGGTGCACGTGTCCGTCGACCTGGGACCGGACCGCAGCGACGCACGGATGCACGCCAAGACCGTAGGATCCTACGCAGTGCCGTAGGGGACCGCACCACCACTTCCCAGCAAATTAGGGACACTGTTGCTCCTGGGGTATCGGCGAGGACCATTCGCAACCGTCTCCATGAAGCTGGGCTACGGTCCCGCACACCGTTAGGCCGTCTTCCGCTCACGCCCCAACATCGTGCAGCCCGCCTCCAGTGGTGTCGCGACAGGCGTGAATGGAGGGACGAATGGAAACGTGTCGTCTTCAGCGATGAGAGTCGCTTCTGCCTTGGTGCCAATGACGGTCGTATGCGTATTCGGCGCCGTGCAGGTGAGCGCCACAATCAGGACTGCATACGACCGAGGCACACAGGGCCAACACCCGGCATCATGGTGTGGGGAGCGATCTCCTACACTGGCCGTACACCACTGGTGATCGTCGAGGGGACACTGAATAGTGCACGGTACATCCAAACCGTCATCGAACCCATCGTTCTACCATTCCTAGACCGGCAAGGGAACTTGCTGTTCCAACAGGACAATGCACGTCCGCATGTATCCCGTACCACCCAACGTGCTCTAGAAGGTGTAAGTCAACTACCCTGGCCAGCAAGATCTCCGGATCTGTTCCCCATTGAGCATGTTTGGGACTGGATGAAGCGTCGTCTCACGCGGTCTGCACGTCCAGCACGAACGCTGGTCCAACTGAGGCGCCAGGTGGAAATGGCATGGCAAGCCGTTCCACAGGACTACATCCAGCATCTCTACGATCGTCTCCATGGGAGAATAGCAGCCTGCATTGCTGCGAAAGGTGGATATACACTGTACTAGTGCCGACATTGTGCATGCTCTGTTGCCTGTGTCTATGTGCCTGTGGTTCTGTCAGTGTGATCATGTGATGTGTCTGACCCCAGGAATGTGTCAATAAAGTTTCCCCTTCCTGGGACAATGAATTCACGGTGTTCTTATTTCAATTTCCAGGAGTGTATTTTCGAGCAAAAATTGTAAACACAAAAATGAGCTGATTTGTTTCCTTCCTCGCTGTCAGTCTCACAGAAAACAGGTAAGTCGTATTTGTGGTATATCGGGTTATGAGAACGATCATACCAAGGAATGTGAATCGTCCGAAACTTTGTAATCCTACCCATTCGAAGATTAAAACAATGCCAAATTCTGTCATTGAATGTATTATCCTCACATATCCAGCAACTGACGATGTCTCTCTTATGTCCCGTATACCTATGAACCCAACCGATTTGCCCATTTGTTTTAGGCGACTTCAATTCCGAATCAAAGTTTCGTTCGTAATACCAATAGACAGGATTCAAGGTCAGAGAGAGGGTAAAAGAACACAAGAGTGGGGGGAAAGAGAAGGTGATGCACAAAGATATATCCAATTCCCATATATATTTAGCAACTGCGAAAAATTGCCGGATTCGCTAGAAAAATAATTTCCAGGACCCGATTATTGTTGTGGCATTCAACCAAACTGTATAACATCCATTACGTTAATCAACAACACGTTTCAAGAATCAAAACTGTCATCGCCAGATTGCCGGCACTTACATCACACGATTAAAATTCACTACTACTGTCAAAATACCAATCATAAAAGTCGCTTAACACCCTGGACATTTTATATTTTGATTGTAGCTGGGACTTTTTCGAGAGCTTTTACTTTGGATACAGACAGAGGAGTGCATTGTGCTTGAATGAATGCTACAACGCTATTATTATTATTCTTTCCTGTCTCAGACGTTATGTCAGGTTGAAAATGGAAAGTGACGCGGACCTTGATCAAGCGCGACTTCCTTTTAACTGTACGGTGTATGTTACATTGCATTTAGGAACTTTCGGGTAACTGAACATGTATCACTAATTACAGATTTCTGTAGTTGTATATATATGTTTGGATGTAGATGTATTGCGTTGATGTACTGGTGGATATTGTGTGGTATGACTCCTGTAGTTGATAGTATAATTGGTATAATGTCAACTTTATAATGATGCCACATGTTCAGTTGGATGCATTTTTCAATTTTTTCTCCTGTTTTCTTCTGTATATTTGTTGTATTGGGTATGGATATTTCGATTAGTTGTGTTAATTTCTTCTTTTTATTGGTGAGTATGATGTCAGGTTTGTTATGTGATGTTGTTTTATCTGTTGTAATGGTTCTGTTCCAGTATAATTTGTATTCATCATTCTCCAGTACATTTTGTGGTGCATACTTGTATGTGGGAACGTGTTGTTTTATAAGTTTATGTTGTATGGCAAGTTGTCGATGTATTATTTTTGCTACATTGTCATGTCTTCTGGCGTATTCTGTATTTGCTAGTATTGTACATCCGCTTGTGATGTGGTCTACTGCTTCTTTTTGTTGTTTGCGAAGTCTGCATTTATCTGTTGTGGTATTGGGATCTTTAATTATATGCTTGCTGTAATATCTGGTGTTTAATGTTTGATCCTGTATTGCAATCATGAATCCTTCCATCTCACTGTATATATTGCCTTTTCTTACCCATGTGTTGGATGCGTCTTGATCGATGTGTGGCTGTGTTAGATGATACAGGTGCTTGTCATGTAGTATTTTCTTTTTCCAATTTACTTTCTTGGTATCTGTTGATGTTATGTGATCTAAAGAGTTGTGGAAGTGGTTATGAAATTACAAAGGTGTAGCCGACGTATTTATATGAGTGATTGTTTTGTGTATTTTGCTAGTTTCTGCTCGTTCTATAAAGAATTTTCTTGAATTGTCTACCTGTCCATAATGTAGGTTTTTTATGTTGATAAATCCCCTTCTTCCTTCCTTTCTGCTTAATGTGAGTCTTTCTGTTGCTGAATGTATGTGATGTATTCTATATTTGTGGCATTGCGATCGTGTAAGTGTATTGAGTGCTTCTAGGTCTGTGTTACTCCATTTCACTACTCCAAATTGTGATATATTGGCATGGCATAAGTATTTATGGCTTTTGTCTTGTTTCTTGCTATCAATTCTGTTTTCAGTATTTTTGGTAGTCTTCTTTTTTTAGTAGTATTTTTCTTTTAGTTCTCCTTTAATATTTGTATTATCTATTCCTATTTTTTGTCTGTATCCTAAATATTTATAGGCATCTGTTTTTTCCATCGCTTCTATACAGTCGCTGTGGTTATCCAATATGTAATCTTCTTGTTTAGTGTGTTGTCCCTTGACTATGCTATTTTTCTTACATTTGTCTGTTCCAAAAGCCATATTTATATCATTGCTGAATACTTCTGTTATGTCCGCAGCTCGTGGTCGTGCGGTAGCGTTCTCGCTTTCCACGCCCGGGTTCCCGGGTTCGATTCCCGGCGGGGTCAGGGATTTTCTTTGCGTGATGACTGGGTGTTGTGTGATGTCCTTAGGTTAGTTAGGTCTAAGTAGTTCTAAGTTCTAGGGGACTGATGACCATAGATGTTAAGTCCCATAGTGCTCAGAGCCATTTGAACCATTTTTACTTCTGTTATCTTTAGTAATTGGTTGAGTTGTTGATTTGTTGCTGCCAGTAGTTTTAGATCATCCATGTATAGCAAATGTGTTATTTTGTGTGGGTATGTTCCAGTAATATTATATCCATAATTTGTATTATTTAGCATGTTGGATAGTGGATTCAGAGCAAGGCAGAACCAGAAAGGACTTAATGAGTCTCCTTGGTATATTCCACGCTTAATCTGTATTGGCTGTGATGTGATATTTGAATTTGTTTGGATATTAAGTGTGGTTTTCCAATTTTTCATTACTATGTTTAGGAACTGTATTAATTTAGGATCTACTTTGTATATTTCCAATATCTGTAGTAACCATGAGTGGGTTACACTATCAAAAGCTTTATGGTAATCAATGTATGCGTATTGTAGTGACCTTTGTTTAGTTTTAGCTTGATATGTCACCTCTGTATCTGTTATCAGTTGCTCTTTACATCCTCGTGCTACTTTGCAGCAGCCTTTTTGTTCTTCATTTATAATTTTGTTCTGTGTTGTATGTGTCATTAATTTCTGTGTAATGACTGAAGTTAATATTTTGTATATTGTTGATAGGCATGTTATGGGGCAATATTTTTCTGGGTTTAGGTTCAGATAAGTCATTCCTTCCATAAGTGTACCAGGGACTGTGTATGGGTCTGCAATGTAACTGTTAAATAATTTAGTTAGATGTGAATGTGTTGAGGTGAACTACTTTAGGCAGAAATTTGCTATTTTATCATTTCCAGGGGCTTCCCAATTGTGCGTAGAATTAATTGCTCGGGTGACTTCATGTTGCAAAATTATCACTTCAGGCATTTGTGGTATCATCTTGTATGAGTCAGTTTCCGCTTGTATCAACCATGCGTGTCTGTTATGTTGTACTGGGTTTGACCATATGTTGCTCCACAAGTGTTCCATGTCGTGTTATGTTTGGTGGTTTGTCTATTTTAATGTGTGTGTTCTCTCTTGTCTGGTAAAATTTCGTTTGGTTTGTGTTGAATGTTTGGTTTTGTTTCCTTCTATTTTCCCTTTTTTTTGTATCTTCTAAGTCGTTTGGCCAATGCTTGTAATTTCTGCTTCTTTTCATCTAATTGCTCTATCGCTTCTTGTTGTGAGATTTTACCTAACCTTTTTCGTTTTTCGTCTGATATTTCATTTCTTATAAATTGTGTTAGCTGTCCGATGTCTTTTCTCAGTTTTTCTATTCTGATCTGTAGCCTGTGTTGCCATGCTGGTTTTGTGGGTTTCTTCTGTGTGTTGGTTGGTTCTGATCTCTGCCTAGTGTGTATATTTAGTGTAGTGAGTGCTCCTACATAAACCAGTAGTTGTAACTCTTCCATAGTTGTGTTTTCATTTATTTTGTTGTGTATGATTGTGTTGATAGTTGTTATTGTTGTTTCGACTTGTGGGTTATTTGGTGGTCTATTCAAGAATGGTCTAATGTCTGTATTTGTGTCTTTGTATTCTATATATGTCAACTGAAATTTTTCTTCTATATCTAACATGTGTGTCACTTCATGTTCTATTTGTGCTTGTTCTGGTGGCTGTCTTAAGATTTCGTTTTCCTCTGACTGTTTAATTGATGTGTGTTGTTCTTTGTTTGTTTGCTCTGGGATGTTTGAGTCCGTTACTGTATTTTCTTCTTCTTCTTCTTCTTCTTCTTCTTCTTCTTCTGACTGCACATTATTTTGTTCCAGTATTTGTTGTACTTGTTGTTTGATGTTTTCTAATTCTGACTGGGGTATCCTGTTATTTTTTATTATTACACGAATCTGATCAGCTAGTCGTTGTTCTGTTAAAAATTTTAATTCTGGGTATCTGGTAATAAATGTTGTGTATACTTGTGATCTGTATCCAATTGTGTTGGTTCCTAAGTTTGTTGCTTGGTAATAACAGAACATGAGGTGTCGGTTAACTTCATCTGACCATCTCATCCTCTGTCTTTGTTTTCGTTCTAGAGTGGTTGCAGGAAACATGTCCTGCAAAACACCTCTATTTGGATTTAGATCCTTTTCCGTGTGGCTGGCAGTGTCGTTACCATTGTGGACGGGCATAGGGTTCAAGCGTCGTCCCCGACCATGACAACGCTTGTTCGAGGCTTCATTAGTTCTGTCCTGAACCAACTAATCACACTAAAAGGGGGGTTAGCCCTATTAGTGGTCTGTTCTTTTCGTCACCTTTTACGACTGGCAGAACATACCGAAGGCCTATTCTTTTCCCGAGCCTCCACGGGTGTTATCGTTATCATCATCATCATCATCATCATCATCATCATCATCATCATCATCATCGACGAATGAGTGTGTCCAGAACGTTTCAAAGTTCGCTGGCGGGAGTCATCACATACTATTCTTTTAATGTCAGCCTCCACGGAAAAAAAAGTAATGGTCACCAACTGGACTCGGCGGAAGATGAACCTACTGCCTATTCGTTGGCGGTAGGTCCGAACATTCATTTCTTTGCGTAGTCTCACAAATCTCTACAACGAGTGACTTACACAATACCCGCCTGGTAGTTGGGCCGATGCGACTGTTTCGGTATCGTTCACTGATAAGAAGTTTCCTCCGCTCTCCCCTCAAGCAATCGCGAGGCATCAGGCATGCTCTACAATCGTTAATACGGGGAACGTTAAGTCATTGTTCCTTGCTGCGTGCGGATCCTCCCTTCCCCACCTGACCCTGTAGCCAATATCCCAGCCTCTTAGCGAAGATGCCAATGGCAAAGTAGAGTACTGTGCCATTATTCGTTCAGGGTCACAAGGGGGGTAGGAAAGGTTGAACTCCCTACTTAGAAATTCGTTTGCACGTATTAGCATCTTTCCTTCACAAAGTGTGAGTTTTGTGTCTCAGATGGAAGGCTACAGTTTGACCTCTTGCCGACGTCGAGGTCATAAGAGAGAAATCTAGCTGAGTTGGTCAAGGACGGAAAAGGAACTTACTGGCATTTACTTGAAGTGATTTAAGGAAACGCGTAAAACATGAAAGGATAACTCAGCGGTATTTTGAGCCGCATCACCCACGATAGCGACTAGCCGTCTGTTTTGTCTGAGGTGTAACTGTGTATTGTGGGTCACACTGTTTAGAGCACGTAGCGCGTCCTGTTTTGTGTTTATGGTAACGGTGAGAAATAGAGGAGCAACACGATGAAATACCTAGGCGCCATATCGTCTCCTCCTTCCGAATGGCACCAACAGAAACGCTAAAATTAACAACCGCTACCGACAGACCGATCACCGACAGAGTTACGTTCCTTCACTCCACTGTACGTTGTACGGATTACATTTGGGACTATAACCGTTATCTCTCCTTCCCACATGAACCTGACACTCGCAATGAAGATGTGTGACCATCTTCAAATATCGTAAAATTGCTTACAGCAACCTACATGTGCAACGTTCGTACTGGGGCTGTTGATAAAATATCTATACATCGATACCTTTTACAAACCGTTTAGTTTTTTGACCGATATATCTATCTACTGATTTCGAAAGGGCAATATCGAAGGCAGATATATTTTATAATCAATTTTTTTCCCAATTTTCGGTAAATATTTGAAATTGTTATTTTGAAATTGTAGAAGAACATAATTTTATTTCACTATGTGAAGGAATCTTATTAATTTTTGAGCTTTCACCTCGTCCGGTCTTTCTAATTGACTGTGTGAAGCAAGTATAGGTGGCACAAAGAGGAAGTCCGATTGCACTGGGGGTGGCGGTGTCAATGGAATAACAAGAATGTGAAGAAATAAAACAAAATAAAATAAATAACGCAACTACTGTGGTATTTCTTCATAACGGCATTCTTCAAAAACAGTTGTTGAAAATGATGAACAAAAATCTAAATGACAAGATTGATGTTTGCGGTGGGCGGAGCCCTGTGAGGAAAATTGCTGACGTAATCGGCGCTCGGCGCGACTAATAGAAATTGCAACGTACAACTACATCACGCAATTTTGACACTACAACTGCTAGGTCGCAGGCGTAGGCAGAAATGAAAAAAAACAGGAAGTACATGAAGTGTTCCGGACAAATCCAACGTGTGACGAAACTGAACGACGGGCCAATCGCACACATTTTCATGTGCTACTTACATGCAGTTACCACTGTTAGCACAGTGGTTATCGCCAAGCGTGAGTATGCATAGTTTTCCTTTCAATTCATGCTCTGAGGGGGATAAGCAGGCTGCTAGCTTCTTGATGTACGGAATATCTAATAATGAATCAATACTTAAATCCCAGCTCTAAGACCGGCGGTGTATTTCCAATGCGCAGCCGATACTTTTACAGGCCGTTACGTCGATTTTTTTCCGTCGGTATATAGATACTTTTTCTTAAATATTGATACATCGGGTTCCTTGTATTTTTGGCGGGAAATAAAATGCTGTAAAGCCACCTGGCGCCAGGTTACACGCAACATTTCTTTATTTTATTTGACTATGCATACTGTATATTGAGCAAGCAGTAAAGAAAACAAAAGAAAAGTTCGAAGCAGGTATTAAAATCCATGGAGAAGAAATAAAAACTTTGAGGTTCGCCGATGACATTGTAATTCTGTCAGAGACTGCAAAGGACTTGGATGAGCAGTTGAACGGAATGGACAGTGTCATGAAAGAAGGGTAGAAGATGAACATCAACAAAAGCAAAACGAGGATACTGGAATGTAGTCGAATTAAGTCGGGTGATGCCGAGGGAATTAGATTAGGAAATGAGACACTTAAAGTAGTAAAGGAGTTTTGCTATTTGGGGAGCAAAATAACTGATGATGGTCGAAGTAGAGAGGATATAAAATGTAGACTGGCAATGGCAAGGAAAGCGTTTCTGAAGAAGAGAAATTTGTTAACATCGAGTATCGATTTAAGTGTCAAGAAGTCATTTCTGAAAGTATTTGTATGGATTGTGGCCATGTATGGAAGTGAAATGTGGACGATAAATAGTTTAGACAAGAAGAGAACAGAAGCTTTCGAAATGTGGTGCTACAGAAGAATGCTGAAGATTAGGTGGGTAGATCAGATAACTAATGAGGAGGTATTGAATAGAATTTGTGGCAGAACTTGACTAGAAGGGATCGGTTGGTAGGACATGTTCTGAGGCATCAAGGGATCACCTATTTAGTACTGGCGGGCAGCGTGGAGGATAAAAATCGTATAGGGAGACCAAGAGTTGAATACATTAAGCAGATTCAGAAGGATGTAGGCTGCAGAAGGTACTGGGAGATGAAGAAGCTTGCACAGGATAGAGTAGCATGGAGAGCTGCAAAAAAATGGTTCAAATGGCTCTGAGCACTATGGGACTCAACTGCTGAGGTCATTAGTCCCCTAGAACTTAGAACTAGTTAAACCTAACTAACCTAAGGACATCACAAACATCCATGCCCGAGGCAGGATTGGAACCTGCGACCGTAGCGGTCTTGCGGTTCCAGACTGTAGCGCCTTTAACCGCACGGCCACTTCGGCCGGGGAGAGCTGCATCAAACCAGTCTCAGGACTGAAGACCACAACAACAACAACAATTTGACGCTACAGTACGAACGTTGGCATGGAGTTGTAAATAATTTTACGATACCTGAAGATGATCACAAGAACGAAACCGTTAGTAAACAAATATTTTTTGTCAGCAACCTTTCAGGTTTTGAAATATGACTCTTTTCCAACACCCGCAAGTTGTGAGACAGCAGACATGCCCAATTTAGATCCGATCTGTGAACGAGTTATGGAAACCTTTCGATGCAATGCGGCGACAGTCGAAGCGCTGGCGTGGGCTTTTTGAACAGGAAGACGGAGATTAACCAGTGTGAAGCTTAGGGAGAGACGACTGTTGCTGTGACGCCCGTGAGGAAGGTGTCGGCAACTTGTCGTCCGTGAACTGGTGCGGCGCGGCAGCCGGACCCAAATACGCGTCGTGTCATTCTGGCGCTCGCGCAACCAGCGTCCGGGAAACGACGCTTTTAAACGCCGAGCGGCCCCGTGCGCCCGCTGGGGCCGTGTCGCTGGATAAAGAAACGAGGGACAAGAGCTGGCACCGCGACTATCTTTAGATCCAGCAGGGCTCTCCAGAGCTCCGGAACGTCGGCCTCCCACCCACCTGCACCGTGTCACTCCCCCGCCCGCTACAGTGCTCTAACACCTCCACATATCGCGGACTCCGCCGCACCTGCTGTCGATCGCATACCGACGGCTGGCTTTCCATCTGTACAGACAGCTCCCACATGGCGCCTTGCAACGGAAAACGCAAAACAGACGGCGAGGTCAAGTCTAATGATTTTTGGTTACCATCTGTATGCGATGAGCATCTACAACAGTACTGCGCAAGCCACCGAACGGTGCGTGGCAGAAGATACACAGAGTGCTAGAATTATTTTCTCGCCTTCCAAATTCCTTTGGTATGACGCACGCAACAAAAATTGCGTGTCCCTCTGCCTACTATCATTTACAAAAAAAACCTCTCTTCGATATCCTGAACTGTTCACGAAATAAAAGCGGTCCAAGTTGCAGGCGATTTCACCTATCTCTACGTCTATCTCTACATACACACTCCAGAAGCCAATATGGTGAATGGCAGATATCACCTTGTGAAAGATTGTTATATTATGAGAAGTGTCAGTTTTGTCTGTAATATGGTTCAAGAACACAGACGAAAAACTATCAAGACTTCAAACTGTTCGGCACTGAGCTGTAACATACCATTTGCTACTCAGAAGTTTTTAAAAGAAAACTAATTAGCATTGCAGCTCGCGAGATAACTTTCCAGTATTTGTCTTCAATGTTAATAAAGGCTTTGTGGCCAAAAGGGTGTCTATGTCGGTCCTAGCAGAGACCAGGTATTGGGGGGACTTGTGTTCCTCCCATGGCGTGGAAAGGGAAGGGAACCTGTTGGGGTCGTACTTTGTTGCATCACATGAAGTCCTTCCATTTGAAGAGATTGCTGGGGCCATGTGACCACCAGCGGGAGCAAGTTGTGCTTCATGTGCGAACTATCCGCCATTACGCCATCCACTATGAACGGGGGCTCACCGTATGGTACCAGTAATCCATTGCCGGGAGTCCCTGTGCCCCTGTCAGGATGGGCACATACTCCGTGGCATACGTGGGGAGTGCGCAACGCAGGCACCAACAGTGTGATTCCTCTGTCGTCAGTGGGCTACCATCGTGGATGTATTTCACGAGCACCCCACAACGGGATAGCTACCGCGCGAGGTTTTGGGTTTGCGACGACTAGAGGAAGGAAGGGTGCCAGGGTTATAAGGGTACAGAGGCGGAGCGTACACCACAGTCGGCGACCTTCCCTGCACGACACGCACTGTTGTAAAATTTGGAAAAGCTGACAGGTCAAACCCAATAATGGGGACCATATAATCGTTAATTGAAGGTGAAGATAGCGCCGGGAGTGAAACTAGAAATCAAGACCAAAATCGGTAACCAAATCCAAGCAGCGTTTGCACCAAAAGGACCATCCCACGAGAAGTCAGAGGAGGTACGAAATAGTCAAACTGCAGGTTTGTAGCACAGGAAGAGAAAGCAATACTACAAAGGGTGGGGCTCATCCGTAGATTCATCTGACCAGGCCACGGTTTTCCAATTGTCTAGGGACCAACCGATATGATAACGAGCCCTGGAGTGGCGCTGAAACGATTTCGTGCTGGTATCAAAGACACTCGCATGCTCATCTGCTGCCACAGCCCAATATCGCCACACTGTCGTAACCGGTATGTTCGTTGTATGTCCCACACTGAATTCTGCGGTTATTTCACAAGCAGTGTTCCTAGTCTGTTGGCGCTGACCACTTTATGCAAACGCCGCTGCTCTCGGTCGTTAAGTGAAGGCCGTTGGCCACTGTGTTGTTAGTGATGAGAGAAATGCCTGAAATTTGGTATTCTCGGCGCGATTTCCGAAATAAAATGTCCCACCCGTCTACCTCCAACTACCAATCCGTTAATTCCTGTCGTGCGGAAACCTTATCACAAGATTCACCTGAGTACAAACGACAGCTCCACCAATGCACTGCCCTTTTCATACCTTGTGTACGCGGTACTACCGCAATCTGTATATGTGCATATTGCTAACCCATGACTTTTGTCACACCAGGGTACACCCGGAAATGGAAGACGAATCTTGTCCAAGGAACGATAACGCATTAGACCGCGTTATGTGCAATCAGTTACCGACAGCCGTTTGCGCACGTGACCCTCTGACAATGAGAACTGCCTCCTTTACGCTCCGTATGGGAAACATCTCGCTTCCTGGTGTCTTATATAGCAATTCATGCTGTCACGACAAATAAAGAAGCGGTGGAACGAGAATAAGGCTGTGGGAAGGTCGGCAGCATCGTCATGTTGCTTAATACTGGAAGGTATATACGTCCATAGCTCTGCAACTTCCTTAGTTTACCCTGACGACATAACAGGATGCAGTTTCGTAACACGTTTCGAATGTGTATCAATTAAAATGTTATACCTGTGAGCTACAATAACTAAAAATGATGCGGCGCGAAAAGATTGTTAAGCTGTCATGTATACAGGTCCAGTACTTCGAACAAAAACTGAGCTATGCACAGGAACATCTACGGCAATTCAATGTAAAACCCAAAGAAGGAATCACAGGAGAGCAGGAACGTGAAAACCCGCTGTTCTCGTGGATTAATTCTGTCATCGGGTTCCGCACATGGTGGGCAATTATTTACTCACGTATGCCATTCCTGCTCCCACATCCCCACTGATCATAAGGGAAGATGAAAAGTGGTGTTCTCCACTGCCGGTGAATCGTGTAAATTCGTTTTGTGCTTGTGTTCTCGTGTTTTAAAAGTATGTGTGTGATGTTTCCCGAGACGCTGAAAGAGAAACGGCTCGTCATTTGTCGAGACAAAAGCCGCCTGAAGTTCCAGACTAACCGTCGTTATTACGCGCGCTTTTGTTCGGTGCAGTCTGACTCATCCCTGTCCAGCAAAACAGCGCGCTTCGCCTTAAAGCTATACGACCATTTCGGCACGGAACTGAAAATTACCTTACCCAGCCAGGTGGTGCAGTAGTTACGGCAATGGACTCAAAATACAGAGCAGCGGGTTTTAGAATACTGTCAGAGTATCTAAATTTACCTATCTCGTGTTTTCACCAAACCAGTTCAGGTGAACCATGGTTCAGAATTGAGATATTACGCACGAGTCGTGGAAATTGTGACTTATATTTAGCAAGGAAAGCGTTTCTGAAGAAGAGAAATTTGTTAACATCGAGTATAGATTTAAGTGTAAGGAAGTCGTTTCTGAAAGTCTTTGTATGGAGTGTAGCCATGTATGGAAGTGGACCATGGACGATAGTTTGGACAAGAAGAGAATAGAAGCTTTCGAAATGTAGTGCTACAGAAGAATGCTGAAGCTTAGATGGGTAGATCACATAACGAATGAGGAGGTATTGAATAAAATTGGAGAGAAGAGAAATCTGTGGCACAACTTGACTAGAAGGGATCGGTTGATAGGACATGTTCTGAGGCATCAAGGGATCACCAATTTAGTATTGGAGGGCAGCGTGGGTGTAAAAATCGTAGAGGGAGACCAAGAGATGAATACACTAAGCAGATTCAGAAGGATGTAGGTTGCAGTAGGTACTGGGAGATGATGAAGCTTGCACAGGATAGAGTAGCATGAAGAGCTGCATCAAACCAGTCTCAGGACTGAAGACCACAACAACACATTTAGCACATTATGTTTCGGGACTGTAGGCTCGGTGTGAGGACTAACAACTTCGTTACAAATATTGAACCTAAGAAGGTACACACTCCGCGTATCACCTGGTCTGTCTTCAGTATCTAGTGCATCGGCCAGAACTCTTGCCAGAAGATCTTCCTCTGTCGGTGAAGGAGTCTTGGAAATTAAACTTTGATTAAGACCCCATAAGAGGCAGTACATATGAGTTAAATCCGGGGATCGTGGCAACCACGCGGTTGGACCACCTCGGCCTATTCATCTTCGTTCTTTAAGAAAAGTTGCATGTTACGCTACTGCGAGATAAAATAGCCTTTTATACCTTCATGTATTTCTGTGGTATTGCATGTCAAAATTACTTGCCCGAAGCGCGCCGCTCAACGGTACTGAGTTTAGGGGATACTGACAATTGCTACGACAGTCAGCCGAAAGCGTTCATTTGCAGACACACTTGGAAAACCAGCGATCTTCGTAAAATGATCAGTGCATCGGGCGTTTATGTGACCTGCCACAGGTAAGTTTCTCGGGGCAATGACGGTTGATCGCATTCTTGAGATGACTGGTAAAGGTCAGTAATATACAGAATGTTCGGAAATTCTAGTACAAACTTCTAGGACTTGTAGAGGGGAATGAGTACATAATATTTTGAATAGGAACCCAATGTTCGGAAACGTACCGTTTCTGTTTTACGACGGTTGCGTTTCAGATGTTTAGTTCATCCACTTTTGCTTGACGATTTGTATTGAGCGTGACACAGTGCAATTATTAGTTAACAATTCGAAATGAAACGTAACGAAACATCTGTTTATCACTTAAGCACACTTGAAAGTTAAGTGTTTACATGGTTACAAATCCAAAATGAACACAGCATACTGTACGTACACAACTGTAATGATGCATCACAACAGTGGCTCGATGTGGGAACTACCAACCCTGTTACAGATATTGAACCAACAAAGGCAAACACTCTTCATACCACCTGGTCTCTCTCCAGTTTCTCGTGCAGCGGCGAGAACTCGTGCCAGCAGATCGTCCTCTGTCTCTACAAGTGCGTCCTACACTGAACTTTGCTGAAGAGCCCACAATAAGTAGACCATAGGAGTTAAACCCGGCGATAGCAGCGGCCACACGGTTGGTTTCCCTCGGCCTATGCATCTTCACGATATCATCTGTTGTGACGTCTCCGAACCGCACGTGACACGTGAGGTGAGAAACATTTCCTGATGGACACTAGGTGACACAACTTCCGAGAACGCGCCCAATACGTTCTGTACGCAGAACAAGTATGTGGGATCAGTTAGCTTGAGTGATAGGAGGTGTGACACAACTGAACTGAAACCGTCGTAGAGCTGCAACGGTACGTTCCAGGACTGCCCTTTCCAAGTCTTAGAAGTTTGTAACGCAAATTTCCTAACACCCTGTATAGTGGCTCAGAGTCGTGGACTCTGTTTACCAGTGAAAAGCTCTGAAAGGCGTGACACACACGTGGAGCGGCGATGTCTTACAGCATATGTAACAAGACATACAATAGCTTAAAGGATGGTGACATGCTGCCGCTTTGTTATAGAAGTTCCCTCGTGGAATGATGGCACGCCCGTGATTAGGTGAAATTATTTGCGTTAATTCTGAACGACGGCAACGTCTTGCCACATTGGTAACACGATTTTCCACCCAATCATGTCAGTTAAGCAACGTTGGGCTCAGTTATAACTTGGGTGGATGACCGTACGGGGAAAACAGGGCGCCGATGGCTGACGAGCACGCAAGCCGTTGAAGAGGCGTCCAACTGAAAGACACACACCAGGCCCGTGTGCCACACGACACTATTATTATTATTATTATTATTATTATTGTTGTTGTTGTTCTGAACGACTCATTTGACGAATAGCAAGCATGATAGGATGGTGTGTCTAGTGGGCTTTGAGCGTCCTAAGCCGTTACGAACAGTGGATGTTCGAATAGCAATTGTTACCGCTATAAACTTATCGAAAGTAACGAGAGACATGCACTTCGACAGGACCCTCCTGTAATGTCGAAGCACCTTTGACGATGCCGCAAATGTCGCTTTCTGTCGGGTCTCATAGTTGGTTTCAGATATAGCTTACCTGAACGAATGGGACAAGGTCATTCAGAATCTCTGTTTTAGGTATGCTCCAGAAGCAAACTCAAGCGAATTTTTTACTAGGATAGAAACGATCCTGACAGAAAGACATCGCACTGACTCCTGCTTTCATGCTCCAAGTTATCGTTGCATAACATGATGGCGTCACCAAAGAATCTCCGCGATGCGTATTCGATTCCGCAATCCTTGATTTGCATGTTACGTGTGGAATGAGGTTTATACTTTCCTGAAGAACTGTCCGTCGTTTTGCAACCATTCTTTCCGTTCACAAATCACGCTGGAGTGCTATTGTCCTCACCGTTGTTATTACTTTGTTCCGCCCACGAGAAGTGCGTTGTGAGCATACGTTATCTCTTCCGTCAAATATAGACATAAGCGGTTATCTCTGAACTCAAACAGGGAACGAGGTGTTACGTCATGGGAAGAGTGATGAAAGAAATGTGAATACAAAACTGCGTCAATATTATCCAATCTCGCTTTATATACGTCACCAATCAAAATTTAAATCGTGCATAACAAATTGCTGATCGATCAGGTATTAAGCACAAAATGAGACAAATGGCCACTAATACAGCATTTAGGATATTGTTTTGTTTAAGCAAAAGAGCCGCTACCTCGGCTTGCACATAGGTGATCATCTACATCTACATTTATACTCCGCAAGCCACCCAACGGTGTGTGGCGGAGGGCGCTTTACGTGCCACTGTCATTACCTCCCTTTCCTGTTCCAGTCGCGTATGGTTCGCGGGAAGAACGACTGCCGGAAAGCCTCCGTGCGCGCTCGAATATCTCTAATTTTACATTCGTGATCTCCTCAGAAGGTATAAGTAGGGGGAAGCAATATATTCGATACCTCATCCAGAAACGCACCCTCTCGAAACCTGGACAGCAAGCTACACCGCGATACAGAGCGCCTCTCTTGCAGAGTCTGCCACTTGAGTTTGTTAAACGTCTCCGTAACGCTATCACGCTTACCAAATAACCCTGTGACGAAACGCACCGCTCTTCTTTGGATCTTCTCTATCTCCTCTGTCGACCCGGCCTGGTGCGGATCCCACGCTGATGAGCAATACTCAAGTATAGGTCGAACGAGTGTTTTGTAAGCCACTTCCTTTGTTAATGGACTCCATTTTCTAAGGATTCTTCCAATGAATCTCAATCTGGCACCCGCCTTACCAACAATTAATTTTATATGATCATTCCACTTCAAATCGTTTCGTATGCATACTCCCACATATTTTACAGAAGTAACTGTTTGTTCCGCTATCACATAATCATGTATTCGCAGTACATTTGTCTATGTTAAGGGACAGTTGCCACTCCCTGCACCAAGTGCCTATCCGCTGCAGATCTTCCTGCATTTCGCTGCAATTTTCTAATGCTGTAACTTCTCTGTATACTACAGCATCATCCGCGAAAAGCCTCATGGAACTTCCGACACTATCTACTAGGTCAGTTATATATATATTGTGAAAAGCAATGGTCCATAACACTCCCCTGTGGCACGCCAGAGGTTATTTTAACGTCTGTAGACGTCTCTCCATTGATAACAACATGCTGTGTTCTGTTTGCTAAAAACTCTTCAATCCAGCCACACAGCTGGTCTGATATTCCGTAGGCTCTTACTTTGATTATCAGGCGACAGTGCGGAACTGTATCGAACGCCTTCCGGAAGTCAAGGAAAATGGCATCTACCTGGGAGCCTGTATCTAATATTTTCTGGGTCTCATGAACTAATAAAGCGAGTTGGGTCCCATGCGATCGCTGTTTTCGAAATCCATGTTTATTCCTACAGAGTAGATTCTGGGTTTCGAGAAATGACATGATACGCGAGCAAAAAACATGTTCTAAAATTCTACAACAGATCGATGTCAGGGATATGGGCCTATAGTTTTGCGCATCTGCTCGACGAACCTTCTTGAAAACTGGAACTACCTGTGCTCTTTTCCAATCATTTGGAACCTTCCGTTCCTCTAGAGACTTGGGGTACACGGCTGTTAGAAGGGGGCAAGTTCTTTCGCGTCAGATAGAGCGCTGCTCCTCGCGAATGAATGCCCAGTGTCTTTCAGCGCGCCATGTTGCTCAGTAGTGTCGACGAATAAAACGTAAATTTTGCATTTAGAGATAAGGAGGTTCAAAGTCGAGCAACTACAAGTTGCAAGTTGAATGCGCCAGTAGGACGCAGTTCGTAATTTACGGAATACATTTTTTTTTTTCATTTTCCACTCAGCGGGCTGTTTGTGATCCGATTCATTCAAGTGTGCGGACGGGCATTATCCTGCTGAAATATGAGCCTAGGATGGATTGCTATGGACGGCAACAAAACGGGGAGTAGAATATCGCCGAAGTACCGCTGTGCTGTAAGGGTACCGCAGATGACAACCAAAGGGGTCCTGGTATGAAAAGAAATAGCGCCCCAGAACTAAATCATCAGTCCTGGTCGTCGGGTCTTATGGGGCGACAGTCTGGTTGGAATCCCACCGCTGTCCGGGATGTCTCCAGACACGTCTTGGGTGGTCAGTTCGAAGCAGTACTCATCATTACTAAAGACAATTCTACTCTAGTCAATGAGATTCCAGGCTTAATGTGCCCGATACCACTGAAAATGGGTTTGTTGGTGTACAATGGTCAATAGTAATCTGCCAGGAAGCGCCATGAGCTCAGCGCCCTTTCTCTGAGTTACGGTACCTATTAATTGTCCTTGTCATCACTGAAGCACCAGTCGCACGTCCGTTCGACGATAACGACGACCCCCGGGCTCTGAGTACCTCTTTGACGATTGATCGGTCCTCACATTCTGTCGTCTCTCTAGGTCGACCGCTTCCTTCTTGACGCTGAATGGTTCAACCATTCCTGCCAACATCGTCGAATAGTGACATCGCTCCTATTGAAATGTCTAGCGATTCGCCGATTACTCGAAGTGGCTTCTATAAGTCAAACTACACATACTCAATTGCTGACATCTGCTTGTATTGTTAACTCACCTGCCTGCGAGATATAGTTACTATCCAACAGAGTACTTCTGAATTAAATTCGCAGACACTGTATGCCCTGGTATCGAATTATCCCTTGTTCACTACCCCTGCCGGCTGCGCGGTGAAATTGCGCTGCAGTGCCACAAATTCATCCAACGGCCGCAAAAGGTCACAATTTTGCATTTTTCGTCCATCCTTGTACGATTATCAGTTTGCAACCAATTCCCATAACACTTTAGTTTCGTTTTTTTTTAAGGCTGAAATATAAGTTTGTACTCTCGCTCGAATTACTAAGAACAAAATACAGACGCTGCAAGCTGTCTGTGGTATCATCAGCACAACATTGTGCCGCAAGGTATAAAAACAGATCAATACGAAGCCCTACAAAGAGCTAGCGGTTGCTGTCTTATCCTAGGGAAGCGAAACCTGGGTTAGAAAAAATTAAAACAGCAGAGATGTGGTTCCTGAGGCGGGAAAAGGACTGCACAAAAAGAGACAGGATCTGAAGAAGACATAAGAGAAGGGTTAAATATATATATTTTTTTTCCATCTCCGCAAGCCACCTGACGGTGTGTGGCGGAGGGTACCTTGAGTACCTCTATCGGTTCTCCCTTCCCGTTCAACACAAATGAAAAAAAAATTCCAAAGTATCGTGAAAACTGAGGACTTCATGAGAATGGCAGGTCATAGAATTCCCCAGAAGGTGGTGAACTACAAACCGATCGGGAAAAATAGTGAAGGACCTCGATTAAGAAAGGACTGATTTTCTTTGTTTTTCGGACCAGGCAATGAACTAATCCTTGAAAGGAGGATGACTATGATGCCTTACAACTGAAGGAATGAATATCGGATTTTGGGGGGGGGGGGGATGCGAAGAAAGTCAGCCGTATGAGATTTTCACTCTGCAGCGGAGTGTGCGCTGATACGAAACTTCCTGGCAGATTAAAACTGTGTGCCGGACCGAGACTCGAACTCGGGACCTTTGCCTTTCGCGGTCAAGTGCTCTACCATCTGAGCTACCCAAGCACGACTCACGCCTCGTTCTCACAGCTTTACCTCCGCCAGTGTGAGGACGGGGCGTGAGTCGTGCTTGGGTAGAGTACTTGCTCGCGAAAGGCAAAGGTCCCGAATTCGAGTCTCGGTCCGGCACACAGTTTTAATCTGCCAGGAAGTTTCAAAGTCAGCCATGTCCCCAGCATTTGCCTTGAGCGTTTTAGTAAAATTGTCCAAGCCTCTTAAATTTTCGTCACAGCCATGGGAATGGAACTATTTTCTATTCACTTATAGAACAAAAATAAAAAGGCGTAGTGTGAGTATGTGTTGCTGTCTGTGTGCGAAACAGAGTAAAGTCGAGGACTTGTTCGGCATGAGCCAGTTTTTTTATTATAATTTTCTTCATGTCGACACAGGCGTACTTACCGCGTTCGTTTGCGAGTGATAACGTTTCAGTAGTAGCATAGCTTTTGTTTCCACAGAACATTCTCCCTGTCTGGCGTTCCAGAGTCAAGCTGCGGCCATGAATGGCGTCACGCGCAGAAAGATGCCAAAAGCGACAGGGTGTGGCCCCGTGCTTCGCCCGGCGCCCCGGCGCTCTGCAACGAGCTCTCTGCGAAACCCGCTCAGCGCCTTGCGGCACGTGGCAGACTTGCAGCACACACACACACACACACACACACACACACACACACACACTGGGGGAACCTCCCGCACCGCGTTGTTCACGGCATTATACCCTCTCATTAGCGAGCCATGCCACAGAGAACAAAGACTATTCGTTGTTAGCAATCTGTCGTTAGTTACATTGTATATAAATACTCCAATACAGGAATTACGTGACAGATAATTAACACCACGCAACAAATTAGTTAACAGGCGTAGCAATTGTAATAGTGGCGATGGAGAATAACCGAAGTACAATTTTTGAAAACTCAAAAACATGTAGTAATTGTATATGACCACACACGCATACACAGCACACGACATGCAACTTATTGTTAATGTATCTACGTTTTCATCTACGAGTAAATGGTTTGCCTTCCCTCCAATATTTTCTGTCTGTTCTTTCGAATTTAAGTTGTTCGTAATTGTAATTCCTAGGTATTTATTGAATTTACGACCTTTAGGATTTGACTGATTTAGTACAGCCGCAGTTTAACAGATTCCTTTTACCACTCACTTGGATGACCTCACATTTTTCATAATTTAGGGCCAAATGCCAATTTTCGCACTCTACAAATATGTCTTGGCCGTCTGTTACATTTGGTTTACTATTGCAATTAATTTCGCTATATACACTTGGCTGTATGGTTATTTTTCTTCACTTGATTTTTTTTAAAGACTGTCGTTATAAATTCGATACGTCAAATTAGCCTTCTAATTAAGTTGGTTTTTCTTTTCCGATTATTGTTAAGGTATATTTCCTCAATTTAATTGTTAGCATTTTCTCCTTGGAATGTCTTACAATTCAAGATATTTTTGTGATTTCTCCATATCTCCATCTATAACTCCACCAACTTTATTTCGTTAGCGTTTCACGGAAGTGCATCCGTTATTGTCGTGCCCTGAAATACACACATCAAAAAAAGTTATGCATCACCCCGGATCCCAGAACTCCTGAAGATAGACGTTGACTGTGGATATTGTATCACAGACACAGTCCCTTTCACTGTTCAGAGTTGTCACTAAATTCGCCCAAAGATGCAAACAACAATGCATGAGCAGCGCCTATTAGACGGAGGTGGTCCGACAGCCGATCAGTTCCAGTCATTCCGCCAGGAAGAAGGTACACAGTTCGTGTTGTCTAGACGGTAAATATCGCGGTTCGATTGCGTCCGCATTGTTACTTTGTGCCAGGAAGGGCTCTCAACAATTGTTCGGACATGGGGGAGATACAGAGATGACATGCTCGCTCAGGCCACCCAAGGGCGACTACTGCAGTGGATGACCGCTACCTACGGATTACGGCTCGGAGGAACCCTGACAGCAACGCCAAAATATTGCATAATGCTTTTCGTACAGCCACAGGACGTCGTATTACGACTCAAACTGTGCGGAATAGGCTACATCATGCGCAACTTCACTCCCGACGTCCATCTTTGCAACCACGACACCATGCAGCGCGGTACAGATGGGCCCAACAACATGCCAAATAGACCGCTCAGGATTGGCATCACGTTCTCTTCACCGACGTGTCGCATATGTCTTCAACCAGCCAATCGTCGGAGACGTGTTTGAATGCAACCCGGCCAGGCTGAACGCCTTAGACACACTGTCCAGCGAGTGCAGCAAGAGTGGAGGTTCCCTGCTGTTTTGGGGTGGCACTGTAAGGGGCCGACGTATACGCCGCTGGTGGTCATGGAAGGCGCCGTGATCGCTGTACGGTACGTGAATGCCATTCTCCGACCGTTAGTGCAACCATATCGGCAGCATATTGACGCGGCATTCGTCTTCATGGACGACAATTCGCGCCCCATCGTGCACATCTTGTGAATGACTTCCTTCAGGACAAAGACATCGCTCGACCAGAGGCGAGCATGTTCTACAGACATGAACCCTACCGAACTTGCCTGGGATGGATTGAAAAGGGCTGTTTATATGTACGACGTGACCCACAACCAACTCAGAGGGATCTAAGCCGAATAGCCATTGAGGAGAGGCACAATCTGGACCAACAGCGCCTTGATGAACTTGTGGCTAGTATGTGACGACGAATACAGGCATGCATCAATGCAAGAGGACGTGCTACTGGGTATTAGAGATACCGGTGTGTACAGCAATCTGTACCACCACCTTTGAAGGTCTCACTGTATGGTGGTACAACATGCAATGTGTGGTTTTTATGAGCATTAAAAAGAGCTGAAATGATGTTTATATTGACCTCTACTCCAATTTTCTGTGCAGGTTCTGGAACTCTCGGAACCTAGGTGATGCAGAACGTTTTTTGATGTGTGTATATTTTGTAACTTCTGTATTAAGGCGGTTATTACTAAATTATTTTTGTTTCTAATATCTTGTTCGGCCATGACGATTTTCTTTTAAATATTCAGGCTCCCGCTACATGTTACAATACTAGCCAAATAGCGGAATTCGGTGATTCTTGCTTTAGAGTTGCAATTAATAAGATAACTTTTTTTTCTTGTTTGTATGTTCGATATATCACGAAATTCCTAATCAAAATGTTTTCACAAATGGGCAAACTAGAACCATTCAGGGATCACAGAGCACTAACGATCAATTCGAAAGTAAAGTATGACTATTGTGTGCATGGTTACATTTTTAGCAGTGTCATTAAGACGCAATACATTCTTGGCCTAAAGCCTGATTCGGTCGTGATTTCTTTTTTACAACTAACCCCTGTTGCGTTCCTTTTCTTTGGTTTTTCCTTTACTAATGAATGGATTGCAATTCATGTTTCTTCAGGCCGTACGCATTAATATTCTCTGGGTAACTTTCTGTATAAAATTCTCCCCGTTTAGTCTATTTAGTAGGTGTTGCGAGCACTGCACTCAAGCTTCGAGGATGTGTACTAACATAGTTATAAGTTTAAGTACAAAGCTATCATACATGAATAGCATACTCCCGAAATTCGTCCGCTAGTTACCAAAAAGCGACTAACAGCAACCGTTTCCCTTACCTTAAGTTAGTAAAATAGTCTTCGACCTCACAAATTTTGTGACGCCACGCTGGACTAGAGTTGTGTTTAAGCTCCAGTATTACACGCTCCAGTATTACACTGAGCTGGACGCTGAATACAGTACAGTGACAGACAGAAGAAAATTTCAGCAGGGGCGACATTGAAAAATTTTGGGTAAGGACAACTTACGTTCCATAGCTACAAATGCGGGCACATTGCATACTTATAACATGTTAGGCACTACTGCAGCTGTTCCCGCAATGAAGACAGCTTAACAAAATAGCCATAGCGTTTGTTCTGCGGCTGTCAATCTCAGCGGTAGATATTCTCGTACGCTGACTAACAGTGGACACGTGCATTGCCGTTTAGAGGAGATAACGATGTCAAGACAACTTTTCGCGATTGTGGTCTCGCGCACGCACGATGGCAGGAAGCTGCTAAGGATGAGAAGGGAGATACAGGATATGGGCGATCGCATTTGGAGTCACCAAGGTCTCTGTTGGCTGCTACGAAGCCAGTCTACATTTGTCACCCACGCTCGCTCTTTTCTTTGAGCCACTTTAAGGAGAGTATATTATTCAGTATTTTCTACGAACAACTGTGGTTTTTCTGATCACATATAACCTACTACTAATTATAACTGTCTCATTTTACTAATCCACAAACAAAACCCTAGATTATTTTAAGTTTGTATTCCACTGCCATGGGACGACAGCAGAACTTTGCAATAAACACGTTGTCGCTACACGTTTTCTAATTCTAGCATAGCATTTGATATTTCTGTTTAAGTGTTTTTGTGATTGCCTTCCAGTTTTTTGACTGTAAGAAGTAGGCCTATAAGCAGTTTGAGTTTACGGAGAGAGTATTTACGTGCATATTAGCAAAATACACCTTTGATGTTCATAATGTGGCACTTGCGGAAGCTGAACTGAAACTTCATGTAATAGCCTTTCAGCTTACGGTAGTTTTAACTTCTCACAACTCAATCACAAAGCATACTTCTCCAGTAAAGAAAATAAAGTGTGAGAACGGACTACACTGAACATTTTTATATTATGTGTTAGAAGAACTGACATCAGAACAAGGCAAAAACTCTCAAGTCTGTGTGAACATACAGGGAATACTTTTCGGTCTCTCGCCTCTAGTCAACTGTGTAACGTAAGTTTGGTATATTTTCTTCTTCTGTTTTTAAATGATAACATTCACTTTGTGTGTGTTGCCGCCTTTTTTCTTCATTACAAAAATTATTCGGGAAAAGTAATGTTCTTCAAAATGTGAAGACATGTTCCAAGTTATACCATGATCATGTACCCAGGAATTTGAAAAATGTTTCAATTGAGAAAATTTTGTCGGTGCTGTATTTAATAGTCTGTTACATTATCACTCTATGACATACCCATAATCAGCAAGTGAAATCAAATTAAGTGGAAGTATTATCAAAATCACTTGCAAGTTAACTGCATTTTTAAATAGAAGCTATTGAAAACCAACATATATTTCCATTTACAAGACTGATAAAGTTGATATGCATTAAAGAAACACAGGTCTTTTACAAGTATCAGATGTTCCGTGACAGAACCTTCTTCAGTTTCATGGTATAATATGATGCACGACCGTCAAGTATGACTGAACAGTGCACACTTTATGTGATTAATTTTCAAAACATATAGAATTTTTCTCAGCATAAAATTCTGTAGCTGAAGAATTAACACCTATCAAATAGCTTTAGTATATTTATAGGGCACTTAAATGTGTAGAACTAAAATTTTTTACAAATGCTTCACAAACTACCTCTTCATATCACACAACAACAAAGACAATAGAAAATGCCAGGAACTGCCTATGGCAACATCTAACGCATTGTTTCATGCGATTCTAAAATCGCTCATTAAACTGAAATAGCCAGCACCTGTATAACGTGCTGGATGAGCATAAGGACGTAGCAGGCAGTCGTCTACAAATCCAGACCACACACTATGAAACTGCTGCCGGTGTTTAGCCAGGAATGGAGAGCAAAAATTAAAACTGGCCACAACCAGAAGGTTAGTTTGGAAACAGTGCTTTCCTGGACATAGGTCTTCTGGAGAGGACGATAGTCTTTCTCCAAACTCTAGACAGATTTATCGAACCAGTTATGTGTGGACCTACAATTATCGCGAAGTCTGAATCCGGGTGCAACTTGAGATTTTAGACAGCGGCAAATCTTTACCAGAGGCGAAGGAAGCGACAAGTTCCTATTCAGCCCAGTCTCAAGATTTTGTAAAAGGAATTTAGAAACATTCTTAAAATCTTAACTGGTTGGTGAGCTCTTTGCAAGACCTTAGAAAATAATTACGTAGTCCACACACAAGTAACCGCCAACCCTCACCAATCACCCTGATTCTTTAAAGCATCCTACTTACATACAGCTTGAATGTTTATGACGTCATACTCCTGAAGCATATGTCAAACAGTGCAATTTTGTAGGTACATTCAGTGGTGTATGTGGATGCTGTCGGGAGGTGTGTTGCGGTCCGAGTTCGTGGTAAAGAAGTGATGTACTATATCATCATATCTGGAGCTGAAGTTTTACCGCATAAACAGTAAAATGTAGTTTAATTATTTTGTGGGGAGGGTCAGCGACAAAAAGTTTCTAAAAGTTGTAAGTTCCGTGTAAAATTTGTCGAAAGTTTCTAAGTAATCTCATTCTCAATTGCTGGACGAATATACTCTGGATAATTTGCGAGCCGTGAGTTATGCTGTCACATAGTTTATAACTTTAATACTTGTGTTATTATGCTAAAGCTTTAATGTAAGATTATACCTCTTACAGAGCATATTGTTACCTCAATTCGATTTTTTTACATTCGGTCAATAATTATATGAGATACTGAAAAATCAAATTTTTGTTGGCCCTGCTAGCCTTTAGATAAGCAACATGCAATTGCGTCTGAGTGAATGTTTTAGCTGTTTCGCTATAGTGATTAGGAAGATGAGAAAATATTTTATAATTGCAAACGATGAAGTACATATCTATCAAACCGCGGATATTAAACTGTATCGATGTTCTATAAAGCTTAATGCCGATAGCGTCTACCTGGTACATATCCAAACGACATGCCTTTGCATGGTTTTGTACAAATGGTAAATAAAATGTTTCAAACGTAAACAGTCGTTTTCAGAAGCGCATTACTGTTAGGCCTTAAGCAACTGTAGCACAAGTGAATCTTTCTTTTAATAAGAAATATTAACACTTCGGTTAACGAGATAAGAAGAAAATTTTGGTAACGATAGTAAATCCGGGATTTTAAACGGGCTTCCTTTCAGTGCGATTACCATGTTTTTCTGTGGTGTCATCTAACATCGCGACCATAAATACCTATGGCGTCAGCTGCTAGACACGGATACATCAGAAGACTGCGTGCTGCTCTCGGAATGTGACAGTCAGCACCTTCTGCGACAAAAAACGTACACGCTGGAGCTAGCGCTGTTAGCGCTTGTGAGGTCTCAATCACCGAGGAGAAACATCTCGTTTAACTAGTGGATCTTGCGCTGTCGTTGACTCGTGCCACGATTTAATATCTGGAAAACTTTCACACCAACCTTAACGGCGTGGGAACGTTCAATAATAACTGATCTTGTCGTCACCTTACATCACTGCTGTTTTTGCTGAAAGGGAACGTGCAGCTTGGTGCTGGCCTGCAACGAATACGCTTGCGAAGCATTTTCAGCGAATTCTCGAATTCTAAAGGTGAGCAGGGCAGTTTCTTGAGAGTTAAAGTAAAAAAAGAATCGGCGTGGTGTTAGTAGGAGTCGCTGACTGAGTGTTCCGCACAAATATAGGAGTCGCTGACTGAGTGTTCCGCACAAATATAATCAAGCATATAGACAGTTCATCCAGGAATCGCGAATCTCAACAATTCCTTCCCGTTATCGACATTGATATGGCAAGACATCGGTCCCAGGAATGCCAAGACTTTCTACAATTCTTTAATTTCACGTTTTTTTGATATCGTCATAAACTAAAAAAGAAATATTTTCGTGATGTTATTGCTTAGTAACGAATTTTATATTTTTTCCTTTGGTTGTAGAGTGAAACCTTACTTCTTGCCAAATTCCATCATTCTAGACAAACGGAAAATATCCCATAGGTTTTGATGATAGAGTATCCGACCGTCAATATAGAGGGTGACAATTATTGAACTACACGAAATAAAATCGTCATAACTACCGAACGGTTTTCGTTAGGACGTTCAAACTGCACGGTCGGCCGCGGGGCATGATGGGAATTAGTATGCGCATGCATGGTTTGGTTTAGCGACGAAGTCCACTTTCATTTGAACGGGTGCGTCAATGTGCAAAATTGGAGCATCTGGGGGACAGACAATGCGCATTTCGCGTTTGAGAAGTCTCTTCACCCTCAAGGGGTGACTGTGTGGTGTGCAATGTCCAGTCACGGAATAACCGGTGCGATATTCCTTTATGGCACAGTGACTACCGAACGGTACGTGAAGGGTTTGGAAGATCTTTTCATCCACATTATCCAAAGTGACAATGATTTTGACAAGATGTGGTTCATGCAAGACAGAGCTCGACCCCATCGAAGCAGGAGAGTGTTTGATGTCCTGGAGGAGCACTTTGGGGACCACATTCTGGCTCTTGGGTACCCAGAGGCCACTAGCATGGGCCTCGATTGTCCGCCATTTTCCGGATCTGAACACATGAGACTCCTGGTTGTGGGGCTATATTGAAGACAAGGTGTACAGCAATAACCCCAAAACCATTGCTGAGCTGAAAACAGCCATTCACGAGGTCATCGACAGCATCGATGTTCCGACATTTCAGCGGGTCATGCAGAATTCGTCTGCGCCACATTCTCGCCAATGACGGCAGGCATATCGAACATGTCATAACCCAAATCCGAATATCTGTAGTGAAATGTTCAAATGTGTGTGAAATCTTATGGGACTTAACTGCTAAGGTCATCAGTCCCTAAACTTACACACTACTTAACCTAAATTATCCTAAGAACACACACACCCATGCCCAAGGGAGGACTCTAACCTCCGCCGGGACCAGCCGCACAGCCCATGATTGCAGCACCTTAGACCGCTCGGCTAAATCTGTAGTGACGTGTACATGTTGAATGAAGTGTGTGCACACCGTAGTTTCTAATTAATTTACTTTCTCTCATATAGTTCAATAATTGTCACCCTGTATGTAACATAAATGGCCTTATCTTTTGGTTGGATTGACTTAGAAGCTTACCTTTATACACCGACTAGGGGCTATAGACTTTAGTATTTAACAGAAATTTCAACTTCATAGGTCTAACCGTTCATGAGTAAAAGGGTTTTTAACAGTCAGACGGACATACAAAGTGATCTTACAGGGATTCCGTTACTACCGACTGAGGTTCGCAGCATAAAAACAGAAGCGTATGGGCAGCATATAGTGGCAAAGCTTCTTCGTGCTGTCAAGTACTGTTGTGGACCATGCAACTTAAATTGGAAGAGACAAGTGTCAGAGAATCAATCTAATGTTTGTTCAGCTTGTAAGATTTTAGTACCAGGCATTTGCCGGGAAATTCAAATGGGAGGGCACTCATCACCACGAATTAAGTGAAAGATTAACTCCATTTGAGTGCCTTGAACGGTTATTCTTAAAGAGAAGACAAATCCTGGGCACTTTCTACGATAATCTCAATATTAAAGAAGAAAGTTGATCACTTAAAAATATTCTACACCAAACTGTAAGTGATGAATCTAGGAATAAATTACAACCCCCTACGTATGGGTCCCAAACAGTTCGCGAAGACAAAATTAAGACTGATAACAGCACGCACAGAGGCATTGAGCAATCCATCTTCCCGCTCTCCATACCTGAATGGAACGGGAAAGGCCAAATAACCGGTACAGTGGGACATACTCTTCGCTATGCACCTCGTAGTGGCTTGCAGAGTATTGATGTAGATATAAAAATTTAAATCAATCAAATACTGATGCAAGGGATGAAGTAACTCATTTACCTTGCATCGCAATTCGAAGAACAGCATGTGTCACACATGTTATAAATGAATTTCGATTGTAACGATCAAGCGAAACAATCTTAGCAATCACTTTCGAAGACACGAAAGGAGCCTAGCTAATACAGTTATAACAACTAACTTCGACTGTGTTCGCTCTGGTGTAAACCAGGCTTTAACTGACAGTGACGCGAGAGCTGACGCCCAGGTAGTTTCCGCGAGAGGTTTCAACGCCCGATGTTCGCCTCAGTCTGCAACCGGAGGTGGTGGGCTGGTCTCCCGTTAAGCCACGTACAGTGGATTCTCGAGGAGATTCGCAATGCACTCAGATTTACCAGTGACGTCAGATATTTTTCCAGTAACACGTAGCGAAAAATAACACGGTAAGTCGGCGTAGGAGACAGCATTACGAGAGACGAGCATTCGCGTGAGAAGGGGATGACTAATGATGTTGCGGCTTAGAGCATTTGCACATGATTAGGCAGCGGACGAACCATTAGCGAGTTGCAGAGGGGTTTACGTAAGAGACGGGCTTATGTGGTGTTCTTCAAGCAAAGTGTCTTCGCAAGATGTTTAATAATTGTCATGATGTTTTGCGACTCTTGCAATCACTCCACGTCAGACCGCACGTCCTCTGACACTAAAATAGAAACTACGAACAAGGCTGTGTAGAGTTTTATTAAGTTACACATCAGTGCCAGGTGTCAGAATATTTAATTTACGGTGATTAGCAATGTTGTAGTTTTAGATATGGAAAATTGGCTCATCTTTTCAGACAAATCGACGTTTCATCTCTGTGGTAAAATTAATCGCTGTAATGTAAGAGTTTGGGGTCGCAAAATCCCGCCGTCGCCGTGAAACATGGAAGAGACTCACAGAATCTGAGTGTTTTTTGCGCCGTTTCTATTCACGAAGTTTACTGAACCACTTTCTGCGTAGGAATTGTGACAGGAATGCCTTATCTGGACAAGCTGCAAAATTAGTTGTCTGCTCAACTTCACAAAGAGTCCAATGATTTCGTTTTTATGCTTGACGACGCCCCGCCTTAATTTCAGATTGAGGCGCGGCGTTATGTTAGCAATATTGGAAGAAACATCCTAGCAGATTGAAAGTGAGTGCGGGGCAGAGACTCGAAATAGGGACCTTTGCCCTTCGCGGGAAAGTGCCCTAGCAACTGAGGAATCCAAGCACGACCCATCCACATAGCTTTGCTGTGTTTCATTCTGGAAACATTCCGTTAGCTCTGGCTAAGCCATGTCTCCGCGATATCCTTTCTTCCAGTAGCGCTAGTCCTGCAATTTTCGCGGAGAGGTCCTGTGAAGTTTGAAAGGCAGATGACGAGGTACTGGCGGAAGTAAAACTGTGAGGAAGGGTCGCGAGTCGTGATTGCGTAGCTCAGTTGCTAGAGCGCTTGTTGCCCTCTAAAGCAGGGGTCTCCAAACTTTTTAGTCCGCGGGCCACATTGACTCCTCCAAGAAGTCATAAGGGCCAAGATCTACCTAGTGGAATTAAAGCGCCCTAGCACTCCATGATCACCGTAATGCTAAGGCTAAAGGAAAGATGACATCGCAAAAATCTAAGGTTGTGGGAATAGCTAGCACTGAAACGAACTACGATTCTTATTTAATTACATAATTTTGATTGGTGGACGTACCTGACCGAAATTCTGGCGTATTTTATTCTGGCGAATTTCACCGACAAAAAGTATGTCACTGCACATTCTTCACGAAAGCGTCCTGCAAAGTTAACGAAATCTCAAAATCATTGTTAGCAACAATATTACTGCAAGACGTAACAGAGGTAGAGTATGTCAACGCATTGTTATTCAAGCGGCGCAACAATAAGTTTAGTTACATAGTCTTGTAGCGAGTTGCAGAGCCAATATCGCGGTGTATTGGTCGTGATAGGCCTCGAAACTCAATTGTTGGCAGTATAGGTACCACCTCAAATATTTGGCGGGCCGGTTACCAGGGATGTGAGGCCAGCTACCGCGGGCCGGTTTGCCGGCCCTCGCGGGCCGGTTTCGGCCCGCGGGCCGTAGTTTGGAGACCCCTGCTCTATAGCAAAGGTCTCAATTTCGAGTCTCGGTCCGGCAGTTTTAATCTGCCAGGAATTTTCATATCAGAGCACACTCCGCTGCGAGTGAATATTTAATTCTGGAAACAGAGGTGGCCATCAGGATCTTGTTCGTTGTTTTTGGTCTCCCAGGTCATCAGACCTCACAGCTAGCTACTTTTTTCTGTGGGGATACATAAAAGAGCCTTTGCCCCACCTATGGCAACTATTCTTCAAGACCTGAGAAATCGAATTGGTGAAGCTGTCGATTAAACAGGGACCTGTTGATTATCGTGTGGAATGAGATTGACTACCGTTTCGATGTGTCTAGAGCAATTCATGGTGCTCTTGTTGAACGGACGGGGATAGTATCTGTCCATCTACCCCGTGACATGAGCAGTGTGTTTATCTTTCACAGTGTGTGCGTGTGTAATGAACAACTGAGATGTGTTCTTTCTTTCGGAATCAGCCTGCACTTGCTGGACAGCTGCCTGGCTCTGTGGCTGCAGGGGTGACAGCGAGGCGGTGGCGACCGGACGCCGCGTCGTGAGCTGGGGAGGCGCCGCCCGGCGTGGCCAGACGTGAGCCGACTCCCGCCTCCTGTCACGGCGCTCCGCTCGGCCTTACATCACTGCCCGACCTCACCTTGGGCTCGCGCAATTGCGCAAGCGCCGTACAATTCCTCGGCGCCACACCTCGTACACAGATGCCGCAGCTAGAGCAGATTTCACGAAACCTCGCCGAACGCTCCGGCAGCTAGCCTGGTTCTGTGAGGCACGGAATGGAATCTTCGGGTCACTCTAATTCTCCTGATCAAAAATCACACTGCTCGCTACATCTATCTAGCGTTCATTAAAACGTTCAGTTTGATGCTGTGCTTTTTTTCCACTTTTATGCTAGTATTTCCATCTCTACGGAACTACTTAAAATTGGACTTTTTCCTATGTTAAAAATGTGGTTTAGATTGTTGTTATTCAGAGTTATTATCAGATCCAAGTCGCATTTACGGTCAATATTCTCACAAAATCTCTTATTTTTATGTAATCAAAGCTTAAAAAACCATCAAATATCAATATTTGGTCACGTGATCGAAAACTTACTGCCTGGGGCTCTGGTGACGTCACAGAGTATAAGTAAGACGAGGCTATACGTGTGTCACAAGAGTGTCAGCCGCAATTACTAGGTTTTTACGTACTTTTTCTGCAAATAATTTAGCTGTTCAGTGATACAAAAGGCATTTACAACTTTAAGTAACAACAGAAAGCAATTTTGTGATCTCTGATAGTGGAAACCTTAGGGAAATTGATGCGTTTATGCTCTACTCATTTAGAGCGGCGATATGTGGAAGAACGGACACTCTTTTCTATGCTCCCTGCAACATCATCAAACCCGCTCGAAACTACGGAACTGTGAACTTTTGCAAATGGGTCCCTGTATTATAATTAGATTGTCGACTATTAGTCATGAAATACGACCCAAAGCACAATAACATTATTACTGGCAAATCTTAGTGCTCGTTTCCCCTATACAAGATCGCTCGCAGAGGTACGACCAGAAGAAGCGTGGGCTCTGTGGGCAACGGATAGCGCATGTAACTGCGGCTAAGGAAAAAGCCAAGATCGAATTCTGGAGGGGTCATATATTATTAAAAGTTTTACACGAAATATGAATATTGCGTCAGCAAGAACTAATTGTAGCAGTTGTTTCGATGGTGGGATGTACTGTACATAGCTTCGCATTAGTCGTTAATCTTAATCTGAGAAATGGACAATTGAGGGCACATCCATCTACTTTGCTTACAAGCAAGTATTGTGGATACCACTATAAAAAAACGTTCAAATGGTTCTGAGCACTATGGGACTTAACATCTGTGGTCATCAGTCCCCTAGAACTTATAACTACGTAAACCTAACTAACCTAAGGACATCACACACATCCATGCCCGAGGCAGGATTCGAACCTGCGACCGTAGATACCACTATACTCCCGCAGTACAACAAGGTGTAGGACGATGAGGTTTTGGATGCAAAGAGATGTAAAACATGAACAACATGCAGGTAACACAAACGTAAGGGCTGTGTTGTTTGGGAGTGTAAACTAACGTCAGTTTCTGAAACAAACTTAACTTCATCGTACGTAAGATGATGAAACTACAAAAACGTAAACAATAAGGATCCTAGCTGGGCAGTACGAAGATAAAAAAAAGATTATTTCTAATAAAGTAAAAAGTGTGTCGTCACATTAACTACAAAATATCTTTTTGAACATGACGATGTAAACAGCTGAAAAAAAACAAAAAAAATCTTCAAGCGTTTTTATGGATGCATTTGTACAGTGTGCTACTACACACCACTTGTAATCCATTTTCCGAAACATAAATTATAAAACAAGACATTACTGTGGATTAGTTTTATGACAATAGAAGCAGCGAGCTAGCCAGTGACGAGACAGGCATCACATGACTCCCCATCTACGTTTTTATAAAAGAATACTCAAATTCAAGAAGGAAAACAGCTTGTTATGTGCATAAAATTACGTAATTAACCATTTAAGACGATTTCCAGAAACAGCCAGATACCCTATTCACTAAGTTTTGTATGTTGTAGCCTGTCCATTAAATTTACAGCACCATAAACGACGCATGCTACAAACGTCAGATCAGCGCAAACTACATGCTCCGATATGGAAATGCTTGGCATCGTACGAGGCAATGAAGTCATCTAAATTCTTCATAAGAAAGATTTCTCAGCGCCTCCCAAATTGTTTGTGAAAAGGCTGTGCTCTGCCTCGCGTAAGGAGGCGTCATGTCTAGCGTGCAATACCACCCATTAGCTTTTACAGTTGGTATCATTTGTGACGTTATGTTTGTAATTCTGTCATGGAAGAATAATACGGGGAGTTGTCTTGATGTTACAAACTTGAAGCCCAGGCTCACGAGAGAACGACAGGCCGTGACGTGTACGTCACATCACGTGACACTGCAGATCTTTAACGAGTGCGAACATCCGTCTCCGGCGGGAAGCGAGTAACTACGAGGTGCATTCAAGTTCGAAGGCCTCCGATTTTTTTTCTGATTAACTACTCACCCGAAATCGATGAAACTGGCGTTACTTCTCGACGTAATCGCCCTGCAGACGTACACATTTTTCACAACGCTGACGCCATGATTCCATGGCAGCGGCGAAGGCTTCTTTAGGAGTCTGTTTTGACCACTGGAAAATAGCTGAGGCAATAGCAGCACGGCTGGTGAATGTGCGGCCACGGAGAGTGTCTTTCATTGTTGGAAAAAGCAAAAAGTCACTAGGAACCAGGTCGGGTGAATAGGGAGCATGAGGAAACACTTCAAAGTTGTTATCACGAAGAAACTGTTGCGTAACGTTAGCTCGATGTGCGGGTGCGTTGTCTTGGTGAAACAGCACACGCGCAGCCCTTCCCGGACGTTTTTGTTGCAGTGCAGGAAGGAATTTGTTCTTCAAAACATTTTCGTAGGATGCACCTGTTACCGTAGTGCCCTTTGGAAAGCATTGGATAAGGATTACGCCCTCGCTGTCCCAGAACATGGACACCATCATTTTTTCAGCACTGGCGGTTACCCGAAATTTTTTTTGGTGGCGGTGAATCTGTGTGCTTCCATTGAGCTGACTGGCGCTTTGTTTCTGGATTGAAAAATGGCATCCACGTCTCATCCATTGTCACAACCGACGAAAAGAAAGTCCCATTCATGCTGTCGTTGCGCGTCAACATTGCTTGGCAACATGCCACACGGGCAGCCATGTGGTCGTCCGTCAGCATTCGTGGCACCCACCTGGATGACACTTTTCGCATTTTCAGGTCGTCATGCAGGATTGTGTGCACAGAACCCACAGAAATGCCAACTCTGGAGGCGATCTCTTCAACAGTCATTCGGCGATCCCCCAAAACAATTCTCTCCACTTTCTCGATCATGTCGTCAGACCGGCTTGTGCGAGCCCGAGGTTGTTTCGGTTTGTTGTCACACGATGTTCTGCCTTCATTAAACTGTCGCACCCACGAACGCACTTTCGACACATCCATAACTCCATCACCACATGTCTCCTTCAACTGTCGATGAATTTCAGTTGGTTTCACACCACGCAAATTCAGAAAACTAATGATTGCACGCTGTTCAAGTAAGGAAAACGTCGCCATTTTAAGTATTTAAAACAGTTCTCATTCTCGCCGCTGGCGGTAAAATTCCATCTGCCGTACGGTGCTGCCACCTCTGGGACGTATTGACAATGAACGCGGCCTCATTTTAAAACAATGTGCATGTTTCTATCTCTTTCCAGTGCGGAGAAAAAAAATCGGAGGCCTTAGAACATGAATGCACCTCGTATTTCAGGTAGTTTAATAATTCTTGACTGCGCGTTTAAATGGGTGCAAGCACGAGAGACATTTATTTCCCGTAGGCCCTGCACGGATGCGAATGTTAGGTAATTGTGGCGGACAAGTGGATGATGCCACAAGTTCATCGCGAGGTCCGTGTATCTCGTGGGCCCCGTTTACGACGCGGAATACTTTAGTCTTAGGGTGTAATAAGGGAAGTTGTCCTAAAGTCACAAACTTTAAGCCAACATCCGTCATGCCACAAACTTAAGCTTCTGGTGGAAGTGTTTTTGATTAAAAATGCCAGGCCACGTCATGCACGGGTATAACAATCGCTTTGGTAACAGTCTAGCGCGTAAAGTAAAGGAAGCACATTTAGTTCGTAAGTGGACTCGTGACGTTTTCTTCTATACAGGGTGGTCAGAAACAGCGTGAAAAGCTTGTACGGGCATTGCGGGCTAAGTTGCGCTGAGAAATAACTATTAAGAAAAATATTCGTTACGCTGCGCCGTTTCCGAGCTAATTAGAATTGAATTTCGCCAATCAGCCGCTGCGCGAGCCTGGATGATAGCGCACGAGATAGCTCCGCCTGTGGCTCGGGCTCGATCCTTACCACCATCCCATCTCGAATTTTTATATGACCCTCTTGATCGGTTGTAGGAAACCAAACGCACGACGACACCGTCTCTGGCGGGCCGCGGACCGCTAGAATTTGCGCGTGAAACGGCCTGACTGGTTAACATCACGGCGGTACGTAATTAACTTTTTTGCTAATAATTATTTCTCAGCATGACCTACACCGCATCACCCTTACGAGCCCTTCAGGCTGATTCTGACCCCTGTATACAAGGATTTTGATTACATTGTTTACTTTTACTGCAGGAGTTTAATCCATATATTTGACGTTAGATTTCCTATCAGTCCAAGTAAGAAGGGTGAACGTTGTGTGAAGGAATACTGGAAACCGACTGAACATAGCAAAATTTGTTCTCTGCGTTTTCGGGAAAAGGACGTAGACTGGACATCGATTTCGTAAGTCCTTATTTTTAAAAAAAATGCTGGATTACGAAAGCAGCCTGTCCACACCACACACTTCTCTTCTTCGTTATTCAAAATGTATGACAAAAACAAAGTTACATTAACGTGGCCAAATGCGTCTTATTACTGGATCAAATATGCATTTGGGACCACAGAAAGTCTGAAAAATCCTTTCCCGACACTATCAGTCGCAAAAGCACTGTATCTTTTACTATTGAAAATAACTGTTGCGTGCGCAAGAACCAAGAAGCAATCGTAAACAGGAGTCTACTGATGTTTTGGGGCATATTAGATGACGGCGTCGGTTTCATAGGAAAAAATATGCTCTACTCATTTAGAGCAGCGATATGTGCAACAACGGACATTCTTTTCTCTGCTTCCTTCATCATCATTAAACCCGCTCAAAACTACGGAATTGTGGAACTCTGATTGTCTGTAGCGCCAACTCTCTCTCATTATACCTCCATGATTATAGCGAACGTTAAAGGTTATCCATGGTTGTCGTCGTTCCGATCGTAAACTTTCACTAATTTACTTCAAGTCTGTATAATTCCATTTCTTTCTGTGCAATTTTTAATCGTTCTTTGTTTCTGGCATGATTTTTGATTAAATAATCATTCACGTGAACTATGACTGTAATTTTGATGTACATATGTATCACATTGTTTGCGTGACATATTCGTTTGTTTTCTTATCGTACTGTGTTTACGATATAATTTGTGTTTCAGTAGAGTTTCCGTATTGAGACTGTACTGTATCAGTCGTGATTTCTGTATTGTGGAATGGATGGCACAGTTATATACAACGCGCGAAACTTGTAGCAAAAGGCGAGCGATCGTGATTCACCTACAAATTGTTTACAGAAATTATGAATCAAAGCTGATTATTGTAAATGCAAATATGTCGTATTCATGTGAAGTTGAGCAAGCTCCTCTTCCAAGAAAGTCTGTTTCATGGGGCACTGCTGACGTGATAATTTGTGGCGATCCATTAGACGTGGATCTTAGTTCGAAAGGTCGAGGCTGCCTTGGAAGTCACCAATATGTTAACTGATCACTGTCAGGTAAGTTTCGTTTTTGCAATGAATCTAATTTTCTTATGTTTTAGTACTTGTTTTTGTGTGTTCGTGTTTTACGTTGTCTAATATACCTGACCTTAATTTTCGATACTGCGTTCTGTTAGTTTTCGTTATTTACGTTAGGCGTTTAATTCTTGTTGTTCCGTTATTTTTCGCGTTTTGTGACTATCTTGTTCCTGTCTCTCTTGCCTTTCGTGTATTTTAGTATTACTGTGATTCTGAGGTTCTTAGTTTCTCCCCATCCAGATACTTTTTTTTTGCGGTTACTCCGTTGGTTTCTACATTTTTTTTTTCATTAAGAATCCGGCGATTCTGTAATTCGTGGACATAACTCGGCGCCATGGAGACGTTTACGACTGGTTATAGCCATTTTGAAACCGTGCGTGTTCTATCTACGCGTCTGGTAGGAAGTCACTGGTCAAAGCTGACGGTTGAAATCGTGCACCACAGTTGAGTCGCCGCAAGTTGATCCCTGACAGTTGCAGTGGGATGGGCACGATAGCTTCGTCAACCTCAACGAAGAACGTAACGCGATTTTGTGAACGTCTCTACGCGAACGCTTCAGCGTTGTCATAGCACTGTAGACAGCTACTATTTTCGCCTACAGCCGTTAGCGCTTCGCAGTTGGAAGTATTGAGAACTGCCAGGAATGTACTTACGCCGTCTCGAATACAGAATTTATTCAGAAGGAGAAACTTCTACCACCACACAGAATTCCCCACCGACAGGATCGTAGCTTATGGTTTATCGTTCCTTCATATTGCTGTTCGCGTTTATCATGTGAACACGGAATCGATGGGATCAGCAGAGCCGTACGCAGCGCCATGCAGAATCTCAAAGCCCCACGCGAACAGCACCCGCGAAGACAGGTACATTGTTCGTTCGCTGCGCCGCCACGTCACATAGCTTGATTCAGAATATTGGCTTGGTTTCGGTAAAGAGAAGCACCCAGTCAGTGTGACGACGTCTGGAGCCCCACCAACTGTCACTATAGTGACCACTGTTGCGGCATCCCGTGACGCGGCAGCAGAGAGCGAGATGCGGCGGGCGACAACACTGAACGCAACAGTTATGCCACGTCTTTTCAGACAAGTCTCGGTAGTAGTACAGGGCCACGATGAATGTATCAGTGTGTGGAGAACGAAAACTCGTATCTACGGAATGCCTGTGTAAATTTCAACCTTACTGTATGGAAAATACGTGTGGGAAAGTCAATTTCTATGTTACACTAATATTACGACGAAATTTAAGAGATATTTCTCTTAAGCTTTATAATCTATATGTTTAATGGTAGATAATTAACTAGGCAACTCTGAGTAATTAGCTAATTAAAATAAATTCCAGATATGTCTCAAATCGCTCAATAATGACACACTGTAAACACATTACCTAGCGATGTTTTAAAAATGTAACAGGCAGTGGCAAAAAATCACTTGCATAATAGCAGCTAAAGTAGTTACATGTGACTTCACTCTCTTCAGCTGTAGGAACACTATTATGCTCGACACGTATAAAATTCTTGATACTGCTTCCTGCAGACTTGCACCATGATAAAAAAGTTCGGGTATTTCACAGTTACAATTATATCTTGACAGTCAATGAAGGGCTTAATCCACGCTGTTTTCACGAGACCGCAATTTCTGAGCTCCATCGCCTATCGTGGTGCCCCCTCGGGGCAGCATGAATCAGAGATAACGAGATCAAGATCGGCGCTATCAGTCCCCACCATACACTGGCGATAAGAACGCGGACGTTAGACAGTTAGATACGCCAGATGCGCTGTGCCTGGAACAGCCAGGCTGTTCTACGTGATCATCTGGGACCATAAAATCCAATAAGGCAGTCAGAACGATTAATCTGACCTATTACCATGTATGGATCAACAGAAAATTATTTTTTGTGAGGTAACACAGCAGCCCAGTATTTTTTTAAAGTGTTGTATGGACTATGGTATTCTTTCTTTACACGAAAAATAGTTCACGAATCATCTCACCCTTCGTCAAATACTGAGGGATTATTTGGTCTATAGCTGCAAAGTTTTAACTAGGTACCGGCTCATGAACCTGCTCTTGTCTGAAAGCATCGAGAAGATTCCCAAAAGAAACACGATCATCCTGCGAATCGGTGGCGTCTTTTGGCTTTACTCCTAACGAGTTTGTAAAGAGCTGACGAGGTGTGCAGTGTGAAACGTGAACTTGGCACGACCTCTTGCTGGTCACACGAAAGTAGGTTCGCGTGTAACATAACGTCGTTGTAGAGTCAGAGGCGGCTCATTGAGCCTGCTGAGGATGCGGCAAGAGGAAACAGGCAAACCTTCTGGTAGGAATTACTGGCATTCGCATGCAATGGTTTACAGATGTCCTGCGAAACCTGTGCCATTATGAACCTCTGGGTCGCCTTAAACTTTTTTCTCCGATATTGAGAAGATACCCACACCCCGTAAGAGCTAGTTTTACCATATTTTTGTGTACTTACGTCAAGATGCAGAAAATTATACAAGGAAGCTTACCTGCAATAGAAGAAATTCAGTTATTAATATTATTGTTAATATTACAATCTAGTACAAAATAAAAAGCACACAGCGAATGAACAATCTAAAATCCGACAATGTAATTTAGAGATGAGCACGTAAGACAATACAATGAGAATATTATATCATCTGATAAACAGTTCCAGAAAACAAAAACAGCTGAGGTAATAATTCCATAACCCAACAACAGCAAAAGTAATAATTCCATAACCCAGTACGTAAAAGATGATCTTCAAATACAACAGCAGAAAATTTCTGGCCACTGCGAGAACGACTCGAGCACCGCGGGTTCCGAACAAAATTACTTATATTACCTATATCCATTCCGAGAATAGAGGGTTTCGACGATTTTCGAGTGCTATCGACACTGATACAGGCAACATATCCGTCCCAAGGATTCCAAGACTTTCGAAGCTTTCGAGAATCTTTTAGTTTCAAGTTCGAATTCGGATCACAAATGACAAAAGAAAAATTCTTTTTGTATGGTATAGTTACAAATTAACAATTTGCGAATTTTTTCCTTTGATTGTAATGCTTCTTGCCAAATTTCATGAGTCTACGTTAAACGGCGAATACCCTATAGGTTTTCTTGAGTGAGTCTACGAGCACCACAATATGTTAGCTAAACAGCCGTATCTGCAGTGACTTAGAAGCTAACCTGTATTATGTCGCCAAGGGACCATAGGTTTCAGTATATGACAAATTTCATCTTGATACGTCAATCCGTTACTGAGAAAAACAGGTTTTGAACTGTCGGACGGACGGACGGACGGACAGACAGACAGACGACAAAGTGATTCTATAAGGGTTACGTTTTTACCAAATGAGGTGCAGAACTCGATAAAATCATTTCCATTAGTGATTTTGCCACGAAGTGATGTGTAAATTTTCTCACAAACTGCAGCCACTGGCGACTGTGTCCGACTGTTAACAAAAAAATTCAAATGGCTCCGAGCACTATGGGACTTAACATCTGTGGTCATCAGTCCCCTAGAACGTAGAACTACTTAAACCTAACTAACCTAAGGACATCACACACATCCATGCCCGAGGCAGGATTCGAACCTGCGACCGTAGCAGTCGCGCGGTTCCGGACTGAGCGGCTTAACCGCGAGACCACCGCGGCCGGCTTGTTAACAAAATCATAAACACAATTTTCAGAAATTATAATTTTATTTGTTGAGTTTGAAGTTCACTCGATCTTGCTCTGTTTCCACTGGTTTCACACGATGTGCGACGTTTCGAACAACGCTACGTCTGTACGTCGCACTTTTTAGAGCCTTATGAAACCTGAGACACAATTTGCGTGTGTTACTTACCTCAGGGCATGAAGTACGAAAGGAATAAATTATGATTTTAGCTGCCTTACACGGCTCATCTCTATGCCCATATCCCTGCGCTTCCGTTCCTACTGAGCTGCTTCATAATTCATGTCTGCACATTATGAGACTGACTAATTGGAAGATAACAGAAATTAGGGCTCCTACAATGGGATATAGACATATCTGCGAGCGGAACAGGAAAGGAAATTACTAGTGACAGTAGCCGGCCGTTGTGGCCGAGCGGTTCTAGGCACTTCAGTGTTGAACCGCGTGACTGCTACGGTCGCAGGTTCGAATCCTGCCTCGGGCATGGATGTGTGTGATGTCCTTAGGTTAGTTAGATTTAAGCAGTTCTAGGTTCTAGGGGACTGATGACCTCAGATGTTAAGTCCCATAGTGCGCAGAGCCATTTTTAGTAACAGTACAAGGTATCCTCCACCACGAAGAAACGACACTTTTCTGCCTTCCGTTTCACAGGAAAGACGGATGGAAGATGGTAGATAGTAACGAGGATCCCTACAGGTATCTCACAAGAGGAGTTTGGACGCGAATGTGGAAGGAAATAGTAAAGGCGTCACGTAAATCCATTTAGGGATCCAGTGGAGGACATACATCTGGCTGGCCGGACGGGAGTTTGAAACCCGCTTGTCCTGAATGCTGATCCAATGTGTTAGCCAATACGCCATCTTACTCGGTCCCTCGTCAGAATAGCAGGCTTGCTGGTTGCAACAGTTCGATAAGTATGCATCTGTTGGTTGTACAAGCATTGCTACGTCCACAACTGTTTTTACGGCATCAGGTATGCCCTATGCAGTCGTGCCATTGGTTGGATGCATGTAGAACTTCAAGGACCTGCATATCTGCCAACTGGAAGTGTGAAGACACTTTATTCATCTTTTTCAGGTATTCTTCACCAAGACTAGGCAGTCATTACTATGCTGAGAATGGTTTCTGAGTGAATCACACAAATCATTAAGAAATACAGACAGGACATCGTTTAATAGGTCAGCGGTCATAACGATCCACAAACACACAATTTTTTTCAGTCTTAGCCACACTTCATTACTTCTTGTTTTGATAACGCGTTTCGGCTAATTGCCATCATCCGATCAAATACTTGATGGCAGTCAGTATTTTATCGGATGATGGCTATTAGCCGGTTTTTAAAGCCTGATCTCAAGCACCTACGGGAGCACCGCTCTCTGTTCGCATTTAAATCACACATACAGTATGTCTGCTCTATGTTTAACTTGTCCAAGCGGATCAGGTTTGACCATGGAATGTTTTACACCATTTTACTCTCTCAGGAATAATCTCTGACGTTACATCAAACAGCATCGTAAGAACTCTTGGATATTCCGACTACGGAGCTTTTTACACACACACACACACACACACACACACACACACACACACACACACACACACACACACACACACACACACACCGTATCTTGTCTTTTTAAACTCTGCCTTATGAAAAACAATATATTTCTATTCATTCACCCAGACATATTTCGACACCGATGTCTCATATTCTGTGGATCAAATTCATTTCCGTAAAACATAATACACGTGAAGCTCATGGTCGTTTATCGACTTTACACCTAAAAATTGTAACATGTGCAATTTGTTTGGTTGTTTCGAGTGTGCACCTCAGATTACATCGCTAGTGAAAATGCATTATTACAAGTCGGCTTTTTTGTGCCCTCATTTGTCGTTTTGACAGCATGTCATCTGCAAAGAAGCCATGAGGAAATTTGTGTATTTTTTTAACACTCGAAATCTTCATTTTTGATGGTCAAGAAGAATGTACTACCACGTATGTACCTATCGATCTTTGCAGTACACGTGTTGCCGTTCAGTGCTCCCCCCACCCCCAGACAGAGTAAATAAACATTAATGTGGAAGACTGCAGTGAGGAACGTTACACCGACGTACCACGATGCTGTCAACCATTTTTAATATTCAGACTTACATATGTGAATCAACATTCAAGACTGTTTTGTTGTTATCACGAACATTAATTGTATATACCTTGGCACCACACAAGAAACTACAGCATTCAAAGCTATGTATAACTCAGTTATTACGTGTACATAGTGCAAATAAACATATTACTGTTCTAGTTTTTTGATGATGTCTGTTTGTATTTCTTTGTCATAACAGACTTAGTGTCCCAAACTCATTGGAAGGACGTGGATACGATGTTAATAGCGTTTAGCTCCTCCGTTGCTCAAATGTAGGTATGTGTGTCTCCGTACGTTTCTGGTAGAAATGGCTTCTTGACACCTCCCCCCTCCCCACATTCAAATCGGAGGCGATCTGACTCACTTTCAGACGTCGATCTTCTTGAACGGCTATGTGGGCGGCAGATGTGATGTCCTTTCGTCAAGCCCTCGTAGGTGGTCCTTTGTGGTGGTTTACGCTTTTGGAAACATTCTCTCTGCGTTATTTTAAGGTCCACCCTAGATTCTGTTGGCCTCAGACAAACGAATTCTTGTGTACTCACGATATGATGCGCCGCATGCGCCTTGCAACGATTACCATCTCACGTTCCAGGTCGGTTATTTCGCGATAACGTGTTCAGAACATAGCTGTCTGCAAAGTTACTTTTAGATTGGCGATAGTTTACGGCAATACTTGGCGCAATAGCGTTCCTGTCAACTCTGCGCAAAGCTGCTGCAGTAGATGGCAATTTTGCGGTGTGGTTGACTAATATTGGTGATGTTGCAGGCTGTTGCAGTTAGTTGCCGACGTATTGCTGAAGGGTTGCCGGTCTTTTCCACCAAGTGTGGAGAATATTTCATATTGGAGGGCAATATGTCTCTCTGTCCTTGTCTGTAAATGCTTTCCTTCTCGCTCCTACCTTTGTTTCCTACTTCTCTCATGAAAAGCGCTGCAGTCCCGTATCTGAACAACTGATTGGTTCAAATGGCTCTGAGCACTATGCGACTTAACTTCTCAGGTCATCAGTCGCCTAGAACTTAGAACTAATTAAACCTAACTAACCTAAGGACATCACACACATCCATGCCCGAGGTAGGATTCGAACCTGCGACCGTAGCGGTCGCTCGGTTCCAGACTGTAGCGCCTAGAACCGCACGGCCACCACGGCCGGCTCTGAACAACTGAAGGAAAACAATATCGGTTTGCTTTTGTTTGAAAATTTGCTAACGTAGATATAACCACATGTTTTGCAGTTGTTTATTGACGTGAGTTTGTTATTTGTAGAGTGACAAATGGAAAAAAAAAGTTGTTAAGCTGTTTCAGACATGCTCAGAATCACGCTTGATGAAGCATGCAGAAAAGTACAGAGTGTTAGAAACTGACAGATGCGAGGCAAAGGAGGTCATATAAAGAGTATGATGCGTGGGTGTGGTTCTTCATTCACATGGTTTGCATTTGATTCCATGAGTTTCATACGTTCTCAACGCGTACGTTAAGCAGGAACTAAAGTGTAAACATTAGTGTGTGTGTGTGTGTGTGTGTGTGTGTGTGTGTGTGTGTGTGTGTGTGTGTGCGCGCTGGTTAAGAAAAAAAAAATTGTACTATTATTTCAAACTTCCCTTAACGAAATGTTTCAATCCTGCTACCAAAGCACATAGTACTTCCGTAATCAAGAGGTTTACTGATCAATACTGAAATTAAAAGTGGTATAATAAACTTATATACGAATCACCAGTATCTAAAAATCGAGGGACGATCGCCATTCTAGCTGTAAGTTACGTACATTCGTCTTCACATCGCTTTTAGCAATTCTCTGAGGTACTGTTTGTGCGAGATATTCGTAGTCTGAGTTCTCATTTTCTCTCTAACTTGATTGTTTGTGTGATTTAAAAGTAGGAGAGTCACCTACACTTTCACTAGCTCAATTTCGTTTAATTTTCTGGCAATACTGTCGCTTCTTGTAAGCACTTACAGCCCGGTAATGTATTGTTGCATACAGTCGTCGGTGATGTTGTACATGTGGCTGTGATTGGTGTGACCGCAATGTTGTCGGACATTGTACAGATATATTTTCGGCAATATGCAATTCTGAAGCCCCACCTTAACAGGCTGTGCTGATATAGCCACTACACTCACGCTGTACGTCGCATGTAGCGGTCGGGGAGATATACAGGGCAATGGGTCAAGCCTTTCCATGATTTTTGACCACTCGTGTTAATTACGGCAGTACGAAGGGAGAAATGGGGACGAATGGAGGGAAAGTCAATTGTTCACTGAACTAAAGTATTGAATACAACGCTAATATAGTCTGTTTCCAGATCAAGTCAGTCCCCATACTAATTCTTCCTTCGCCTACCCTCCTCCGTGTTACCAAGAACGGCATGTGTATATAATGTTGTCCTAGCCGAGATGTAAGAGTTCATGTTCGCGAGTTCGTTGTTGGTGGAAGGAGACTGTAAACTAACTGGTGAGGTGGCTATGGCTCTGGGATTCTACTGAATGGTCTGAGAAGTTCCAATTGAGGGATGCCTATAGCTTTCCTCTTTTATTTGCAACACAAGAAGTAGGTAAAAGTGTAAATTGCTAACAAAACGTTTTGCACATGTTCAATCACTTAGTCACACGTTTCACCCTTCGTATTAGTATCAGTTGCAATTCTATTACATCTAGTCTCGCACGGAATATGTTCACAGAGAGATATCTCCTCTCTCCTGACGTCCCACAGCGCACTTCTTCCGGGAGTCAAAGATGCACGAAGTGCTTCGTCTGAATACCGTTATTCTACAGCTAATGAAAATTGCTATAAAATTGAGATCTGATAGACTAAAGCTTGCTATGGAAATTATCCTTCATCGGGTATTAATGAACGAATCTAACAAATTTTGCACGCTGGCGCCTCTGTCGGCAGCCAATCAGATCGTCGTCGTCCTAAACTGCCATAATTTCTCATGGAATTGGTACTCACTGTACCAACTGTAATCTTCCCTCGCCCCATCTCTTCATCTCTTACTTCATGTCTCATCTGCTGTTATCTTAGCCAAACTCTGGATTTGATCTTATCAAGGAATCTTATGGCTCCAAAGATCAAGGAATCTTATGGCTCCAAAGCCAGAAATATCACATTATATCACATTATGACCAGGAGAACTTAACATGAGCTCTCTAGCAATCTTCCAACACCGACCCACACTTCCTCCGGCTACATATACTAATTGCGAGCCGACATAATTTGCTGTCACTGTTCGAGGTTCTTCCCGTTAACTAGAAGACACGTCCACTCAACAAAGGTGACCCCGCCTGCGCTCGTAAAGACACAGTGGACGTCGTGCAAATGCGCAACCAGCTTGTGAGTTGGTCACCTTGAAGCTTTTGCTAGGACGCTCTTGCCAGGCAGTCACACAGCGCATGAGCGACCCTCGACATGAGAGTTATCAGTCCACTGCAGGACTTCCTCATTAACGCTCATCTCAGCGCCGTGGTACTCCGACCAGGTTCTGCGTTAAGCCACGGTATTCTCACAAGAGGACGCCACCATGTTCGGATCACGAATTTTCCTCAAACTTTATGCACTTTTAGTAGTGCGTAAGGTCAATATAATGTCCAAGTAGTAAGGCCTACACAGGAAATGTCGAAAATAATCGCAAGAGAAGTTTTACGTGGAAATTTAGGTCACATATTAAGATCTACGACCCTTGGCGGTCTAAGAGATTTAAGCTTCTACCTCACTGCAATCAAAAAAATGCGGCCATATATTTTGATTCGCGCAAACCCATTCATCAAACGCTATGGGGTACTTCCCGTTGACGTAGAATAGGTTTCACAATAAAAGTAAAGAAAAAAAGTCCGAAAATCATTAATTTGTAATTACATCACACGAAAAAAATAGTTTTTGTCACGCTACCTATCCGACTGTCAATCCATGTCCATCTGTTAAATCTCCTTTCTCAGGAACGGGTACACATATCAAGTTGAAATTTATGCCACATACTGAATAGAAATGTTGATAATATACGTGTATTTTTTTTCCAAAAAATGTCGATGTACAGGGTGAGTCACTAACTATTGCCACCAAGAATAACTCCGAAAGTGTGACAGGGGCTGAAAAGTTTGTGGGACGAAAGTTGAATGGGACAACGGGGGCCATAATATGACGTTTGTTTTTTGTTACTAGGTGGGGTCGGTTAAAGATATGAAGGTCAACTTCCTTTTCTTAAACGGGATGCTATAGTTTGGTACATATTTTCTGATAGCGGCTGTCGAGATGAATCCAATGATGTGTAACAGTAAGGTCTTTGAAGCTCAACGAAGGTCTTTGGGTGGCATAAACGTCCATTTATAGAAGTTGTTCTAAGTGATGACCATTAGTATGAATGCAGTGCTTCAATTTCCTTATCATCGATTGAGTGGTATTCCTTATCACTTCGACACTTATCGAAGCTCATGCTCTGACAATTCTCTCTCGCATATCTTCAGGTGTAGTTGGAACGTCTTAGTAAACAATGTCTTATACGAATCGCCACAAGAAAAAAATCCGGAGGCGTCAAGTCTGGCGAACTAGCCGGCCACGACACATTTCCTCCGCGTCCGATCCAACGATTTGGCAATTATCTCTGCAACTCATTTCTAGCCATCAGCGAAAAATGTGCACGACACCCATTGTGTTGATACCACATACTGTTACTTGTTCCTAAAGGTATTCCTTCCAATAACAGGACTAATGTTCCTTGCAGGAATGTGGTGTACTTCCTAGCATTAAGATTTCCTTAGACGAAATAGGGGCCTATAATTATGTCTACAGAATCCCACACCATACACTGTGTCACGGTTTTCGGTGTGCAACTTGCAGCAGCCAACATCGATTTTCAATTGCCCAGTAATGCATGTTATGCAAATTAACATTTCCATGGTTCGTGATTGTAGCCTCGTCAGTAAATAAAATCAAATTAATAAATGTGTCGTCCCTCTGAGACCGAAGTTGAGCCCATCGGCAGAATTCAATGCGACGCATACAGTCCGTACCAGTTAATTCGTGGTGGAGACTGATATGGTAAGTATGATATTTATGGCGATGCAGAACGCGAACAACACTACTCTGGCTCATGCCAGATTCCCTTACGATTTGACGCGAACTAACACAAGGATCCCGAACCTCAGTGGCAAGAGTACGAATTTCCGTTTTCTCGTTAGTAACTTAGTTATGTTAGTAACTTAGTTATGTTTCCGATGCGTCAAAGATCCAGTTGTTCTCAATTTATCATACACATATTTAAATGTACGACGTGTAGGTTGAATACGTTGAGGGTATCTTTCAGCGTGTAAGTCTCTAGCTCTCACTGAATTTCGTTGGCAATCTCCGTAAATGAGAAGCATATAGACTTGTTCTTCGAAGGAATACATAATTGACATTCGCTTGATTCGACGGTACTAGTCTTACCGTTTCTACTAGTGTTGTATTGCGAAACCGTCGAATGGTGTTTACATGTCAATGGAACGTTAGACGGATATGCCGTATTAGGCGAATATTTACTATCTGCACGATATACGAGAGAGAACTGTCAGAGCATGTGCTTCGATAAGTGCCGAAGTGATAAGGATACCACTCAATCCATGATAACAAGATTGTAGCACTGCACTGATACCAATGGTCATCACTTGGAACACCTTCTGTAAATGAACGTTCATGCCACCTTTGTGACTCTCGTTGACCTTCAAAGATATTACTGTTACACATCATTGGATTCGTCTCGACAGCCGCTATCAGAAAATAAGTACCAAACTACAGCATCCCGTTAAAAAAAAATATAGTTGACCTTCATATCTTTAAGCGACCCTAATTAGCAACAAAACACCAACGTCATTTATGGCCCCCGTTGTCCCATGCAACTTTTGTCCCACAAACTTCTCGGCTACTATCACACTTTCGGAGTTGTTCTAGGTGGCAATAGTTAGTGACTCACCCTGTATATATATCGGCGATATCTTTACTTCTGATATATCGATATCAAAATGGCAACATCGAGTGCCGATATTTTTATTTTACATTTTTTCACAATTTTCGGTAAATATTTGAATCTGTTGTTCTGAAATTTTGGTAGAACATAATTTTACCTCCATTGTGTGAAGGAGTCTTACTACTTCTAGAGCTTTCATCCCGTGCACTTTCTCTCTTTGACTGTGTGAAGCAAGTATAGGTGGAACAAACGAACCAGTCCTATTACATCGGGGGTTGGGCGGTTTTTGAAGAACGCCGATGAGAATAGCACACCACTTGCGTTATAAATTGTTTTTAACGCAACTTGAGTGCTATTTCTTCACATTGGAAATCATCTTCTTTCAGTTGCTGAAAATGAACAAAAATCTAAATGACAAGACTGGCCTTTGCGGTGGACGGATACATGTGAGGGGAAATGCTGACGTAATTGGCACTCAGCATTACCAACAGAAACTGCAACATTTTGCTTCAGTACGTAATTTTGACACTACAACTGCTACGTCGCTGGCAAAAAAACACCAGGGAAGTCGACATGAAGTGTTCCAGAGAAACCCGATATGTGACGAAACCGAACGATGAACCCATTGGGCACCTTTTATTGTGCCACTTACATGCAGCTACCATTGTTAGCAATGTGGTTATCGCCACCCGTGAACATGCATCATTTTCCTTTCAATTCTTTCTCGAAGGAGGATTGGCAGGCTTCTAGCTTGTTGATGTACAGAATATCTAATAATAAATCAATACTTAAATATATAGCTCTAAAACTGGCCGTATAATTACGAGTACAATCTGCAGCAGATATTTTTATAGGCCGTTACATCGATATTTTGTCGCCGATATATCGACACTAACATGTACACGAAGACGATAATGATATTTTTAAAAATCGATATATATCGTACACCCGATATTTTTTAAATATCAACAATCCTAATACTTAACCTTGACTGTTAAAAAATTCTGATTGTACGTCAGTGCAATCAAAACATACGGCCATTTATGTCTTCTATTTTGATATTTTGGAAGTATCGATACCTGTAACAGGCAAAAATAGCCGAAGTTATCGATTTCCGGGTTGGATTAACTATCTTCATACATAATTATGTTTGTATTGAACCCTAGCTGCTCGAGTCAAAAAATGGCTCTGAGCACTATGCGACTTAACTTCTGAGGTCATCAGTCGCCTAGAACTTAGAACTAATTAAACCTAACTAACCTAAGGACATCACACACATCCATGCCCGAAGCAGGATTCGAACCTGCGACCGTAGCGGTCACGCGGTTTCAGACTGAAGCGCCTTTAACCGCACGGCCACACCGGCCGGCTTGCTCGAGTCCTACTCGCACTTATCAGGATTTTTTTCGTTTGTTTTTTAAATGGCTCTAAGCTCTATGGGACTTAACATCTGAGGTCATCAGTCCCCTAGAACTTAAGAACTACTTAAACCCAACTAAAGTCACCGACATCCATGCCCGAGGCAGGATTCGAACGTGCGACCGTAGCAAAAGCGCGGTTCCGGACTGAAGCGCCTATAACCGCTCGGCCACAGCGGCCGGCTTTTGTTTTTTAAAAGTATATTTTTTTTCAACACTGTTGAACTACAATCTATAACTGTTATTCTCAAAAAATGCGTACGTACACTATTCGTTCTTGCTACATTATCAAGGTCTCACCGCTGTGCATGTCAACTGCCGAATGAAACCCGTCTCTGCATACGCACGTGGAAGCGTCCAGGCGCAAAGCTGTTCTGGGTATCTCACCCGATTGCAGATGTATGGAGTTTAGCAAATCACGAGAGGCATTCATGTTGAGTAAAACTTGCTGCGTTTGTCGTTTACTTGTCCATGGTTAAAAATATCTACTGTAATAATTAAAATTTGTAAACAGTCAAATAATACGGAATTTCAATAAAAGTTCATGCAAATACACTTTTTTTATTTTGCTCGGGATCCTTCATTGTTCGTTCACCAGTTGAATGAACTGTGACAGGAGCCCAACAACACGTGTGGACGTGCTAGGGCAGGTACAAAAACTCTAGAGTACTGCTTTGTTAATGACTAGTTACTAGCTGAAACCTGGATCTGCTTTAATAAAGCTAGAAAGGAACCGCGACTGATTGCCGCCTTATCATTTCTAAATTTAGTTATGGTAATGGACAGCTTACCGTGGTTATTGCTTGTTGTGGAAGAACTGAAGCTATCTGTGCGTGTGTTGTGTGTGAAAATGTAATCTTGTTGGTGATCTGACTGTATATGATACTAGAGCTACTGTTCGGTGACCTTTCACCATATTTTTGATTTCGAACTATATTACAATTCAGTCTCTAACCACAACGGCATCTCCTACGTTTACTATTTGCACGATATACGAGAGAGAATTGTCACAGCATGTGCTTCGATAAGTGCCGAAGTGATAAGGCATACCACTCAATCCATGATAACAAGATTGCAGCACTGCATTGATACCATTCAGCCAACTCAACAGTGGAGGTCCCAGAGCGCAGAAAATCTCCAACCCGGCCGGGAACTGAACCAAGGCCCCTTGGCTTAGCAATCCGCCGCACGGAACGAGCAGCTACCGAGACTGACAATATCGTTAGGTTCTCTCGTCATTTCTCCGCTTCTTCTTTTTCCTTGCCTTAACCCATGTCTTCACGGGTTCGGCATGTTAGTATGGCTTTGGCAACGAGTGCGTGGGCACGTGCACGTGCGTATGTCACTCAGTATGACGGTATAAATTATTTGGCAGCGCTCTGTGAAGGGAAGCTACGAATTGTTGGCAGGCTCTCCTGTACACTGCAACAAAACAGCAGCTGCGGACAGAGATCTCGTTGTTCCACAGCTGTCGCCACTCTGCGGCTGCGTTAAGTGAAGTACGCCAGCAATCATCTGAGTGGTTGCATCTGCGGACCGTCACAGAGCTATAGGACTGAGAGCGCCAGCGCCACACAGCAGCGCCCGCTGCGACCTCTCAGCGGAGCACCTCGGGGTGCGGCGTACACACAGCGCGCAGGCTGGGCGTGTGTCGCGTGATGCAAGGGCAGCGTGCGTGACGAACAAGAGCGCGAGAAAGGTCCAATGGCAGGACGACGAGGCGCGCGCGCCCGCAATCCAACACCCGGCGGCAACAGCTCCACGGGCGCGCCGAACAAGGGAACGAGCGCTCAACTCTCACTCCGTCCGCAAACTATGTTCTAACGTCTGGCTTTATAAAACTCCGCCTTCTGCGAAACACAACGTAATTCTTTTACTATTCACCCAAACACGTTTCGACACCATACTCCGCAAGCCACCTGACGGTGTGTGGTGGAGGGTACCTTGAGTACCTCTATAGGTTCTCCCTTCTATTCCAGTCTCGTATTGTTGGTGGAAAGAAGGATTGTCGGTATGCCTTTGTGTGGGCTCTAATCTCTCTGATTTTACCCTCATGGTCTCTTCGCGAGATATACGTAGGAGGGAGCAATATACTGTTTGACTCCTCGGTGAAGGTATGTTCTCGAAACTTCAACAAAAGCCCTTACCGAGCTACTGAGCGTCTCTCCTGCAGAGTCTTCCACTGGAGTTTATCATCTCCGTAACGCTTTTGCGATTACTAAATGATCCTGTAACGAAGCGCGCTGCTCTCCGTTGGATCTTCTCCGTCTCTTCTATCAACCCTATCTGGTACGGATCCCACACCGGTGAGCAGTAACTATAACACGCGCATTTTTTTAATTTTTCGTCTCGATTGTTCACCTGAAGTTGAGGTTAACTTGTTTTTATGCTTGTTTATCGTTTAACAGCATGTAATCTCCAAAGTAGTCTGAAGAATTTCCTTAAAGAGTTTTTAATTTTGAAAAACTTTTTCCGGAGTACGACCTTCGTATCTTGTGTACTTACGTTTCCCGCTCTTTTGACCATCTCTGGTGTGTGTTCTTTCTGCTGTAACTACATACACTGTTCCCACATCTTTATATATTTTACTCTCGCCTGTTTTCACACGATTGGTGTTCATTGCATTCTCCTTCATCTTCCACGTGTGTGTGTGTGTGTGTGTGTGTGTGTGTGTGTGTGTGTGTGTGTGTGTGTGTGTGTTGTGTATTTGCAAGTGTTAACTGTAGTGAAAATGCTGTACACACACACACACACACACACACACACACACACACACACAAGCGCGCGTTGAAGAGAAATGCAATGAACAACAAACGAACCTCACCAGTGACGACGCTTTAATTTAAAGCGAAACGCGTCTGGTCTTAATAAGATTTTTATTACAGTTACTAAAAAGGGCAATTAACCCATACTACTGAAATATAAAAAGACGTGGTAACACAGTGCATGCAATTAACACAGAAAATGAAAACAACCAAAGATGCAAAGTACAACGAAAAACGTAATTTTGTTTCCAAAATTAGTAACTCTTTAAGCAAATTCTTCCGACAGCCTTCATCCTGTTTCACTTTTGAGACGTAAACTATGCCAGAAGTTGGGAACAGTGTGAAACGAGAGTCATCCGACCAAATAACTCTTTTACGCTGCTCCGTACTCCACATCTTATGGCATCGGCACCATGTTTTCCTGTTACAGGCCTTTACATCACTGGTTTCGGATTTCCAGCTCACGCTGCATTTCCGTGCTTGTAGAGCTGCTAATTGAAATTGACATTTGTGGGAAGGTCTTATGGGACCAAACTGCTGAAGTCATCGGTCCCTAAGGCTACACACTACTTAATGTAACTTAAGCTAACGTACGCTAAGGCCAACACACACACCCATGCCCGAGGGAGGACTCGAACCTCCGACGGGGGCAGCCGCACGGCCCGTGGCAAGGCGACCTGGACCGTGACAAGGCGACCTGGACCGCGCGGCTACCCCGTGCGACTGTAGAGCTGCCTTCGTGTTGCTTTGATGCTGACAAGATTTGCAAGCGTGACATTCAGTTCTGCAGTGACTTTTGAAGCTATCACCCTCTTAGTTTTCGTCACAATCATTTTCAATGTCCGTCCGTCACGATCACTAAACACACACTTTTATCCGCGTTCTGACTTAGCGGACTTTTTTACTGATTTCCCTACGTGCAGTATAAATCTTTGATACGGCGCATCTTGAAACACCAAACCCTTCGGCTGCGTTGGTTACGGAAACACCCACAATAAGAGCACAACAATCTGCCCACATTCGAATTCACTTAGCTCTGACGTAATACACTCACAACTGCACTGAACACTGTTCTGACCTCTACTGAACCTTGCACGAACTGAGGAAACTGAACAGGTACCACTCGTGAGCAAATAAAACAGCGCAACATGCAGGCTACGCTAGCATCTGCATTTATTTTCAAATACATATTTCTTGCGATGTGTCCATAGTTTTGTCGAACCCCTGTACATGTACTTTTCAGTATATTCATACAAACTGAATCGTTACCTTATTTTTCTACGGTTATTAATGAAGATTTCGTTGAAACGGGGTCAAAATTTTTCTAAAAATGTCTCCCAGGCCAAGTGGTAACTGCGAAGTTATGTATATACACTGAAAAATTGTACCAACGCCGGGAATCAAACCCGGTTCTCCTACTTACTAGGCAGGTGCGTTATCCAATTTTTTTCTCTTTTTTTCATTTTGTTCGTTATTGATCGTTGTGTTTGGTCGTTGCGGACGTCGCAAGACATCCTGTTCAATTTCGGTGGTTGATCGTTCCATTCAGTTTTTTTATTACAGAGGCCAACCGGCTCTCTGACCGAACACGCTGAGCTACCGTGCCGGCGTCCACTAAGCCATCTTGGCCCAGCGGTTCACAGATATACTTAATTCATATCTCTATGAGACCATTTACGTTCGATGCTGAGATGCTATTGCAGAACATGGAGATCCTCGGCAATTCTGTTCGTGTGTAAGGGAGAATTTAAAGTAAACTGCGACGGCAGGGGGAACTGGGATCGAGGAGGGAGGGGTAATCTGTGCTATTGTGTCAACCGCTATGTCAAGGTGGCTTATGTATATGGCTAGTAAGCAGGAGACCCGAGTTCGATTCGCGGCCTTGGTACAAATTTTCACTCGCCGCTTGATTCAATGCACAAAGAAGCATATCTGAAACTTCCTGGCAGATTAAAATTGTGTGCCGGACCGAGACTCGAACTCGGGACCTTTGCCTTTCGCGGCCAAGTGCTCTACCAACTGAGCTACCCAAACACGACTCACGACCCGTCCTCATAGCTTCAATTCTGCCAGTACCTGTGAGGACGGATCGTGAGTCGTGTCTGGGTAGCTCAGTTGGTAGAGCACTTGGCCGCCAAGGGCAAAGGTCCCGAATTCGGTCTCGGTCCGGCACACAGTTTTAATCTGCCAGGAAGTTTAATACCAGCGAACACTCCGCTGCAAAGTGAAAATCTCATTCTGAAAATCATATCTGTATGAGACCATCAAGTCTCTGAAATTTTGTCCTTTTCACCTCTATAGACAGATTACTCCTTTGCCTGCCAAGAATAAATTTTTTTCTTGTTTTGGTTGTAGAATCTCCGTAATGTGTACCTGAACTTCCTAAGCCTTCTTTTATTCTCATCGTAAATACACGACGAACTATTACCAATCACAACCAAAAACAGGTTACTCCGCCGTTCACCGAGCTGTTGGTCCTGCAGACCATAACCACTTCACCTTCCCTGACAGCTTCTCGTCTCCAAGAATTGTGCGTTTCCGAGTAGACGCCGCCTAACTTCAAAGGAGCTCTAGTGCGCTGCGCTATTCACTCAACACTTGAGCTCGGGAGGCAACGCTACGGCAGACGTCAATACACGGAAACCTGTAGAACGTGGCGGGAGCAGGTAGGCAAGCCGGCACCAGCGTGTCGCAGTGCGACGCCCTGCTACCCACGCACTCACACATCTTTATTAGCTCTCCTCGAGTGTTTTTTAAGCATTTAAATCGTGTTGTATTGAGAGAAATGTCCACTCTTCACTCCCCTCAAACAACGGACCTGCTGCTAATACTCTGTCACGGTATTATGGCTGTCAAGTAAAATCCAAATTTGTGGGGTGTGGTTCTGAGTGAAACAAGGTTCCCCTACCTCACGCAGTACTGGTACTACAGCGTACTATGGGTTTTATGCTGAGCATCACTACTAAGAAGTGATACAACGAAGTGACAAACATTGAAATGTTTCATGATAGTGACTAACTACATCTTCGTTGTCGATAACAATACTGTATCATTTTAAGACAATGCGGTTCAACTGCACTGAAAATTTCAATATAATTCTTCTGGTTGCGCATACCGACTGACTGATAGTTTTATCAAATTTCTGCATGTCTGATACCTAAGAAGTGTATAAAATGCATTAGTGTAAGCAAAGTATAACCGGTAACAAAAACAAGTGGCGCAAATGTCACCGAGTAGTAGCCCTTAGAGAGGAGAAGAAGAGATATGTTTTAGAAAATGCTTATTCGATTCTGATGTCTTCTACAGCACTGTTTACTTCCATAATTTCACATCTGATCACGTTAATGGATTTACTGTATTATTTCTTAAATTTGACTAGCACTGCTGACGGTTTAATGAAGTGAGTTTCTGAAAACTACATTTTTTAGGTTGCTCGGTAAAGTACGACCTGGACCAGCATTCGACAAGATGAAAGTGGAAAACATAGGACTCGAATTGGCCGGTGCAACCAATTTAGCAGTGTATGATCAAACCAAGACGGTCTTTTGTCTTCCCAGTAGCACATTACTGGTGAAGATGCAATTCTACACTGAAGAGCCAAAGAAACTGGTGCACCTGTCGAATATCGCGTAGGGTCCCCGCGAGCACGCAGAAGTCCCGCAACACGACGTGCCATGGACTCGACTAATGTCTGAAGTAGTACTGGAGGGAACTGATACCCTAAATCCTGCAGCGCTGTCCATAAATCCGTAAGAGTACGAGAGACAGAGACCTCTTCTGAACAGTACATTGCAAGGCATCCCAAATATGCTCAATAATGTTCATGTCTGGGGAGTTTGGTGGCCAGTGGAAGTGTTTAAATTCAAAAGAGTGTTCCTGGAGCCACTCTGTAGCTATTCTGGACGTGTGGGGTGTCGCATTGTCCTATTGGAATTGCCAGATGGTAGGAATGCACAATGGACATAAATGGATGCAGGTGAATAGACAAGATGCTTACGTACGTGTCACCTGTCAGAGTCGTATCTAGATGTACCAGGGGTCCTGTATCACGCCAACTGCATACGCCCTCCACATGACATGCAGGGTCCATAGATTCATGAGGTTGTCTCCATCCGCTCGATACAATTTGAAACGAGACTCGTCCGACCAGGCAACATGTTTCATCAACAGTCCAATGTCGGTGCTGCAGGGGCCCAGGCGAGGCGTAAAGCTGTGTCGTGCAGTCATCGAGGGTACACGAGTGGGCCTTCGGCTCCGAATGCCCATATCGATGATGTTTCGTTGAATGGTTCGCACGCTCACACTTGTTGATACCCAGCATTGAAATCTGCAGCAATCTGGGGGTTGCACTTCTGTTACGTTGAACGATTCTCTTCAGTCGTCGTTGTTCCCGTTTCTGCAGGATCTTTTCCCGGGCGCAGCGATGTCGGAGATTTGATGTTTTACCAAATTCCTGATATTCACGATACACTCGTGAAATGGTCGTACGGTAAAATCCCCACTTCATCGCTACCTTGGAGGTACTGTGTCTCATCGCTCGTGCGCCGACTATAACACCACGTTCAAATCCACTTAAATTTTGGTAACAGACACTGGTTGTCTTATATAGCCGTTGTCTGCCGCAGCACCGTATTCTGCCTGTTTACATATCTCTGTATTTGAATACGCATGCCTGCACCAGTTTCTTTGGCCCTTCAGTGTATGATCGCATGATGCGCTGCATACCACAACATACGATTAGAATATGTCTCAATTTGTGAAGTTGAGACGAAGAACTTTAATTTCAGTTTTCTTTCTCTCTTCAAGAGCAAAATAGGTATATTTTCTCTTTATGACTGATGCATTTGTGTCCATAGATAAAGTACAGATGAACATACACACGATATAGCATGATCATGTTGTTCAATGTTCGCTACAGTCGCTCTGTGACTGTAGTGAAAAAACTGAATGCTGTCTCAAAGCCATCGCGGATCTTCTTTCACCACACTTCTGACGTCAAGTTGTGCAGCAGAAAGAGGGGGAGGGGGCGCTCTTAAGGGAACTGGAGACGGATGTTAAGACAGGTATAGTGTAACCGATTGTATTTTGTGCTGGGAATAGCCACCTGCGTGTTGGAATGGTCCCTCTCTGCAGCTCGAGAGAGACTACGAGGGAGACTGAATAAACGAGTGCTACTTTGGCAATGTTTTGTGAATCTTCACACCACCCTTCACCGCAGCGCGAAGGAAACGCATTATCTCCAACGAACAGCCAAACAAGTTCGATTTCTTTCTTCCATGCATCTTTTGACTGGTTTGATGCGTCCAGCCACCAATCACTCTCCTGCGCCAATCTCTCTTCATCTCGGGCATCATTTTTATGCAACACTCAATTATTTGTTGGATATAAACCAAACTTTGCGTTCTCCTGCAGTTTTAACCCTATATAGCTCACTCTGGTAACGTGGATGTTACTCCCTATATCTTAGCATATATCCCTTTCTGTCAGCGTTCTCCGTTTGTTCCTTTTCTCGCCGATCCTTCGAAGAACCTCCTCGTTTCTTATCAGTTCACTTAATTTTCAACATCATGGTTCAAATGGCTCTGAGCACTATGGGACTCAACTGCTGAGGTCATTAGTCCCCTAGAACGTAGAACTAGTTAAACCTAACTAACCTAAGGACATCACAAACATCCATGCCCGAGGCAGGATTCGAACCTGCGACCGTAGCGGTCTTGCGGTTCCAGACTGCAGCGCCTTTAACCGCACCGCCACTTCGGCCGGCTTCAACATCATGCTAAAGAGTCATATCCCAAATGCTACGATTATCTTTTCCAGTTTTCCACAGCCCATAATTCACGCCCATGTAAGTCTGTATTTTAGACGTACTGTTTCAAGCATTTCTTCCTCATATTGAGGCCGATGTTTGATAAAAAGTTATATAGTGATTGGTAAAGCCACTTTATTCCCCGCCACTTTCAGTAGTTTTATTGGGTTGGCGCATAAATTCCTAGCGTTTTTCCATAAGTTTAATAAACACAACAAATACAGGAAATAGAGACTTTAGTCATCAATAATATATTCTCCGTCGTCATTTGCAACAGTCTGTCAACGCTGGGGTAACTAATCGATTCCGCGACTATAGAAATCACGTAGTTTTGAAATGGTTCAAATGGCTCTGAGCACTATGGGACTTAAAATCTGAGGTCGTAACTCCCCTAGAACTTAGAACTACTTAAACCTAAGGACATAACACATATCCATGCCCAAGGCAGGATTCGAACCTGCGACCGTAGCATTCGCGTGCTTCCGGACTGAATAGCGCAATGCAGGTGGAGCAGCATCACTTCACACAGTCTTCCTGGTCATTGTTATTGGACTGCGTGTCCAAGACATCTCAATTGTTGACAATAAATTAAAGCAGTGATGGTTACACTTCGGGGGAGCAATTCATAGTGCACTACACCATCGGCGTTGGACAAGATGCGTAATATTACTGATGCGCACAGGTCTTTGCACGGGGAGTTGCTTCTCTGCTTGGGGTCACGCATTCCTTTCTGTTCCTTATGTTAGCACAAAGATACCGTTTGTCGTCACCTGTAACGATACAGGATAGTTATGGTCGTCGTCGTCGTTCACGAGCTACTTTATGACAAGTGATGCATATATGACTAGTCGCAGATTTTTGTGATTTTGGCTTCCAATAGATTTTCGAACCTTCCCCACTGGATGCAAATGTTGTACGAGGATGGAACGATGACAGTTTTACCACATTTGCCAGTCCTCGAGTACTCTGATATGGATCATTATGGGTTAATGCTCTTATACTATCTTCATCAAACGCCGAAGGTCTCCCCGGACTTTGAGAGTCACAAACATCAAAAAAGATTCTCCTTAAAACGAGAAAACCATTTTTCTTGCCGTGCTCTGTCCCCATATACGGAGTAAATGTTTGTGGCTGCCCCGCTGCTGTCACCCCTATTTTGAACTCAAACAGAAAAATAGGTCGGCAATGTTCCGATGTCTCCTCTTGAAATTCCATTTTCTTGCGCCCACAGCTCCAGGCACTATCTCCAATCGACAATATGTAAATTCAAATTGCAACGGTAAACAACAAATACAAAATTAAAATAGATATATAAGCCCATAGCAACGGTAATATCAACAAACACAACAAAAACGTTACGAACTTATGCACTAACGTAATAGGTCTATCATCTAATACAGTCACTGACAATCACATCAAGAAATGTATGATAATCCATAATGAATAAGAAGTATATAAAGCAGAGTCCAGGAGGGGGAACACCGCTTCCCTTGTCCCGAATGCCGGACTACACCCTTTTCGCTACTCTAGTAAAATCGCGTCTTTACTCGTGGCAGTTCTGTAATTAAAGCAGTTTCGCCTGTGATAACGCGCGCCCATGGATTGCAGACATCACGTCTCGTAGTTGGTGCTAATAATGTGTAGACACGAGATTAAACATCCGCCTTTGGTGGTCTAATGGATGACTCATCATTAGTGGAAGCCAAATAATGGATTACAAGGGGAAACTCACCCTGCTTCTGGTGTAGTCTGTTGGGGAGGGGGCAGACAAAAAGAGCTGCTGGAAATGTTTCCGGCTGCCAAAATAGAATGTCCCGACATCCTGTTAGGGAGGGGCTTGTAGCGATGATGGAAGGGGACAGTATGTTACAATAACGGGGAACTTTAATTTATGTCACAAATTGTCCCCTCGGTGTTAACTTGTCGTTTCAACAGATAACATACAGGGCTTTAGACAAACCTTACCACTTGTAGTCCATGTGCAAATAGGATGATTCAGAAGAAACAGCACTGGTAAATATTTCAGGAGGTGGTAGTATCAACTAATTCGAATAAAATATACCATGTTACATGTGTCCAGTTCTTATTGGTTACAGAGCTACAGCTGCTAAACTGTTACCTAGACGAATATTCACGAAAGATGTGTAGCAACGGCAAATGATCAGTTCAAAGTTTATTTTCATAAACTCCACTTCCGAAGTCAATGAATTTTCGAGCTCTTTTGATAACACTACGTGTAACTCTTCTGATATCGTATTGGAGTTCTTTTCTGGTTGCAGCACTATTCATAATCCAAGCAGTCAATTGGTCTGTTGTGTTTATTTATTCTTTGTAAACTTCGCATTTCAACTACATACACAGGCAAAAATCTAAAGCAGCTAAGATCCGAGGACCTTGTTAATTATCCGTCTTGCCGGGAACGCTCTGTTTAGATTGTATGTCACCTGATAACTACAATGTGAAAGGCTCCGTCATTTGCCAAAAGCAAACTCTTTCAATAACGTCGCCAAGACTTTTCAAAAAAGTCTAGGTAACGGCGCTTTGTAAGACGATGCAATAACATAATAAGTCCTATCAACTGTCTGATAATAGCCGGCCGTGGTGACCGAGCGGTTCTAGGCGCTACAGACTGGAACCGCGCGACTGCTACGGTCGCAGGTTCGAATCTGCCTCGGGCATGGATGTGTGTGATGTCCATAGGTTAGTTAGGTTTAAGTAGTTCTAAGTTCTAGGGGACTGATGACCTCAGATGTTTTGTCCCATAGTGCTCAGAGCCATTTGAAACATTTTCGTCTGATAATACAAGAAATCCAATCAACTGTCTATCATACCACACCACACATTTACAGGAAGAGTCCTTGAAAATGTGCCTCCACAAAGGCACATGAGCTTTCATCCGACCATAGATGTGGGACAAGTGTCAGTGACACTGTCACGTGTGATAGTGGCTTCACCACTAAACAGTACTTGTGAGATTACTCGGTGATTTCCAATTAGCCAACGTCGAAATTCCAATCGTCTATACCCATCGCCTTCTCGAACGCGTTGTATCCGTTACAAATGAACAGGATAGAAGCTGTGCGTACATACGTTTCCGACATTGTCTTTTATGTGAAACACATGCATGTGATTGTTGAACGACTACTTTCTATTAACTTTATAATTTCAACTGCTTCATCCACATTTTGTTCGAATGAAATGTGACTGCTGGGCACTGCTCCAGTCTAACGGCGTCAGAAGAAATGAGGAAAGACTCTTCAATCTGATACTCTTCAGTTAGGAAATCGTATACGGTACTCTTCACAAGCAGCAGTTGCAGCGTTCCCACTACACACCGAAGAGCCAAAGAAACTGGTACCCATGCGCAATATCATGTAGGGCCTCCGCGAGTCCGTGGAAGTGCCGCGACACGACGTGGCATGGACTCGACTAATGTCTGAAGTAGTGCTGGAGGGAGCTGACGCTGTCAGTGCGGCTGGGCTGTCCATAAATCCGTAAGAGTACGGGAGGGTGGAGATCTCTTCTGAATGTCACATTGCAAGGCATCCCAGACATACTCAGTAATGTTCGTGTTGTTAAATAAAACCGGTTCCTTTGCATTTTCGCCACCAAAATTTGTTCTAGCTTCTTTGTCGAACAGAGATCTTTTTATTCCAAAGCCCTGTCGGTAATAATATCTGTGTCCAAAAGCTGAGCACTCGTCTGTTCCTGATCACTCCCTCAGCTCAAATCGAAACTGAAAGAGGAAGGGTGCAAAATGACCTTGGAGGCTGAAGGGAGATTGGAGCATGACTGCTTAGTGGTTTACCAAAATATAGCAATCCTAGGTAAGGAGATGATATCTCCGCTTGGTGGAAACTTAGAGATCATTGTCGAATAGAACTGTTTATCGTTCTCTATAAAAATTATAAGAATAAATGAAAAACGTGGGTCTTTTTACGGTCTTCCTTTACAAATCGGCGCCGCCGCCCCCTTCGACAAAATGCTGCCTACGGCCTTAATTTAGGGCACCTTAATTTATCGCTATACCGGTTCCCCATGTTTCTTTCATTTCATTTCTGCTAAATTATTTGGTGGCAAAAGATATTAACTATCACTTGTTTGGGATAAAAACTACATCTTAAAGTACTATCAATCGGAATCAAAAGCCATTTTGCCAGAAGTGGTTTTTGAGGAAACCAGATACTTATATTAGTCTTCTAGGAACTACCTGTTTCTCCAGCAACCCTGGTTGTGTAAAACATCGCATCCTGAACGAAATAGCCAGTACACTGCGAGCAACATTTCTCTTCTTCGTAAACTCTTCCTACACCATTTACTAAATAAAAGCTAGTAAGCAAGTTTTTTTTTCAACTAATGATGAAAAAAGTTTTATGTATGTCCACTGCTTTATTTTTAAGTTTCGTATTTTCTTACATGATAACGCACGTATGTGTAATTTTTTCCGTCTCTGCTATCTTGCTGTATCGTAACTGAAGTTCTTAAGATAGTCTGCAACCTTAGCTTTGAATACACATTGGTATTTAAGGAAAACATCGGCGACAAAAAGTAATGAACGCAAGTTTGATTTAAGAAAGTATTTCATTTCGAAGCAAAGAAATTGCTGTCAATTCAGAGGAGAGAAAAACAAATGTTACGTAGAAGAACGAAGTTTGCCTACAAAGACATACCTGCTTTATTCGACAGTCGTCCATAATGAAACAAACCTCGTCTGCAGCAACAAGTGTTTCTTTGTAAAAATACGAAGATTCCCGTCAGGAAGACGAGCGACAATAGCAGAGATCGCACAAACAAAAATTAAATATTTATGCGTCTGGTTCTTAGACAATGTATTAAACTTTTAAACGACTGATCAGAAAAAAATAATCAGTAAATCAGTCTGCAACCGGCGATTCTTAACACGTACCTAGCGATTCTAATAGCTCATATTCTATAGAAGGAAGCAGTTACATCATTTCGTGAAGAGAGGGGAAGAGAGAGCTGTGTTTCAAAACATCCGAATAAATCTCCGTAACACTGAGATATAAAATAAACACGTTTTACGTTCCACTATGGTGTGAAATTGTAGGTTAGCAGTAGTTTAACGACCTCTCCATCAGTAGCACACCTTGTATCTTAATGCAATCGCGGTTAAGGAGCGTGGGAGAGGCCGGAACAAGCGAAGATTACTGCAATCTTCCTGCAGAACTGCTGGAGGTACTTTTCACAAGCAAAATAATCAAAGGGTTTTCACTTTCCTTGCTTACGAAGCGAAAAAGCTCTGAGCTCGAGTTAGAAAATACATCCATCTGCAATGCATAACAGATTGTCACATTTTAGTGCGTCACAAACCGCCAAAGCCTTTTCTCTTTTCTTGCAATGAACACAGAATAAATTCTGATTTTTTATTTCGTGGTTCCTTTCGTTTCCTGCACTCACCCCTACTTTAGCCTTTCCTTAGATCAGAGTTCCGGCGCTTTATTTGTAAGAGAAGTATCAGTGAAGTGTCCACAGGTCTGACCTCGATACCCAGCAGAATTATACCTATTTCGGGGAGAACCCACCATAACCGAATGAAATTGGTACAAGCGAACCTGGTTACAGTCCAAATACGCTCTTATTAAGCCTTTCTATTGGCATGAGCATAGTGTACTGTACATGTCGCCAACATCAAACGGAAATAGTCACATGACCATCAACATTATACTGTTTAGCAATTATTGCAGTTGCAAGTGTAAAGAAAATACCCTTTGGTCTTAAGGATAGTTCAATAACTCTTTAATAACATTATTGATTTCGGGACTGCTAGTCTCATCTTCATAGGCATCTTAAGTACACATCTAATACGTGTTACGTATTATTTCCCGGAACACAGTTGGCTGTTAACCGAATGGTAAGCGTGATGTCCTATGTCCACAACACCACACAAAATGACACCTCATTGGTGGGCAACAGTTGTGGACATGGGGATTCCGCACTTGCCATTCGGCTGACAGCCAGCTGCGATCTCGGAAGGTAACATCCAACATCGACTAGACATGTACATAAAGAGCATCTGAAGATGGGATGCTTCACAACAAATGACTGACTTCAGACAGTGCATGTTTTTTCTTTAACTGTGGAGTGATTTGATAGTGCATTAATGCAGGCGTATTTTAAGATTTAATTGTGCATGGAATTGCTAGCTTCAGTTATTACAGAATTAAAGGATCGTAAATGGGTTTGGACGAACTTGGGAGAGGCGGATGCAGAGCGCAGTCCCAAAATCTGTCATGTATATAAAAAGTTATAAATGTGTCCTCGCAGCGAAAAGCTATGTTATTTATAAATGTTAACCATATGCTGCTGCGTTCCCACCATCCACTACGATGGGTTCCGGAGATGTAACTTTTTTAATTTTTTGCTAAGACAAATTTTAATATTACGCTTATTTGTCTTTTTTTTCTCGCGCGCGTTAGTGACTAACAACAATGGTCAATAATTGCTGTTTCAGACGCAGTATTTTCTCTTCTTTTATGACGAGCCGTTCTATATCCCACCTGCTTTCGGCAGTGATCTGTGAAAAAGTTGCGTGCGTTAGTTCTAGTATGTGTGGCAGTTTAACAGACTCTCGAGCCAAATCCCGCAGCTTGGCTCCAGATCAGTTCTGTTGTGTTGTGTTCATATTGTAATGGCAGAGTAGCAAATGTAAACGCGCAGCATTTGTATGATGTGCTCGATGCTGTAAAAATGATTGTTTTTCATGTTTCTACGATATGTGTCTACCTCTGTGGTATAAAACGATGGACATAGTCCAAATAAAGAGGATTTGGTCTTTCATTGTTGCCTTAAATAGCTAAATTATGTTTTCTTAATTTAAACAACTGTTATGAACTTTTCATACAACATCGATAATTAAGACTTTGTATTTGAAATGGAGACAAGAATTTCGCGTCAAATATTTAATTAGAAACAAGACGACGTGCATTATCCATAAAAAATGACGAGTTTTATGATTACGAGACGTATTTCACATGGAACGAGTAAAAAAAATGATACTGGGGAGTTGTGGGTTTGCTCATCAATTGCATTGCCGGCACGGTAGCTCGGCGTGTTCGGTCAGAGGGTTAGCTACCCTCTGTAATAAAAAGAACTGAGTTAATCGATCAACAACGAACTTAAACGGATGTCTTACGACGTCCGCCCCGAGCAGATACAACGAAAGAAAGCGAACACAAATGACATTAAAAAAATATAAAGAAACTGCATTATAGACAACGCTGGGAAAACTTCAAAGCCGATTATCTCCGTAAATTTATGAAAGACATTAAGAGCAGCCTATTTCTCGGCACTTCTCAACCGTGTTCCACACGCCGTGTTTAACTACGGAACAGAAAGCAGCCTCAGCCATTTTCATACTGCGCATGAACAGGGCGACAATCAGAGCACAACGCTGCAGAGGCTGTGACTGTACACGATTTTTGAAATAAAAACTACGTAGCTACAGTGTGATTTTAGAAAAACGTTGATGGCTGCTAATACATTTGAATAGCTTAAAGTTTCATTTAGCATAACTTAGTAATAAGGTATCTAATAATAAGTAGGACCTATTTCCAAGAGCGAAACAACACCCGTGTACGTGTGCTACGACTTCTGACCAATCATCGCGTTTGTGTTTGTTTACATTACATTTATTCTTATAATGAACGGATTACAGCAGCGATTGCCGACAGCGAATGCCGGACGCCCGCTGCGCATAACGCGCATGTGGCGTGAACGAGTGCACCTGCGCAGCGCGGCGCAGCCCACATGGCACGAGACGAACTGGCGACCCCGTGGGATAATGGGGCAGCCGCCCGCCCACCAGCTACCGCCCCACGCCTCGCGGCCACGCAACGCCCCACCACCCGGCAACCTGATACAGCTTCTCGCCGCAGCGTCCGCATTTAACCGCGTGGCATTCGGACAGTAAATCTCAAAACGCGACAGTTAACGATCGACACGTTCCAGGTTATACCGAGACTTGTTTCATTCCTTCGGAATGGAAAATACACTGTCTGATAAAAAATAAGTTGCGATTCTTTCTGCTAGATAGAACGGCCACCAGACAGCATTACTGTTCATCGTGTTTAATGTCATGCCGGGCCTGGTAGGTTACGTAAGGGAGTGTCAACAGTGTCCGATGTAAAGCCATCACTGTAGAGGGCATGGAGATGCCGTGTGCTGATGTGAGAAGGCGTTCCCAACATCTGACAGCGTTTGAATGGTGCCCCGTTGTTGCTTTCCATTTGGCCATCAGTCGAATCCCGCAACAGCCAGATTTATGGGGCATTCGCATTTGACAGTGGCCGATGCTGGACAACAGGCATGCTCTTCGTCGTAAAGGTACTGTCTACCATGTCTGACCACAAGTGCGGATCGCTGTATTGTGCACCGAAGACGTAGTAACTCCTATCACGTCTGCGCGTGTTATCCGAGAACAAGTAATGGGCTCCCTACAACATAGTGGTATCCTCCAATATTGGTAGGAAACTAGCGGCAGCCAGACTAGGGAATCACCGTCCCAAATGTGGGCTGCCTACTCACTAGAACACAAGCTGCTGATGAATGGCGTCGAATTTGTTCAGAGGCGAATCGTGGTTCCAAACGTATCCTCCTTACTCTACCGATTCGATGCAATTACACACAATTTGGTAGCGAAACATTTAAAAGAAGTTAACTATATGTTGATATGGCCGAAAAATTCTTATGGAACCAGGCCAATTAGAAAAATGTGCTGTCAACTGTGCAATTATTTTAAATTAAGAACTTTCACTTGTTCATAGGTAACGGCCTTGCCGCAGTGGATACACCGGTTCCCGTCAGATCACCGAAGTTAAGCGCTGTCGGGCGTGGCTGACACTTGGATGGGTGACCATCCAGCCGCCATGCGCTGTTGCCATTTTTCGGGGTGCACTCAGCCTCGTGATGCCAACTGAGGAGCTACTCGACCGAATAGTAGCGGCTCCGGTCAAAGAAAGCCATCATAACGACCGGGAGAGCGGTGTGCTGACCACACGCCCCTCCTATCCGCATCCTCAACTGAGGATGACACTGCGGTTGGATGGTCCCGATGGGCGACTTGTTGCCTGAAGAAGGAGTACTTTACTTGTTCATAACTCAGTTCATTGTTCCACTGAGAAATTTTAGGTAATGTTAATTTTGTACTGTTGTAACTATTTCCAGCTGTATGGTCAATGTTACCTAAAGCCAAATAAATAGATAAATAAAAACATTATTCCGGATGACCATTTCTTGGAGTACGGCGGCGACCTGAGGAAATGTCTCATTCATCCAATGTTTAGGAGAGGCACAGCGGTGTTGCTGTTGGCGTCATGGTGTGGGTAGCCGCCAGGTATGACTTCCAGTCACCGCAGGCAGTCACTAAGGGAACTCAGAGGGAACAGCGGTACGTCACGGTCATCCTGCGTCCTCATGTGTCATGCGACAATACCGTGATCAATTTTCCAACAGGATAATGCTCGTACTACACATGGCATGTGTGTGTACCAGCTGTCTGAGTGGTATTGGGGTACCCCATGGCCAGCAAGACCCCCAGATCCGCCCCGCTTGAAATTTGTGGGACCAGCCTGGACGGCAAATCCGTGGTGGTAAGTTCCTATAGGACCAAATTGCTGAGGTCATTGGTAGCAAATCCGTCCCACCAGTACTACTGCAGTTGTGTGCCAGCTTGCTTCAGGAGAGTATGCAACGGCTTTAGGACTCCCTTCCCAATGGAATTGGTCGGTGCGGGTCTCCCGCATCGTTCCCCTACGCTCTCTCACAGAGTATGGGACTTCATCATCATCCCAATGGAATCAATGCAAGCATTCAGACCAGACAGGGTGCCACGTCATATTGATATGTGGACTCATATTGCCAATTCTTTGTAAATCTGACTCGATATTATAGTCACTAAAATGATTTCACCTACCCTCTCAATTCGATAAGTTTTCTTTCGTTTCCTTCTCCCTTTCTGTGAGCTTCAATTTCGCAAGCAGTATAAGAAGTCTCTGTGCTCTGACACACAAACACTTCTACGACGATATCGTTCTCAATATTTTTATGAATCTTCCTAGTCTACCTTCGGTTTACAGGACTGATTGTATTTTACACTTTAACGGCCCCTGAAACAGCCATCATTTCGAACGGAACACTGTTTTAACGTTATTTCTTTGAAAGCTGCACAGTAAACGAATCCCTAACCTCCAAAGCCTTCTCTGCATCATCTGTCACACGTGTTGGACGATATTCTCCATGACGCTATCGCGCTTCATCAAAGGAACCCGTTACGAAACGCAACGTTCTTCTTTCCATGAATTACATGTGCTCTATCAATACTAGTTTGTAAGGGCCCCATACTGCCATCCAATACTACAGAATTGGCCGAAGGAAACATTTGTAAGTTACCTCTCTCGTGGGTGAATTACATTTCTTTAGAATTATTCTAGTGAATCTCAGCCCGAGATGTGCTTTTCCTAAAGCTCGTTCTGTTCAGTTTTAAAATATTCATATCGAATATTAGATACTTTTAGGCTGCTACTGTTAGTAATGACTCACTGCAAATTGTGTAATCAAACAATAATGGATCTCCCCGGCTATTATGTGCGACAAGTTACTTTTGTTTCTATTGAGCATCAAGTGAAAAACCTTAACACCCATCCCGTAGGTCTATGAGCTAGCCACGAAAAATCGCCATCGCTATGAAAGAGAGTGCTCATTTAGAAGAGAGAATCATTAGAGTGTTTCTGTGCCACAGTCAAGTTATAAACATCTTCCATCACGTCACTCTTACAGGAGAGAAATCCTCATACGCGAATGTAACTTCGGACGTACAAGAGTGTGTTGTAGGACAGTTACTTTCCACTATAAACTCAAATAAATTTGGAGGATAAGTCGAAAGTTTCGTAAGGCTGCTCGTAAACGATGCTGTTGTAAATAGGAAAGTCGTAATTGGGAAGTCATGGCACCAGAACATTTTAGAGTAATGCAGGGATCCGTGATAACTGTAAATTACTTAACATTTTTATGTATAACCACCACAAAGCTGCTAAATCATTTATTGTTTTCCAACTAGTTTCGACAGTATGTAAATTCGAATTTTAAATTGTTGTATAGCACATACCCATAATCTGAAAATATACAATGAAGTGAAAAAAGGGACGGGATAGCAATACCCATACGTAGATATGGTGGTGGTATCGCGTACACAAGGTATTAAAGGGCAGTGCATTGGCTGTCATTTACACTCAGGTAATTAATGTGAAAAGGTTTCCGATGTGATTATGGCCGCACGATGGGAATTAACAGATTTTTAACGTGGAATGGTAGTTGAACTAGACACAGTGGGCATTCCATTTAGAAAATCGGTTGGGAATTCAATATTCTGAGAGCCTCAGTGTCAAGAGTGTTCCGAGAATACCAATATTTCAGACATTACCTTTCACCACAGACAAAGCAGTGGTCAACGGCCTTCATATTAACGACCGAGAGCAGCTACGTGTGCATGGAGTTGTCAGTACTAACAGACAAATAACACTGCATGAAATAACCGCAGAAATCAGTTTGGGTCGTACGACAAACGTATCAGTTAAGATAGTGCGGCGAAATCTGGCTTTAATCATCCATGGTAGCAGACGACCGACGCGAGGGCTTTTGCCAACAACACTGCCTGCAGCGCCTCTTCTGGGCTCGTGACCATATCGACTGGACCCTACACGACAGGAAAACCGTGGCTTGGTGAGACGAGTCCCACGAGCTGACGGTAGGGTTCGAATCTACGGACACAAGTTGGTAACAAAGCACTGTGCAAGCTGGTGGTGGCTCCATAATGCTGTGGCCTGTGTTTACCTCTAATGGGCTGGATCCTCTGGTCCGACTGGACGGACCAGTGGCTGGAAATGGTTATGTTCGGCTACTTGGAGACAATCAGCAGCCATTCATGGACTTCATGTTCCCAAAAAATGATTGAATTTTTACGGATGACGATGCCCCATGTCACTGGGCCACAATTGCTTGCGCCTGATCTGAAGAACAATCTGGACAATTCGAGCGAATGATATGGCAACTCGTATCGCCCGACATGAATCCCACAGAACATTTAATGGGCATAATGGAGAGGTCAGTTTGTGCACAAAATCCTGCACTGGCAGCATTGCTCAATATTTCTGCACTTCTAACGACTGGTTGACTCCATGTCCCGCGAAAGGACATCCATCACTAGATTAGGAGGTATCCCATGACTTGTCACCTCTGTCTACTATCGAAAGTAGCTACATACCCGCCCGGATAGCAACACGCATTAACGGGCAGTTTCTAGGATTCTCGGAGGCACGGCCGGCCCCATTAGACGAAGACAATCGGTTGCTGCCCAGCGTCGAGTAATTTTTAGGCAGTCTCCCATATACGACTGCACGTATACCGGGCTAGTCCCCAAGTTCCAACTTCGTTACACGATTCGTAAACATGTCGAAAAACTCTCTCTTATTTCCATGTGGACAGCACTGGAGATAAACGGATGGGGTGACAGAAAGAGCATCCGGCCATTCCCTACCACTAACATTACCAAATCCAGATTAACATGCCGGTCCCGTAAAAATATGGGACAAGGTCAGGAAAAAGAAGGTCCAAACTAGATACAGACCAGCAAAAATTTTAGCAGCTTTTTGGTGCTTATACAGAAAAATTTAATTTACAATAACCATGGAACACAACTTTAACAAAATTCTATGTAAATCATTTAGGAGTAAGGCGTTCGCGATGATATAATGTCGCACTCCTACATAAAATTAGTTGTAGGAAAGTAAAACGCCAAAAAGAATCTTGCGGAAATGCAATTCGTCTGTCTCGATAGAATCAATTGAGGGTACAGAAAAGATTTAAAGCAGGGCGCTACGTCTGGTAGTGGTTAGTTTAATTGGTGTGTGACGGTAACCGTGATGCTCTTTCAATACCAGTGGTTGGCTCTTCCAGAGAAGTGTCATGTAACACGAAGAGGCTCCTGTTAAAAAATTCTGAGTGAGCATCTTCCAAGAAGCGTTAAGCAACATATCACAAACGCACCTCACGATGTGCCCTTGACGCATGAGCTCGAGATTCTGATTTTTTGTCGTAACCGACAGTCGGCCTTTCCGTGTAGCACACGTGGATGGTACAGTGAGATGTGAGCTGTCCTGGTAAGCACACAGTAAGATGACTTACCAATTATAACTGTCTTTATTGTGCGTCAATAAACTGAAGAGAGGCAATTTTTTCTGACACTATTGCAAATTATAGTGGCCACTACTCGCCAGACAACGATCACTGACTTACGTTCGGCAACAGCGCAGTGTCGGGAGCTAGGACGTCAGAAGATATTGCTGCTTCACTAATTGCCCTTCATTTGTGCGACCCCTAGGGCGGACCTCCCACGAACAAGCCTTGCCCGTAGTTGAAAGGTACAGTCAGGAGTGATTGCGTAACAAGTTGTAAGAACATAAGAAACAGGCAGATATCAATCCTCATGTACGAGGTTAGTCCGGAAAATACGAATAAAAGTTGAATAATAACTTTATTTTACAATTATTCAGGTATTACAATATGGTCTCCTTCAAAGTACTCGCCCTGAGACGCGATACACTTCTGCCAACGCCGTTTCCACTGTTGATAACATTGCTGAAAGTCTTCAGTTGTGATGGTGTTCAGTTGCCGTGTCGTTTCCGCCTTGATGGTTTCCACATCTCCCAAGTGCCGCCCCCGAAGCACCATTTTGCATTTCGGGAACATGAAATCACACGGGGCTAAATCGGGTGAATAAGGCGGGTGGTTGTCACGGTGATTGAGCTTCGGGCCAAAAACTCGCGCACAACGAACGACGTGTGAGGGGGCGCATTGTCGTGATGAAGGATCCACCTGCCCCTTTTTGCCAACTCCGGTCGAACTCGGGCCACACGAGCTCTGAGACGTGTCAGAACTTAAACGTAAAAATTTCCGTTCACTTTCTGGCCGGGAGGGACAAATTCCTTGTGAACAATGCCCCTAGAATCAAAGAAAACAATCAACATTGTCTTCACATTGGACCTTGATTTTCGCGACGTTTTTGTTCTCGGTTCGCCTGCTAGTTTCCATTCCTTGCTTTGAGATTTGAGCTCCACATCGAATTCGTAAAACCAGGACTTGTCTCCAGTGATGACTCGGTTGTGAAAGTCCCCTCGTTCCTGTGCTTCCAACCAATCCTCACAGCACTCAATCCTCTTTGCTTTCTGTTCTGGCGTCAAGAGCTTCGGTACGATTTTCGCACACAATTTCTTCATTTCAAGTTTTTGTATCAGGATTTCGTGAACGATTGTTTTGGGGATTGACAACTCGTCAGCAATCATTCTGACTGTGAATCTACGGTCTTTAAGAGCGCAGGCCCGAATTCGTTCATTTGCATCGGAACTCGATGTCGACGGGCGTCCTGGGCGAGGGTCATCGTTCACTTCTCGGCCATCCCGGAACCTTTTAAACCACTTGTTCATGGTTGGTTCCTTCAGAGAATTGTCTCCGTAGACCTGTTTCAAACACTCAAAACTCTCACGGCCATTCTTGCCTAGCTTTGCAAGAAACTTTATGTCGACGCGCTGTTGCTCAGAGAGAGCTCCATGCCGACGGCAGGTGAAAAAGGATAACTGTCAACAAGCTGCCGCACACTCCCACCTTCACTCAGAGTGCTCTGACCCGAACTGTGCGTTGATGGGATTGATTACAGCAGTAGTCCCACCTGGCGGTGACTGCAACTTGTAACATAAAGACATTATTCAACTTTTATACGTATTTTCCGGACAAACCTCGTATTATACAGAGAACATCGTGCAACCGCCTTCTATTTTGTTAATGCCTTAGTTACTGTCCCGTACAAAAAGGAACACATCCGTCGAGTACAGGTATTTACACTGAAGCGCCAAGGAAACTGGTATAGGCATGTGTATTCAGATACAGACATATGTAACATGCAGAATGCGGCGCTGCGGTCGGCAACGCCTATATAGTAAAGCAAGTGTCTGGCGCAGTTGTTAGATCGGTTACTGCTGCTACAACGGCAGGTTATCAAGATTTAAGTGAGTTTTAACGCGGTGCTATAGTTGGCGCACGAGCGATGGAACACAGCATCTCCGAGGTAGCGATGAAGTGGGGATTTTCCCGTACGACAATTTAGCGAATGTACCGTGAATATCAGGAATCCGCTCAAACATGAAATCTCCGATATCGCTGCTCCCGGAAAGGATCCTGCAACAACGAGACCAACGACAACTGAAGAGAATCGTTCAACGTGACAGAACTGCAACCCTTGCGCAAACTGCTGCAGATTTCAGTGCAGGGCCATCAACAAGTGTCAGCGCGCGAACCATTCATCGATAAACCATCGATAGCCGCTTTCGGAGCCGAAGGCCCACTCATGTACCATTGATGACTGCACGACTGCACACGCCTCACCTGGGCCCATCAACACAGACATTGGACTGTTGATGACTGGAAACATGTTGCTCGGTCCGACTGTATCGAGTGGATGGACGTGTACGGGTATGGAGACAACCTCATGAATCCATGGACCCTGTATGTCAGCGGAGGACTGTTCAAGCTGGTGGAGGCTCTGTAATGGTGTGGGGCGTGTGCAGTTGGTTTGATATGGGACTCCTGATACGTCTACATACGACTCCGACAGGTGACACGTATGTAAGCATCCTGTGTGATCACCTGCATCCATTCATGTCCATTATGCATTCTGACGGACTTCGGCAATTCCAGTAGGGCAATGCGACACCCCATAAGTCCAGAATTGCTACAGAGTGGCTCCAGGAACATTATTCGGAGATTAAACACTTCCGCTGGCCACCAAACTCCCCAGTCATTAACATTATTGAGCGCATCTGGGAAGCCTTGCAACGTGCTGTTGACAAGAGATCTCCATCCCCTCGTACTCTTCTGGATTTATGGACAGTGCTGCATCATTTATGGTGTCAAATCCCTCCAGCACTATTTCAGACAGTCGAGTCAATGCCACGTCGTGCTGCGGCACGCTCGCGGGGCCTTATACGGTATTAGGCAGATGCACCAGTTTCTTTGGTTCTTCAGTGTATAACGGAATTGTGAGCTTGACACTCATACTGCTAGTATATCAGAAGTCCGCAGCATCCTAAGTCACTTTGTAGATACAGAAAATTACAATACCAATGCTGAAATGGGCTGTCGGCTATGACTGCTTTTCTGTCTGGTCTTAAAAAAAAAAAAAAAAAAAAAAAAAAGTTACGTTACGGTAGATACTTGTCAAATTACATTCGCACTCAATGCATGTTATGGTCATTCATACTCTACTTGTTAAAGACAGCATTTTCTTCCGCTGTATGCATAAATTTTGCGCTTAAGGAAATTCAGAATAATAGCAGTGTAGATGTCATGAAAGTAGCTATTATTTGAGTGTTATGCATTCAGCAAACTGTCAAAAAGCAAATAAATTATGTATATGTGTATTTTCGTTTGGTAGTGGGAAAGGTGTGACGTCTAAGCATAACTCTCAGAAATTTCATGCAAATGTGGGGCACAAATGGTTCAAATGGCTCTGAGCACTATGCGACTTAACTTCTGAGGTCATCAGTCGCCTAGAACTTAGAACTAATTAAACCTAACAAACCTAAGGACATCACACACATCCATGCCCGAGACAGAATTCGAACCTGCGACCGTAGCGGTCGCTCGGTTCCAGACTGTAGCGCCTAGAGCCGCACGGCCACTTTGGAGCACATATTAAGGCCTTCTCTCAAGGAAAAATTATTATTATGGGTGTAGGACAACCCTATCAACCCTAGATTTCGGTAGCAAAGTGTAACACGGAAGTATAACTGCGGTATACCTAGAGCAAATTTAACGAAACTTGGTGCGTTTTACAACTTAATATCAGGGAAGAAATATGTTGTTAGGGTGCGAATTTGGAAACTTGTGGTAAGTTCCTACGGGAACTAACTGCTGAGGCCATCGGTCCCTAGGCTTGCACACTACTTAATCTAACTAAAAGTAACTTACGCTAAGGACAACAGACACACCAATGCCCGACGGAGGACTCGAACCTCCGACGAGAGGAGCCGCGCGAACCGTGTCAAGGCGCGTCGGACAATGCGGCGTTGTTAGGGGTAGAACGCCTCTAGCACCCTCAGTGGCGGGTTTATGGTATGGAATGTGGAATGTGGGGGAGGGGAGGGAGGAGTGATGTAAAAATAACCGTAAAGAAATGACAATGCAAAATCCACAATTTTCGAGTTTATTCCTGAATAGTTGCGATAATATTTAATCCCTTGGCGTGTAGTGGAGACGGGAAGAAGATTATGAAAAATAATGGAAAACAGCAAATATCAGTGTCGAAGCCATAGTATTCGTAACTGCTAGGCTTACGCTGGCGGATCTAATAAAAATTGAGCCACAGGCGTGGCGGCAGTTGCGTTTTGGAGGGGGTAGGGGACTGACACACGAAGTACAATTACGACATGTGTGGAGAAATTTTAATCAAACCTGGCACTCGTATCACTAGCTGTCTGAAGAACACTGGAGGGTAGACAGCTCTCAAATTAAACTGAAGTAAATATGGTTTTTACGATAACTACGAATTTCACTGACTTTCCTACTAGAAGACTGGAACTGATGGACAACCGGGTTACGCCACATAATAAAGTAGGGAAAGAAAATTCCAATATCTTCGTCTGAGCTTCGTGTCAAGACTCTACAACAGAGTGAACTCGAATTCCTCCGTCAAAATTTCAGAGGTTGCTCAAAGATATTTAAATATTTTGGTATGAAAGACCCGTTGTCTCCTGTGGCTAGTTGCAGTGTAATTATGATATATTCACTTTGTCATCCAAATTATACTCTTATTTCTGAGCAAATACCTTCACAACAGAGGTAAAAAAAGAATGTAAAATGCAATGGCCAAAGCATACACTCAAAACACACTGTAATGCAACGACCCTCATATCCAGAAGTTCATGATGATGTCGTCGCTGAGGAAACAGCGTCTTTGTGCCGCCCTTCGCCTGCATTTACCACACAGTAGGTGAGTACTGGTGAACCCTTCATATTTAAGCTTATTGATAATGCTTTGCATTGTTCTTAACAATAACTGACGCTGCCGAAAAAAAGTCTATCAACATTTGCACTGTTGTGAGGGTATTTTCTATGCAATACAGATACAACCACAAATACGACCACGGGTCACTTACACCTGAATTATCATAAAATATCCCCGACCAGCGTCTGAAATTTTGTCGGTGGAGGTGGGAATCACTCAATACTGGCTCTGAGCACTATGGGACTCAACATCTGAGGTCATCAGTCCCATAGACTTAGAACTAATTAAACCTAAGTAACCTAAGGACATCACACACATCCATGCCCGAGGCACGATTCGAACCTGCGACCTTGGCAGCAGCGCGGTTCTGGACTGAAGCGCCTAGAACCGCTCGGCCACATCGGCCAGCTGAATCACTCAATACTGTGCGGAAATAAACGGCGTGGAGACCCTCCCTAGTAGAATTAAACGACAGCAAGGGGAGCAAATGATGATGGGGAATGTAGTAGCGCTCTAGCGACACGGTGTTCCCCCAGTAACATTCCGTGGCCAATTAGGAGACGATCTGGTTCGCGCTCTTTCCATATGGTCGTCCCGTTACTGGGATTTAGTGGAGTTCCTGCACCCCAACGATAGTCCTTTCGCGCGCAGCGGGAAGTATACTTACTAACAATTTTATTTCTTTACTGCGTTCATAGGAACACGTCATACCATCTCTCTACGGTCGTGGCTGGCATCTAATGATAGTTTGCTGCACCCGCTGTAATTTCACGAAATACATCTTTTACTTATCCTGAAATGTCTTTTCTCTTTTCGGCAGCAGTGGGAAGAAATTATATTATACAAAATAAGCTGTTTGTGTCTGCAGCGCAGGGTCTAATGGTTAACGTCGCTGCCTCTATATCGCTGGCTCCAGGGTTCGAATCCCGGCCTGGTCGGAGACTATATGTATGTCGTACTGACCATTTTATCACAGTTTCATCGATGCTCTAGTCGCCGGAGTAGCGTGAAACAGTAAGACTTGAACCAAGTGGCCGAACAACAGTAGACGGCCAATAAATTATGCCGTACGATCGTTTCAATTTCAACATTGTTTTCGAGGCCCGTGAGAAATATGCTCGTCGCTAAAGTAATTTTTCCACGGGACATGGGAAACACAGTTACCACTTCCGTTTTCTAAACTGCGGGAAGCATACATAATCCCAATTTACTACACTCATGGGATATGTCTTACCACTTCTGGATGTGCCTGAAGTCTTGCGGTTGTAAGCTGAAACAGGGGTACACAAACTGCTGGAAAATTCCGCCAATTTCTGTTTGTAGTGGCGTCATACTGTTATTTCTCGAATCTGGAAACATTCCTTCGTTTCTACAATACATACTACCAGTAAACCCAGATTCTTTAAATAATCGAACTCCCGTGTATAGAACAGCTTCGAAGGTCTGATTACCTCGCAAATGAGAGTAAGGTATTAAATGATTGGCGTTTAGCATCTAAGAGCGACAAAGTTTAGGAAAGGTTTGAAATTTTGTTTGAAGTTTTTTGGAAGCTGCTAAATGCTCTTGCTATGAAACACTGAATGAATATAAATTGGGTACATTGCGCTCCATTTTAAGCAAAAGCTAGTTTCAAGTCTTATCTCAGAGCTATGTGTCGTACAATGATATAATTTTACAGGTACATTACGTGGTACATCAGGATACGGTCACCAAATAGTGCTGCGAATAGAGTTAGTAGTAAATAAGCAGTAAATTAAAACCATGCCTGATGCTCGAGTATTACTGCATGAACAGTGAAAATATAGTAAGCGATAAATTTTTATCTGTCATAATTTTTTGAAGTGTATCAGCGAGAATAAGTTTCCTAAAGGTTTGAAATTACGTGTGAAATTTGTTAGGAGTCGCGAAGTGCTCTAATTGTCAAATACTGGATGAATATACACTACTGGCCATTAAAATTGCTGCACCCCGAAGATGACGTGCTACAGACGTGAAATTTAACAGACAGGAAGAAGATCCTGCGATATGCAAATGAAGAGCTTTTCACAGCATTCCAACATGGTTGACGCCGGTGGCGACACCTACAACGTGCTGACATGAAGAAAGTTTCCAACCGATTTCTCATACACAAATAGCAGTCGACCGGCGTTGCCTGGTGAAACCTTGTTGTGATGCCTCGTGTAAGGAGGAGAAATGCGTACCATCGCGTTTCCGACTTTGATAAAGATCGGATTGTAGCCTATCGCGATTGCGGTTTATCGTATCGCGACATTGCTGCTCGCGTTGGTTGCGATCCAATGACTGTTAGCAGAATATGGAATCGGTGAGGCAGGAGGGTAATACGGAACGCCGTGCTGGATCCCAACCGCCTCGTATCACTAGCAGTCGAGACGACAGGCATCTCATCCGCTTGGATAGTGGAGCCACGTCTCGATCCCTGAGTCAACAGATGGGGACGTTTTCAAGACAACAACCATCTACACCAACAGTTCGACGACGTTTGCAGCAGCATGGACTATCAGCTCGGAGACCGTGGCTGCGGTTACCCTTGACGCTGCATCACAGACGAGAGCGCCTGCGCTGGTGTACTCAACGATGAACCTGGGTGCACGAATAGCAAAGGTATTTTTTCGGATGAATCCAGGTTCTGTTTACAGCATCATGATGATCGCATCCGTGTTTGGCGACATCGCGGTGAACGCACATTCGTCATTGCCATACTGGCGTATCACCCGGCGTGATGGTATGGGGTGCCATTGGTTACACGTCTCGGTCACCTCTTGTTCGCATTGACGGCACTTTGAACAGTGGACGTTACATTTCATACGTGTTACGACCCGTGGCTCTACCCTTCATTCGATCCCTGCGAAACCCTACATTTCAGCAGGATAATGCACGACCGCATGTTGCAGGTCCTGTACGGGCCTTTCTGGATACAGAAAATGTTCGACTGCTGCCCTGACCAGCACATTCTCCAGATCTCTCACCAATTGAAAACGTCTGGTCAATGGTGGCCGAGCAACTGGATCGTCACAATAGACCAGTCACTACTGTTGATGAACTGTCGTATCGTGTTCAAGCTTCATGGGCGGCAGCTGTACCTGTACACGCCATCCAAGCTCTGTTTGACTCAACGCCCAGGCGTATCATGGCCATTATTACTGCCAGAGCTTGTTGTCCTGAGTACTGATTTCTCAGGATCTACGCACCCAAATTGCGTGAAAATGTAATCACATGTCAGTTCTAGTATAATATATCTGTCCAATGAATACCCGTTTATCATCTGAATTTCTTTTTGGTGTAGCAATTTTAATGGCCAGTAGTGTATTATTGTGAGGATGTATAAGGGCCGGCCGGTGTGGCCGAGCGGTTCTAGGCGCTACTGTCTGGAACCGCGCGACCGCTACGGTCGCAGGTTCGAATCCTGCCTCGGGCATGGATGTGTGTGATGTCCTTAGGTTAGTTAGGTTTAAGTAGTTCTAAGTTCTAGGGGACTGATGATCTCAGCATTTAAGTCCCATAGTGCCATTTTTTGATGTATAAGGGCTTGATTTTTGGTCCTGAGACATTCAGTCCATGGCCGAGTTTCAGGCGAGGAACCTGTATTGGTTAGATTAACAACAAGGCATCTGTGAAATAAGTGTGATACAGTTAGGCCGTATGTTAAAACAATGACAGTGTCTGTTCTATACGTACCTTTTTATTCTTCAAGAAATTTCATAATTCTAGGTCAGCAGACGTAGGCTACAGGTTTCGATGAGTGAGTTTGCGAAAGTCAAAATATGTGACATAAAAGGCCGTATTTTTTGATGGCACTGATTTAGAAGCTTCATTTCGTTACACCGTCAACGTACTTTAGACCTTAATACTTAATTTTCAATTGATAAGTCCACCAGTTCATGAGGAAAACGCGTATTGACAGACAAAAAACGAAGAAAAACATTTTTTTCGTGTGACGTGATTACAAATCCACAATTTTCGAATATTTTCGTTTACTTCTACCGTGAAACCTTGCTTCTTGTCAAGTTTAATGATTTCCGTACCCTACAGGTTTTGATGAATGAGTTTTCGAGCATTCAAATATGTGACATAAATGGCAATATATTTTGGTTGCACTGACTTAGAAGCTTCAGCTCTTTACATCCTTAAGGGACCGTAGACCTTAGCGTGTGACGTACATTTCAACGAGAAACGTCATTGCGTTCCTGAGAATTTTTTTTTTTTTTACTTAACTTCTTAGGTCATCAGAACTACTTAAACCTAACTAACCTAAGGACATCACACACATCCATGATAGAGGCAGGATTCGAGCCTGCGACCGTAGCGGTCGCGCGGTTCCAGACTGTAGCGCCTAGAACCGCTCTGCCACTCCGATCGGCAGACAAATGATTATTAACAGACAGACAGACAACAAAGTGATCCTATAAAGGTTCCGTTTTAACCGATTCAGGTACGGAGCCCTGAAAATAAAATTATCAATGATATAGTGAATTCCTCACAATTCTAGTAAGGCACAAAAAGATTAACGTCGCTGATTCGCAACAAAAAAAAGCCTCCGCGAACGGGGTAGCGCTACGTCCCCTCTACAGCTTGACTAGTGCTGTTCTGCGCCGTGGTCCGCGTATTTGGAGCGGCGTCCCGCCATCCTTCGCTCCCCCGCCACTCTGGAGTCATCATCAGGCCACGCGGCTGCCACGTGCAGCCGGCAGCCGGCCCGGCACGCAACAATGCCTGCCGCCCGCGGCCTGCGTCCCGCCGTCCCTAGCCCGCCCGCCTGCCTGCCTGCCGTATTGATTCGCCGGCGGCGCGGCGGCGGCCAGCTCCCGCGAGGCCGCGTGTTTGCTCCCCTTATCACCCGACGCCTCCTGCAGCCGCCGAGATCGCACTGTGGCGCCCGCAATGCACTCCACGTCGAATCGGGTTTCGCAGTAGGCCAGCCGCCGTTTCCCATTACGGCCAGCGCATGCCGTCTGACCTTGCGCCGTCGCTGTCAACCGAGAGCGATCAATTACGAGGAATCCCATTACCGACAATTCTCAGTGCTGCGGAAAGCCAAAAATTACACGGAGTAACGATTCCACTTCATCGTAAAGCTTGTAAGCACTGACAAATCGTCTCCAGTGTAATCCATAACTCGATAAACTCGCAGCCAAACTTGTTGCTTTCTATTAAGAGCTCGCACTAAATAGGACACCATCATTAATTTTCCTATCCTAACGAAATGTCCGTCTCCTTTGCGGAACGTATGCCATTCGAGAAGCAGTGATGTAGGCAGAACAGTCTCGCCTAAGAATCTTCCAGTCATAGACAGCACGAATAAAAAATTATTATCGGCCAGCAAGAACAACTGAATGGGTAGACGTGTGTTTTGTCATTGTCCAAAAAAAACTGAACTTCTCATGAGATGCAAAAAAAACATTCCTAGCCTTAAAATTATTCTGAAATTGCGGTTTTTTCCTCATTTTTCGTTAGTGAACATGAGGACTTTCTCAATATTTGTAATAATTAAGCACAAATCAATACTTAATTAACGTTTTATTGCTAACTAGCTGACCGGCGAACTGTGTTCCGCCTCAAAGCCAATAAATAATCAGATTTTGGATGTTAAGTTCAATTTTTTATTAGCAAATACAAATATAAAAATTAAGTACTTTAATGATTCTTTATACTTTATGTTTTTTGGTGCATAGCTTCCACTCTTCAATTAAGAACCTTGTTATACACGACATTTTTGTTTTATTATCAGGCGCAAGAACAAACAACGCAGATGGTCTTCCGACCCGTGAACATGCCACATACAATTGACCATGTAAAAAACATGAATATTCCAGATTTAAACCACAAACTTTCAAGAATTGGCCTTGTGATTTGTTAATGGTCATGGCGAATGCAAGACGGATCGGAAATTGAAGTCTTTTAAACTCAAACGGCATATCGGTTGGGATCATCGGGATCCTCTGAATGAGAACTTCCTCACCTTCGAAATTTCCTTTGAGTATCGTCGCGTAAATAACAGTGTTCATCAATTTACTTACCACTAAGCGCGTACCGTTGCACAGTTTTGGTTGGTTTATGTTTCGAAGCATGATTACTACGGAGCCAACTTTTAGGCGTAAATCGTGCGGTGGTAAGCCAGGTACATTCAAGGAGTTTAAAAATTCAATTGGATAGTTGGTGGCTTCATCTTCATTTGTTACACAGTCAATAGATTTGAATGAATGCATTTTACCAATGATCTCATTTTGAATTATGTAGTTTACGTTTTGTTATTCCATGTCAGATGCGTTTTTGTTATACCACGTTTTACAGTGACGTTTAGCTTTCATTTGCGTTTTGTTATTCCATGCCAGATGCGTTTTTGTTAAACCACGTTTTACACTGGTCGAACGGGATAAAAAATATCCTATGTCGGTCTCCTGGTTCTAAGCTACCTCTCCACCAATTTTCAGCCAAATCGGTCCAGCCGTTCTTGAGTTATAAATAGTGTAACTAACACGACTTTCTTTTATACATATAGATATGGGCAAAATCAAACAAATTATGCCTATTTTCCATTCTCTTAGGAATTATACTACACACACGCGGTTCATCCTTTGACACTTGTTGGTCAATTCTATGTGATAGAGCAGAAGTTCTGAAAGATTTCTTCTTTTGGTAGGAATGGTAGAAATCACCTTAGGTAATGCATTTTCTAGGCAATATCGATTATTCCCCCTGTTTAAAACACGGCTAAAATCTTAAAATTTTTAGAAATCCCATATCTTTATTACAGTTGGGGGCTTCTCTTTGGTTTAGGCGATATACAGTGGCTGGGTAAGAACATAGCGAATGCCGACACCATACGAGGTGTGTGTCTATCATCGGGACCAACGATGGCTAAAGAGAATCGTTCAACGTGACAAGTGGAACCCTTCCGCAAATTCCTGCAGATTTCAATGCTGGGCCATCAACAAGTGTCAGCGTCGAACCAGTCAACGAAACATCATCGATATGGGTTTTCGGAGACGGAGGCCCACTCCCATACCCTTGATGACTGCACGACACAAAGCTTGACGCCTCGCTTAGGACCTTCATCACCTACATTGGATCGTTGATGACTGGAAACATGTCTGGTCCGATGAGTCTCGTTTCAAACTTTACCGAGCGAATGGACGAGTACGAGTATGGAGACAACTTCATGAATCCATGGAGGTCCTGCTTCTCAGCAGGGGACTGTTAAAGCTGGTGGAAGCTCTGTAATAGTGCGGGGCGTGTGCAGTTAGAATGATATGGGATCCCTGATACGTCTACATACGACTCTGACAGGTGACACGTGCGTAAGCATCCTTTCTGTTCACCTGCATGCATCCAAGTCCATTGTGCATTCCAATGGATTTGAGCAATTACAGCAGGACAATGCGACACCCCACTCGCCCAGAATTGCTACAGAATGGCTCCAGGAAAACTCTTCTGAGTTTAAAAGCTTCCACTGGTCACCAAACTCCCCAGAAATGAACATTATTGAGCATATCGGGGATGTCTTGCAACGCGCTGTTCAGAAGAGATCTCCACCCCCCCCCCCTTACTCTTACGGATTTATGGACAGCCCAGCAGGGTTAATGGCGTGAATTTCCTCCGGCACTAATTCAGATAAAGACGAGTCCATGCCGCGACATGTTGCGCAGCGTGCTCGCGGGGGCCCTGCACGATATTGGGCAGCTGTACCAGTTTCTTTGGCTCTTCAGTGTAGTTGTGCACGTGCTTTATGAATAACTTTTTAGAAGAAGCCAGGTTAGTAGCATTTACGGCATCTTACTTTAGAATCTATGCCACACTGATTTTGCAGGATATTTTAATTATTCATTTGAATGTATTTAATAACAAATTTTATGCAGTGTTATAAACTTTAGTCTGTACGATATATCACACAGTAACACTGACGTAATGTAGAGATGAAATTATTTTTCTATCGAGCGCAGGACTCAAATGCTTGGTAATTCCACATATCCTGTCTGAGAGACAGTTTACTTTTATTTGGAGAGCTCGAGGATGCTTACCACACACCACGCTGCCTCTATAGCCGTCCATAATAACATTGCGAGTGTTACTCAAAATGGTTCAAATGGCTCTGAGCACTATGGGACTTAACTTCTGAGGTCATCAGTCCCCTAGAACTTAGAACTACTTAAACCTAACTAACCTAATGACATCACACACATCCATGCCCTAGGCAGGATTGGAACCTGCGACCGTAGTAGCAGCGCGGTTCCGGACCGAAGCGTCTAGAACCGCTCGGCCACAGCGGCCGGCTTAACACAAATATACATCTGTCCTTGGGGACCATGTACATCCCTATATGCAACTTGTTTTCCTCAGCACGGTGACATCTACCAACACGACAATGCAACGTGTCACACAACTCGTGGTGTACATGCGTGGTTCAAAGAGCACCAGGATGAGTTTACCGTACTCCCCTGGCCACAAAACCCAATCAAGAAAGTGTGGAACCATCTCGATCGGGCTGTCGCGCCATGCATCCTCAGTGGAGAAACCTAGCGCGGCTGGCCACAGCACTGGAATCGATACGGTTCCACATCCATGTCGGTACCGTCCAGAACCTCAAAGTCTACAAATCATGCAAAAGGTGGTTATTCAGGCTTTTGACAGGTTTTTAATACAGCCCATTGTTCGATTTGTGCTTTTACCAGTGGGTGGGAAGCCTTAAGGGGTTAGTATAATTATATATTTTACTAGCTTGGACCGTGGCGTTACCCATGGTTAAACAGTTATTTATAAATAGATGTTAATGCCGAAACTCACTATTCACGCGTAAGCACTATCAGAAAAGCCATCCCTTGTTATATCTTTAAAAGTACTTTATAGGTAAAGCTTATTTACAAAATCATCTACATACAGATATACGAGGGAAATTCAAAAAGTAAAGGCACATTTGTGAAAAGCTGTACTTATTCTGATGATAGAAAACTGAAACATGCGTTATTTTTCTACATAACCTCCCTGGACTTCAATGCAGTTTTCCCGGCGTTTTACGAGTTTTTTTACTTCATCAGAAAATACGTTTATCGGTTGGATCTGTAACCAATTTTGCACCGCAGCAATGACGTCGTCACTTTCAAATCTTCTCCCCTGTAGTGCTTCCGTTAAGGGTCCAAACATGTGAAAATCGCTTGGAGCCAGGTCTGGACTGTATGGTGGATGTCCCAGCACCTCGAATCTCAACTCCTTTATTGCGTCGGCTGTCCGTTTGGCAGAATGTGGGCGAGCGTTATATTGCTGCAGGGTGACACCTCTTCGCAGTTATCCACGACGTTTGGATCTGATGGCAGGTTTTAGTTTCGTACGCAACACATCACATCCACCATACAATACAGACCTGGCTCTAAAGCCTCGTTTACGCTGGGGCGACGTCTTGCAACATTGCGGCATGCTACGGAAATGTGGCGTGCGTCGTCTTGTCGTTTAGTTGTAAATGTTTTGAAATGCTTGCCTACTACATAACACTTTTTCAAAATTAATAAGCATACATATTAATAGTAAGACTGTATTAAAAACTTTCAGTGTTCGGCTCCACAAATTTAAATTATACGTAAAGTTTTACTCCAGTGCGTGGGAAATAAACATCCCAGGTTGGGATGCATAAACTAAAACCAGAGGAGGGGATGGTCTGATGCAGAGGGGGGGAATCCCCCCCCCCCCCCTGCAAATCGCACACTGATATAGCCGGACAGCAGTGCATAATAATCAAAGAAATATTGGCGTAAAGCCCTGCTTTAATAGCTTCTCTCTTCTGAGAACTTTGACGTCTTTCGTCGCTGAATCCAGAACGAATCAAAACACCCTCAGAGGGGAAACATCATAAAATGTTATTTACATACTTGCACGATCGTTTTCATGACAGACTAATGTTTTTCCTAATAATTAAAAGTGAATGTTTGGACAATGTCATTATTACGTGCTACCAGGGGAATTTCAGTCAATTTCCTCATCAACGACTCGACGCAGACCTACCACTCCCCTCCGCCCCCACTCCGATAAAGGGAAAGACCGGAGTGAGGGACGGGGGAGTAGAAAATGATGAACGAGGCCAAAATTAATTTGTAATCACATAGACTACAACTGAAGTTTTAGAATGCAGGCAAAAAATTATTGTGTGTGTTCCATTCATGCAATACATCAACCGCGTCACGAATATTAACATAGGTAAGGAAGGTATAATATCTCTACAAATATAAATAAATAAATCTCAGCCTAAGAAAAAAACCTTATTTGTTCTTTTAAGCACAAGTTACTCATAAGTATAACAAAGCAATGTGAATTATCATACAAGACAGATGAGACTGCAGGGCAATAGCAGACCTCTAAAGCTAACCATCTGACACGCAAGTGCTTAATTTACCAATACTCATTGTTGGTCGGCTAGCCACACAGAAATTCAAAAAGCTTGGTATCTGCACACATTTATCAAATACAGAAACCAACACACGGAGCGTCGCTGGCACTTGTGGCCTGGAATAACGTGTGCCATGCCGGTGGCAGCTGCCAGCCCACTGGGCCGCACGCGCCGCTGTCGCAATCGATACGCGAACTCGCGAGGGGGACCTTAAATACAGGACACCGCCAAAGAGGGGGGGGGGGGGGGGGACCCACAATACGTCATGTTCAGCACTCTAGCTAGGCGAACGACGAGAGTTCTACGTGCTCTTTACTCAGCAAATAGACGAATTTTCACCTCATGACGAGCTGTTCCGATTCAGCAGTATCCCTCAGTTTATCTGGTAGCCTGCTGGTGGGTAGAAGACTCCGTAGCTCTGCTCGCATTGCTCCACAATGCTCATTAAATTGAAGTTTCAACGTGCTCAGCCTATAAACGTAATTGTTTAAGTCTTGGACACATGGGATTCAAGTAGAATTCAGTTTTCTGGAAGCGTGATATAAACGGCCATTAATAGTTGTGCGTCGGAAGGTTAATGGATTTTGTCCACGTCGCTAATAAAACATGTGTAATGAAAAAGGCCAGTCTCCTTACTAACTGCCAATGTCCAAAGCTTCGTGTGATCAAAGCCATTTCATGAAATCGATCGCCATTTCTACATTACCATGTCACAACTAATCGTTTAATATCCTGTGTTAGTCTTCTGTAGTATGTGATACATTCTGGTGCCAAGGCGAGTCGCAGCCTTGTATGCCGTTGTCGTAACAGGCGTTCTCTGGAACAATTTTCTTCCCTTATTATAGCATCAGAGTCTACTGTCACAATGCATGGTAAGAACTGAAAAGGGTGCGTATTCTCAAGGTAGAATACTATACAAAACGGATTGCTGCACTTATACTGAAACGGAGAAGCAGCTAAAACCAGTGTGGTTCCCCGATACGTATGTAATCCTTTTTCTTAATCCAGATTTTTTAAATACCTTCTCTAAAACTGAGATGGTGAGACCGTGGTTGTGGCAAGATACATGACAATGTTGACAAACAGTAAATAACAGCAACCACCCACTGTTAATGATGTTATTTATTAAAAACAGCGCCGTTATCGGTTTTGTCATATTCACATCCTCCCCCGGCTACGACAATCCGTTTGGTCTCGTGGGTTACACTAGTACTACGTATTTATTACTTTTCATTCCGTATGTTTTGCAGTCGATAAGGCACTCACTTGAGGAAAATGTGTGTCTGCTGCCGGGTCATTCACTTGTCAACCACAAAAGATGAGGTGAACTGATCGTAAGGCATTATTCATCCGGAGATCCCAATGGAGTTGTTTGGCCGCCTAGTGCGAGTCATTTTATTTGACGCCACTTCGGCGAGTTGCACTTTGATGATGATGATGATGATGATGATATGTGATGAGGACAACGCAACACCCAGTCTTCGAGCGGGTAATATCTCCGACCTGGCCAGGAATCAAACCTAGGCACACAGAATAGCAGTCAAACATACGCATAGTGCATGTAGTATCTGTGAGCGCACTGTCCGTGTGTAGAATAGCGAAGGGGCGTGATCTCTCTGTGTTTGACCTAGGGCTGCCTGTCATGGCCCGGAGGCTTGTCAAGGCAAGGTGAAACCATGTCCAGACGTCATGGGATTGGGCGGCTACCCCTCATTAAAATGTGGGACGTCATAGGCTGGGCAGTCTGTAAAACTGGACAGGTGGTGAACTAGTGGAACTAACATCAGACTATAATTCTGGGCAGAATACAGGTCTGTCTGAGCACACAGTGCAGCGAACACTCCTAGCGAAGGGCCTTCACAGCCGAAGACCCATGCATGTGCCAATGTGAAAACTACAACATCGGCAGCTACGAGCTAAGTGGACACGAGACCACTGGCACTGGACGTTGGCGCAGTGGCAGAGCGTTGCACACTCTGATGAATTCCGATACCTTCTTCGCCATGCCGATGGGAGGGCGCGAATCCGCCGTCTTCCAGGGCAACAACTCCTTGATGCCTGTACTACGGGACGAAGACAAGTTGGCTGGGGCTCTATTATGCTCTGAGGAACATTAACGTGGGTATCTAAGAGTCCAGTGGCGTTGGTGCAAGGTACCATGGTGGCCAAGGAGTATAGTACACTGGTTGCAGACCACGTTCACCCCTTCATCACGATCGTGTTTCCCACCAGCAGTGGCATTTTTCAGCAAGATAACGCGCCATTTCAGAAGGGCAGGAGTGTGATGGAGTGGTTCGAGGAACACAGTGGCGAGTTCCAATTGATGTGTTGTCCCCCAAATTCACCAGATCTGGACCCGATAGAACACATTTGGGATGTGATTGAACGTGGCGTCTGACCTCATCGCCCCCCTCTCGGAAATTTACGGGAACTAGGTGACTTGTGTGTGCAAATGTGGCGCCAACTACCTCCAGCGACATATCAAGGCCTCATTTCTTCCATGCTACGATGCATCGCCGCTATTGGATAGATGGTCACAATGTTCGGGCTGATCGGTGTAAGTCTTCAATGTAGAGATTTTAAGAAATTGTCGACTGAATAAATTCTTAGGTGACGCTTGCGTAGAATTCGCATTATATTTCTTTTGAAAAAGAATGAATATTTCTAATAATAATTGTTAAATTTGTTGTAGTTTGTAGTATTGTGTTGTGATACACACCCAGAAATCCTCTTCGCTCCTGTTGTTTTGTTTGAGTTAAAAGCAACTAAACGTGGAGACCAATCAACGGAAGAAAAGAGTTAAAACAGGTACTTTGAGAAACGTCCATAAAATACGCCACATAGAGGTCCTGAACTAAAGATTAAATGTCCTTCGCCATGTTGCTACTACGGATAAAAAGTAAATTGCGGTCGACAGCCAGAGCGTCGTTCGCTAAAACGGCCGACTACTCAGACGGTAAACATAAATTGGAACGAAAGTGGTTAAAGAGAGGGCATTCCTTCAGGAAATTGCGAACCGTCAAAGGTTAAGGGCAATGAGCACAAAGTGGTGGGGGAGCACCACTTAACAAATGGCGATGGCTAAAAAGACAGTGCCCAATGTGCAACCTCTCCTCACGGCGAGAGGGCTGATAGGAGGTCGTCCAAGCCGATGGGAGAGGTTTAATTTCCCGGAGCTTGTTTCCATAAGGGAGGACCAGTGGTGATGCCAAAATGACGTCACATGCTGGCAGAAGGCAACACAGAGATATCAGAGGGAATTGAAGAACTAGCCTTGGCAGCAGCAGCAGCATCAGAAGCCTCGTTTCCGTCACACCGACGTGACCAGCAACCCACATAAACATCACAGCGGCTCCCTCTGGCGTGAGCAAGTGACAGCTTTCCTGGACCCGTTGCACTAAGCGATAGACGATGTACAGCATACAGAGGCTCTGAAGGGCACTGAGCGAGTCGGAGCAGATGACGCAATTGAAAAGCCCGTGTCCCCGGACGTATTGCGTGACCTGATACAGGGCGAAGATCTCAGCTGTGAATACTGAGCAGTGTTCCGGAAGCCGATACTGAAAAACGTCGGTGCCAATGACGAAGGTAGACCCGACACCACGGTCAGTCCGAGAGGTATCAGTGTGCACGAAGGTACTTTCGCGAAGGTCGTGAAACTTAACGGCGATAGAGCGAGGCTTTAGGAAGCGAATGAAGGCCAAGTGAACACGGGCCGCCGCACGAAGCCAAGGTGGTGAAGGGTTCACACCCATCAGGAAAGTGGCAAGTTGTGTGAAGTTCAGCTGCCTGAGCAAGAGTCGAAAGCGAACTCCGAAGGTAGCCAGAGAAGACGAACGCGCCACGTACTGGCGATCAAAGGAGTCATCGAAGAAGGAGGCATAGGAAGGATGGCCAGACATGCCGGACGAACGACATGCGTATCTGCTGAAGAGGAAGTCACGGCGATATGACAGCGGTAGTTCGGCAGCTTCTGCATACACACTCTCCACTGCGCTAGTGTGAAAGGCGCCAGTGGCCAAACGGATGCCACGATGGTGGATTGTATTGAGACTGTGTAAGATGGATAGATGTGCAGATGCATAAAAGAAATACCCATAGTCTAGTCTCGAATCGAAAAAGTACTGGTACAAACGGTGGAAGGTGGGCCGATTCGCTCCCCAGGAAGTACAGCTGAGAACACGCGTACAGCGGGCGACAACATGGGAAGACGAAGAAAGTTTCCTATCGAGCCTGAGCCCTAGGAATTTCGTAGTTTCAACGAACGGAAGAGCAACAGGCCCAAGACGTAAAACGGTGGAACAAACAAATTGCGCCGCCAGAAATTCACTGTCAGTGGAAAAGCGAAAGCCATTGTCGATGCTCCATGAGTAAAGACGATCGAGACATCACTCCTGTCCTTTTCGATAATATATAAATATCGTGTGTTACTTTAACTAGTTGATAGCATTTTTCTTCATTTTCGGTTAAGGTTCTGGATATAGAAGGCTCGTTGGTGTTATCGTGTTGGGTGGTGTCCTTTGGATACAGCCCATTTATTTTTTATGGACAGCCGCACGTTGTTTTTATTCCCACAACCAATTACATTGCAGGGAGCGCACAGTGGAGAATCTGCCAGATCAATGGAGTGCAGTCTTGAGTTTGTTGGGAATTTTCTGTTGAAAGCGTAGTACCGCACTGCCCTTACACAGATGGGTCGTGTATATTGTCCCAAAAATTTTTGCCAATTGAAGTCTTTATACTTTTTCTTTGCAACATTCCTATTTTTAATTTGCATCAAATTCTTGTACACCTCTTTCACTTTGGTCATATGTTTCTCAGGAGTTCTCATTTTAGTGTAACTACAGTCTACGAGGAAGTGCTTCAGATGGATAATTCGTTCGGGATGTGGTGAACATCTACACGGCAGCGGAGGGGGGAAGGGGGGGGGGGGTGTCAAGGGTTTCATTTAATAGTGATGTCGCCACGTTACTAGGCGACTTCTTCCACTGTCTGTACGTTTTACAAATGTACAGCCCTCGTGCTTCTTTTTTGTATACATCTGTAAGAATTAAACCGCCGTTATCTGTGGACAATGTCAAGAGTTTCATATTTAACTTTAGATACGTGTCCGCGGCTAACGAAGTGACCGATAACGGATAAAATTATTTTGGACACATCTTTCGGTAGTTGCAGGACTTGTGAAACATAATTTGTTTTGGACGTTATGTGGAAGTTTATCATATCCACCCTCTGTATTTCGTCATGAATCTTTAGGTTGTGTTGACGTAGCCGCACTGGATTAGCCAAGCGGTCTGAGGCGCTGCAGTCATGAACTGTGCGGCTGGTCCCGGCGGACGTTCGAGTCCTCCCTCGGGCGTGTGTGTGTGTGTGTGTGTGTGTGTGTGTGTGTGTGTGTGTGTGTGTGTGTGTTTTTTTTTTTTTCTCAAATGGTTCAAATGGCTCTGAGCACTATGGGACTTAACTTCTGAGGTCATCAGTCCCCTAGAACTTAGAACTATTTAAACCTAACTAACCTAAGGACATCACACACATCCACGCCCGAGGCAGGATTCGAACCTGCGACTGTAGCGGCCGCGCTGCTCCAGACTGTAGCGCCTAGAAGCGCTCGACCACTGCGGCCGGCGTGTGTGTTTGTCCTTAGGATACTTTGGGTTAAGTAGTGTGTAAGCTCAGGGACTGATGACCTTAGCAGTTAAGTCCAATAAGATTTCACACACATTTCTTGTGCTGACGTATATTAGCTGGCATAGTCCCCCGTAATTTACACCAACCGTGTGCCGTATGTTAAGTGTGAATTTTATCCCGATACTTTTCATGTTGGTAATCTCTTTAATTTGTCACTAGGTGAGAGGTTCTAACCCACGACGAAGATTCATTATTCCTGACCTATTTCTGTCAAGTTTCACGCCTAATGCTCGTTCGTACTTTTTTATCATTTGTAGTGCTTTTGCTATTCCGCTGGCGTGCGTTACTAGAAACCCAACGTCATCGGTGGGCGTGTTGCTTACGATTCGCTGACCACGTATTATTAACCATTGGAAGTTATTATTTAGCTAAGGGAACGGACTAAAAATAACTCCTTCCTGTGGCAGTTTTGAGGTGCAGTTGGAAATTAAGACGCGTGCGCTCGTATTTTTTATAAACTGATGATGAAAATGGTTTTTCACATATTTGCGCTGCCTACGTGATTTAAAGAATCTGGCCGAGTGGTTCTAGGCGCTTCAGTTTGGAACCACGCGACCGCTACGGTCGCAGGTTCGAATCCTGCCTAGGGCTTGGATGTGTGTGATGTCCTTAGGTTAGTTAGGTTTAGGTAGTTCTAAGTTCTAGGGGAATGATGACCTAAGAAGTTAAGTCCCATAGTGCTCAGAGCCATTTTTATAAAATGGAGACGTTCATCCGACGGTTGTTCCCGTTTATTTCCTCAAATAATATCGGCTGCTAATGGTAGTGGAGAAAGTTTCTTGGTTGTGCTCTACAGCCGATACTCGTATATAGTTTAATGTAAATAAAATAAGCGTCAGTCGTCATCGGCGATAGACCTGTCGGTTCGAAACCGGTAATTACGCTGTTTCTTCTAAACGCTACTATTAACAAACATTTTTCATACTTTTCGTAGGAGTTAACTTCTTCAAAAACTGTTTATTTGCTTCAATATCTTGTTTCACTGAAGGTGCGTTTCCACATGTGTGCCGTGCGCCTGTACTTGCCCAACGCCATTTGCCCCACACAGAGGCATGCGTGTAGTTGCATGCCGCTTTCTGAACAAATACACTTGAGTGATTCATCACTAGACCTCACTAGACCTCGGACTTTTAGGTTTTAACTATCTTAAATTAGGTACCAAAAATATCACTTATAACAATAGGCTATAAAAATCGGAAAATAGGTGACCAAAATCTGACATTTTGTTGTCTAGAAAGATAAACAGATTGACAAAAACCCACATTATATTGTTGTCCATGTCCGTAATTACAGCCACAGTAAATAACTAACCCTTTCTCCAGATTTTTCCGGTCAATAGATGTCACCGGAGCATAGTGGGACCGCATACTCATGTTCTGTTGATTTACCTGAAAAGATGTCAGTCACTATGCGGAGGGTGGTAAGTCCTGTTTTTTTTGTAGCACTATCTTTAGTTTCTCACTAACTTTCATACCAACAGAACCTGGGACCAAGCTGATTTTTTCTGTCACCTATCAATCGCAGTTGCATGTAGACTGTTTCCCTAAACACTCCAGAGCTTTAATAATTGGGGCCAAAAGTGCATAATGAGATTTTATGTATGCAATGTCGTTGGAAATTGTTGGGTCCTTTACAAGATCTTTAGCTGAAGTAATGCTCACTGCCTCCTCCTGAAATTTAAAAACAGTGTTCTTAATGTCTTCCAAATGCTCGCTGTAACATTCCACGGCCTCTAGCCCCGTTCCACAGCAAGTAAGTATGGGTCCTGGTGAGAATGGTACGTTGGGAAATTCCTCTCGAAATAACTGGCTTCTTGTTGGTGCTTTAATGGAAACCTCTTTGATGGTTGCAACTAGCTTATTTACATGTGGAAATTCGAGACTTATCGTCTCTGCTACACGATTCATAGCAGGGGCAAGACATGTGATATGGAGCAAGGCTGGATAAAATCCTTTCAACAATTTAACAGCAGCAATCATGTATGCGGCTGCATCAGTGTGGATAACAAGTGCTTTATTTTCATCTAGACTGTTGGGGAAAAGTAATTTGAGGTCATTATTAACAAAGTGAGCAATTCTTTCCTGGTAAGTGTTTTCTAGCTGGTACAGAGCGAGTATCAGGGTCTAACTCTACAACAATCAAATTAGCCACCTATCGATCTTGTCTGTCGGTTATCTAATCGACAGAGGTCCACATGTATGAATCGCCTATATCTCCCCTTATCCTGTGCTCACTGTATTTTCATTTGAAGTATCTAAATAGTTCTTTCTCAGTGTGGATTCTGATGGAATGCTGCGGTGACAGTATTTCTCTAGAAATCTCTTGAACTGGCTATTTTCAACTGAACTGACTGGTTAATAGCTCATTAAAAATCATTTATTTTCAAAAAAAATTCATCAACTATTTTAAGCCTTAGTGGATGAATTTCCACACATGGTGAATTTTTTTCTTTCTGGCTAAGAAACCAAATGCCAATTTTAGTAGTCGTAGCTTCAAGCCGGCCGGAGTGGCCGTTCGGTTCTAGGCGCTACAGTCCGGAACCGAGCAACCGCTACGGTCGCAGGTTCGAATCCTGCCTCGGGCATGGATGTGTGTGATGTCCTTAGGTTAGTTAGGTTTAATTTGTTCTAAGTTCTAGGCGACTGATGACCTCAGAAGTTAAGTCGAATAGTGCTCAGAGCTATTTGAACCATTTTGAACCTAGCTACAAAAGTGTTAATAGCGACAGGTTTTCAAAAACCTTTCATCCCCATTTCACCCCTTAAGGGAGAAATGTCAAAAAATCCCTTCCTTATCGACACCTACATTATAAGATCAAAACCCTCCTTAGTGGTTTGGCCTGGGCGATGATGAGTTCGCGAGTCAGCCAGTTGGGATTCTGCCTTTTCTACACACTGATGACCCAAAACACTATGGCTACCTGCTTAACAGCTTGTTTGTCCGTCTTTGGAATGGAATACTTCACTGATTCTGCGTATCAGGAATCCGACATTTCGTTGGTAGCTTTGTTGAGATATGTGGCATTAGATGTCCAAGCACAGATCATATAATTCGCATAAATAACGGACCGCTCATATGCGCACGCGGTGATGGCGACAAATAGCAACCCAAGTGTGTTCCAAAGTATTTACGTAAGGCGAATTTGATCGCAGAGACATCAACGTGAGCTCACTGAAATGCTACTCAAACCACTGTAGCATGGGTTTGGCTCCGAAGCACGGGCAATTATACTGCTGAAAGATGATATCACCGTTGAGGAAGATATCAAGCACGAGGGGTGAAGACGGTTCGAAACTGTCAGCGTGTCTGCGATTACTACCACAGGTCCCATGCAAGCGCAGGAGAATGCCTCCTATAGCATAATACTGCTACTAGCCTGCATCCGTGACGCGCTGCACCTTTCGCGCCGCCGTTCACCTCGATGACGGCGTTTGTGGAGACGATCGACGTAGTGTAGCAAAAATGTCATTCACCCCAAGAGTAGACATGTTTCAATTGATTGATGGTCGAATCCCGCTGGTTCCGTGCCCACTGCAATCTTAACTGACGATGTCGTTGAGTCAAAATGTGAACACACATGTGAGTTCTGCAGTGGAGCTACGTGTTTAACAACGTACGAAGAACGGTGTGCTCCGAAACACTTGTGCGTGCACCAGCTTTATGCTCTTTCGGGAGAGATGCCAAACATCACCACCTATCCTACTTTACGGAGCCGACAAGCCGCCGACCCCACGTTCTGTGAAGGACATCCAACCATGAAGCGCCTTGTGGTGGTTTCACTGTCCTACCTCTTTCCGTAGATGCTCCCGACAGCAGCAGACCGTTCGACCAGCTTCGCCGTTTCCAACGTACTCATTCGTAATAATAACCTGTCCTTTGTCAAAGTCGCTTATCTCAATAGATTACCCCATTTGCAGCCCATATCTTCGGTAGATTGATCCTCGTCCGTGTCTGCTTCCTTTACATACTTTAGTTAATGCGTCACGGGCCTGCAATGCCACCAGGCGGCATCCAATGTCGTGGTGGACAATGGTAATAATATTTTGGCTTATCAGCATATACAGAGGTAAGCTAATAATGCTATTTTTTTAATTTTACTGAAGAGCAATGAAACGTTATTTTTTGACTGAACAGCACATCTGCTATTTAACGCTTTCCGTATATTTTGTTTTACATTACCGAGTGTTACACTTCAATAAAAATCGTTGAGACCCATACAATACGGAGAAAGTGTGGAGATATTCCACTTCAATTTCTGCATTGTCTCGACACCGCCAGCGGCGCTACGCGGCCAAGCATTGTCCTGACGAATGTAAAAGGAATACCGCGAGTTCATCCTCTCGCTGCAGATCACCGCACCCACTGCATTCTTCACGATATTTGGATTGTATAGCGCGTAAGCTGTGCGCCTTCTGTTGTTTGTTGTTGTGGTCTTCAGTCCTGAGACTGGTTTGATGCAGCTCTCCATGCTACTCTATCCTGTGCAAGCTTCTTCATCTCCCAGTACCTACTGCAACCTACATCCTTCTGAATCTGCTTAGTGTATTCATCTCTTGGTCTCCCTCTACGATTTTTACCCTCCACGCTGCCCTCCAATGCTAAATTTGTGATCCCTTGATGCCTCAAAACATGTCCTACCAACCGATCCCTTCTTCTAGCCAAGTTGTGCCACAAACTTCTCCCCAATCCTATTCAATACCTCCTCATTAGTTATGTGATCTACCCACCTTATCTTCAGCATTCTTCTGTAGCACCACATTTCGAAAGCTTCTATTCTCTTCTTGTCCAAACTGGTTATCGTCCATTTTCACTTCCATACATGGCTACACTCCATACAAATACTATCAGGAACGACTTCCTGACACTTAAATCTATACTCGATGTTAACAAATTTCTCTTCTTCGGAAACGATTTCCTTGCCATTGCCAGTCTACATTTTATATCCCCTCTACTTCGACCATCATTAGTTATTTTACTCCCTAAATAGCAAAACTCCTTTACTACTTTAAGTGTCTCATTTCCTAATCTAATCCCCTCAGCATCACCCGATTTAATTTGACTACATTCCATTATCCTCGTTTTGCTTTTGTTGATGTTCATCTTATATCCTCCTTTCAAGACACTGTCCATTCCGTTCGACTGCTCTTCCAAGTCCTTTGCTGTCTCTGACAGAATTACAATGTCATCGGCGAACCTCAAAGTTTTTATTTCTTCTCCATGAATTTTAACACCTACTCCGAATTTTTCTTTTGTTTCCTTTACTGCTTGCTCAATATACAGATTGAATAACATCGGGGAGAGGCTACAACCCTGTCTCACTCCTTTCCCAACCACTGCTTCCCTTTCATGCCCCTCGACTCTTATAACTGCCATCTGGTTTCTGTACAAATTGTAAATAGCCTTTCGCTCCCTGTATTTTACCCCTGTCACCTTCAGAATTTGAAAGAGAGTATTCCAGTTAACGTTGTCAAAAGCTTTCTCTAAGTCTACAAATGCTAGAAACGTAGGTTTGCCTTTTCTTAATCTTTCTTCTAAGATAAGTCGTAAGGTTAGTATTGCCTCACGTGTTCCAACATTTCTACGGAATCCAAACTGATCTTCCCCGAGGTCGGCTTCTACTAGTTTTTCCATTCGTCTGTAAAGAATTCGCGTTAGTATTTTGCAGCTGTGACTTATTAAACTGACAGTTCGGTAATTTTCACATCTGTCAACACCTGCTTTCTTTGGGATTGGAATTATTATATTCTTGTTGAAGTCTGTGGGTATTTCGCCTGTCTCATACATCTTGCTCACGAGATGGTAGAGTTTTGTCATGACTGGCTCTCCCAAGGCCATCAGTAGTTCTAATGGAATGTTATCTACTCCCGGGGCCTTGTTTCGACTCAGGTCTTTCAGTGCTCTGTCAAACTCTTCACGCAGTATCTTATCTCCCATTTCATCTTCATCTACATCCTCTTCCATTTCCATAATACTGTCCTCAAGTACATCGCCCTTGTATAGACCCTCTATATACTCCTTCCACCTTTCTGCTTTCCCTTCTTTGCTTAGAACTGGGTTTCCATCTGAGCTCTTGATGTTCATACAAGTGGTTCTCTTTTCTCCAAATGTCTCTTTAATTTTCCTGTAGACAGTATCTATCTTACCCCTAGTGAGATAAGCCTCTACATCCTTACATTTGTCCTCTAGCCATCCCTGCTTAGCCATTTTGCACTTTCTGTCGATCTCATTTTTGAGACGTTTGTATTCCCTTTTGCCTGCTTCATTTACTGCATTTTTATATTTTCTCCTTTCATCAATTAAATTCAATATTTCTTCTGTTACCCAAGGATTTATACTAGCCCTCGTCTTTTTACCTACTTGATCCTCTGCTGCCTTCACTACTTCATCCCTCAGAGCTACCCATTCTTCTTCTACTGTATTTCTTTCCCCCATTCCTGTCAATTGTTCCCTTATGCTCTCCCTGAAACTCTCTACAACTTCTGGTTCTTTCAGTTTATCCAGGTCCCATCTCCTTAAATTCCCACCTTTTTGCAGTTTCTTCAGTTTCAATCTGCAGTTCATAACCAATAGATTGTGGTCAGAATCCACATCTGCCCCTGGAAATGTCTTACAATTTAAAACCTGGTTCCTAAATCTCTGTCTTACCATTATATAATCTATCTGATACCTATTAGTATCTCCAAGATTCTTCCAGGTATACAACCTTCTTTTATGATTCTTGAACCAAGTGTTAGCTATGATTAAGTTATGCTCTGTGCAAAATTCTACAAGGCGGCTTCCTCTTTCATTTCTTACCCCCAATCCATATTCACCTACTATGTTTCCTTCTCTCCCTTTTCCTACTGACGAATTCCAGTCACCCATGACTATTAAATTTTCGTCTCCCTTCACTAGCTTAATAATTTCTTTTATCTCGTCATACATTTCATCAATTTCTTCATCATCTGCAGAGCTAGTTGGCATATAAACTTGTACTACTGTAGTAGGCATGGGCTTTGTGTCTATCTTGGCCACAATAATGCGTTCACTATGCTGTTTGTAGTAGCTAACCCGCACTCCTATTTTTTTATTCATTATTAAACCCACTCCTGCATTACCCCTATTTGATTTTGTATTTATAACCCTGTAATCACCTGACCAAAAGTCTTGTTCCTCCTGCCACCGAACTTCACTAATTCCCACTATATCTAACTTTAACCTATCCATTTCCCTTTTTAAATTTTCTAACCTACCTGCCCGATTAAGGGATCTGACATTCCACGCTCCGATCCGTAGAATGCCAGTTTTCTTTCTCCTGATAACGACGTCCTCTTGAGTAGTCCCCGCCCGGAGATCCGAATGGGGGACTATTTTACCTCCGGAATATTTTACCCAAGAGGACGCCATCATCATTTAATCATACAGTAAAGCTGCATGTCCTCGGGAAAAATTACGGCTGTAGTTTCCCCTTGCTTTCAGCCGTTCGCAGTGCCAGTACAGCAAGGCCGTTTTGGTTAATGTTACAAGGCCAGATCAGTCAATCATCCAGACTGTTGCCCCTGCAACTACTGAAAAGGCTGCTGCCCCTCTTCAGGAACCACATGTTTGTCTGGCCTCTCAACAGATACCCCTCCGTTGTGGTTGCACCTACGGTACCTCTGTGTGTGTGTGTGTGTGTGTGTGTGTGTGTGTGTGTGTGTGTGTGTGTTATTTTGGTGGCGTTCTGCAGTTTAATTTTCCAAACAGACGTCTTTCTTCCGTTGCTAGAGAGAATTTTGTTTTCAAAATGACAGGCCCAACGATACATCCCTAATCTCTCTGGCATACTGTTTTAACTTTATAACTATTTATTTGATATACATGCATTTCACTTCACTTACGAACAAAATAATTTCTAAACTTATTATGAAGTCTTTAACATAGTACCTCGCCAATTGTCGATAATGTACTCTTATTTTCCACGACACTGCTGCTCATAATGCGGTTCTGCAGTGGATTTGCTGGTGGTGTCATTACAGCGGCAATAATGTCAATATGTATAAATATCTATGCACGCATTAAAAACACATTTCTGAGTTCCATTGCAGAGCCCAATACCTAGTATAACTTCTATTCGGCAAATAAAAAGTGCAAATGGTCTGCTGAGAAACACTGCTGCTAACATCCACAAAAACGACAGAAAAGCATTTCAGTCTTATTCATCGTTAATTTTTTAGACCAAAGCAATACTAGCAATTTTCAAGTACTGTAGGTTGTGGAGTGAATGAAAGCTTTTTAAAATAATTGTAGCAACCATCAAGCAGTATGTACAAAAGAGAAGCAGCTGACAGCAGCATTACAATAACATAACGGCGTAACAGACTAAGGAGCTGTACGAATTAATGAAATTCCTCAACAATGAAAATCCATTACTTCTGGACCTATGTTTCGTCGCACCTTTGTTTTTAACATTCAGCCTCGTTCAGCTCAATTGGTATTCCGCGCATTTTAATACCCTATCGGCATTCTAGATAACGTAAGAGCTTTGGTGCTCCGATGTGGGTGCACCAGTTCTGGAACTTTTAAAGAAACTCTTGATGATATTTTTTGTTCCATCGTTACAACAACATTGGAAAATGCGTGTTGTTCTCATCAGATGCGTTTGTCTTTATTGAGGTAGAACACAATCCGTTGTCTGTAATTAAAGATATTCACAATCTGATTTGCTTTTAAGATCGAAAAACAGTTCGTTAACAATTTGTTGGTCATTACTTACTGTATTTCCTCATAGTTTCTCGCCTCCATCAGGAAATGCCGTCAGCTAGCAAGTCTTTGGTTTCTGGCTTCACTAGACACTTATACTTTTAGTCTGCTGCTAGAAAATTGAAGATGTGTTGGAGAAGATGTTGCAAAACCACAATAACTGATAGTGTAATGAATGAAGACATCAGGCAAGTGGTGGAAACAGGTACTGTGTATAAAAGTGGAACACCTGCAATGGTATGGCCATATGAGACATATGGATGGTAACAGAATTCCTTAGTAAGTGTGAGTGTTGAGATCTGCAGGACGGTGGAAAAATTTATACCTAGGAAGGACTGGATTGTAGGAATTGGAACGACCGTGCAAGAAACGCGATAGAATGCGGTAGACAGCCAATTATGCTCTAACTACGGCTGCAATATACAGGGCGTTTGTTGTACGAGTTTTCAGGCGCATTTTCTCTGGTGTTTCGACAGATGTTTGGAATTTCGTTTTTGCAATGAAGAGATAAAACCAGTCCAAACAGATGCTGCTCATCACAGATTTCATGCGCCACCGAGCTTCTCTTTACGAACAAGCCGTTTTTTTCTAAACAAGCCATTTTATTATGTTCCCATTCAATAAAGCGGTAGCAAATTACAGAAGCGTGATATCCATTTCGGCGTTGCGCGTTGACAGGGATCGCAAAATATGTAGAATACCAGTACTCCAGTACCAGCGAACAGGAAGCAAGCGCCGCTGCATGGCGGTAGCGGGCAGACAGCTCGGCGCGAGCCGACACACGAGACGGGCAATGCGCTTCAGGCACGTACAAGGCGTTTTCGCAGAGCACGCTGAAAGTGATAACTGTACCGGGCTGTACTAGTATTACCGGTAAAGCGGACTGTGAACCTGGCTACGGTTGCTGCACTGGCGTGTTTATGCCCGGGTAAGGGAGCGCAGGTTGCAATGAATACAACTGGAGTGCTGCCACACGCCACACATCTGCACTGAGGTGACGATAGTCATAAGATAGCGATGCGCACATATACAGATGGCGGTAGCAAAAATGGTTCAAATGACTCTGAGCACTATGGGACTTAACTTCTGAGCTCATCAGTCCCCCACAACTTAGAACTACTTAAACCTAACTAAGGACATCACACACATCCATGTCCGAGGCAGGATTCGAACCTGCGACCGTAGCGGTCGCGCGGTTCCAGACTGAAGCGCCTAGAACCGCTCGGCCACTTCGGCCGGCCCACAATTATTCCCCATGGCTTTAAAGAACATTCTGGACATCAAGTTACCTTCCATTCGGAAAGTGGTTGCACTCAACGACTGTATGTGACTTATAAATTATAGAGTGCAGCAATCAGTCGTCCTTTTTAGAACATTCTGGACAATTCTAACGATTGATCTGACCACCCTGATCGCCCGACAAGAATCTCATTGAACTTTTATGGGACATAATGTAAAGGTCAGTTCATGCACAAAATCCTGCAGGAGTAACACTCGTAATGTTGTTATGTACGGCTATAGAGGCAGCGTGGCTCAATATTTCTGTATGGGACTTCCAAGGATTTGTTGAGCCCAGGCCACGTCGAGTTGCTGCCCTACTCTGGGAAAAAAGAGGGCCGAGAAGATATTAGGTATCCCATGACTTCTGTCATCAGTGTGTATTCATGCAGTAATTGTGTATGGGAGCATTTAGTGTCTTGGAACAAACATTACGCTTATGTTGTTGACGTTGACAACTTGGGTCCATGCCCTCTTCGGGTCTGCACCTAACTCTAACCCTACCATCAGCTCTTACCAACTGAAATCGGGAGTCATCTGACCAGGATACGGTTTATAAGTAGTCAAGGGTTCAACCGATATGGTCACGACCTCAAGAGAGGCGCTGCAGGCGATATCATCTACATCTACATCCATACTCCGCAAGCCACCTGACGGTGTGTGGCGGAGGGTACGTTGAGTACCTTTATCAGTTCTCCCTTCTATTCCAGTCTCGCATTGTTCGTGGAAAGAAGGATTGTCGGTATGCCTTTGTGTGGGCTCTAATCTCTCTGATTTTATCCTCATGGTCTCTTCGCGAGATATACGTAGGAGGGAGCAATATACTGCTTGACTCCTCGGTGAAGGTATGTTCTCGAAAGTTTAACAAAAGCCCGTACCGAGCTACTGAGCGTCTCTCCTGCAGAGTCTTCCACTGGAGTTTATCTATCATATCCGTAACGCTTTCGCGATTATTAAACGATCCTGTAACGAAGCGCGCTGCTCTCCGTTGGATCTTCTCTATCTCTTCTATCAACCCTATCTGGTACGGATCCCACACTGCTGAGCAGTATTCAAGCAGTGGGCGAACAAGCGTACTGTAACCTACTTCCTTTGTTTTCGGATTGCATTTCCTTAGGATTCTTCCAATGAATCTCAGTCTGGTATCTGCTTTACCGACAATCAACTTTATATGGTCATTCCATTTTAAATCACTCCTAATGAGTACTCCCAGATAATTTATGGAATTAACTGCTTCCAGTTGCTGACCTGCTATTTTGTAGCTAAATGATAAGGGATCTTTCTTTCTATGTATTCGCAGCACATTACACTTGTCTACATTGAGATTCAATTGCCATTCCCTGCACCATGCGTCAATTCGTTGCAGATCCTCCTGCATTTCAATACAATTTTCCATTGTTACAACCTCTCGATATACTGCAGCAGCATCCGGAAAAGCCTCAGCGAACTTCCGATGTTATCCACAAGGTCATTCATGTATATTGTGAATAGCAACGGTCCTACGACACTCCCCTGCGGCACACCTGAAATCACTTCGTAAGACTTCTCTCCTTTGAGAATAACATGCTGCGTTCTGTTATCAAAGGTATTCTTGGCATACTCTTCATACTCTGGATCTCGGAAAATTGAATACGCCAACGATTTCTGAAATGGAATGTCCCATGCGTCTAGCTCCAACTACCATGCGCGTTCAGAGCCTGTTAATTCCCGTCGTGCGGCCTTGATCAAGTCGTAAAGCTTTTCACACGAATCACTTGGGTGCAAATTACAGCTCCGTCAATGCATTGTCCTCTTACGCCTTACGTACGCGGTACTACCGCCACTACGGTCGCAGGTTCGAATCCTGCCTCGGGCATGGATGTGTGTGATGTCCTTAGGTTAGTTAGGTTTAAGTAGTTCTAAGTTCTACGCGACTGATGAGCTCAGAAGTTAAGTCCCATAGTGCTCAGAGCCATTTGAACCAGTAATTGTGGCCCGGTGATATGACACATTGTCATCCATAAACATTCTGTCGTCGCTTGGGAACATAAAGACCTTGAATGGCTGCAAATGGTCTCCAAGTAGCCAAACATAACGATTTCCAGTCGATGATCGGTTCAATTGGACCAGGGCCCCAGTCCATCCCACGTAAACATAGCCCACACCATTATGAAGCCACATGGCTTCGTGGGGCCTGCATCACACACCAACTCTACCATCAGCTCTTACTAACTGAAATGGGTTCTCGTCTGACCAGGCCACGGTTTTCCTGTCGTCTAGAGTCCAACCGATTTGGTCACGCGCTCAGGAGAGGCACTACAGACGCTGTCAGCAACGACACTCATGTCGGTCGTCTGGTGCCATAGCCCATTAACGCCAAATTTCGCTGCACTGTCCTAACGGATACGTTTGCCGTACATCATACACGATTTCTGCTGTTACTTCACGCAATGTTCCTAGTCTGTTAGCACCGACAACTCTTTGCAAACGTCCTGCTCTTGGTCGTTAAGTGAAGGCCGTCGACCAATTGGTTGTCCGTGGTGAGAGGTGATGTTGAAATTTTATAATCTCTGTACGCTCTTGACACTTTAGACCTTGGAATACTGAATTTTGTGATATTCCAAAAGAAATGTCCCACATATGTAGCTCCAACTACCAGTCTGCGTTCAAACCCTTAATTCATGTTGTGCGGCTATTATCACGTCGGAAACCTTTTCACATAAATCACCTGAGTACAAGTGACAGTTCCGCCAATGTACTGTCGTTTTTTACCTTGTGCACCTGTCTCGTGATTTGCCGCCTCAGTGTATTACAACGGAATCTATATAACAGAACGGAATTCCGGGTTCAGAATCATTTGCCACCACTGCTTGCACACGTTCAAGATAAGGGTGTAATTTCTGCTTCACACTGTATTCTTTACGGTGTGCACTTCACGACCGAATTTACTGATTCTTATCGATGAACTCTCTTCCAGAAGATTCTCCCTTTTCTTCTTCGTCTTTGTTTGTGTGCCTTGAGCGACATACATTTCCATAAATTTTTATTAATAGCGACACATTTCTTGTAATTACGATGTTCGTTGTGAAATTTTTGTTTTTACATTTCTACCGGCTTTCGGAATAGTAGAGTCTGCTGTATCATACGTTAACCACATGTTCTTCGAGTGGCTGTAATGAGTGACGATTCGAAAACCAGGCATGAACTGTAAACAGTACTGAAATGCAACGCTGACACATCACATACGATTGTGTATTGTCTTTCAAGGTAGCGGCCACCATTGTCGACACGGAAGGGTGTCGTTTGTTATGGAACGTAAGCAGTTTACTAACACGTTCCTTACACGCGTTGCTCATCCAAGACCTCGGAGCGTGTGAAGTAATTGCCGACCTTTGGTTTCTTATTTTCAAATACAAGATATGGTAATGAAAGAAGATTTGAAATATCACTGAAAAAGTTTAACATTTTCATTACTTTTCTTTTTCTCGTCTTTGGTCACAATTGGGAATTTAAAATTTCCCATTTAAAAACTGATATCCGACAATCGACGTTCTTTCCACTCGGATTGTCATGTTCCGCTCGACTCTTTAACGTACCAATGTGTAGGCAGGCAATTGCTTGGCTATCCGTGGACAATCATTTTGTTTTATATATCCCCACAAAAGAAACATTAAAAAAGTGTCGCGAAGAGCTATATCGGACGAATGCCATGGAAATCGCCCCTGAAGGAGATAAGGTGCCAGAGAACTTTTCCAGAATACAAGCATTTCAGTTCGCACTGTGTGTGCTGTGGCTTCAAGAAGCCATAAGGTACCCGTTATTTTCAGATAAGAGCACATTTTACTTTATTTCCAGTTTTGCTACATCACATACGTGAAGCGAATGGTTCAAATGGCTCTACGGACTATGGGACTTAACATCTGAGGTCATCAGTCCCCTAGACTTAGAACTACTTAAATCTAACTAACCTAAGGACATCGCACACATCCTTGCTCGAGGCAGGATTCGAACCTGCGACCGTAGCAGCAGCGCGGTTCCGGACTGAAGCGCCTAGAACCACTCGGCCACAGCGGCCGGCTTTGCTGTGGCCCCATTTTGCTGAGACCAACATCCGTTTTTAATATTGGAAAATAAAAAGTTCTCGAACATGTTAACAAATCGCCGTGAATTCGCGCTCTTTTTTTCCGCAAGGAAGTAATGGCCACGGATCCCTCGACAATCCACACCAAAACAGTCGCACGTTCTGAATGAAGGGGTCTCTCATATTCTCTGGGGTTGTAAGCACTCCAGAAGCGCGGATTTTGTTTGTTCACGCACACAGGCAGATTGAAGTGTGAGGCTACTTTTCAACATCTTCACATGCGTTTTTCTGTGGAACAAAGACGTGTTCACACTTTTGCGCGCTGTCATCGTGAAGAATTCAGCTTACAGAACGGCCTAAGTCTAAGGGCAGCTGCAGGCGTGCTTGTCGAACGCCGTGGAGACGGCAAAAATGGTGGTGATATACGGACCATGGTATTACGATTCCGGGCGAGAATATATAAGAGTGAACGAAATGTACGTCGCGCAGTGACATTCAACCGGTCGTTAGGACAGTACATTAAGAAAACGCATGTTGCTCTATCGGCATTTTGCCGCTAGTGACATGGATGGTAGACCACCTTCCTAAACCAACGTTTCGTCTGAGAGCGCCCCACGAAAGCCTACCACGTCTGCCTTCACGACGTCCCGTTCAGAGCAGCAAGTTTCTTTACCGCACCTTGTACTCTGTTACTGTTTGCATTCCGAAGAATGGTTTGATACAACTCTATTCATCAATGTGTAGGTCACGCTGTGCCATAAATTTATTTTTCCCCCATTCGATTCAGTACCACCTCATTTGTTATTCCATCTAATCTATAGCATTCTTCTCTAGCACCTCATTTCGAAAGTTTCCATTCTTGTCAGTACTCTATCGTCCAAACTCCAGAGAAATACCTGCAGAAAAGACTTCTTAACACTTAAATTTATATTTCTTTTGTTTTAGAGACATTTTTCTTGCTACTATCATTATATGACATTTCCTTTCTATTTTGGCCATCGTCTATTATTTCCCCGCTTAAATGACGGAACTCGTGTACTATTTTTAGTGGCTCATAATTGATGATGACCGAAGTAGAGAGGATATAAAATATTGAACTGGCAATGGCAAGAAAAGCGTTTCTGAAGAAATTTGTTAACATCCAATATACACACATACGGGTCAGGAAATCTTTTCTGAAAGTATTAGCATGGAGTGTAGCCACGTATGAAAGTACAATATGGACGATAAACAGTCTAGACAAGAAGGGAATAGAAGCTTTTGAAATGTGGTACTACAGAAGAATGCTGAAGAATAGATGGGTAGGTCACGTAACTAATGAGGAGGTACTAAACAGAATTGGGGGAGAAAAGGAAGGGATCGGTGGCAAGGAATGTCAGAACTCTCCATTACATTGAAAACATTATAGCCAACTTAACGCCATTCTTAGCATTGTGAAGATTGGAAATAAATAAGCACTCTGAGATACATAGTAACAATGTGAGGGCGAAACATGGGAGCACGATTCTAAGTAGTGTCGGTCGAGAATTCGGTGACAGAAGCCGTGTCACGCTGCCCTCACGTCGGTGACGGCAGATCTTACAAAACTCAAGGCCTGATTTCATTTACATAGCCAGGAGAGATTTAGATGGATTAACTACGCTTGAAGATGGAATTCAAGGTAAAATTCGCAAGCATAGCGTAAAGCTCAGTTAGATCTATGGCTCGTGATTGCTAGTCCGAGTTTGCAACAATCCCATGTTTTGCTTGTCAGTTAAAGAAGCCTCCTTATCCTCCGAATAAATATGCTGTGGTTATTGAATGTTAAATGTAGTTTTGAAATTGAGATAATTTGTTAACTGACACTCAGCCATTATTGATACTTGTCAAACTATTATTGGTCATGATGATTTCTGAAGTTTTATTGGTCATGATGATTCCTGATAGTTAACAGAACCCAAGCAAACTCCTTTTTTATTAAAGTAATTCTTAGTAACAATAAGCTTTAGTCGCTGCTGCTCCGAATTGCTGTAAACCACTTGGAAAAAGGCAGTCATCTAAAGATGTGAGTGCAAAACTTAAGAACCAAAACAGAGACACTGACACACCAATTGCCATGTACTTTACTCCAGTAAATTCCGTCGCAGAAGTCAGATTTTGTATCACATGTAAATTCTTATTAAAAACGCTGTCAGATACCTTAGGTGTTCACTGGACTCTGTCCAACTGCTCTTCGAAGTTATCTGTCGTCTCTGCCAGAATTACAACGTCGAAGTCTTAATTTATTGTCCCTGAACTGTAATTCCCTTTCTAAATATACTACTGGCCATTAAAATTGCTACACCACGAAGATGACGTGCTACATACGCGAAATTTTACCGACAGGAGGAAGATACTGTGATATGCAAATGATTAGTTTTTCAGAGCATTCACTCAAGGTTGGCGCCGGTGGCGACACCTACAACGTGCTGACATGAAGAAAGTTTCCAACCGATTTCTCATACACAAACAGCAGTTGACCGGCGTTGCCTGGTGAAACGTTGTTGTGATGCCTCGTGTAAGGAGGAGAAATGCATACCATCACGTTTCCGACTTTGATAAAGGTCTGATTGTAGCCTATAGCGATTGCGGTTTATCGTATCGCAACACTGCGCTCGCGTTGGTCGAGATCCAATGACTGTTAGCAGAATATGGAATCGGTGGGTTCAGGAGCGTTATACGGAACGCCGTGCTGGATCCCAACGGCCTCGTATCACTAGCAGTCGAGATGACAGGCATCTTATCCGCATGGCTGTAACGGATCGTGCAGCCACGTCTCGATCCCTATGTCAACAGATGGGGACGTTTGCAAGACGACAACCATCTGCACGAACAGTTCGACGACGTTTGCAGCAGCATGGACTATCAGCTCGGAGACCGTGGCTGCGGTTGCCCTTGACGCTGCATCACAGACAGGAGCGCCTGCGATGGTGTACTCAACGACGAACCTGGGTGCACGAATGGCAAAACGTCATTTTTTCGGATGAATCCAGGTTCTGTTTACAGCATCATGATGGTCGAATCCGTGTTTGGCGACATCGTGGTGAACGCACATTGGAAGCGTGTATTCGTCATCGCCATACTGGCGTATCACCCGGCGTGATGGAATGGGGTGCCACTGGTTACACGTCTCGGCCACCTCTTGTTCGCATTGACGGCACTTTGAACAGTGGACGTTACATTTCAGAAGTGTTACGACCCGTGGCTCTACCCTTCATTCGATCCCTGCGAAACCCTACATTTCAGCAGGATAATGCACGACCGCAAGTTGCAGGTCCTGTACGGGCCTTTCTGGACACAGAAAATGTTCGACTGCTGCCCTGGCCAGCACATTGTCCAGATCTCTCACCAATTGAAAACGTCTGGTCAATGGGTGCCGAGCAACTGGCTCGTCACAATACGCCAGTCACTACTGTTGATGAACTGTGGTACCGTGTTGAAGCTGCATGGGCAGCTGTACCTGTACACGCCATCCAAGCTATGTTTGACTCAATGCCCAGGCGTTTCAAGGCCGTTATTACGGCCAGAGGTAATGGGTACTGATTTCTCAGGATCTATGCATCAAATTGCGTGAAAATGTAATCACATGTCAGTTCTAGTGTAATATATTTGTCCAAGGAATAGCCGTTTATCATCTGCATTTCTTCTTGGTGTAGCATTTTTAATGGCCAATAGTTTACCTCCGTTTCCTTTGCAGCTCGTTCAGTGCACAAATCGAGTAACATCAGTCATACTCTCACTCCCTTCTCAGCTATCGTTTACTTTTATGGCCGTATGCTCTCAGAAATGTACAGTTTGTTCACTATTGCCTCGCTTGTTCCTTAATTACTCCGGAAGCGAAACTGGTCTTCTATGAGGTCTGTCTTCACTAGTATTTTTTCCCCTTCCTTCTACCATTGGTTAAATTTTGACCCGGAAGGTTTGTGACACCCGGTGAAAGACGCCTTCTTTTGTGCGTGTAGGTCGCAGGCTGCGCAAGGAAGGTAACATGTGGCGCTGCTGGAAGTGCGCACAAAGACGTGACGGCATTGAGATGCTGGAGGACGGAAGCGAGCGTGTGTCATTACGGTGGAGGCCAGCGGTGCAAGGGGGAGGCCTGGGAACGCCGACCAGCCTAGCGGAGAAGCGGGATAGGCGCAGGCCGCGCGGATCGTCTTTCGCCTTGTCGGGGCTTCCCGGGACTCTAAGAGACGGCCGGTCAGCACGGGCAGCTGCCACCCGAGCACGCAGCCACGGTCACGTGTCATATCGGCTCCACAACTGCAGTCAAAATACTGCAAACACTACTAGTATCACGGTCCCTTCACACGGGAGGCCTTGCAACCAAATGCAGTGAGCTGCAGCGATCCGCTTTAAGATACCTTTGCAAGTGTCTTAGAAACAGCACGAAATACGGCAAAAGGGATAGGAAACGTTCCGTCGGAATTTCTAAAGTCACTGGAAAAAATGGCAACCAAACACCTAGAGTAATCAAGTTAGTGCGTAGAATCTATGAAACAGTCGACATACCATCTAAGTTTTGGGAAAATAACATCCACACAATTCGGAACATTGCAAGGGCAGATAAGTGCCGCAACTATCGCAGAATCAGCAGAACAGCTTGTAATTTTTCCTCCTATCTATGTAATTATGTAGTTCTCAATTCGTTCGAGCAATCAATCATTCATAACAGGAAACACAGTCATAGCTCAGTCACCCAAAATGATTCAGAAATTTTACTTGTTAGAATGAAATCAGGCGATGATTCTTCTTCTCTGCAGGCTCGTGCTTTGCGGCAGGCTGCTAATCTGTACAAATAAAATGCCTCGTATTTTTGGGAGCGTTGTATAATCAGTCGGGAAACCTCAGATCAAGCGGATATTTGGCTTTGATGAAGTTTAACCTTCCGAAGAAGTAATGCAGCTCTTGGATTATTAAATGCAGGTTCGTACTCAGTCTTTCGGAAGTTCCCTTCTGATTAACAAACACACCTTTTGTATGAAGGAGCAAAATATATATTTCCCTTTTAATTGTACAATTTCGTATCAGTTATCTTTTGTCATAAATATTAATATTCAGATTACAATTCTTCAAACAATGCTCAGGCTAATCGGCACGAATATAATCTAGGCAGGTTTTTTTTTTCTAACAACCACCAGAGAAAGTGCTACAAAGAATAATTATGCGCTCATGGCATAGCTATTGTATCAAAACTACTTTGCGCATGGATTCTGCGAGTATGAAGATAGAAAATTAGTAAACGTCATTCAAGGGTAGAATTGTATCAGAATAATTCATCGAATATAAAGAGATATTACAAGCTCATGCCTCGAAGCTGCTGACAAGAATAATGTGCAGAAGAATGGAAAAGAAAGTTGGGTTCAAATGGCTCTGAGCACTATGGGACGAAACATCTGAGGTCATCAGTCCCCTAGAACTTAGAACTACTTAAACATAACTAAACTAAGGACATCACACACATCCATGACCGGGGTAGGATTCGAACCTGCGACCGTATCGGTCGCGCGTTTCCAGACTGAAGCGTCTAGAACCGATCGGTCACAACGGCCGGCAGAAAGTTGGAACTCTGTTGATTTCGCTTTAGGAAAGGTAGAGGCAGTTCTTGTGTTGCAGTTGATAATTGAAGCAAGACTGAAGAAAAAAAAAAAAAAAAAAAAAAAAAGACAGGTTCATAGTATTTATCTACCTGAAAAAAGCGTTAGACAATGTCAGATTGTGCAAAATGATAACGTACAATAACTTTTGTGTGCATTACACTCCAGACACACATACGTACTTTACATTACATTTACTGCGCTCGAAATACTGTCATTTATTAAATACAGGTTTTTACTTTCCTGTAACTTAAATACGTTGCTTAAAATGTATATTTGCTTCCTCAGTTATTGCTATAAGGAGATAACCTCCAACTGCTAAAAATCGCCACAGCAGCTACAAATGTTTTTCAAATTTCAAACTACGTAATATTAGCCTTACACGTTCCAGAAACTGAATTGTTTCACAACAGCAGAAAGAAATTTTGCCATTAAACTGCTGAACAAGATTGAGGAGTGTTTTTTTCTCCGTCCTGAATAATTTATCAATCCTGAGTTATACAATTTTAATGTGAAAGAACGTTATTTCGCTTCAGTTCGCTAGTTCTCGCACTACACAGTTGTCTTAAAAAACGAAAGTGGACAAACGAGACAACCGTGAATTCCATACTGCTGATAGGTTTACCTGCGACTAGTGCTACGGAACACAGCAGTTAACATAAACAAACACCGAAATGTAAGAAAATGGGAAATTTTCGCTACTACTGTCGTATTTGAAGATCTGAAGCGAAATAATATTGTTTCAGGTGACTTGGCACCGCAGCATTGTCACCGTGAGAAAAAGGAAACTAGCCTGATTTTGAGTGAGTGGGAAGTTTATATGAATAACGACAGAGACAGGTATGGCCCGCCTATACGTAATATTGTCCAACCTTGATGGACGACGCCAGCAACATGTCGACAATACGTCGACGACTACCTGCAACAACCTATTCCTTCAGTAATGTTGCCCGGCCAGACCTAATATTGCCGTGTACAGCTGAAACACTGCAGCTACGTTGGCGGCGACACTCATGCAGCGACAGAATGCGGTGAAAAATGGCCCGTGTAAGAGCACATTCACTTGCAGGTGAACTATATGTAATGGAAAAAACCTTATGCTGTGGCTCCACGAGTTGGGCATAGTGTTTAGTCCTCAACATCTGGTGTACCATTGGCTATCTATTGTTGAATGTGAAGCGGTAAAATTGTGAAGACTAATTCCGAAAAAAAAGGAGGGGTCTTAAATATCAGAGGGCGGTGTGACGATGCCGTGAAAGGGAAACGAAAGAGCGTAGCGGTATAGGACGATTATGAAACTTTGCCAACCGAACCTATAACAAGAGCTCAGCAACATTTGCATCGCAGCGCGTTTTTTTTAGTCCCATTCATCACAAGAAGAGACTCCACACGATGGCTCGCAGACTTCAGCGAGGCGTTTTAAACGCAAAAGTCAGTATTGTACGGTCGACTGCGAGCGCCGAAAGGCTCGGCAGGCTATCCCCGACTGCTCCCCTCGATGTGTGTATGCCTGCACCAGGGGAAGATTAATGAGAGCGCTAGCCGGTAGATCGATACCCGTGGGCGCAGCCACACTAACCCACACTCCCGCTGCCGGCTGCTGGCTTTCCCCCAGTTCCAGGAGCCACGACTTGGCGCCGCCGATAAAACTGCGGCTCTTTCATCGATTTTGCTTCGCTTTCCGTAGCGGTGGCATAACTTCATCTCACGTAGAAGCTGCTCCGTTTCAGAAGCCACCTAGTTCAGCAGCAGACTGAAATAAAGTCGCAGATCATGAGCAGAGACACAATCCAGTTTCTGCTGTTAGAGCCCAACAGCCATTACTAAAAAGGTTACCATTCAGCCAATAAATTATTTATATCTGAGCCTTTGGATAACATTTCTCCGATATTCTGAAGGTACTGGTTGTCCAGCTGCTGTGCCACACTCCTAAAACTCTATTACTTTCTGCAACTGGAGTATCAGAAGACTTTCCTGTCTCAGTGGCTGTCCGTCAGGGATCCACTCTTTCTCCCCTTTTGTTCGTCACAATAATGGACACGATCACCAGATATCCTCAAAATTAGTACCTGGGACCATTCTGTATGTTGCTATTTTACTGGCTACTGAAGACGAAAACGACCTTTAATGTCAAGTACACGCACAGTAGAACCACCCTGAACACTTCATAATACTCCTCAATATAAAGAAAGCTGAATGCCTGTTAACATATGCAAATATTAACCTGGTGCATAGTTTCGTACCATTTTTGTTTTGCATGTTGGTATTCCTGTTTCTATTGGTATATATTTATCGATTGTCACCGCTATTTCAGTGTGCATATTGTCATTTCGTCATCTCCATATAGTGGGCGGAGCTTTTCCGACATATTAATCTGTGCGAGTTCAATAGAGGTGTGACAGCAGTGGAGGCAGCCAGAAACTTTCCACGGTACATGGGGACAATGCCACTGGGCAGATCACGGCAAGAAAATGGTTCTCTTATTTTACGCATGATAGTTTTGATATTAGTGACTCTCCACGTTCAGGAAGACATTCGGGATTTGATGTAGATCGCTTAAACGCATTGATCCAGAATGATCCATGTCAGTGTACTCGAGAATTGGCAAATATGATGAACTGTTATGACTCAACCATGTGCGATATTTGCACGCGATGGAGAAGGTTAAAGAATCGTGTGTATGGGTACCGCATGCTCTAAGCCAAAATCACAAGAATCAGCCAGTGACGGTCTTTATTCTAAAATAAGGAAAAGAAAGGAAGGGTTGAGCCCAAACAAAGCAGAAACTGCCAGTACAAAGACTTGCGCGTATCCACAAAAGATAACGTTTGCATATGGTGCGAAACCAACGGTGTGGTGTGTTATGAACTGCTTCCCCGAGGCGTAACCATCACTGCTGACATTTGCTGTCAACAAATGAGTCTTGCTGACGCGTCCCAAGAACGACCACCACGAAGACTGCCTGAAGTGATGCCACTTCACAATAATTCCCGACCGCATTCCGCTAGACTGACAAAAAACCACTATACAGGAGTTGGGCTTTGAGGTCATTTCTCGCGCCCACCATATTCACCTCATCTGGCACCCTCAGATTTTCACCTTTTCCACTATCTATCGGACAACCTTCAAAGAGCTTCCTTTCGGGATGGTTCGAATGGCTCTGAGCACTATGGCACTTAACTGCTAAGGTCATCAGTCCCCTAGAACTTAGAACTACTTAAACCTAACTAACCTAAGGACATCACACACAGCCATGCCCGAGGCAGGATTCGAACCTGCGACCGTAGCGGTCGCGCGGTTCCAGACTGTAGCGCCTAGAACCGCTCGGCCACCCCGGCCGGCCCTTTCGGGATGAAAATTCGCCCCGAACATGGTTCGACGAGTTCTTCGACTCACAACCACTTGATTTCTACAGTCACGGAATCGAAACGTTACGCCAGAAATGGCAGACTGTTGTTAACAGTGAAGGAGAATATATTACTGATGACGAACGGCTCTGTTATGTGTATCTGTTGTCGTTATGAAATTGATGGAAAAACGCTACAAACTTATATATATCAATCTAATAATACAGACACAATCCAGATTCCACAGTGTACATTTGCCGAAGACAAACACCTTCAAGTACCTTGGCTCAAAAATCGTTTCCGACAGCTTACTCTTTCTATAAATCACGAGCCAAGTTAGCAATGTATGGCTAAAATGGTGGACACCGACTAGATTGCTTTGTGATGAGATCCCAACCGATCATTACACCAGCTCTCACTTATGGTTGTGAGGCCTAGATCATCGACGAAAGATGTGTGAAACTCCTCGAGAAATATCATCAGCAGTGGCCAAGGATAATTCTGAAATTGAAATGGAAAGAGTGGCGTACCCATTTTTCTACCTTATTTATTATCCTTCTACAGTGATTGTTAATGGGGCTTGCGACTGTATGAAAATATTATTTCAGCTTTACAGAGTGAGAGGTTATTTTTACATGACATGAGTCGAGCAAAATTCTCTGTAGAAAACTAAAAGTGATTTGAATCTTCAGTTTCTCCCGACTTAGTCGACAAGCGATCACTTTGGCTTTATCAGGTGCGCCGGTGATGGTAACATGGTCGCATGAGGACACATTGTGCCCGTTGGCCACTGATAACCGGTCGTTCACCCGTAAACTATTTCGTAACAGTGATTTGTTGCCTGTAGCAAGACCTCCACAGTACGCATATTAATCGTCGTCAAAACGCTAACCAACTAAAACTGGAGATCGGTGAAATGGAGACATTTCCATAAACTTTATTTGTGTGAAAGAAATCGATACTTTAATCCTGGATGGAAATGGAGTACATTCATATGCAGTGGCGGAATTGAATACAGAGGTCGCTTTCTGATAGCTTATGAGAGCCAGCGCCGTGGGGGGGGGGGAGGGGGGGAGGGAGGGGGGAGGGAGAGGGGAGGGTCAGAGAGAACCAGGCCGCCTCTGCGATGCGCCCACGGACGACCGCCTTCAGCTCCTACCTGTGATCACCACGCCACAGCCTGTACTTTCTGGCGGGCCGCATTCCTGTAATCTGCGCGCAACGACCGACAAACACCAAGTTTTGCGGATGGCACTGTGAGCAAGAAGCGAGCTACTCCCTTACCTTCAGTGGCACTGCGAATTCCACGTCCCTACCCTGTAGCTCTAATACCAGCCGTTTACCGTGTTACTACTTTCTTCCTGACAGCTAGGGACGGGACGTTATTACCCACACTTTTTCGTCTTGGCTGCAACTGAACAGTCCCCGCGCATTTCAAAGTAGTTTGCGGTTATACAGGTGACATATTAATTTGGAAAATAGCGGAGAGCTGTAAATAAATCTGATTATCAGGCGTGGTTCAAATGGTTCAAATGGTTCTGAGCACTATGGGACTCAACTGCTGAGGTCATTAGTCCCCTAGAACTTAGAACTAGTTAAACCTAACTAACCTAATGACATCACAAACATCCATGCCCGAGGCAGGATTCGAACCTGCGACCGTAGCGGTCTCGCGGTTCCAGACTGCAGCGCCTTTAACCGCACGGCCACTTCGGCCGGCTCATCAGGCGTGCTTTGATGTTTAGTTTGCAACAGCGTTGCCCACGGAAGACGCGGATCTGTGTCTAGCAGATAATTCTCCAAAGTTATAACAAATGAGTGAACCACTCCAGTTATGTGCTTTTTTTTTTTTTTTTTTAAGCAAGGTACTGCAACACTGTGCAGTTCTGCAAGACTCCAATTTTTCTTTTGTTCTAATAGTTTCCGCCTATTGCCACCACAGATGATCAACAGGCAGCAGTTAGTAAAGACGTAATTACGCTCTGACAAAACATACTGTGTTTCAGCTTTTCGCAAAAGTTTGTTACTATACTGAAATGACACTTCAGAACGTTTCACAAAGGTGCAGTAACTGTTTTGTCCGAAGATTTGCGCTGATTACAGCCATAGCATGCCTCTTAATATGAAATCAACGGGTCGATCGAAAGTGCGGGCGAATTTCATACGTAGTCCTCTTAAGTCACCAATAAGAGAAAGCTGGGAACTAACCATTCCACAACTGCAGCTTAGAACGACTCATGAAATAACTGGATCAAAAGCCTATCAGTCTATCATTGCTACAAGCTCCACTATGAGTTTGTTACACGAACCGAACAGCGTATAGAAGGAAATGGTTTTGATGAACTTAGTCTTTAATGATGACGCCACACATCCTGTGAATGTTCCTGTGAACAGGCGAAGTGTACGCAGATGAGCCAAAACATTATGACCACCTGTTTAATGGCATATTGTTCCCGTTTTCAAAACACGTACAACAGAGATTCTGCATGGCACCGATTCTACAAGTCCTTATTCCAGATGTATGTGGCACCGGATACCTACGTACAGGTCAAGCAATTCACGCAAATTACGGAATGATGGTTAACGGGCACGAAGCTGGCGCCCGATAAGTTTTCCAGTGGGTACAGATCACACACATTTGCTGGCCAAGTTCGGTATTGCCCCCTAAACCACTGTAGTACGATTCTGTCATTGCAAGACGGACAGTTATCCTGCTGGAAGACGTTGTTGTGGGGGAGGAGACCAGACAGCGAGGTCATCGGTCTCATCGGATTAGGGAAGGGCGGGGAAGGAAGTCAGCCGTGCCCTTTCAAAGGAACCATCCCGGCATTTGCCTGGAGCGATTTAGCGAAATCACAGATAACCTAAATCAGGATGGCCGGATGCGGGATTGAACCCTCTTCCTCCCGAATGCGAGTCCAGTGTGCTAACGACTGCGCCATCCCGCTCGATCATGGGGGAAGGCATCAAGCATGAAGCTATGCAGGTGATCCGCAATAATGTTCACGCTGCATCCACATAAACCTAGTCACTTTACACGAGAGTTCATCTGCATAGCTGACTGCCATGCGGGGGTCCCGGGTTCGATTCCCGATAGTGCCAGAGGCTTTTCCTTGGTGGGCCCTGTGAGGCCAATTAAGGAGCTACTCGACCGATCAGTTGCTACTCCAAGGTCAAGAGACCCGACAACGGCCGGATGAACGGTGTGCTGACTACATGGCTCTTCACACCACATCTAATGAAGCCACTGATAGATGATGACACGACGGGCGGTCGTGCGCGATTGGCCCGTGTACGGTGTGCTGTAACCGCATTGCCGCGGGAAAAATGTTGTCAACAGAAAATAATTCAAAGTAAACATCTTTACGAAATATTGTGTCACTGGTAGCGGAAACAGATGTTCTTAAAATCTGGTGCATATGTAACTCAGTTTGTTCAAAATAATAAACGTTGAACAGAGCTTATCTTTATTTCGTTGCTTCGCTGTAGTTGATATTTCCTTGAAGCTTTGTAAGTGAAAACTGGCCAAAGAACACTATGGTTCTCAGAAGACCTGAAATGTCACTTACTGTTTCAGATGTACAATTTATTACCAGATATAGACTGGGACACTCAGATGTTTAGGACGGGTGGTAGGGACAGAGCATCGAGTGACATTATACTGAGTGCACTATCCGAAAATTACCTCGAGCAATTAAACAGAGAACCGACTCGTGGAGATAACATCTTGGGCCTACTGATAACAAACAGACCCGAACTTTTCGACTCTGTGTGTGCAGAACAGGGAATCAGTGATCATAAGGCCGTTGCAGCATCCCTGAATATGGAAGTTAATAGGAATATAAAAAAAGGGAGGAAGGTTTATCTGTTTAGCAAGAGTAATAGAAGGCAGATTTCAGACTACCTAACAGATCAAAACGAAAATTTCTGTTCCGACACTGACAATGTTGAGTGTTTATGGAAAAAGTTCAAGGCAATCGTAAAATGCGTTTTAGACAGGTACGTGCCGAGTAAAACTGTGAGGGACGGGAAAAACCCACCGTGGTACAACAACAAAGTTAGGAAACTACTGCGAAAGCAAAGACAGCTTCACTCCAAGTTTAAATGCAGCCAAAACCTCTCAGACAAACAGACGCTAAACGATGTCAAAGTTAGCGTAAGGAGGGCTATGCGTGAATCGTTCAGCGAATTCGGAAGTAAAATTCTATGTACCGACTTGACAGAAAATCCTAGGAAGTTCTGGTCTTACGTTAAATCAGTAAGTGGCTTGAAACAGCATATCCAGACACTCCGGGATGATGATGGCATTGAAACAGAGGATGACACGCGTAAAGCTGAAATACTAAACACCTTTTTCCAAAGCTGTTTCACAGAGGAAGACCGCACTGCAGTTCCTTCTCTAAATCCTCGCACAAACGAAAAAATGGCTGACATCGAAATAAGTGTCCAAGGAATAGAAAAGCAACTGGAATCACTGAACAGAGGAAAGTCCACTGGACCTAACGGGATACCAATTCGATTCTACACAGAGTACGCGAAAGAACTTGCCCCCCTTCTAACAGGAACTGAAGGTTCCAAATGATTGGAAAAGAGCACAGGTAGTCCCAGTCTTCAAGAAGGGTCGTCGAGCAGATGCGCAAAACTATAGACCTATATCTCTGACGTCGATCTGTTGTAGAATTTTAGAACATGTTTTTTGCTCGAGTATCATGTCGTTTTTGGAAACCCAGAATCTACTATGTAGGAATCAACATGGATTCCGGAAACAGCGATCGTGTGAGACCCAACTCGCTTTATTTGTTCATGAGACCCAGAAAATATTAGATACAGGCTCCCAGGTAGATGCTATTTTTCTTGACTTCCGAAAGGCGTTCGATACAGTTCCGCACTGTCGCCTGATAAAGTAAGAGCCTACGGAATATCAGACCAGCTGTGTGGCTGGATTGAAGAGTTTTTAGCAAACAGAACACAGCATGTTGTTCTCAATGGAGAGACGTCTACAGACGTTAAAGTAACCTCTGGCGTGCCACAGGGGAGTGTTACGGGACCACTGCTTTTCACAATATATATATATATATATATATATATATATATATATATATATATATATATATATATGACCTAGTAGATAGTGTCGGAAGTTCCACGCGGCTTTTCGCGGATGATGCTGTAGTATACAGAGAAGTTGCAGCATTAGAAAATTGTAGCGAAATGGAGGAAGATCTGCAGCGGATAGGCACTTGGTGCAGGGAGTGGCAACTGTCCCTTAACATAGACAAATGTAATGTATTGCGAATACATAGAAAGAAGGATCCTTTATTGTATGATTATATGATAGCGGAACAAACACTGGTAGCAGTTACTTCTGTAAAATATCTGGGAGTATGCGTGCGGAGCGATTTGAAGTGGAATGATCATATAAAATTAATTGTTGGTAAGGCGGGTACCAGGTTGAGATTCATTGGGAGAGTGCTTAGAAAATGTAGTCCATCAACAAAGGAGGTGGCTTACAAAACACTCGTTCGACCTATACTTGAGTATTGCTCATCAGTGTGGGATCCGTACCAGATCGGGTTGACGGAGGAGATAGAGAAGATCCAAAGAAGAGCGGCGCGTTTCGTCACAGGGTTATTTGGTAACTGTGATAGCGTTACGGAGATGTTTAATAAACTCAAGTGGCAGACTCTGCAAGGGAGGCGCTCTGCATCACGGTGTAGCTTGCTCGCCAGGTTTCGAGAGGGTGCGTTTCTGGATGAGGTATCGAATATATTGCTTCCCCCTACTTATACCTCCCGAGGAGATCACGAATGTAAAATTAGAGAGATTAGAGCGCGCACGGAGGCTTTCAGACAGTCGTTCTTTCCGCGAACCATACGCGACTGGATCAGGAAAGGGAGGTAAACACAGTGGCACGTAAAGTGCCCTCCGCCACACACCGTTGGGTGGCTTGCGGAGTATAAATGTAGATGTAGATGTAGATATTACGACACGGAGTGCTGCTCAAGATCTTACGTCACACAGACTCCAACACGATTTCTTCTCGCGGATCTTGCTCACAACTGATGAATAGTTGCGTACAGTAAATTCGCTAATAACAATTACAGAAATTCTTAATAATTACAAAACATGTTACTGTCCGGTGATTACAACTGAAATGCATGGAACATGATACAAAGACCGATTACGTATCTCTTGTTTCCAAGGAAAAATAAATTAATCGATGCGAGTAAATAATGTTTATTACATTTTTGTTAATCGCATTGAAACTACATTATCTACAGGATTCCTGCCATGCTTCTCGTTTAAAATATGAGTGAATTATTTTTTAGTGTGAACAGAATTTCAACTATAATGCAGCAGCCCAAATAAACACTTTGTTTACATTGTTAATCTGGATTCGTTTCACGAATTCAAAAAAGTGGTTCACATGGCTCTGAGCACTATGGGACTTAACATCTGTGGTTATCAGTCCCCTAGAACTTACAATTACTTAAACCTAACTTACCTAAGTACATCACACACATCTATGCCCGAGGCAGGATTCGAACCTGCGACCGTAGCGGTCACGCGGTTCCAGACTGAAGCGCCTAGAACCGCACGGCCACACCGGCCGGCGTTTCACAAATTACGAAGTAATTAGAGGTCATTATGTCAGCCAATAGCACAGCAGGTTGACAATACGATAAACAGAGTTGTTACAGATTTCAAACAGTATAATTACAGTATATTTGTTATCTCTTTTGTTATTCGATTGTTCGTAAATGAAACGCCCTAGTTGCAATCAATCACACTGACAATACATGTTCCTACCAAATGGATGGAAGTATTATTAGTGAGTTCTTGGACATGAATTAATTGAAAACTACGTTCCAGACCTCAAAAGGAGTAATTACTTATATAGGTACTTCCTAATGACATAACAATCATGCAATCGAAATTAGCTTCGAAATCGTATGAAAAATGAGCTGTTAGGGCTACGTTTCAAGGGCCACAACGCGGAACCTTACCGTACCTTACCTTTCTGTACCCAAGCCTGGTCTTCCTCTGAGACTTTTTCCCGTGACACTTCTCGCTTTTACCGAAATAATCATTCAATAATAATAATCTCCTTATAACTGCAAAGCCCTGTGATGTTACGTCAAAAACACATTCGTGGTTTATTAGTGGCAGCGCTTCAACCACTTTCAATAATTCTGTAGTTTGGTAAGAACTTTTCTGTCCAGATATGAAAGCGCTAATGGCAGCTGATCCAGTTACAAACGAAGTACAGCACCGTCATCACCCATTTGACACCCAATGCTGGATTCAGGCCCTGTGAAGACTATTCCATGCACAACGTTCTTTATCTGTACGCATACGAGTTTATAAACATCTCTTACACGTCTCTCTGCCTACAGAATATGAAGGACTGGAGAAGAATATTCTTAACACTTCGCTGCTTATGGTCCACTACTCTGTAGGCATACTATGACTTATGAATCCCGAAGCTCGTGCCGTACGTTCCCAGCAAATGGCCTAACATTCAATCGCCCTAGAGCTCATTACAGGCAACAGTGGAAAATCGTCAAACAGGCATTCTAAACACAGCACTTTTATTAAATTATTGCGGGTAACCAGCGCTGCGAGGGACACAGCGGACGCGCCGTCACAGCGCGCACGCAACGAGAACCGCTCCACTGCGCTTTTTGCAGTCAACGAACGCGAGCGACACTTCCCGGCGGCAAGCGTTCCGTCACCGTCTGTTGGCGCATGGTAATGGAGGCACGAACGACGCAGCTGACGATTTTTCTGTATCTAACTGCATTTACTTAAGCACTCGTCTACCGAAAGAAGGAAGATTAGGATTTAAAGTCCCGTTGACGAGGAGGTCATTAGTGGCTGAGCACAGGCTCTTAGACTGGCAAAGGATTGAGTGCCTCTTCGAAGGAACCATCCCGGTATTTGCCTTACGCAGCTTCACTTGATATCTCCCGAAAGTAGCGTTTGAAACTGTCTCTATAGAGTATGAAAGAGACTTTTCTTTCTTTTTTTTCCCTTCAAATAAGTAACAAAGATACGCGCCGCAGATATTTTTAGAAACTACTGTAATTTCGCTTTCCATGAATAATATGAATCGGCAGATATGGATCAATCTGATGCTACATGATAAACAATGAAACAGAGGGAACACGTTTAAGACACAGACGGAGAAAAAGAAACACAATACCAAGGAGCAGTAGCGCCACTCTGAGGCTGCAATCAGGTTCGCCTTAAATACACAATGTAACGGTCGTGGGCGTTAGTTACTTTTGAGATTGGACGTGGTGAGTTGTTGTTAGTCAAGGACGCCTTTAAGGAGACAAAGATGTCATTATTGACACCCCATTGAGTTTGAACGAGGTCGTGCAATAGGAATGCGAGAAGCTGGATGTCCCTTCTCCGATATTGCAGAAAGACTTGGTAGGAATGTAGCCACAGTGAATGATTGCTGACAGCGGCAATCACGAGAAAGAACGGTCGCAAGAAGACAGGGGCTCCGAACGACCATGTGGCACTACCAGAGGGGAGACCATCGTGTTCGGCGTATGGCTCTGGCGCATCGCACTGCATCTGCAGAAGGAATTTGAGCAACAGTTGGCACCACAGACACACAACAAACTGTTACAAATCGGTTACTTCAAGGACGGCTCTGAGTCAGACGCTCTGTAGCTTGCATTCCACTGACCCGAAATCATCGCCATTTGCTACTTCAGTGGTGTCAAACAAGCGCTCACTCGAGGGCAGGGTGGAAGTCTGTTCTGTATTATGATGATAGATGGTTCTTCCTCGGTGCCAGTGACGGCCGTGTGTTGGTTAGGAAGAGGCCAGTTGAGGGCCTATAACCAACCTGTCTGCGTGCTGGACACACAGGAATTACACCTGGAGTTATGGTCTGGACTGCGATTTCGTGTGACACCAGGAGCACTCTCGTGGTTATCCACGCACCCTGGCTGTAAATTTGTTCGCCAATCTGGTAGCCACCTGTTGTGAACAGCATTCCAGGGGGTGCTTTCCAACGTCTGCCCACATACCGCTGCTGCAACCCAACATGCTCTACTGAGTGTCGACGTGTTGCCTTGGCCTTATTGATAACCAAATCTGTCTCCATCGAGCACATATCGGACATCATCGAACAACTCCAGCGTCATCCGCAAACAGCATTAAGAAGCGTCCCTGTATTGACTGACCAAGTGCAACAGCCATGGATCTCCAACCCAGAAACTGACATCCGTCATCTGTACAACAAACGCATGCCGTTTGCATTAACATTATGGCGGTCACACCGGTTATTAATATAGCAGCATTTCACGTCTGCAATGGCTTACCTCGCGTTTAGATTAACCTGTGATCTTGCAACGTTTCATTTAAATATGTTGCCTAAACAAACGTATTGCCGAAATTTCATTACATTAATTATTTCTTGGTGTAGCGATTTTTTCTGTTAGTATATTTCCTAAGCAGTTACACGTATTTCGTAGATGCTTTCGTCACGCGACAATATTCACAGTGCGAGTGTTTTGCTTTAATAACTATGTACAGATATACAAAAGAAACTTTAGCTTTAATAGAATGTAATGGCAGTGGACGCCTCGCGAAAGACGGGAGTATGGTGACACAGTGCAGGTCACAGCACTGAAAATTTTCACAAAAAGACCATGAACTGTGCAACGGTGTGATCTATGTCTGCTGACATAGCAGTTTCAACACTGTTGCAATACATTTGCAAGGAAACGGGACTGAAAAAGCACCGTGTTAGCAGAAAATATTGGATAGTCCCTGTGAATTGTTTCCTCTCTCGATGTTTTACTGCTGAATGTACACGGTATGTTCGTTGTAACTGTGGGTCACACAGCCATTGAAATCTACACCCGTAAGTACTAACAGTTTCAATCATATAAAGTAAAGCTCGTCTCCTGTTACGGACGACATCTAGCTTTTTTCTCCAAGGTGGTAGGCCTGCAGTATTAGCAGAGAAGCCGCTGAGGGCGTTGGAAGAGACTGGAGACAGGGACACGTTAGGTTTAAAGTTTATCAGTGAGCCATACTTTTGATGCTTCAGCTGAGAGTCAATGCCAATGAACATTAGGAACTTGGGCTCTTCTTTCCACCTATCACACATTACAATCTCTCATGTACGTTTACAGCAACGAGGTTGCTGGACCATATACACAGCAGTCACGAACGAAACATGTAAGTGGAATTTTTCGTAGATTACGATCATTATACCAGAGTGATAATTCCTTTGCCACATGCGTTTTTTATCCCTTTCCTTACTTTTGCAACTCCTCTCCATGAAGCTGGGCACAGCGCATGGACGTGCGCTCTTTAAATCGGAGTCCTTTAACACCGTCGTCTGCTGGTTGGTGCCAGGTCGGCCTTGACAATATCGCCCACCTCTTGCAAGTCGTGCGGAGGTTCCTCGCCAAGTGCTCACTTTCCACGGCACGGACTCCTACCTTCCCGCTAGCGCCGCTCATTCCAAATCTTCCGAAGCGTTCCGAGATAATGCAGAGTCAGGACACAATCAATTTGCCCGTTGATTCCGCACAAAGAAACCGTCCAGAAGAGGCAAAAACTCGCTTAAAAAGCTCTCAAGACCTTAAAGACTGTTGCCATAGATCCGCTCATTCGTACGGAAGCATTCAGACTGCCCTCTAAACGCGTTTAACGCCTGCCATTAATTTGCTTTCGCCTGTAACATCAATCTTCTTTGTTGTTGTTTATATATGGATTTTCACAAGTTTCCATTTCTCGCGTTATCATCCGTTATAGTGCAAACCGCGATTCATCGCTCAACGCGATGCGACACCATTCGTAGGCAGGCAATGTTTCAGCGTCATGTTACCACTCCATACGCACCCGTTAAGTTGTGGTGTTCATCGCAGTATACGCATAGGACGGCACTTCCCTAGCCAGGCTGCTGCTAGGCTCCCTACCAATGGCGAGGGATGACAGAATGTTGGAGGGAGTCCATTAGTTGTTCTCGGGATGGCAGGCGCAGATATGAAGGGCTTGTTACGTTCTTGGTACATAATACGGCGATCCTCAGCCGTGGCCGACCGGAACCTTGCCGACACGTATGGTGCCCTTACGTTTCCATGGGGTGCAACACCCGCATGCCTCAAGACTCGAATTCGCATTTCCCGCCTTACGCGAACGGTCGCCTTAAGCGCTTTGGCTACCTGTGCGCGAATCACGGCCAGACCTGTTCCATGTGTCGCTCCTGTGTCACAACGCGCGCTCGTACATACATTACGTAATTTACGCACAAGGGAGGCCATGTCCGAAGGAACATTGCATCATTCTTCTTAACAACACAAGCGCTGCAATATCGGATTTACATACCTGCCAATGGTGTGTGCGTGTATTATGTTGAGGTGTTCATTTCCGATGATGTTTCCTGGTTGCTCCACTTCTTTATCACGTAATGTACTTCGTTGCGGACAACAGTATCGCCCGCGAACAATAAAGTGCTGCTCGTTCTACCCGTTTAAGTAGTTTAGTTTATGGAGAATGTTACACGTTCCCATCACCCTTCTTTGAGGCACATTCTTGTTCAACATTAGCAGTTCTAGTAGAGGAATATTCATGAGCCAATCCGGTATCTGCGGAGGTACTCCATGTAATAGTACCTTGTTTAGCAGTCAACGATGCGGCAGTGTCGAACGGCTTCCGGAGATATAGGAGAACGGAACCTCTTTATTGTTCACCCGCATCCTCTGTTTGCAAGAGACCGTGTATGAATAAAAACCTTTATTTAGCAGTTTAATAGGAAATGCTGCCACAACAATTAAGATCCGCTGGGACATACTGACAGTTCACATTAAGGCCATTTTCAAGTGATACTAGGAATCTTTCAAATTTAAAAGTTGTCATAATGTTGGGAGACGTGACATAGTACATGTTCCAAATTCGTAGCAATGCTGGTACACACATCTTTTTCACTACACTACAGGATGTTTTAAAAAGATTCAACTGATTTCATCTACATCTACGTGATTACTCTGCTATTCAGAATAAAGTGCCTGAACCCCCTTCTCTTTACAGTTCCACTAGCGAACGGCGCGCGGAAAAAGCGAGCACTTACATTGTGTTGTGCGAGCCCTGATTTCTCTTATTTTATCGCGATGATCATTTCTCCCTATGTAGGTGGGTGCCAACAGAATGTTTTCGCAATCGGAGGAGAAACCTGGTGATTGAAATTTCATGAGACGATCCAGTTGCTACGAAAAACGCCTTTGTTTTAATGACTGCCACTCCTATTTACTTATCATGTCTGTAGCGCTACTTCCCCTATTTCGCGATAATACAAAACTGCCCTTCTTTCAACTTTTTCCATGTCACGCGTCAGTCCCACCTGATGCGGATCCCACACCACACAGCAATACTCCAGAATAGTGCGGACAAGCGTGGTGTAAGCAGTCTCTTTAGTAGACCTGTTGCACCTTCTAACTGTTTTGCCAATGAATCGCAGTCTTTGGTTTGCTCTACCCACAACATTATATATGGGATCGTTCCAATTTAGATTATTTGTAATTGCAATCCCTAAGTATTTAGCTGAATTTACAGCCTTCAGGATTTGCATGAGTTATCGCGTAATCGAAATTTAGCGGATTTCTTTTAGTACTCATGTGAATAACTTCACATTCTTCTTTATTCAGGGTAAATTGCCACTTTTCACACCATACAGATATCGTACCTAAATCTTTTGCAATTCGTTTTGGTCATCCGAGTTTACAAGACGGTAAATGACAGCACATCTGCAAATATTCTAACAGGGCTACTCATATTGTCTTCTATGTCGTTCATATAGATCAGGAACAATAGAGGACCTATAAAACTTTCTTGGGGAACGCCAGAATTACTTCTGTTTTACTCGATAACTTTACGTCTATTACTACGAACTGAGACCTTTCTGACAGCAAATCACGAATCCAGTCGCACAACTGAGGCGATATTCCACAGGGACGCAGTTTAGTTAGAAGACGCTAGTGAGGAACGGTGTCGAAAGCCTTCTGCAAAAAAAAAAAAAAAAAAAAAAAAAAAAAAATATGGAATCAATTTGACATTCCCTGTCGATAGCGCTCATTACTTCACTTTCGAAAGACTCGAAACGATTAACTCGTCCTATACTTTTGCGAGCACGTCTGGAGTTACTGCACTCACTGCTAATTTTATGCGGCATCGTGGTACACCCAAAGTTGTTGGATAAAAAGTCACATTGATATACTGAAGAACTCGCGACGAAAAATCACGAGGCATAGTTCTAATTGAAGTGCAGCTGTTGAAATGGAGAACGCGAAACGCCATTTGTGGCTGTGTTATCGTCATACGACTCTACGCATATTTTGGAAGGAAAGAACGAACTACCTGCACCAAGAAGACCCCCCCGCCCCAGTCTAGAACAAGAGCCAGTAACTTACAACTGCCGCCAAGGTAAACTTTACCATCTACGCGCAAATTAAAATTCACCCCAGTCTTTATGTTCGTTTATGTGAGAGACAAGAGTCTTGTGAAATCGGATAATTCTTTTGGTAACTCCCTATATTACGAGGGCATTCAATAGGTAATACAAAACCATTTTTTCCTCCACCAGTTTCGGTTGAAAAAAGGCGGAATTTTTTGCAGGACATCGTAGAATATTCTCGATTCAGCCCCTATAGTTTCATGAAATTCCGATAGGTGTCGGCGCTATACATGCCCTTCAAAATGGCGTCTATAACGGGAGGTGTTTTCCAAGCAGAAAACTGTCACCGAGTTTCTTTTGGCGGAAAACAAGAGCAACGCAGATATTCATAGGCGATTGCGTCATGTCACCGGAGGCCTGGCAGTGAACAAAACCTCGGTGAGTCGTTGGGCGAGGCGTCTGTCAGCATCGCAACAAGATCGCGTAAACCTGTCCCATGTCCCGCGTGCTGATCGGCCGTACACAGCTCTGACCCCGGTAATGTAACGTGTGGACACTCTCACTCGAGGTGATCGACAGATCACAATCAAACACCGCGCTGCACAACTGGGCGTCTCTGTTGGTAGCGCTGACTCACTCGTCCATCAGTTGGGGTATTCAAAACTGTGTGCCCGCTGGTTTCACCGCCGCCTAATAGAAGACCATACAGAGAAACGGAGGACCATCTGTGCGGAATTGCTTGCGCGTTACGAGGCTGGTCGTAAATGGTTTTTGCCGAACATAGTCACATGCGATGGGTTTATCACTTCGAACCGGAAACAAACCAGCAATCCATGGCGCGGTACCCCACCACCTCTTATCCGAAGATAAAGTTCAAAGCTGCTCCCTCAGCCGGTTAAGTCAGGGCGACGGTCTTCTAGGCCTCTGAAGGGGTTATTCTGTTTGATGTTCTTCCTCATGGTGCAATGATCATCTCTGAACTGCATTGTTGCTGCCCTCAGGAAACTGAAGAAACGACTTCAGCGTGTTCGTCGCCACAAAAAGCAAACGAACTTCTCCTTCTTCATGAAAACGCAAGGTCTCACAAAAATCTGCGCACCCGAGAGCAACTCACTTAACTTCACTGGGCTGTCCTTCCTCGTCCACCCTACTCCCATCTGTTTGGCACAATGAAAGATGCACTCCGCGGGAAGCAGTACGTAGGTGATGGGGAGGTTATTATTGATGCAGCAAGACGTTGGCTCCAGCGTCGACCAGTGGTGTGGTATCACGCGGTGGTGTAGGCCGTCCCACTGAACAGAGATATGTTGAAAAATTGGGTTTGTCGCCGCCAAAAGAGTGAGCAATAACATGGCGTATTGGAATCCTGAATTAAACCAACCTACTTTCAGAAAAGAAAATGTATTACATTGCTTACTGGACGCCCCTCGTACATCGATTTGTGTTGGAGATACGTCCCGTTTCCTAAGTGTTTGACAGCTGCTGTGACTGAAACATTCGTTTTCTTGTGTGACCTGAATCCATCCCCAGGAGTGAAGCTGGCCACTCATAATTTACTAACACATTTAAAGTTTTGACTAAGATGGATTCAATTTATCCTCTGACTACAGGGTGGCGCACGAAATGTGTTACCAATTGTTTCTTTCACAATTTACGACGCACAATAGATATCCCGCTGGGATCTCTACAGCACTACCAGCAGAGCTTGGAAAAACAAATGAGTTACGAAATGACGTGTAATTCACGATACTGCAGCTAGGAGACAAGTAAGCAGCAATGGCTGACAATGGAAGACTGACGACACAGCAACGATCGGCAATTGTGTTACTTTTTCATGAAACGAAATGCCTTGTTGTGACTCAGAGGCGTTTTCGACAACAGTTTAACACACGATGGGTCCCTTGCAAGAACACCATCCACAGGTTGTATGATAAATTTGTACAGGAAGGGACAGTATTGGAAGCGAAGCGACCTCGGCCTAAGCCTGTTTGTTCGCCGGAGAATACTGAAGTGGTACGAGTTGCTGTACAGAGAAGTCCTGGGAAATCGTGTAGAAAGGCAGCAGTGCAACTGGGAATATCCAGACGCTCCGTTCAACGCATTCTTAAAAGTGCCCTCCATATGTACCCATACAAGATGACCTGTGCACAGAAGCTCACTGAAGAACACAAGCAGCGGAGACTACTGTTTGCTCAGTGGGCGGAGGATAGGGAAGAAACTCGCAACGTCGTTTGGTTTCCAGACGAGGCGCATTTTAATTTAGACGGTGTGGTTAACAAACAAAATGTACGCTTTTTGGCCACTGAAAGCCCACAAGTGCTACATTAACGACATTATGCTCCGAGGATTACAGCGTGGGCAGCAATTTCCAGTCACGGACTTACTGGACCCTTTTTCTTTGAAGAAACTGAACAGCGAGCGTTATTTGAGCATGCTTCGCAATAGCTTCATTCCATAGCTTCTTGCTACTGCCTTGCCCTTCAACACGCAGTGGTTCATGCAAGATGGAGCAAGGCCACATACTGCAAACACTGTGTTGGAGTTTTTACACGAGCATTTCGACATGCGGATCATTTCACTCAGGTTTCCACGTCGCTTCAGTGACGGACAAAATTGGCCCCCCAATAGTTCAGACCACAATTCATGTGACTTTTTTCTTTGGGAGTACCTACAGGAAAAAATTTTCCCGAAACGTCCACGTGTTTTAATGTAGCTCAGAAGATTATTCTTCAAGCCTGCAGTGAAATTACAGAAGACATGTGCCGTAGGGTAATCACTAACTTCAGTGTTCGTTTGAAGAAAGTTAGGAAACGAAATGGTGGACATATTGAGCAGGTGCTGAGTTAGAACAAATCTCCATGGACGGCTCTTCATTGTAGTATACGTTCCTTTCAGATTGTATTGACAATAAAGTTTATATTCAAAAACAAAATGGTAACACATTTCGTGCGCCACCCTGTAGTTTCTAGCGGCGTAGGAGTCTGAAGCAGTGACGTGGACTCATTAATTGTCCTATTTCTCGGTGGATTCGGTCAGGTTTTAGTTAGTTTTTCTTGGATTCACAGTCGGGAGAAGCTCTGTCTACTTCCCCTCCCGGCCATTTATATTTAGGCTTGCTGTGGTTTTCCTCAGCCGTTTAAGGCGAATTCCGGGTTGATTCTTGTGCAAATGATATGGCAGGTTTTCTTCCTTACTCGAGATTGACATCTTCCTCTTCTTGTCCTTGAGCGAACTTTAAAACCTCACACAATTACTTCAAAAATTTCGTCTTGTGTGATCTGGAGGTGCTACTCCGAGACAAGCTAATCTTGTACTTCAGCATCACAAGCAGATTAATCCCCATACTAGTGTATTAGACACGACAATAACAAAAAAGCGGGGCAAACAATTTGAAAAACGCGCCAGTGTGTGTGTGTGTGTGTGTGTGTGTGTGTGTGTGTGTGTGAGAGAGAGAGAGAGAGAGAGAGAGAGAGAGAGAGGAGAAGAGTTGGAGATAGATTGGTGGCTGACGCAGCGACAGGTAGGAAACAGCAGGTTTATTTGCGTGCGTTGAGTATGTGCTATTCCTGGAAGTGGGGTGTAGGTATAAACAAGTTAAAGGCGTGCCAGCCATCATACGCTACTTTTCTTTTCTTAAAACAGCTTCCCGCGCGACGTTTGTGAGCTCTCCAACACATGCGGCAGCAGATACATTCTATTCACGAAGTGCGTGCTCAACACCACAAACAGCGCTCACACCAGCGGCTACTCGGTAGGGACAAATGACTCACGTTTCCACTATATCACATGAAAAATTTACTTTTACACCATCACGTAGACAAATTAAATGTACAAGCGGCGAAGAATAAAAGCTACTGCGTTCGCCTCCAATGAAGACGCACGAACTACTCCACTGTAAATCAACACGTGTAGTGCTAGCCGCTGCAGAATCCAAACGTCATCACGTAACTACGTACAGTTGCGTTCGCAACCGTAGTTGTGGATGTGTTCATTTCACACGGTGTCCAAACGTTTATGAACAGAGTTACAAAAACGGCGAAGGATCTTAAGCTGATTATTCTGAGCCATCGAGCTAACGCCCAGAAAAGAATGTCTCAGGCTGTAGGAGTCTGTAATGAGCAAAGCGTGTGAGTCACGTGTTTGAAAACTGCTCACGTTCCAAAACGAACATCTGCTTGCCGCATCGACTTTGGCGCGTCCACCTTCGAAGACAATCGTCTGCGGTGTGATCATTGTGGATTACACTTCACACTTAATGACTGGACGTCAAAGACTGGGAATTACTAGTTAAGAGGAACTTACAGACACGCATGTAATATATGACGTCACTAGATTCAGTATACAGAAATTCGAATGAATGAACAAAAGAAACCTTCTGAAATGCCGTCATTCTAATGGAAGAACTATATCGCCATGAATAGGACACGGCAAGAAACTGAATTGTTCAAATACCTTCTCGATACGATTTTTTTTCATACAACAGAGTTTGAGGAGATTGTGTTGGATCAGTCATCCCGCGAAATGCTCACTGTGGAGATATTGGTGGAGCAGCATGCACCGCACCATACACAATATGGGCATACAACGATGTCAAATGGTTTTCAAACCGGAGTTTAGTTCTGTCTATGGACTATATAGTGCAGTGACGAATTATGTACAATTTGTATTGTTCTGAGATGAGTTTCCCTTCAACCGTGACAGTATTTTTCAACTATCACAATCGCCCTGCCAGGACAGATGAAAATCTGCAATCCATACTAGTCCCACATCAGGAACGATTCTTTACCAACTCGAGGGCGGGAACTGTAGAAGTTCGAATTACTAGATCTTATTTGCTACCAACAGGTCTGTTTGGTTTTCGTTTGTCGACGTTAATTCGACATATGCTGTCTGCGAGAGGATACGATTTCAACAAGACTGTGTACCATTCCTTTTCGATAGGGATATCTTTAACAACCTGAACTGCTGATACCGTCATCAATGCATTAGATGAGGAAGTCAATTTCACATAACAACTGCAATCGCAAGACCTCTCTTTCTTTCCCCTTCCTGTGGAGTTGCATGAAAGTGTTCTTTATGAAACCCCGCCAGAAACTGAAGTGTACCTGGTTAGTAGGATCCTAGTTGCCTGTTTCTTTATACAACAAACAACAGGGATGTTTCGGAGATTGCAACAACATTTTATTTGTCTTGGTAATGCATACAACTTGACAGTTGATGCGAGCTTTCTCTCCACCGTTTCGCTACGTCACGTCTAGATTTTTAATGTCGGTGACTGAATCTAACAGTAATGGCTCTACAGCATTTTATACGCTTTATTTTCACATTCGTTCATTTTCTCCTCCTGTTAAGCTGCCAGCAAGTGTTGCACATTAAATTACAAAGCTGGTCCGATATTTGTTGGTCTAGGATGCAAAACTGGAAAAGAACTAAGTATGGCTACTTTTCTTCGTGTAGGTATCACAGTCGTGCAAAATTTCTGAAACCAATATATTTTCCGCCATCGATTATAGTTATAAATTATTTTTCGCTTTTCGCCAATTTCGGTTATTGTGCCCTTCTTTTATATGTAGTTGACGTGCATGATCTCATCCCACCAAGTTATCGAACCGTCAGCATATGGCAAAATACCCTGAGGAAACCTATTTGCAGCTTGTGGTCGAAACGTCGGAGAATTTTATATACTGAGGATGCGGGCACATACCCCGAAGAATTTTATGGACAGCATTTATTATCTCTTAAAGTAGACAAACGTTTCTTTTGTAACTACAAAAAAATTGTGGTCATTGGCTGGAGAATGTGTGACGCCTCCGAAGACCGAGCTGTACCGAGTGGCTGATCACCATACGCCAAAGGCCTTCGCTCTTCGGAAAAGCACGCGTGTACTGTTCTCTGACGTTCCAATCATTATTAAAACTAAGGAAATTAACACATAACATTATTTTCCAATGTCTAAGTTTTACACGGTGTCCCAGGAGGAATGGTCAGTATTCACGGATATGACAGGTGCACATGAGCTCTAAAATGTACACCTTAAAAGTTATAGAAGTGATGCTTGTCATAGTAGCGAAGGTGAACAAGTGCTCATAGCTCTTAAGGTATGCACTTTAGACCTATGTTTCTTTCGAATGATCCTTCCTTTCATATTCCTGAATGTTGACCATTTCTCCTGGGAGACGCTGTATACATTTGACTGTTATTGAACGTAAGAAAATCATGTAGCGACTGCTGAGATCTTGTCGAGTTATTATCGTATCTATTTCGAGATGTACAGAAGTTCATGTTAATCTGGCGAAGCAGATACCAATTTCACTGCGTAATATTTGGTTTATTTATTTATTTTAATTTTGTGAACTGCGAGGTTAGAGGGAGACTAACAGCGCATTTTAGCTGGTACATTTTCAAGTGAAGAATAGGATATCAGTATTAGTATTGATTAAAAACAGTCTCGGTTGCAATTTTAGTTTTTTATTTTTCAACGACGCGTTTCACCTTATTTAGCCATCTTCAGGTTATCTAAATAGAAAACAGAGAACAAATACATCTATTTAAGAATCCCGATCGCGTTGTTTTAGTTTATTTTTCAACGACGTTTTTCACCTGAAGATACCTAAATAAGATGAAACGCGTCGTTGAAAAATAAAAAACTAAAATTGCAACCGAGATTGTTTTTAATCAATACTGTTAAGCACTGGTTTGCTGTATGACACGTATGGACTTTAAGGATATCAGTACTGGGAATTTCGAAAGTTTTCCTTTTTTTTACGTATACCGTCTGTGCCGATAAGAGGCAAGTTTTTTTATTTCACTAACATCAGAGCAAACTGTAGAATTTAACGACTGTCGGCATCCCCGCTGTTAAATACCAACTCGACTGAGTGAGCTCCCTGCTTCCAAACTTCGATTTTTTTCTCGGGGAACACCTCTGGCATCTTCAAGGACTTCGCTATGTGACATTAGCACGCTTGACGACGTCCCATCCGCCTGATCGGTCACCGCCCCCCGCCGCTGACATGTGAGGAAGGCGAGCAGCGTTTCTTGGGTTGCGCCAGCTCTGGAGCGAAAATCCTCGCTGTTCGCTGGACCGGCCCGGCTACGCTCTAGATGCCAAGGCGGTTGCAGACGCAGACGCCTCCCCTTGGCTTGTGTCGCCCTGGTCCCCATCTGCTCACTGCAACGCCCGGCGTCCTCAATATTCTGAAGCGCTACAGCTGAAACTGGCAAACGCGGAGAACACACTGCGTTCCTTGGGCAGCAAACCACAAGGTCTGGATACTGTTGAAGCGCGCTTTAGGATAGACTGATTTTATGCCTGACTGTGCTTCAACACGGTGGCATAATGATAACAGCAAATACAAGGGAAGTCTATACAATAACAACGCCAATTAACGTCCAACCGATGAGGACCAACAGATCCTCATTCTAGATACGACGTCAATATAGCCGTGCAGCACTTCAGTAAAACTAGCGCAGTCCATGAAACATACAGCTTTAACAGGGACAGGTGACACTGTGAGATACTGGCTCAGCAGATGTCTTTCTCCTCTGATGACAGAGTGTCTGACAATTATCAGTAGTCTTCTATCACCAGAAGCAGATCTGCCCAAGGAATATACAGGGTGGTCCATTGATCGTGACCGGGCCAAATATCACACGAAATAAGCGTCAAACGAAAAAACTACAAAGAACGAAACTTATCTAGCTTGAAGGAAGAAACCAGATGGCGCTATGGTTGGCCCGCTAGATGGCACTGCCATAGGTCAAACAGATATCAACTCCGTTTTTTTTTTAAATAGGAACCCCCATTTTTTATTACATATTCGTGTAGAACGTAAAGAAATATGAATGTTTTAGTTGGACCACTTTTTTCGCTTTGTGACAGATGGCCCTGTAATTGTCGCAACCGTTAAGTACGTGGTATCACGTAACATTCCGCCAGTGCGGACGGTATTTGCTTCGTGATGCATTACCCGTGTTAAAATGGATCGTTTACCAATTGCGGAAAAGGTAGATATTGTGTTGTTGTATGGCTATTGTGATCAAAATGCCCAACCGGCGTGTCCTATTTATGCTGCTCGGTATCCTGGACGGCATCATCCAAGTGTCCGAACCGTTCGCCGGATAGTTACGTTATTTAAGGAAAGAGGAAGTGTTCAGCCACATGTGAAACGTCAACCAAGACCTGCAACAAATTCTGACGCCCAAGTACATCTTTTAGCTGCTGTCGCGGCTAATCCGCACATCAGTAGCAGACAAATTGCGCGAGAATCTGGGATCTCAAAAACGGCGGTGTTGAGAATCCTACATCAACATCGATTGCATCCGTACCATATATCTATGCACCAGGAACTGCATGGCGACGACTCTGAACGTCGTGTACAGTTCTGCCACTCAGCACAAGAGAAATTACGGGACGATCACAGATATTTTGCACGCATTCCATTTAGCGACGAAGCGTCATTCACCAACAGCGGTAACGTAAACCGGCATAATATGCACTATTGGCAACGGAAAATCCACGATGGCTGCGACAAGTGGAACATCAGCGACCTTGGCGGGTTAATGTATGGTGCGGCATTATGGGAGGAAGGATAATTGGCCCACATTTTATCGATGGCAATCTGAATGGTGCAATGTAAGCTGATTTCCTACGTAATGTTCTACCGATGTTACTGCAAGATGTCTCACTGCATGACAGAATCGCGATGTACTTACAACATGATGGATGTCCGGCACATAGCTCGCGCGTAGTTGAAGCGGTATTGAATAGCATGTTTCATGTCAGGTGGATTGGTCGTCGAAGCACCATACCATGGCCCGCACGTTCACCGGATCTGACGTCCCCGGATTTCTTTCTGTGGGGAAAGTTGAAGGATATTCGCTATCGTGATCCACCGACAACGCCTGACAACATGCGTCAGCGCATTGTCAATGCATGTGCGAACATTACCGAAGGCGAACTACTCGCTGTTGAGAGGAATGTCGTGAAACGTATTGCCAAATGCATTGAGGTTGACGGACATCATTTTGAGCATTTATTGCATTAATGTGGCATTTACAGGTAATCACGCTGTAACAGCATGCGTTCTCAGAAATGATATGTTGACGAAGGTATATGTATCACATTGGAACAACCGAAATAAAATGTTCAAACGCACCTACGTTCTGTATGTTAATTTCAAAAATCTACCAGTTACCAACTGTTCGTCTAAAATTGTGAGCCATATGTTTGTGACTATTACAGAGCCATCTATCACAAAGCTAAAACAGTGGTCCAACTAAAACATTCATATTTCTTTACGCACTACACGAATATGTAATAAAAATGGGGGTTCCTATTTTAAGAAAACACAGTTGATATCCGTTTGACCTATGGCAGCGCCATCTAGTGGGCCAACCATAGCGCCATCTGGTTTCCCCCCCTTCAAGCTAGACGAGATTCGTTCTTTGTAATTTTTTTTGGTTTGATGCTTATTTCAGATATTTGGTCCGGTCACTATCCACGGACCACCCTGTATTTGATACCGGGTACCAGTGCACCGCTTTCAGCCGGACGCGTCATTAGATGCATTCGCTGAGTATCAGACAAATCTTCCTAACAAAATGCACTGGTGTACAAACTTCAAGGACGAAAGTGACTTTCGCATAATGTATGACTGCCAAGTAACACAGCTCGATGAGACTTGGACCATACACAGAAAGGACTGCTACAGTATAGTACAGGAGGTAACTGAAAGAATACTGTATCTGTTCCTCCCCTTCAAAGCTAATTACGATGACATGCGGAACGTTCCTGCCGTGACACATTACAGCGTCAGAAATGCTAATAGCGCTCAAGTTGTTTGCGAATGGTTGCATGTGGACGGCTACGCTGACCAACTCTTATCGGGATGGTCCAGCAAACACCTCGCAATTTCCCCAGCTCGACAGACGGGTGTCTGCTTACCTCGTGTATTCTAAAGCTGTCTCGATGTTCCCATCGGGTTTCGTCTGCGCCGGATGAAGTTTCAAACGAGCGTACAATCAACTGTGAATGGTAAGTGGGGAAATCTCAAAGTCGTTACAACAAAAGTCTCGAAATAACAGGATGCCATATCATTTTATTAAAAATAAGTAAAAAATAGTCTTTGCAGCCAGTCTAATACCCAACTTATCGAGCACCATTTCAAATTCACGAAAGTCTCCACTCGACTTTAATTCCCATACGAAATCGCACAAACGCGAGGTAGCATATAGACATTTCCCGAGGCCGCATAATGTTTTCACTTCGGTTGAATGACAGAAAACATCAATTCGCAGTAAATACATGGTACGGTTTGAAAGTTAGTAACTCTACCGCCTGAATATTAGTCGAAGACTCTATAGTGCGTAGTGAGCTAGTTTCAGTGTTTCGCGTCTGCCTCCACAGGGCGCGTTTCTGACTGATCGATTTGGACGGCCAATGATTGATTAAATCACATAAAATTAATATCTGGGCTTGATTTTGGAGTTACTGATATCATGGTTAGGAAGCTGTCAAATCTATAACGTCGACAGTCTAGTTGCGGGCGTATATAAACATTTAAATTATGTATATTAAAAAAAATAAGTTATACGGTTGCCGCCAAGGCTTGCCGTTTAAACCACCTTATTCTCTATACTCTCCAGTACGACGCGGATCCTACTCGCACCTTCATTCTCACACTTCGTGGCCGTCAGTCATTTTGTGAGGCGGGGAGCGCTACCGACCTTAATTGCTTGCGGTGTTACAACAGCGTGGACCTATCACTACTGTACTAAAATATAACCAAACGTGGGCTGACATGGTGCATATGCAATGAGACCAACATGAATGACACTTGTACTAAAAGACAAGACACTTTGTTCACCACCGTTGACGACCGTCCCCTGAACGTTAGCCGGCCGCGGTGGACGAGCGGTTCTAGGCGCTACAGTCTGGAACCTCGCGACCGCTACGGTCGCAGGTTCGAATCCTACCTCGGGCATGGGTGTGTGTGATGCCTTAGGTTAGTTAGGTTGAAGTAGTTCTAAGTTCTAAAGGGCTGATGACCTCAGCAATTAAGTGCCATAGTGCTCAGAGCCATTTGAACCTGAACGTTACAAAAGGCGAGACACAGTTGTTTGACCACCACGGACGCCAGTGCAAGCTCTGCAACGTGCTCCCATGCTGGCCACAAGGTTGGTAAGGAGTTCCTGTGGCAGAGGTTTCCAGTCCTCCACCAGCGCGGTTGACAAGTGCTGGATGATGGTTGGTGCATTTGGACGTGCCGCAGTTCGCTTCCGCACATCACATACATGCCCGACAGGATTTAAGTCAGGGAAACATGCAGCCCCAGTGCATTCGCTTAATATATTCTCGCTCCGACAGCTTCTCCGCCTGCGCAGGTCGGTGCAGTCGCGCATTGTCATCCATACAAATGAAATTAGGGCCGAAAGCACCTCTGAACGACGCGTGTGGAGAAGGAGTTCAGGGTCACGTTGACCTCTCAGTGTACCGTGCAAAGATTTGGAGGTTAGTGCGCCCATTCAACATTGCGGTACTTCACACCGTTAAAACCTGGACCACCAAAAAGATTATGTTCGACTACTTTTGTGGATGCAATATCCGTTCCCTTCTCTCGCCATATGAGAGTATGTACAGCAATGTCGAACAAGATAGCTTTAGTGGTCCAGGTGGTGGTGTGTGAGGAGGCACAATGTTGCATGGACGTACTGACCTCCAGTTCTTTAAAAACGGCACACGCACCGATCAACGTTATTGTGACGGTGTATTCCTTGTCCATATATATCAAAGAAAGCAGGTGTTCACAGTTGTGAAAATTACCGAACTATCAGTTTAATAAGCCACGGCTGCAAAATACTAACACGAATTCTTTACAGACGAATGGAAAAACTGGTAGAAGTCGACCTCGGGGAGGATCAGTTTGGCTTCCGTAGAAATATTGGAACACGTGAGGCAATATTGACCCTACGACTTATCTTAGAAGCTAGATTAAGGAAAGGCAAACCTACGTTTCCTGCATTTGTAGACTTAGAGAAAGCTTTTCAAAATGTTGACTGGAATACTCTCTTTCAAATTCTGAATGTGGCAGGGATAAAATACAGGGACCGAAAGGCTATTTACAATTTGCACAGAAACCAGATGGCAGTTATAACAGTCGAGAGGTATGAAAGGGAAGCAGTGGTTGGGAAGGGGGTGAGACAGGCTTGTAGCCTCTCCCTGATGTTATTCAATCTGTATATTGAGCAAGCAGTAAAGGAAACAAAAAGAAAAATTCGGAGTAGGTATTAAAATCCATGGAGAAGAAATAAAAACTTTGAGGTTCGCCGATGACATTGTAATTCCGTCAGAGACAGCAAAGGACTTGGAAGAGCAGTTGAACGGAATGGACAGTGTCTTGAAAGGAGGATATAAGATGAACATCAACAAAAGCAAAACGAGGATAATGGAATGTAGTCGAATTAAGTCGGGTGATGCTGAGGGAATTAGATTAGGAAATGAGACACTGAAAGTAGTAAATGAGTTTTGCTATTTGCGGAGCAAAATAACTGATGATGGTCGAAGTAGAGAGGATGCAAAATGTAGACTGGCAATGGCAAGGAAATCGTTTCTGAAGAAGAGAAATTTGTTAACATAGAGTATAGATTTAAGTGTCAGGAAGTCGTTTCGGAAAGTATTTGTATGGAGTGTAGCCATGTGTGGAAGTGAAACATGGACGATAAATAGTTTAGACAAGAACAGAACAGAAGCTTTCGAAATGTGGTGCTACAGAAGAATGCTGAAGATAAGGTGGGTAGATCACGTAACTAATGAGGAGGTATTGAATAGGAGTGGGGAGAAGAGACATTTGTGGCACAACTTGACTAGAAGAAGGGATCGGTTGGTAGGACATGTTCTGAGGCATCAAGGGATCACTAATTTAGTATTGGAGGGCAGTGTGGAGAGTAAAAATCGTAGAGGGAGACCAAGAGATGAATACACTAAGCAGATTCAGAAGGATGTAGTTGCAGTAGGTACTGGGAAATGAAGCTTTGCACAGGATAGAGTAGCATGGAGAGCTGCATCAAACCAGTCTCTGGACTGAAGACCATAACAGTGCATCTTTTCAGGGGGGCATTCGGCTCCGAGTTTATTTTTGTAGGTGATAATGTGCGACCGTATCGCCGCATAGAAGTTCTCCGCCTGGGAATTGAATCAGATGACAACAGCGACCTTTGAAACCGGTATCGCCCAAGTCACTGTTTCAGGTACAATAAGAGATAGTCGCTCTGTGCGAGGTCGGGATTATAGGTAGGTTGCCGGAAAGTTCCGGACGGAAACGCTGAATCGTATCTTTAGCACAGGCTGCGTTGTCTGGACTCGCCTTGGCCTGGAGTAGGCCCGCATGACTGTTCCTCGCGCTGCTGATTCTGAATGGCGCCTGTAAGTTTGGTGAGCGTTTCGCAGTGCACCTCAGCTGTATCTGGTTCTCCAGGCTCAATAAAACTAACCAAATTACGCTTCTTTCGACCTATGAACTTGTAGGCGTTATTTTACGGCTCGAGTAAGTAGATTTGTTGAACTTTTTTACGTCTTAGCGAAGATGAATGGCGCTTTTGCATTCACTGCGTTGGCGCAGGATATCTACGTCTCGTTACTTTAACTATGTGGGAATACAAATTATCTTGTCGTTAACGGTGCCAAAATGATTGTTCAGTTGACATTCTCTTCTCTTTGATGGGCAAGTATTTTCGGCACCCACCTCACATATAACTATCAATACATAACTTTTTCAGGAAATCATGTAAACAGCGACATGATCAGCACGAGTAAGTTATCAGGCATAGTACCGACCGTCGATCAAATCACAGCTTTTGGTCCAGTAGCAGCACGATTGCGTCGGTCTGGTTTCTGGCTTGTAAGGCCACTTTGAAGTGTTGATACCCATTATCTAACCTTTCCTTCACTGATAACCACATGCCGAGGGACTAGGAACCACTCGAGACGAATCAGAGTAGCTGCAGATCCTTTTACGCACACAAAATTAATTACAGCACGCACTTCGCAAATAGCGGGAGCATTTATTTTTGAAGCGATTTTTTACTTTCGCTCACTCGGACTACTAATGAATCGAAACAGTGACTTTTCTGGCTTCACAAACAATCGATATACTGCGCTGGGTTGGTGCAACTTCAATTCTGGGCTACTAACATTTTTTAAAATAAAAGCAAACGACCCTTCTATTTCGAATACGCCTCGTCTCTCCAAGTCGAGGAGCTTGTGTCCGTTATACATCGAAGCCTCGTAAACAAAGAAGGAAACGAAGGGAAATTCTAGGATCCTGTTGTCAAAAGGTGAAGCAATATCTATGCTTCTAGCCGATATAGTAGCCTAGAATCATAGCTAACTGCCAGTTTACAGTGTCTCTATTATGGTTAACAGTAAGATGATGAACCGATCAAATTCCAGATTAGCGCTTACTAGTAGGAAACATAGGATACACATTTACAGCTTTTCGGCTGTCAATGACACACACACCAACTTCTTACATTATTTCAGAACTATTTTCAGGTTAGCCTTAACTATATAAAGAAGCTCTGTGGCATTATGGTGAACGAAGTCTTGGACGTTTCGACGAAAGAGGCTTCAGAAATGATCACGGAATCCTTCCTAGCGATATCATAATAATATAAGCAAAAGCCATGGAAGTCAGTAACAAAGAATTGAACAAATCCTCCATTACGGGGACGGAAGAGGAGGGGGGGGGATGAGCGGCCGAGCGTACGCAGAATTATATACGCCCCCCCCCCCCCCCCCCTCTGACAGGTACATGTATGACGACTGCCAACGTACAAGACTCTTCAAGAATGCCGTCGACCTCCTAAGCTCGAATCGTTGTTGCTTCAAGAAACAACTACGTACGCAGGCAGCATCAGTGAACACGATCTATGGCATGTGCGTGTGGAGAAGGGGATATCAAACAAAATGCTTTTACTGTTGTTTTCAATCCCATGTTACACAAAGTGTCGAACAGTTACAATACGAAGATACAACATTTGCGTGATTTGAGACTGAAAAATAGTATAAAAGAAATCTGTTTGTGCTTTGGTAGCTGTATCGTCCTTATACAGTATTCCTGGTCTATGTAAAGTTATAAATCGCTGATACTTCGTATATACGAATCTGGTTGTCTACGCCAAGTACTATACTGCGTTAACTTCTCAAAACTGAACGGCACCCCACCTCTTTCAATAACGTTGATAATATCTGGAGAAATCTTAGGAAATATATGGTCATACATGGTTTTAGTCTGGCTTTAAAATGAAGCTACTATCGAAGCGAGTGGTTAACCCGAACGTCTCAGTTATGATTTGTAAATTTTCTTAAATGTTATCTGCTCAAGTCTTTCAATGTATTAGCTGGCTGTAACAGAAGTTATTCAGATACCAATAATAGAAATATAACGGTAAAATTATGCGCATGACTATGGATACCGTTCCTTCCTGAGGATAGGCCATGCTTAAGTCTTTAAAACAACGGAAAAAGGAAGAAACACTATTACACACACCATTTTCGGCACCACAGCATCTTGACAAATACACTCCTGGAAATGGAAAAAAGAACACATTGACACCGGTGTGTCAGACCCACCATACTTGCTCCGGACACTGCGAGAGGGCTGTACAAGCAATGATCACACGCACGGCACAGCGGACACACCAGGAACCGCGGTGTTGGCCGTCGAATGGCGCTAGCTGCGCAGCATTTGTGCACCGCCGCCGTCAGTGTCAGCCAGTTTGCCGTGGCATACGGAGCTCCATCGCAATCTTTAACACTGGTAGCATGCCGCGACAGCGTGGACGTGAACCGTATGTGCAGTTGACAGACTTTGAGCGAGGGCGTATAGTGGGCATGCGGGAGGCCGGGTGGACGTACCGCCGAATTGCTCAACACGTGGGGCGTGAGGTCTCCACAGTACATCGATGTTGTCGCCAGTGGTCGGCGGAAGGTGCACGTGCCTGTCGACCTGGGACCGGACCGCAGCGACGCACGGATGCACGCCAAGACCGTAGGATCCTACGCAGTGCCGTAGGGGACCGCACCGCCACTTCCCAGCAAATTAGGGACACTGTTGCTCCTGTGGTATCGGCGAGGACCATTCGCAACCGTCTCCATGAAGCTGGGCTACGGTCCCGCACACCGTTAGGCCGTCTTCCGCTCACGCCCCAACATCGTGCAGCCCGCCTCCAGTGGTGTCGCGACAGGCGTGAATGGAGGGACGAATGGAGACGTGTCGTCTTCAGCGATGAGAGTCGCTTCTGCCTTGGTGCCAATGATGGTCGTATGCGTGTTTGGCGCCGTGCAGGTGAGCGCCACAATCAGGTCTGCATACGACCGAGGCACACAGGGCCAACACCCGGTATCATGGTGTGGGGAGCGATCTCCTACACTGGCCGTACACCACTGGTGATCGTCGAGGGGACACTGAATAGTGCACGGTACATCCAAACCCTCATCGAACCTAGCGTTCTACCATTCCTAGACCGGCAAGGGAACTTGCTGTTCCAACAGGACAATGCACGTCCGCATGTATCCCGTGCCACCCAACGTGCTCTAGAAGGTGTAAGTCAACTACCCTGGCCAGCAAGATCTCCGGATCTGTCCCCCATTGAGCATGTTTGGGACTGGATGAAGCGTCGTCTCACGCGGTCTGCACGTCCAGCACGAACGCTGGTCCAACTGAGGCGCCAGGTGGAAATGGCATGGCAAGCCGTTCCACAGGACTACATCCAGCATCTCTACGATCGTCTCCATGGGAGAATAGCAGCCTGCATTGCTGCGAAAGGTGGATATACACTGTACTAGTGCCGATATTGTGCATGCTCTGTTGCCTGTGTCTATGTGCCTGTGGTTCTGTCAGTGTGATCATGTGATGTATCTGACCCCAGGAATGTGTCAATAAAGTTTCCCCTTCCTGGGACAATGAATTCACGGTGTTCTTATTTCAATTTCCAGGAGTGTATTTTGAACGTTTAATCTTTTGACTTTGCTGACAGGAAAAAATAAATATTTTTCCGCCCTCCCCTCGGCTGGATGCACAGGCAGTCGTCATGCGCCGCACACAGATTGGCTCTTTACCGCCTCTGTGGATGTGATCCACGCGTTTAACCACATGCCATCACAAGAAGATGCAGCACTTTCAGACTGGTTGTAATGCAGTGGCAGCCCTAGTGCTGGTTTTAAGCTACATCGCTGTCTTCATTAACTGCTAGGTCTATGAAACAGCAGGACTTAGAATATTTTTATAGTGTCAACATTCTCGTAAATACACTTAGTACAGAGTCTTTGTCTTGTCAAGCCGGTAACTAAACCGGTGGGGATTTACACTCCCAGAATTGGAGTAGATTGGAGAGCACAAGTTTCACATGCCCTTTCAGAGTCAGATACTTCACCAACGGCACAATATAGCGTTAGTATTTTCTCTTTTTCTATGTCTTTCACTCGTTTTTCTATCAGTTCTGTTAATATAATAATGCAGTAGTGTATTTCCCTTAACACTATCTCAATAGTAGGCGTATTTATTCTTCTCTTAACTTCAGTTAGTTTCAAATTCCAGAATTAATTTTCACTCTACAGCGGAGTGTGCGTTGATACGAAACTTCCTGGCAGACTAAAACTGTGTGCCGGGTCGAGACGCGAACCAAGGACCTTGGCCTTTCACGTGGAAGTATTCCATCGAGTGAGCTACCCAAGCATGACTCACAACCCGTCCTCACAGCTTTACTTCCGCCAGTATTTCATCTTCTACATCTCCCTCATACCTTGCCGGACTAGAACTCATGAAAGAAATGATATCAAAACTTTTATCCATTACAGATGCGGAATGATGACTCTGAGACATGCCTTGCTTCTCTGAAGTCTGATAGATAGGAGATGAGGTGCTGGCGGAAGCAAAGCTGTGTGGGCGCGTCATGAGTCGTGGTTGCCTATATAAGTCGGTAGAACACTATCCCACGAAAAGCGGTCAGGGACAGTTCTAATCTGCCAGAAATTTTCAGTTTCAAATTACTGTTAAGCACTTTATATCTACAACAACGCGACTTCTCTAGAGTAGGAGCAATTTGAGAGCGTAAAACTTTACTACCAACTATTGTTAAAAAGGTGAAACAATAATGCAGAAAAAATGTTATATTGAAACATTAAGTGTCCGTGTTTCAACACGAAGTATTAATGTGGTATGCGAATTACTTTGTGAATGCTGTGAAACAGTGTGCTCAAGAACGTGCACGATGAATATCTCTTCCTTCCTCTAGCAGAAAGTTTGCCGTAATTACCTTTGCGGAAGAAGATAACATCGGGAACGGGGTAACTTGTACGAGTAGTACTGTTTTCGTGGTGTTGAAGGAAATATCAGCACACAGGCTCTCTCTACGAGTGTCGCCTATAGCTGAAATAAAACAGCCAGTCACGCTTGACACGGCTCTGCATTTACCTAATGAAACAGTCACGCAGTGAGCACGTGGCCCTCCAGAAAGATTTACGATTTGCTCTATTACCGCTCGAACTGCTGAAACGCGAATGACACATCTTAATCGAAGCATGGCGTTATGTCCCCCGTCCGACGAGCGGAGAACTGACAGTGTCACGTGCAGTCACTCAACATCGGGCTCTGGAGAGCTTTTCAGTTTAACACAGGACACTGGAACACGGTCTCGTGATAACAAACTGTTCTGCAGCTTTGTCGACCAAGGCGCAAAGAGGCTAACTTCCTTCCAGTACCAGGATTCCAAATCGCCTTCAACCTCCTGGTTGATGCGCCACGGCACTAGCGCGATATATCGTTCACAGTTATGGAAACGCGTAAGTTTATATTGCGCACAATTCTGTTATCAAGAATAATAGGCCTTAATTTACTGAAAAACATTATACTTGTATACAAGCAAAGTAACCATTATGGCATCGTATAAAATCACAACGGTCCTAGTCACTGCTAGCTGCAGTCGCTTAGTAGTATAATGACACCAGGACCAGATGAGGTATCTACAAGATAGTACGAAGACTACGCGTAAGAACTAGCTCCCCTTCTAGTAGCATTTTATAGTACATCGCTGGCGCAACGCAGGGTACCTAGCGACTGTAAAAAGCGCAAGTCATTCCCGTTTTCAGGAAGGCTCGTGGACAGACGCATATAATTATAGGCCTATATCTTTGACGTTGATCTGATGTACAGTTATGCAACATGTTTTATGTTCACGAATTGGGGCGCTTTCGGAGAACGAAAATCTTACCTACAAAAAAATCAAAGTATATTCCGCAGACAGAGATCTTGCGAAACCCAGCTCGCTCCGTTCCTCCATTAGATCCGTACCACTGTAGACAACGGCGCTCAAGTAGACTCCGTGTTCCTCCACTTAACGAAGGCATTTGACACCGTCCCGCACAGTCATATCATCATCATCATCATCATCATCATCATCATCTTGGACAGTTTCCACACTCTGGCCGGGTCTGTATAGAACATAGACCTCTCCATCGTCTTCTACTTGCCACCATATCTCAGTCTTCACATTGGTCCAGTCTTTACCTTTCTTCTGGACACATTCCTCTACTCCTTTCAGCCATCTGTCTCTCGGTCTTCCTCTTTGTCTCTTTCCTTCCAGTTTCATCTCGTGTATCCTCCTGGGTATCCTCTTCTCCTCCATTCTCTTAACGTGTCCATACCATCTCAGCGTTGATTTCTCAATCGCCTCCTGTAATGGTTCCACCTTCACTAACTCTCTGATCCTAACCTGTCTATATTTGTCACTCCAATAGTTTCTCAAGAATTTCACCTCACTAGCTTGTACTTTGCTTTTCTCTCTTCCTTTCATAACCCAGGTATCTGATACGTATGTCAGGATCGGGACATAGTATGACTGTTAGATAACCTTTTTACTGATTTGGGGTACATCCTTGCTCCATATCAGGCTTATGACACTCTTCTGAAATGCTTCTATTTTCTCCCCTGCTCGTTTATTTCTCTGTCAGGCTTCCTAGGTACTTTAAACTCTCCACTCTCCTCAATCGTCCCCCTCCCCCCCGCCAAATTGTTATTCCCGTTGTTCCTCTTTCCTTCTTTCTTGTTGTGATAATCATCTCCTCACTCTTACTTACACTAAATTTCATTCCATATTCTTGTACTGTTCGTTCCCATACGTCCAAACGCTCTTGAACTTCCTCCTCCTTATTCCCCGAAATCAGCAGATCGTCTGCAAACATAATAGCTTTCATATTCCTTTCACCAATTACTTGTGCTACTGTATTCATTGTTTCATCCATCACTACAATGAAGAGTAATGGTGAAAGTGCACTTCCCTGCCTAAAGCAATTCTTCTGTTCAATACGACCTGATCTCTCACCTCCCACTTTCACACAGCTCACACATCCCTGGTATATTTCCCCTATCCCCCAAATAATCTGTTTTGCCACTCCTCTGTTCTCCAGGGCTTTCCACACTTTGCATCTACGTACACTACCACACGCTTTTTCAATGTCCAGGAAGGTCTTTAGTAGATCTATTCCATATTCATAGTACTGTTCCTGCACTTGTCTTACAGCAAAAATTAGATCCACTGTGGACCTTCCTGTTCTGAAGCCAATTTGCTCTTCTCCCTTTCTTCCTTCTAATTTTGCCCGAATTCGTGCTTCCAAAATTTTCTCAAAAATCTTTGCACAATGACTCATCAGTGTTATCCCCCGATAGGTCTTGCACTCTTTTCTATTTCCCTTCTTAAAGATCAGGACAATTATTCGCTTCTTCCAATCTTCTGGGAGCACCATCTGTCTCCACACAATTTTCATTCCTCGTTATAGCGTTTGTATCCCCACCTCTCCTGCTGCTCTCACCATCTCTACACTTAGCTCATCCAGACCTGGTGACTTCCCTCCCTTCATCTTGCCCAATGCCTCTTCCATTTCTCCCCATGTAAGATCTTTTTCTATTTGCTGTTCCTCCTTTTTTTCTCCTCGGCTTGTTCCTTCTCATCCAGGTCTCCATTCGGGTTCAGGAGTCATATAATGGAAAAAAAAATATACGAGCCCTTCATGACTTCCTTGCAGATAGAACAACATGTCCCTCTTAACAGAGCAAAACCGAAAGATGAAAAGGTAATTTCCGGAGTACCCCCAAAGACAAGTGATGGGACAGTTACTACTTACAGTGTATATAAATGATCTAATGTAATGCGTCGGAAACTCTTTAAGACTGTTCACAGATGGTACGGTTTCTATAAGAAAGTAGCAACGCCAGAAGACAGTATTGATGACTAATTGCTGGAAACAGTATCTAGGAGTAACTATCTGCAACACCCTTTAATTGGAATGATCACGTAAAACAGATAAAAGGGTCCCAGACAGATTCTTTAGGCGAATCTTAAGGAAATTTAACTCTTCCACGAAGGAAGTGGCTTACAAGGCGCTTGTTCGACCGATTCTTTGGTACTGTCTCTCAATCTCGGACCCTTGCAAGTTACGACTGACTGAAGAGAGAGCTACAAGATCCAACGAAGAACAGTGCGTTTCCTCACAGGATCGTTTAGTCAGCAGACGATCAACTCTTAATTGGCAAATATTACCAGAGAGAAGCTGTGCATCACGGGGAGATTTACTACTCTGAGAGAACACTTTCCAGGAAGAGTTGGACAACATATTACTTCCTCCCAGATTCATCTCGCGAAATAGCCACGACGAGAAAATGAGAGAAATTAGACCTAATACAGAGGCTTATCGACAATTATTCTTCCCAGGGAAGGGGCGAACAGTTAGTACTTCCAGAAGTACTTTCTGCCGCACACCGTTAAGTGGCTTCCGGGGTAAGATGTATATGTTACATTCACGCACATTCCAATTTGATCCATGGATGTGTGTGAATTCACTTATGACATCAGACTGCGAAAGCCACCATGTGTCAAATTACTTGAATCAACTGATCAAATTTAGTTTATTTTCACACAGCTAGTCAGATACTGTCAACAAACGAAGTTTTTCTACACGTACTTTTGATACGCCAGGACCATAAGACAGCAGAGAATAGATACACGTTAATCGTAGCTTAGAGCTTATGCAGAATATATACAGAACATTTTAACTAACATTTCAAATAAAAGATACAATTATTTTGGCGTTGTCATTAAGCATCGATTACATCCCGTCGTGAGACCAACGAATCCCAGAATGATGGTGATAAAACAGCAGAAATTCTCGATATAAATATGACACTTCAATTTCTGAAGTATCGGAGAAGCATTTGTCACAACAATCAGCTCTAGATTGTAAACAATGACTATTTGACGACTGTCGAAGCCTTTCGCGCTGATCAGAAGCTTAGATGATTTCTTACTAACGAAATTTGTTGGGAAGAACGAAACTCGTGGCCTCTTACAGCAGCTGAAAATAACACTGACGTCATTACACTTCATTTTTTTTCTGAAGACATGCGTTCCTCAGCACAGTCCAGACACAATGCAAACCGACTTAGCTTACTTTAGGAATTATTTTAAACTTTAAGGATGTCAAAGATATTGGCTGTTCCGAATGATATCAGCCACACCAACACGCAGCGCACCGTGCTCGGCCATGATGGACCAACAGAAATTTTTTAACAAGGTCACAGAGTTGTACGTGATGAATGACTTATTGACCCCAATGGAAGTCACAAAGGTTGCACTAAATGACACCCAACCATAATAAATTAATGGCGTTACACGGAAAAATAGCTCTGTTGCAATGAGATATTGTATATACTGTTTAGGGATCTACTCACATTGCTTCCACCCCCTTCCCTCCCCCAGATTTAACCAACATTTCTTTAACAGTTTCAGAGAGAGGATTGGAGATAACGTCATTCTACTTCACGCACTTCTGCGACGTCTGGCACTTAGCTCTTATGTGCACAAGAATCTTCTCATGAGAGGACTACTTAGTTCCTACTAGGGAATATCAACAGGTAAAACTTTCTTCGCGCAATTTAAAAGAAACAACAAATACAAAGCTACTACTTGAACATCTATCTAAGGTTTTTTTTAAGATTCACTTCCCATGGATTTTATTGCACCTTTCTGTGGTTCCACGTTAAAACTGTTGCATGGTGTTAGTTTTTATGTGGCAACAGAAAAATATGCTTCCGCTTTAGCCACCATAAGCTTGTCACCCATAAAAACAAAGAGCCGAAGAGCCACATGAAAAGCTGTATATGGGCAGGGAGTAGTGTCACAATAACGTTGACTGGTGAGTGTACCGTTTTTAAAGAATTGGAGGTCAATACACCCACGCAACATATGGGACAGCAAGAGAGCAACACCCCATAATGCCGTTTTATGTGTCCCAGCATGGCAGAATGTAAGGCAGCTTCCTGCATGAAGCCGGGAGGAAATGACTGCTACAAAAATAAACAAAGTGTTCAGAAAGAAAATCATTTCATTAGAACATCCGACTTTTTTCTAATTGCTCTGGCTACCGAAAATTTTGAACGCAACTTTAAAAATTGTATAATACATTTGAATGCAAAAAACATATAACCCAAATACACGTGCTTCTATAAAACAGGCAAAAAAGTCTATGTATTTACCCGCACTACAAAACAATTGCGAAACTGCAAGTAGGTCTATAGAAGTGTAACAGAGTTGCGCAGGGAACTTTAATGGGGAATACGAGAGTAGTTAGTAAGTCTGATAAAAATGCAAGAACAAATATTTTTCCGTAAACAACTCACCTCTTTTTTGAAGGATGTACACTTGGGCAAGCGATGCTCCGGCTTTTTCATCCCATCAGAAAAATTGTTTCTGTCAAACTCTACTAAATACTCGTAGACTGCAACTGCCTTTTTTTACCCCCGACAAGCCAAAGTTTCAAGTTAGAGAACAGGAAGAAGTCACTTGGGCGCTAAGTCTGGCGAGTGAGGTGGATGAGGAACCAATTGAAGTCCAATTCATGCACTTTCACTACAGTTATCACTGACGCTTTGTTGGTATACTATCCTGGTCAAAGAGCACTTTTTTGCGAATCAACCTTTGTCTTTTTTAAGCCAACGTAAGTTTCAAACTATTTATCAATTAGCATATTACAGTCCACTTGTGGTTCTGCCTTTTTCCAAGTTGTATGTGGATTATGCATTGGGAATCGATAAAACATTGGCCATCCATCACCTTACTAGTTGACAAAATGGCCTTGCCTTATTCGGTGCATTTTCACGAGCCTCTGTCGATTGTTTTGATTCTGATATGTAACGATACATCCAGGTTTTATCAGTAGTCACAAATCGGCGCAAAAAGTACGATGGATTGCGATTAAACATCGCCAGACACTGTGTTGCAATGTTGTGCTGGATGCACTTTTGGTTGACGTTTATCACCACGCACACAGCCGATACTCTGTGCTGGATATTATGCACGCACTCAGTTGAGATGCCATCATGGATTTTGTCAATGATTTCCTAACCTCAATTGGACGGCCGGAGTGCGCTTCATCTTTGATATTTGTCCGACCATGTTTAAATTATTAATCCAAAAGCAAACGGTCTTCAAGGATGGTGCAGAGTCTGCTCTAAGTTCATCCAATTTTGTTTTGATTTGCGCGACAGTACAGCCCTTCAAATAAATATATTTTTTCTCGATTTTTAATAGCAGTTGATAGAATAATTCAGATGGCTGCAATAATGAACTGCACGCCGTACATTGTTGAAATTCTTCATACGATCCTTGGAATAATCAAGCTTACCAACCTTTAAGATGCAACAAAAATGTTCCATTCTTTCATGGAAATTTACCAGACTTACCAAACCACCCTCGTATTTGAAGGAAAGGCGGTGTTGTGTCGTTAGCTGTAACGAGAGAGTGACAGACACACACAGTTACTCATTTTTTCTCCTTCCTCAAAACGCATTTGGAATAATAAGAAAAGCCGGTAACATTTGTGTGAATTAGTCTCCGCCCCCACACTGTACGGTGGCTTCCGGATAATATACGTGATACACATGAAAAAAATGCATTTGCGTGGAGATCCTGGCTGAGTCACCAACCAGGATTTGTTCTCCGTTGATGAATTTTTTTCTTCGTGCAGAGAAAAGCCCAACGTAAGCGAGAGAGCCGCAGGATCAAGCAAGTACCCCGCTATTTGCAAGCAACGAGGGCGAGGAAAGCAGCTGAAACGCGGTTCCCCCGTAGAAAGCAGGCAAATGAGAGAAGGGCCGCCGCACCGCACCGCGCCGCGCCGGACGTCGAAGTGTAACAACAAGCGGCGGCCGGCGGCCGGCGGAACGGCGTTTCCTTCCCGGACGACTGCCCAAGCCGCACACCTAGCGGCGTCTTCAGCCGACCTCGCCGCTGCAGGACATTTACATACTTTACATACTCCACCACAGAATCTCTTGTCCTCTACTTAGCTCCTGTTCACGTGCATATTTATCTACTTTAAGAGTTTCAGAACATTAAACTAAAGGGCCGGCGTTAACTGTTTTAATGTACTGCATTCAGACGTTCTTGATTGACTTATGTTTGCCGGACATCACATTATTTTCATTATGTAATATGGGCAGAGGGCACATCAGCAAACAATACAGAAGATACGAACATACGAAGATAACAGTGCATTAAATGAATAAAACAGTCAAGGCCACTGAAGTGACCTACGGGGGACCATCAATAAGTAATGCAACACTTTTTTCTGAAAGCAGGTTGGGTTTGTTCACGATTCCAATACGCCATATTCCCCACTCTTTTGGCTACCAGACCCATTTTTCAACATAATCTTCGTTCAATGCTACAGCCTTACGCCACCTTACAGGCCCTCGCCTGTATACTCGCATGGTACCACTACATTTTGGTCGACGCCGGAGCCAAAGTCTTGCAGCATCAATAACCTACCCATCATCCAGTACTGCTTCCCACGGAGTGCATCCTTCACTGGGCCAAACAGATGGAAGTCGGAATGTGCGAGATCCGGGACTGAAGAATGGATGAAGAACAGCCGAATGAAATTTTGTGAGCTCCTCTCTGGTGCGCGTACTTCCGTGAGGCCTTGCGTTCTCATGGACAAGGAGAAGTTCGTTTTTTGTGGCGACGAACGTGCTGAAGCCGATTCTTCAGTTTCCTGAGTTAGAGGGTGCAGCTTTGAACTTTATCTTCGAATGGCAGGTAGTGTTGTGCCACTCCCTGGACTACTGTTTTGTTTCCGGTTCGAAGTGATAAACCCATCGCATGTGGCCACGTTTGGCAAAAAATTGTCACGATCAGCCTCGTAACGAGCAAGCTGTCGCCGCGCTGATAGTCCTCCTTTGGTCTTTATAGTCTTCTGTTAGGAGAGGGCGAACAACCCAGCGGGAACACAACTCGGAGTACCCCAACTGGTGGAGGTGTGTATTAGGACCACCAACACAGACGTCCAGTGAGCAGCGAGGTGTTTGATTGTTATCTGTAGATCAGCACAGAGTGTCCCCACTCTCCAATATTGCAGGAGGCGCACCCGTGTGTGGCCCGACGGCACGTAGGAGATGGACAGAGTTGCGCAACCTTGGTGCGAGATGACAGACGCCTCGCCCAGCGACTCACCGTGTTTTTGTTCACTGCCAGGTCTGCATAGACATTCTGCAAGAGCCTATGGATATCTGCAAGGCTCTGGTTTTTCAGACGAAAGAAATTCAACGACAGCTGTCTGCTTGGAACGCATCTCCGTTAGAAACGCAATTATGACGGCTACGTATAGCGCCGCCACCTATCACTCATGAAGCTATGGGGTCTGAAGCGGGATTATTCCACGATGTCCCACAAAAAAATCCCCATTTTTCAACTGAAATTGGCCGAGAAAAATAGGTGTTGCATTACTTACTGATCGTCCCTCGTATTATGGTCGGTTTTGGCCTATTTATCCCATGCTCAGATTTAAAACTACAATGCAGGGAGAGATTCGCGGTCATCGGCTTCAGTTGGTGTGTGTCGTGCGTTTTAATGACAGGCATTAAGCGACTCCAGTGCTAGCAAATGTCGTCCTACATTATTTAATTTTGACTCTGAAGATGCCGTAATTCGGCCAAAACCGAACAGTTTATAAAAAGTGAGACTGACTGTTTTTAAAATGGCTCTAAGCACTATGGGACTTAACATCTGAGGTCATCAGTCCCCTATACTTAGAACTACTTAAACCTCACTAACCTAAGGACATCACAAACATCCATGCCCGAGGCAGGATTCGAACCTGCGACCGTAGCAGCAGCGCGGTTCCGGACCGTAGCGCCTAGAACCGCTCGGCCACAGCGGACGGCGCCTGACTACTTTGTTCATAAAATAATACGTTAATTTAAAGAGAGCAGCGATATATTACACCAAGTGGAAATATTATCCACGTGTTTCTGCATTTCCTTACGATTGTCCAATGATAATACACTGCCTGCTAAGAAAGTGAAGAACCCAAAAGGAGAGTAGGAAACGAAACAAAACTTCACGGGTTGAGAGCGCACGTGATGTCATTTCAGTGATTACAAAATCCGAGACAAATTTACAAAGAACATGACAGCCCACTTAGAATAATGTTGCATCCCCTCTGGCTTGGATGTCAGCACGAGGCCAGTTCGGTAACAGCTGTTTTAACTGGTCCATTATATCCTGGATACTAGCAATGGGACGGATTTGATGACCGAGCTGGCCCAGCCAGTCCTATCGGGGACACAGCTGGTGATCTTTCTGGTCACGACGGTACCTCAATATCACGCAGACAGTTCATACAGACAAATGTCACATGAAGACAGTATCATCCTTTTGAAAAATTGCACCACGATACTATACTGTCGCATGAGAGGTAACACATGAGGACGCAGGATGTCCGTGACGTACGTTTGTTCCTCAAAGTTCCCAAATTCACTAGCAGCCATGATCTGAAGTAATGCCCAATGGTTTGCCCGCACCATGATGTCAAGAGTAACACCGCTGTGCCTCTCCAAAACATTGCAAGAATGAGACCTCTCCTCAGGTCACCGCCTCACTCACCGACTATAGTCATCAGAACCGCAAATCATCTCTGAACGCAATGCAACGCCATTCATCAGCACTCTATGCTTCCCGGACACTGCACCGCTCCAAAGGCAACAGGTTGTGTTGCGGTGTTGACGGCAGCCTATGGATGGGACTATTATTCCCTAGTCCCGACCGAACGAGATGGCGCTGGACTGTGAGGACGACGGTTCAAACCCGCGTTCAGCCATCCTGATTTAGGTTTTACGTGATTTCCCTACATCACTTCAGGCCGATTTCCTTCCCCCTCCTTCCCTAATCCGAGCTTGTGCTGACCTCGTTGTCGACGGTACGTTAAGCACTAATCTCCTGCTACTGCTCTCCGACCAGTCGTGCGTATGACAGAATGTTGCAGGGAGTCCATCACTTGTTCTTCGATAGCAGGCGCACATCTGAAACGGTCACAACGTGCTTGGTGCACAATACGGCGATCACTTAGACGTGGTCGTCCCGTACCTTGACGAACAGTATGCTTGTTCTCATGTTCCCCTTGCAATCCCACTGTGACAACCGAATGCCTGACAAGTCTGGATATTGCACGATTCGACCAGCTGGCCTAATGGAGACCCACAGTGAGGCCATTAAAACCATCAGGAGCTGATAACGCTGTCTCTCACTAGTCAGCGGCATATCCGTGTCCTGCACAACGATCAATCGACACCTGATGATGCTATTCGCGACTCTTGTATACAGTAACAGATATGGTTACCATAGTAACCACAAACACTAATGCTCTCTGCTGGCTGTTCTACATGTCAGAGAAAATTGCAGCTCGGATCATTTACACACGTGCCGATGGTGTCTGCGAGTACGAAGTTACACTGACATCCGCCCATGGGTGTTTCTTCACTTTTTTAAGGCAGTGTATTTATTCTTCAGGAAACATAGGATGATTCTGTGATTCTCATACACGTCTTTTCTAAAGCTTACTGAACCTGGGAGGGGATGCTATTTTTCAGTGCAATGTATGTGAATCACATATGCATGATAGACTGATAGCGAAAATTCATAATAACCGTCACATACAATAGGGTACCGTAAATCGTTCCCAATGAAGCTCATTTGTTACGCAGCGTGTAACAAAATCGAAATTTTTATGCGAATGCGTTTCTGAAAACTGACTAAGAAAAATAGCATTATATGAAAAATCGCTCGAAAAGAAAAACAGATTTCTATTATACAAAAAACGTTTATTAAAAAAGAAACCCCAAAAACAGATGTGAACTCATATTCAAGTAAAAATATTTTCCCTTTAGGAGCCACATCCAACACGGCCGTGGAAGTTTGAAACTAGCCTTAGAATAAGGCCGCAGTTAAGGCATGTTTAAACCTACTAGTATTTTAAACAGATCACAACATTTTCTCAGATTTCCTCTAATTTTTATGGTTATGTAACTTTTACAATCAGAGCAGATTGTTGAACGGCGATCTTGTCGAACAAGTTTACCGATTTCTTTCAATGTTTGCATCAGTTTTTGCTGACAATGGTCTGCCAGTGCGAGTGTCATCACTGGTGTCTTCGCGGCCATCTTTAAATCGTTTAAACCACTCAAACACTTGTGTTCGCGATAAACAATCATCGCCGTACACTTGTTGTAACATTACAAACGTTTCACTTGCAGATTTTCCTAGTTTGAAACAAAATTTGATGTTAACACGCTGTTCTTTCTGTACACTCAACATTTTCCGACGCACAGACAAAACGTCAACTACTTAAAACAGACGCCACGGGCAGGCTGAGTGCAGGAGGCAGATGAAACTCGAGCAGTAGTCGGAGCGAGAGTCACGTGACAGGCCACGCGACTTTCAGCCTTATTGCATTCGTTTTATTGTTTCACCAGTACTAGTCCGGTTTTTTTCTAGCCACACCTCGTATAATATGGCAGCGAAACTTGGTAGATATCCTAATGCGTAACCGATTCATACTGGAAAAAATTAATTCCAATTTTGGAAACCAGGCCCAAATCTTGGACTTAACAGCATATCGTCGAGGTCTCCGGTAGAACAAATAGTGTAAGCGGTTGTCAATAATAAAATCAACATTACGCCTTTCTCACTTGTTTGGCCTTTTCTTTCGGCGTCCCGTACCTAATCCACTGCATATGGAAACATTTCAGTATGTCTTTCTTGCATTCACAGAGCCAGATTTGCACCTGGTGCCCAAATCTGAACTAATTTTTTCCAATGTAAAATCCTGTCGCATTAACGCTTAGAGTATCTACCAAGTATCACTAGCATACGATAATAACAGCCCACACTGGACCTTTATCAGCAGCTGCACTTTAATTATTAATATAACCACCCTGTATTAGCAAACAGACCACTCAAATGCGTACAAGATACTCTAAATAACTCCTTCCCCATCATTCACGGAACGGGTCGGAAATATTGGGCATAATGGTTGAACTTCCACTGAGTTATATCCAGCATGAGAAACGAGCCGGAAAAATAGCGTATCATAGCTGAACTGTCACTGACTTGAATCCAGCACGGGAGAAGCAGCTTCTGTTTACCAGCAAAACTGACGAAGTGCTGAAAGAAAGGCCATGTTCAGCCACGAATAACTATAAGAAAGAGAATGGTTTTCGGTTGCAGCCGCCGCAATGAAGATGAACCTTACTGGAATGCTGCCTTTTACTATGAGATTTATTTGTATGGTTTTGGGTGCGACGGTATACGAGCGGTAGTTATAAAATTTTGATTATTGCATAAAAATACGAAATTACGTAATTAACATCATTGATTGCAGGTATCCGTCTGCAGCCTTGGTAAGCAGTGACACCCCCGCGCCACATACCGTAGCACACCACTGGAGAATCATAAGAAAACCGCGCAGCCCATTTTCTCTGTATCAATGGGCTGGGCTATTCTCTAGCGGCTTGCTACGTGCTACGGAACTGTGGCGCGGGAAGGCCAATGCTTACCAACGCTGCAACCTCTCGTGCTATTTTTATGCGAAAAAGATTATGTCATTTCACTTCCAAGCTAACAAGTTCAGTTGAGTACTTCCTATTCTGCTAATCTCTATTGGACCTCTTGGGAACACTAAACCCTTTTATCTTCCAAGTGCATTTTTCCACTGTTAGATGTCACCAGCTTCTATACAGGAAGTCAAGGAACTGGGAGTTGCCACCGCGAGGCGTTTAACACCTACCCGGATTTTCTGTCTGCCGTACAGGAGAACTGCCACTATCTAAGCTAGAAGTCTTCATCTGAATCCACTGGAGGGGTGCGGTGGGGGATGGGCGGAGGGGGGGGAGGAGGCGATGGAAGGGGACGGACGACGATGACACGATTTCGACAGTGGGAGAATGATGAGATAAACACTGCCGTAAACCTGTCGCACAGAGACCCAGTTTGAAATTCTACATTACGGTGGCAACTTAGTCTTCTGCATACAGTGAAGTAGAGTAAATCTGCCATAAACCCAAAGATTGTTTTGAACACCAGTGCTTTTACTAGGGTCCCTTTGAAGGTGGTATGTCAAGTTAATATGGACTCCGAACCACTTTGCAGCAGTTTCACACTATGTGCCACACAAAAATCTTAGGACTAACCACGGGTCGCATCCCAGACCTCCGGATGTATTGTCTGGCGCTGAAACACCGAGTCACCACGCAACAAGGTAACGAAGCGAAGTATCCACCCCTAAACCCAAAGACAAGAGCCAAACTGAAGCCAAAGAAATGAAATGTGCGTGTAGCTAGGGCCTTCTATCGGGTAGACCGATCACCTGGTGCTAGTTGACACCATTTCGGCGACTAGCGTCTCGATGAGGATGAAATGATGATGAAGACAACACAACACTCAGTCCCCGAGCGGGGAATAACTCCGACCAGGCCAGGAGTCGAACCCAGGCCAATCGTATTGCATTCTGCCACGTTGACCACTGAGCTAGGGAGACGGACAGTCACAGAAATGAGGCTCTCACGCAGATACAAAAATTTTTATCAAACTGGACCACATTCCCAATGAAAATGAGAACTGATTTTGCCTATATTAGGAAAAAAAGTAGAAATGGGCCAACCATGTTTTACGAATGGACATTGGGCAGTTATCAAAATAAGATACTTAATACCGACCGAGAGGCAAAAGATAGATTGATGGATCGGAACAGGCACGCAGCGCTAACCCACGAAGAACAGGATGATGATTAACACTGTATATTACTGTAGTTTCACAAACCAGTGACGACGCAAATGTTGGCGGCAACAGGAATATGCATGCTCTGGATTTGTATCTACGACTACACTCAGCAAGCCACCTGACGGTGTGTGGTGGAGGGTACCTTTGGTAGCAATATCTGATCTCTACGCCCCCTTCCCTGTCCTATTCGCGAGTGGCGCGGAAGAATGAATGTTGGTAAACCTCCGTATTTGCTCTTATCTGTCGCGTTTACTCGTTGTGGTCATTTCGCGAGACTTATGAGGGAGGAATGTTTCGCAGCAGGTAATCCGATGCTACGGAAGAGAAAACTGCTTCCCTTTTGCTTTTCCTTGTTTGCTACACTTTCCCCATTGTTCCGCCAGAGGTGTAACGGGCGGCCACTTTCGCTGCGTCAGGTAGGAAGAGTCGGCGCCCATGCGGTCACGGTGCAAACAACTGTCCAGCAATTACGGTGTAAACACTTGCTCAGTGCCAAGCAAGCATCCCCCCGCCTTTACTACCATTACGACTTCAGCATGAAGTACGTTCTTCCTAAAGAACGTTACCTCCTACCATTATCTTTTCTCGGGAACAACGAAATGAGATAAAATCGAATCCTGTACCCACGCACACGAGAGACCATATGTATACATTAGAGGGAGAGAGGGAGGGAGGGAGAGATCCTTCATTATGGAGGCCCCGTAATACCTCCGCATACCCCCGTACTCCTGGGTCAAAACCGTAGGCTGTATTTGGAGTATTTACGTGTAAAAAGTATATATATACGGTGGATGTGGAAACACGGGAGCTTACACAAAGATCTATATGCCTCCACATCCTCCTCGCCATCTTGCGAAGCATCTCACAAGGGAACCTCCCCATCGCACCCCCCTCAGATTTAGTTATAAGTTGGCACAGGGGATAGGCCTTGAAAAACTGAACACAGATCAATCGAGAAAACAGGAAGAAGTTGTGTGGAACTATGAAAAAAATAAGCAAAGTATACAAACTGAGTAGTCCATGCGCAACATAGGCAGCATCTAGGAGAGAATGAAATCGGGAGCGCCGTGGTCCCGTGGTTAGCGTGAGGTATGATAGGTACTTGGTTCAAGTCTTCCCTCGAGTGAAAAGTTTAATTTTTTAAATTTCAGACAGTTAATTTGTTGCAGTTTATGTGACAAACTCTTATGTTTTCATCACTTTTTTTTGGAGTGATTACCACATCCACAAGAAAACTTAAATCGGGCAAGGTAGAAGAATCTTTTTACCCATTCGCCAAGTGTACAAGTTAGGTGGGTCGACAACATATTCCTGTCACGTGACGCACATGCCGTATAGAATATTTCAGACGTGTTTTCATGTGGAGGAATCGGTTGACCTATGACCTTGCGATCAAATGTTTTCGGTTCCCATTGGAGAGTCACGTCAATTCATCTACTAATCGCACGGTTTTGCGGTGCGGTCGCAAAACATAGACATTACACTTTTTACAGTGACCAGAAACGAGCTCAGATTCTCGTTGATGCTGCTTATCTTGCTCATGGACTACTCAGTTTGTACATTTTGCTTATTTTTTCACAGTTCCACACAACTTCTTCCTGTTTTCTCGACTGATCTGTGTTCAGTTTTTCAAGGCCTAGTCACTGTGCCAACTTATAACTAAATCTGAGGGGGGGGGGGGGGGGTGCGATGGGGAGGTTCCCTTGTCAGGAACTATGCTTCAGAGGGCTTCAATAGTAATTTTGCTCAATTTTTCATTAGTCATTAGTACCGACGTTGAGCCACATGGTATTTGGATTATGCCCCGTAATCAGGTATTTGGCATAGTAACGTTCAAACTATGTCGTGACTATTTCAATGGGGCTGGAGCTGTTGCTTACTCATGCCCAATACTGCGGCCTCGACATTGTTCATCAGGAACTCACGCAGCTGACTTGCAAAGTCTGGTGGTGCTCCGCCGTGCTGTAACCGCACATGATCACGACTCCTTCGTCTTCGAGTACGTGTATTAAACAAATTTACAACATGTCCAAATAAAATGCCAAGTCCGCCCATATAACTTGAAGCGGATACTTTGCCGTCTATGGCACAAAACGGGAATTTTCGTAAGACGGAAACTACAATGCTCTTGTGTCGTTGTTGTTGTTCGTTGCCTTTTCCCGTTTTCTCTGCGGCGTTATCTAGGTTGGGGCAGTGGTCATGACCGTGGATGGCCAGATGGCCTTCCTGACGGCACCACTCTCCCGTGACGGAATGTAACTCATCTGTCTCCGTTTGGATTAAATCTCATACTGCAATGCGAGAACGTTGTTCTAAATCTGCGATAATAATGAAAGCTGAAGAAATGAAGTAAAATTTGTGCCATGGACCTGTTTTGAACCCCGGTCTTCCTGCTTACTACGCAGGTATGCTAGCCATTACACTACCCTTGTTCTAAATGTTTGCGTACCGCGTATCTATGGCGGGACGTGAGTACCAGCTCAGTATTTACCTAGATGGATGTGGGAAACCACTTTAAAACCACAGCTCTCGTCGGAAATCCGCATGCCAGATTTGATACAGGGAGGCTCGCCTGTCCGAATCCCGGAAGTGGCGCGTTAACACACGCGGCTATCCAGGCGGATTACGATCCTTCTGTGTGAACTACATACAACAAATCTTGCACGCCTCAGAAAGTAAGCGCGACACATTTGGAAACTCTACAAAAAAAGCACGGCAGGCTACTACGCACTCGTCCATTCATTCACAAACATCGGACTAGAGATTCCCATTTTCTAATTTTTTAATGTGTGTATACCTTGTTGTCCGCGGTATTTTAAGTTCAACTGATCTTTTGCGAATGGATTTCATTGGAGGCTGCTCAGTTGACAGTGTACGTGTCTCCTCTCTTTTTTACATCTGCCACGCGACCTGTCTTTTGACACCGCCTGAAACGAAACAACGTGCCTTTCAATCAAGCAAAACCAAAGCGGTTTCTAAAAGCACTCATTATGTCCGTCATTGCTTGTCCTGTCTGTAGACGTTCAGACATCTACACACACGTCACTAATCGCTCCGCAATAGTATAACTGTGTCCTGTCACATCAGCCATGACTTCGCACCTCAAACAAGAAGAAAAAAATGAGTACAAAGCTTTTCGTCAGCTTCAAATTATTGTTGTTGTCATGTCACCTCAAACAACAACAGTAAAGAAAAAAATGATTACAAAGGGTTCGTCAGCTTCAAAGTGTTGCTGTTGATGACTTTAGTCCGAACACTGGTTTGATGGAATTCTCCACACTATTCTATACTGTGTAAGACTATCTCCGAATAACTCCTGCAATCTATATACTTTTGAATCTGTTTACTGTATTCATCTCTTGGTCTCCCTCTACGATTTTTACTCCCCACACTTCCCTCCCATACTAAGCTTGCGATCCCTTGATGTCTCACAATGTGTCTTGTCAAGCGAGCCCTTCTTCTAGTGAGGTTGTGCCACAAATTTCTTGTCTCCCCAGTTCTATTCACTGCTCCCTCGTTAGTTATGTGATATACCCATCTAATCTTCAGCATTTTTCTGTAGCACCACATTTCGAAAGCTTCTATTCTCTTCTTGTCCAAACTATTTATCGTCCATGTTTCACTTCCATACATGGCTACACTCCATACAAATACTTTCAGAAACGACTTCCTGACAAATCAATACTCGATGTTAACAAATTTCTCTTCTTCAGAAACACTTTCCTTGCCAATGCCAGTCTACATTTTATATCCTCTCTACTGCGGCCATCATCAGTTAATTAATTTAAATACATGTCCTACTTCTTGAAAGTAGAGCCCCTAAAAACGCTTGTATAGCTCCCAAACTGTACAAAGTCAAGAGGTGTTCGGGAGCTTCTCGGAAAACATGTACATTTACGTATATATTCCGCAAGCTACTGTATAGTACATGGTCCAGTGTACTTCCTACCATTGTTGGCGATTTTCGGTCTTGTTCCATTTGCATACTGAGCGAGAAAAAGTGATGGCTTATATGACTCTGTATATGCTCCAGTCTACTCCCTATGCGAGATATACGTTAGAGGCAACAGAACTTTACTCGAATGCGGGGTCTCTAAATTCACGTAACAGGATTTCACTAGTCGTCCTTCTAAAGATTGCCATTACATTCCCAGGGCACCTCCGTTACATTTTCGTATAAGCTATACTGACCCGTTATAGTCTCACCAACGCTTTTCTGTATTCGTGATGCCTTTTGATATGCCTACTTTTGGCACAGAATCCAAACGTTGTAGCGGAACTGTAAAACAAGCTCCACTGCTGCCTTTTTTTTCAGTTGCGTTGCACATTATTATAACTTCAAAAATCCAAGTACTCCATTCGCCTTTCCTACTACATTTTTGCCTCATATCATATCTTTTTGTAGCATTAATCTCCAACCCCAAAGAAAGCAGGTGTTGACAGATGTGAAAATTACCGAACTATCAATTTAATAAGCCACGGCTGCAAAATACTAACACGAATTCTTTACAGACGAATGCAAAAACTGGTAGAAGTCGACCCCGGAGAAGATCAGTTTGGATTCCGTAGAAATGTTGGAACACCTGAGGCAATACTGACCCTACGACTTATCTTAGAAGCTAGATTAAGGAAAGGCAAACCTACGTTTCTAGCATTTGTAGACTTAGAGAAAGCTTTTCACAATGTTAACTGGAATACTCTCTTTCAAATTCTGAAGGTGGCAGGGGTGAAATACAGGGAGCGAAAGGATATTTACAATTTGTACAGAAACCAGATGGCGGTTAGAAGAGTCGAGTGGCATGAAAGGGAAGCAGCAGTTGGGAAGGGAGTGAGACGGTGTTGTAGCCTATCCCCGATATTATTCAATCTGTAATTTGAGCAAGCAGTAAAGGAAACAAAAGAAAATTTGGAGTAGGAATTAAAATCCACGGAGAAGAAATACTAGAACTCAGGTAGACAGAAAGTTATATTGAAGAAAGAAACGAAGCCAAACAGATAATTGCAGCATCCAAGAAGAAATCTTGGGAAGACTTTGGAAACAGGTTGGAGACTTTGCGTCAAGCTGCTGGAAAACCATTCTGGAGTGTAATTAGCAGTCTTCGAAAGGGAGGTAAGACGGAAATGACAAGTATTTTGGACAGTTCAGGAAAACTGCTGGTGAATCCTGTGGATTCCTTGGGCAGATGGAGGGAATATTTTGAAGAGTTGCTCAATGTAGGTGAAAATACGATCGGTAATGTTTCAGATTTCGAGGTATAATGGGATAGGAATGACGATGGAAATAGGATCACATTTGAGGGAGTGGAGAAAATGGTCAATAGACTGCAGTGCAGTAAAGCAGTTGGGGTGGATGAAATTAAGTCGGAACTCATCAAATACAGTGGAATGTCAGGTCTTAAATGGCTACACAGGATAATTGAAATGGCCTGGGAGTCGGGACAGGTTCCATCAGACTGGACAAAAGCAGTAATCACACCCATCTTTAAACATGGAAACAGAAAAGATTGTGACAACTACAGAGGTATCTCTTTAATCAGCGTTGTGGGTAAAATCTTCTCAGCTATTGTTGAAAGGAAAGTGCGAGTATTGGTTGAGGACCAATTAGATGAAAATCAGTGTGGGTTTATGCCTCTTAGAGGTTGTCAGGACCAGATCTTTAGCTTACGGCAAATAATGGAGAAGAGTTATGAGTGGAACAAGGAATTGTATCTGTGCTTTACAGATCTAGAAAAGGCTTGTGACCGGGTTCCTAGGAGGAAGTTATTGTCTGTTCTACGAGATTATGGAATAGGAGGCAAACTTTTGCAGGCAATTAAAGGTCTTTACATGGATAGTCAGGCAGCAGTTATAGTTGATGGTAAATTGAGTTCATGGTTCAGAGTAGTTTCAGGGGTAAGACAAGGCTGCAACCTGTCTACACTTTTGTTCATATTATTTATGGATCATATGTTGAAAACAATAGACTGGCTGGGTGAGATTGAGATGTGTGAACACAAAATAAGCAGTCTTGCATATGCGGATGACTTAGTTGTGATGGCAGATTCGATTGAAAGTTTGCAAAGTAATGTTTCAGAGCTCGATTAGAAATGTAAGGACTACGGTATGAAGATTAGCATCTCCAAAACGAAAGTAATGTCAGTGGGAAAGAGATATAAACGGATTGAGTGCCAAATAGGAGGAATAAAGTTAGAACAGGTGGACGGTTTCAAGTACTTAGGATGCATATTCTCACAGGATGGCAACATAGTGAAAGAACTGGAAGCGAGGTGTAACAAAGCTAGTGAAGTGAGCGTTCAGCTACGATCTACTATTTTCTGCAAGAAGGAAGTCAGTACCAAGACTAAGCTATCTGTGCACTGTTCAATCTTTCGACCAACTTTGTTGTATGGGAGCGAAAGCTGGGTAGATTCAGGTTACCTTATCAACAAGGTTAAGGTTACGGATATGAAAGTAGCTAGGATGATTGCAGGCACTAGTAAATGGGAACAATGGCAGGAGGGTGTCCACAATGAGGAAATCAAAGAAAAACTGGGAATGAACTCTATAGATGTAGCAGTCAGGGCGAACAGGCTTAGATGGTGGGGTCATGTTACACGCATGGGAGATGCAAGGTTACCCAAGAGACTCATGGGCTCAGCAGTAGAGGGTAGGAGGAGTCGGGGTAGACAAAGGAGAAGGTACCTGGATTCGGTTAAGAATGATTTTGAATTAATAGGTTTAACATCAGAAGAGGCACCAATGTTAGCACTGAATAGGGGATCATGGAGGAATTTTATAAGGGGGCTATGCTCCAGACTGAACGCTGAAAGGCATAATCAGTCTTAAATGATGATGATGAGGAGGAGGAGGAGGAGGAGAAATAAAAACTTTGAGGATCGCCGATGACATTGTAATTCTGTCAGAGACAGCAAAGGACCTGGAAGAGCAGCTGAACGGAATGGACAGTTTCTTGAAAGGAGGATATAAGATGAACATCAACAAAAGCAAAACGAGGATAATTGAATGTAGTCTAATTAAATCTGGTGATGCTGAGGGAATTAGATTAGGAAATGAGACGCTTAAAGTAATAAATGAGTTTTGCTACTTGGGGAGTAAAATAACTGATGATGGTCGAAGTAGAGAGGATATAAAATGTAGACTGGCAATGGGAAGGAAAGCGTTTCTGAAGAAGAGAAATTTGTTAACATCGAGTATAGATTTAAGTGTCAGGAAGTCTTTTCTGAAAGTATTTGTATGGGGTGTAGCCATGTATGGAAGTGAAACGTGGACGATAAATAGTTTATTCAAGAAGAGAATAGAAGCTTTCGAAATGTGGTGCTACAGAAGAATGCTGAAGATTACATGGGCAGATCACATACCTAATGAGGAGGTATTCAATAGAATTGGGGAGAAGAGAAATTTCTGGCACAACTTGACTAGAAGAAGGACCGCTTAGTAGGACATGTTCTGAGGCATCAAGGGATCAAAAATTTAGTATTGGAGGGCAGCGTGGAGGGTAAAAATCATGGAGGGAGACCAAGAGATGAATACACTAAACAGATTCAGAAGGATGTAGGTTGCACTCGGTACTGGGAGATGAAGAAGCTTGCACAGGATAGAGTGGCATGGAGAGCTGCATCAAACCAGTCTCTGGACTAAAGACCACCCCACAACAAACATAAATACTTAAACGATACGATGGACTTAAAAATACGTCCCTAATTTTGTAATCGAAAAGTATCGGACTATTTCTGTTTGTTGCGGGTATTACCACTACACCAGATGGAAACGTGGTTCAAGTCTTTCTGCACTTCTGTGTCATTCTGCGTCGACACTTTGCCTGAGAGATAATCACCGTCAGCGAGCAGCCCGGTAATGTTCACCCACATCGTTTAAGTTTATTGTACATTTAGTGTCTGAAGGCGACGCACATGATAATTTCGTTTCTATTCAACATTCGACGTCTAGTATAAGGTGCTGAATTCTTTTACACGTAAATTCTTGACGCATGAAATATCTGCGTATATACTCTGTTCGATCGTATCGTGGGTATCGAGGCAAGTGCGCCTGCACAAATTTCTACACGTAAGTTCCGGTGGCGAAAACTGTAAGCAGACTATCTCATATGTAAAATTAATGACTTTAACATAGTCTAAGGATAGAGCGTACGTTCAAAAAAACCCTATAATGAATTACAGAACATTTTTCCTTTACGCATTAACTGATACGGTTTCTGTTCACCTTGATTTTCAGTCCATGTAAACAGTCACTCCCGCCGGAGGTTCGAGTCCTCCCTCGGGCGTGTGTGTGTGTGTGTGTGTGTGTGTGTGTTTTGTCCTTAGCATAAGTTAGTTTAAGTAGTGTGTAAGTCTAGTGACCGATGACCTCAGCAGTTTGGTTCCTTAGGAATTCATACACATTTGAAAGTCATTAACACAATTAATAGTTAAATCTCAGTTACTGGGACTTCGCACTGCGTTTTATAAGAGGAAGACAAATAAGACCAAACGAGCCCCATTAGCAGCTACTTTTGTGGTTGCTCAGCGGCGCATGGTGATTAAAAGCTGGATTGCGGCAAACCACTTTTTTCAGCACGAAGACGCCCGCGGGCAGCGCCGACCTACAATGCCACTGGTCCTCGCAAGTAACGGCTGCTGAGTACTCAGATTCAAGAAAAAGGTACTGTCGTACCACCATTGTAGGGAGGCAGTATGTTTGCCGCTTATGGTAAATCATTTCTTTAATTGGGTGTGTATAGTAGAATGCCTTAGCGTTATCACGCAGTATGATTGCATTAGCCAGCAGTGACGGACGTTTTCGCCGTCACTCGCAGTTGCTTGTAGTTCCGCATGACTGTAGCATTTGTGCCAGCAGAACGGAGAACTAGCTCAAACAAATTAATAATGCTGAGCGAATTACATTATATGGTGCCAGTAGGATACCTCTTTCTATTCTAGTCGTCGATGGCGCTGAGAAAAACAATTGTCGGCAAGCCTCTACACAAGATCTAATTTCTTTACTTTTCCCACTGCGCTCATTATGTGAGATGTATGGAAACGGAAGCAATACGATTCCTTGAGCCTCTGGCTCTCCACGTTTTAAGAGGGAACTTTCTGTGATTCACAGTGCTTATCTTGCACAGTTTCCTATTGGTGTAAACGTTTTGTGTGATGCTCTCGGACTGAGTAAACTCGTGACCAATTGCATAGCTCTTCTTTGAATCATCCAAAACTTGATAAAGATTCCGAAAAGGGAATACAATCCTCAAGAACCGTTCAGTTAAAAGGTTTCGTATTCTATATCCTTGGAGGATGTATTCTACGATAATCATTCCGTAAGTCATGGAAACAATCGTATATCGTGCGAACATGTAGCATCGCAGTAATCGTAATAAATACAGTCGACATTCTGCGGCAACAGTACCGAAGTCAACCGACAGACTCCTGCCGCATGTGAGGGTGGCTCGGTGCCAGGTCCTGAAACATTCAGTGTGAGAGCTTGACCGTGCTACAAAATGGATGTAAGCAGAGTGGAACAGCAAGAACACGTGAAAATTGCCTTTCTCACTGGCAGAAATGTTACTCACTGTCACGTGGAACTACGAGCAGCTGTGGGTCATGGCGAAAACGTCCGGCACTGCAGGGTCATGCAGTCGAACTGCATGATAACGCTACAGCCCACACAGCTGATGTCATCGAAAATAGTTTACAGCGTTGGGGGTGGTAAATCCTCCCCCACCCATCCTACTCACTAGATCCAAATGCGTGGGACTCCGACCTCATTCCACAACTGAAGAAACAATTGTGTGGGAGGCGCTTTGCAAACAGGGCATCCTCACAGCATTTCGGTGGCAGGTGGCACAGAATGATGGCAATGTTAGTGAAATTCAGCGCCTTCCCCGTCGTTAGCAACGCTGTCTTGACCCACTGGGGGACTATTTTGAAGGGCAGTTATCGATTTTGATTCATTTTTGTTCCATTTGTACTCGAGCCCTTACAGCAGTGATAGCACCGATTCCCGTCAGATCTCCGACGGTAAGCGTTGTCAGGCTTGGCTAATATTTGGGTGGGCGACCATGTGGGTCTTCCCAGCGCTGTTAGCAAGTGGGGCGCACTCAGCTCTTGTGAGGTCAGCTGAGGAGCTACTTGATTGAGAAGAGGGGGCGCCAGTCACGAAAATTAACAACGGCCGGGAGAGCGGTGAGCTGAACACGTGGCTCTCCATATCCGCATCCAGTGAGGCCTATCGGCTGACGATGACACGGCAGTCGATCGATCCTGTTGGGTCTTCCGAGGCCTGTCTGGACGGATTAGTGTGTTGAGGGTCATCCGCCAGTCTTAACATATCGTTCTGCATATAGCAACTATTTTATATTGTAGTTATCTCTCCGTATGAAACTACCTTTCGCAACAGCCACAAAGAGCCACGGACGTTACCACTTCCCGGTACCACTTATTACAGGTGCTGTACGGAGCTAGGAAACCCTGGGCGGTTGAAGGAGACTAAACCGAGTTTGGTTGGTTGGTTTCGGGGAAGGAGACCAGACAGCGTGGTCATCGGTCTCATCGGATTAGGGAAGGATTGGGAAGGAAGTCGGCCGTGCCCTTTCAGAGGAACCATCCCGGCATTTGCCTGGAGTGATTTAGGGAAATCACGGAAAACCTAAATCAGGATGGCCGGACGCGGGATTGAACCGTCGTCCTCCCGAATGCGAGTCCAGTGTCTAACCACTGCGCCACCCCGCTCGGTAAACAGTTTCCTGGAAGTGTTAGTCGTTAATATCCCTAACACAACCCCCTGAATGAGTACATTACCAACCTAATTTTATATGGAACGTCGTACTGTTTCACGGCAAGCGTGTAGGAAATATTAAAGTTTTCCATTTTCTGCTAAGTGGTTGTGTACAAAGTGAATAGAGTAAGGTTACGGTTGTTTTATTTCAAGATTTGCGATGTATGACGCTCGAATGATGCTGTTGGCGGTGCGAGTGTAGACCCGACACCTGAGCCACCTTTTAAGACATGCGCAGCGAACATGGCAACACGTCGCGAGTTAACGATTTCGAATGTGAAATGACGCAAGGGAAAATGGGTCATAGCTTATCTCACACCACAAAAGAATTCGTGTTTCGAGGTCAACAATGTTTGGGGTGGGTCTTGAATCGCAGAGACTTTGTCCCCACAAGCATAAACCGCCGCGCACGAGGCCACAAGTGTTTGCCGAACGGACGTCACGTCGCTTCCGCAGAGCCATAGTCGGCGATCTAGGTTTGCCGTGAGTCAGATAGCCGTTGTTTTGAATGTATGGCGTAAGGAAAACACCTGCAACCGCCGATTCTTTAAAGGAGCCCACTCCCGTGTATGAAACAGCTTCAAACGCCTGATTACTTTGCAAATCAGTTAATGTGTAAAATACACTGAGGTGACAAAATTCATGGGAAACCTCCTAATATCGCGTCTGCCCTCCTTTTGCCAGGAATAGTGCAGCAACTCGACGTGGCAGATACTCATCAAGTCGTTGGAAGTCCCCTGCAGAAATACTTAGCCATTCCACCTCTCCAGACGTCCACAATTGCGAAAGTGTTACTGGTGCAGGAATTTGTGCACGAAGTGACCTCTTCATTACGTCCCACACATGTTCGATGGGATTCACATTGTGTGATCTGGGCGGCCAAATCATTAGCTCCAAATATCCAGAATGTTCTTCAAACCAATCACGAACAGTTGTGACCCGGTGACATGGCGCATTGTCATCCACAAAAATTATATCGTCGTTTGGGAACATGAAATCCATGAATAGCTGCGACTGGTCTCCACGTAAACTAGTTCCAGTACACGATCGGTTCAGCTAGGCCACAGGACATGGTCCATTCCAAATAAACACAGCCACAACATTATGGAGCCACCACCACCTTGCACAGTGCCTTGTTGCAACTTGGGTCATTGGCATCGTGGGGTCTGCGCCACAATCGAACCCTACCATTAGCTTTTATTAACTGAAATCTGGCGTCATGTGACCAGGCTATGGTTTTCCAGTAGTCTAGGATCCAGTCTATGTGGCCAAGAGTCCAGGACAGGCGCTGGAGTAAGGCCACTAACGTTGATCGTGTGCTGCCATAGCCTATTAACGCCAAATTTCGCTTCACTGTCGTAACAGATACGTTCACCGTACGTCCCACATTGATATCTGCGGTTATTTCACGCAATGTTGCTTCTATGTTAGCACTGACAACCCTACTCAAACGCCACTGCTCGCGGTCGTTAAGTGAAGGCCGTCAGCCACTGCATTGTCCGTGTAGAGAGGTAAAGCCTGTAACGTCGTACTCTCGGCACACTCTTGACACTGTGGATCTTTATATTGAATTCCCTAACGATTTCCGATATGGAATGTCACATGCGCCTATCTCCAACTACCGCTCCGCGTTCACAGTCTGTTAATTCCGGTCGTGCGGCCATGATCACGTCGGGAACCTTTTCACATAAATCACCTGAGTACGAATGACGGCTCCGCCAATGCACTACCATTTTATACCTTTTGTGCGCGATACTACCGCCGTCAGTATAAGTGCATATAGCTATCCCATGACTTGTCAGCTCAATGTATTTGCCTTTAAATAGTTAAGCGAGAAAAAGTTTAGGAAAAGCTTGAAATTATACTTAACGTTTTCTGGAAGACGCCAAGTGCTCTCATTCTCAAATACTGGATGAATTAAGTCTGAGTATTTGCGCGCCGTCAGTTCCGCTGGCTAAAAGGCACACTGTTTCGAACTGTAATACTTGTCTTATCGTGTTAACTTTAGATTATACGTCTTAATGAGTAGACTATGCAGCATTTAAGTTTTTAAATTCGGTCAACAACTACGCTAAATTCTGAGGATCTAATTTTTGTTGTCCCTACGCTCCAACTGGTACGCGGTGCTGGGATAGCGTTTTAATAACATAAAATTGTGCCCGGACTGTACGGAGACGAATGCACTGCATTTTCTTCACCAATCGGTGACCAAACATCACATCCAGTGGCTTTCTATTACTTTCCGTCCCTCAGTGTATATGGTAAGTAGTAACGGTTCTCCTAAATTTCGTTGACGAACGCTCGGTGCTCTTTCGCTACTGATGACTTGAGAAAGACGTAATGGGAGTTGCATCATGTCTTTAGCTGCAAACGATTTGTGTGTGGTACATTTTGATGCTCATCCAAACAATAAATCATATGCTATGCACGACGCTGATGAAAAATTGGCATGCTTTTCAGATAAATACATCCCGGTTTGCCGGCCGGAGTGGCCGAGCGGTTAAAGGCGCTACAGTCTGGAACCGCACGATCGCTACGGTCGCAGGTTCGAATCCTGCCTCGGGCATGGATGTGTGTGCTGTCCTTAGGTTAGTTAGGTTTAGTCAATACGACATTCTTCTGTTCAGGATCTCCGTGGATGTAGTTTTTCATTTATTTCTTCCGACCTCATTTCACGTATGTAGTGATGGTTTGCTAACAAGCGCCTGTGCAATGTAAGATATTCTTTTATGCTGTGAATGCACGTAGAAAGGAAGGGCAAAAGGATGATCCTCTTTGTTGGTAATCAACGTAGACCTCATCAGAGGCACTGGGGCTGCCTTCGAGCTCTATGTTGGTATGGGCGCGTCATCAACGATATCCTCTGCCTTAATGTCGTAGAATGGCAAGGAGCGGTGTGGAATCCAACCCAACATACACTACTGGCCATTAAAATTGCTACACCACGAACATGACGTGTTCAAAATGGTTCAAATGGCTCTGAGCACTATGGGACTCAACTGCTGAGGTCATTAGTCCCCTAGAACTTAGAACTAGTTAAACCTAACTAACCTAAGGACATCACAAATATCCATGCCCGAGGCAGGATTCGAACCTGCGACCGTAGCGGTCCTGCGGTTCCAGACTGCAGCGCCTTTAACCGCACGGCCACTTCGGCCGGCCATGACGTGTTACAGACGCGAAATTTAACCGACAGGAAGAACATGCTGTGATATGCAAATGATTAGCTTTTCAGAGCGTTCACACAAGCTGGCGACACCTACAACGTGCTGACATGAGGAAAGTTTCCAACCGATTTCTCATACACAAACAGCAGTTGACCGGCGTTGCCTGGTGAAACGTTGTTGTGATGCCTCGTGTAAGGAGGAGAAATGCGTACCATCACGTTTCCGACTTTGATAAAGGTCGGGTTCTACCCTATCGCGATTGCGGTTTATCGTATCGCGACATTGCTGCTCGCGTTGGTCGAGATCCAATGATTGTTAGCAGAATATCGAATCGGCGGGTTCAGGAGGCTAATACGGAACGCCCTGCTGGATCCCAACGGCCTCGTATCACTAGCAATCGCGATGACAGGCATCTTATCCGCATGGCTGTAACGGATCGTGCAGCCACGTCTCGATCCCTGAGTCAACAGATGGGGACGGTTGCAAGACAACAACCATCTGCACGAACAGTTCGACGACGTTTGCAGCAGCATGGACTATCAGCTCGGAGACCATGCCTGCGCTTACAATTGACGCTGCATCACAGACAGGAGCACATGCGATGGTGTACTCAACGACGAACCTGGGTGCACGAATGGCAAAACGTCATTTTTTCGGATGAATCCAGGTTCTGTTTACAGCATCATGATGGTCGCATCCGTGTTTGGCGTCATGGCGGTGAACGCACATTGGAAGCGTGTATTCGTCATCGCCATACTGGCGTATCACCCGGCGTGCTGGTATGGGGTGCCATTGGTTACACGTCTCGGTCACCTCTTGTTCGCATTGATGGCACTTTGAACAGTGGACGTTACATTTCAGATGTGTTACGACCCGTGGCTCTACCCTTAATTCGATCCCTGCGAAACCATACATTTCAGCAGGATAATGCACGACCGCATGTTGCAGGTCCTGTACGGGCCTTTCTGGACACAGAAAATGTTCGACTGCTGCCCAGGCCAGCACATTCTCCAGATCTCTCACCAACTGAAAACGCCTGGTCAATGTAGGCCGAGCAACTGGCTCGTCACAATACGCCAGTCACTACTCTTGATGAACTGTGGTATCGTGTTGAAGCTGCACGGGCAGCTGTACCTGTACACGCCATCCAAGCTCTCTCTGTTTGATTCAATGCCCAGGCGTATCAAGGCCGTTATGACGGCCAGAGGTGTTTATCCTGGGTACTGATTTCTCAGGATCCATGCACCCAAATTGTGTGAAAATGTAATCAGTTCTAGTATAATATATTTGTCCAATGAATACCCGTTTATCATCTGCATTTCTTCTTTTAATGGCCAGTAGTGTATTTGCATACTACATAGTTTTCAGAAACTGTAATCTGTCGATATTATTCCTTCGTCTGAAAATTCTGCAGACTGAACTCATCTTCACCACGGGGTCTCGAACCAGTTACGGCCAGATCGAGAATCTCGGGGAATGAACGACCACTACCACAGAGGCTCTGTAACTTACGCAATAGTTATGAAAAATGCAATTTATAGGGTTAGCGCCATTGATTAGCCGGGATCGAACCCAAACCGAAATTAGATCTTCAGTCAATGCGACGCGCCTGGCACGTTATGGTAACATTCATATTCACATTTTGTATAAAGACAGTAAGTAGGCTATATTATTAGAAAGGGCAAAACACTATACATACCTTGAAACCGGAATAAATGAAAATTGGGGTAACCAAGATTCTCATCGGGAAAACAAAAGGGTGTTTCAAAAAATGAGTTGCCTTCAAAAGCCATAACCTAACGCTAAAAACAGAGATCAGACTTTTGCACTGCTTTGTATATTCTGTGCTCTTATATGGGGTGGAGATATGGACCTAAAATAAAAACACGGAGAAGAAGCTGGGAGCCTTTGAATTGTGGCTTTTATAGGCGGATCCCCAGAATACCTTGGACCCAGAGAGGGACAAACGTAGAAGTTTTGAGAACAACGAACACAACACCTAAATTAATCATGACAGTGAAATTCCGAAAGGTGCAATATTTAGGGCATGTCAAGCATTATACAAACAGATATGAATTGCTACAAAAAAAATGCTTCAAGGGAAAAATCAACTACCATTTCGCCCCTTCTCTGTTTCATTCGCGAATGGTGCCTAGTAAGAACACTGTCTATGAACTTTCGTGTGAGTTTTAATTTGTCTGATTTTGTTGTCATAGACATTTCGCGAGACATACGTCGGAATAAGTAATATTTGCCCGACTCTTATACGCGCACACGTTCTTGGAATTTCAACAACGCTCTCGGTGATAACACAACGCCTCTCTTGTAGCGACTAACAGCGGAGTTCGTAAAGCAACTCCGTTTAGCCCTCTCGCCAAGAAAACAATCCCCTGCCGAAACGTGCCGCTCTTCGTTGGATCTTCTCATCTTCTCTGTTAATCCTACTTGGTAAGGGTCTAAAACAGGTGAACAAATTCTGTGAAACCACTCGAACAAACTTTTTTTAAGCCTTTTTTTGTATATGGATTAAATTTACGTAAGTCTTCAAATGAATCTCGGCCTGGCTTCTGTTTTTCTAACAATTAGTTTTATGTGGTGATTCCACATTCGATCGCCCTACGTATTCTGCGGTTGTCATTGTTTCCAATGATTTTTCGCCGACGGAGTAGTGAAACAGTAATAGATCTCTTCACCTGAAGGTAACGCGATATGTTGCATTTATTTACACTCAGGGTCAACTGCCAGTCCATGCACCAATTATAATCGACCCTCCCTAGGTTTTCCTGCATTTCGCTAGTCTTCTGGTGTTGCCAAGACAACAGTATCATCTACAAAAAGCTCATGGAGATTTCGACGTTATCCACTAGATCATTTATATATAGTGTAGCCGCGCGCGATTAGCCGAGCGGTCTTTGGCGCTGCAGTCATGGACTGTGCGGCTGGTCCCGGCGGAGGTTCGAGTCCTACCTCGGGCATGGGTGTGTGTGTGTGTGTGTGTGTGTGTGTGTGTGTGTGTGTGTGTGTTTGTCCTTAGGATACTTTAGGTTAACTAGTGTGTAAGCTTAGGGACTGATGACCTTAGCAGTTAAGTCCCATAAGATTTTACACACATTTGAACATTTATACAGTGTAAACAGTACTGGCCTCGTAACACCCCCCTTGCGGTATTCCCGACATTATCTAGACATCTGTCGCTTTAGTCTTATTAAGAATAACGTACTGAGTTTTCTCTCTTACAAAGCCGTCAGTCCAGTCACTAATCTGGTCCGCTACCAGGTAGGCTCGATCGGGGTTCACTGAACCACAGTGCGGGACTGTGTCTAATGCCTTCCCGCAGTTAAAAAAAAAATGGCTCTGAGCACTATGGGACTCAACTGCTGAGGTCATTAGTCCCCTAGAACTTAGAACTAGTTAAACCTAACTAACCTAAGGACAACACAAACATCCATGCCCGAGGCAGGATTCGAACCTGCGACCGTAGCGGTCTTGCGGTTCCAGAGTGCAGCGCCTTTAACCGCACGGCCACTTCGGCCGGCCCCGCAGTTAAAGAAGACCTCTGTACCCTTGTGTACAACGCTCTGGATTAAAGGGACGAACAAACCGAACTGTGTCTCTATGTTTACGGAACCTATATGGGTTCTACAGAGTGAATAGGCCTATAATGCCTATAATGCGAAAACCTGTAGAAAAAAGAAGGGATGTTCAGCAAGCAATGGATAGAAACATGCTGTAAATTACTTGAAGGATCAGGATTTCAAATAATGAGTGTGCAATGTGGAGTAGTTAACATACAGTATATGTAAACAGACGAGTGGGTGGTGCCGTGCGGCCTCCAACCGAAGGTTCGAGTCCTCCCTCGGGCGTGTGTGTGTGTGTGTGTGTGTGTGTGTGTGTGTGTGTGTGTGTGTGTGTGTGAGATTCTTACAAGGGGAGGCCGCCAATTGTGAAATTCAGATTCGATTCATACTGCGCATAATAAAAGCTCATGGCCAGAGGTGTAATGTGGCAAAGCACCAAGATTGACTTCTCAGCCGTTGTCGAGAAAATCGACAGTTAAAAGAAACCGTTGCGGTGAAATACTCTCTACGATTAATAATTTTCTACAGCGTCGTGGCGCAGCGGTAAGCGCTCGGGTTCGTAATCTGAAGGTCGCCGGATCGAATCTCGCGGCATGCAATTTTTGTTATTATTAGATTTTTGTAATGAATTGCTTATGCCTGTTGGTGAAGGCGGATCGCTCTCCAATTGTACCGCCTCCATTTTTCCGTTTTTTTAACAGGGTGTACCAAAGCTCTCCCGTCCGCACTGATTTTCGACGATATAAGTTGCGCTAGGGACCGCATCTACCTTCTTTCGAAGTTAGCAGGCAACTAAGCTGTTATGTGGCGGCTCGTTTCTACCCATTCAACATCTGTCCTTCAAGCGTATCGAGCGAGTAACGGAGTTTATATTTCATTCCTGCCACAGCAAATTTGTGTTCGTAGGGTCTCTATTCTAATTCGAACGGTTGACTTAACGCTATACGTATTCGTTTCGGAATGTCTTCCGTTAACTATACGTGGTTAACATTATGAAGACAATTAATAACATTTGTGAAATACAGCTTTGTTTGCGAAAAAAATAATGATGTTCGAAGTCGCCAGTTTTTCCACGACAAACGACTTTCAACAACTTATTATATGCATAATTGTTGCAACTGATTGCCGGAAATTTTATATATATATATATATGAATTACAAAAAAAAACAAATACTAAAAAAAAAGGTTGCATGGCGCGAGATTCGATCCGGCGACCGTCGGATTACGAACCCGATCGCTTACCGCTGCGCCACGACGCTGTAGAAAATCATTAATCGTAGAGAGTATTTCACCGCAACGGTTTCTTTTAACTGTCTATTTTCTCGACAACGGCTGAGAAGTGCATCTTGGTGCTTTGCCACATTACACCTCTGGCCATGAGCTTTTATTATGCGCAGTATGAATCGAATCTGAATTTCACAATTGGCGGCCTCCCCTTGTTAGCATACGTTAGTTTAAGTAGTGTTCAAGTCTAGGGACCGATGACCTTAGCAATTACACACACACACACACACACACACACGACTGGATGGTAAATAGATCAAGAACATTTTTTGCTGCGTTAAAACGGTTAAGACAAAAGACGAAGACATACCCCACATTAGAGAACATGCAGTGGGTGCGTTCGGCGCCAGACCGTAATTCACGGACAGATCTGGAGACGACTTTAACTAGCAGTAGACATCAAACAGCTGGTGTTTTCCCATCACATTTATGACTCTTTGTATCGCCCTCATAGTTGCCGTCGTCGTCGTCGTTGTTGTTGTAAGTCCTTCACGCTAACCGATCCTGTGCGTCTCTCCATCTCTGTACAACTACTGCAGCCTAAATCGTTTTGAAAATGGTTACTGTATTCAAGCCCTGGTCTCCCTATACAATTCTTACCTCCGCTTCCCTCCATAACCTTCCATCCTTGATGCCTCAAGGTGTGTCCAATCAACCGACCTCATCTTTTAGTCAAGTTGTGCCATAAATTTACCTCCTAATTAATTACCCCATCCACGTCTTTTGATCGTCAGTCTCCTTTAGCACCACATTTCAAGAGCTACTTTCCTCTTGTGTGAACTGTTCACACAGGTTGGATAAAAGTAGTGGTAACAATATTATAGTTCACAACGGTTTCATTGACAGACGTTCATCGTATTACACGCCCTCAAAATAATCGCCCCGCACAAATGGAAAGCGTCGAACACCATTAGCGTGTCTATTCTCTCTCTCTGTCGATGTCTCGTCAAGGGCCGTCCTTTGGAACGCAAGGACATTGGGTACTGCGTGCAATGACCGAGGTGCAACATTGACATCGTTATGGACTCACAGAGAAATTGCTCAATCGCTGCCAGAGGTAGGTGTGTGTGTGTGTGTGGGGGGGGGGGGGGGGTGTTATGTGTGAAGGCTCCCGTGGAAGGATCGTCAATATGGACAAAACCTGCGCTTCGTCGTGTCAACCACGATTAAAACGGCAGTCCAGTGAATGGAAACGGATCTCCTCGCTCACAGAAAGTGCGCCGTGAAGTGATGGTTATTGTGGTTTATGATATACATGCGTGAATCCTTCATCACGTCGTACCGACGGGGCAGCTGGTCACTGCAGCCTACTTTTGTAATTTTTTGCGCCATCACCTTCGCCCCGCACTGAGAAGAAAGCGGCGGCACATTCTGGCACTGCATCCCATCGTCCTTCATGACAATGCACAATGCCACACTGCGAATACTGTGCAGGAGCTCCTGCTGTACGTGGGGGTTGGAGATACTGGAACATCCACCGTTTTCACCTGATATGAGGCTGTGCGATTACAACCTGTTCGCCAAAATGTAGGAGCCTCTTCGTGGCAAGTATTACAACACAAGAGAAGACATCATCCGTGCCACAGGACGGTCCTTGCGAGACGGCCACATAGATGGACGTGCTGACGCTGTACGGCGCCTTCCACCTCTGACACAAATACAATATCAACGACAAACCTCAGAGCTCTTATTTCTTCTCCCTGAACCTTCATGCCCTTCTCCAATTTCTCCTTGGGTTCCGTCACAAAGTGGTCAATGTGCACAGAGGATAGGCTACACTTTCACTTGAAGTCTGTGGCTTGCGAGATTCCCAGATTCATAAAGATGGAGTCCAGTTTCGATTCATATTTCCGTATAACTCGTAATTGTTAGCTATCCTTGAAAGGCAATCGCGGAGAAACGGGATGGAATATTTAGGGTGGCAACAACTGTTGACAATCCATCTGGAAGCATAAACTGAATCTTTATGGATGTGATGTCATGAGAGTCTGAAGTGCTTCCGTTAACATTTAACAAGAAGATAGATACTGATAGCCAGCTACATGATTCCCCGTTCCCCTCTTCTGACAATCGCCCTGCCCTGAGTACGTTAACAGGTTGCTGTATAGAGAAGACCGCTAATTGAGCTAATCGTAGTCAGGAGAGATGCTGTGTGAGCTCTAAGAGGAAGTGTGTTGCAAATACGTTCCATTATATAACGAAAGCAAGTATACACTGTTGGACAGACTGCACTAAACGGTTATCAGATCTATTTATTGCTTGGTTTCCACACGCTACGGAAGGACAAAGTGCTCCCACTAGGCTTGTATTTGTATCACATCAGAACGAACAGTTATAGTCGAGTAGGTTTGTCTTCCAATCACCTGTGAGTCCGGAAGTCCGTAGGTGATGGTACTGTTGGCTGTGAGAGGTACACCGTTTACCGCAGTGATGACAAGTGGTCGATCCCAGGTAGAGCCGATTCCTCTCCTTCCATTTCGTCTCAGAATGTTCTTTTCTACGCAGTCTCTTATCAATCGCTGTTGGGCGGCTGGTCGCTTCAAAGTGAAGGGCCCTGCGATGGACTAGTCATCTCCAGGATGAATAGTGAAAGGTTGAGGTCTCCCACTTTTCAACATTAATGTGTCACCTTTACGTCAGCCTTAACTGCGTCCTTAAATCGTTTGCTCTGGCCTCCCACTGTTCACTGAGTTACACACTTGTTTCGGAATGCGATTATTGGGCATGCGGACTACAAGCCTTGCCAAATACAACTAGCGTCTTACAACTACGGCTTCTATACTGGTTGTCTGTGCCTCTTCAACGATGCTGATGAAGCGCTGCCCTAGCCAATGAAACACTATATTCAAGACATCCGGTGTATGGCGGAACACACTACATTTTGCATCTTGATGGTTACATGAAATATACGCAGGTGGATGTAGTATATGTATGGTATCGATAGCTACGATGCCACAACATAGGTGCGCTCTGTTAGGTTAGCACTGCTACACAGACGACAGCCGGCGCTGTGCAGCTCTACGAGCGCAGCTCCGGATTCAGCCCATTTGATTCCGAGTAGACGACAAAGAAACATTGTTTCTATTTCATAGTTGGGCGAGCCACTACAGATTTTGTCTTTGTACCTTCTAGCCGATGTTTGATTGATGTACAGCTTCGCACCTACGTGCTCATCTCAGCCAAAGTTGAGTTGCGTTATATGTACTCAAGTATCGGGTTGTGATATAGTAAAACCACTTTTAATTGCAGTACCGAAGCATTTCACCTTTTCCCGCTCCTATTAACTTCCTACATTCGGCCTACCCTTCAGTTTACAGGAGCAGACCCACGCGCCGCCTTCCAGGCAGGATACAAAAATATTTTTCAACTCATTTCGTAATGCTGGCACTCAGTTTTATACGAATCAACGATGAACAGTCTTTCTTGTAACGTCTTCCATGGCACCGAGTTGAGCATTTCCGCTGAATTCATACTGACTACAACGTGAGGCGAATCGTCCAGCTCTACTTGTCTTTTTCATCTCTTCCGTTAACCCGACTTCGTTAGGGACCCAGACTAGCGAACAATACTCAAAAACTGTTCGAAAAGGGTCTTGTGAGTGATCTGTTCCGAGCATGAATTACGCTTACTTAGGATTCTTCAGAAAATTTTAAACGAGCATTTGTCTTCCCTTCGGCTAGATTTCATCTTAAATCGCTTCTAACGTAAATTCCTAGATAGTTAAAGGCAGTGATTCATTCCAGCCACTGGTCGCCGTTCTCTTAGTTCTTTTCATCTATTTACGCGCATTATGTCACATTTATTTAGGCTATGTTAAGTATCAGCTGCCACACTTTACACAAATTTTCGATCCCCTGCACGTGCTTTTGCATTTCGTCACAAGTCTCTAAGAATGTACACGCCCTGTGTACAGCTGTGGCCTCCGAGAACAGCCTCGTAGGGCTACAGACAATTCACCCTCAATCCAAACTGAGGTCGCTGGAAGTGTAGATATTTATTCTAAACTTGAGACAAAACCTGGTCCTCTTGAATTTATACCGCTGATCATGAAAACAGCAACACTAGGTAGGATTGCAAATAACGTGATTTTGCTTCCTGTACGTACACAATGTAGCAGTAAGAATACATTATTAAATTTCAAAGTATGCACGCTGCGAAATTTTTGTGTACAGACCCAGTCATCTCTAACAGCAATAATTGCTCTTATCCAACTCGAGTCGAACTGAACTAGCTGTTTTAACTCTTTCCCTGAGTTCATCAGCCGTAGGCAAGGCGGGGGTTCGGTGTTATTTTGGGCAGCCATAGTGCGGTATTCCATGGGCTCCATGGTTATTGTGCAAGGTCTACCAACGATTGTGTGACCATTTTAGCTACAATGTTTGTTCCCAACGGGACGCTGTTCTCAAAGACAGAAAAGCACCTATTCACGCAGCTCGCATCGTCCAGGACTGATTCTGAACACAATGAATTGTCACATCTCCCCTGGCCACCCCTGTCACCAGATTTCAATATTATTGAGCCATTGCGGTCTACTTCGGAGAGATGGGTGCGTAATCACTAGCCACTTCCGTCTTCTTCACCACTATTTTGCAGGAGGAATGACATAAGATTACTATGAAAACCATACAGGAGCTGTATTTATGTACTCCGAGACGACTAGAAGTAGTTTTGAATGCCAATGGTTTACCTACACCGTATTTAGGCATGTTAACGTGTTGTATTTTTGGTGTTCATCCATTTTCGTCGACCACCTGTAAATAAAACCTTTCTGATTTAGATCACGTTTCGCTAAATCCACATGAAATTCCTGTTTAATCTGTCTCATCAGTCAAACATTACAAGCGTGCCGCGTACGATATGAAGTTTACCGACACAGGCCTAACAGCAGGAAACGTGTGTGGCATGCTAGCTTTTCCACAGCCCAAATGCACTGGAACTTCGAGAACTCTATTGCTCTGAGGCTGCTCGCCGAAGTCTGTTGTAATATACGAGGAGTAGTCAGAAGGTGTCCGGCCAAAAATAGCTCGATTTGGGAGAAACTTTTCTTCACCAGACACCCTGATAATGGGCGTCAACGCTGGACATGTTCATGACCATATCGGTAACGAAGCAGTAGTGTACTGTTAAAAGCCTATGTACGCGCTGTAATTAATATTGTCTTCGTGGTACCTACAAGAGCATTACATAGGGAGCTGCGTTATATTGCTTGATTCCTTACTTAATACTTGTTCTTTAGACTTTGGTAGTAAGTTTTCGTGGGATATTGGGGTCTATTTTCAAGGGTCTGGCCAGTTCAGGTTTTTCAGCATTTCGGTGGCGCTCTCCTGCGAGTCAAACCCGTGGTCATCCGTGCCACACTTGAGCAACATTCTATATAGTATGGGTGGCACGAATGTTCTATACGCTATCCTCTTTGCAGGCTCTTACTCCTACGAGTGAAATCATTGCAGTTGGGACTCCACGCTATAGCATACCATAAGGATATCATGTCTTTGGGTTTTTGCTCAGGGCAAAATTTTATATTTCGGAACATTAAAAGCAAATTGCCAGTTTCTGTGAAAATAAGAACTAAAATCAACGAGTAGTAAAGCTTGAAAGTGCATGACCTGGATAGATAAGAGATGAGTTAAGCTGCATAAGAGAGGTGAACATTTTAGAAGAGTTGAACCGAGAAGAAATATATGAATATGTCGTGATAAATGATGATTTGTGCCGGACCGGGATTAGAATCTGAGATTTCTTGCTTTTCGCAATCAGAAACCTTAACATCAAGCTATCTGAGCACGCCTCCATTTTCATTGTTACTACTTGTTCCACTTACACATTCGGAAATACGGAAGCGTCCGATCCCGCCCGTCTGCTTTGACCCATGACGTCACAAATATGGCGGAAACAAAAACAAACACACACACTTTCCACAAGACTATGACACTAACGCGACAAGCGCGGGAAATGGGATGTTTTTGGGTGGGGGGCAAACTAAATATAAACAAATTTAGACGCCTTGCGTAGCTACAACGTGTAAGTGAAGACAGCCATGCATGAATACCCACCCACCTCCCCAGGGGTCGTAACCCCTGCAACCCATAGAAGATAAAGACGCTTCAGTAGCTGATTGGTGTTTTTTGTCTTTAAAAAAAAAATCTCACGGGATAGAACGAACAGATCAGAAAGATAAATATAATAAACTAAAACAGAAATTGGAGGAAACAGATAATTAAAATAAGTAATGAGTGTTTTTAAATTTAAAAAAAATCTCACGAGATAGAACGAACAGATCAGAAAAGTAAATAAAATAAGATAAAACAGAACTGGAGACAGCCACACTCAAACCAAACTCCGCGCCGTCATGACGTCACACACAACACCCTTACGTCACGAGTCAAAGCCGACGCGTGGGATCGGACGCTTCTGTCGGCCCCCGCAGGGTTATAAAAATTTTCCTTGTTTTGATCCATACTGCCTCCTCCCAAAATATAGACAGCAAAGAGCTTGCAGTAGACGAGATTCGTTTGACAGTATTGAGGATGAAATGCTCAGAGCTCTTAAGGGGATTTATATTTTTGAGCCCACGTTACTAGACTAATTTGTTTCGAATGATCGTTCCTATCATACCCTTGGAAGCTCTAATCTGACGTCGCACCTTGTGAAGCTACATCTTAGGTTGTATATGGCAAAAACATCGTAACAAGTAGGCACCGTTCGTCTCCGCGCGCTTCTCATCACCATCGGCAACAATGCTCTGTCCAGCGAAATCTGACTAATGCGTGTAAATGCTTTCTGGGAATTTAAGTCGCTGAACTACAACAGACGTTCTTTAAGAACGTTGCATTCGAGTTATGTCACTACTAAGATCTAGAATCTAACCTTGTTAAAATTTTCGAAATCGCAACCTCCAGACTAACTGATGAGGAAGAAACTTTTTTAATAAAAATCATTCGATTACTATTGGGTCTTCCTTTAGGTATATGTAACGACTCCTTATACCTGTGTCACTAATTAGTTTCGGAATATTTCATCCCTGGTTTACACTATTAATCAATCACTGATGGTTCTCTTCGATTGGGGGTGAAAACAGCAGATATAAATATGAACACTGTGTTCTGCATAGCCGATTCAATACTTGCAGAGACTCAAATGCCAGCACCTACACTAAAACTTTGAAGTGATTCGTCTTACATTCATTCCAAGAATACTAACATCAGTTCGAAAAGGATATGCGCAGTAAGATTTAGTAAAATGGGCGCATTCTCTAAAACAATTTCTTAAAGAATAGTATAATTCGAATGCATGCGGAAATACAAAATGACAAAGAACCAATCAATGATGATAAAAAAAAATAAAAAAAACAGATGTCAGCCTACGAAAATTGTACCAGTATTCTCAGATTGTATGTAAAGTAATAAACTTACGTATAAGTTTCAATGATTTTGCTGTTTAAGTCGAGCACGTATAATTTATTCCCGTTACATGGAAGCGATATGCGAAAATGAGTTCTTAAAGGATGACAAATAGATTCTGTAATTCGCTGCGGTTCACAGTGCTGCATGCAAGCCAAGTGCGCGCATGTACTGCCTACACATCCACACACGATATCATTTGAAAGATGGAACGCGGCGAAACAGCAATCAACAATAAGGATCAACATATGAGTAAAATTAAACTTAATGCGACTAGAATAAAATGACTATGAAATAAAGACATTAACGGGTAATCATAATAACAAAAATAACTGCAATAAGGAACAACAGTACTGAGTTACCGGCACCATTTAACCACTACTGTAATTACGCTTAATTAATTGTACACTTCTGATACGTGGAACTTCTGAAGACGTGGAGACCGTCGGTAGTAGTTAGACAATAAATGAATGCTAGAGATAATTGACACACAAGAATAATAGCTGATAACTTACCTCACCGCCACTCTGACACTTGAATCTTCATCACCCATCGTGACAGTGTGCTGCTATACGTTTAACACTAAGAAAATCACAGCCATGAAACTTCTGCACAATTTATTCGAGCACAGCAAATACTAAAGCGCTCCCCAGCGTAATTTTACGGCGATAATCCCTTTAACTGAGACCATTTGCTGTGTTCTAAGCTGTTGTCGGAACCGAAATCTAATTTCTTTAAGAAATTTTTATATTGTGGCACAAAAATTATGTTTGCGAGGTGTTAATCTGGCAATCTGCTAACTTTCTCTTAACATTTAATTGAAAATATTAGAATTATCAAAATATTTGAGTCTCTGAGTTGTTGACACCTTGTGCTTTCATTCACAACTGATATAAACACAGCTCGATGGACGCTACGACTATAAAGGCGCCCAGCGCTATCGATACTCTGCTCATACACACTATCGATAGACCAGTCACTATCGAATAAAGAAGTCGATGAAGAAGGCGAGGAGTATGCAACAATACAAATGGATCTTCCGAAAAATAGTAAACACTATATTTTACACGAGGTGGACTGAGGTTAAATGAAAAAGAAAAAAAAAATAGTATGTGCGTCTAGGTACCAATGAAATAAAAGTACATAAATAACTCCTGTCATTATAATCGTCAGCGCTTCACGCGACAGGTATAATGTCTATATCGGTGTAATACAAATGTATTAACTTGATGAGTGATAAGCTAGTAGAAGCAGCCTTTACATACCGGTAATTTTAAGTTCACTTTGATAAGGTTGTGGCTGGGGTGTTAAAGTAGGAACCATCCTGACACTTGCCTGAAGTAGTATTATATTGTTCCAAGTAATCATAATATTGTACAATTTGCACATATGATTTTGGACAAGTCAGCATACATTTTTACAAATAATTTTCATAGTTACATTGTTACCATTTTAATTTTTTCATGAAAATTTATTCACTATTACTAGAAGGTAATAGAAATTATATTGTACTTTCACTTGTTCATATCTGAAGGAAACATGCACTATAATCAGTCCTAAGTGATCAATTATTAAGGGTTTTGTTATCATGTATTGCCCCTTTTTTTAAACAAAACTCATTTACTGTATGAAAGTTTTGTGCTCCAAAATAATTTTTTTAAATCTACATGTGAAAACTCTTGGTATTTCTGTTTTTCAATTTCAGCTGGTAGGTTATCATACATCCATATCCCAACACTTTTTGGGCAACAAGTTGTTCTGGACTGAAACATATGTAGGTCAGACTGCTGTCTTGTTTAGTTGCAATGAATATGTTCCTTTAATGTTAATGGAATGTCTTTTGCTTAATAGGTAGGTGTTACTTTTAATGATACGATGGGAACCCTAGTAATAAAGTTATATTTATTTGCCAATATATGAATCTGTACAGTAGTAATGAACACATCATGTTGGCACAGAGTTCAGAAGATACACAACACAAGTTTCAAAATTACACAATTAGGCCCTATGTGAATATATCAAAAAATTTAATGATTGTTGTAATATAAGTTTGGTATCTGAAAATATGGATGTGCACACAGTTTTGTTATCGTGTTACATAGAGTTACACGAAAATATCAACAGAAAATATTGCTTATTTACCTTTAAATAACTATTTCAAAACAATGAATACATACAGGTGTAATCATGATACTTTCAAGTCAACAGAAGCCATCTGAAAAAAATCCACATATTTATCCAGTTACACATGTGAACACACTACTTTAATTTATAGCTTCAATATACACTTTAACACTGTATGAAAAAATGTTAACCAAGTGACACTTTACATTTGAAAACAATATTTTCTATTATCTTTATTGTTGTTGTTTGGTCTTCAGAGTTCTTTGATGCATCTCTTGACATTACTTTATCTTGTGCTAGCCTCTTCATCTCTGGATAACTACTGCAACCTACATCCTTTTGAATCTGTTTACTATATTCATCTCTTGGTCTCCCTCTACAATTTGTACCTTCTGCACTTCCCTCCAATACTAAATTGGCGATTCTTTGATGTCTGAGGATGTGTCCTATCAACTGATACCCTCTTTTAGTCAAGATGTACCACAAATCTCTTTTCTACCCAATTCTGTTCAGTACCTCCTCATGAATTACATGATCTACCCCTCTAATTTTTACCATTCTTCAGTAGCACCACATTTCAAAAGTTCTATTCTTTTCCTGTCGACAACTGTTTATCGTCCATATTTCCTTCCATACAAGGCAAAACTCTAGACAAGTACCTTCAGAAAAGACTTCCTAACACTTAACCCTATTTTCAATCTTAACAAATTTTTCTTCTCCAGAAACTCATTTCTTGCCATTGCCAGTCTATATTTTATATACTCTCTACTTTGACCATCATCATTTATTGTATTACCTAAATAGTGGAACCCAACTTCTACTTTTAGTGTCTCATTTACTCTAATTATCTCAGGACTGTCTGGTTTAATTCAACTATGATCCATTACATTACCTTTGTACTGCTTTTGTCAATATTCATTTTATATCCTCCTTTCAAGACACAGTCCATCCCATTCAACTAATCTTCCAACTCCTTTGGTCTCTCTGGCACGATTACAATGTCATCGGCAAACCTCCAAGCTTTTATTTCTTCTCTCTGAACTTTTAATGCCTTCTCCAAATGTTTCTTTGGTTTACTGTACTGCTTGCTCAAGATACAGATAGGCTGCAACGATATCTCACTCCATTGTCAACCACTGCATCCCTTTCACGCCATCTCCTTTTTATAACTGCTGTATAGCTTTTTGCTCCCTGTATTTTTACACCTACTACCTTCAGAATTCCAGTCAACATTGTCAAAAGCTTGTCTTAAGTCCAAAAATTCTATAAATGTGGGTTTGCCTTTCCTTAACCTGTCTTCTAAGAGAAGACCTAGGGTCAGTATTACCTGGCGTGTTCCCACATATCCCTGGAATACAAAATGATCTTCCCCAAGGTCAGCTTCTTTTAGTTGTTTCTATTCTTCTGTAATAATTTCTGTTAGTAATTTGCAGTCCTTACGTATTAACATGATAGTTTGATAACATTCACACCTGTCAGCAAATGATTTCTTTGGAATTGGAATTATTACATTTTTCTTGAAGTCTTGCATGTATTTAATTGTCTCATATATCTTGCACACCAGGTGGAATAATTTTGTCATGGGTGGCTCTCTCAAGGATATCAGAAAGTTGTGAGATACCATCTACTCAAGGGTTTTGTTCTGACTTAGGTGTTTCAGTGCTCTGTCAAATTCTTCATACAGTATCAAATCTCCCATCTCATGTTCATCTACATCTTCTTGCCTTTCTATAATATTACCTTGAAATTCATCTAGTCTTTCTACATATTCCTACTGCCTTTCAGTTTTCTGTTCTTTGCTTAGTACTAATTTTCCATCTGAGCTCTTGATATTCATATAGCTAATTTCCTTTTCTCCAAAGGTGTCTTTAATTTTTCTATAGGTGATATTTATTTTTCCCTTAGTTAAATATTCTCCTATGTCTTTACATTTGTCCTCTAGCCATTCCGGCTTACTCATTTACACTTCCTGCCAGTCTCATTTTTTAGGCAATTGTATCCTCTCTCACCTGCTTCATTTACTGCATTTTCTCTTTTCATATGAATCTATTATCTCCTGTGATATATAAGGATTTCTACTAGGGCTTGCCTGTTTACATATAGAGTCCTCTGCTGCATTTACTAATTGGTATACTCAAAGCTACCCATTTCTGCTTTATTCTTTTCCCATTTCGAGCAATTGTTGCCTAATGCTCCCTCTGAAACTCTCAGCAGCCTCTGGTTCTTTCAAATCATCCAGCTCACACCTCCATAATTTCCTACCTTTCTGCAGTTTCTTCAACAGTTCGTAGCTAATAAATTGTTGACAGAATCCTTGCAGTTTAAAATTTGTTTCCAGAATCTCTGTCTTACCATCATATAATCAGTCTGAAGCCTTGTGGTATCCCCAGGTCCTTCCATGTATACAATCTTCATTCATGGTTCTTAAACCGAGTGTTAATGATGATTAAATTATGCCCTATGCAAAATTCTGCCAGGTGGCTTGCTCTTTCATTCCTTCTCGCCTGTCCTTTTTCACCTACTATTTTTGCTTCTCTTTCTTTTCATACTATTTGATTCAATCTCCCATCACAATTAAATGTTGCTCTCCTTTAACTATCTGAATAACTTATTTCATCTCATCTACCATTTTTTCAGTCTCCTCATCTGTGGAGCTAGCTGGCATTTAAACTTTTACTACTACAGTGGGTGCTGGTTTCATGTCTGTCTTTGCTACGATAATGCATGCACTAAGCTGTTCATAGTAGCTCACCAAATTCCCATTTTCTTATTCATTATTAGGCCTATTCCTGCATTATCTCTATTTGTTTTTGTATTTATAACATCACATTCACCTGACTAGGAGTCCTGTTCATTTCTATAACTGAACTTCACTGTACACATTTTCCTTTTTAAATTTTCTTGCATGCCAACTGCCCAATTAAGGGATCGAACATTCCATGTTCTGACCTGAAGAATGCTAGTTTTGTTTTTCCTAGTGATGACATCCTCCTGAGTAGCCCAACCTGAGGTCCAACAGGGGGGACTACTTTACCTCTGAAGTATTTTACCCAAGATGATGCCATCATCATTTAATCGTACAGTAGAGCTGCATGCCCTTGTGAAAGGTTACAGCTGTTTGGAGTACCAGTACAGAAAAGTCATCTTGATTGAAGTTACAAGGCCAGACCAGTCAATCATTCTGACTGTTGCCCCTGCTACCGCTGTAAAGGCTGCTGCCCGCTTCAGGAACCGCATGTTTGTCTGCCTCTCCGCAGATACCCCTCCATTGTTGTTGCACCTGTGATACGACTATCTGTGGTGTTGAGGTACACAAGCCACCCCACCACAGCAAGGTACATTGTTGGTTGGGGGGGGGGGGATCTTTATATAATGTGGCAAAATGTCATATAGAAAGAATCCTGTATTTACAGGGTCTTTTTCAATTAGTTTCAGCTGATTTCCTTCCATGTGATAATCATTTTTATTTTTTGTGCTATCATCATGAATATCTCTGTTTAACTGTGCAGAAAAATTAGTCTTTACACAAATAATAGTTTCATATAGGTATAGTGATTACATTGTTAATATGTGCAGTTTCCTGAATTTATTTCTGCAGGAATCTCTAGGAGATAATATTGTATGCATCTTACAGCTATGTTTTGTAGCTTAATGATATTTGTATATGCACATTTGCAGCATTCCCACAGTCCAAAAATGGACTAGCCCATAGTACATGGTTAGCAGTGTTTGTGTGTTTATTGTCCTCGACATTTTTCTCATGAGAAATTTGCTTGAACTCATTTTGTGACAGATGCTGTTTATATGATTTTGCTGTGTCAGGTACCTAACCACCTTCACATCCAGGAATTTGTAATTTTCTGTCTCTTTTAGGTCCAAGGCTCCAAGATTTACAACAATATAGTTCTAGTTATGTGTTCCATTTGCTTGTATGTGTTTTGTTAACATTTATAAAAAGATTATTTTCACTGAGGTAATTGTTTCACATTTTCATCTTTAGAGAAGCTTTCTTTTGTAAGTTGTCTGCTGAAACATTACTGATATCAAATGAAGTGTCATCTGTGTACATGACAGCATTTCAACCTACTATTTCCGTCATATCATTTACATGTAACATGAAAAATAGCAGGCCGAGCTCTGATATTTGAGGCACACCTTATTTAACAAATTTAAAATTTGAACAGACACGATTCTATAAAAGTATAGTTTACTTTGTGCTGTATCTACACACACTGTTCTCTATTTTCAGTGAATGATTTTATGACATTGGCTGCTTTTCTCCTTGTACTATAGCACTAAAGCTTTGTACAATTGTTATGGCTGTTGTTGTTGTTGTGGTCTTCATTCCTGAGACTGGTTTGATGCAGCTCTCCATGCTACTCTATCCTGTGCAAGCTCCTTCATCTCCCAGTACCTACTGCAACCTACATCCTTCTGAATCTGCTTAGTGTATTCATCTCTTGGTCCCCCTCTACGATTTTTACCCTCCACGCTGCCCTCCAATACTAAATTGGTGATCCCTTGATGCCTCAACACATGTCCTACCAACCGATCCCTTCTTCTAGTCAAGTTGTGCCACAAACTTCTCTTCTCTCCAATCCTATTCAATACTTCCCCATTAGTTATGTGATCTACCCATCTAATCTTCAGCATTCTTCTTGTCCAAACTGTTTATCGTCCATGTTTCACTTCCACACATGGCTACACTCCATACAAATACTTTCAGAAATGACTTCCTGACACTTAAATCTATACTCGATGTTAACAAATTTCTCTTCTTCAGAAACGCTTTCCTTGCCATTGCCAGTCTACATTTTATATCCTCTCGACTTTGACCATCATCAGTTATTTTGCTGCCCAAATAGCAAAATTCCTTTACTACTTTAAGTGTTTCATTTCCTAATCTAATTCCCTCAGCATATCCTGATTTAATTCGACTAAATTCCATTATCCTCGTTTTGCTTTTGTTGATGTTCATCTCATAGCCTCCTTTCAAGATACTATCCATTCCATTCAACTACTCTTCCAAGTCCTTTGCTGTCTCTGACAGAATTACAATGTCATCGGCGAACCTCAAAGTTTTTATTTCTTCTCCATGGATTTTAATACCTACCCCGAATTTTTCTTTTATTTCCTTCACTGCTTGCTCAATATACAAATTGAATAACATCGGGGAGAGACTACAACCCTGTCTCACTCCCTTCCCAACCACTGCTTCCCTTTCGTGTCCCTCGACTCTTATAACTGCTATCTGGTTTCTGTACAAATTGTAAATAGCCTTTCGCTCCCTGTATTTTACCCCTGCCACCTTCAGAATTTGAAAGAGCGTATTCTAGTCAACATTGTCAAAAGCTTTCTCTAAGTCTACAAATGCTAGAAACGTAGGTTTGCCTTTCCTTAATCTAGCTTCTAAGATAAGTCGTAGGGTCAGTATTGCCTCACGTGTCCCAACATTTCTACGGAATCCAAACTGATCTTCCCCAAGGTCGCCTTCTACTAGTTTTTCCATTTGTCTGTAAAGAATCCGAGTTAGTATTTTGCATCCGTGACTTATTAAACTGATAGTTCGGTAATTTTCACATTTGTCAACACCTGCTTTCTTTGGGATTGGAATAATTATATTCTTCTTGAAGTCTGAGGGCATTTCGCCTGTTTCATACATCTTGCTCACCAGATGGTAGAGGTTTGTCAGGACTGGCTTTCCCAAGGCCGTCAGTAGTTCTAATGGAATGTTGTCTACTCCCGGGGCCTTGTTTCAACTCAGGTCTTTCAGTGCTCTGTCAAACTCTTCACGCAGTATCGTATCTCCCATTTGATCTTGATCTACATCCTCTTCCATTTCCATAATATTGTCCTCAAGTACATCGCCCTTGTATAGACCCTCTATATACTCCTTCCACCTTTCTGCTTTCCCTTCTTTGCTTAGAACTAGGTTTCCATCTGAGCTCTTGATATTCATACAAGTGGTTCTCTTCTCTCCAAATGTCTCTTTAATTTTCCTGTAGGCAGTATCTGTCTTACCCCTAATGAGATAAGCCTCTACAGCCTTACATTTGTCCTCTAGCCATCCCTGCTTAGCCATTTTGCACTTCCTGTTGACCTCATTTTTGAGACGTTTGTATTCCCTTTTGCCTGCTTCATTTACTGCATTTTTATATTTTCTCCTTTCATCAATTAAATTCAGTATTTCTTCTTTCACCCAAGGATTTCTACTAGCCCTTGTCTTTTTACCTACTTGATCCTCTGCTGTCTTCACTACTTCATCCCTCAAAGCTACCCATTCTTCTTCTACTGTATTTCTTTCCCCCATTCCTGTCAATTCTTCCCTTATGCTCTCCCTGAAACTCTGTACAACCTCTGGTTTAGTCAGTTTATCCAGGTCCCATCTCCTTAAATTCACACCTTTTTGCAGTTTCTTCAGTTTTAACCTACAGGTCATAACCAATAGATTGTGGTCCGAATCCACATCTGCCCCTGGAAATGTCTTACAATTTAAAACCTGGTTCCTAAATCTCTGTCTTACCATTATATAATCTATCTGAAACCTGTCAGTATCTCCAGGCTTCTTATGTATACAACCTTCTTTCATGATTCTTGAACCAAGTGTTAGCTATGATTAAGTTGTGCTCTGTGCAAAATTCTACCAGACGGCTTCCTCTTTCATTTCTTACCCCCAATCCATATTCACCTACTACGTTTCCTTCCCTCCCTTTTCCTACTACCGAGTTCCAGTCACCCATGACTATTAAATTTTCGTCTCCCTTCACTACCTGAATAATTTCTTTTATTTCATCATACATTTCTTCAATTTCTCCGTCATCTGCAGAGCTAGTTGGCATATAAACTTGTACTACTGTAGTAGGCGTGGGCTTCGTATCTATCTTGGCCACAATAATGCGTTCACTATGCTGTTTGTAGTAGCTTACCTGCATTCCTATTTTCCTATTAATTATTAAACCTACTCCTGCATTACCCCTATTTGATTTTGTGTTTATAACCCTGTAGTCACCTGACCAGAAGTCTTGTTCCTCCTTCCACCGAACTTCACTAATTCCCACTATATCTAACTTTAACCTATCCATTTCCCTTTTTAAATTTTCTAACCTACCTGCCCGATTAAGGGATCTGACATTCCACACTCCGATCCGTAGAATGCCAGTTTTCTTTCTCCTGATAACGACACCCTCTTGAGTAGTCCCCGCCCGGAGATCAGAATGGGGGACTATTTTACCTCCAGAATATTTTACCCAAGAGGACGCCATGATCATTTAACCATACAGTAAAGCTGCATGCCCTCGGGAAAAATTACGGCCGTAGTTTCCCATTGCTTTCAGCCGTTCGCAGTACCAGCACAGCAAGGCCGTTTTGGTTATTGTTACAAGGCCAGATCAGTCAATCATCCAGACTGTTGCCCTTGCAACTACTGAAAAGGCTGCTGCCCCTCTTCAGGAACCACACGTTTGTCTGGCCTCTCAACAGATACCCCTCCGTTGTGGTTGCACCTACGGTACGGCTATCTGAATGTCAAACGAAAAGGACCTGGTTGTGGTGACAGAGCTTAGTCCAAGACCTAGGTCAAATTGGAAGGTGACAGACTGGTTGTGAGTTAGAGAACCCAATGAATGTGAAATAGACAAAAAAAAAATAAATAAATAAATAAATAAAAATTAAAAAAAACTTGGTTATGGTGAGAGATTTATCTTTAACTTAGCCCGTTTGAAAAATCACCACTGATATGTTATAGTCACCACGTTGTGTACATTTGTTGCATGTTTCCTTTGGCACTGAGTAAAGCCAACAACTAGCTTTATCCATACCAGATTTGTTTTCTGTAAAATCAATTGAGAAAATTTACATAACTACGTTTATACTTAAAACGGCAGACTTGGAAAAATACAACAAAGGCACTATTTAAAAATAAGTGTTACTCAACTTATGTGATATTTTTCAATTCACAGCATGTTATTTTGGATGAAGAGTCATCAATAGATGGAGACATAATATCAGGTGTGCCACAGGGATCCTTACTGTTCATCACATAGCCTCAGCAGTAGGTAAAGTAGGTGGTAGGCCTTAGTTCATTGGGAGGATACCAGGAAAATGCAAGGATTGCTTACAAAACAGATGTGAGGCACATCCTAGGATGTTGCTCAAGTGTGTGGGTTCCATGTGAAATAGGACTAAGAGAGGATATTGAACATGTACAAGGAAGGGCAGCATGAATGGTCACAGGTTTGTGTGAGCAGTGGGTTAGTATTACAGATATGCTGAAAAAATTGAACTTGCAGATGCTTGAATATAGACGCAGGCTATACCACAAAAGCCTATATACATAGTTTCAAGAACTGTATTTAAATGAGGAATCCGGGATTTAGTACAATCTTCTATTTATCACTCTCATACAGATTGTAAAAACAAGATTAGACTAATTACAGCTCTCACAGAGGCATTTCACCAATCATTCTTTCCGCCATCTGTTTGTTAAAGGAATGAGAAGAAGCCCTAGTAACTGCTGCAGTGTGAAATACCCTCTGCCATGCATTTCACAGTGGTTTGTGAAGTATAGTTGTAATTTTGCTGCTACTTGGTGCTTACTTTTGAGATGTTCAAATATACAGACACTAGCCACAGCAACATTATTGTGTTATGTAAGAATATTGGTACATTTTAGTAGTGATTGTCCATACTCAACAATACAAAGTTTTCCAATTCCAGACTCCAAGTTTCCAGAGAATTTATAGAACAAGCAGTAACAAAAGCAGTTGATTTGAGTTTTTACTTTGGGGATATTATCTACAATCATGCTGAAAATATAATATAATTGGATAGATAAAAAAATCTGCTCACTAATCAGCAACAGAAGAAAAGACATACAAAAGTTAGGGAAATGAGCCAGTGGCTCATTCTTCTGGTGGAAGGACTGGAGGGAAAGGAAGAGGGCTGAAGTAAAATAACTGGAAAGGTTTAAGAAGTGGGGAGAGTTATGGAAATGGGCCCAGAACCCTGGGCAGGGGAGAATTACCGGCCAGCAGGAGAAGGAAAGGCTGATTATTGGGGACTGCACCAAAAGAGACCAAAATACTGACAATATTTCTTTTGCATCTGTATTGTTAATATTTATCTTTTTGCAAAACACTGTTGAGAAAGTTTAGAAAAATTGTCATTTGAAGCTGATTACAGAATGATTATACTGCCATGACTATGTGCATTGCGCATGAGAAATATGGACACAAAATAAGAGAACTCAGGGTTCATGCAGAGCCATATAGATAATCATTTTTTCTTTGCTCTGTTTATGAGTCAAGCAGGATAGGAAATGACTTGCAGTGGTACAATGTACCCTCCATCAAGCACCATACAGTGGCTTGTGGAATATGTATGTGGATGTAGATGTACTAGTGTTTGGAATGTAGGCTGTGGTGACAGTCTGATCTATAGTGTAGCCTGAGATCTCATTTATGTTGAAAGCTGACAGTTCGGTTATGGGTGGCAAAGCAGTATCAAATGCTTCAGTTAATCCCAAGTGTCACATCCATAGCATCCTGCATGTGGATTAGGATTAGATCTGACTGATCCTAATTCCCAATTGTGAAATGGGCTTGCCCAATTCATAGTCCTGGTGCCTGAAATTACAAGGTGGGGTATTTCCAGACTTAAAAGCTTGGTAATAAAGGACACACAAACCCTGAAAAATAACTGAGACTGAGCAAGGAATTATGACAAGAAGTTGATATTTGGCCTCATGAGGCACCAACACACTGACTATAGTGTGTTGTGCAATCCTGTATCTACCATGTGCATGTAAGTGCCATGAGGAACTAAGCCCTATCGTGAAGGTAGAGTAATGCAGGTTCAGCATCAGAGGCAGTCTATTTAGACAGATAAAAGCTGCTCTTCTTTCTCTGCATCCTGTTTAACGTCAAGTTTCTCTTCTACAAGCACACTTTGTGTAATATTATTATTCCTGGAAACTGCTCATAATACCTAATGCAACTCATTTGTGGTACCTTCCTTCCTTGAAGGAAAATTTTTTATTCTCTGTCCATCTTTTATCTGTGACAAAGGTGATTTGACAGTGATAAAACTTAATGATGTAAAGCACAAATTTCTGAAACATCTTCCATATTCACCACATGTGACAGTCTTTAACTTTCGATATTTCCATATTTAAAGAAATTTGTGGTCATATAATAGTTTCAAGCTGAGGGAGGGGCTGTGTTGGCTGTGGGTACGTATTTTACAGATCTTCCAGAGTCACACTCCAGTGATGAAGTTTGTTCATTAGAAAAATGTTGGTTAAAGTATTTTTACCTAAAAGATGTCTGTCCAGAAATAAGTACTTTTTGGGCCTGAAATATGCTTTCAATGCTGTAGAGAAAGCTTTCCTTCTAGATCTCATTCTCTAGTTTCCATAAATTAGAGAAGAATAATGAAAACTGCAGTAACTTAGGAAACTTGAATTGAGTATATTACTACTGTAAGAGAGCTGTGTAACAGTGCAGACAACTACACAGTTGGTGCAGTGAGAGTGAGAGGAGAAGACTGGACATGAACACCTGTAACAAAATTCTTCCTCTGTTACTTCAACTAAATGAAGCATCTAAGTAAATAAAGATACATTTTTTTCTTGGGGAAATGATACAATGTAATGTTTTCTTTTTGGAACATATTTGTCAAATGTTTGTGTAACAATAATGGAAATTCCTGGATGGAACAATATGCGAAATAAGGGAAAGGCAACCACTCACCTATAGTGCACTGATGTGTGGAGCAAACAAACATGTAACAGAAAACAGTATTCACGCTAGCCTTTGAGTTTGTACTCTTATTGTAGTACAAGTACACACATCCACACATACAGCCACATAGACAGCCAGATGCTCATTCTTGCAGCTGTGATGAACCTGAAACCTAATGTGAAGATTGTTTTCTGTGAGATGTTTCTGTGCTCCTTATATCAGTCCACCACAGGTCAGTGGCAGATACCAAAAAACCTAAAGGAGGAGGTGCTAAAGATATCTTGAGTTACCTTTACTTTTACCATAAAAAAAATTAATCAAGTCACATGCAAAGTTTAAGAAAGTTTTATTTAAACTGATTATTCACATATACAAGACAATGCTATCTTATGATATAAAAAAGTTACAATTGTGGTTCTCTTCCTTAAATGATGAATTCAATGCACCTGTTCTTCCTGGCGAATTGGTTAATTACATCATCAATAGGACAATCAATGTCAGCGTGAGTATTCAACAGAGTTAAGCCATTAAGTCAATCCCTATGTGCCAGACAGAAACATATAAAATAAGACGACACAGACACATGTGCTGCATGGGAAAGTACAACTACTCGATAACTTGATTCATTCGAGTCAACTGACGAAAGAAATGAACGAATAGCGTGTGGGCTGACTGGCAGGGGAGGCGCGGGTGGCTGTAACAGAGCCACAATTTGCACAGTTGTGCTCATAATTTAGTGACAGCACTAGACATCTTTCTCCTCTTGAAATACCTCAATCTTGGGTCTCTACCCATGACTGATGTGTAACAAAGGACTCCACATGCATGAACACAACAAATATTATTTACGGTTTCCTTCTTAAAATTACATGACTTGAAACACCAGAGGCTGTACATTCACTCTAGAGTTCTAGCCCAGTGGCTGCTGCACCTCCATACTGATTCAGCCTTTCACACATTGTTATCTGAATCTTCCCCTATTATTGATAACCACCCATATATATTACCTGCATTATCCTTTATAATAACTACTAACATCATTTCTCACTCATCATGCTATCACAGCTCTTCTTCATTTAAGCAACTGAAAGTGTTCATACCAACCATTTACTCAGTGCCCCACGCCCTCTGAGTTCTGCACTTTCTTAATACTGGAGTACACATCCCTTATGACAACATTCACACTTATATGAAACTTCCTGTCCTCTAGTCTTCTATTTTACATATGAATAGTTGACCAGCCTAGTGGTATTTGATACACTGGAGGGTTATGTTGATGAGCTGTCCTCCATCTAAGGTAGGTGAAGGCTGCACAAAACAGAGTCAAAACTACCATCATGTTATTGTGACATTCATACTTACAACTGTTTGTAGGTACTCCTCATTGTATTGATGCACATATTCATCTCCTCAACCAAATTTCTTTCCTCTTGCATGTCTGTTAGCTGAGTCAAGAAAAGAACTACATCAGGATCTAATGCTTCATTTGGATAGGTCAAATTTTTTACTGAGTGCGCTCCTAGTTGCTTATCTGACCAGCACAACTGTGGCTGCATCATGTTTAACTTGGTCTCTCCTATAACATTGACTGACCAGTAAAATGTTAGCCCTGTAATCTCACAATCTGTTCCATATTAATCCACTGCCTTGCAGTTCCAGTCACTTAATTCCTGCAAGCCTTCCCTGCTTTTAGCAGTTAGTTACCGCCACTGCTTTACTATTCATGAAGTGAACACTGTATGATCCCATTTGTTGAAAGTAGGGTTGCGGATATGGGCTGTAACACAGACAAACCTAGCTGTCATCATATGTAAGCACAAGTGAATTTCACATATATCTGTACCCTGGTCAGATAGAGTGTAACCCCTTCCCTCTACCAGTGTTGAAGTTCTCCTTATGAGATCACTGCATGCCTAACCCATACTCTGAGATCAACAAAACTTCCATTATTTTAAGATGTAGCCATATTCCCTTATTTTAACCTGTCCTAACTTTGCTAAGGTCCCCCACCTTAATGGGTAAGGGTGAATGGTGAAACACTTTAACTGTGTATGATTACTGGTAACTGGAAATCAAATCTTGGCTTGCCCAGGCCATCTTGCCCTGAACTGCTGCCACATGGTCACTCAATAGTAGATTCTACTTGCTCGACTCTGCATCTGGTGCCATCTCCCTGTTTACTGTCCATAAACCTAACAGGAACTGATCTTGTGCTAGCAGTGCTGGACACAGCTGTTGATGCCTGGCATGGAGAGGAGGTTGTGAACCTGACACCACTACTTGCAGACCCCATATATGATTGGCTTATGGCTGTATCAGCCTCGCTCATTAACTTTGTGTCCAATGCATCCACCTGGGTACATACAACTCCCAGGTCCCAGTTCACAGTGCCCACCAGTGACTATAATGGATGTTCGTAATGTGTGTGTATTATTCAATCCTCTTCACTCCAGACCGGATAGCTGCATAATGTGCCATTCCATGGCTGCTTTATTATTTCCTGCCGTATCTACAGCTCTTACCATGCTACTATTTAATTCTTGGTCATCATCATCATTTGCAGACCCATTTTTAATATCCTCCCTCCAGCATCCAACCAACCTTTATTGTGTCGACATGAAGTATGAGGCACTACTTCCACTATCTGCTGCATCTACCCTTGTAACTGCTCATAGGACATATTCAATTTACTGTACACACTCTACATCTTTCTACACATCTTCTTGCTTTCTGTCTCTCACTGTAGCCCCATAAATACATCTTCAAACCTCATCATCCTGTTACGCATCTCTCACAAATTTAAAGTTAGTTCCAGCATCCATCAGTGACTGGTAAGAACCACTTCTTGTTGTCTAATGGGAAGCAATCTGCTCTCCAATTGTTGTACTAGCAGCAGCCCCACCTCACTCCTGGTGAAAAACTGAAGCACCACCATGACTAGGGTTCCCCTCATCTCTACCCCTGGCATATAACAAACTGCGAAAAGGGAGGGGCAGTCATTCTCCCTCCCTCCTGTGGGAAGATGTGCCACCCAGTAAACACAGAAAGGGACACTTAATTACCTAAATCGAATACATCAAACACAAAACAGTAGTACTTTCTTAATGAAATTCTGCTACCAAACCACACGTCAGCTTCCTGACACTTCCAATTTAACCCCTTAATTGTGCACAACACAATACCTAGCAATAAATAACCTCTCCTATTTCCTAGACCTCAATCAACATGAAATTTCAAGTGCAGGTTGCACAAGGTTCTTGCACTCATTTTCCTTCCTACTGTCCTTCTCATTCCCCACAGCAGATGGCGATAATGCCAATGCATCCGGGATGCATAGAAATGGTTGCAGGCATCCAGCATGAACTATTGTTGTACGAGTCAGTAATCGAAGTTTGATGTTAATGCTAGTGATGCTGTTTCAATTATCTGATATTGTCCCTGGTATCTGGTAACAAATATTTTGGTCTTACATTCAGGATATAAGGGCTTGATAACATTACTTTTTGGCCTACCCTATAATGAGGTAATTTCACCATACAATTCCATACCCACAGTGTTCCAAGGCTTTAGTGTTTGCTCCCTGAAAACTCCTCCACACTTCTCTCAATGTTTTGTCAAAATGCTATACAGACTGCCTGTCCCTGCCAGTTTTTGGGCTTACATTGTCAGCAGTGGAGGCATCTTCCTTTCATAAACTACCTCATACAGAAATAGTCCAGTACTAGTATGAACCTTCAAAATACATGCAGCCACAACAAACAATACATATGAGTCTCAGTTATTACGGACATTGTGACTCAACATCCTACTGGTAGTATGATGCATGTGCTCTGCCCTACCGTTAGATTAGTTTGCAGATGCAGCACAGTAGTTCTTAATTTCTGAACCCAGAACAAGTGACATAGTTGTTCTATCAGATTGGACATAAAGTCATCCCTTGGTCTGTGAGTATGGTTGATGAGACCTGTGCCAGCAATGAAAAGGTGTTAGAATGAAGTAGTCACTTGTTCAAAATATTTTTATATTATATTGAATTGTTTTGGGCACAACCCATCATCAGAATGTCTAACAAGCAAAGGTATGGAACTATGAGCATAAGCATAATTTTCAAAAGTCATTAAGAGTAAATATACAAAAGACATTACAAAGAACATTTAAAAATCAGAAATAACAGAAAGAAAAGTCTTCATACAAAGCATGGAGTGATATGTGTCAGTCCTCAGCATCGGTACCCAGGTGATGGAGAGAGAACATTACAAAACTTAACAACCAGAGATTGTCGCCAGGTGGTGAGACTGTATTGGTTCAGTGACACTATCTGCACCCACAGGAATAATTGAACAGCTTGATAAAGAAATTAAAAAAGTACAAAAATAGGAACAGAAACCTAAATATCAATGTAAATATACATTATAAATAACAAGAGTATACACAACAGTTCATAATACATACGAGGTACAGTTAGGGTCAGTAGAGAAGGGGAAGAGGATAGCAGGGGAGATGAAGTGGGGGGCAGGGATAATAAAGTGATAAAGTAACAGAACATTCACAGTAGAAGGTTCATACAAGGGACCAAAATGTAAAGCAACAAAACTATTCTGAGTGCCAACTGACAACCACAAGAACAGTGTGATAGATAGGAAAGGAAATTGAGATGAGGAGAAATGTCTTTATTACATAAGTAGTGCCACTGAATATTCAGTACATAAATGAATTTTATATTGCTCAGTGACTCAGTAGCCAACAACTAACACTGAACATCATTACATGATAAAGTAAAAATACTGTTCAAAACACTAGAGTACCAACAGAAAGGTTAACAGAGACCAAATAGTAGATTAGATTAGATTTACTTTCATTCCAATTGATCCATAGTGAGGAGGTCCTCCAGGATGTAGAACATGTCAGAAAAACAATGCTAAACAAAGCATAATGTTAATGGCTATGAGAACATGAAAAATATATAACTTTCAATATTGAGAGCCTAGCCAGGTTTAGCATGATTGAGCAGGATGAGGAGACATGGCTGCAATAGTATAATGTCTTACTCCAAGTAGGGACAATAGGATCTGCTAGGATCAGCTGACATGTGTGTGTGTGGGGGAAAAAAAAAAAAAAAAAAAAAAACCTCTTGAAAAGCCTCTTGTCTGGTGACAGACTGTGTTTTAGACTCTGCCGTTGTGGAGTCTTCATCTCCAATACACATTAAATAAATCAGAACAATCAACAATAGTTTATCAATACAATACACTGGTTATAACCTATATCTCGTCATGAACTATCTCAACTCTGTGCATTCTGTAGCCACATGCTCATACAATTAACACAAATTACAGTCAGTGTCTCAGTACTAGAGATAGAATGATGTAGGGAAATACAGTGACTACACCTCACCAGTTTCAGATGTTGCCCCATAGTATTACCATGAAACTGAGAAACTTCCAACAGTTCTGATGACTGCACTAAAATTACCGTCAAATTTCAGTGAATCTCTCAGACTGCATGTTCTCTACACATGGAAACAGGAAGACAATCAAGAAACAAATAGACTTTTCACTCGCCCCACTATGTGATAATAATGCAGAAGGAAGAGATATCTGTTGAAGTATCTAAAAAATAACAACACCATCCCTACCCCATCTGAAGAAAGATACATCAAGCAATATGTCAAAATACTTAAAAAAAAGTCATAGTACTGGCAAAGTAAACAGCAAATGACAACTATGTGGCAACATCCTCGAACAAAACCAAGGCAGTGTGGAACATTATAAGGGACAAAACAAATGAACAGCTACCTAAACATGAAAACACTATCCTGATCCACAACAAACCAGAGTTACTAATCCAAGAAATTGCAAATATCTTCAACAGTTACTATGAAAATATTGATAAAAATCTGTTACAAACCTTCAACAAAGCCGGCCGGAGTGGCCGGGCGGTTAAAGGCGCTACAGTCTGGAACCGCACGACCGCTACGGTCGCAGGTTCGAATCCTGCCTCGGGCATGGATGTGTGTGATGTCCTTAGGTTAGTTAGGTTTAAGTAGTTCTAAGTTCTAGGGGACTTATGACCACAGCAGTTGAGTCCCATAGTACTCAGAGCCATTTGAACCATTTGAACCTTCAACAAACCCACACCCAACAGACAAAACAAAATAACAACTCCTGTAGAATCTATATTCTTCTGGGAAACTACTCCTGAAGAAACCATACTAAGTGCAAAGTACCTCAAGAATAAATTCTCATGTGGAATTGATGACATCCCAGATTTTATCATCAAAAACTGCATAAACAATATAGCTCTCCCACTCTCAAATATGTACAACTCATTGTTGATGGCAGGTACATTTCCAAAATGCTTGAAAGTGGCTAAAGCCATCCTAGTCTTTAAGAAAGGTGAAAAACTCAACGCAGAAAATTACGGACCCATATTGCTGATACCTGTGTTTGGTAAAATTTTGGAGAGACTAGTTCACCAAAGACTAATAAATTTTCTTGATAAGAACCAGATACTACAAAAACAAAAAGCACTTGGGCTCTTCCTAGATCTGTCCAAGGCATTTGATGTCATAGACCACAAGATTCTTCTCAACAAACTGGAGTCATATGGCATCAGAGGCACCCCACTAAACTGGTTCAGTTCATACCTGACAAATAGGAAACAAAAAGTGTCAATAAAACATAACAACCAAGGACATATCGAAACATACTACTCTGACTATTGCAACATTACACAAGGTGTGCCCCAAGGCACAATACTTGGACCAGTGCTCCTCCTTGCGTACATAAACGACCTAGCCTCACTCTTCGCAGATGATACCAGTATCCTCATAACAAGCAAAAATGAACATGAACTCCAAGAGGCCATAAATGGAAATACAGATGAACTTGGTGATTGGTTTGAAAAAAAACAAGCTCATAGGTAAAACAAAGAAAACCGTTTACCTAAACTTCCACCTAAGATCAAATAAAATTATGCCTGATATGAAATTACATGGTTCCCAAATATCCCCAAATACAGAAACAAGATTTCTAGGCCTATGGATTCGGGATAATCTAAAATGGCAAACACACATTAATAAAACTAATGGTAAGTTAAACCAAGTGTGCTATGCCCTACGAATCCTTGCATACTGCACAAGCTCGGAAACTGTTCACACAGCCACCTATGCACAATTCCACAGTGTAATGCAGTATGGTAATATATTCTGGGGAGACTCTACACATAGCCCAAACGTCCTCCTCACCCAAAAGAGAGCTATAAGAATAATGAATAAGGCAAAGCCTACAGATAGCTGCAGACCTCTCTTCCAAAAGTTGCTCATCCTACCCCTTGGCAGCGTGTATATACTAGAACTATGCAAATTTGTAAAAAGTAATATTACAAAATTTAATAAAAATATAAATGTCCATGACTATGGTACCAGACAGAAAATGGAACTCCATGTTAAAGAAATGTGCACCTCTGCCTTTAAAAACTCTCCCTTCAACAAAGGCCATCAGAAATAAAAAACAGTAAATCCCTGACTGTATTAAATAAAAAATTAAAATCATTCCTACTTGATCATTGTTTCTACAGTGCAAGTGAATTTCTGCTCCACATGGGTGGAAAGAAACATGAAACAAATTGCAGCAAAGAATTTTGTAAAGAGTAAAACATTAATGCAAGTATGTGCAAAAATCTTGCATCTATATCATCTGCTACTAAGCAAATTAAGTGCAGACAGAATATCCAACCAGGTACAGTTGTGTATAGGTGTTAGAGGAATATAGCACTAAAATACAAATGTGTATCTGAGTATGTAATTTGTGTGTCCATAACTTCTCAGAAAATATGTATGTAAGCTCGTGTTTATGTAAACATTTGGCATATTACTTCATGCCAGCAAATTATCACAGTGTCCAGCACCAAATGTACGTTTGTGCATCACCATGTACATGTCATGTACAGTATTGATTCAGAGGGCTTTATGGTGGTTAGTTCTTCTGGCACCAGCAGCTGGTCAAGGATTTTTGATACCAAACTGTAGCGGACCAGGGGCGAGGGGCCACTATGGTACAGAGGTTGAGGTGCAGCGGGGGGTGGAGATGGTGGTGCTGTGAGGTGGTGGCTAGGAAAACACAGCTGGAACATAAAATACATTTAGTCAGCATCCATAGTGCGGTGATGATGTGGTCATGCCCCCTTGGGTGTACTTTACGGGGCCCTACTGATCACTGCAGAAACCGGCTGCTGGTGCCATGCCTGCCTGTGATGTCCACATCCACTGTTACTAACACTTGTTTTGCACACTCACGAATATGTGCTCTAGTTTGAAAAGTGCAAGTGCAAGTGGCATGTCCATCTACAAAATTCTTGTGGAAATGTCAGGACCCAGAAGAAGAGCTCACCCTTCAAGTAGTGATGGCATTTACTGGAAAACTCACCCAGATGGCAGAGTGTGGAGGACCACACTGCTGTTGACACAAACTGTTGCCCCTCAAGGCAGAAGTTTGGTTGCTGGTGTAGAGAGTCTGGAAGCGGCTCATCCCTCACACGGCACCAAGTCAACAGGTGGTGGACTTAGTACTTGAAACGCGTCTGACAGGGTTGGTGGTCTTACCTGGTTCATCTGCTTGTTGAGTTGTAGCCTGGTGGCCACCAGTGTGATCTTCACATTTTGGTGGGTACTGCTAGTCTGCACATATCTCTGCAAAAATCAGTAAGTATTTAAACTGGTTAATGACACGCTTGTTATGCAATTGCATGGCTTCCAGCCATATGAATCAATGCCCCTGTGACTCAATGGTGTAGAAACTCCCTGGGCCATCCTGCAGTTGTGCTGTACTTCTGCTATGTCACCAGGATTGTGAGGCATAACCTGGCCTGCCTCCTGGTAGGTAAACAGTCCTGTTGGTGAAATCAGAACACCATTGCCTCAGCACCCGTTCGATGCCCATAGTTTACGAAACAGCCATAGCTGAACTGCGATGTTACAGTAGTGCCCATAACTTAGTGGTAGCAGTAAAGAAGCCTGTTTTCCTCTAAGGAAGTGATAATGTTTGAGTTTAGAATATGCAACAGGACACTGGGACAGACAAACATCAATGATATTGGTCTGTACTTCTGTTCATACAATTTTTTGACCATTTTGTAGATGGTGTGATTTGTGCTCTTTTTAAACCATGCATAACTAATCGCTGTCAAAGAGAGTCTCACTAAAAATGAGTTATTGAAGCAGCCGATTCACAACACGTTTAATGTAAAATCTAACTGAAACTATGCCAGGGCCTGATGCTTTGGTCACTTTAAGTAGTCTTAATTATTTTTCTATATTATGTGGTGTTAATTACAGTGTATCTCATATATGAATCTGTGCTGCAGCCAAACAGGGTTATGGTAATATCCTCACCTGTGAATAGATTTTTAAATATCTCTGAATTAAATGTTCTCTGTTTGTACTTTAAATAAGTTGACAATGACTGTCTTATCAGTTTGATCACACATAAATACTTTCCTAAAGCTTTTGGCCACAGACTTCATCAATAAAAGAGAAGCACACACCATTCACACACACAAGCAAGCACACCTCATGCACATGCGACTGCCAACTCCAACATCTTGGGCAAATATCACGTGAGATGCAAGCAGCAATCTGGATGGGGTGGGGAAGGGAAAAGGATTGTGGTGTATGGGTGGGGAAAGGGATAAACACTGTCTGGTGGAATATGCAGGGACTAGACTGTCAGCAGGCACAGCATCAGGAGGTTGTGAGGCATGGAGGTGGGGAAAAAAGGAGAGTGGGTAGAGATGGGATGATGTGTTGGCAGAGGGCTGCAAATAAACAGGGTGGGAGATGAGAATGCGGAGGAGATGATAGGACAGAGGGGGTGGAAACTGTTGGGCGAAGGTGTGGGGCAGTATGTTGCCACAGGTTGAGACCAGGATAATTACGGTAGCGGAAAATGTGTTGTAAGGGTAACCCCCATCTGCGCAGTTCAGAAAAGCTGCTGGTGGAGGGAAGGATCCAGATGGCTCAGGTACTGAAGCAGCCATTGAAATCAAGTTTTTTATGTTCAGCAGCACATTGTGCCACAGGCTGGTCTACTTTGCTCTTGGCCACAGTTTGGCGGTGGCCGTTCCCACTGGTGGACAGCTGGTTGGTAGTCATACCAATATAAAAAGCTGTGCAATTATTGCAGCAGAGCTGGTAATGACATGGCTGCTTTTACAGGTGGCCCGGCCCCTGATGGCATGTGACTGGAATAGGAAGTGCTGGGTGGGTGGATTGGGCAGGTTTTGCACCAGGGCCTTCCACAGGGATATGATCCATATGGCAAGGGGTTTGGGATTGGGCATGGCATAGGGATGGACTAAGATGTTGTGAGGGTTGGGTGGGTGATGGAACACCACTGTAGGAGAGGTGGGAAGTATCTTGGCTAGGATGTCCTTCATTTCAGGGCATGGTGATAGGTATTCAAAGCCCTGGTTAAGGATGTGGTTCAGTTTTTCCAGTCCGGATTGATGAAGGGGACACTCCTTTGTGGCTAGTTCTTGGGGGTGGTGGGAGGATTGGGAGTGTGATTAAATGGTATAAGAGATCTGCGGATAGTGCCTGTCTGTGAAGGTCTTGGTGAGACCCTCTGCATACTGGTCAAGGAAGTTTTTGTCACTGCAGATAACGCCATCACCAGGTGGCCAGGCTGATTGGGACAGATCTTTTGATGTGAAAGGGATAACAGCTGTCAAAATGCAGGTACTGTTGGTAGGTTTAATGTGGACAGAAGTGCAGATGGAGCCATCAGAGAGCAGGAGGTCACACCTAGGAAGGTGGCACACTAGGTTGAGGAGGACTGTGTGAAGCAGATTGGAGAGAAATGTGTTGAGGTTGTGAAGGAAAGAAGATAGGGGACTTGGCTTTGAGTCCAGATCGTGAAGATATCATCAATGAATGTGAACCAGACTAGGGGTTTGGTGTTTTGGGAGGCTAGGAAGGTCTCCCCTAGATGGCCCATAAAAAGGTTGGCATAGGAGGGTGCCATGCAGATGCCAATGGTTGTGCCGTGGATTTGTTTATGTACCTTCCTTTGAAATGAGAAGTAGTTGTGAATTAGGATGAAGTTAGTAAGTTATATGTGGAGTGAGGTAGTGGGTTTGGCATCTGAAGGGTATTGGGAAAGGCAGTGTTCAACAGTGGTAATACCATGGCCATGAGGGATGTTGGTGTATATGGAGGTGGTCTGTTGAAATAATTGGTTTGCTTGATTCTGGTTTTTGTATCACGAGGTCTCAGAGCTTCTGGGAAGAAAAAAACAAAAAAAAAATTCTTTGTCACGTGAGTGGCCATTGGAGATTTCCAGCATGTAGTGCTTACTGAGGTCTAACTGTATTTATTTTCTGGCATTTGATCAAGCCCCCATTAGCAGGCAGCCACATTCATAAATGCTGTGTATATGGGCTTATCTTACTTTGTGTAGTTTCTTCACAGTTACTGGTTCAAGGCTTAATTTAATGTGTGAGGTGCTGTAGAATTTTAAATAACAAACACAAGTTTTTGAAATTTTTGTTTATTATTAATATCTGGCATCAAAAGGAACATGTATCAAATATCTAATGAGCTGTAATGTGGATACCATCAGTGTTATCACTACATGATTACCTACAAATGAACAGTGCCATATGAAGTGATCCACAGCTGTAGTTGTCAAACCAACCACCACCTGTCACTCCCATCACTCTGCCTCCTTCATCTGTGGCAGTTCCCTTTGTAATGGTGGCTTGTAACATCATTGTTATAGCATTAACCAGGTTATACATCGGAATTCCAGTGTGTCTTTCAATTCAAATGATCTTTTATATGATTTCAAATTACTTTGAAAGACAATTTTATGGAAGACTCAATGCATTAAAGTAAAAATTGGGATATCACAGAGTCCTGGTTCTGTTCCATGCAAATTGTGATTATAATTTAATGACTGAACTGAGTTGGCATAAAGACAGAATGACTAAAATCATACAAAAATTAAAATGGCTATGCAATTTCCAAAAAATGTTAGACTTAATTAAAACAGTTTCTTTTAGATGAAAGTGATTATCTGAATCAAGGTTTTTGACCCTGCACTGACACTGAGATACCTCAGTTGTTTCAGAAAGCATTTTAAAGATAGTGTCAAAAAACAAGTTGAGCCGTGGTTTTGTATCAGGCATGGTGCAATCAGCTCATGACAGTTGTCCCCTACACAACCTATAACGTCACTGCGAAATAGAGGTGGTTCAGTAGATGATGGTAATGCTGTGCGTAACTTCTAAAAAAGGTGACCAAAAACAAAAACTTGAGTAATGCTATAAGAGCTGATGGAGTACATTTAAATAAAATGACTGATATGAAAACAGATGAATAATTTCAAGTTATCAGTAATTAGAAACCACATATATATGTGAAAATTTAGGTTATCAGACAATGGAAAGTCCCGGTTGTAATAACAACAATATTATGAAAAGGATAGATTGCTACTCACAATACAGAGGAAACATGGAATGTATTCACAGTTGCGAATATGAACCACCTCCAGCTGTGTAATGGAATGATGAGAATGAATATTTGTGCCTTACCATAACTCCAACCGAGATTTCCCGCTTTATGCAATCGGTCAGCTTAACTGTTTTGGCTCTCTGAGCATGACTCATGGCCAGACCCAAACTCCCATATGTTGTCATCCATTTGTCATACCTGTATTTGTACATCCCATTAACGTTATTCCTGTACTAGGGAGACATTTTATTTGTAAGACACAGGCACAGTATAAACTGATAAATATGAAATCATAGTGGGTGTGTTGTGAAGAAATAAGATGGACATGAATGCATGTCTGAAGGAACATTGCATCTTCCTGCCTCACAACAAAGGCTCCGCAATTTCTTATATAGAGGAGATTTGAGTCACAGACAGACAAAACAAAAATACTGTTATACATTTAAGCCTTTGGCCAGAAGCCCTTGTTCTGAAATAAAGAACACACACACACACACACACACACACACACACACACACACACACACACACATTCACACAAGCACAACTCCCACACACACTCCCACTGTGACTGGACTGCAGACTATAACAGCACCTGACTCTAACAGCAATCTGATGTGGGTGATTGGAGTAAGGAGGAGGTGTGGGACAAGGAGGGGAATGATTAGCAGGGTACTGGTGGGGGAAGACGTAGTGCTGCTTATGGAAGCTTGCAGGGATGTGGTGGGGCTGCTAGGTGCAGTCAGGGGGGGGGGGGGAGGTAGCAGAAAACAAGAGAAGTAGATATAGGGTGAAAAAGTAATTGTAGCAGAAGAATGTGTAGTGCTGGAGTGGGTGTATGGAAGGTGATAAGCAGATTGAGGACAGGGATTTGTGAAGTTTGAGGCCAGGGGTTTACAGGAATGTAGGATATATTGCAGGGAGAGCAGTTCAAAAAAGCTGATATTGGTAGGAAGGATGTAGATGGTGCATGCTGTGAAGCAGTCATTGAAGTGAAGCACACCATGTTGAACAGCATGTTCAGCAACTGGGTGCTCCAGGTGTCTCTTGGCCACATACCCACTATCTGGCCACAAAGTAGCACTCCTCCAGGACTAGAATAATTAAAGCACATTCTCTGCCAGGGTTTTGAGTATCTCTCGTTGTGCACCCTGACATGAGAAATATCCTTCACTGTATCTTTCCCAGCATTCACACATGCTTCAAATCCTTGCCTCATAGCTCATATATCTGCAATAGACCTAAATCTGTCCCACACATCCTTCCACCACCACCTACTTCCATCAGAGGCAGGCTACCCCTCAACAAAGCCGTGTGATCTACAAACTGAGCTCTAACCATTGTGCTACTTTCTACTTGTGCATGACAGCTAACAATCTCTCTGTCTGCATGAACGGCAATCGACAGGTTGTGACCAAGAGCCAGCTGGACAACCCAGTTGCTGAACATGCTACCCAACATGATGTACTTCACTTCAATGACTGTGTCACAGTCTGTGCCATCTAGATCTTTCCTACAGACACGAGCATTTTTGAACTGCACAGGTGTTTACTCTGCCTGCAATATATCCTATGTTCTGATAACCCCCCTGGCCTCAACCTTCACTAGTCCCTATCCTTCATCCACCTATCCTCTTCCCTGCTCCCACTCCAGCACTATACTGCCCTCTATCCTGCCAATGCAACCACTAGTCTTTCTCCCTTTCTCTACTGCTCTCCTTTTCTGCCCCCTTTCTCCCCTAGCCTCTTGACTGCACCTGGTAGCCCTACCCTTTCCCTACCACATACCTGGACACTCCCATAAGCAGGACTCAGGACTACAACTTCCCTCACCCTTACCCTGCTTTTCCTCCCCCTACCCACCCCATGTCTCCTCCTTATCTCCTCCACCCACACCAGACTCCTTATCCCCACCACCCACACCAGATTGTTGCTCCCATCAGGCGCAATTGTAGTGCGCACTCCGACCACGGTGGTCAGAGACAGTGATCATGTGTGTGTGAGTTGTGCTTGTGTGGATGTGGATGTGTTCTCTGTTTCAGAAGGGCTTCTGGCTGAAAGCTGAAATGTATAGCAGTCTTTTTGTTGTGCCCATCTCTGACTCAATGTCTCCTCTACATGGTGAGTAGCAATTTATCCTTTTCAAAATATCATTAATATTTAGATTATAATGAATGAAGAGGTTTCTGCTGGAATAGATGTAGATGTAGATTTACTTGCAGTCAATCCTAGACTGACAGAAGGAGGAAGAATTCAATAGAATTATATCACAGTGAATGTGTAATATATCCAGGGTGACTTTACAAGTCTCTGACACAGTCCTCAAAATGATGCTCCAAATCAACAGCTTTGCAGTGATCTCATGAGTGAGACTAGCTGTCTTCACTTTTCCAGATGCTGAAAAGAACTGAGAATAGTATCAGAACCATGGGACAGACATAGTTTATGCTGATTTGAATGATGATCAGCAGCTGACTGCAGGCTGTGCTCCCAATTGCTCCTTTAATAGCCTTTTCTACCTGATGGATAATCCCTGTTGGGGTATATACTGTGTGCACATTTGCATCACTTCCCTCTGAGGGGTCATCACATGCCTAACACTGGAACTGCTTACATCTAACAGCCCCTTATTTCCCCTCTGTGACTGCCGTGATGGTAACAGAGAAGAGACCACTGCACCAACAGAAAAGGCAAGGTTCTTTAGCTCTGTCTCATTGTCAGCAGGAGGTAACACCTCAAACTTATTTGTTAAGGATATGGAGCTAGTTTTTTGGCGAAACAGTTACTTATTCACAGTTGACTAATTAATTTTGCAAAAAAATTGTCAAGTTGGTCAATGCATGCGAACTGAATTTCCTATGTCACTGTGTGTGATGACCAGGGTTAGGGCTTTTAGATGCAAATTTCAGACAAAAGAAGGAAGGTAAAAGTTGCTAAAAAAAGGACAAAAGGTGCTGGTTTATTCAACTAATTCAAAAATTTCTCTTTCTTCTATTCTAGTTTATTGAATTACAAACAAGAATATCAAATTACCACTCATCAAAAGAAGGAAAAAACATAAAGCTGTTGTACTTTAAGACATTATGTATCCCTACATTTTTTAAAGTAAGTCCGTTTCTATTAGGAGATAGGATGTCTTTGTAGATGCTAAAGCTTCTTTCGACATCCACAGAAACCAGTGGTGCAAAACTTATAGTCACCCGGAATGGCAAATCTACAGATGTGGTGAATTCCTCAATGTCTTGATTCTTATGAACACTAAACTCAAGTTTGTCTTTGGAAAAGCCATTTAACTGCTCCGTCATGGAAGTAAAAATATTCCATAGATTTTGCTTTTCCAGAACTAGTTGTTCTAATTGTTTAACAGCTACTTGTAACTATGGACACAATATAGTTCTCTCTGCAAATTACATATTTTCTGCAGTAACAGAAGTTGGTATGCCTTGAAAATTGCACCTGTGTCATCTGGATCCAAAGAAAGCACAAACTCTCTAATTTTATCAAAATTCTCATACAACGTAGCTGCACGCTCAATGCATGATGCTAAATGAGTAATGACTGGGAAATCTGGAAGGGGCAGGCCAGTGATTTCCCTGTAGAAAACAACACTTTATTTATTTATTTATACATCTAGTTCTGTAGGACCAAATTGAGGAGCAAATCTCCGAGGTCATGGAACGTGTCAGTACATGAAGTTACAACATAAAAGTAATAACAGATAAAATAAAATGTTTATGAACTCAAAAAAGTCAAGCCATAAGAATAAGTAAATGCAACAAACAATATAACATAAGAATCAGCTTAATTTTTCAAGGAACTCCGCAACAGACTAGGAGGATTGACCAATGAGGAAACTCTTCAATTTCGATTTGAAAGCATGTGGATCACTGCAAAGATTTTTGAATTCTTGTGATAGCTTATTGAAAATGGATGCAGCAGTATACTCTATACCTTTCTGCACAAGAATTAAGGAAGAGCGATCCAAATGCAGATTGGATTTCTGTTGAGTATTAACTGAGTGAAAACTGCTAATTCTTGGGAATAAGCTGATATTGTTAATAAGAAACGACAGTAATGAATACATATATATTGAGAGACCAATGGTCAAAATACTCAGATTAATGAAAAGAGGTCGACAAGAGGTTCGCAAACTTATACCACTTATTGCCCGAACTGCCTGTTTCTGAGCCAAAAATAACCTTTTAGAATGGGAAGAGTTACCTTAAAATATAATACCATATGACATAAGCAAATGAAAATAAGCAAAGTAGACTAATTTTCATGTCGAACGATCACTTACTTCAGATACTGTTCGAATAGTAAAAATGGCAATATTAAGTCTTTGAACAAGATCCTGAACATGGGATTTCCATGACAGTTTACTATCTATCTGAATACCTAGACATTTGAACTGTTCAGTTTCACTATTCATATGCCCATTCTGTGAAATTAAAATGTCGAGTTGTGTTGAATTGTGTGTTAGAAACTGTAAAAACTGAGTCTTGCTATGATTTCGTGTTAGTTTGTTTTCTACAAGCCTTGAACTTGTGTCATGAATTGCACTATTTGAACAGAGCCAGTGTTGCAGACAGCATTCTTTACTACCAAGCTAGTGTCATCAGCAAACGGAAATATTTTAGAATTACCCGTAATACGAGAGGGCATATCATTTATACACCCCTGGAAATTGAAATAAGAACACCGTGAATTCATTGTCCCAGGAAGGGGAAACTTTATTGACACATTCCTGGGGTCAGATACATCACATGATCACACTGACAGAACCACAGGCACATAGACACAGGCAACAGAGCATGCACAATGTCGGCATTAGTACAGTGTATATCCACCTTTCGCAGCAATGCAGGCTGCTATTCTCCCATGGAGAAGATAGTAGAGATGCTGGATGTAGTCCTGTGGAACGGCTTGCCATGCCATTTCCACCTGGTGCCTCAGTTGGACCAGCGTTCGTACTGGACGTGCAGACCGCGTGAGACGACGCTTCATCCAGTCCCAAACATGCTCAATGGGGGACAGATCTGGAGATCTTGCTGGCCAGGGTAGTTGACTTACACCTTCTAGAGCACGTTGGGTGGCACGGGATACATGCGGACGTGCATTGTCCTGTTGGAACAGCAAGTTCCCTTGCCGGTCTAGGAATGGTAGAACGATGGGTTCGATGACGGTTTGGATGTACCGTGCACTATTCAGTGTCCCCTCGACGATCACCAGTGGTGTACGGCCAGTGTAGGAGATCGCTCCCCACACCATGATGCCGGGTGTTGGCCCTGTGTGCCTCGGTCGTATGCAGTCCTGATTGTGGCGCTCACCTGCACGGCACCAAACATGCATACGACCATCATTGGCACCAAGGCAGAAGCGACTCTCATCACTGAAGACGACACGTCTCCATTCGTCCCTCCATTCACGCCTGTCGCGACACCACTGGAGGCGGGCTGCACGATGTTGGGGCATGAGCGGAAGACAGCCTAACGGTGTGTGGGACCGTAGCCCAGCTTCATGGAGACGGTTGCGAATGGTCCTCGCCGATACCCCAGGAGCAACAGTGTCCCTAATATGCCGGGAAGTGGCGGTGCGGTCCCCTACGGCACTGCGTAGGATCCTACGGTCTTGGCGTGCATCCGTGCGTCGCTGCGGTCCGGTCCCAGGTCGACGGGCACGTGCACCTTCCGCCGACCACTGGCGACAACATTGATGTACTGTGGAGACCTCACGCCCCACGTGTTGAGCAATTCGGCGGTACGTCCACCCGGCCTCCCGCATGCCCACTATACGCCCTCGCTCAAAGTCCGTCAACTGCACATACGGTTCACGTCCACGCTGTCGCGGCATGCTACCAGTGTTAAAGACTGCGATGGAGCTCCGTATGCCACGGCAAACTGGCTGACACTGACGGCGGCGGTGCACAAATGCTGCGCAGCTAGCGCCATTCGACGGCCAACACCGCAGTTCCTGGTGTGTCCGCTGTGCCGTGCGTGTGATCATTGCTTGTACAGCCCTCTCGCAGTGTCCGGAGCAAGTATGGTGGGTCTGACACACCGGTGTCAATGTGTTCTTTTTTCCATTTCCAGGAGTGTATAAATAAGGAATTGGAGTGGCCCCAGCAATTATCCCGGGGGCACCCCCCATTTGACCATAACCCACTCAGACCCCACATCACAGCCATTCTCAGCACTGTGAATAATGGCCTTTTGCTGTCTGTTGTTAAAGTAAGAGGTGAATCAGCTGGGAGCTACTCCCCGAATTCCGTAATGGTCCAACTTTTGGAGCAATATTTTGTGATCAGCACAATCAAACACCTAGTTAAATCAAAAAATATGCCTAGCATTCAAAACCTTTTGTTTAATCCTTCCAGTACCTCACAGAGAAAAGAGAAGATAGCATTTTCAATTGTTAAATGACCTCTAAAGCTGAACTGTACATTTGCAAGCAAATTACGTGATATAAAATGATCAGTTATCCTTATATACACAGCCTTTTCAATAACTGAAATGACTCGGAGCTTTCAGTAGAATTTTCTTCAGGACAGAGATGAATTGATTTGCAATGTTATATTCGTTCCTTATGGATTCACAAACCCTGCGAAGGGCATGAACCAAGCACATCGCATGCTTCAACTTTGTAAATAAAGGTTTCAATTGGTTAACAGTTGAAACCATGTATGGAGCCTGGTCCATAACCACAAGAAGTTATTCAAAGTGGATACCAGTAGGCCAGAGTTTTTGGCAGGAGTCCATAATGATTACATTACTGTACTGGCATTGGCTTTCTGCAGCTCATACATTTTTAACAACATGGACTTAAATTTCTCCCCCAGTAAGGAAAAATTAAAACTTTCAAAACATATCTTTCCATTGAGTCTATGGTTTCATCCACAGTGATTCCCACATCGTAATAAGATACTTTCTCCTTGATTCATTGTAGGGTTTCTCGGTAAACAGCCTCCATGTAGTTTTTTCTTAAAGTACTGTCATCGGGCATTCACATATTTGTGTATTTTTCAAGAAATCCCTTGAAGGCTGGATGGTTCACCTTATTGAGTGGAATTTCTGCTTGTGTAAGAGCTATACATAAATCATTGCTTAATTTAATCAAATTTTAGCTTTTTGAAGAACTCTGTTGAAATGCATTTCATAGTAGAGATTGCCGTTCATTTGATGCTTAGAGCTGGAAATGTGTTGTTTATGTGATCTCGCTGGTGTTTTTCATCTAACAAAATTCTTGAATAGCAAATAGTAGGAGGGTCACTCCAAAAGAAATGCACACTATTTTTTTTTTAAATCCATCTTTTGTTTTACATGTTTGAAAGTTTTACTGTGTGTAGATACATCCTTTAGGAGCAATATTTTCATTTCCCCACATAATTTCCATCCCTCTCAACTGCCTTACGCCATCTTGGAACCAGCGCCTGTATACCCGCATGGTAAAATTCTGGACCAACCTGTTGGAGCCACTTTTTGGCAGCATGCACAAGGGAGTCATCATCTTCAAACATTGTTCCACGAAGAGAGTCTTTCAGTTTCCCAAAGAGATGATAGTCACATGGAGCCAGGTCAGGACTGTAATGCAGGTGTTTCAGTGTTGTCCATCTGAGTGATTCTGGTGGAATAGAATCACCCATTGTCAATTGCATTATTGTGAGCTACTTTATAGTAGCAAAGTGAGAGAAAAAGGTTTTGTAGAACACACAATAATTTTCCATTGTTGCAGGCATGCTTTCACCTCCAGCAAGGCATTTACTGAAAGAGGGAGGCTTACTATTCGCACATACTGTAGTGCCTTGAGAATTTCGGGGTAAATTCTAGAGACCCTCATATTCCCACCATCTCGAATATGCATTATTTTAGAGATGAGTGTGGTACAGTAGAACTGTGTCTACTGCACCACAATTATGTGTGTGCAGGACGGACGTATTTCAGACGGATGATCGGTGCGGGCAGGTAGTCGCCGAGCCTGCCTAAGAAGTTACACATCCAGCTCAAGGAATAAACGCACCGTACTCTGTGCGACATCAAACATTATTGTGTGAACCTTTGAATGTTGTTGAAAGAAGAGAAGAGACAATTACTTATTCATTCATTTTCTTACTTTAAAAAGGCTCGGACAGTTGTCTTGTTAATCTTGGAGAGATTGTATTTATGGAAAAATGAATGTGATAGTTTCTGACAGACCAGAAGGTATCAATCTTACAAAAAATGTTTTAGTTGTATGAAAACTGTAATGTGTGATGAAAGTACAGTGAGATTGAGTTCAAAGTATTCTCGAGAGTACGGAGTTATTTTAAAAGTATAAATAATTCCTCCAAAGTAGCATCTTATCTTCAGAGTAGAAGTTGTGCAGGACATCGCAGCTGGCTATCCTGAAAAGAAGATTGGCGAAGCAACTCCAAGTAATTTCTATAGCCCAGGGGATGTTTGAGTCTTGCACATCAGTACCACACTGCCACCCTTAATCACCAGAAACCGCCAGAATGTGGCGACCATGACAGGATATGAAAAGGAGGAATGTTTTCAAAGAAGACTGGGATGAGAAAAAGTTTAGAGTTGCCATAGTAACATATAATAACGAGATAAAAAAATTTGTCTGCAAGATTCAATTAAGAAGATTTGGTTGTGGGGAGGAAGCAATCCTCACACACGCAGTAACTAGCGAACACCGATGCAGTAACCAGCCGATACTGACACAGTAACCAGTCGATGCCGATGCAGTAACCAGCCAACGCCGACGCAGTAACCAGCTGACACTGATGCAGTCGCAGTAACCCGCCATCATTGCTGGTTGCTGTTTGAGTTGCTGACTTCGCGCCTGCTGACGCTCCGACCAACATTTGACGCTGTGGTGCCCTTGCAGTTCACCGGTGCCGTTTCTACACCTCACCAATGCAGCCAACAGTCATATGTCAGGTGAGCTCAAGGTAATAACTATTTGAATGTAAACTATGATGGTCATTATTTACAGAAGTGATTTTTTTTAATGATCACAAGATCAAAGAAAATTAGGGCCATGGAGGGGGAACAACAACCTACAGAAACTGTAGAACCAGCCATGGTGACGACAGTGACTCAGGTCACGCCAGACTGGACTGAAGTAGCAAATTTAATTAAGGGACTAAGTCTGAAGTTAGAGTCAGTGAGTATTAAGTTAAATACCAAGTTAGATGCTTGGAATGCTTTGTTAAATGAAAAAATAGATGGGCAAAGTGTAGCCGCCATTGCTCTTTGAGGAATGAAATAAGTGATCAGAATGTTGCTTTAAATGAAAAACTAGAAGCACAGAGTGCTACTTTAAGTGAAAAGTTAGAAGCACAGACTGTAACTTCAACTGCTCAAATCGACTCTTTGAGAAATGAAATAAGTACTACTTTAAGTGAAGAGTTAGAAGCACAGGGTGAAGCTTTAAATTCTAAATTTGAGATGTTAAATGATAAAGTGGCAAATTTACAAGTATATTTAGAGAATGAATTAAGTAATTCTTTAATTGTACAAATGAATCAATTGTTTACGGACTTTAACCAAAAACAGGATGATCAGTTTCAGAAGTTAACCCAGAAATTAAAATTTGATATTGGGGACAAGTGTACCAATACAGAGATTGAATTTAATGAGAAGTTAGGGTCATTTCAAAATGTGTGTAATGTTACATTCACCACAGTGAAACAGAGATTACATACATTAGAAGATATTATTGAAAGACAAGACAAACTGATCCCAATTGTCCAATCGCAAATTGCAGGGGTCAACACTCATGTAGATGAGGTAGAGAGAAATTTTAATGAAAAGCTAGCAACCTCAGACACCATAAATATAAGTGGTCTGGAGGAACAGGTAGAGGAATTAATTGACCAGAAAGTTGCCGAAAGGGTAAACACAGAAACGTTCCACCACATTTAGTGTCGGAACTTGAGGATACTAAAAAAGGCGTAGACAATTTGTGGAAGGAATTTAAACTTGTCCAGGATAAGATAGAGAAGGGGGTAGCTTCACAGAATGTAGTGTTGACTAGTAAAATGGTAATTGTTTTGTTGGGGGGAGACTTTCCCACAAAATATAATGAGAAGTGCTGGTCTGCACTTGCTCAAGTGAGGTTAAGAGCAGATCCATGGGATCCGGGTGGAGTCACATTATTCCCCAGGGACGTTAACATACTGTCGGATCCCAAGTTGGGTTCAGTGTTACATCCACATTCATTTTCCTCCATCGAATTCTCTTCAGGTCTTATACTATCCTGTATTCTGTTTTCTTTCTCTTATACTGTCATATAGTTTAGTACTTGGGCATACTCCTCTAGACGTCGCGGACAAGCAGGGTTGATATCAAGGTCATACTGCTTCTTGTGGAGCTAGTAATAAGTGGTCTCGTCAATATACACAGTCTTACTTGTTTTACGGGTGCTGTGATTCCCTGTTGTATATTCACTGTGATGAATTGGGTTTTTATATCGAGTCAAGACTGAAGCATTGGGTAATATATCATAATATGTGAACTGACAGCATGCTCTGCTCCAGTCTTGATGTGAAGGTGAGTTGACAGCATGCTCCGCTCTAGTCTTGATGTAAAGGTGAGTTGACAGCATGCTCTGCTCTAGTCATCAAGGATCTCGAATCTGATCATAGTTGGGTTTTATTTTTGCTGAAAGTAGTCTTTGAATGTAATCTCTTCACCAGTTTTCCATACGAACCTGTGTGCAGAGGTATTCATGGATGGCAACAGAAAAAAAATTATACCCACTGGAACATCCTCCTCGGTAATTCCAGGAGCACCATTGCTGGTCTTCGTGACTGGTCCTGGGGTCTCGTTCGTAGTGTCAACAGCAGCCGACGCAGTCTCCATGGATTGTTAGGTCATATTTTTGCATAGCCAACCAACGTATAGTTGGGTCTGATTCGGACCTAAACTATTGGAGGATACGATATAATATGAATATTTCTATATTTGCAATAATATGCTATATAGTTCTTTTTGCTTACTACTGAATATTTTATATCCTTTGTGAAAAATGATGTGAATGATATGATACGGGGTAAGAGGAATAATGAGATATTTGTGATGATATGATACATAATTTCTACTTAATATAATAGAGGGAAACATTCCACGTGGGAAAAATATATCTAAAAACAAAGATGATGTGACTTACCAAACGAAAGCGCTGACAGGTCGATAGACACACAAACAAACACAAACATACACACAAAATTCAAGCTTTCGCAACAAACTGTTGCCTCATGTGTGACTGATTCTTCACCATTGCCATTCCATAGGCGTTTCTAAGATCTTTCTTTGGGGACTTCAAATGTGAAGGTGAGAATGTCTGTTCTGCAGGAGACATTTAACATCATACCTCCTCTGACTTCTCACTCAAGTACCGGCGAAGTGGGGATCCTGAGGAAGGGGGGTGGGAAGGGTTTCCTTTCTTTGGGGCTATCTTTTTTCTCTTCTTCAATCTTAGCAACCATTTCTACTTTTTCCTTTCTTACTTCTCTTTTGAATACCAGTCTATCTTTCCCTCTGTCCATATGCATACACTTCTGTCGCTGAAGTCCTTCTCAGTTTCCGTAGTTTTCTACAACCTTCAACTTATTTTCCATAAACTGGCTGAAGAATGAGGCTACACGACTACCCATAAGCCTACACACAATGTAAAACAAAGACACAAACAGGAAGAGTACAGTGTAAGATAATGTGGGAACCGTTATGTGTTGGAGCAAGAGAAGTGTGCACATAGTAATAGGTATGCGCACCTGGTTATGTGAGGTGACGGTTCCACTTCACGTAAAGGTATGTACGGGGATATACTTATATATGTAAGAGCTAAGAGTATTTATGGTTATGATGACAGTATTACACTAGTATGTGTACATGAGAGAAGGAGGAACATATTGTGGTTCATTATGCTACATCGTATACTTAAGTGGACAGAATTGTTGTCAGTCTAATGACTATTATGACGAATTGTAGGATAATGGAACAAGCAGAGTATAAGTAGGAGTGTGTGTGTGTGTGTCTATATACATATATATATTAAATAATATTTCCAAGTGTGGTGTCTATTGGGAACATAGGACTGGAAAAGTAATGGAGGACTCTAAAGGGTTAAAGAAAGTATTGAGAAGCGAGTGTAGGATGTTAATTTCTCTAAGAGGTATTCGAATTCTAGAGTACATAAAGATGTATGCTAGGGCAATGGACTATGAAGCCTACTCAGGAAGGAGAAGGGGGGTGCACCCAGCATTGATTGGATGGAAAAGGGCAGGTAGGCAGACCCAATAAATGATGACGTATACTGTGCGGGCAGGGGCACCAAGAAGGGGATTGACCTGTACCAGTATATTAGGAATTTGTTTAAAGGGGTGTACCTACCAAAACAGAAGGAGGAAGTGCTTTCATAACAGCAACCCGTATGTGAGGTATGGGTACTGTGCCTAAAGGCAATTCTCATTTCTACTCGCACTGTTATGTTTGTGTGAAATTAAATGTGTTGAAAAGAACACCTTTATTCACCCAGAGTGCCTCCAGATTGTAAAAGGTATTGAATAAATCCATACTTAGAAAAAGTAAGTACTCAAAGCAAGGGCAAATAACAGTATACGCTTGGGTAACGCACACATGGAATTTATGATTGGAAAGGGAACAGAAAGATTCTTGTTCTTATAAAGTTTACATTGATCAAAAGGTCCAAGATTTTAATGGAATTAACATCGAAAAGGAAAGAGAGCTATACATGAAGTACCCGATGGCTAAAAGGAAAAAAGTTATATCAATTGATGGAAACATAAAGTAATATTATATGAATACAATATTGATGTACATAATGAACATGTATAAAATATCATTTGTTTGAGCTAAGGGGAGGGATATGTAGTGCCTCGAGAATTTCGGGGTAAATTCTAGAGAACCTCATATTTCCACCATCTCAAACACATGTTATTTTAGAGATGAGTGTGGAAAGTAGAACTGTGTCTACTGCACCACAGTTATGTGTGTGCAGGATGGATGTGTATCAGATGGATGATAGGCGCGAGCAGGTAGTCACCAAGCCTCCCTAAGAAGTTACATATCCAGCTCAAGGAATAAACGTGCCGTACTCCGTGCGACATCAAATATTACTGTGCGAACCTTTGAATGTTGTTGAAAGAAGAGACGAGACAATTACTTATTCATTCATTCTCTTACTTTCATGAGGTCCAGACAGTTGTCTTGTTAAACTTGGAGAGATTTGTAGGTTGTATTTATGGAAAAATGAATGTGATAGTTTCTGACAGACCGGAAGGTGTCGAAAAATGTTTTAGTTGTATGAAAACTGTTTTGTGTGATGAAAATACAGTGAGATTGAGTTCAAAGTATTCTCGAGTGTACAGAGTTATTTTAAAAGTATAAATAATTCCTCCAAAGTAGCATTTTATCTTCAGAGAAGAAGTTGTGCAGAACATCGCAGCCGGCCATCCTGAAAAGAAGATCAGTGAAGCAACTCCAAGTAAGTTCATTAGCCCAGGGGGAGTGTGAGTCTTGCACACCAGTACCACACTTTCACCCTTAATCACCGGAAACCGCCAGAATACACAGCAAACTGAGGAGATATTAATTGGAAGTTAAATATTTTATATTGATTAGAAATCTTATAGAATAAATTGGAATGAAACTCAAAAGAAAGAAGGAGGAAAATGGGTTTATGAGCATGGCTTGGGGAGAAAGGGATGAAGGTCCCAAAAAAGGGAAAAAAGTGAATGAAAAAATACTTCTTTTCGCAACTAGAAACAAAATTTCATGCTGTTGTATTTTTCCAAATATCTTTAATTTACCCTAATAAAAAGTGAGCACACCTAAAAATCCTAACCCTGGTAATGACTTTCTATTTAGTTAACACTGAGCCAAAATGTCAAATAACTAAATTTTCTTGTACCCGTGACCCGGAAGACAATGGCTCCATTTCTCAATTCCTCCATTATGTCTGAAATTCCCATTAACACCCTGAAAGTACCCTATGCACATTGAATGAGATTAAAGAACAGACCAAAGAATCAACATTTTTGTCTACAAATATCACTGCCTGGGACTTCAGTGGGAGAAAAACAATATTTATGAATAGTAAAGATCAATCTGACAGTTCTGATGTAGATTAATATTGCTGACATTCTGAAATAGAGGAAGAATATACATGGTTGTTAGAGCCACACGTCTGTATCTCTTATGACTGTGTTATCGCTACAAAATCTTTGAGCATATGCAACAACTAAGACTCATAAGTACTGTAGAACCACTCCTAATTCCAGAGTAAGCTAGTTTTTGAATGTGTAAAAGCTGGTACTTAGGAATAAGAGATGTAAGTTTCTTATTGCTGTTTGCTCTGCATTGGTCATTGTGGTGAAGCGATGATAGACAACGCAGATGATGATTTGTGATTTAACATCTCAGAACCCTGGAAGATTCTGGGATTGTGCTTAGTAAACTCATTTTCAGTGTGAGGTGTTTGCTCTTGTTAATGAACCTGTTCTCATAAATGACATATGATTCCAGATTCTACAGGACATAGTTTGATGCAAGAACTTGTATTTCGATATCAACATCTCCATGGCCTAATCAGGCATCCAGGATCAATTTTGGGAGATGTTGACCAGAATACAACTAAATGGTTAAAAGGACTTGACTGTGTAGCTAAATACAACAGGTTGATGACATGATGTGTCTTTCCAGGGTGTTCTTTTAGTTAGATGGTACAGCCCAACAGTGATCTGATAATAATGCAGAAAAGCTCAAAAGATGGGTGAATATCTGTTGAAATAAAGAAGAAGTTTGGTGATAATCAGCAACAGGTCCACCTAACTGAAGAACAACTGAAGGACAAAACACAATGCCTGTGGATCCAACACATTCTTATACAGGGTGTTACAAAAAGGTACAGTCAAACTTTCAGGAAACATTCCTCACACACAAAGAAAGAAAATATGTTATGTGAACATGTGTGTGGAAACACTTACTTTCCATGTTAGAGCTCATTTTATTACTTCTCTTCAAATCACATTAATCATGGAATGGAAACACACAGCAACAGAACATACCAGTGTGACTTTCAAACACTCTGTTACAGGAAATGTTCAAAATGTCCTCTGTTAGTGAGGATACATGCATCCACCCTCCATTGCATGGAATCCCTGATGCGCTGATGCAGCCCTGGAGAATGGTGTATTGTATCACAACCGTCCACAATACGAGCATGAAGAGTCTCTACATTTGGTACCGGGGTAGCATAGACAAGAGCTTTCAAATGCCCCCATAAATGAAAGTCAAGAGGGTTGAGGTCAGGAGAGCGTGGAGGCCATGGGATTGGTCCGCCTCTACCAATCCATCGGTCACCGAATCTGTTGTTGAGAAGCATACGAACACTTCGACTGAAATGTGCAGGAGCTCCATCGTGCATGAACCACATGTTGTGTCGTACTTGTAAAGGCACATGTTCTAGCAGCACAGGTAGAGTATCCGTATGAAATCATGATAATGTGCTCCATTGAGTGTAGGTGGATGAAACTAAAATGAGCTCTAACATGGAAATTAAGCGTTTCCGGACAGATGTTCACATAACATCTTTTCCTTATTTGTGTGTGAGGAATGTTTCCTGAAAGTTTGGCCGTACCTTTTTGTAACACCCTGTATATACTGTTTCAGGTGTATATCACACACAGTATACAAAGATAATGGAAACTGATGAAGTTTCACATCTAATTGAGAATATGGCATAAGAGTGTATTAAGTACTCTTTTGAAAGATGTCATTATCACCACAACAGATAATTTCTTCAATTGGAACCAATACCTCAAGGCAATGTGTCAGGAAAGAGTATGCCAAAAAACTTTAGACAGACTTCTGAACATTGCATCAATGGCACTCATGAATGATCATCTCAACCTCATGTCAGCAACATGGCAAATAATCAGAGAAGAGGTACGAGGTTCTATGACATCTACCAATTTGAAACCCAGATGGCTGGAAGCAGCAACTGTGAATGTCAAATCCAGTCAGGTGGAAGTAGTTTTTCTAATTCAAGAAGAGGTTTGTCCATCATTGGCAGAGATTTGTATGAGCCACACCAACATGGAGGAACTGAGTTCAAAACCCTGGACTTAAGTTGCAACCATCAGACGATATCAAAAGCTCATAAAGACACAGACCCTTGTCAATTCAGTCATAATACAGAACAATGGACATATTGAGAATGGAGGACAACACACTGATATGTTTCCATTTTGGATACCGTGGGCATGTTGTAAACTATTATAAAGAAAGGAGAAGAGTGTTTGCTAACTATTATGCTTGAAAGTATCAGACAACAGAGTTGTCAATTGTACTCCAGGTAAGTGCAAATGATATAGCTGGCTTGTGGCACAAATCCTATCTCTGTAGCCTAGTCGAAGTCGCTCTCCAAAACATAATACACATTCCCTGTCACCATAAAGAAATTCCAGCCACTCACACAGCTGTTCAAAATCAGGATAACTAAATGAGGCAACTATCTACTGAGGAGAGGTTGCAGCAGGTGAAAATCCTTGATAGGTGACAGTCGCCAAGATGTGGGGATATCACGGCAAAGACCTTTCTGTCCAGGCACTGATAAATTATGGGACATCATTTTCTGTGATGTCATATCTTTATCACTGATATTTGAAGATGAATATATTCCAAGATTCAGATACCATTGTGCTAAAGATTCTGAATGCCAAAGCCAACAGGACCCTGTGTTGTGAGGATAACCATCAATGAAAGAACACAACTCAGCATTTATTGTTTTATCAGAACGAGGATTTAATAATATGTTGCATAGATCACAAGCAGACGTACACCACAAAAACAAATAAATACACTGTGTGCTCCGGGTGGTTATCTTCCATTAAAGACAGAATTATCCCACCATCATTGTGAGAAGTTCTTGACCATAGTCCAAATTTTCATTTAAACTGTGAAGATTTAGTTGAGTGTGACAGCAACAGTTATAACCATTGAAAGTGCATTAGGAGACCTCTGGGTCACCAATTTTCATGAATACTCGAAACTATGTGTATACATTCTGCAAACAAGTGTTAAGTGCATGGCACAGGTACTGCCCATTTACCATGGACAAGAGTTTCTTACTGTCCAGTTCGGATACAGAGTGTGAGAAGAATGATTGCTTAAAGGCCTCTGTGCATGCTGTTATTAGTTGGTTCTTCTCCTTGAAGTCATTATGGGAGCAATAAATACATAGGAAGGTGTATATTCCCTATGTAACTACTTAAAACTTGTTCTTTGATACTTTGCAAGCAGGCTTTCGTGGTATAATCAGCATCTTATTTCAAATGTCTGCCATTTCAGGTTTTTCAGCACCTCTGTAACACTTGTGACTATCTGAGTTGCCATTCTTTGTCTACATTCAACCAAGTGAGGTGTTGCAGTAGTTAGCATGCTGGACTCACATTCAGGAGGACAATGGTTCAAACCCATGTCTGGACATCATGAATTAGGTTTTTTGTGAGTTCCCTAAGTCGCTTCAGGCAAATGCTGGGATAGTTCCTTTGAAAGGGCACAGCCAACAACCTCCTTCCCTAACCTGATGGGACCAATGACCTAGCTGTTTAGTTCCCTTCCCCAAAATCAACCAACCAACCAATCAATATACCCTGTTAGTATTATTTGGTATGGGTCCAACACATTGAGCGGCATTATAGAATGAATCCCAGAAGTTTAATGCAGTCTCATTACCTCCTTTCTAGGCTGATTCCACTTTCCCACTGTCCTACTACTCTAAGAATATGTGCGTACAGGAAGATGAACCAGTCTAGGAAGGTCAGCTAAGGGCTGTTGATAGAGAATCATGTTAAGCTGCCATTACAAACTGCAAAATTGGGAATCTACTGTTCAGCTGCCAACAAGTCCTGGTTTGACTGAAGAACAATGCTAACGAATGCCAAAATTTTGCATCAGTTTTCAGGTGCATTCATTTATGGTGTGGAAACATGGTAGACCAGATGGTCTAGTGTGAAACACCATATCATCACTGGGAATCATCCTCCCCTAATATAGGGGTGCACCCAGCTTGAAGACAGATTATTCTGAAGGAACTGGAAAAAATGCTGTGGGATGACATCATTAAGTTATCAGTGTGTATTGGGCCTCTCATAGAATTCTTGTGAATAAGAAAGATGGAACACAGAGTTTCTGCATCATTACCAGTGGCTGAACAAAATCACCAAAGCAGATGTATAAGTGTTATGATGAATTTGCGACACCTTGGACTGTGTGAAAATAGCAGAGTATATTTATACTATTGATGTGGAGGTTGGTTACTGACAGATTGAAGTTGATGAGACTGACTATGAAATATTGCTTTAAGACAAATTGTGAAATATATGAGTTCAAAGGTATGGTCTTTTGCCTGTGCAGTGCTCCAGTCCCATTGTGGATACCTGCTGAACACCTGTGAGGAATAACGATGGTAAGGATCTGCAACGGGTACTAGCCACTGTAAGCAGATGGCTAACACCTGATCTGTTGATACTGATCTTGAACCCCGTTGTTTCCAAATAAAATGTATAATGAGCCATGAAGATGACAGTATGGCTGTCTCATATCTGCATTTATGTACATACTCTACACACCACCATATGGTGCATGGCAGAGAGTACCGTGTACCATTGCAAGTCATTCCCTGTCCTGTTCCAGTCACAAATGGAGGGAGAAAATAATGACTGTCCATATGCCTCTGTACAAGCCTTAATATTTCTTATATTATCTTTGCAGTCTTTATGTGAGATGTATGTTAGTGTCAGTAGGATTATTCTTCAGTCTGTCACAAAGGCTGGTTCTCTAAACTTTCTCAATAGACTTTTAAGAAAAGAACATCTTCTTTCCTCCAGGGTTTCCCCTTTATGTTCATAGAGCATTTCTGAATTGCTTCAAAGTCTTCCATGAATCTGACCTGTTGGTGATCCCAAATGCTCCAGCAGAACTCAAAATTGGTTGCAAAAGTGTTCTGTATACTGTTTCCTTTACATATGAGCTATACTTTCCTTGAATTCTCCCAAAAAACTGAAGCTGGCCATTCAGCTTTCCTACAACTGTCTGTACATGCTTGTTCAATTTCATGTCGGTTTGCAACGATATGAATAGCTACCTTTTGAACATATCAGGCAGCACCACTGCTGTTACTGTATTCAAACATTACAGGATTGTTTTCCTTATGTATGTGCATTACCATACATTTTTTTTTTACATTTAGAGCAACAACAAATATAAATTCTGTCCAAGGCATCGTATATCATCCTACACTGGTCTAGTGATGACACTTTCCCATACACTGCAGCATCAGAAAATTGCTTATGTATGTAGAGAACAAGAGTGTTTCTATCATATTTTCTGGGAGGGACAGAACAGCATGGATCCAACACTCCTCCTATTGTGAATATTTGTCTAAACTGAGCAGATTACTAGCAAGGTCTAGAGAAACTGGGACTGTATCATCAAGGGAACAAGCTGAACCTAAAATCTTCAGACCTAACATGTATGTCTCTCTTCTAACAAACAACTGTGGATCTAAAAGACACTCTATCACTCAAGAAAACACAGTTCTAGATTACTGTCTGGTGCCTAAATATTTAAATGAAACTCTGCATTCATCTCTCACATTCTTCAAGCACTACATTTACTCAAAGTTAAAGACTCATGTAAGAAATTTCTTCATATACTTTCTAGTAAAAGTTAGTGAGAACAACAGAAAACTGTATTTCAGAAAATACACTAAGGTGCCAAAGTCATGGGATAGCGATATGTAGATATACAGATGGCGATAGTGTCACACACACCAGTTATAAAAGGGCAGTGCATTGGCAGAGCTGTCATTTATACTCAAGTGATTCATGTGAAAAGGTTTCTGATGTGATTGTGGCTGCACAACAGGAATAAACAGACTTCGGATGTGGAACTGTAGCTGAAACTAGATGTATGGGACATTCCATTTCAGAATTCGTTGGGGAATTCAATATTCCAAGACCCACAGTGTCAAGAGTGTGCCAAGAATACCAGATTTCAGGCATTACCTTTCACCATGGACAACACAGGACTGAGAGCTGTTAATCATATATTATTTACTCATGAACTTTGGCAAAATTTTTCAAGTCAAGTCAAGTCCACTGCCAGTTGTCCGTTCACAACCCCACACTACAAAAGAGTGGATTTCATGTGATGCACATAAAAGTTGAAAAGAAGTAAATGATATAGATTTAGTTGTTGACACTCCGCTCTTGAAATTGGCAATAATTTACAAGGCTAGGTTAAGGAGAACATTGGTGAAAGTGATGGTTGCAGATAACAATTGTTCCTGTAAGAATTTTTGGAGGTGACTTGCATTCAGTGTGAAAAAAGTTTAAAGGCATTTCATAGACCCTCTGCAGCAAAGTAAGAAAAGGCAAATTTGAACTATTTGCAGTGAACAGTGAAGGATATGGAGTTTGAAAGAGTGCAATAATGGATGAAAATCTCTGGCAAAAATGCTCTCTGGGCTTGAATAGCAGGTGCTACACAATTCATATTAAATTTCTAACTACAGAACAAGTTCTATGACAACTGTCCACTTCAGGATGAACAGAAGTAGTAAGCACAGATAAGACAGTTATCAGAGTCATAGTCATATTTATTGGCCAACTTCTTATAGAGGATGTGCTGGACTACGGATTCAAAACTGTGGCATTCAAAACCAGATAAGTTCTTTGTCTTTTTCTTCACTTGTCACTTCTTTTTCATCTGGTAATGTTTATTAGTGTGTGAAATTGCGAGTTACATAATGGTTTTGGAGTCCATGTTTAACTATAGGTACCCATTTATCATGATGGATAAGACTGTTTAAAGGTCTGAGGAAGGCAAGGGTATACCATGTCCCAAAGGACTACATGCTGTAAATCACTGTGGTTGTCAAACCAAGCTCTAGATAAGATTGTGCAAATGTATACATCTTTCCCTCTCTGTGTCAATAGTTCCTTTAGCACTGATGGTTTTAAAACCTGTGAACTATTCAAACTATCATCTACACTCAAAGCTGCCTGGGTCCACTCCAACATTTTCATTAAGCCTAGCAAATGTCTCAAAGACTGAGGAAATGTCACGGTAGCCTACAGTTCGTGTTCAAAATCAAATCAGTGATGTCCCCTATTCAATTCAGTTCAATTGGACTTATTTGCCTGTAGACAACTGTTGTGTTGTATAAGGCATCGTCATTTGTTACATAATTACACAGTTGATTACACAAATTATACAAAAGGTAGATACATAATTCTGCAGATGGTTAACAGCTAAGACCAGGGGGCTGTGAATTATCAGCTGTTAAATGCTGTATTCTCTATGATATTGGTTTCACAGCACTAAATTTTGAAACCATGCCATCTGAGTATGTAAGTTGCTTTTTTCCTATTCTGCACAATGTTTTGTATTCAAGAGCCTTAAGTGCAGGGAATCATTTGGTTTCCATTTATTTACTTTACAGATATCTATTTGATGCTTTAGTTTCAAACAATGGAAAATCCAGGACGGAATGTAACAATATTATGAGAAGGAAAGTTGTTGCTCACCATACTGCAGAGATGCTGAGACGCAGATAAGCACAACAAAAAGGCTGTCACAATACAAGCTTTCGGGCAACAAGGCCTTCATCAAAAATACCCCCCCCCCTCCCCCCACACATACAAACACACACAGAGTGTGGCTTCAGCTGCCAGAGGCTTCAGTCATGTGTGTGTGTGTCTGTTGTCTATTTTTGACAAAGGCCTTGTTGGCCGAAAGCTTATACTGTGACAGTCTTTTTGTTGTGCCTCTCTGAGACTCTGCATCTCCGCTATATGGTGAGTAGCAACTTTCCTTCTCGTAGTACTGATGCTTTATTTTATTTTATTTTTTGTTGTATAAGTTTTTGAAGAGGTCTGAAAAGTTTCTTCCATTTATTTTCCCTCATCTTTAATAATAAACACTGTTTATGATATACAATTAATATCTGCAGTCAGAGTGTGACATCTGTGTTGATAATTGTTTTAGTGGTGTTACCAAGCGTGTCTTGTGCTAACTCAGATCAACAATGAACCTTTATCAGTTGATCCTTACAAAGGAATGAATGTTTGCAGCATAAGACAAACTTTACTATTGGACAAGCATCACTTCATTGGTCATGCAATAAGTGGCAGATAAGAACGAGAGAACCAGTGTGTCAACCTGCCCCACATCATCATAAGTCCAGCACTTTGTAGACTGCTACAGGGTTTCTAAATTCAGCGCAACTCGTTAAGAGCATTTTTAGGGGAAGAGGGAAGTAGCAATCTCACTAAATACCTCCTACTCTGTAACGATGACCATTGACCTACATGGAAGTGACTAAGCAGGTTACAGCCTGGAGTTGAAAGATGCAAGAATAGGGTGAAAAGTTGGAGAGTATATTTAGGAGCCAACTATGTATGCTTGGAGAGAAGCAGACAACTGATCTTTTGAACTTGTTGAGTTGCATCCAAAAGGAGAGGAGAATGAAGTTTTTAATGCAATTACATCATTTAAAGTTTTCTTTAGCAAGTAAGTTGCTCTTCATTCATTTCATTTGGGTGATCTAAGGAGCAGCTTAATTCAGATCATATTTGTATCCTCTTGTCTCTATCCTTGCCCAACATTCTTTCATCCTTATACTTTGCACCATGTCCTGTGTGGCACATAAGTTATTAAATAACAATGTATTCCAAAAATCTGCAGCATAAGCATTTCTTACATATTGTTGAATGAAGAGATGGACTGAAATTAGATGCTGATGTTTGTAAGCTATGGGAGTATTTTTGGATAATGTTAGTTTAGCTCCTCTCAGTTTCACCAAGATAACAGTGACTGATGCCCAGAGCACAAGAATACATCTGCTGGAGGTATTTAGCACTTAGGAGCAGCTGGGTAATGGCAATATTAACAGACCTATAGCAGTTCCTAAAAACTCACAAAGTGACATAATTTTCTTTCTTTTTTTTTTTTTTTTGTAAGAATCCCCATTTAGGGTAGCAATAGAAAAGAGTGTTAAACATGGTAAAAGGTTATTTTGCTCCTGGAACCAAGGCTATCAATAGCACCCAGCAGGATCAGTCAGTCCCACTTTTGTGACTTTTCAGAAGCTGCCAACCTGTAATGTCCTTGTCACATAATCAGTGTCAGTCACAATGGACCTCATGCGAGGTGCCATGTTGCTGAATGTCCTGTGCTGACAGTACGTGTAGCGTACGCAGTGTAGTAATAGCAGCCTATGATGTACATTGTAAAACTTCCTGGCAGATTAAAACTGTGTGCCGGACCAAGACTCAAACTCAGGACCTTTGCCTTAAAGCTGTGAGGACGGGTTGTGAGTTGTGCTTGTGTAGCTCAGATGGTAGAGCACTTGCCTGCGAAAGGCAAAGGTTCCAAGTGCAGAGTGAAAATTTCATTCATGTACATTGTACATTCATTGCTTGTGAGGTGTCAATTACCTTTCTGATTTATGTGACTGGGTAGACAATTGCCCACCTGCATCTGCAGCTACAAGCCGGGAGGCTGCTGACTACAAAGTAGATAACACACTTCTGTGTTCGACTGTGGCCTGTCCACTGTCTGCAACTACAAGTCAAGATGCTGCCACCTACACTCTTAGGTAATTTCTCATCATGTTATCCCCTGGTTGCTTCTTGTAGCATTCTCTTGATTATCACAACCCTATATTACCTTTCTACAGGTGATATTAACTTTGCTAAATTATTTTTAATTTTTTTTTCAACCTGATAACCAATACTAGTGTACTCTTCCTCTGATTTCATAGCAAAATATTTCTTTTGTTAAGAAGATAAGACCTTTAGTAACAAAAAATTTCAATTAGTGAGTCAAATTTGGCCTCATCTTGGTGTTATGGCCCTTCCTGTACATCCACCCCACAATTAATCAATGTTTCAACACTGACTGCTTGATTTACACCTGTTAAGTAGGATGGTGCGTGGTGCTTCCAAGCTGCATGGACTGTATCTCTCTCTTTCTGGGTTTTGTTCGTTAGAAGAACTGCTGGGCAAATTATATCACCATGTACTGCTTGAACTATCCTTTTTATTTGTATTCAATTGATTGTATTTCATTGGAATTTTTTTCCTTTGGAACGTATGTTAAGCATTATTATGTCTTATTACAGTTTGTCAGCAGAAAAGGAATGTAGGGTGAGCATAAAGTCTTACTCTGATTATAAAAATTTATTTCTAAGGAACTATGCTAGATAAAGCTATGCAGTTTGTTGCAAAATGGCGTCTTATCTCATAAAGTTTTTTAGGATACACTTCCATGGGTCTATGCAGTTTTTTTTTCAAATGGTAGCTTAGGGAGTTAAGTTTTTATGGATACACTTCCATATGTGCACTGACAGCAATAGGTTTCTTTCTCCCCCCCCCCCTTCCCCTCTCTCATTATAGGTAGTGTAATTTAGAAGTGTTAGTGTCGCATTGGCATTCCTACAGGAGAAAGTGCATGTGTTTTCATGGTGACTATTACAGTTAAGCGACATCCGAAAGTGCCCATGGCGGAGATCCACTAGATGGGAAGAGCACTAAGACTGGAAGTGTCAGTGACAAGGCAAGAAGTGGCAGACCAGGGATGAGTGATGACACTGTTAACGCTGTGCGTACAGCATTTCATTGCAGTCTGCAGAAATCAGCGTGTTGTGTTTCCAGAGAACAGGCATAGCTCACACCATTTCCTTACATACAAAGGTATGCAAGCTTTGCAGCCAGATGATAGGCCCCAGGCATGCCAAGTTTGCTAGGAATGTGCTGGAATTAATCAATGCAGATGACTACCATAATAAAGTGACTTTTTACATCTTCATGTATGTAAACAGGCATAATGTACAGATCTGGTGGTTGGAGAACATACATATAGTGGTACAGCTGATAAGGAACTGCGCCTGAATGTGAAGGTGTGGTGTGGCTTGATGCTCAACACAGTTATTGGACTGCTCTTTTTCAGTGAGTGTACCATCAGGCAACAGTTTACTGGACATGTTGGGGCTTTACACTGCACCTCAGTTGCAGGTATTTCACCTACGATGATGTACCGCCACACTGGGAGTTATTTATTCACCAGTTTTGGATGAAATCTTTCCGGGCAGAGGGAATGATAGAGCCACCACATTCTCCAGACATAATCCCTCTTGACTTGTTTTGTGGGGTTACAATACGGATAAAGTGTTTTCTTCACCAATTTCTGAGTAACAAACTCTTACGGCATGAATATAAGATGCTGTAGAGGCAGTGACCGAAGACGTTCTATGGGCAACAAATGTAATGTGTGTAAGTGTATTAAAAAAACTTTTTGAGTTAAGCTACCATTTGCAACAAACCTTACAGTTGCATCCAGAGCAGTTCCTTAGAAATAATGTTTGTATGCAGGGAAAGGGCTAACCTGTACAACTGTAAAAGGTGTTTCTGTTAAGAACACCACAAGATACGATTAACTGGTAATAACAGTTATGTACTGGTAAAGAAGTTGGCTATATAATTTGCGACTTTTATTTTTTTATAACTGGAGGGGGAGGGGGGGGGGGGGGAACATGCATGAAATGATCACAGAAATAAATAAAACACAAGTAACCTTTCTGAAATATTTATTTTCATTTATAAATATAACAAACATTGGCTCTTTTGTAGACTGAAAGAATTTTCAAGTTTTTAAAAATATTAGTATACTTAACACAAAAAGTTCTTCTGCACAACGTCATACTTGGTACAAGAACCCAACAAAACAAAGGCCAACACAACACAGTATATAATCAAAATTATAACAAAGCAACCACACTGCAGAAAATAAATCTTTTTACAAGTTCAAATAAAAGGCTTCTTGTATATTTATCATTTTCTCCTATTTTTTTCCTTAAAAATGAACAATAACAATTTTTCAGAACTCCTTTCAACAATACACCATACAACAAGACAATATATTCATTTTGGAACACTGTTTAATATTTATGACTCTTGTCTAATTTTATTTTACAGTTCACTTATTCGCTGATAAATAATTACATTGCCACTAGTAAATAAAATTCTAGGCACCCTAGTGATATGACTGGACTAAATGCTCCTCACAATGGAAATGTTTCTCTTGTGACTTTGAAGGGGCCATTCTCTCCTAACTTCTTTTACCCCCTTTTCAAAACATTGCCATTTTCTTATAGCACCATTGTAATATCAAGTAAATTAGTAATTATTTAATTGATATATGAATTAACCAGTGACATCATAATATCGGAGAAAAAAATATTTACTTATCATCAGCATTCAGTTGAATTAAGTACAATTGCCCTGTTGAAAATTACAACTACTCATTTGCAAAGTATCAACACAATTTCTCAGCCAAGAAAACACATGGACCATCCTGTTTTGGATAAAATTTTAAAGCTTGATAGTGGTCTATATTACAAATGTAATATTTGTTTTATTACTGGGGGGAGAGAGAGAGAGAGGTACATTGTTAAGAGAAGAAAGTTACTTCATTCACAGCTTTATGAGGTATTTTAGCTGATGAAGTGGATTAGGATCATGAAACTATCCAAAAGGAAAAGGAGGATTGTTTTATGCCTTCGGAGATACGATGTTCAACTAGGTCACGGAGGAAGGAACAGATTGAACATTGTGTCACTGTTCTTGTAACAAGCAGTGCAAAAGAAGAGTATTTTTGAAATTGTGTGTGTGTGTGTGTGTGTGTGTGTGTGTGTGTGTGTGTGTGTGTGTGTCCATGGTCCTGTGGGAGTAGTAATGTTGTGTAAATGTTTACAGGCTATAAAAAAATTTTGTTCTTATTTAGCAATTTCAAGTATTGTATTCAACTCACCCACAAATTGATGAACCTGATCTGATGATTTTTGGGGATGAGCACCTACCCTTTTTCAATTTTTCTAATTCCCTTCTTATGAAAGACAGTTTGGATTTAAATTCTTTTTTTTCGTTTTATATTTTTCTTTTCTTCTTTTATGGTGTTTAGTTTGGATTTCAAACAACAGCCATTTACTCTCCTAGAATACATTCTGCTGGCTCAAATTTCATCCTGAATGTGTCTAGCTTCTCTGTATCTGTATGTAACATTTTGGATGTGATGACAGTGTTTTCTTTGATAATGCTCATACCTGATGTCTGCTGGAGGTTTGTTTGGGATATGCTGCGATTTCTGGAAGCCTTCGCTAATTGCCCTGTAACTATTTTAGTCCCCACCCAAAGCTGTGCTGTGTGGCTTTCGCACTGCGGTCATGCAAGACATTGGCATGCCAACAGTAAGATGGTCCCTGCAGAGACATTGCGGCTTCCATCAGAGTTTTTCGTACCAGCTGACCTGCTTCGCCCTACACCTCACCTCATCATCATAGAGATGCCAACATTTTGGCCCTACTCCTCACCTCATCATTGAGATGCCAACATTTTACTTCAGGATTTGTACACATGCTGCCGTGCTATTCTAAGGACCAGCACTGTCCACTCACTACTACAACCTTCTTATACTATCTCTTTCCAAGTTTGGAAGTGTAATGAATGTACTATTAAGCTAAACTTAAGACAGTGTCATTCAAAAGGATAAAGCCACCTTAATTGTAACCCATTGATGACCTACCAACTTGGTACACACATCTCCATTACCAGACTGACAAACGAGATCACCAACCCCCAAGTTCAGTGATGCATACTCCAGCGTCGTACTAAGAGATCCCGGTATCATTTCACAAGGACATCCCACAGGACATTCCCAGTTAATATGAGGGCCCGACCGAGTTCAACATCAGTTTTCCTACATTTCTGGAGCTTTGTTCTACTGCAGGAGGAGCTGTGTGGGAATAGAAGTTTGACAAGTGCTTAGAGTGTAGTGTGTACTCTTTGGCTGACAAAGTGGATCGCTGTTTGCGACAAGTGGCATAATTTAGTTAGTCTCTTGGTATTTCTGGGATTCGTTCATGTTATGTGTGGAAATTATTGTGGTATAAATGTTTCAAGCTCTAAATTTTTTTCTTATTCAACAATTCTGAGTGTGTGTTATTTGTTGCTGTGGTTAACATATCCAAAGTCCCACATTTTCAAAATAGAAAGTGGGTAATTTTTATACTTTTCTTATGATAGCCACTGAGTTGACAACCTATTAAATTTTCTGGTACATTGCTGACGACACCCACAAACAACAACAATGCTCAACTGGTGTAACAATATTACAAAACTAAATTCTAGACCACTGCCTTAATCTAAAAAAGAATCACACTGAAACACTGTAACAAAATCTGTATTTCAAATTATATTATACAATACAGCGTTGAATTTTTTGTACTTTATATTACCCATAAAAGTGCAATACTTATTCAGGGAAGAAATGGAACATATGCAATAGTTACCCCATGGTACTATAAACAATGTTAACAAAAATATTTCAATAATTTAGGACAATATAATGACAATTAGTCAATGCAGCAGCACCAAATGGCATAGGTATTCCACATATTGACACTTTACTGCATATATCAGTGGCAAGGAAAACAGTGAAACAGAATCTCATGGAATGCCCGAACTCTTACTTCTGTACAATAACTATCTAAATTCTGTGTTACATTTCACAATGGCCACCAGAACTACAAGATGCAGACATATTCTTGTTTTAATGCAGTCTTTTCAAAGCATCAGCTTCATAAAAATACTTACATTTACAGTCTTTAAAGAATCTACTTTGTAATGGAACGGCAACACAAGATCACATGATTAGGTACTGTGAAGGTAAAGGGTTAACCATTTTTTGATAAATGCATTAACTGTAATTATAGGAATGGATTACAGGAGATATTATATTTTAAGTGCGACAGTTTCTCAATATTGTGATATTCAAAGTATTTAACAATACTGAAGGAGTTATTTTTTATTGCTCAAGCCAATGAATCTTAAACATTTTATTTGTAACTTGATCTTCATTACTCAGATGGTTTCCTCTCATATTCACACTCTGCTGGTTTAGGTTCCTGAAAGAAATATACGATCAATAATCTAAGTAGCTCAGTTTCATTTACATTGTAGACTATGCTAGCAACGTAAGTTGTCGAAACAAGGGGGATAAACACTAGCAATAAAACAGAATCTAAACACCCATCAATATTCTTGTGAACATTGTATGTAATTGTTGGCTGTGTCATTTCAAAAGCTTCATTTTATGCCATTACTGTTTTTGATCTCTCATGTCCGTCCTCAGATGGTTAAATTTTCCAAATACATTAATGTATTCATTAGCAGCATACTATCTACTACTGTAGAATATTCCAGTGGATGGTGTTTTGTCTTGCTTTGGTCCTTATGCCTTAGGTGTAACCTATTGCATGAGCTGACAGCATGCTGCTGAGAAATACAGGAGCAGGAGCAGATGGTATGCTGCTAATGAATACACTAATGTATTTGTAAAATTTTGCCATCTGAGGATGGACATCATAGCCCAAACTGCTAATGGTGTGAAATAAAGCTTTTTAAAACTATCTGCAGCTTCTTGCATTTTTCTGGTTATATTTTATATTTGAAAAATATACACACAAAGGAAGTTCAGACATTGGCTGTAATCCCTTTGTGTCTTAATTCATAGTGGCTGCTGGATCAAAATGGTGTCAGACGTGTGAAAGAACAGACACTACATACATACACATAAAAAATATATTTTTTGCAGCAGCTTGACACAGCAGTACATACACTAATGTTAAGTGAAAAGTTCTATTTGGGTGTAAATACTTTTGGAATAAAGGACACCATTCATTGAAAAGTGGAAGTGTTGAGATGTCGATAAGCACATGCAGAAGGAGAGAAAACTTGCTGGCTTTCATAATAATCTTTTCCATCTAGAGGACACACACACACACACACACACACACACACACACACACACACACGGGCTTACATGGCACTGGCTGGACACACAAAGCGACAAGGCAGGGAGGGGGTTGAGGGTGGATGGCTAGCAGATTGGCAGGAGGCAGCTGATTTGCTGGTTAGGAATATGAGAGGAGAGGTGGCAGGTGCACAGGCCAGCCATGTGATACACAATTGTCAGAACTGATGGGTAGTGGCACACGCTGACAGTGATACTGGTATGTGAATTTGGGAGGAGGTGCCAGGATGGAGGAAGGGGAAACTGTTGGTTGGAGGGTGGGGACAGTAGGTTACCAGAGATTGAGGTGAGGGATCTACATGTTTAAAGAAGCTGGAGATGGAGGGAAGGATCCAGATGGCTCGGGTTGTAAAGCAGCCATTAAAATTGAGCACACTATGCTCAACTGCATATTGAGCCACGGAGTGGTCAACGTTGCTCTTGGCACCAGTTTGGCGATGGCCATTCACCCTGCTGGACAACAAAAGAAAGCTGTGAGGTGTTTGCACTAGAATTGGTATAATAAGACATGGCTGCTTCCACATATGGCCTAGTAGGACAAACCTGTCACACGACTGGAGCAGAGAGTGCAGACCAGATGGATTGGGCAGGTCTCACATCTGGGTCTCCCCCAAGGATATGATCCCTTGACCAAGGGCTTGGAATGGGAATGGCATACGGATGGACTATGATGATGATAAAGTTTGGTGGCTGCCTCCTCGCTCCCCCTCCTCCAAGCTGCTAACCACCTATCCCCAACTCCCTGCCAGTCTCTCCTCTAGCTCAAAACAGAATTAATGTGAAAGCTATCAAGTTCTCTCTCTTTCCTGCCAAAGAACCAACACTTCTGCTTTTCAGTGAGTGGTCTCCTTTTATAGAAAAGTAATTTACACATATACTAAAGATGTACCAGAATACTGCAACATTCATCTTTGACATTCATGAAAGGGTCTGCTCGCACGAGAGAGAGAGAGAGAGAGAGAGAGAGAGAGAGAGAGAGAGAGAGAGAGAAGGGGGGGTGGGGGGGAGGGAGTGGGGATAAGAAGAAGACAGGATTTCATTTGTATGGTACGATTTCCACATGGGGCATAAAATGCTAGGAACTACTTTCTGATGGAACTGTAGATATCTGTGATGCAGACTGCTTTCATCAAGCCTTTGGGACAGTTATCACCTTTCAAATTCTATACAATCAGATGGCAGATGTAATCTAACTAATGTACGCTGTCACTTGTCTACTGAGTTCACAAAATTGTCTAATAATGTTCCTAATTCAAAATACTATAAAGTCAGATCAATAAATTCAATGGCACATAATTTAAGTTTCCTCAGAAATGCTAATGTAAATGTTAAGCTTGTAACTTAAGGAAAAGAAGAAAAGTGATTTACAAGTAAATCAGTTGGGAGGAGGCAAGTAATTCTAAATATTACCACTAAAAGTTACAATTATGTGAAAGTGAATGACTAACTCAACTATAAGCAGACCAGATTGTGTCATGAATCTCCCTTCTCATTACTGTTTGTTTGCTCTGGCAGGGTTATTAAATGAGGTGATGCAATGGTTAAAGTACTAAATTTGCAATCATGACAAGCAGGTTTCAGATCAATCCCTGTGCAATGATCCTAATTTAAGTGTTCTGCAGTTTTCCTAAACCATTTCAAGCAGACAGACGTATGGTTTCTTTAATGAAACCAAGCTTTCCCCTATTAAGCCTAGTGCTCTGTCTCTGCTTGTGTAAACATCAACATGACATTGAACCTGAATCTCCCTGACCCTCTATGAAGGTTGTGACATTTTTTCACTTATGAACGGTAAACTGACTTACTCATTTAACTTTTATTTTAAATAGATATTTGCTAGTGATAGAAGCATGCAACTGATGATTATAAATGTTAGTTCTTTTTGAGCCTTATTATCCACAGTTTCAACACATTTCTTTCATTTGTTACTACCTGCTAATTTTTGTTTTATACAATTAATTAATCAAACCTGTAGTTGCGAATTTTGACAAAAATCTAGTGTTTGTAAATTCAGACAAAAATGAAAATAAATATGAACACAAACTTTCAATTAGTCCACTTTCCACTGAATGTGTATTTCCTTAATAGATACTTAATCAATGCTTCTAACATCTGTCTAATCAGCCTTTTTTATTTCATTCACTGCCAAGACCTGTCTTTTTTTGTCATATAATTGTGCCAATTGAATACTTTGAGAAAAGGAAACACACACACACACACACACACACACACACACACACACACACACAAGCAATCACACTTCACGCACACATGACTGCCATCACCAGCAGGTTACCGGGAAAAACATTAGAGATGTGCAATGGGATTTTGCAGCGTCATTCCACAAAGAAGCTCCACCAAAGCAAACAATACTTCTTTGGCAACAAAAATTGGATCCATGTTCGACGGAAAGAGGACAGGTCCAACCATTATAACGACAACAAACATGTGCACCAGTGGCAGATTCTGTGACCAGATTTCCCATAAAATCATTAAGGAAAATATCTGCTGAACTTGGAATGCCAAAAACGACTAAGCTGACACAGATGAAAAAAGATCTGGAATTAAAATCTTTTAGGCCAACATTCATAAAAGAGTTGAGCGATGAGGAAATATGGCGAAGACATGGTGCTTGCTCCAGATTACTTGATGTGTTTGTGACACTCCCACTGCGGGACAAAGTTTTCTTCCCAGACGAATGTGCTATTTATTGATCTTGTCAGAATATAAGTATTTTTTTCTGGAGCAGGGAAAACCCATATTATTATGAAGAGTTCGAGAATAATCCCCCATGTTCTGACCTGGGCTGCAATGTCTAGTAGGCACCTCATAGGGCCGTATTTCTTTGACAGTTCAGTGAATTGACATTCTTACTTGCAACTGTTGCATGAATGGTTTATTCTAGGGCTCCAGAGAATGCCCATGGAGACGATCAATGCGCCTGCTAGCACTGATCGGGTGCCCTGAAAGAGTCAAGATCTGACATCATGTGACAATTCCCAGTCCGGAATAATCAAGCAGAATGTCGTGAAACAACGATGCCAGACAATTAACGAATTGAAACATTCAAGGAAATCACACTGTCTACGCTTCAGAAAATTTCACACAGAACCTGGCACCATATTATTTTGGTGCTGTGACAATGATGATGCCTATACTGGTGTTCCGGATCACCACACAAACTGAAATATGAAGTATCAATGTTTGCCACACATGATATGTTCAAAATAAATAAATAAATACATGTCATGTCCAAAAAAGAGAGTGGGGTTGACAGGACTTTTGGACCAGACTTTCTGAACTGTTCTCGTAAAGAGAGAAATTTTTTTGGAAATCAACCAACCGCAGTGTCACAGTCAAAGAGTTATTCAGATATCTTCTCACGTTTTGCTGAAAAGCAAAAACAGTGGTGCTCCTGCACAGCATTGTGGCAAATGAGAGGCAGAACAGTTTTGAGGAATGGAAGCAACAAATGAAGATTGATATTGTCTCAAATACATCCAACATTAGAAGTGACCACCATTAATGGCACATATTTTGTAAGCACATACATTTGCAGCATTTTTCTCATGTCTTTTGTGTCAGACCTCACAAGCAACACTTTCTGGTGGAGTACAAAACTGCTTATCCGTTGCTACTGGGTCGATAAATCTAGTCACAGTGTAAGGACACAGTTGAATATCTACAATAATATGCTACATGCACCATTTCTTAGTAATGTGAGCAAATTAGCTTCTTTTCAGCTGAGGCAATAAATGCATAATTATTCATCACACACACACACACACAAATGGGAAAGAATATATGAACAATAACTTCAAATTTCTTAGCAATATAAACAGTAAACATCTAGACCTATTTATTAATTCTTTATTATTCTGAGATTAAAACTGTGTGCTGGACCAGTTCTCAAACCCAGTACTTGCCTTCCGCATTATTTTACTTACCGGATAGAGGTTGCAAACTTCTCCCAACAGATTCTTTAAGATGGCAGCCTGGTTACCCTGATTCTGTAAAAGACCAACAAAAAATAAGCAAAAATAGAAAAGAAAATCGATAATATTGATACGCTCTACCCTCTGCTGTACACTGTACCATGGCTTTTGCACAATAGCACAGAGTAGCTGTGATTCTCATATTATGCTTTCAGGACAATGGTGTGGAGATGGCATATACCAACTCTGCACACCAGCCGCCTTCATGCTGAAGGTGCCATCGGTGCATAACCACTGGTACTGCCAGGGGCAGCTCCAGTAGGCAATACCGCTGGCTCACAATGCGTAACTCAAGGAGACTGTATTGCCTGACCACCTGTGGTTAACTGCCAACTACCATCACATCAACCTATTTACTTTTCACTTGATCACTGCTCAAAAACTTAGTTATGACTGTAGTACTCATTTGTTTGATGGTGTTTTTCCTCCGATGTTGAATTATTTGTTATGGACATGAAGTTCTTCTTTTGTATGTTCTTGTACCCGCTAACAAATACCATACAGTAATTCTCTTTGTATTTTATGTAACCATGGTAGCAAAGACAATTGCAACAAAGAGATACTTTTTCAAGTATTCTGTCGACTGCAACTGCAGCAACGCCAGAAATTATAGAGGCAGCAAAACCAGCAATTGGTAAAATACCTGCTCATACTACTGCAATGACTGAACATTGTGAATGAACCTACAGCAATGCTACAATTCCCAGCATTTAAAGCACAGATGACAGTCTCCTCTGAACATCAATTTTACATTTTCAGGCAACTCATCTCTCAAATTATTAGCTTAAGTATGTTTATTTGTCATCTTCTAATCCACATATTTGCAAGTTGTGTCAGAAAAAACATTTTGTTTAAGTTCCTCGACAGCAATATTACCAGTTTTAGGCACAATTACGTCCAAGTTTTGCTTCAGAATCAAAAGCAAACAATGGGAAATCTAGGATGGAATAATGACAATATTGGTAATCTGACCCTGGCAGCCAGAGACAATGGTCGAATGTGTACTAGCTGCATTTGCATGAATGTGTGTATGTTTTCTATTTCAGAAGAAGGCCTTCTGGCCACAAGCTTGTGTCTTTTTGTTGTGCCTGTCTGTGACTCAACATCTCTGCTACATAGTTTTGCTTCAAAAACTTACCCTTTTGATAGAACTCAGTGATATTCCATTTAAAAATATATTAGTAATTAGTAATAAATCCTCATAGAGGCAATTATACTGGTGTCCAAAATTAAAGCAACAAACCGCTATTTCCCCATTTTGTTTCTAATTCATGATGTAATCATACAAACTGCCAACAGAGGTCACACCCCATATTGAGCACCTTAACCAGTTCTCAGAATGTGTGTACAAATCCGTTAAGTTGGAAAAACTGAAGAACATTTTTATCTACCATTATGCATTTTGCTGTTGTTTACATTCTGTATTCTTTACATTGTTTCTACGTTACTGTTTTGTGGCAAAAGAAACCCAACCTTGGAAAATTTCCGTCTGTTGCTTTCATCTTGGCCACCAGTGTAGATAATAATTTATACAAAAAGAAGATATAAACAGTACAATTCCTAGTGGGTACCTGGTTTATGAGATCTAAGTCAACACTATCAATCTAAATGTAAGGATCATCACACGTCATGTACTGACATTTTTATTTGGGATGTGGTTTGCCTAGCCCTAGATTATGAGGGTCAGATTTAAACTTTAAAATTCCCTAAACCAATTTAGAAGAAGCATTACTGAGAGTAACAGCTCACAAAGTGTATAAAAAACATCAAGACTGTACTGCCTAATAATGAGAGTGCACAGTTTATTTGGACTGAAATTATATCTATCTATTCAGTTCATGTTTGGTCATTGCTCACAAACAGTCGATATTATCTGATTGTTGTTCAGTTTGTTTCGGGTTATTGCTGTGGATGTGGACTTCTCTGATCACAACGATTAAGTTCTTATTTTATCCAAACACATTTACTCCTTTAAAGCCTGTTCAATCTGGACAATAAAATACACACTGACACAGCTCAAACATGGCGAAGCAGGAGTAACCAATAATACTTTGTAGGCCCAGCAATGTTCTCTTTATACACCTTAACGAAATACAGAGTTTGGTTATCACAGTGATGATGCCATCACTGTGATAACAGTCAAACGAGTAAACAATGCACTATTCCTATAATCAAATGCCATATTACACATTAGACATAAAAACTACAAAAAATATTCAAAGTTAAATAATATAGGGAATGCCATCTGTACTGATTCACATCAACTTTTACGCTTGCATTCTGTAAATTCACTGACAGCCCTAAAGGTTGCCAAAAATATTTCTGCATTTGGTTCAGGTGCTATCACACTTTTCATACAAGTAAAAGCCTCTTTCTGTTGCATCTGGTGAACCTGGAACATGCTCTACAACACACACCCAAATGCACTTTCATCCACCCGCTGACATATTGTACCACAGTCATGACATGGAAGCACCCAACTTCATATGGTCAGACACTATAATCCTTTTATAAATGTTTATGTGATGATAATTCTACTATTGTATAGCTCAATAGTGTGATCAATATGATGAAAAGGAAAGTTGCTATTCACCATATACTGGAGATGCTGAGTCACAGACAGGCACAACAAAAAGGACTGTCAAAATATAAGCATTCGGCCAACAAGGCCTTTGTCAAAAACAGATGACTGGCTTCAGCTGCCAGAGGCTGGCAGGTGTGTGTGTGTGTGTGTGTGTGTGTGTGTGTGTGTGTGTGTGTGTGTGTGTGTGTGTGTGTGTGTGTGTGTGATCTATTCCTGGCAAAGGCCTTGTTGGCCAAAAGCTTATATTGTGACAGTCTTTTTGTTGTGCCTATCTGCAGCTCAGCATGTCCACTATATGGTGAGCAGCACTTTCCTTTTCATAATACTGTTACATTCCATCCTGGATTTTCCATTGTTCAGTACAGTAATCCTTTTATACAAGGTGTGCCAAACATTTGAGGACAAAATTATACACATGGAAAACAACCCTAAAGCGAGTATTTTGAGATAAGGAAACAATGGAAATGAGTACTTCATAGGGCGTCTCAAACACACACTGTTTACAGTTCGCAACTGGTTATCGAAAATGGAGGATTATGCATTACAGGAAAAGGCAAACATGTATTTAATGCATGATGTAAAAGGAAATTAAGGTACAGGCAAAAGTTTCGCAGCAGATTGCACTCTCATTGACAGAAATTTATAACTGTAGATAGAAACTTAGGAGAAACGAGGTCATTTAAGCTACAAAGAGCTGGTCAAAATTCTCAACAAAGACTTGTTTGCACATTATAATTTAAAGAGAGAGTATTGGCTTGTGAGTGAAGATTCATCAATAGGCACCTGTCAACTTTCCATGAAATGCACACTTTGAAGAATACAGTGTTGACAGTACTCGTTGAACAGCAATTGCACCTCAGTGAAAAGCAACATGTGCAAGTAATACACCCAGACAACACCCACATGAAACCCAGAGTTCAATTTTTTCAATAGGCTAACCAGCACGGTATTCCAGTGTTGAAGATAGTACAGTTTGTATCATTCACAGCTGAACCATATTTCAATTATGATGATATTTTCAATGGCTGCAATAGTCCTAGCTGGAGTGAAGGAGATTCACACCCGCATTTGTATCAGATCACCAACAATGATTCTCTATGAAAATGTGAGCTGAAATTATGCCAAATCAACTAAGAAGACTCAATTTGAATGGTGCACGTTTTTTTGTGCAGAGTTGAGATGAGCTGTCACAGTGAGTACATTATCTTTCATTGCCTGTAAGTTGTTATGTTTTCAACATAACAGAGCACCATCCTACCTTGATATTACTGTCTGAGAGCACTGAAACAACAGGCATACTCATCACTAGAATATGAAGGGGTCTTGTCACACAGCCCATGTGTTTGTCAGATCTCTTTCTAGTGGACACCTTTCCTCCAGGGTAATGAAATTTTTGCTGTATGAAATGCCAGTAGGAACTGGTTGGCAAGGTCTTAGCAACACAGCAAAAATATTCAACATTATATTGTGTACAGTACAACTGCCACTCATCGCTTCGAACAGCTGCTATGATCTTGAACTGTCGTAAAGTATTTATTGTTTGAGTCAATAATTACTATTCCGTATCTCAAAATACTGTTTAGAATCCTCTACCACCTGTATAGTATGTTTGCAACACCCCTTATAACACATATTCCAGTAACATATTACTTTATCACTTACACTGCATCATTAATATACCACTTGAGTTATTTTAATGCAATCAAAAATTATATCTAATTTTTTTTAATACTTAAAAAATTCATTTATATAATGACAGTAAGCAACCATTATGAATTGCAATACATAACTTGAAAACTGACTCATTCCAGGTCATTATGATGCATCAGACAAATGTAACACGAACCATCTGAGTATAGAGCACTGTAAACTGATTACTGTATATCTATGTGGCTTCAAACACCTCTGTACAGGGCAGCCTAAAACTATCCTAAACTAGGAAATAAATGTCATTCTTGTGTTACTTACTCCATTCAGTGTTATTGTTGGTATAAACGATACACTCGGATTCAAGGCATAGGTAGCATCACCATTTGCTTTTAGCAGCTCATTTCCTTCCCTTGCTCTTGAACACTGCAGAATTGGGTCCCAAGCAATACCGAGCTTGGTGGCACACTTAAAAATAATAATAAAAAAATAAAAAAAAATGGAAAGCTAATTACACATGTTAGAAAACATAATGGATATGACAATTTACAAGTATAACAACAGCAAAGAAGGGAATTGATCTAACAAGATGCTAACAGGAGTAAACATGGACACCACATCTGTAAAAATACATGAGAAAGCTCCAAAATGTGCACAATAAAAGTTTTTGTGTAATAGAGCAATCAATTTTCACTGTACGCTTCCAAAGCATATGTTCCTATTTCAATTACCACGGTAATCCCATTTCAAAGTAGGCTTTGTAACAGAGAGTCATCAAGTTCTTTAACAGGTTCTTAAATTAATTCATAAAACATATCACATAGTTTTTAGTAATGTCTTGTAGTTTTCAGAGGATTTCGTTTTTTGTCATTCTCCCTCTAAGAACACACTACACAAAAAAGACAATCAGTAAAAATGAATACAATTCTATAATGGACCTAACCTGACATCATTTTCTTGGGGAAAAAAAGGAGTGCTAATGAAAGATAAGTTTGTAAACATGCATCTCTTATATGCCAAAACTTCACAACCACATTTAAATGTTTTCACAATTTGTGTAGCCATCCCCACATCTGAACATCAGTCTTTGTAATTGAAATCACACAATGGAAAATCCAGGATGGAATGAAACAATATTATGAGAAGGAAAGTTGCTACTCACCATATAGCGGAGATGCTGAGTCGCAGATGGGCACAACAAAAAGAAAAGAAAAGAAAAGAAAAGAAAAAAAAGAAAAAAAATGTGAAAATATTTTTGTTGTGCCTATCTGCGACTCAGCATCTCCGTTATGGTGGGTAGTGACTTTCCTTCTCATAATATAGTCTTTTATAATTGCATACTTTCATACATTCCAAATCTATCTGATTTGTATCTGGAGCTCCTCTTTCAATATCTTGATATTTCACAGACAGTGTGAACCAAGGGGGTACTTGTGAATGAAGAAAATGTGTTTTAAAGACACTAATAGTGCATCCAAATGGATTACTTTAAATGATACAATCTTTATTGCTACAAGCAGGCAGCTGCATAGTGAGTTAGACTGAAGTTTGGCAGGAGTCTTGACTTTTGCAGTGTATGTTAAACAATGTTAATCAATAAAAAATTTTTTTTCTTTGTACATCCATGTTTAAATTGGATGACGATGGGGCATCACCTGGTATAATTTTTATTGAAAATTAAACTCCTCCAGCTGTACTTAAGATTTCATATTTATTTGATGACTAGTTTCGACGTTGCTCCACACAATTGGTATCATCAGAGCGTATGGGTCTGAAGGTGGCGTTGACGCAACGTCAAAACTAGTAGCCAAATAAATATGAAATCTTAAGTACAGCTGGAGGAGTTTCATTTTTAATAAAAAAATAAAAATAAAAAAATGTATTCAGAAAAAAAGCAAGATAAATTGTGTATAGAAGCAACACAAATGCATTGTGTTCTGTTATCAAATAAAAATTTGGAGCCATGGTTCAAAGCAAAGAAACTTTCGAAATTTCATTTTAAAATTCTGATATTGTAATTTCTATTACAGATGTCATGTTTCAATGAAATATATATAAATGTTGTAAAATCTAATTTAGGCGTGAAAGCGTATCAGCACAAGGTGACCTTCAGGAAAAAAAAACTCAACTTGTTAAGTGGGCAGTTTGTGCATGCACCTCTTCCTCAGTGGGTAAGATGCGCCAGCATGCCTTACCGCAGTGGTGCTGTGTACTTTTCTCACATGTTAAAGTTTTCCTTCATGTTTTCATTTTTCAGTTTAATATAATATTGGATGGGAATGGATAAGATATATTGCAGAAGTTAACAAAAATTTACTGTGACAATATATCACATAGTTTTCAGTGTGAAACATTTTAAAACAAGGTGCAGCATGCAAGGAAACTTCGCACAGTGCGCCATTACAAAAGATCACTTACTAATCGTGCCGTAACTACAGATGAAAAAGGCACACTTTTGTGGCTGCTTCACTGGACACATACTGTTGATGCGTGGTTGAGTGGGAAATGTTATAACAAGCCCAGAATACATCGTGTCGCCTGAAGAGAGCTGCTATTATTGGATGAGGGTCAACTAATACCACTGTTTCAATGACAGATCAATAACTCATCATTCCCACTAGCTACAAGCCGGAAACGAAATGTGTAGATATAACCGTCCAACCCAATATGAATTAGCAGAGAATGGATGGATGTATCTGTCACACCCACTTAAAGGGTTAAGATGTGGGTATTGTTCCTCAGAAAAACAAAAATTCAAGTGCAGGGGACAGAGTATGCACCAGTGTAATCAACAGTGCACATTATTTTATTTCATATACAGTGATTATAGTTCGTTCTGGAAAATTAGATATTTTCCAAATGTCGCTAAAGTATTTCAAGGTAAAAAGAACCCACTGCTCAGAAGGTGATCAACAGAAATTATGGAAAATTACTTCCCAACCTCTCTCCTTAAAGTTTGCTCCAAAGTAACTGAAAAGCATAGGCCTCTTGTACCACCATCAACTGATACAAATCATTGGCACTGATTTTGATCGTTACTAATTTTAATCACTCATAATGATGATGATTAGTAACTGGTAAAATAAGGTTTTCATATCAGTTGATGATACTGTATGTGTATTATATTAATATCTGAAAAGATTGCTACAAAACAAAGTAAATATTCCTCACAGTACAGATTTTTTTTTAATAGGATAGCTTTGAGAAAGGGAACCACTATAAATATAATTAGCAAATTTTGCAAAGAAGAGAATCTTCTCATTAGATACAGCAATTTCTGTGACCTAACAAAAGCCTTCTCATTAGTGAATCATTCATTTCTTCACTACAGATACACAGAATAAGAAGTAGTGCACTTCAGAGAACACTTGAGATTTGAGAACAAGAAATAAAGAGCAATTATAACATCAATTGCATAAAATTGATGTTTTTTTTTAATTTGGTAAAACAACTATTCAATGTGTCTTGCTACATTTGATACTATATCAATGCCCGTTGTTACATTGAAAGCAACCCGAAATTTTTTTGTTTTGTTTTGTAGGTGATACCCCACTCCCAATTGAAAACTGTCTCCCAGACCAGCTCCGGTCGAATGAGAAATAGTTAACAAAATCTTTTAGTCTAATTTCATCAAAATGAGCTAAAACTGACTTTCACAAATATTAAAACCAAACAATTATCAGATATGGCAAACATAAATATAACTACTAATGATGAGGAGGCCAATGAAACATGTCATTTGGAGTTTTCTGCTCCAAATTTTAATAGGAAAGGAAGCAGCATGAAACTACACTCCTGGAAATGGAAAAAAGAACACATTGACACCGGTGTGTCAGACCCACCATACTTGCTCCGGACACTGCGAGAGGGCTGTACAAGCAATGATCACACGCACGGCACAGCGGACACACCAGGAACCGCGGTGTTGGCCGTCGAATGGCGCTAGCTGCGCAGCATTTGTGCACCGCCGCCGTCAGTGTCAGCCAGTTTGCCGTGACATACGGAGCTCCATCGCAGTCTTTAACACTGGTAGCATGCCGCGACAGCGTGGACGTGAACCGTATGTGCAGTTGACGGACTTTGAGCGAGGGCGTATAGTGGGCATGCGGGAGGCCGGGTGGACGTACCGCCGAATTGCTCAACACGTGGGGCGTGAGGTCTCCACAGTACAACGATTTTGTCGCCAGTGGTCGGCGGAAGGTGCACGTGCCCGTCGACCTGGGACCGGACCGCGGCGACGCACGGATGCACGCCAAGACCGTAGGATCCTACGCAGTGCCGTAGGGGACCGCACCGCCACTTCCCAGCAAATTAGGGACACTGTTGCTCCTGGGGTATCGGCGAGGACCATTCGCAACCGTCTCCATGAAGCTGGGCTACGGTCCCGCACACCGTTAGGCCGTCTTCCGCTCACGCCCCAACATCGTGCAGCCCGCCTCCAGTGGTGTCGCGACAGGCGTGAATGGAGGGACGAATGGAGACGTGTCGTCTTCAGCGATGAGAGTCGCTTCTGCCTTGGTGCCAATGATGGTCGTATGCGTGTTTGACGCCGTGCAGGTGAGCGCCACAATCAGGACTGCATACGACCGAGGCACACAGGGCCAACACCCGGCATCATGGTGTGGGGAGCGATCTCCTACACTGGCCGTACACCACTGGTGATCGTCGAGGGGACACTGAATAGTGCACGGTACATCCAAACCGTCATCGAACCCATCGTTCTACCATTCCTAGACTGGCAAGGGAACTTGCTGTTCCAACAGGACAATGCACGTCCGCATGTATCCCGTGCCACCCAACGTGCTCTAGAAGGTGTAAGTCAACTACCCTGGCCAGCAAGATCTCCGGATCTGTCCCCTATTGAGCATGTTTGGGACTGGATGAAGCGTCGTCTCACGCGGTCTGCACGTCCAGCACGAACGCTGGTCCAACTGAGGCGCCAGGTGGAAATGGCATGGCAAGCCGTTCCACAGGACTACATCCAGCATCTCTACGATCGTCTCCATGGGAGAATAGCAGCCTGCATTGCTGCGAAAGGTGGATATACACTGTACTAGTGCCGACATTGTGCATGCTCTGTTGCCTGTGTCTATGTGCCTGTGGTTCTGTCAGTGTGATCATGTGATGTATCTGACCCCAGGAATGTGTCAATAAAGTTTCCCCTTCGTGGGACAATGAATTCACGGTGTTCTTATTTCAATTTCCAGGAGTGTATTTTTCAAATACTGTAAATTATATAGAGTACATCTATTTTCATTGAATTAAAGCAGCACAATTTCAGTGTCTGAATAAGAAAATGACATTTATTTGCAGATTTTTCTGACTATAATGGGCACTGCAGTAGTTGTGATGCACATAATATAGTAAAAAAACTTTTCAGGTATTGTCATCACATTTTTTTAAAGATACTATGTTTCATTGTCAATCTGCAATGTCTCCTTTAGACCATTTTCAAAATTGCAGTTGTAATAATTATCTAAAGAGCAAAAAATGTTTCAGTTTAAAATTAAGATATCTCCATTATAACAAATAAAATGACTTTGAACTTACACATATATTTTTCATCTGGTGACGTAAATATATATGTAGTCACACTCGACTCAGAGACAAAGAAACTGAATCCCTATTTTTAATTCTATGTTATGAATTACTAAAGATCTCTATTTTAAGGAATCAAAAAATGTCTGTTGCACTCTTCTCCTTAGAATTCGACAAGAATTAAGATGTGATTATAGTTTGGTAGAAGCTGCCAAAACTTTTCTTTAGTAACTATACACTGCCCCATAAAACACATGTGATAAATACTACATGATAAAAGAGTGTTTCCAGAATAAGATTTTACTCTGCAGCGGAGTGTGCGCTGATATGAAATTTCCTGGCAGATTAAAACTGTGTGCCGGACCGAGACTCGAACTCGGGACCTTTCATTCATATCAGTGCACACTCCGCTGTAGAGTGAAAATCTCGTTCTGGAAACATCCTCCAGGCTGTGGCTAAGCCACATCTCCGCGATATCCTTTCTTCCTGGAGTGCTAGTTCTGCAAGGTTCGCAGGAGAGCTTCTGTAAAGTTTGGAAGGTAGGAGACGAGATACTGGCAGAAGTAAAGCTGTGAGGACGGGGCACGAGTCATGCATTGGTAGCTCAGATGGTAGAGCACTTGCCCGTGAAAGGCAAATGTCCCGAGTTCGAGTCTCGGTCTGGCACACATTTTTATCTGCCAGGAAGTTTCACTATATGATACCTTGCACTGCTGTTGAGAAATGTAACAGTGGAGCTACATCTTTTCAACTCCCTTACAAAAATGTGCACATTTCATGGATGCATGGTAATAGACACCTATCAATTTATTAAATAATGGTAAAACTTAAGAAAACATCCAGAGTCAATTGATAGAGATTAGTGTTTATTAGAATCATATGTACTGAAATGTAGTTAAGATGTACATCTACAGGGTGACCAAAAGTCTGTTAATATTTGAAAATGCATTACTTCATGGAATAAAGTAGGTAGAGAAGTAAAGCTTGACACACATGCCTGAAGTGACATGAGGTTTTACTGAAACTAAAAACAAATGCAAAAACATGCCAACAGGTGGTGCTGACAGCAACATGTTAGTGACGCTGCATGAGAATCGTGTACAAAATGTGAGTGTGATTAGTGCAAGGTATGCCAGTATGTTACAGAATTGCATAATCCCTAGTCTGGCTGATAAATGCCTGCTGGAAGGTATGACTTTTATGCAGAATTGCTCTGCACCCCATATTGCTACACAGGTGATAGATTTGTTGCGTACCTCATTTGGTGATGATCACATGCTGAGCCATCAGTTCCATCATGCCTGGTGTCCAGGTCTTCAGACCTCAATTCGTGTGATCAGTGGGTTACTTGAAGTCGCAAGTCTACCAATGGCTGACCCATTGGGGATGCTAAAAAACAACACCCAACAGCCATTTCTCACCATGCCTTTCGATATGATGTACAGTGCTGTTCACAACTTTGTCCCTCACTGCAGTTACTGTTGATGAAAGACAGCCGAGATGTTTAGCATGTTTTCTGAAGAACATCGTCTTTTCTAAACATCAATTTTTATGCTAATTATTGCTTTTGTATCCTATTAAGTGCCATCTGTCAGTCATTATGTGCACTTTGTTTTGGTTTCAATAAAACCCTATGTCATCTCAAGAATGTTTATCAATTTTTACCTCTCTGCCTACATTATTGAATTTTCAAATGTAAACAGACTTTTGGGTCATCTTGTATGAATATCAATCACAAAAATTTCCATACAATGCACTGAAAATTATATTTGAAGAAAAATATGGGATAGCAGTTAGCAACAGTTGTGCTGACTGATTCGACATGATAGCAGAATCAATGTGAAAATTGCATCCAGTAACCACTGTCATAAGTGTTTAAAAATATGAGGTGGCATAATGAACTACAGTTGTGCTAAACGCTATCATATTAAATGGAATGTTCCATAAAATTTAAGCTGTACTCTTAGTTCTTGTCTAGGCACTACCTTGGAAATCTAGACATTCTGAAAATACCTCACAAGTTTTTGAAACAATTATTTTAAATGTGATTGCTGCAAGTGAATGGCCAAACTGTCTCATTCCTGCTTACCAGACCACAGGCTGCACTACTGAACAGTCTGTCACCACAACCAATTTTCTTCCATTCACTTCCATTCACTTTCATTGATGTCACCAACTCACAATAAAAGTGTCACATTACAACCTAAGCTAGAACTCAGGCTACACTACACTCTGTCAGGTTGTGAGACTATTTCGTATCTAATCTACAATAGACCCTACTACAGTCCCCTAGATAGCCCTGTCAACTCAACTTAACTCCAGCCTAATACTCAAGTTTAGTTTCAATACCTCATAGAAATTTACAAGCAATTTACAATGTTGTGGTTTCCCTGAAAAAGACAAATTTTTCACCTTTTTCTGGTGTTCTCACATCAACAAAATCCATACATGGTCTTGCTGTTTACTATCAAAAAGCAGTTTTTAAATGGGCAATCTATGCATGGCAGCCATTAGCACTGCATCGTGTGTAGGGAAGTGATTTAAACTGACCTGGGAATGAGTGAACAAACATATAAGCAATCTTTTGGAAGGTCCAATTTGCACCACATAACAAAGATTCATAATATTCCTACATCTCACATCAGAAGATATGAAGAGAAGCATTACATACATATCCATTTGTGTGGTGCGCCACTTTTATGTTACATGAGCATGTATGAGATGCCAATGGACCATTTCTCAATGCATTTCTAGCAGACAAAGGTATTATGAAATTAAATTCTTTCTTTGTTTTTCACTGCACAAAATTACTATTATACGGGATTATCCAATGAGAAGCTACACTAACTAGTGTTTAAACATTGCCTGTGTCAGGCACAAGATAGAAACAGAATATTAAATATAATGATGAGCGAAAACAGTACAAACATTGCCCACCACACGACTAAATGCTGCCTGGTGACACAGAGCATGTAACACCGTAATGAAAGGGATATAAATGGAGCAGAGATGAATGGGAAATCATTCTAGTGATTATACGGGCTGCAAATATAGAAATCCTCTTCTGTTAGAGACTTTGACAAAGGGCAGACTGTTACGGCCTTGCACCCGGGAATGAGCATCTCAGAAACGACGAAGTCAGCTGTTCATGTGCTACTGTCGTGAGCATCTACAGAAAAAGGGTTGCAGGGCAGTGAAACCATGAGTAAGTGACAAGATGATGGACATCTAATCGCAGAATATGGAAGTTGAGGGCATGCCCACTCTGCAAATCAGGATACGTGGCAACCTGTGGAATTATTTTAATGTTTTGGCAACAAAATTCACCTGAGCTGAACCTGATGGGACCAGTCTAACGTTATTGGATACCAGCCCTGTGCCCATACACCACCAGCCCTCATTCTACAGGAACTGGATGATTTGTGCCTAGACATGTGGTGCTACATACCACCAAAAACCTGTCAAGAACTTGTTGAATCCATGCCGCAAACTGCTCATAATGTTCTGTCTCATCAGATCATATGTATCACATATGAGTAATTGGAACCCCCCCCCCCCCCCCCGACACACAGACAAATTTCGCCATTTAAGTAAGCTGGTTATTGAGATCAATGTATTACTTTATTAATATAGGAAGGAGTAAAGATAACATTTCACCATACTGCTGAGTCATTGATAGGTCAGTTGGCACACAAACAAGACTGAAAATTTTGCCATGCTTTCTCACGAGTCCTCCTTCAGAGTTGCAGCTTCTTCGAGCTGCAGCACCATCGGCAGTGGCAATGTAGCCACGCAGTTGTATGTGTATTCTGTTAGAAGAACATTATTCGATAGTTTAGCAGTATTTTAATTTTTATGCATATTGACTACTCAAGACCTCAACTATGATGAATTGTTAGCTTTACTCCTTCCATTATATTCCACTAAAGATTTTTACCAGCAATTCTTTCACATTCAAGAGCAATTTTAGAGTTTCTTTAGTTGAAACAGTTTCATTTCATGCTGATAACTGTTTCCAGTAAATCTATCAGTTTAAGTACCTTATATGTATAGTTACAAAACAGCTACACATTATTTTCAAAAGAGGTGACTACGTGTCAATTTACTCAATCAGATGACTCACCCTTTCTCCAATTTCTTCTGGATTCATGTTATTGCTTATCATGCATGCTACATATTTCACTTGCATCTCTTTACTTCCAATGATGGCAGCAGCACAAGCATGCACTTTATTACCCTGGCATTCTACGGGTCCATGTTGGCATGTAAATTCGTAACCAGTTGGTGTTTCTCTGGTCTGCACACAAATGAATAAAAAGATGAGTAACTCCTTCCATACAAACAATTCCATTTATATAATTCTAAAAATTCACTCAACTTACGTAACAAAGTTTAAAAGACTAGGTTAGTTATATAGGTTACCAATCACCAATATTGTAACAATTAAGTTATCACCACCACCTACCTATTGTTAGATTCTGATCTTTGCCTTTTGCAATTTTAATTTTTCTGTAGTACTAAATGACATACAGCACTAACTTGCTAATTAATAACATCATATATCATAAATTGTAATTGTAATTTGGAATATGGCTCTCACACATGTATACAAAAAGGACATATTGTAGAAGGATATTAATGTTCATGTATCCACAATGAGATTTTCACTCTGCAGCAGAGTGTGCGCCGATATGAAACTTCCTGGCAGATTAAAACTGTGTGCCGGACCGAGACTCGAACTCGGGACCTTTGCCTTTCGCGGGCAAGTGCTCTACCATCTGAGCTACCCAAGCACGAATCCACGCCCCATCCTCACAGCTTTACTTCCGCCAGTAGCATGTATTTTTCTAAATTTCTAACAAATAACATTTTCGATAAGCCAAACTCACATTAATTCTGTCAGTTTATCCATAACAGTAAGATCTAGCCTATTTTAAAAGCATGATGCAGTTTACAAAATAACAGTTTATTCTTATGGCCATATTTAAGTACGCAGGTATCACTCACAATTGTCACTTGGCTCGTTAGTAATACCCATGTTGGGTACGCTCCTAGTGTAGACTAACATCATTACAATGCATCATGTTCTATATGCACCTATATTCTTGAACCTACATAACATTAATGTTTAATAACTTTCAAGTGACACTGGGCTGTGTTAACAAGAATGTGTGTGATGTCATTGTCACTGGAGTGAGATACTGTTGGACAAGGCAATTCTCATTATAGAGTGACTTAAATGAACAATCATAGTGTATTTTTCCCAATAACTACAGGCTAGAACTAAGTGTGAACCATGACATTTCATGTAAATATGAACTGTGTTTTGTGCCTAAAAGAAATAATTAACTTTGCCACTGAACTGTTGATAGGGGCATGCGAGTGCTGATATGGTTCTATGAGATAATAGTTTTTTATAGTGGATAAACTGATCATTGTCTCTAATAATTGGACTTTCTGACATTGTACAGTAGCATATTTTTGAGTTATAGATTTTCTACTGTGCACTGTTTAATAGACATAACTTTTGTCTTCGAAAGGTTTATGTTCACTCCCAATGCCTGACATTCTGAAGTAGGATCCAATACCAAAATCTGTAATTCTTCAATATCATTTAGCCAGAGCACAATGTCATCTACAAATCTCAAGTTGTTAAAGCTTCTTCCTGATGATTCCAATTCCATTTTATTCCTAGTTCAATTTTGACACTATCCCTCCCAAAATGGTGGAGAACACCACGGGAGGGATGAAATTGCCTTGTTTCACTCCTCTGTGAGTTGGAAACTCTTGAGATGGTTATTTAACACTGGCATCAGCTGTAGAAGTTTCATACATATGGCACAGAACTTTAACATAGTCTAGTCCTTGCTCAAATAAGGCTTGCATAACAGCAGGATAGCTAACTGAATAAACTGCCTTTTTAAAGTCTATAAAAGCTATACACACAGACATCCAGTATTAAGGTATAGTGCCATCAAATACACAAAAGACAAAAAGACTATGAATATTAAACCACCAAATGCTATTTCTTTGTCCATTTCTCTTAACATTTTCTATGTATCCTTCGTTGTTCTCTGGACATATTTCTTTCTTTATTGAATCAGTTTCCATCCTACCACTATTTATAATCTTCCCATGTTTTCCCTTCCCCCTAGCTTTTTGTTAGAGACGATGGTAACACTATCCCAAAAGCTTGACTTCGTTAGTCTTGATGTACTATTACTGTTCCATTTTGAGTTTCACCTTTTGAATAGAACTTTCATTTATTTCTCATGCATTTACCATCACTACCTATACCATTACACTGATACTGTGCAATGGAAGAAACACACTTGTCAGTCAAGCAGACTTGGTTTTGAAATGTACACGTAATAGTGGCCTTAACAGAAACAAGCAGAGAAGGTTTACACATACAAAAACAGAATAATGATGAATTATGATGTTGTTCCCTAGTTGTTCTGTTTTGTTATCTAGTAACTAGGTGATCCTACTCTGTTTTACATGTTATTTGTTTCAGATTTTTATATTCTGAAATGCAAATAGATTTGTGACAAGCTGAAATTCTACGACTGAGATGTTCAGTAAGTTAAAGCTAGGAAACCACAGAAAAATTGTTTTACATCCAACTTGAAAGTTGTTATGAAATTGTGTTACTTACATAAATGTAGAAGTTATGTAGTGGACACTCTCTTGCATATACAAATGGGTTCAAAATGTCATGCAATACCTTCTTTTTCATTGGCCAGTTTCAATAAAAAAAGCAGAAATTGTTGTCGAACATTTTGGAATATTCCAATTTCAGCCTAAATAGTTTCATGAAGTTCTGACAGATGCCGGTGCTATATGTAGCCTTCAAAATGGTATTTGTGAAGCAGGTGCATCCGAAGCAGCGAGATGTCACTGAGTTTGTTTTGGCAGAAAATCAGAGCATTGAAGATCGTCAACTAGTAGAGTGGTACCATGTGGGTACAAAGGCCCTCTCAGTAAGGTGGCAGAAGGCCATTGAACAGAGATTATGTTGAAAAATAGGGTTTTTTAGCCAACAGACTAGGAAATAATATGGTGTACTGGATTCATGAATAAAACCAAATGTCTTTCAGAAAAGAAGTGTTGCATTACTTATTGAATGCCCCACATACATACTAGCATCAAAATATTCAAGAGTTTTGTTCATTTTCTAATATATGTTTCCGGAATTTACATTTCAGTTTTTATGATGAAACACATGTTGCGTGAACGCAAACATTAGATTATGTTACAGGTCAGTCTGTTATAACCTTTATGTGGTCCTCATATTCGTTGATTTTGGCAACTCACAACAGAATCATCAACTTTCAATGTAACCAAAACATTTGTTAGACTACGGATCAGTCTGTCAGCCAAGAATTTTTTATTTTTTTTATATTTTTTTGGGAGGGGGGGGGGGGGGGCAGGGAGGCCGGATGTAGTATCATACTCTAGCCAACATAACAATGATCCAAATTCAAGAAAGGATGACAGATCATTATATTTTGTGTGAATGTGAGGGGGCACCACCCAATTATTAGCTGGTACACAAATAATGATGCTCAATGCATGTACATAAACTTATGGACATTCATCATTAAAAACTGAGGGATGGAAAATTATGGTTTAATGTTCTGTTGATAATGAATTCATTACAAACTGACAATGAACAGAAGTCCAGGTTGGAAGGGAAGGAAAATATAAATCAGCTTTGACTTTCTTTAATTTTGACCACTGAAATCATTTCAGCATTAACCTTAAAACAAATTAAAAACCACAGAAAATCTCAATCTGCATGACCAGATGGGAATTTAGCCCCACCCTTCCAAACATGAATCCAGTGTGTTAACCACTGTGTCATGTTGCTCAGAATCACACACTCAAATGAACTATGTTAATAACAACAACAGTTACAAGTATTTTTTAATTGTCTCATCGCACCAACATTCACAGTGTTGCTGCGTAAAAAGACCATTTTATACACAATTCTATGTGTGACTGACACCAGGCCTGAAGCCACAGCAGACGGCTCTGCTGAGGCTACTGTTGGCCTCACTGCAGTTAGTGTTTAAAAGCTTACTGTAAAATCAATGACACACATTTGGAACTGCACATGACAATTTGTCAATAATCGATACTGTGCTGAACAGATCCTTTCTTCAATAAACAACATTGATGCCACAGTGCTTGGGAAGAATAAATGTATACAGTAGGGTAACACACATTGGTTGTATGTCAGCAAGTGAATAGGGAAAGCAGTCATTCAAATTTATTCTACTGCAAATGTTTTTGAAAAGCTTTTAGTGGATGTTGTGTATTACTAGAATTCAAATTAATTTAATGAATTCCTGGGTATAAAAATGTGTAAGAATTATTTGTGGTGCAAACTCAAGAACAAATTGCAGAGGTTTTGATGATGCAGTGTATGGAGAGCAGTGACCCGATGTTATATTTACATTAAAATGAACAGTCGAGATTGCAATAATATTTCTTTATTGATCAGTATCGGCTTATATACAAGCCATCTTCAGAATTTCTTGGCTCCCTACGGCTGGTGTTGATGGTGCCTCGGATCTCTCGTGGAAACACTGCAGTGTACAATTGTGGTACACTGAGAAATCCGAGGAGCCGTCAGCACCAGCCATAGGGGGCCAAGAAATTCTGAAAATGGCTTGTATATAAGCCGAAACCGCTCAATTTTTGCAATCCCGACTGTTCATTTTAACGTAAACTTGCAGAGGCCTGTTTAGGGAACTAGGGGCATTAGTTACTACTTTCAAATAATTTCTTCCTTAATGAAATCTTCCATTAATATATATCTGTTTTTCAAACCAACATGAAATCAATATTAGAAGTAGGAATAATCTTCACAAAGTCTTGAAGTCATTTACTTTAGTCCAAAAAGGTGTCCATTATTCAGGAACACACATTTTCAATAACTTTCCGGCAGCAATAAAAAGTTTAACTGCCAATGAAGTTCAATTTAAGAGGATCTTATAGGACTTATTGGTGGTCAACACAGATGAATTTCTTAGTAGAAACTACTTGTGTGTGAGTGTGGGGGGGGGGGGGGGCGGCAACTAATAATATAAAATAATCGAAGTATTAGTGCAACCTTGACTTCTGCATAAATTCAGTGTAGTGTTGTGATATGATTCGTCTATTACCTGTTTATTACATTATAAATGAAAATATGTTTTTTCTGCTTCAGACCATCTCCATGACAATCAAAAAAATGGTTCAAATGGCTCTGAGCACTATGGGACTCAACTGCTGTGGTCATTAGTCCCCTAGAACTTAGAACTACTTAAACCTAACTAACCTAAGGACATCACACACATCCATGCCCGAGGCAGGATTCGAACCTGCGACCGTAGCAGTCGCACGGTTCCGGACTGCGCGCCTAGAACCGCGAGACCACCGCGGCCGGCGACAATCATTCCACTTGAGATCTGTGGAAGGTACATTAGTATACTCTTATTTGTTTTTCGTTGTAAAAATTCGTTGTGTATTCTTGTTGTTCTGACATGTTCTATATCCTTGAAGATCTCCTCACTATAGGCCAATTGCAATGAAAAGTACATCTAATTTAACATAAATTAGAATCGTACAATGATTTGAAACATTGTTAAACACAGGTATTGATTTAAAAAATATAGTGAAAGCTGTAGACAGAAAAACATTGGAATATCTTATTAATGACAACTCTAGCATTTTCCAGACAATTTATATTTACAAATGCATATTCTGCAATATTCTGAGTATTATGCCTTATACCTACACAGTATTCTCCGAGGGCCCACTTACTAGATAAGATTTTCTACAACACGTGGCACATTATATCTCATACTCGTCATTAATTGCTTACCTCAGCTTTCCCATATGGAATCAGAACAGGATTGATCAAACCAGGGCCTTTCAAGAATGCAGGCAGTAACTGCCTTGTAATGAAACTTCGTGAATCTGGGCACAATGCTTCATAGTAAACAGCAACTTCAACAGGACTGAGAGGTGTTCTCAGAGAAACAAGACCACCATGGTCAAGTGAAGCAGGGCCCTGGAAAAGCAAACCAATACTGTAAACTAACAAGAGAAATTAAATAAAACATCTAAACAGTTCAGTCATCCTGAAATTAATTATTTAATACTAGTAAAAATTTCAACACTTAACAACTTTCATTAAAATTACATGTTGGTTTTTCACAAAGCAATAGAGGGAGCCTACACACAAGTTTGGTATATGATTGTAAAACGCAAGTTTCGTTTATAATGCCATGTGTTGTAACAAGATCATACTTCTTTTTATGTTTTGCTCTATATAGATCAATTACACTGATGTGCGATGCTCCCCCTCCCCTTCCTCTCACCCCCCCCCCCCTCCCCCCGCCCTCCACCTTACTAACAGAAAATTCACTGTATTTCTTTCACTGATTGTGAAAAATAAGGCATAACAAATATCTACTATGTTTTCGAGGTTTTACTGTCAGTTGCAGAATGAGAACTGTAAGCCAACAAATGTATGCTGTCATATAACACAAGGGGTTGAACTTACTGCGTTAGTAATTGAAGATAAACTTGGAACAGTCCTTAATGCTTCCCACAGTATAAAACAAATAACGGCGAACAAAATCAATTTCACGCGCATAACATTGGAAATCACAGCCATTTCGCACGCTGTAAGTAACAGACTATTTTATTACATTAATTTAACACGCATATCCGCCTTCTTTTTCGACTATCACAGTAAGTAAATTCACGTCAAGACGGTAGGAACATCACAGCCAACCCAGGTGTAACGGCTGGCAGGTGCTAAACAAGCACTTTACTACTCCCTCATTTCATCCGCGTACAGCTTCCAGCTTGCTACTGAATCGGCATCTGTCCTCAGCTTTTGAAGGCGTAGGACTAGCGCGCAAGCGCTACCAACAAAACAGAACGCGAAAACTGTGAAAGGCAACTTCTTTTATTTTATGTTGGCTAAGTAATTTCAGTTTATTACTTAAGCAAAGCATTTATTTTAAGAGGGGGCATATTTGGCAAACGGCAGTATTTTGGTTCCCGAGTACGCAAGCATCTTCAGCAACACCATTTTTAAATTTTAATTGACGAATTGGTTGCCGAAATATGTCAAATAAACATTTAGAACTGCGATGACACGTTTAAGACCAGAAGACGTATATTCTGCATTTATTTCATTGTGTGCATTTCGCTCTTCTAAAAAATGAGTCGTGACATTAAATCCTTGTGGAGAGACTTACGCAAATGAATTTTTTGTTTCAGCCTTACACTTCCTTTATTGTCACAGCTAATACAAACGTTAGCATATACACAATGACAACGATTACTCTTTCTTAGCTAAAGTTCACTTCTCATAATACTTTTAATTCTTCTCATTTCCCACAATTTTGTTTCTTATCATTGCCTCTTTTACGGTCTTATCGACTACATAATTTCTGAGCTTCTTTCGTTTCTTGTTAGAATATGTGCTATGGTACTGTAATGTTAATAACCATGAATCTCCAGTTTTGTGACATCTTATTTTACTGTATATCATTTAATTCATAGCGCGCTTGCTGCAAGACCACAGCAGTAGCTTTCACTTTCTCTCTTCAGTTTCTCCCTTTTTTTCACGTTTTTGTCATTGTAGCTTTTGTGGAAGGAAAGTACTACTTGCAGTCAAATAGTACCCGATTTCCGTGTATAAATGTTTTGCCGTTGTGCACAATGCATTTTCTTGTCAATACTACCTAGTGTATCTACAGTAGCGTTGTATCTCGCGCTTGATTCGATGCTAAACGAATCCTACTTTCTTTCTCGGTTGACTGCTTAAATTACCCTATCGCTTTGTGAGAGATCTGCAAAACTACGATAATTACGGCTTAATAACTCTTCATACTTATCATGTTAAAAGTACATGCAATGATTGGCGGTTACACATCATATTTAATAGTACGATTGTTACATGTTACTGTACACACGTCTCTAAATCTGGTCGCGAGCGAAAGAATATTGATGTCATAGTTCCCATTTTTTCGCTGTTTTCAGTGTCCTTATCATAAGGAACCATTCAATGAGATGGAATACCACTTTAATGTGGTAGGCGTAACGAAGGTTAACATTTAACTCTAGCAATAAGTCGAAGTTTAATAGCAGCATAAGCATTAAACTGCTGGTTCCATCTCGGCACCAACCCACCGTCTCTCACCTACACACTACTGCGACATGACGCTAGGCATCCACAGTTTAAATGATTTGTTACAGTAGGTTGTTTTTTATATAATCCTATTGATTCTGATATGATCTGCAGTGGACACATTTTTACACATGGTCACTATTAGCTTCTAAATATGTGTGCGTTGCATAGCATTTAGCGCTAGGTGTTACAGATAAATTTTCGTTTCTAGATGTTTCTCAGCAGCAGTTGGCACAATATAACTTGCTGTGTAAATTTTATTACGTCCATTTGTACATAAGAGTTTTTTTTGTGAGTCAATGCATATTAGAGATAATAAGATTTAGTATCCATTTTCGGTATGTTTTGCGTTCACAGTTTCTTCGCGATAAACGGAATATGATGCGAACTGGTAAGTAGAGAGACTGACCGACTCATTCCCATACTAAAAACTATTTCGACCTGCGAAAATTTGATCACGTGATCTCGAAAGACCTTACGAAATTTTGAAGACAATTTCTAGCGGAAAATTCTTCCAGGCACAGTTTCAAATACCGGTATCCGTTTGCCCGTCAGACTGAATGCAGGAGGATCTGGGAATCAAAATAAGAAAATACTATTACCAAAGTGGTCGTGCACTATCTTATTGTTTATAAAGTTTCACAGCTTGTTTTATAAAGGCAATAAGTTGTCGATTCATCGTTGAAGCATTATCCGTGTGATTACAATATCGTCCTTAACTGTCAACACATGGCTGTAGCCAGTGTTTCTGTTTGCAAGGTTTTATGCTGTTACTCCAAACAGATTCTAAATCAGATGATCCTGCTGACACGAATGAAGTCGTTTACCGATTCCCTTCCAGTAAACTTGAAACTGATGAACAGTGCATCTGCAAATCATAATATTCATGCTGTTGCTGTACTGCTTACTTTCTGAGAAATTACCATCTCATACTATCAACGAATGAGCGTCAGCTTAAAGTTGTGTATGGAAAGAGGATACCTATGCACATATCTGTTATCACACGCAATGTATCTACTGTATGTTGAGGTGGCAAAGTAGGAAAGGTGAAACACAGAAAGCTCCAACCACCGGTTTCAGAATAAATGTTACACGTTCGGCACATAAGAGATTACTATGCAGTGCGAAATCGAAAGCGGATGAAACAAAGACCAAAGCGAAGCGTGGACGTCTTTACTTTCACTGTAATTCAGTGTACGAACTGCCGAAGAAAATAAAGTGTTTCCGGTTCCATGATAATGTATTTGATAATCCCTGAGCGCGCTACGTGGAAGAACCGACTGTCGTGATATGCAAATGACATAGGAAACAGTCCACGTATTCACCAAAGCAGTAATATATGGTGAGTTAGCACTGCGAGCACCTAACTCCACTCCACATACTTCAGCTGGCACGTACCTGGGCGTGTGCGAGGTTAATCGCACCTGCAATCGCGAATCCGTACAGCAGGAATAAGAGGAATGCCATGGCACACGTCCGAACAACAGCAAGGCAGCTGACGCTTTGCAGGCAGGCTGCGTTCACGCAGGCTCTTATACACTCGCGCGTCTGAAGGTGAAGCAAAGAGAAATGCTGAACCGCTAACGTCTTAAGGCGCCCGTCGTAACCAGGTTGCCTCTAGCACGGCCGACTTTCTACGGCTCATGTGAACTGTAGCTTCTCCGAAGCTGTTTACTACCCCTTCTTCACATTCGGTTTAATACCAAATAAACTGCGAGGTAAGAAGCGGTGTTTTAATTGTCTTTTAAAACACTCGAGCACGTACAAATGAAAACGTTAGCATATAACTGGTGTACGTGTGGCAGTAAAAAGTTTTATGTGCGATTGTGTGATTTCTGTCTTTTTGAACAACAGTTTTCATTGCCCTAGTGACGGAGAGTGTATAGAGCTTCAAAGATGTTTGATAATGACGGTATTGTGGTGCCGGTTGCTTGAAGTGCGGACTCGCAAAGTTATCTTTTGACCAGTATTGCACGTATTCTTTTCCGCACTATATCTTGATGATAAATTTGAAGCAGCGTGTCAGACATTATAACTGGTTCGGAGACCCCTTCCTGAAACACAGTAATTCTTTATGTTGGTCTAGCGGCGACAGGAGCATCAAGTTTCAAAGATGTTTGACAATGACGGCATTGTAATGCCGGAAAGTACCGGCATAATTGATTAGTCTAGGGATATACTACCCCCCCCCCCACTACGTATCGCTTACACAGGTATCGTGAGTAAAAGATTAGAACAATTACTGCACGCACTGAGGCATTAATTCTTCCCGCGCTTCATATGTGAATGGAACAGCAAGATCCTTATCAACTGGTACAACGGGACGTAGCCTTTGCCATGCACCCCACGGTGGCTTGCAGAGCATAGATGTAGACGTAGATGTCAAGTACACACTTGCAATGTTGTTTTTTGACTATTGTTCCACGAGTTCTTTCTTGCACTGTAGTTAAGATATTCAGTTTGAAACAATGTGTCAGACATGGTAACTGGCTAGGAGACACGATCATAAAACACGGTGGCTCATAAAGGAGATTTTATTTAGGACCGTCCTATGGTCTAAATTCGTTAGTGAGTCTAGTTTTATTAAGTAATCTATTATATTAAAGGCAATGTCCTGACTAACTGACACATCATCACCCGGAACAAACCACTGGAAATAGAAACCTGAAATTTGGAGAGTATGTTGATCTTGTACTGTCGGTGTCATTCAAGAAAGGATTTTTGGGAATTCCATCCCTAAGGGTGTGAAATAGGAGACGAAAGGTTTTTTGAAAATATGTCGCTATTAAAGCAACATTGTAGCTAGAACTACGAAAATTGGTATTTGGTTTCTCGGTAAGGAATAAAAAATACGTGTTTTGCCATTTTTGGAAATTAATCCGTATAAGGAGGAAATACTGAGTGAAAGATTTTGAAAATAAATTATTATCAAAGAACTACTAAAGCATTTATAAAGCTACATCTACGAAGATTGGTGTTTGACTTCTCGGTTAGAAAAAAAATAAAAAATATGCCTCAGTGTTTTGAAAATTCAATTTCTATCAAATTATTTAATTATGAAACCATTTTTAAAACTAAATAAAAGAAAATTAGCATTTAGCTTCTTGGTTAGAAATAAAAAAGTACGTGTTTCAGTGTTTTTGGAAATTCAGCCCCTAAGAGGGTAGAGTAGTGGAGGAAAGTTTTTATGGAAATGTTTGATTGCTGAAGCATTTTTTGAAACTAAATCTGTGAAATTTGTATTTGGCTTCTCGGTTAGTAATAAGAAACATTTGTTTAAAAAAAATGGTTCAAATGGCTCTGAGCACTATGGGACTCAACTGCTGAGGTCATAAGTCCCCTAGAACTTAGAACTACTTAAACCTAACTAACCTAAGGACAACACACACATCCATGCCCGAGGCAGGATTCGAACCTGCGCGGTTCCAGACTGTAGCGCCAGAACCGCTCGGCCACCAGCGGCCGGCCATTTGTTTCAGTGCTTTAGGAAAATGAAAACTTGTATGAAAATATTTTGTTATATTTAAAAAAACTTAAGGCTAAATCTATGAAGACTGTCAAGGAATGAATACGTGTCAAGGAATGAAAGTGTTAATGGAAATTTCACCGCAGGAGTAACAAAGACCTCTTACTGCAGCTACCAGAATCGCTTTTTGGTCAGAAGTACATTCGGAAAAGACCGTGCTTCTGTGGCCTTAATTAGAGCGAAAAGTTTAGGAGGCGTTGCATTTGTGAACAACATAAAAAGTCGATTAAAGAAAAAGAAGAAAAATCTGCGCAGAACGTACAGCCTACGCGAGCGAAGCAGCGCGCGCCCGGCAAGTCAAAGGATAATGGGAAAGTCGCTATCTGAAAATCAGTTTCGGTACAGGAAATGTATGGGTGCAGTGGACATTATCATATCGCTAAGATTAATCGTAGAAACCGATTAAGGAAAAGATAGATGCCATTGTAGCTTTCATAGACTTTGAGGAAGAATTTGACATTATGAAATGATAACAAGATTATCAGGCGTTGAACGAGATACATGTTAAATATAACGAATTAAACGTGGCATGGAATATGTACAAAGCTTTGTAAGAACGTATCGAGCTCTGGCAAGAGACATAGATACAAAGAGGAATCAGACGAGAGTATTCACTTTCATCAAGTTATTTTGGGTTCCCTCGCAATAAGTCTCAGATGACGTAAGAGAAAAATTGGGGGACGAAGAAGTACGAGTACTAAATACTGTAAAAGCATATAGAATGGACCTTTAGTGTTTTGTGAATGATATTGCATTTCTTGCTGGAATGTGCTAGAAACCCAAAAGAAATTGGATTGTAAACGAACAAATAAAAAGTCAAGGCAATTGTGAGGGACACAGTATGATGCAGATACTTTTCATATATCCGAAGCAAGATAAATCTTATGAGCAGAATTAACTCGGTTTCGAAAGCTTTCAACGAAAAGAAGAAATATTTCATCTCAAACAACATTAATATGGGATTAAAGACACAACGATCTGAGTCACACTGTTCTGTTTCCCTTAAAAAAGAAAAGGTAAAGCTGACATAAGTATGAATGTCGGTTTCAACACCACAGTGCTTTACTAATCGTAACTTGGCATATTTGACGTTAACAAACATTGGCAGAGGTGAAAGAAGCGATTAGCGGTAGATAAAATTCTTAGAGCGGAGTGAAGATCGAAGCCGAGACATGGATCTTTAAACTGTCATCTCAGCACTGAGCCACCGAGCGTTACTTCATAGGTCTAAAACCTGGCAATAGGAAAGAAGTTTAGGATGCAACTTCCCGCCATGATGAAGTTAATAGAAGCTCGGGTTTTCGAACGGTCGGGAAGGAATCTGCCGCTTCCTTTCAAAGGAATCACGGCAGAATTTTGTTTTACGGGGAATGACCTTAATCTGGATGCTCTGTGATCTGAAGCGCCGATCAGAACACGAATCCAGCATGTTAATGACTACACCACTTCGCTCGATGGGAAATTTGGAGAAAAGGGGAAAAGAGAGACACACTATCTGATCAAAAATATCCGGACAGTGCTATGTAATGTGGAACTGACCACTAGATGTCAGGAGAGGCGGCCCGCCAATGTAAAGGAGGCGGGCAGTAGTGTGTTGTCAACAGAGACAGCAACAGCAGAATGAGTCGATCAGGAGAGTTCAGTGATTTATTAAATAAACATTTTGTAAAGCACGAGGCGTGTTTTTTAAGTAAGTGCCATTTTGAAATTAAAAAAGACGTGCTAAGATATACCAATAATTTTATTTTTACATGAAAGCCTGTACCTTAATCTACGCACTGGCGCCATTACAGTCTGATTCTTCCTTGTTTACGTTGTGTACTGAGTGTTTAAGATGCCTCCGATAATCATGAGTCCCGCCGACTGTGAAGTACGGGCTGTTATAAGATTTCTTAGTGCTAAAGGCCTAAAAGCGATCGATATCCATCGTGAGATCTGTGCAGTATACGGAGAAAACATTATGAGTGATGGAATGGTAAGAAAGTGGGTGAGAGCATTTTAAGATGGCCGCACAAATGTGCATGATGAAGAACGGAGTGGGCGTCCTTCGGTCGTTAATTAAAGTTTGGCACAGGAAGTGGACAATAAGGTGAGAGAAAACAGACGCTTTACGATTTCCTCCTTGCGGGATGACTTTTCCTAATGTTTCTTGTAGTGTTTTGTATGGAATTGTGACCGAGCACTTGAATTACCAAAAATTGTGCGCACGTTGGGTTCCGAAAATGTTGACGGATGTGCAAAAAACCAAAAGTTTAGACAGTGCATTGACTTTCCTTGAGCGGTATCACAACGACGGTGATGATTTCTTAACCCAAATTGTTACGGGCGATGAAACATGGGTGGCCTACGTCACACCAGAATCAAAGCAACAGTCCATGGAAGTTGCGCATGCCGGTCGCGGTGGTCTAGCGGTTCTAGGCGCGCAGTCCGGAACCGCGCGACTGCTACGGTCGCAGGTTCGAATCCTGCCTCGGGCATGGATGTGTGTGATGTCCTTAGGTTAGTTAGGTTTAAGTAGTTCTAAGTTCTAGGGGACTAATGACCACAGATGTTAAGTTCCATAGTGCTCAGAGCCATTTGAACCATTTTTTTTTTTTTTAAGTTGAGCAAGGGCATCGTTTTGCTGCAAGACAATGTCCGCCCGCGTGTGGCGAATCAGACCAAAGATCTCATCACATCTTTTCGATGGAAACCTCTAGATCATCCTCCGTACAGCCCCGATCTTGCGCGCAGTGACTACCATCTAGGTACAGGCTTTCAAGTAAAAATAAATTTATTGAGGAATCTTAGCACGTCTTTTTTTAAATTTGAAAACGGTACTTACCTAAAAGACACGCCTCGTAAAAAAGCTTTTAATGCCTAGGGCAATTTTCCTATCGCAATTAAAGTACGATAACTACTCTGAAGAGCCAATGAACTGGTGCACCTGCCTAACATCGTGTAGCTCCCCCGCGAGGACGCAAAAGTGTCGCAACACGATGTAGCAAGGACTCGACTAATGTCTGAAGTGGTGCTGGAGGGAACTGACACCATTAATCTTGCAGGGCTGATCATAAATCCATAAGAGTACGATGGGGTTGCAAGGCATCCCACGTATTCTCAATAATGTTCATGTCTAGGGAGTTTGGTGGCCAGCGGAAGTGTTGAAACTCAGAAGAGTGTTCCTGGAGCCGCTCTGTAGCAGTTCTGGACGTGTGGGGTGTCGCATTGTCCTGCTGGAATTGCTCAAATCCGTCGGAATGTACAATGGACATGAATGGCTGCAGGTGATCAGACAGGAAGCTTATGTACGTGTCACCTGTCAGAGTCGTATCTAGACGTATCAGGGGTCCCTTATCACTTCAGCTGCACACGCCCCACACCATTACATAGCCTCAACCAGCTTGAACAGTCGCCTGCGGACATGCACGGCCCATGGATTCCTGAGGTTGTCCCCCTACCTGTACACGTCCATCCGTTTGATGCAATTTGAAGCGAGACTCGTCCGACCAGGCAACATATTTCTAGTCATCAACAGTACAATGTCGCTGTTGACAGGTGGTCCAAGCGAGGCGTAAAGCTTTGTGTCGTGCAGTCATCAAGGGTACACGAGTGGCCCTTTGATTCCGAAAGCCCGTATCGATGATGTTTCGTTGAAAGGTTGGCACGCTGTCACTTGTTGATGGCCCAGCATTGAAATCTGCAGCGATTTGCGGAAGGGCCGCACTTCTGTCACGTTGAACGATTCTCCAGTCGTCGTTGGTCCCGTTCTTGCAGGATCTTTTTCCGACGACAGTGATGTCGGAGATTTGATGCTTTGCCGGTTTCCTGATGTTCACGGTGCACCCGTGAAATGATCGTACGGGGAAATCCCCACTTCATCAGTACCTCGGAGATGATGTGTCCTATCGCTCGTGCGCCGTTCAAATTCACTTAAATCTTGATGAAATGCCACTGTAGCAGCAGTAACCGATCTAACAACTGCACCAGACACTCGTTGTCTCATGTAGGTGTTGCCGACCGCAACGCCGTATTGTACCTATTTACGTATCTCTGTGTTTGATTACGCATGCCTATACCAATTTCTTTGGCGCTTCGGTGTAATTTCGCTTGCTATCTGCAACCGTCTTCAGATAGTTCAAAATGTGAAGAAGCTGTCAGTATGCATTGGAAAGCATCACATTAGCTGTAGTCATGCAATAACACACGTTCGTAAATACCAAGACAATAACAGTACGTGGTTTAAAAACCGTGAGAAAGCCAGGTTCTAGATCGTAATCCCGCAGGATGACGGTAATATAGGAAAATGTGAAGTCGCATGAGTACAAGTTGCATCAAAAGTTCATTATTTGTACTACAACAGCAGGTATTACCGTGAGAACAGTACATGCAACGGTTCCAAAATTTGTGAGCTTTCCCACAGCCTGGCTTATAAAAGACTGATCCTGCATGGCATATGAGGTAATCATCTTCATACAGCGTGCACAGGTTGAAGAATAATTGGAAAGTGCTGCAAGCCCGCTAGTCTGACAAGACACAACTTGTGAACATTTTATAAAACCGACTTTCTTCGAACTATGCACAAACAGTGCGAGCTGTGTAACAAGTTGCAGTGTCCTGCTGGTAGATGCCATCGTACCGAGGAAAAAAGTGCATGTAGGGGTGGTTCAAAATAGTTCAAATGGCTCTGAGCACTATGGGACTTAACTGCTGAGGTGATCAGTCCCCTAGAACTTAGAACTACTTAAACCTAGCTAACTTGAGGACATCACACACATCCATGCCCGAGGCAGGATTGGAACCTGCGACCGTAGCGGTCGCGCGGTTCCAGACTGTAGCGCCTAGAACCGCTCGGCCAATCCGGCCGACATGTAGGGGTGCACATGGTCCCTAAGGTAAGACCCATACTTGTGTTGATACATTATGCCTTCCAGAATGACGAGGTCACACAGGGAATGGGACGAAAATTTCCCCAGACCATTACGCTTGTTCGAGTGTTGCAGGGTGTTCGCTTTCAGATGTTTCATGCCGTACACGGCAGGTGCTATCTTTCCGATGCAGCATAGAACGTCATTCATCTGAAAAGCCCACCTGTTGTCACTCTGTGGACGTCCAGTTGAGGTAAAGGCGTGCGAATTCCATGCTTTTTCGCCGACGAACAGCAGCAGTAAGCATGGGTGTATGAACCAGACACCTGCTGTGGAGGCCCATATGCAGGAACGGTGGCCGAACGGCCGTTGACGAGACACTGTTGGTAGCCCCTTGGTGCATCTGGGCGGTCAGTTGCTCAACAGTTGCACGTCTACTCCGCCATATACATCTATGCAGCCGTCGTTCAACACTTTCATCTGTAGCCCGTGGTGCACCACAGCCGTCTCACCACCTGTTTTGGATAACGCTGTTTTGCCGTTCACCGTATACTATACCCACGGCGGCACACGATCAGTTTACAAACTTAGCCGTTTCGGAAATGCTTCCACCCTTGGCCCGAAAGCCAATGATTATTGCCTTTTGATGTCAGATATATCGCTCCATTTCTGCATTACGACAAAAACTGCACAGTTTTACGTGTCCTCTAGACACGCGTTATGTATGATCCACTACTAGTGCTGCCATCCGCCGACTGTGAGTGGTTATTGCACCTTGACGTTGAACATAGGTGGAGGTCACATTAATATGACTGGACTGCGTAGCTTGTCGCAGCCGTTGTTGCATTTGTCGTAAATAGTATATGATGTCATAAATGCGACAGGAAACGGCAACGGCGCCCACGATTCAGTTTGTGTGTACCGTGAAGCGGGAGATTCTAAAGTGATACGGTTTTTCCCTTTTCAGAGCTTCATCTGCTAAGTCTCCTCTCCAACACCTAGAAGTCTGAAACACCATGCATACACTGATGAAGCAAAACATTACGAGCACAGCACAGCTCCAGGCTGAATGCCGCCTGTTGGCGCTACCGGCACGTGACACAGTAAAGGTGCGTCCACACGGTGCCTGTATTTGTATTCAACTTTGCGCATGCGCATAAATATCAAACAGCGCTACTACGCATGCGCATTTGTAATTTCTTGGAAATGGAAGCCGTACGTAAAGCACATTGTTACCCGCCTTCGGTGGGAATCTTCGCGCTCTTAAGCAGACGACAGGCAGTTGAGGCTGTCGTGTGAAATGCATCGTGTGAAGATTGTTTGAATAAAGATTCGAGATGTGTTCCCCTGAGAGTCATGTATTAGATTAAAAGTCTCCGATCATATTTCTGTAAAGAATAAGATGCTGCAAGTTTGGAAATAGGGAAAGTGAGAAGAATAAACCAAAAATTAATGAAAAGTGTATATGAAAACTGTAGATGAATATTCATGCTATGGCGACTTAAAAGCACAGCTGAGGAGCCTGACATCTAAAGAAGAGAAGTGATGGGATATGCGGAGATCCTGAACATACTACTAGAAACACACCGAAGCGCCAAAGAAACTGGGATAGGCATGCGTAATCTAATAGATATGTAAATAGGCAGAATACGGTGTTGCGGTTGGCAGCGCCTATATAAGACAACAAGTGTCTGGCATAGTTGTTAGATCGGTTACTGCTGCTACAATGGCAGGTTAGCAAGATTTAAGTGAGTTTGAACATGGTGTTGTAGTCGGCGAACGAGCGATGAGACACAGCATCCCCGAGGTAGCGATGAAGTGGAGATTTCCTGTACGACCATTTAACTAGTGTACCGTGAATATTAGGAACACGGTAAAACATCAAATATCCGACATCGCTGCGGCCGGAAAAAAATCCTGCAAGAACGGGACCAACGACGACTGAAAAGAATCGTTCAACGAGACAGAAGTGCTGCCTTTCCGCAAATTGCTGCATATTTGAATGCTGAGCCATCAAAAAATATCAGCGTGCGAAACCTTCAAAGAAACAACATCGATATGGGCTTTCGGAGCCGAAGGCCCACTCGTGTACCCTTGAAGACTACACGACACAAACCTCTACGCTTCGTCAGGGCCCCTCAACACCGACACTGGACTGTTGATAAGTGGAAACATGTTGCCTGGTCGGACGAGTCTCGTTTCAAATTGTACCGAGCGGACGGACGTGTACGGGTGTGGAGACAACCTCAGGAATCCATGGAGCCTGCATGCCAGCAGGAGACTGTTCAAGCTGCTTGTGGTTCTGTAATGGTGTGGGGCGTGTGCAGTTGGAGTGATATGGGATCCCTGATAAGTCTAGATACGACTCTGACAGGTGACACGTACGTAAGCTTACTGTCTGATCACCTGCATCCATTCATGTCCATTGTATATTCCGACAGACTTGGGCAATTCCAGCAGGACAATGCGACACCCTACACGTCCACAATTGCTACAGAGTGGCTCCAGAAACACTCTTCTGAGTTTAAACAGTTCCGCTGGGCACCAAACTCCGCAGACATGACCATTATTGAGCATATCTGGGATGTTTTGCAATGTGCTGACCAGAAGAGATCTCCTCCCCCTTGGTACTCTTACGGATTTACGGACAGCCCTGCAGGATTCTAGGTGTCAGTTCTCTCCAGCACTGCTTCAGACATTAGTCGAGCCCATGCCACGTCGTGTTGCGGCACTTCTGCGTGGTCGCGGGGGCCCCACACGGTGTTAGGCAGGTGTACCAGTTTCTTTGGCTCTTCAGTGTAGAAATGAAGCACACTGATGATGCAAAAACACGAAATTAAATAACACAACTTCCGTTCTAGAGAATTCTGGCGTCTATAATTCTCAAATTTGTCGTGTCCCAGGACCTTCGCGTCAAATTTCATGTTTAAATACAAATGACGCACTGACGATAAATTAACCTTCACACAGTGTCTAAGAACCTCCGTTAAGTATTTCTCAGTTTCAGGAATAACCACTTTTATTTCTATTTATTTATTTATTGGTGTTCCATTGTTCCAGTGCTAAAGAGAAATGCATGGATATGGAAAGAGTCATAATTATACACGAGAACAGTACTTGCAGATGCTACTAGATACGACTTTTAATATTGTACACGATAAAATACGCTAATAATTACAAGCTTAGGCATTTCCTACAGTGAAAAGAGGTACAAAACAATGAGATAATAAATTACAACTCTCCCACATTACAAGCTTCAAATCTGATACAATTTATATGCTTTGTTTTGAACGAGGAATAAACGAGTATGTAAGTTGCGAGTTCTAACTGACAAAGTTATATCGCCAGTCTTATCGCTGCAGTCTCCCAAGCAGAAAACCTAAAATATCGTTGTGATCTCCTCCTGAAATTTGCAGACAAAATATTGTCTTCACTTTGTATTTCTCATGCGTCTGTTGTTTACATACTTCTTCACTTACAAGGGAACCTTCTCATCGCACCCCCCTCAGATTTAGTTATTAGTTGGCACAGTGGATAGGCCTTGAAAAACTGAACACAGATCAATCGAGAAAACAGGAAGAAGTTGTGTGAAACTATGAAAAAAATAAGCAAAGCACCCAAACTGAGTAGTTCATGTGCGAGATAGGCAACAACAAGGATAATAGAGCCGGCACGTTAGCTCAGCGTGTTCGGTCAGAGGGTTAGCAGCCCTCTGTAACAAAAAAAAACTGAGCTAATCGATCAACAACGAACTTAAACGGATGTCTTACGACGTCCGCCCCGAGCAGATGCAACGAACAACAGCGAACAAAATGAGACTAAAAAAAAGGTCCTTGGTTCAAGTCTTCCCTCTAGTGAAAAAGTTTAATTTTTTACTTTCAGACAATCATTATCTGTCCGTCCGTCCGTCCGATGCGAGGTAACTGCGTCGTAGTATGGGGACGCCACACCTAAACAACATCGAAACACACGACGTCAGTCGACTACAGCGCACGGAAGAGAGAGTTTTCCTGCTAACGAGGCTCCCTGGCTGGCAGTTGACTGTTCGCTACTTTGGACGAGAGTGCATTAAATACGTGAGATGTATTCCGTGGGCAATATGAATCCAGCAAATATAGTTCGCGACTTCAATAACAAGGTCAATGAATATTTTCGCACGGTTTTGCGGTGCGGTCGCAAAACACAGACACCAAACTTATTACAGTGAACAGAGACGTCAATGAACGAACGGACAGATCATAACTTTGCGAAAATAAAGAAAGTAAACTTTTCACTCGAGGGAAGACTTGAACCAAGGACCTCTAATCCGGCAGCTGCTCACGCTAACCACGGGACCACAGCACTCCTAAGCTGACGCAGTCCTTGATGTTGCCTATCTTGCGCATGGACTACTCAGTATGTATATTTTGCTTATTTTTTTCATAGTTCCACGTAACTTCTTCCTGTTTTTTCGATTGATCTGTGTTCAGTTTTTGAAGGCTTATCCACTGTGCCAACTTATAAATAAATCTGAGGGGGGTGCGATGGGGAGGTTTCCTTGTTAGAGTCGCTTTTGCGTTTTCCTTTTCTGTCGCCTTTTCAGTACAATAAACGCAACACGAGCTTTCAAGCAAAGAAAGGGATAACAGATTGCCTGCGGGATGAGGCAATGAGTGGACACGAGAAAGCCCATGCGTGCACGCGTTCTTTCCACAAATTTGTGTGCCTGCCCTTTTATTGGTTCAAATGGCTCTGAGCACTATGGGACTCAACTGCTGAGGTCATTAGTCCCCTAGAACTTAGAACTACACTCCTGGAAATTGAAATAAGAACACCGTGAATTCATTGTCCCAGGAAGGGGAAACTTTATTGACACATTCCTGGGGTCAGATACATCACATGATCACACTGACAGAACCACAGGCACATAGACACAGGCAACAGAGCATGCACAATGTCGGCACTAGTACAGTGTATATCCACATTTCGCAGCAATGCAGGCTGCTATTCTCCCATGGAGACGATCGTAAGGATGCTGCATGTAGTCCTGTGGAACGGCTTGCCATGCCATTTCCACCTGGCGCCTCAGTTGGACCAGCGTTCGTGCTGGACGTGCAGACCGCGTGAGACGACGCTTCATCCAGTCCCAAACATGCTCAATGGGGGACAGATCCGGAGATCTTGCTGGCCAGGGTAGTTGACTTACACCTTCTAGAGCACGTTGGGTGGCACGGGATACATGCGGACGTGCATTGTCCTGTTGGAACAGCAAGTTCCCTTGCCGGTCTAGGAATGGTAGAACGATGGGTTCGATGACGGTTTGGATGTACCGTGCACTATTCAGTGTCCCCTCGACGATCACCAGTGGTGTACGGCCAGTGTAGGAGATCGCTCCCCACACCATGATGCCGGGTGTTGGCCCTGTGTGCCTCGGTCGTATGCAGTCCTGATTGTGGCGCTCACCTGCACGGCGCCAAACACGCATACGACCATCATTGGCACCAAGGCAGAAGCGACTCTCATCGCTGAAGACGACACGTCTCCATTCGTCCCTCCATTCACGCCTGTCGCGACACCACTGGAGGCGGGCTGCACGATGTTGGGGCGTGAGCGGAAGACGGCCTAACGGTGTGCGGGACTGTAGCCCAGCTTCATGGAGACGGTTGCGAATGGTCCTCGCCGATACCCCAGGAGCAACAGTGTCCCTAATTTGCTGGGAAGTGCCGGTGCGGTCCCCTACGGCACTGCGTAGGATCCTACGGTCTTGGCGTGCATCCGTGCGTCGCTGCGGTCCGGTCCCAGGTCGACGGGCACGTGCACCTTCCGCCGACCACTGGCGACAACATCGATGTACTGTGGAGACCTCACGCCCCACGTGTTGAGCAATTCGGCGGTACGTCCACCCGGCCTCCCGCATGCCCACTATACGCCCTCGCTCAAAGTCCGTCAACTGCACATACGGTTCACGTCCACGCTGTCGCGGCATGCTACCAGTGTTAAAGACTGCGATGGAGCTCCGTATGCCACGGCAAACTGGCTGACACTGACGGTGGCGGTGCACAAATGCTGCGCAGCTAGCGCCATTCGATGGCCAACACCGCGGTTCCTGGTGTGTCCGCTGTGCCGTGCGTGTGATCATTGCTTGTACAGCCCTCTCGCAGTGTCCGGAGCAAGTATGGTGGGTCTGACACACCGGTGTCAATGTGTTCTTTTTTCCATTTCCAGGAGTGTAGTTAAACCTAACTAACCTAAGGACATCACAAACATCCATGCCCGAGGCAGGATTCGAACCTGCGACCGTAGCGGTCTTGCGGTTCCAGACTGCAGCGCCTTTAACCTTACGGCCACTTCGGCCGGCTTGCCCTTTTATTCAAAATGTTCAAATGTGTTTGAATTCCCAAGGAGCCAAACTGGTGAGGTCATCGGTCCCTAGACTTACACACTACTTAAACTAACTTATGTTAAGAACAACATACACACACACACTCATGCCCGAGGGAGGACTCGAACCTCCTGCGGAAATGGGCCGCGCAATCCGTGACATGGCGCCTCATACCTCCCGGCCACTCCGCACGGCCCATTTTATTCCCGTGCATATTGTGGTCATGACTCAAGGGAAGTACGAGGCGTGTTTTTTAAGTAAGTACCGTTTTGAAATTAAAAAAAGACGTGCTAAGATATCTCAATAATTTTATTTTTACATGAAAGCCTGTACGTTAATCTACTTTTCTCCATAATTTCCGTCAATATTGAGGCACTTGTCATAGCGTTGTACCAGTTTTTGAACACCCTCCTCATAGAAGTCTGCCGCCTGACTTGTTAACCATTTCATCACCTCAGTTTGATTTCGTCATCGTCTTGAAGACGCTGACCGCGCAGGTGTTTCTTCAAGTGCAGGAACAGATGGTAGTCACTGGACGCAAGATCGGGGCTGTACGGAGGATGATCTAGAGTTTCTCATCGAAATGATGTAATGAGATCTTGGGTCTGATTCGCCACATGCGGATGGGCATTGTCTTGCAGCAAAACGATGCCGTTGGTCAACTTGCCACGTCTTTTGTTCTGAACTGAATGGCGCAGATTGTGCAATGTCTTACAGTAAGCTGCTGCATTGATTGTCTCATTATGAGGCAGAAATTCAACAAGCAATACTCCTTTTCTGTCCCAAAAAACTGTGCATATGATTTTCCGGGCAGAAAATGTTTGTGTAAACTTCAGTTTTCTGGGTGAATCTGAGTGCTGCCATTCCATGGACTGTTGCTTTGATTCTGGTGTGACGTGGGCCACCCATGTTTCATCGCCCGTAACAATTTGGGTTAAGAAATCATCACCGTCGTTGTGGTACCGCTCAAGGAAAGTCAATGCAGTGTCTAAACATTTGGTTTTGTGCACATCCGTCAACATTTTCGGTACCCAACGTGCGCGCAATTTTCGGTAATTCAAGTGCTCGGTCACAATGCCATACAAAACACTACAAGAAACATTAGGAAAAGTCATCCCGCAAGGAGGAAATCGTAAAACGTCTGTTTTCTCTCACTTTATTGTCCACTTCCTGCACCAAACTTTCATTAACGACCGAAGGACACCCACTCCGTTCTTCATCATGCACATTTGTGCGGCCATCTTTAAATGCTCTCACCCACTTTCTTACCATTCCATCACTGATAATGTTTTCTCCGTAAACTGCACAGACCTCACGATGAATATCGATCGCTTTTAGGCCTTTAGCACCAAGAAATCTTATAACAGCCTGTACTTCACAGTCGGCGGGACTCATGATTATCGGAGGCATCTTAAACACTCAGTACACAACGTAAACAAGGAAGAATCAGACTGTAATGGCGTCAGTGCGTAGACAACAGATGTAGGTACCCAGTGCGCATGCGCATAACGCTGAACGCAGCACTGCGGTCGCGGTGTGGCAAAACGGTACTTACTTAAAAAACACGCCTCGTAGATAAGCGGAGCAGAGACGAATGGGAAATCATTCTAGCGACCATATGGGCAGCAAATGGGGAATCCACTGACAGCTTGTTGTGGGCAGGCGCCCGGGAACGAGCATTACAGGAACGACGAAGCCGGTCCGCTGTTCGCGTGCTTCTACCGGGAGCACCTATGCAAAGTGACTGGAGGACGGTGAAACCACGAATAGGAGACAAGGTGTTAGACGTCCACGCCTCATCACAAAATATGGAGGTCAGCGGCCTGTCCGCTCTGTAAAGCAGGTTAGGCGGCGATCTGTAGCAGATCTGATGGCAGAGTACAGCACTGGTGCAGGCACAAGTGTTTCGAAGAGTCCTTTCAGCACAGTTTGTTCAAGATGGGACTCCGCAGCAGAGGATCCCTACACGTTCCTACATTGACCCAACAACATCGTCAATTACGATTGCAGGGAATGCGGAATCATGGAGCCTGGACCGTGGATCTATGGTAGCGTGTCGCCTAGTTGGGTGAATCACGTTCCTTGTTATACCAGGTCGTTGGTCGTGACCGGCTGTGCCGTCGTCCAGGCGAGTGGTTGCTTGGAACATGCACCCTGCTTCTGGCACAGGTCGATGTTATGGCGATATTCACCACGAGTTTCATGGGCTCTGTGGTAATAAACGAAGACACCGTGACAACTCTGGTGCACCTGAACAGTATTGCAGACCACCTGCAGTCCTTCATGTGTGATGTGCTCTCTGAGGGCAAAGGCATCTTCCAGCAGGGTAACTGTCCGAGTCACAGCGCCAGGATCGTGTTACAGTGGTTTTAGGAGCACGATAGTGAACTCATGTTGATGTCGTGGCCATCAAATTCACTTGATATGATCCAGATGTAAAACATCTGCGACTTTGTCTGGCGTCAGCTCCGAGCTCACAAAATCACCGGCTCGTGATTTAGGAGAATTGCGTGACCTATATGCATAGAAAGGTCGAGCTACATATCTTCGGATTCTTCCAAGAATTTCTCGAATCCATGCCACACAATGTCGCTGTTGTATTGCTTTCCAAACGTGAATCAAGACGCTGCGAATCTTTGTAAGTAAATTACTGCATTTTGTAAGTAGATTTTCGAGGGATAGTTGACGTCTGTGTTCAAATGTGTGCCAGTTCATGTTTTTCAGGATCTCTCCCTTGGGTCAAGCAAACTGTGACCATTCGTGGTACCCTTCTTTGTATATGTTATCGGGTGACATGTTTGTACGAGTTAACACTATTTGTTATGGGTCCCACATACTTGAGTAGTATTCTAGGATAGGCCACAAGACAGTTCCCTAAACAGTCTTCTTTGTAGACTCATTGGGTTTTTCCAGTCTCCTACCATTGAACCGAAAGTTCAAAAAATCTGCACAGATTTACAGTTAGATCTTGATAACTTCTGAAAGTGCTGCAAAGATTGACGATTTGCTGTAAGTGTACAGAAATGAAAATTCCTGAACTTCTTAAAAAACGGAAACATAGTGTCCTATGACTGAAGTTCTGCTTTTCCTCAATTGAGCCTATGTGGTCGGTCCATTTGATATTCGTATAAATTGTTACATCTAGTTATTCATATGAGTTGTTCGTTTCCAACTGTGACTAATACTTCAGTCATAGGACACTATGTTTCCGTTTTTTAAGAAGTTCAGGAATTTTCATTTCTGTACACTTACAGCAAATCGTCAATCTTTGCAGCACTTTCAGAAGTTATCAAGATCTAACTGTAAATCTGTGCAGATTTTTTCAGACAATATTCGATTATAAATAACTGGATTATCTGTCTGATGGTTTTACGCTTTGCACGGTAACCATTAAGACAGGCCGCATCTACACCTGAGAAAACACTGACCATTATATTTTTTGCACGTGAATTACACCTCGGCTTTTTTTAAGCAAAACTGCCAACATCCATCAGCTTTAATTGCTGATTCGTTTGTGTCATTTAGTGTTGGATCCGCACATCATCTGCAAAAAAATCAGAACACGAAACCAGTTTGAATGATCTGAACCAACTTTACATTTCTATTATATTTATTGACATAAGACGGGGAAGGTACACTTAGAGAGGTTCGATCTCATACGAAGGCCTTGCCAACAGCCGTTCTTCCGACGAGTCATTTGCGACTGGAACAGGGAGGATCAGCAAGGACAGTGCGACGAAAAATAGCTCAGGGACACGGCGTAAGACCTCTTGCGGAATGTAGAGGTAGATGTAGATGAATATTCTTGAGAAATTTGTATTCACGGGTGATTTTAGACAACATTGAACAATAGCAGCACTATTCTTAACGCAAGGCTTTCAGAAAGCTATTTTCCATCTGCACAACTAACCAGAAACATCATAGAAGGAGGAGTTATTCATTATTGTTGTGTTAGGTTTGACGTTTTTCCTCTACTTGCCGTTGCGCCCCAATCCAAGTTTTGCCGTAGTTTTGCTCTGGTACGGCGGAGACTTATCGTGGCGGCACAGAGGCTGCTACGCAAAAATGTAATGCCGTATAATAGTACAGGGTGTCTCAAAAAGAATCATCCTATTTGGCATGTCTATATTTTTGAAACTAATAAACACACACAATGAATTTTATTTTTCGGTGAAAGGGAAACTCAAAAAGTTTTTTTCGTACCTTTTCATAGGTGTTCAATATGCCCCCCTTGAGATGCACGGTATATATCAGTGCGGTATTCAAATTATTACCACACTGCAGCGAGCATGTCTTGAGTTGCAGCTTCCACAGCTGCTGTTATGCGACGTCTCAGTTCATTCACTGTTGTTGGTAATGTAGGCACGTAAACAGTCTTTTATAAACCCCCACAAGAAGTAATAAGATACAGTGAGGTATGGTGACCTTGGTGGCCAGTAATGTAAGGCTGAATCATTTGGTCCAGTGCGACCGATCCATCGTTCATTAATCCTTTGATTAAAAAATTCCTGCGCTTCCGGGCGCCAGTGTGGCGGTGCCCCGTCCTGTTAGTAAATCAAGCCGTTCGAATCAGTCTTCAACTCTGGGAAAAGAAAGATCGCAACCATATCCAGGTATGCTGCAACAGTGTTGTCGGCAAAGAAAAGTGGACCATACACCTTTTCCCGTGAAACTGCACAAAACACATTACATTTTGGAGAGTCCCTCTCATGTTGCATAACTTCCTGTGGTTGTTCCGTACCCATTTCTCACATTATGACCGTTCACCTTTCCATTTAAATGTAATGTTGCCTCGCCACTAAACACTAAGCGAGGAAGAAAACTGTCATTCTCCGTCTTGCCAAGAACGAAATTACAGAACTCCACACGTTGTTGTTTGGCACCTTCACGAAGAACTTGCAGTAGCTGAATTTTGTATAGTTTCATATTTACACGTCGACGCAACACACGCCAGACGTAAATTGGGGGCATGTTGAGCTGTCGAGCTGCACGGCGAACGAATTTCTGCGGGCTCCTTGTGATGCGTTCGAAGTCTGTGTCTGACACTCGGGGACGGCACTGCGATTTGCCTGTACACGAACAACCTGTTTCCTGGATTTGTTCATGCCATCGTCCAATGCTCTCTGCTGTAGGAAGATCCACACCATACCTTGTACGAAAGTCGTGCTGAATAATTATTACTGACACACACTGCGCAAAACTTAGAACGCAAAACCTTTTCTGTTGTCCCAACACTATTTTTTACTAAAACTTAAGTGGGCGCGCACTGCATCTACCTAGCGGGAACCATTTAAAAGTCGAGAGTCTGGTCTTTCCAAGAGTACGTTGTTCACGCACATATCTCAAATAACATAATAGTTATGATTTTTTTAAAAATCGGATGATTCTTTTTGATAAACCCTGTATTATGACGTCCACTGGCCACCTGAAGGTGGTTATGCGATTGTAAGATGTAGTTGAGTAAAATATGTAACTGGTAGCTGTGGTGGACAAGGATGAGTTTATTTCTGATTTATCTAGCTGCTGTGTTTCGTGATATGTCTGATGTTAGTGTAGTGGTTACGATATATAGTGAGCGATACAGTAGTATGGCCAACTGTTTGAGCGATCCGCTGAGTTGTACATCTTTGACCAACCGTATCACCTACTGCAGTTTGGTTTTTTCATCGTTTCTCAAATGAAATGCAAATATTTGGATCGTCAGTCGAATTTTTAGATAGTTATCCCTATAATAATAAAAAAAGCGCATTCGTATCAGAAGAGACATTTCTTTACATTACTTCAAAGCTCTCACTTTGAGTTGAAAGTTGCAAATTCGTAAAGCGATGGATAACTCTAGTTCTTGCGATATGCTGTGGAACGCCGTAGCGTCCACTGGTAATTAATTCGCCTTTCCGGATCGCCAATAAAGCTTGCGACCTTGATACGTGCGCTTTATCTCCTACTTGGCCTGTCTGAATGGGAGTTACGCTCTACAAGGGAAGGAAAAATGCTATCGGTGGCTGCAGAATCAGTTGCTCGTTACTGTTACGTGCACGCCCTTTATCTCTCTGACGACCCTGTACCCATGTACAGTTGCAAAGTAGCACAGCCCAGTTGTTGGCTGTTGAAATGTAAACCACGAAAAGCTTGCGTCTAATCACACTTATAAATCGATCCTGTATTTCAAACTTTTTATTAGTTCTTCAGCTAGGAAGAACCATTCGTTTCGTTGGATCGAGCTGAGCTTATTTCAAAGCTAGTTACGTGGGATAGTCATGAGGTTTTAATTATTAACTGATAAAAGTAAAGTTAAGTAATCAATTCGCAGCATTTCCTTGCTGCGGTTATGCCTTCAAAATGGCAGGATACGCTCCCGTCGAAATATCGGCGGTTGTCGATGACATACGAAGTCAGTTCAGAAAAATCTGGTACTTTGTCCACGAAATTTTTCCACGCATACCTTTTACTTATTGTGCATAGTTGAGCCGTGGCGGGACTGGCGCCAGGGATATCTTTGTGGAAGCGTGCTGGGCCCATAACCCAGAGGTCCGTGGATCGAAACCTCGCTCTGCTACCACTGGTACGTTATTTCTATTTTGAACTGCAATTTCCTTAACCTTTAATATAAAGGGAATGGAAGGACTTGACCCATACAGTGACCATTTCATTTCAACACATTTATTTGCATCATTGATAAATCATTAAGAGAATTACAAACATAAATCAGATAATAATTTCTTTAAGAAACGCCATTCAGGTAAACTTTACAAACTGCTTGTTATATAAAACCACATACGAATTAATCTCTTTAAAAACATTTAAAAACCCGTCACTCAGGCCAATTTTACAAACTGCTTGTTATATGAAACCACAAGCGAATTAATCTCTTCGCAAACATTTAAAAAAACCGCCACTCGGGCCAAGTAAATCATTTAAAATAAACTTTACATGAAATAACCAAGAAATAAATTATTATTTCCACATAGATCGAAAACCGCCCCTCCCGGGCGAGATATTACCAAACAACTTTACAAGGTTATAGACAGTTTGATCAATAATAATCCAGTTATTTCCCCATCAAAATTGACATACGCCACTAAGGCTGAATTGCACCGCAATGTTAGAAAACGGTTTCAATTAAGACACATTCTTCTAGAAATCCCTCAAAATTCTTAAGACAAATATTTAAAACATTTAACCCGGGCAAGCTTGCAGAGCCACCACAAGTTTTAGAAAACTGCCGCTTGTACAATAACTGAGGCCCGAGACTGTGAGGCCGCGACTTGGCCACGAACGGTGGAGGCGACTGAGTACTTATCTTCGAATTAAGATGTGGACTCCGTTTGTACTTCCACCCCGTTCAGAACGCCGAAATCGGAACCAAACAGCACACGCGAGCTCAGGCGAAGTCCACCGCCCGTACGCCCGCTAGTAATTTAAAAGGGGAGGCTCTGCACTTCGGTGGCCCACTGCTTCCGATCTCTGAAAGATAAATCAGATGCGACAACAGGGAACCAAACAACCCTTCCTTCACCTTAATACTCAAACTTATACACAAAAATAATAAAACTGATTTCATTCCTTTAAGCAGAACCACGTACACGAATGACGCAAACGAAACTGGCTCATTAAAACCCAAGCATCACAATTGTCACACAGCAATCTTTAGACACGGATTATAATCGTTCGGTAAGGCTGCGCACGCGTATCAATGTTTTAGACACTTGCCAGCTGAGGTAAGAACAATACTATTAAGGAGCGAAGCACTCACCTAATAAGAGGCATGAAATATCACATCACAGTCCTTGCAACGCTTTGCTGCCTCAAGAGCAATCATCATTATATTTCACTTATCGTTGGTAGGACTTGAATCACTTAACCTGATGCCAGCTGCTGGATCGATGTGGCGAAAACAGCAGACGTTACTTAGTCCGATAGTAACAGCGTGTTCCTTCACGGAAGCGAGCACATGCATTGCTTCACGAGGTTGCCAAGAAGCGACAGCGCCGGCCCGCTGTTACTGACCCGAGTCAACATCGACTCAAAGGAAGGCCTCGGCGCTTCTTCGTGACGTCACGTCAGCTAGGCACGGCGAACGCCAGGTCTGTTGAGGCATACTCATAATGGTGGTGTCTCCCTCCCTGACACAGGAAAATATGAAACTATTGGCGGTAGTTGACCAACACACATTGTTCTGAGAGATTTCTGCAATCAATTAATTGTGCATTTCATTACACTTCTTAACAAATAGTGTACTCCTGAACTTAATTTCCACCTGTTTTAAGCATTGACACACAAAAACAACTTCATGGTCCAGCAGCAACAGAGTTCGTGCTTCTTTACCTTATTTGTAAATCTGGGGAAGTTTTGTTTCTACTGGGTTGCTTTTACAAGAAACTGTGAACATATTGGCGCTCTTCTTTATGTATCTTGGTTGACTATGGGGTGAGGAGCACTGAATGTTAATGAAATATCTTGCGATTGTACACGTTGGGGGACAGAAGAAGAGGCAAAAAAAGAGATACTTGTTTTATCAAATAACATTTTTTTATCTTATAAAGTTTCTCCTTTCAGTTGCATGAGGGGAATATTTATTTTTTCTAATGTGCACGTTTAAAGAAGTTTAGGCTCAGCAGTATTTTCGATGTATGAAGCTATTTCGTTTCCTGTTTAGAATTCCTTCCGTTGAAAACGACTGTAATCTAATGACTGGCAACAGTTGGACATTTACACATGTAAATTAGTTCACGTTTCCAGTGACGATGTCAAACGAAAATAAACAAAAGAAACGAGTTCATTGTAAGGGGGTTGGGGTAAGTTTCGATAGCAAAATTGATCAAGTAAATATAGTTACTTGAATGTAAAATTTCCGAAGCTTGCAATGGGGCAAAGCGTCTTCTCATATTGATCTACGTTTGTTTCGACAGGATTCAGTAATACAGAACTATGATCTTCATTTGTAGCTTTACGATACTAAGAAAATCTTTCATCTAAATAAAACTGCAGAATCCAAAACAATACCAAACATTTTGTCCAAAAATAAGAGATTTATAGTGATAAGCACGCCCAGGCGTTTCTGCCTGCAACAGACCTGGCGTTCGCCGTGCCTAGCTGACGTGACGTCACCAACGAGCGCTGAGGCCTTCCTTTGTGTCGGTGTTGCCCCAGTACGATCGAGCGCTAACTGCCGCCCGTATTCAGGCACACCGTGCTCGCTGTCGTCTATCCAACGTCTCGCTAATACGCGCACTTCCGCGTGCTGTGCCCGACGTTGTTCCCCGACTTCCACTATGTACTGCCCGCTATATCCTGAGCCGGTCCAGCCTCCCAAGACAAACTTCTGCCAGAGGAATCGATAGTGCCTAAGCCAAAGATATCCCTGGCGCCAGTCCCACCACGGCTCAATAGCTTCCTTCGACATACTCTCCTCCACCATTGATATACCGCTCCCAAAGCTGTTTCCACTTCCGGAAGCAGTCTTGATACGCCTCTTGCTGGATCGCGTGAAGCGCCATCTGCGAATTTTCTTTTATCGCGTCTATCGTTGCAAATCTTCGTCCTTTTAACGGGGTTTTCAACTTTGGAGATAAAAAAGTCCTCAGTGGCCAGGTCGGGAGAGTACAGAGGATGCGGCGGCACAGTCACTTTGTTTTCTGTGCAGTAGTCACGCACCAACAGGGATGAATGTGCGGGTGCGCTATCGTGATAGTAGAGCCATGAATTGTCTCCTCACATATCAGGCCGTTTCCTTCTCACATTTCATCACAGGCATCACAACACGTCCCCATAGTACCATCGACTAACAGTTTGTCCCTGTGGCACGAATTCATGATGAACTAATCCTTCAAAGTCAAAGAAATCTATCAGCATGGCTTTGCCATTTAACCTGACCTGACGAGTATTTTTTGGTCTTGGAAATCCTTTCCCGACTCATTATGAAGATTGACCCTTGGTCTCGACATCCTAATCGTAGACCCAAGTCACATCACCAGTTATGATTCTCTTAAGGAACATAACGTTATTTGCGTGATCGAAAAGCTCTTCACAGATTGCGAGACGAATATCTTTCTGGTCTTGACCCATGAGCCGTGGGGCGAACTTGGCAGCAATACGGTGCATTCCAAGATGCTGTGTTAGGATTTTATGACGTGATCCAACTGAAATGTTACATTCTTCTGCAGTCTTCGATTGGCACGCACAATTTTGTTGACGTTCATGACACGGCGTCGTTGTTAGATGTCGAAGGGCGACCTGAATGAGGTTCATCTTTAACTTCCGTGCACGCATCTCGTGGTCGTGCGGTAGCGTTCTCGCTTCCCACGCCCGGGTTCCCGGGTTCGATTCCCGGCGGGGTCAGGGATTTTCTCTGCCTCGTGATGGCTGGGTGTTGTGTGCTGTCCTTAGGTTAGTTAGGTTTAAGTAGTTCTAAGTTCTAGGGGACTTATGACCACAGCAGTTGAGTCCCATAGTGCTCAGAGCCATTTGAACCATTTTTTTTAACTTCCGTCTGGCCTTTGTTAAATCGTGTGAACCACTCGTAACACCGAGTACTGCTTAAGCACTCATCACTGTAGGCTTTCTGCATCATTTTGTATGTATCTGTAAATGTTTCCTTGAGTTTCACGTAAAATTTAATGCAGACGCGTTACTGCTCTAACTCTGCCATCTCGAAATTCGGAAACTGTGCTGCACAAAGTTCTATTCAGTACAGCACTGAACTAGACTTGGCCACTGTTTCTATGTTTCGATACAGTGTATCGATACGTGGAACTGTTTCAGTGTTTCTGAACGGCTGTGGTTCACTGTTTCGAAACAGTGGTGTTTCAGTCCGCCCCTGTCTCGGATAACCGGACCGGATTCGTTCTCGAGCCAGACACAGAAACTGTATCGTTGTTTCAAAATAAGGCTGTTTCAGTCCACCTGTGCTTAGAGCGGACTAACTGTATCGAAACAGTGATGTTTCATTCCGCTCTGTGTCGGACGAGATTCGAGGTCGGCACAGGTACTGAAACACAACATACCACTTCATGAAACACTTTCAAGAGTGTCGAAATCTCTTTGACAAGCAATAGCATGAAGCTTAAGAGATCCGAAAATAAAGCTTCGTTTCTAGCTGACTGTCCTATATCGAAATGGCGTAACATCTGCTTTATAAACACTAACCAAACAATAAAACAACGCATACTATTCACATTCAAAATAATAAATATGTGAAAATCATTCAGTTAAATTACACTTTTTTTATAACATACGCTTCTCTGTTCATGTACAGTAATCATATTAAGAAACGCAAGTAAGCCTACAACATTTTGAATAAAAAAAGGCGTAGAGTGACAGTTATTAGACATATACATAAATTTGATGTAGGTATAATTGCAAGCAATCTGTTTGACATATCACTGATAGTGTAATGGTGAACGGGAAGGGCTGGGGAGCATGGTGAATGTGTAGTAACGTTTCGAAACACCTTGCAAGACAAATTTTTTTCTGTTATATAGTGTTATTTATTCGAATTATTTGGCGTTATTTGTGAGTCTATAGTCACTGTGCCTATTATGCACAATGAATCCCTTTGTGTGCATGGAAATTAGCAGGATGGGTATATTACCCATACTAACGGAATGTGGGAATCCCAGTAGCATATCCGTTGTTTCTGCAGTTTGCTCCCATCTCCAGTTCCGTTCGTGGTGGTTTTTCTGTCTTCAGCTAAGGCTGTCCTCAGCCAATTGAAAAGTATGAAAGTCACACGACACGAAAGGAGCGCATTTGCTGCTGGACATACGAAACTGCCAAGACGCCTAAGTGATAGTTTCATACTTTCTGCGACATGAGTAGCGCTATCGCACCTCATTTGTGTTTATATGGACATACTTCTACAGTACACATTCAAGATGATAAAATGTGTAGGTTCAAGGGCGTACCCAGGATTTGAACTGGGGGGGGGGGGGGGGCAGGTCACACTAGTCTCAGGAAACAAGAACTCGAGACAACATACAGCTCTTCTTATTAAATAAAACAGTAAACTAGTGAAAAACTTCGAATATCTTCTAGGGGGGGGGGGGGGGAGATCAGCTGCCCCCCCCCCCCTGCCCCTCGCTGGGTACGCCCATGTGTAGGTTTATTAGATTACAAAACACAAACTTCAAATGGTTCAAATGGCTCTGAGCACTATGGGACTCAACTGCTGTGGTCATCAGTCCCTAGAACTTAGAACTACTTAAACCTAACTAACCTAAGGACATCACACACATCCATGCCCGAGGCAGGATTCGAACCTGCGACCGTAGCAAACACAAACTGTTTCACTGTTTCGAAACAGCGTATCGAAACATTACATTGAACTGTTTCATTTGTTTCGAAACAGTTACGTGTTTCAGTTTGCCCATCTCTACACTGAACAATAACCAACGGACATACACATTAAACACAGGCATGTGCAGTGATGCCAACCGCATTTCGCTTCAACACACCATTGGCGCGAAGTTACAAATGTTTCGGAATTTTTTGAACATACCTCGTAAACTTGGCTGTATTTCTGTAAGTTATTTGAACATTTTGTAAGCCGGGACAAACTCAGGTCTCACACTTCGTTGTTTGTTTACGGGTATGTCTCTGCAGTATTGGTAAGCATTGAATCCCGGCGACACAGTACCGTTGCACGGCCTACAGGGACGAAAACAAAATGTCGCAGCCCACTGATAAGAGTGGAATGTCGTGCACTACTTCGCTTCGTGCATTTGAAGAGTAATAGCGCTTCAACTACCCGTGCTGAATTGGTGGAAGTGTACGGCAACGATGCACCATCACTGTGTTTAGGCGGTATATGCGCTTTCAGTGTGGTCAGACAAGTATCAATGACGAAGAACGAAATCGCAGGCTATCTCTACGGAAAGAATCTGGAAGTACAATAGAAGTGAACGCCCTGGTGCTATGGAGTATCACAACTGAGGCGAAAACGGGAAAAGTGAAAATCCGTCGTGGGTCACTTTTCAACGTCATGGACGACATTTTGAACATGATGAAGGTCGCAGCCATTGAAAAAGACACCTAAACGAGGCAGCAGCGGGATTATTGGAGCTTCTTTAGCAGCATAATCACCATGGACGAGTGCTGGGTGTATCACAGTGACACCGAGCCAAATTAGCAAAGCAAGCTATGGAAAAGTGTGGATTCACCACCGTCGAAAAATGTGGCAGCTCTTTTGCTACGGTGCTAATAGTTTATGTTCGTAAGGGGCAAACCGTCAGAGTAACATACTGTCATTGTGAGACGCTGTCAAAACGAAGCGTCCTGGGAAGCTATCAGAGCGAGTGTTTTCTCTCCATGACAATGGCCCACTTCATTCTGTACAAAAATGGTTCAAATGGCTCTGAGCACTATGGGACTTAACTTCTGAGGTCATCAGTCCCCTAGAACTTAGAACTACTTAAACCTAACTAACATAAGGACATCACACACATCCATGCCCGAGGCAGGATTCGAACTTGCGACCGTAGCGGTCGCGCGGTTCTAGACTGTAGCGCCTAGAACCGCTCGGCCACTCTGGCCGGCTCATTCTGTACAAGATCGGCTACAGCAAACAGGTGATTATAGTGTATTGCGAGTTCGCTTCGCTACGATATAGTGTGTCCTATGCTACTGTGTCTCCAGTGTTATTATTCAGTTACCGCCAAGAAGTTAACTTCAGAGTATTGTGGTCAGACTGACGAGTGGTGTAGGTTGTTGTGCTCCGGATGTATGTTCTTATAAATATTCACTCTACTACTGTACGTTAGAGTACTGTCTTCAAAAATATTCGTTGTTGATGAATCTGATCCGTGTACCTACTCTTCTGCAGCAGTGTCTGGACTTGTCAGACCACCTTTACCTCGGAGCACAGTTGTTATTTCGGTACTGATACTTTGAAACAGTTCGGCCACCAAAGTCTCAAACAGAACCACAAACCACTCTAAACTGCAAGATGTGGAGCGATTAATGAAAGTTATTTGCTCCTTAATATTGATAAAGTGTTTGTGCTTTACTTGTGTTAAATGTGTATTCTGATTTCTCTCCTTAGTCCATACGCAACGTATTTTTTTGACATTGCACCCACTGACTTCTTCCTCTTAGATCAAGAAATCGTACCGAACAAGTATGTCCATAATTATGCTGAGGTGGTTTTCGAGGTGAAACGTTTCCCGAATAGCCAAAATACAGAGTTGTACAACCAATGTCTCTGCTAAGTTATCAGTCGTTACTAAAAAGAGTTGCATTGCAGGGTAAATATACATTGCATGACAGGAAAAATGAAGCCTCCAGGAGGAGAGGAGGATGCAAAACGAAATTTCGTGGATTGAGACGGTATGTGATATTACTTCAGTGACTACAATATCGAGCCAAATTTGCAAAGTACTTAGGAGTATGAACTCACTAAGCACACCCTCCGTCCTAGATATGTGGAACGACTCGGTTGGAAAGATGCCATAAGCCGTGGTATCCTCTCTTGGGGCAAGCTGTCCCACAACCGTTGCAACTGGTCCTAGATATGCTTGATACTGAGCTGACGTGCGAGACGGTTCCACCCATATCAAATATGGATCTGACGATCTCTCTAGCTACGAGAGCACCTCAACATTATGCAGACAGTTCGTAGAGAGTCATGACACCATGATACTGTCGCATGAGAAGCCCGCCACGGTAGCCGAGAGCGCTAATGCACTGCTTCCTGGCCTCGGGTAGGCGCGCCGGCCCCGCATCGAATCCGCCCGGCGGATTAACGACGAGGGCCGGTGTGCCGGCCAGCCCGGATGTGGTTTCTAGGCGGTTTTCCACATCCCGCTAGGTGAATACCGGGCCGGTCCCCAAGTTCCGCCTCAGTTACACGACTCACAGACATTTGAAAACGTTCGCACTATTTCATGACTTACACTAGATGCAGACAACTGGGATACACTACTACTGTCCCGGGGGGTTTGGGGTGGCGTCAGGAAGGGCATTCGGCGACCCTCTGCAAGTAACACTGCCAAATCCGTAATAACAAAGCCGACCCCACGTTGGAGCGGGTCAAAGGCCCCGAGAAAGAATACTGTCGCATGAGAAGTAATACATGAGGTCGCAGGATGTTCCCTCAGCCACTACCGACTGTGACCTGATTGCCCACACCATAACGCTGCTGTGCCTCTCCAGGACATTAGAAAAATGGAACCTCACTTAGGTCGCCGACGGTAGTCACCCAAGATAGTGCAGAAACGCGATTCATCACTGAATGGGGTGCTACGCTGTTCATCGACAGCCCGTGCGTGCTTCCACGTCTCGGCACCACTCCACATGTGGCCATTGTGTTGTGATGTTAACGGAAGTCTATTCATGGAACGGTAATTCCCTGGTGCAGTTGCTGCTAGTCGTAGACTAATGGTGCGGGGTAGCACAGAATGTTGCTGGTAGTCCAGTACTGTTGGTGGTGGTGGTTAGTGTTTAACGTCCCGTCGACAACGAAGTCATTAGAGACGGAGCGCAAGCTCGGGTTAGGGAAGGATATCGGCCGTGCCCTTTCAAAGGAACCATCCCGGCATTTGCCTGAAACGATTTAGGGAAATCACGGAAAACCTAAATCCGGATGGCCGGAGACGGGATTGAACCGTCGTCCTCCCGAATGCGAGTCCAGTGTGCTAACCACTGCGCCACCTCGCTCGGTAGTCCAGTACTGTTCTCGGATGGCAGATGCTGGTGGGAAGGTATTATGATGTACACTACTGGCCATTAAAATTGCTACACCACGAAGATGACGTGCTACAGACGCGAAATTTAACCGACAGGAAGAAGATGATGTGATGAAAATGATTAGCTTTTCAGAGCATTCACACAAGGTTGGCGCCGGTAGCAACAGCTACAACGTGCTGACATGAGGAAAGTTTCCAACCGATTTCTCATACACAAACAGCAGTTGACCGGCGTTGCCTGGTGAAACGTTGTTGTGGTGTCTCGTGTAAGAAGGAGAAATGCGTACCATCACGTTTCCGACTTTGATAAAGGTCGGATTGTAGTCTATCGCGATTGCTGTTTATCGTATCGCGACATTGCTGCTCGCGTTGGTCGAGATCCAATGACTGTTAGCAGAATATGGAATCGGTGGGTTCGAGGGTAATACAGAACGCCGTGCTGGATCCCAATGGCCTCGTATCACTCGCAGTCGAGATGACAGGCATCTTATCCGCATGGCTGTAACGGATCGTGCAGCCACGACTCGATCCCTGATTCAACAGATGGGAACGTTTGCAAAACAACAACCATCTGCACGAACAGTTCGACGACGTTTGCAGCAGGATGGACTAAAAATGCTTCAAATGGCTCTGAGCACTATGGGACTTAACTTCTGAGGTCATGAGTCCACTAGGACTTAGAACTACTTAAACCTAACTTACCTAAGGACATCACAAACATCCATGCCCGAGGCAGGATTCGAACCTGCGACCGTAGCGGTCGCGCGGTTCCAAACTGTAGAGCCTAGAACCTCTCGGCCACTGCAGCCGGCCAGGATGGACTATCAGCTCGGAGACCATGGCTGCGGTTACCCTTGACGCTGTATCACAGGTGATGGTATGGGGTGCCATTGGTTGCACGTCTCGGTCACCTCTTATTCGCATTGACGGCACTTTGAACAGTGGACGTTACATTTCAGATGTGTTACGACCCGTGGCTCTACCCTTGATTCGATCCCTGCGAAACCCTACATTTCAGTAGGATAATGCATGACCGCATGTTGCAGGTCCTGTACGGGCCTTTCTGGATACAGAAAATGTTCGACTGCTGCCATGACCAGCACATTCTCCAGATCTTTCACCAATTGAAAACGTCTGGTCAATGGTGGCCGAGCAACTGGCTTGTCACAATGCGCCAGTCACTACTCTTGATGAACTGTGGTATCGTGTTGAAGCTGCATGGGCAGCCGTAGCTGTACATGCCATTATTACGCCGTTATTACGGCCAGAGGTGGTTGTTCTGGGCACTGATTTCCCAGGATCTATGTACCCAAATTGCGTGAAAATGGAATCACATGTCAGTTCTAGTATAATATATTTGTGCAACGAATACCCGTTTATCATCTGCATTTCTTTTTGGTGTAGCAATTTTAATGGCCAGTAGTGTATTTGGTGCACAATACGATGATCCTTCCTTTTCGTGGTCAGACGTGGTCGACCGGAACCTTGACGACGAGTATTGGTGCTCTCAAATTTCCATGCAGCCTAGGATTGTGCCATTGTCACATTGGAATGCTCCTGAAATTTCGACGTTGCACGATTCGACCAGCCGACAAAACAGAGACCCACAATGACGCCCCTTTCAAACTCTGTCCGGTGCTGAAAACGCTGTCTCACACGAATACGTTTTATCTCCGTGTGCTTTGCAGTGATCACATAACATCTGGCGCTCTTCACAGCTCTTAGATTATAAGGCCTAGTAACGACGTCGGACATGAACAACTAATGCATTCCGTTGGCTGTTCTACGTGTCACAAAAAATTGCAACTTTAATCATTTACGAGGGGCCTTTGAAAAGTACGTGCAAAAATAAAAACTACTTAAATGTTTGGGGTAAACCTTTTTTTATTTTTCGACATAGTCTCCTTTTAGACTTACAAACTTCGTGCAACGCTGTTCTAATTTGTTAATCCCTCCCGAATAATAGGAATTGTCCAAGTCTGCAAAACAGCTATTAGTTGCTGCAATCACCTCCTCGTCTGAATAAAATTTTTGTCCTGCCAGCCATTTCTTCAATTTGGGGAACAAATAGTAGTCCGAGGGGGCCAAGTCTGGAGAATAGGGGCGATGTAAAACGAGTTGGAATTCTATTTCCATTAATTTTGCGACCACAACTGCTGAGGTGTGTGCTGGTGCATTGTCGTGATGGAAAAGGACTTTTTTGCAGTCCAATCGCCGGCGTTTTTCTTATAGCTCAGTTTTAAAATGGTCCAATAACGATGAATAACATGCACCTGTAATAGTTTTACCCTTTTCCAGATAGTCGATGAAAATTATCCCTTGCGAATCCCAAAAGACAGTCGCCATAAACTTTGCGGCCGAAGCAATGGTCTTCGCCGTTTTTGGTGTAGATTCTCCCTTGATAACCCATTGTTTAGATTATTCTTTGGTCTCTGGAGTATAGTAATGTATCCATGTTTCATCCATAGTGACGAAACGACGGTCGCAGGTTCGAATCCTGCCTCGGGCATGGATGTGTGTGATGTCCTTAGGTTAGTTAGGTTTAAGTAGTTCTAAGTTCTAGGGGACTGATAACCACAGCAGTTGAGTCCCATAGTGCTCAGAGCCATTTGATTTTTTGAACGAAACGACTCTTAAAGTCCTGCGGATTCTTCCTGAACTGCTGCAAACCATCCTTGCAACACTTCACACGTTTCCGTTTTTGGTCAAGCGTGTGCAATCGCGGAACCCATATTGCGAATAGCTTTCTCATGTCCAAATGTTTATGCAAAATATTATGTACCCGTTCATTCGAGAGGCCCACAGCACTAGCAATCTCACGCACCTTAACTCTTCTGTCATCCATCACCATATCATGGATTTTATCAATAATTTCTGGAGTCGTAACCTCCACAGGGCGTTCAGAACGTTCAGCATCACTTGTGCCAACATGGCCATTCCGAAAATTTTGAAACCACTTATAAACTGTTCTAATCGAAGGTGCAGAGTCACCGTAATGTTTATCAAGCTTCTCTTCAGTCTCCTGAGGCGTTTTGCCTTTCATAAAGTAATGTTTAATTACCACACGAAATTCTTTATCGTCCGTTTTTTGACAATCACTCGATTTCCTTGATTCACACGAATGCCAAGCACAAAGGAATAGACCAAAATGGCTGAAACTTGGTGTGCGTTCTTCCCAAAGATGTTACTAACTAAACATGACCTCGATACGTGCCGGTGGTACCATCTCTCGGATTTTGCACGGACTTTTTAAATGCCCCTCGCACATATCCGCTGGCTGTACATGTAGTAAATTACATTGAGATTGACCATGTCCTGTGGATACCAAACAGGCTTCGGAATGCCCAACGGTACCGATCGACTGCCATGTCATCCTCAGCCGATAGGCGTCGCTGGATGCGGATATGGAGGGGCATGCAGTCAGCACACCGCTGTCCCGGCCGGCCGTTGTCAGTTTTCGTGAACGGAGCCGCTATTTCTCAATCAAATGGCTCCTCAGTTCGCCCCTCAAGGGCTGAATGTAGCCCGCTTGCCGACAGCGGCCAGCAGATCCGGACGGTCACCTAGCCAAGTCTGACTGTTCTTAACTTTGGTGATGTGGCGGGAACAGGTGTTACTACTGCGGCAAGGCGTTTGGCAGAAGGACTAAAACTGTCACCAATTTCGATGGGGGCACTAGGCTTTTATCGAGGTGACAAATAATAGTTTGCGACTACCTCTCTTAAACAATACAATGACTGTTTTTGGAACGGATCCTACTAATCGCTGCCGTTTCCAAAAGTAAGATTCGTTCCTTTGTTGTTCACTTTTATCCTGTGGACGTATCGACATGTTTACACACTTGCATCTTCATGTGTTTTCTGCTAGTCACTTTGTTGACGCCGACCTACACAGGGAGAAACGATCACCATAATAAAATAGGGAAATCAGAGCAAGAGCTCGCACGGAAAGAGCTAGGTGTTCGTTTTTTCCGCACGCAGTACGAGATTGGAATAATAGAGAAATGTGAAGGTGGTTCGACGAACCCTCTGCCAGGCAATTAAATGTGATTTGCAACTCTGCATGTAGATGTAGATGTACGGCGTGCGGTGGATGGTACATCGAATATCATTAGTATTCTCTCTTTTCCAGTCCATTTGCGAACGGCGCTCGGGAAGAATGACTGTCGGCTAGTCTCGATATAAACACGAATTTTACTTCAAACCTCTCTGTTACAATCAAAGCTTGTCTTGTAGCTTCTGTCACTCGTATTAGATGAGCGTCTCTGTAACGTTTTAGCGCCTAAAAACAAAACTGAAGAAACACGCAACTTTTCTTTGAATCTTTTCTGTCTCCTCTATTAACCTATCTGATAAGGGTTGTAGAATGCCTTGCAGTATTCCCAAAACGGTCGAATGAGTGTTTTGTAAGCAATTTCTTTCTTGGGTGAATAACATTTTCTTAGGAACCTTCCAATCAATCTCAGTCTGGCAAGTATTTTTGCTACCGATGAGGTGGCGCAGTGGTTAGCAAAATGGACTCGCATTCGGGAGGACGGTGGTCCAAATCCCCATCCGGCCATACAGATTTAGGTTCTCCGTGAGTTCCCTAAATCGTTTGAGGCAAATGCCGGGATGGTCCACTTTGAAGCACACGGCCGATTTCCTTCCGAGTCCTTTTGTAACCCGATCCTGTGCTCCGTCTCTGACGACCTCGCTGTCGACGGCACTTACAACCCCTACTCTACCTAATCTATCTCTGATATAACTACTTTTATGTGGTCGTTTCACTTTGAGTTGATCCAGGTGCATATTCCTGGATATTTCCCAGTTTGGACTGTTTCCAATGGCTGAGCGATAGCACTATAGCCCTACAGTAATGGATCTTTCTGTCTATTTATGCGCAATACTTTGTTTGTTCACGCTGAGAAACAACTGCCAACCCCTGTACTAAGTGGTCGATCCTTTGTGGATGTTCCTGGTCTGACGTTGCGATATCCTTATAAATGACAATATCATCTGCGTACAGCTTGGTAAGCTTGTTAGGTTGACTACCAGTTCATTTATAATTATTGTGAACAGCAAACGGCTCATGACATTCCTTTGGGGTGTGTTCGAAGTTACTTCCACATTTGATCATTTCTCCTCGTTAAGAACGAAAGAACGATGTACAGAATTCCGTCCAGGAGGAAACCTCAATTTGGTTAATTAAACTGGTTGGATACTTTGAAAGCATTTTCAGTTTGGGTGGATTGTGATGAGATGCTGTTAAGCGACCTGTTCTGACGTTTTGCGTAAGTGAATTCAGTTCGAAGTTTCTCTTGAGAAATTTGTCTAGATGTTGGAATGACTTTCTTCAAACGTCTGCTTTCTTCAGACTAACAGGTCGAGCTTTCAGCTTGGAGATTGGTTCTTATACTATTGAAGCACTTACGAAAGGGCCGCAGCAGCAATTCAAACGCCTACGATCCAGTAAAACTCCCGTAATGAATAAAACAACTGGCGCTTGTTTCTATAAAGGCGCGCTAGTGACAAAACAGGAGTTCAGGTGGCATTACAGCTGCAGATCACTTTGGAATTCTGAGATACAAAAACAGAGATGCATGCCTCAAAGAGTGGCGATCGTCTTCCGAGATCCCGCGGACGAGCGTATGCAGAAGAGCCAAAGAAACTGAAACACCTGCCTAATATCGTGTAGGGCCCCCGCGAGCACGCAGAAGTGCCGCAGCACGACTTGGCACGGTCTCGACTAATGTCTGAAGTAGGGCTGGAGGGAACTGACGCCATGAATCCTGCTGGGCTGTCCATAAATCCGTAAGAGTACGAGAGGGTGGAAAACAGCACTTTGCAAGCCATCCCAGATATGCTCAATAATGTTCATGTCTAGGGAGTTTGGTGGCCAGCGAAACTGTTTAAACTCATAAGAGTGTTTCCGGAGCCACTCTGTAGCAATTCTCGACGCGTAGGTTGTCGCATTGTCCTGCTGGAATTGCCCAAATCCGTCCGAATGCATAATGGACATGAATGAATGCAGGTGATCAGACAAGATGCTTACATACGTGTCACCTGAGTCGTATCTAGAGGTACCAGGGGTCTCACATCACTCCAACTGCACACGCCCACACCATTACAGAGTCTCCACCAGCTTGAACAGTCCCCTGCTGGCCAACAGGCTCCATGGACTCATGAGATTGTCTCCATAACCGTACACGTCCATCCGCTCGATACTATTTGAAACGAGACTCGTCCGACCAGGCAACATGTTTCCAGTCATCAACAGTCCAATATTGGTGTTGACAAGCGCAGGCGAGGCGTAAAGCTTTGTGTCGTGCAGTTATCAAGGGTACACGAGTGGCCTTTCGGCTCCGGAAGCTCATATCGATGATGTTTCGTTGAAGCCTCATCATCAAATCTGCAGCAATTTGTGGAAGGTTTGCACTCCTGTCACGTGCAACGATTCTATTCAGTCGTCGTTGGTCCCGTTCTTGCAGGTTCTTTTTCCGGCTGCTGCGATGTCGGAGATTTGGTGTTTTACCATATTCCTGATATTCACGGTACACTCGTGAAAAGGTCGTACGGGAAAATCCCCACGTCATCGCTACCTTGGAGATTCTGTGTCCCGTCGCTCGTGCGGCGACTGTAACACCTCGTTCAATCTCACTTAAATCTTGATAACCTGCCATTGTAGCAGCAGTAACGGATCTAACAAATGCGCCAGACACTTGTTCTGCCTGTTTACATATCACTGTACTTGAATACGCATGCCTATACGAGTTTCTTTGGCGCTTCAGTGTATATACACTCTTGTTAACGTAGTGTCGTTGGGATGACAAGCCATGCTCTCAACTGTTTACGCCGACTACCCGACTTCCACCAGGAATCTTGTCCATCGCACTGATCTGGCTAGTGGAGAAGAATGGGATGTGAAACACCTCTAGTTTCGTCTTGTTCGGTCCTTTGCTAAGCGACTTGGCGGAACTGCATCTGCCCCTGCTTGTGAGGGGTCAGCACGGCTGACTGGAGGATCCGGTTCGATTCCCGGTGCTGCCAAGGAGTTTTCCTTGGTGGGAAGACAGGAATGGGGGTGCACTCAGATTTGTGATGGCAGCTGGGGAGCTATTTGACCGAGTAGTTATAGCTCCATGTCATGATACAATCAGAGTTCTACCTGAAAGACGTGGCACATATTAGAGTGGCATCAATTAAAAAATATTGTATGTTAAAATAGTGCATATTCCACGTGTCATGAGTCTTGTACTAAGCGCCAGAGAATGGGAGAGGGAAGAGGACTGCGCATGCCTGCGTGCATCTCTCTCTCTCTCTCTCTCTCTCTCTCTCTCTCTCTCTCTCTGTGTGTGTGTGTGTGTGTGTGTGTGTGTGTGTGTGTGTGTGTGTGTGTGTGTGTGTCTGGAGAGAGGTTGCTCCTGAACGTTTATATGATAGTTAAAATGTGATAATAATTAGTGAGTAATATATAACAATATGTAATGCAATATTTTATGTTGTAACTCAGCCGCCATGGTGCGACACATTGCTGTGTTGCGAGAATTTAAAACATTTGTCCCTATTCGAGAGTCTTCGTTATAAATTTATAAAATCTGTACCTCTTAGTCGTTCCACAATAAAAATGTATAGTATGTATTTATGTGTTCGCTTTTTTGCATCTAGGAAAAAAATCACATGTGTCGCGAACGTCTGAACCGTACTTTGGTGTGCACGAAAGGAAAAAAGGTTGAAAAACGCGGTACTAGACAATGCCGCAACTACCAGGTTCGCAGAACAAACTGTTCTCCTGTCTCGCACTGTGTCGTAGCAACAGAAGACATTTTGAGCATTTCCCTGGCGATTGTTTATTATGTTTGCAACAGTCTCCTCGTATGGCATCGAAAATCTATTGATAACACAATGAAATGGTAGGTTTCTGTAAGTCACACCAAGGGTGTACTGTCCAACAAATTTACTACTCCATCGCACAATACAGAAAATTAATTGGGTTAATTAATAAATACTTTTAACCAGATTATTTTTGTAGAAAACACGCTAGTAATTTCATCACAATGTTATCGTTAGAAGTATTAACGTACAAACATGTCTCAAGTGTTTGTGTGGTTACTATGAACGATAAGCTAGTCTCGAGTCAGTAAAAGAGAAATAAAATGACACTCTTGCTGCCGGCCGAAGTGGCCGTGCGGTTAAAGGCGCTGCAGTCTGGAACCGCAAGACCGCTACGGTCGCAGGTTCGAATCCTGCCTCGGGCATGGATGTTTGTGATGTCCTTAGGTTAGTTAGGTTTAACTAGTTCTAAGTTCTAGGGGACTAATGACCTCAGCAGTTGAGTCCCATAGTGCTCAGAGCCATTTGAACCATTTGACACTCTTGCTGCAGTTTTTGTTAATTGTGCCAATAATCGAAAGCATTTTTAGTAACAAGCTACTTCATTTTATAGGAGAGACAGCACCGCATTGAACGAAACGTAAACCAATACTGAGCTATAGAGAAACCAATACAGAGCCTCGAGGTGTTAGGCGCGATTGCATACATAACTTTTTGACAATTATACATTTTCAGTTGTTGGTTGAGGATATGCATAGAATTTCGTATGAGATTTCTTGTGATAGACTGTTTGGCATTTTAAATAACAATTATTATCAGGATATTTCATTAACATTTCCCTTTACTGACGAAACTACCAACATTTCCAAGTCCATCTTTCATTACTTTTAATTTAATAATTTCCTCACTTGCTAAGTACTTTAACACCCGAATTTTTAGAATGCCGTTGATGTAGTGGTAATATAGATTCTCATAAAATCGTCATTTATTTGAGGAAAATTATAAGATTTAAGTGGCATGAATAATGCAGTGCTTCACACATACATGGGATGTTATTTGTTGACATTATTAGTTTAACTACTTACTAGATTCAAATTTTAGATGAAGAGAAATTCCATGAAAAACAATCAAAATTGAGAATTATCTATATAAAACCAAAGTACAATGCTTAGAGCGAAGAAATAAATTGCGAATGTGTCAGTTTGTATGTTAGTTTCGTGTATCGTGTACTACAATATTACATGACATTGGGAGTTACATTAAACTGTCATTACAGCCATTGTTATTGCTACCACTAATAAAAACAGTAACAGTAGCAGCTATATGTAATCACTACCATGGACTGCCTCCTCTATTTTGCTTTTCGTTTGCATCATTTCCCATGTCACCTTTCACGTGTGTTCTTCCTTCTGAATATCTTTTGAAGAGTGCCTTTCCTCATGTCTTGTACTCAGTCTCCGTGTCTCTTTCATTAGATCTTGTCGGCTCACAAATGTGAGAAAGCCTACTGCCTACAGAGAGCGCATGTCGTAGGGATGCTCGAGGCACTTTCTCTGTACGTCTTTGACCGTTTTCCAAAGTATCACCGCGCCGTTCGACTGAATGAAGCGACTCAGTGGCTACGGTATGCTGCTGGACTCGCAGTTGCAAGAAGCATGGTTCAAATCCCCGTCAGACCATCATGATTTAGTGCTTCCGTGATGTTGAAAAATATCGTTAGGAAAATACTAGAATATTTCCTGCTAAAAGACGCGGCAACTTTGCCATCCTTGTCAACTTGAGGTCGTACTCAGTCTCCGATGATAGGATTTTTTAACTTAATCTGTTAGTGAACTGAAATAAGAATTACAAAGTCTTAAAATATTTACACATATGCAAAATGTATCATTTCCTTCTCTTACATTTAAAACAATAGTAAAATTTAAAAAAAAGGTTACATCAAACAACAACTTCTCTCTGTTGCATTCTGAAAACCATATGCGTTTCAAGTCTTTTTCTTTGTAACTTTACAATGATTTTCTCAAACGTCCTACTCCATCAGGTGATTATGTTACTAACTAACGCGTACTCTTCATCGTCAATCCCTTTCTTAACCTGTCTCGAGAATCACATGCAGATAACTGTGGACTGATGGTCCATATCTGGTTCCTAGATGCGACTTAAGGCTTCAGTGATGCAGAGAGAAATAGTCGGTAAAGTCCAGCATGTTAGTGGCCTTGAGGTTGGGGAGGAAAAAAGTCAAGTGTCCAAAAAGCCAGGAAAATGCCGTATGATAAACAATTTTATATTCCAGGTAACCACCGCTGTTGAAAGGCATGATGTTAGAAAGAACTCCATTAACGCCTATGATCTTTCAACGTTGTTGCTCCTGATGAGGAGGCTTTAGGTCGCCAAACCGATTTTGTTTTAATAAACAACGATTTCACTAGCTGTTAGCAGAGGTCTTCCTAACAACATGCAAATGCATTATGTTTAGCTCCCGGGAAAAATTTCTAATCTTGTCGCAAAACTTGTTCGACGTTTGTTTTATTTATGGAGCTTCTTTTGATAATAGGTATGCTTTTCTCTTACGCGGCTCCAAATACTAATCGATTCCTCGCGTCGATATATGTGTTCCATGTTCGCTTCAGCCCTACACGCCTCGCATAAGGCGTAGCAAGAGTTGGGCAGTTTAGTTGAATATCTAGCTACATAACTTTAACATTTGTAGGTAAACCTTTGTCTGGACATTTCTCCGTAGTTGTGACCATTTTGTGTGACGATATTTGATTGCCAATACGGATGCTTAGGAACGCATTGGGTTACTTTTTGGTAAATCTTGCTGAGGGCTGCTACAGTGTGTCCTCTTCTAAGTAGATTGTTTCTAAGTAGTAGATGTGGACATATTAGTAAATTTTACATTCTGGATCGACACAAATAGGTGGCGTTAAATCTGAGGGTGGAACATATGGGTGATCTTTTCTGTGATGCTTCCTGAGTCTTCCCTGAGTACTACGTACTAACTTTCTGGCCTTTTTTTCAAATCTTTCGAGCAGAAATTTCTCATATCAATTTGGCAATCGTTCCACTTACGCTGTGTGGGCATAGCTACCGGCATTCTCGCGCACCTATACTAATTATTGTGAAAACTGAAACACCAGAGTCATACCTTTAATAAGTACAAACAGTATATCGCATTATGGATAAAAGACAATATGCAACTGCTTAGGATTCAGGAACCATTCATGATTCCTAACTTTGAAAATTCGTTATAATGTGAAGGTACTACGTGTTGAAATTAAACTCTGTGAATCTCGCATTATGGAATAAATGAGGGTCCATACAATCAGTTCCACAAGAAAGTGTTCGCCATAATGTTAAACGTAACGTCCGCAGCGACATACCTGTAGTGATCTCGAATCTGTATTTTAATGTGCTTTTGCACAGTCTATGGATAAACAGTGTGAGAGTTGAATGTTTTGTTTTGTCGGTTGCAGTTTTGGCTATTTGCACCTTTTTACAGCCAATTTAAACGCTGAAAAAATGTACAATATTTATAAAAAATTCCTTCTGAGGTCTAGTAAGGAGCTATTTGAAACGAGGCAAACAGGGTGCTTCAAGAGAATAATGATCCGAAACATCGCAGCCGTCTCTGTACAGCGTAGAAACAAGACAATGGGGTGTCCACGATGGATTGGCCTGCAATGTCTCCGGATGCAAATCCGATGGAAAATGTTTGGTAGTGTATTAAGATGAAGCTCAAAGGAAAGCCAGTATATACTTAGAAGCACCTGTCATATTAAAACAGGACGATATGGGGATCGTTACTGAGAGAATATGCAGAAAATATCTTGAAAAGTATACGAAAAAGGTGACAGCTATAATCGATAATGGCGGCGATTGAATTAACTGTTAGGTAATTGTGCAGTAATAACTTGTATTTTCGTGCAAACATATATTTATAATAGTGTCTTTTACTTCATTCAGATACCAGCGCACACTTTCATGTGGAATTGACTGTACCTCTTTTTAGAGGATCTTCCTCCACACGCTTTCCGTGCGAGTGAAAGTTTCAGCAGCTGGTGACAGAGGTCTCTGGTAAAAAAGTATCAGACCAACCACGTACCAGACACGACCGGTGGACGATATGGCCAGAAAACGTGGAGACTAGGAAAGTACCTGTAGTTGCTTGAAGAAGCCTTGCACTTTCCTCGCCACTCGTCACCGGACATTGTCCTGCTGAAGTTGAGGAGTCTCAAGGAGTGGCAGGCGGTACTTCGAGATCTAAACCCTCCAGCCTGCTGTTAGTGCTGCCCTCAGTACCTAAAAGTAATTGATACCGCAAACCGCCACACTTCATATTTAACCGCTATGCGAAACCGAAGACTGGTTCTGATGCAGTCTATCATGTGCAAGTCTCTGCATGTCTGCATAACTAATCCAACCTGCATGTACTTGAATCTGCTTACTGCAGTTAACACTCTACAATTTTCACACCCCGCACTTCCCTCTAGTAAAGTAAGCAAGTTACGCGTCCTGGCCCTAGACGGGCCAATCGGACGCGACCAACCGCAGTGTCACCCCTGCCAATAACGTCATTGGATACGATACGGAGGGGCACGTGGTCAGCACACCACTCTCCCGGTCGTTGTCGGGTTTCTTGACGTTGGAATCGCTGTTAGTCGGTCAAGTATCTCCTCAGTTGGCCTCAAGAGGCTGAGTGTACCCCGCATCAGTCCCCCCACCAAGGAAAAGTCTCCGGTAGTACCGGGAATCGAACCCGAGATCGCCACATGACAGTCGGCGGCACTAGCCAAGGTGAGATGGGCAGCACTTCCCTTTGCCACTCAATAATGCAATCCAGCGAGGTTGTGCAATAGTAAGACTCGTAATCGTAAGTCGCCGGTTCAAATACCAGTCCGCCGCTCTAGATTTAAGTTTTCCACGGTTTCCCTAAATCGCATGACAGACGTGCCGAGATAGTTCCTGTAATCAGGCCAGGAGCGACTTTCTATTTCTTTTCCCAACGCAAGTTGCACTCTATCTCTGAGGACATGTCGTCTACAGGACGTTAAGCCTTAGTCTCCCTTCCTTTACAAAAATTCAGGGTGCGTGATGACGTAACGTCTAACATAGTAATTCACAAACACTTTTTTGTTCCGGGCGTCTTTGGTATATCAAACTTTCCGTGGCGCCTCAAGTCAAAACATTGCTCTATTTCACGCAGTTGAAGTACGCAGTTGATACTGTTAGTCTAGTTTACAAATACAATAAACGAAAAACGTGTTTTAAATTGGCAAAACCTTATAGTTCACTAAACGTCTATGATATGGCACCCTGGTTTGAGGAAATGCTGCAAATTTGCACACACAAAGGGTATTAAGATTACAAAAGACAGTCGTACGGCGCATCGCAATAGCATAACCTAGAGAAACCCGCAGAGCCGGCCGCGGTGGCCGTGCGGTTCTGGCGCTGCAGTCCGGAACCGCGAGGCTGCTACGGTCGCAGATTCGAATCCTGCCTCGGGCATGGGTGTGTGTGTGATGTCCTTAGGTTAGTTAGGTTTAAGTAGTTCTAAGTTCTAGGGGACTTATGACCTAAGATGTTGAGTCCCATAGTGCTCAGAGCCATTTGAACCATTTGAAACCCGCAGAAATAAATTCAGGCAACTAAAAATTTCAACAGTAGTTTCACTGTATATATGAAACAATTATCTACTTGAAAATTAACTGCACTGCATCGCTAGAACATAATACAAGCAGAAAAAATGACCATCTTATAAAATTAACACACAAAGAACCTACAAATGCTGCACGCATGCTGTATAACAGTTTACCACAGTGTAAAAGATGACAGAAAGTATGTCTCTTTTTAAAATAAAATTAAAAAGCCATCTGATCAATATTTGCCCTTACAGCGTTAAAAAATATCTTGATATAAAAAAATTAAATAGTATGCCAGTATACATTGCAAAGGGAAGATGTAACAAATTTAATATTGTAACTTATATAGAATCACTTCCAATATGTAGGGACGTATGAAATAATATTTCGTGCCAAAACGTCGATGCTGCTATCTTTTACTTTTTGTCTGTTTTTCTGGCAGTGCTGAGTGAAGACCAAGGAATGACAGGAAAATGAACTGTATTGTCATTGCCGGCCGGGTTGGCTGAGCGGTTCTAGCCGGCACGGTAGCTCAGCGTGTTCGGTCAGAGGGTTTAGCTACCCTCTGTAATAAAAACTGAGTGAACAGATCAACGAACAACCTGAACGAGTGTCATCGGACGTCGGCCACGAACAAAGTGAACGAACAATAAGAACAACATGAGATTAAAAAAAAAAGAAAAAGCGGTTCTAGGCGCTACAATCTGGAACCGCGCGACCGCTACCGTCGCAGGTTCGAATCCTGCCTCGGGCATAGATGTGTGTGCTGTCTTTAGGTTGGTTAGGTTTAAGTAATTCTAAATTCTAGGGGACTGATGACCTCAGAAGTTAAGTCCCATAGTGCTCAGAGCCATTTGAACCACATTTTTTTTTTTGGTGCCTTTTATAACATACATTTAATGACGTTTTTGTGTAAGTTCGATAACAAGTGATATACTTTTTAATTATTTTTTTATCCTCTTGTAACTAGCAGATATATGTAGCAGTCAGATTATAAATGTAATAATAACTGGTATATATCACTGTATTCTCTATGCATATGTAAGCTTTACGTAAACGTGACATGTCCAATATCGTTGCAAGAAATGATCCACGGACAAATGAAGAATAAGACTAAACTAAACTCTTCCCTAACAGGCCATGAAGGCTCAAAGGTACCTACTAGCCGCCGTGTCATCCTCAGACCATAGGCATCACTGGATGTGGATATGAAGGGGCACGCGGTCAGCACACCGCTCTCCCGGCCGTACGTCAGTTTCCGAGACCGGAGCCACTGCTTCTCAGTCAAGTAGCTCCACAGTTTGCACCCCGCTTGCCAACAGCGCCTGGCAGACCGGATGGTCACCCATCCAAGTGCTAGCCCAGCCCGACAGCGCATGGCTTCGGCGATCTGAAGGGAACCGTTGTTACCAGTGCGGCTAGACCGTTGGCAATGAAGAATAAAGAATAAACAAATAAAACTTAAACAAACAGGTTGTAACAACTAGAATTAATGTTCGTTAAGTTTTACCACTGAACAGAGGTTTCCCTGATATCCATGAATTTTGAAGTTTATGTAAGTATTTACAACGGATTGTGAAATGAATTGTACGTACTTACACAGTAACAATTTAAAATGTAACTATCCAGCTGCGTTTTATTTAGAAATAGTAGATGAAATATCACCTCCGAATAGCATTTTGGATTGCATGTACTGTATCCATATTTTTCAGAGGCTGTCACCAGAAGTAAAGGAGCCGTATTGTTCAATGACCAAACAATTCGAGCTTGATTTGTGCTCTTTCGTTAATTGTTCTCTTAAAAGGCAAAAAACCTGTCCTCGTCAGTACCTAGGACCGATTATGTTAATTCCGACATTTTTTTCAGGTGGGGAATTTTAGTAAAGTTTCAGGGCCAGGAGCCACTGAAAAATGACGGCACACAACGAAAACGCCTTTGCCTGAGACAGAATTATTTTCTGGTTTGGCGTTGGGTATGATTAATGGTATTTCTTAGTCTTTTCAGATCACCAATAATTGTTTATGAAAGTTATTAATAATACATAATCCCATTGCTGTTGGAATGTGCCTGCCTAACGCGAGAAAATCACACGCACGAAATCTTTGAATTATTCACATTCTTCACAGCCGCTTAGCTCGAGAGTTTTTCCTTTGTAGAGCTTCCTCTATCGAGAGGGTTGACACCTCGAAAATATGGTTTCGGAAGGATTCAATAGCTCCTTGCGGTGTTACAAATCTCTGTTCACACCCTTTTGGTTTTATATAAGCGTGCAAAAAAGTCAGTAGGCGATAATTGAGGTGAATTGCTACAAAGAGACACTAATCCGATGTTTTTCTCCATCAAATAATAAACTGTGTAACACGCTATGTGACGGATGGCACTGTCATGATGAAGAATGATAAGACGTCTTCCATTGATTTCCTGAGTTCATTGATGACTTGTGGCAACTAATTGTTGTCAGTCAGCATTTCATTTCTACATCTACACACATATCCTTCGAGCCATGCAGGGGCTACCCTGCACCACTGCTAGTCAGTCTCTGTTATTTTCAATTCACAAATGGAGTGAGGGAAAAATGACTATCTCTAAGCCTCAGTGCCTCAGTAAGAGTCCTAATTTTTCTTATCCTGTCTTCGCAGTCCTTAAGCGAAATTGGCGGTAGAATCGTTCTGCAGTCAGCCGCAAATATTGATTTTTCAAATTTTCTTCGTGAGAATGACGTCGCCTTTCCTCTGAGGATTCTCACTGGGTTTCACGAAGCATATCCGTAATACTCGCGCGTAGATCTAACCTACGGGTAACAAATCTAGCAGCACGCAACGAACTGCTTCGTCGTCTTCCTTTACTCCGACTTGGAAGGGATCCCAAATACTCGAGCCGTACTCAAGAATGGATCGGGCTAACCTTCTAACGCGGTATCCTTTATAGATGCGCTACACTTTCCTAGAATTCTTCGAACAAATCGATGTGCTCCATTCGGTTTCCCTACCACCGCCGTTACGTGCTCGTTCCGTCTCATGTCACTTTACGGCGTTACGCCTACATATTTAATAGACGAAACTGTGTCAAGCAAGATACTAGCAACCACTGCATTACAGGATTGTTTTCCCTACTCATCTGCATTAACTTACGTTTATCTATATTTAGAGCAAGCTACCACTCATCACATCAAATAGAAATTCTGTCCATCCTGTATCCCCATACAATCATTCATTGTCTTTTGATCCTCAATATTTCAGTATAAACCAGTGGTTGCAACAAGTCTAACTTAAATAAACAAGCAGATTATCATTTTATTGGGAGTTTTTCTCAAACTAACCACTTCTCTTGGCTTTGGTTAGTCTTAGAGCTCCAAAATAGTCGACTACTGCTTAGTTTCCGGCTCTTACGATTATGTCCAAGTTTCATCTCCTGTTACGATGCCGTAAGCAAATTTTGTATAATCGTTTCCTTACACCAGGTTACAGAAGAATTTTTTTACAGCTTCGATTAAATTATACGGAATCCATCGAGAACAGATCTTTTTCACAGCCGAAGTGCAAAATCGAAGTAATAACTCTAATTCCGAAGGCAGATGCTGACAGTTTAACAAGTCATGGTTCCAAAATACTAACCAGAGTTACTTACAGAAGACTGAAAAGACTGGAACATGACAATCTCGGAGAAATCAGTTAGGGTTCCAGAAATGAAATGAGAGTATGGCACTGTTGGGCGGGAAGCCCCAACCTTGGAAGTTTGGACGCCAAGTGCCGTCTTATTTCAGTCGACGCCACATTGGGCGACTTGCGTGCCGATGATGAGAATGAAACGATGATAATGAGGACAACACAATACCCAGTCTACGAGCGGAGAAAATCTCCAACACGACCGGGAATCGAATCCGGGCCCGCTACATGGGAGGCGAGCACGTTACCACCCGGCTAAGGAGGCGGACAGGGTTCCAGAGAAATGCAGGAACTTGCGAGGCAGTACTGTACCCACAATTTACCTTAGAGCAACATTTGAACGGGTTGTGTAGTGTCCCGCAAAGAGATTATAAGGTTAATATAAAAAAACTAAAACGAAAGTAATGAAATGTAGTCAAATTAAGTATGATGATACTGCAGCCTTCGGTATGTCTAAAGATACCTCTATCTCATGATGCGTCAGATGCAGATACTCCTCAGTCATGTTGCTCATCGTTTCGAAGGCTTTTGGAATAATAACCGATTGAGGTCGACCTTTACGAAATTCATGACCGACGGAAACACGACCACAGCGAAATTTTGCAAACCAGTTGTAAACAGTCTTATCCAATGGTGACTAATTACCAACAGCTGCAAGAGAATCTTTTATGTTTTTCATAACAATGTATATTAGGTAGAGCTAAACGAAGAACCAGGGCCTCCAGTGAACCCGTGAAATCTAAACAGCGATGAAGTATTTTTTATTTTGAACCACTGCATAAAGACAAACCATGTGAGAAAAAACGGAAACATCGCAGTAAGCCAAATGCGAGTGCACTAACAAGCTCATCCGTGAGACATAGTCGGTTGATAAAGAAGCTACAAGAGGCAGCAAGAACGTTTAAAGCGACAAAGGAAGGCTTCCAAACAAAGTATAGTGCTGTGTCATGCATGTAATTCGATCTACGTTGAACTTCCACTAGAAGACTGACAAAGCGTTGTCAATGTCGTTCCGAGTTTGAAGGAGGCAAACTCGTGTGCGGTTTTTGTTACTGAAAAAAGGGCTTGTTTCGAGATATATTAATTTTCCACATATTATTCAGTAAGAAATACATGGAAATATTCATTCAATTAATGTCCTTTATATACTTGGTAAGAATAAAATGGATTGAGTTTTATCACTATTGTCATATTGTCACACTACCGAAGTCACGTTGCCCCGATACTGAAATAAGATGATAATTTTGCGTTAGTTTTTAAAGTTGTCAGACTAATAGTGAATATATTAAAATAAAAATTTCTGCAACTAGGCACATTACAATAAAAGGCGAACCGAGCGAGGTGGCGCAGTGGTTAAACACTGGACTCGCATTCGGGAGGACGACGGTTCAATCCCGCGTCCGGCCATTCTGATTTAGGTTTTCCGTGATTTCCCTAAATCGCTCCAGGCAAATGCCGGGATGGTTCCTTTCAAAGGGCACGGCCGACTTCCTTCCCCGTCCTTCCCTAATCCGATGCGACCGATGACCTCGCTGTCTGGTCTCCTTCCCCAAAACAACCCAACCCAATAAAAAGCGATGTACAAAAAGCAGACCGCTATTACCTCCTCTGCATTGCCACAGGTAGCACGTTGCTGTCTCATTTGTGCTGGAGTAGCAGAGCGTGTAAGGGGCCTAGTTGTATCTTGCCACATCAGAACAAAGTAATAAACTTCAAATAGTTGCACCGTCTTGGTATCTTCAAGTAACCTCATTGTCCCAGTGCAGAAGTAGCACGCCAAGTCCTGAGTCAGTTACTTTTGATGGGAAGCTGCGAGGTGCCGGGGCTAGCAGTGTATTTAACACTAAATTCTAGAAGCTACATATGTAAATGATGCTCTAAGCCCCCCCCTATTCTAACTCCGACCTTTGCTGTTGCACAAGGATTAAAAAATATACGCGAACTGACTGTAATCAACCCTGCAAGTGGAGTAGAAAAGAGTTTGGCACCTGCAATAATTTAATTTGATAAATAAGTTAAATAAAGGAAGGTTTCATAAACGTAGTGAGAAATGATGGGTTGCTCTACCGATTAACAGAATGAAAGTTCTGTCCAAAATAACAATATGATTTATTAAGACTAAACACAAAATGATAAACAAAAACACATGAATTCTAATTTATAATACATCAAATTGGCTCAAATTGGAGACTCATACAAACACTGTAAAGGTGAAGTTGTCCCTAAACTAGATCGTGAGGTTTAAGACGAAGTGGTATGTGGAGCCAATTCCTTGCCACTCAAATCTCAAGAGAGACACACAGCTAACCCAACAGTAATTGCTGCTACTCAAGACAGAACAAAGTTAGAAAAAGACGAACAGGCGCGCTCTGCTGAGCTCTGATTATCACCTAGGAAAATCCCTATCTGCCGGTGCTACGGACATACATTACCAAACTGTCTTCTTAACTGCCAGAACACGATCTGGCGTACAGGAAGCGATGGCTGGTTGCTTCGACGTCCTCGACCGAAAGGCGAGAGCCGACTACCTAGAGCACCCGTACAGGCCGAACACACAACATTCCCGCCCCCACGACAGTGGCCGTGGTTAAACGTTCCAATCAGCAACTCGAAAACCGGCGGAAAATTCCACTCCATTGCCGGAGCACTACCATTCCACCAATGGAGATTCTTGGCGCCAATTTCTGTGCTGATCTTGCTACGTCACGGAGCTATGCCGTGAGCAAGCCAATCACAGTTACTATTTTGCAGAAAGCGCGGGAATTTTCCCGCCACAACTGCCTGGGTACACAAGTCATTCCCACGCCTCGCTGGTAGCCCGCCAGAAAGTGTTTTCGCTAAGATTCTGCAAAGTAACGGAACCTCTAGCCCAGCCGCTACTTCAAACCCCTCCGGGCGTGTCTTTTGACAATGTCGGCGTCTGCAAAGCATTCATTAGACTTCCTCGCACCCGTCGGCTTAACCCTCTCCAGTTCAACAGAGCCCGCCTGTCACCGGACCACCCGGGTGACGAGAGATGCTGCGTGGGAAGTCTGCGTGTGAAGGAATAGCAACTTTCCACCGCATGCAATTAGAGAGGAGAATCGTAAGATAGAAATATGAGAGGGGGCTCATGCCACCTCTCATTGCCCCTACGCCATTTTTAGATTGTAATTGGTGAGTGGTTGGCTCACTTAGGAGCAAGGTAGTGAGTCAATCGCCCAAGAACAATCTCGCAAACTGACTCCACATGCCGCACTCTATAAAGAAAATCACTGCAACTGAAAAATGCAGCTCATAGAGGGAGGATGATTTATGATGTAGCCAACTTCACCTTCTTAATATGGAACACTAACACTCACAACACACATCCATACCCAGGGAGCCCCTTCCAAACACCGATACACACAGGCATTCACGCTCTAAATATGGCCCGGGCATCTGAGCCAAATATGGAGCAGTTTATTCTTTACAATCAGAGTTGGAGTGCTCCGCAATTGAATGCCCAAGATGTTACAACAATTTGTATCATTAAACTAACCTGAACTCACTCACACATGATACTATTTAAGTTAACAATCTCTTTGTGAGCTTTCAGAATCTAATTACAACCTCCGATTCATTCTGTCTCCCTGCAGCAAGAATAACCTTTACAAAATGTTCCTGAACTGATGGTCCATTCACAATGACAGTGGTGGTATCTGCTTCAGTTTATGGGGACTTCAGGCACACTGTTTGCATACACACAACAATAAATACAAAATACAAAAAAAACATGGTGTGGAGAACAATACAGTAATTTGTAATAAGAATTACAGTGTAAAACACAACACATACAAAGCATAACATACATTACAAAAACAATATTAGAGAAAGAAAATTAAGAAAGAAAAGAAAGAAAAAAAAACAAGGTTCATGTGGCATCAAGTTGTGCGTGCACATTGCACAATGTTCACGACTGTGCTGAGAATGAGGCACTAAATCACATTGTTAGAAATATTCGAAGCACTTCACAAATTACACCTTACTGACATCACATAGGGCTAAACGTCAGGTGTTGTTGCTACGTTGTTGCAACGGCAATAGGGTATGCTGGAGCATCTGCAGTACTCTGTTGAGATTGGACCAAGACCCACGCATATGATGACGGCAGTATGGTAGGAAGACACAGTGATAGGCTCTCCTCACGTCGATTAATTGTCTCTGAGGTCTACTTGTTGGGATACATCACTAGTCTAGGCCTCTTCTCTCGCTGGACAGTACTTTATGTTTCCCAATATTGCAGTTCGACGAGGGATGATGGCACGTGGAGTGACTCCACAAGTGTGTGAGGTCATCCATACAGGATCGAACTAGGAGCGACGATTGCTAAAACTGCTCTCTAATAGAGAGGAGAAGTTAGAAATGAGACCATACATTTGTTAGTGTGGCACGATACTGCTTTGTGTATGCAGATCGGCCAATGCTAGTGAGTTGTGAAAACCCAAACAGGTGAGTATATAGCGTCCCTTTCTGTCCTGAGGCACATGAGGCCCAGGTTCTGACACGATATGTGATCTTCGTGTACTCACGACAACGTGGTCTGCCCCAGGGAATCCCTCCAAACGGCTGCCGCGTCCGGAGAGCTAGCAGGCTGTCGTGTGTGGGTCGCGTGTCAGTGTCAACGGCCAGCCCCACTTTCGCTTGTGGCCCGGCGAGGGCTGTCTGCCGCCTAATCCCTCAGGTACACGGCCCGGTGCTGTCAGCTTGTAGGACCGGATGCTCTCCCGCCCTTCACGTCAGGTAGCGCACTGACGCTTTCTTCTTGCAGGTAGCCGATGACCTCCGGCTGGCCCCTGCATTGCCTCGATCCCCGTCATCTGCACAATTCTTACAAAAATCTTATGCCTAACTTTTCCCCATGACCTTCTACGTTATAATAAATTTACATCACGATACATTGATGGTCTGTCATTTCAGACACTCTAATTTTAATTTTATAGTTATTTATCTGTAGCTATCATAACAAAAATCATGGAAATAATTTATCTTGATATTTGTGTAGAGACCGATCTCACTATTGTACATGGTGTGTGATGCTATATTGGATGAAGAACTAAATGTGCGGGCCCGCACTAATATTACTATTAATTATATAGATCGACAGTAGACATGCTCAAGAATTAACTACCATTCGCCAACGATCTACATTCTATGTCTTTTAATTCAATTATGTTGTTATGCAGGTCTAAGTTTTACTGTGCTATAAGGAACATGCAACTATGCTACTTTCGCTCGCCCGTCGTCCCTCCATCTCGGGTCTGTGGTTTGGTGACCTGAAAAATAGCATCTCAACAGGTGCGTGCCACACTTGTGGTAGAAAACCCCCACAATAATAATCTAGTTATTGTTAAATCCTACAGTTTAACTTATCCTAGTATAACGTACTTTCCCTTTTATTTATTTATTTATTTTATTTATTTATTTATTTATTTATTTTATTTATTTATTTATTTATTTATACAATACTCTTACATAATTCCTGTTACGCTGAGATGTCTCGCTGCTCACCGCTATTGACGACAGTGATGTGCGCGCCGTACGAAATGGCCTCCGAGTTCTCACTACGCCTCACTGAAACTCCAGAGACTGGGTTAGCCATGGCTATACAAGACAATAAATTTATAGTTGCAACTTCCTTTTCTATGTTATGCAGTATTCGCGATCAAAGCACACCTTTCCAGAGGCAATGTAATATGACCAAGCCAGGACTGGTTCCTGTTGAGGATTCCGTCGCCCACCACACGCCAGCTACACAGTATGTCACGAATTTCCAAGTATAATTCCTTGGTTATTCATCTGTGACAGTCACAAGCAGCACGCTAAATCCCCAACCAGCACATTGGCATGGTAGGCTTTATGCCCGCATTTCTACCGTCTAGGCCCTAGGGCACCACTGGAGTCAAACGCTCACAGGTTCACCCAGACTTGCAAGACAACGATGCTGGCGCATCACTGTAAAAACTATACTGCCCATATTCATCATCGAAATCACGCAATATACCACAATCTTGCAGTCCACTGACGCGTGCCTGCAAGCATTGGTATGAACGTCTCACGAACTGGTTGTGGCCGCTATGGAGCGTATCACGACTTCTCAGAACGCTTCTAAGAGCACGTTCTTGTATGCGCCCGTTTGTGCGACATCTCCTCACTCATCATTATCCCTCAACATGGACACCAGATAGGAAAGGACAAAAACATTGCTCATGGAAAGGTAGTGTCTCCTACTCCATCGACATTGGAGATCGCGAACATAAACAAAAAGAGGATAGCAGCAGTAAATTCTTATGCAAGACAACGCACCGTGTTAATACTTTAGCAATCTTGATCTATTAATGTAACGATTATTGTTCCCCGAAGAAAGGTTCATATATTTGCCTATTCTACTATGTACACCACTTAAACTACTATTATTCAACGAACTTCTTTGTGTGAGAGATGCGGTGGAGTCCTATGGACTAGCGCCAGTCCCTTGTCAGACTCCCCCTCCTCTGACGTGCATTAGGATTTGCAGGTCTAATTTCAATCTCCTGGTTCTCCTGTGGTCCTTGATTTCGCTCTCTCCAATTACGGTCGCTTTGCCGTTCGTTATTCCTCCTGTCCCAGATTCCTTGTCTAGATTGACCCTGTTCCCTGACGTTCTGGTTTCCGTGTCTCTGGTTTCCATAATCTTGAATTGCGTAACCTTGATTTCCGTAACCCTGGTTTCCTAGGTGACGAGCGCGATTATGCGATCTGTTGTCGTCTGCCCCTGCTGGCCCGTGGTATTTGTTATTTTGCGCCTTCTTCAATGAGAGGTGGCATGAGCCCCCTCTCATATTTCTATCTTACGATTCTCCCCTCTAGTTGCATGCGGTGGAAGGTTTGCTTTTCCTTAACACGCGGACTTCCCACGTAGCGTCTCTCGTCACCCGGGTGGTCCGGTGACAGGCGGGCTCTGTGGAACTGGAGAGAGTTAAGCCGACGTGTGTGAGGCAGTCGAGTGAATGCTTTGCAGACGCCGACATTGTCAAGAGACACGCCCGCTGGGGTGTGAAGTAGCGGCTGGGCTAGAGGTTCCGTTACTTCGGAGAAACTTTGCGAAAACACTTTCTGGCGGGCTACCAGCGAGGCGTGGGAATGACTTGTGTACCCACGCAGTTGTGGCGGGAAAATTCCCGCACTTTCTGCAAAATCAGCACAGAAATTGGCGCCAAGAATCTCCATTGGTGGAATGGTAGTGCTCCGGCAATGGAGTGGAATTTCCGCCGGTTTTCGAGTTGCTGATTGGAACGTAACCACGGCCACTGTCGTGGGGGCGGGAATGTTCGGGGTTCGGCCTGTACGGGTGCTCTGGGTAGTCGGCAGTCGCCTTTTCGGTCGAGGACGTCGAAGCAACCAGCCCTCGCCTGCGGTACGCCAGATCGTGTTCTGGGAGATAAGAAGACAGTTTGGTAATGTACGTCCGCAGCACCGGCAGATAGGGATTTTCCTAGGTGATAATCAGAGCTCAGCAGAGCGCGCCTGTTCATCCTTTTCTAACTTTGTTCTGTCTTGAGTAGCAGCAATTACTGTGGGGTTAGCTGTGTGTCTCTCTCGAGATTTGAGTGGAAAGGAATTGGCTCCACATACCACTTCGTCTTAAACCTCACGATCTAAGTTAGGGACAACTTCACCTTTATAGCGTTTGTTTGTGTTTCCAATTCGAGCCAATTTAATGTATTGTAAATGTGTCATGTGTTTTGGTTTAGTATTTTGTGTTTAGTCGTAATAAATCATATTGTTATTTTGCACAGAACTTTCATTCTGTTAATCGGTAGAGTAAACCTATCATTCCTCACTAGGTTAATGAAACTTGCCTTTATTTAACTTATTTATCAAATTAAATTATTGCAGGGGCCAAACTCTTTTCTACTCCACTTGCAGGGCTGCTTACAGTCAGTGCGCGTGTATTTTTTTTCATCCTTGTGCAACAGCAAAAGTCGGAGTTAGAATAGGGGGGGCTTAGAGCATCATTTACAGATGTAGATTCAAGAATTTAGTGTTAAATACACTGCTAGCCCCGGCACCTCGCATAAAATGGCGACCCTGCCAGGATCTTTCCTGTGAATCTCTGATAATCAAACGGGATTCTGAGTAGGAACATTCAATTTTTTCCCTACTTTTTTTTAATGATTAATACCCAACTTGTTTTTCTGATAGTTTCGCGTTTAGTTTTAAGTAGCGGCGTATGATTACAGTTTTTGTTTTCAGTGTATGTATTTTTGTGTGTTCATTGTTTTTGTGTTTCGTTGATGTGGTGTCCGTACCACATCGCACTTTGTCCGATTTGTGTGCGGTTTCTGTACCACATCAAATTGCGTTTGTGATGACAGCGTTGGAACAGCGTTGTTGAAATTTTATGTCTATGTGTAAAAGTACAGGGAGTAGATTATTTTTACTGTGTATTTTAGATAAATTTTGTTTCTCATGAATGATCACGAGAAGTAAGGCACGACTATTAGTGAGCGAAGCTAAAACAAAAGTGGATACTATAATGGATAAGGGGCACGTTACTGACGGGGATAGGTTCGGAGTTGAGATGGGCACATTTTTAGCAAGACAGGACGACAGGGTCATTGATGAGGAAGGTGATTTGGACGCGATCTCAGAGCAGCGTTGCGGCCGTGATTATGATAGTGAAGTAGAGGATGAAACAGAGACAGGCACACAGGTCGAGACGGTAGCAGAAGTTTATAATCAAACGAACGAGAGCAGACAGGGGCTAGCTCGGCCACGTCAGAGCTCTAGCGCCCAGGTGTCCAGAGTTACATCTCCCACGTTTGAAGAGGATCAAAAAGATGACGTAAACCCAATACTGAGCTTCCTACGATCAATGAAAGAAGAAGATGAGAAACAGCGTAAGGACACTCAGACTATAATTTCGCATATAGGGGAAATTCGTGGGGAATTACTAACAATAAAGAAAGAATGTGGAGAAGCAAAACAATTGTCATTGGTAGCACAAAAAGTAGCAGGCCTAGCCCAAACGGCAACAACAGGGGCAATGAAAATCGCAAGAGTAACTTCTCAACTTGTAGGTCGCTTGCGACGTGCGACACAAGCCCACTCAAAATCCCTAGCGTTCTTAAAAACCCAAGGTAATATTGCGATTACGAACATCACGAAACAAATGAAAGAAGTAGAGAGTCGGATAGCAAAACTAGAGCGAAACGGGCACACGAGCACTGCACGTTCGGATACCAATGATGGAGTACACAGAATTGTGTCTCCGAGGAAAAGCCCGCCGTGCTCCAGCCCGGTGACAGAGTGCGGAACTAACAATGCACACGCAGAAACACCTAGTAATAGTTCAAATAATGGTAGTCCACTTAGGAGAGGGAATTCGGAGTGCCACTTCCACTGTGATACAGAGGTAGCAAATCACAGTTATCAGCAAGATAGATCAGGACACTCAACAGACGTGCAAGTATCGGAAACGAGTGACAACACCAGTGCGAGGATCGGACAGGATTTTGATCACAATCACTTCCTGTCGATACTAAAATTCCAAAAGTTCAGAGATAATGGAGGGTCGATGCATCCGAAGAGCTGGGTGACGCAGTTTACTAATTCATTACCGTCATCATGGCCAACCCACGCAAAATTAGAATTCATGTGTGGACACATCGAAGGCCAAGCCGCGGAAAAGATGCGGGGTGTGGCAGCGACGTGTCGGACCTATCAGGAATTTGTTGGTGCATTCCTGCGTACCTACTGGTCAAAGGAAACGCAAGACAGGATTAAAGAGGAAATAATATTTTGTCCTGAACTGGAAGTGTCCGGGCATAGGAACGCAACCAAATTTTTTGATGATTTACTCAAGAAGAATCAGTTTTTAGATAGTCCATATAGCAACGGAGAAATCATTAAATTTTGCTTTTCCAAATTGCCTATTAGGTATCAACAGACACTTGTCAGGAAGTGTGGATCTGACATAGAAGCATTCAAGAGTCTATTGCGCGAACTCGAAGTAGTCTTCGATAAACAAGACGCAAAGGACAGGAAGAAGGCGCAAAATAACAAATACCGCGGGCCAGCAAGGGCAGACGACAACAGATCGCATAATCGAGCTCGTCGGTTAGGAAACCAGGGCTACGGAAATCAAGGTTACGCAAGTCAAGATTATGGAAACCAGAGACACGGAAACGAGAACGTTAGGGAACAAGGTCAATCTAGACAAGGAATCTGGGACAGGAGGAATGACGAACGGCAAAGCGACCGTAATTGGAGAGAGCGAAATCAAGGACAACAGGAGAACCAGGAGATTGAAATTAGACCTCCGAATCCTAATGCACGTCAGAGGAGGGGGAGTCTAAGAAGGGATTGACGCTAGTCCATAGGACTCCACCACTTCTCTCACACAAAGAAGTTCATGGAATAATAGTAGTTTAAGTGGTGTACATAGTTGAATAGGCAAATATATGAACCTTTCTTCGGGGAACAATAATCGTTGCATTAATAGATTAAGATTGTTAAAGTATTAACACGCTGCGTTTTCTCGCTTAAGAATTTACTGCTGTTAACTTTTTGTCTATGTTCGGGATCTCATCTGTCGTGGCGATAAGAGGGACTACCTTTCCATGAGCAATGTTTTTGTCCTTACCTATCTGGTGTCCATGTTGAGGGATAATTATGAGTGACGAGATGTTGCACAAACGGGCGCATACAAGAACGTGCTCTTAGAAGCGTTCTGAGAAGTCGTGATACGCTCCATAGCGGCCACAACCAGTTCGTGAGACGTTCATACCAATGCTTGCAGGCACGCGTCAGTGCACTGCAAGATTGTGGTATATTGCGTGATTTCGAGGATGAATATGGGCAGTATAGTTTTTTTTTGCAGAGCTGCGCCAGCATCGTTGTCTTGCAAGTCGGGGTGATCCTGTGAGCGTTTGACTCCAATGGTGCCCTAGACGAGAGAAATGCGAGCATAAAGCCTACCATGCCAATGTGCTGGTTGGGGATTTAGCGTGCTGCTCGTGACTGTCACAGATGAATAACCAGGGACTTATACTTGGATATTCGTGACATACTGTGTAGCTGGCGTGTGTTGGGCGACTGAATCCTCAACAGGAACCACCCCTGGCTTGGTCATATTACATTGCTTCTGGAAGGGTGTGCTTTGATCCCGAAAACCGCATCAGATAGAGAAGGAAGTTGCAACTATAAATTTATTGTCGTGTATAGCCATGGCTAACCCAGTCTCTGGAGTTTCAGTGAGGCGTAGTGAAAACTCGGAGGCCATGTCGTACGGCGCGCACATCACTGTCGTCAATAGCGGCGAGCAGCGAGACATCTCAACGTAACAGGAATTATGTAAGAGTATTGAAAAAAAAGGTAATAATAATAATAATAGAGTACCATATTCTAGGATAAATTAAACTTTAGGATTTTTACAATAACTAGATTAATATTGTGGGGGTTTTCTACCACAAGTGTTATGTTTGGCGCGCGCCTGTTGAGATGCTATTTTTCAGGTCATCAAATCACAGACCCGAGATGGAACGACGACCGGCGAGCGAACGTAGAATAGTTGGAATAACATAATTTATTCAGAAGACATAGAATGTAGATCGTTGGCATATGGTAGTTAATTCTTGAGCATGTCTACTGTCGATCTATATAATTAATAGTAATATTAGTGCGGGCCCGCACATTTAGTTGTTCATCCATTACATAGCATCAGTTATCACCAACCATGTACAATACTGAGATCGGTCTCTACACGTACATCAAAATAAATTATTTCCATGTCTAGATTAGATGTTATAATGATTGCCATAGATTAATAACTATAAAAGTAAAATAAGAGTGTCTGAAATGACAGACCATCAATGTGTCATTATGTAAATTTATTATAACATAGAAGGTCATGGGAAAAAATTAGGCATAAGATTTTTGTAAGAATTGTGCAGATGACGGGGATCGTGGCAATGCGGAGGCCGGCCGGAGCGGGAACAAGAGGTCTGCGGCTACCTGCAAGAAAAGAGCGTCAGCGCGCTACCTGACGTGAAGGGTGCGAGAGCATCCGGTCCTACAGGCTGTCAGTCATGGGGCCGTGTACCTGCGGGATTACGCGGGACCCTCGCCGGGCCACAAGCGAAAGTGAGGCTGGCCGTTGACCCTGACACGCGACCCACACGCGACAGCCTGCTAGCTCTCCGGACGCGGCAGCCGTTTGGAGGGATTCCCTGCGGCAGACCACGTTGTCGTGAGTACACGAAGAAGATCACATATCGTGTCAGAACTGCGCCTCATGTGCCTCAGGACAGAAAGGGACGCTCTATACTCACCTGTTTGGGTTTTTACAACTCACTAGCATTGGCCGATCTGCATACACAAAGCAGTATCGTGCCACACTAACAAATGTATGGTCTCATTTCTTACTTCTCCTCTCTATTAGAGAGCAGTTTTAACAATAGTCGCTCCTAGTTCGATCCTGTATGGATGACCTCACACACTTGTGGAGTCACTCCACGTGCCATCATCCCTCGTCGAACTGCAATATTGGGAAATGTAAAGTTCTGTCCAGCGAGAGAAGAGACCTAGACTAGTGATGTATCCCAACAAGGAGATCTCAGAGACAATTAATCGATGTGAGGAGAGCCTATCACTGTGTCTTCCTACCGTACTGCCGTGATCATATGCGTGGGTCTGACTACAATCTCAACAGCGTACTGCAGACACTCCAGAACACCCTATTGCCGTTGCAACAACGTAGCAACAACACCTGACGTTTAGCCCTATGTGATGTCAGTAAGGTGTAATTTGTGAAGTGCTTCGAATATTTCTAACAATGTGATTTAGTGCCTCATTCTCAGCACAGTCGTGAACATTGTGCAATGTGCACGCACAATTTGATGCCCCATGAACCTTGTTTTTTTTTCTTAAATTTCTTTCTCTTATGTTGTTTTTGTAATGTATGTTATACCTTGTATGCGTTTGTGTTTTACACTGTAATTCTTATTACAGATTACTGTATTGTTCTCCACACCATGTTTTTTTTGTATTTTGTGTTTATTGTTGTGTGTATGCAAACAGTGTGCCTGAAGTCCCCATAAACTGAAGCAGATACCACCACTGTCATTGTGAATGGACCATCAGTTCAGGGAACATTTTGTAAAGCTTATTCTTGCTGCAGGGAGACAGAATGAATCGGAGGTTGTAATTAGATTCTGAAAGCTCACAAAGAGATTGTTAACTTATATAGTATCATGTGTGAGTGAGTTCAGGTTAGTTTAATGATTAAAATTGTTGTAACATCTTGGGCATTTAATTGCGGAGTACTCCAACTCTGATTGTAAAGAATAAACTGCTCCATATTTGGCTCAGATGCCCGGGCCATATTTAGAGAGTGAATGTCTGCGTGAATCGGTGTTTGGGAAGGGGCTCCCTGGGTATGGATGTGTGATGTGAGTGTTAGTGTTCCATATTAAGAAGGTGAAGTTGGCTACATCATAAATAATCCTCCCTCTATGAGTTGCAATTTTCAGTTGCAATGATCTTTTTTATAGAGTGCGGTATGTGGAGTCACTTTGTAAGATTGTTCTTGGGCGATTGACTCACTACCTTGCTTCTAAGTGAGCCAACCGCTCACCAATTACAATCTAAAATGGCGTAGGGGCAATGAGAGGTGGCATGAGCCCCCTCTCATATTTCTATCTTACGATTCTCCCCTCTAGTTGCATGCGGTGGAAGGTTTGCTTTTCCTTAACACGCGGACTTCCCACGCAGCGTCTCTCGTCACCCGGGTGGTCCGGTGACAGGCGGGCTCTGTGGAACTGGAGAGAGTTAAGCCGACGTGTGTGAGGCAGTCGAGTGAATGCTTTGCAGACGCCGACATTGTCAAGAGACACGCCCGCTGGGGTGTGAAGTAGCGGCTGGGCTAGAGGTTCCGTTACTTCGGAGAAACTTTGCGAAAACACTTTCTGGCGGGCTACCAGCGAGGCGTGGGAATGACTTGTGTACCCACGCAGTTGTGGCGGGAAAATTCCCGCACTTTCTGCAAAATCAGCACAGAAATTGGCGCCAAGAATCTCCATTGGTGGAATGGTAGTGCTCCGGCAATGGAGTGGAATTTCCGCCGGTTTTCGAGTTGCTGATTGGAACGTAACCACGGCCACTGTCGTGGGGGCGGGAATGTTCGGGGTTCGGCCTGTACGGGTGCTCTGGGTAGTCGGCAGTCGCCTTTTCGGTCGAGGACGTCGAAGCAACCAGCCCTCGCCTGCGGTACGCCAGATCGTGTTCTGGGAGATAAGAAGACAGTTTGGTAATGTACGTCCGCAGCACCGGCAGATAGGGATTTTCCTAGGTGATAATCAGAGCTCAGAAGAGCGCGCCTGTTCATCCTTTTCTAACTTTGTTCTGTCTTGAGTAGCAGCAATTACTGTGGGGTTAGCTGTGTGTCTCTCTCGAGATTTGAGTGGAAAGGAATTGGCTCCACATACCACTTCGTCTTAAACCTCACGATCTAAGTTAGGGACAACTTCACCTTTATAGCGTTTGTTTGTGTTTCCAATTCGAGCCAATTTAATGTATTGTAAATGTGTCATGTGTTTTGGTTTAGTATTTTGTGTTTAGTCGTAATAAATCATATTGTTATTTTGCACAGAACTTTCATTCTGTTAATCGGTAGAGTAAACCTATCATTCCTCACTAGGTTAATGAAACTTGCCTTTATTTAACTTATTTATCAAATTAAATTATTGCAGGGGCCAAACTCTTTTCTACTCCACTTGCAGGGCTGCTTACAGTCAGTGCGCGTATATTTTTTTTCATCCTTGTGCAACAGCAAAAGTCGGAGTTAGAATAGGGGGGGCTTAGAGCATCATTTACAGATGTAGATTCAAGAATTTAGTGTTAAATACACTGCTAGCCCCGGCACCTCGCACTGTCCTTTGCGTCTTGTTTATCGAAGACTACTTCGAGTTCGCGCAATAGACTCTTGAATGCTTCTATGTCAGATCCACACTTGCCGACAAGTGTCTGTTGATACCTAACAGGCAATTTGGAAAAACAAAATTTGATGATTTCTCCCTTGCTACATGGACTATCTAAAAATTGATTCTTCTTGAGTAAATCATCAAAAAATTTGGTTGCGCTCCTTTGCCCGGACACTTCCAGTTCAGGACAAAATATTATTTCCTCTTTAATCCTGTCTTGCGTTTCCTTTGACCAGTAGATTCCCAGGAACGCATCAACAAATTCCTGATATGTCTGACACGTCGCTGCCACACCCCGCATCTTTTCCGCGGCTTGGCCTTCGATGTGTCCACACATGAATTCTAATTTTGCCAGGGTTGGCCATGATGACGGTAGTGAATTTGTAAACTGCATCACCCAGCTCTTGGGATGCATCGAATCTCCATTATCTCTGAACTTTTGGAATTTTAGTATCGACAGGAAGTGATTGTGATCAAAATCCTGTCCGATCCTCGCACTGGTGTTGTCACTCGTTTCCGATACTTGCACGTCTGCTGAGTGTCCTGATCTATCTTGCTGATAACTGTGATTTGCTACCTCTGTATCACAGTGGAAGGGGCATTCAGCATTCACTCTTCTAAGTGGGCTGCAATTATTGGAGCTATTACTCGCTGTTTCTGCGTGTGCATTGTTCGTTCCGCACGCTGTCACTGGGCTAGAGCACGGCGGGCTTTTCCTCGGAGACACAATCCTGTGTACTCCATCATTGGTATCCGAACGCGCAGTGCTCGTGTGCCCGTTTCGCTCTAGTTTTGCTATCCGACTCTCTACTTCTTTCATTCGTTTCGTGATGTTCGTAACCGCAATATTACCTTGAGCCTTAAAGGCCGCTAGGGATTTTGAGTGGACTTGTGTCGCACGTCGCAAGCGCCCTGCGAGTTGAGAAGTTACTCTTGCGATTTTCATTGCCCCTGTTGCTGCAGTTTTGGCTAGGCCTGCTACTTTTTGTGCTACCATTGACATTTGTTTTGCTTCTCCACATTCTTTCTTTATTGTTAATAATTCCCCACGAATTTCCCCTACATGCGAAATTATTGCCTCCGTGTCCTTCTTACGCTGTTCGTCAGCTTCTTCTTTCTCCTTCTTACGCTGTTCGTCAGCTTCTTCTTTCATTGATCGTAGGAAGCTCAGTATTGGGTTAATGTCATCATTTTGATCCTCGTCACACATGGGTGATGTAACTCTGGACACCTGGGCGCTAGAGCTCTGACGTGGCCGAGCTGGCCCCTGTCTGCTCTCGTTCGTTTGATTATAAACCTCTACTACCGTCTCGACCTGTGTGCCTGTCTCTGTTTCATCCTCTACCTCACTATCATAATCACGGCGGCGACGTTGCTCTAAGATCGCGTCCAAATCACCTTCCTCATCGATGACCCTGTCGTCCTGTCCTGCTAAAAATGTGCCCATCTCATCTCCGAAACTATCCCCGTCAGTAAACTGCCCCTTATCCATTATGCAATTCTCTTTTGGTTTAACTTCGCTTGATAATAGTCGTGCCTTACTTCTCGTGATCATTCATAAAAAACAATTTTATCTAAGATGCACAATAAAAATAATCTACTCCATATATTCTTCGACATAGACACAAAATTTCAACAACGCCGTTCCAACGCTGTAACTACATGCACAGAAACTGGACACAAACCCGACAAAGTGTGAAGTGGTACGGACACCACATCAAAGAAACATATAAAACAATGAACAAACAAACAAATATATACGCTGAAAACAAAAACAGTAAACATGCGCCGCTACTTAAAAACTAATCGCGGAACTACAAGAAAAACAAGTTGGGTATTACTCATTAAAAAAAAAGAGAAAAACAATTGAATGTTCCTACTAAGAATCCTGTTGGCTTATCAGTGATTCACAGGAAAGATCCGAGGCTAAGGGTCGCCATATTATGCGAGGTGCCGGGGCTAGCAGTGTATTTAACACTAAATTCTAGAAGCTACATATGTAAATGATGCTCTAAGCCCCCCCCTATTCTAACTCCGACCTTTGCTGTTGCACAAGGATTAAAAAATATACGCGAACTGACTGTAATCAACCCTGCAAGTGGAGTAGAAAAGAGTTTGGCACCTGCAATAATTTAATTTGATAAATAAGTTAAATAAAGGAAGGTTTCATAAACGTAGTGAGAAATGATGGGTTGCTCTACCGATTAACAGAATGAAAGTTCTGTCCAAAATAACAATATGATTTATTAAGACTAAACACAAAATGATAAACAAAAACACATGAATTCTAATTTATAATACATCAAATTGGCTCAAATTGGAGACTCATACAAACACTGTAAAGGTGAAGTTGTCCCTAAACTAGATCGTGAGGTTTAAGACGAAGTGGTATGTGGAGCCAATTCCTTGCCACTCAAATCTCAAGAGAGACACACAGCTAACCCAACAGTAATTGCTGCTACTCAAGACAGAACAAAGTTAGGAAAAGACGAACAGGCGCGCTCTGCTGAGCTCTGATTATCACCTAGGAAAATCCCTATCTGCCGGTGCTGCGGACATACATTACCAAACTGTCTTCTTAACTGCCAGAACACGATCTGGCGTACAGGAAGCGATGGCTGGTTGCTTCGACGTCCTCGACCGAAAGGCGAGAGCCGACTACCTAGAGCACCCGTACAGGCCGAACACACAACATTCCCGCCCCCACGACAGTGGCCGTGGTTAAACGTTCCAATCAGCAACTCGAAAACCGGCGGAAAATTCCACTCCATTGCCGGAGCACTACCATTCCACCAATGGAGATTCTTGGCGCCAATTTCTGTGCTGATCTTGCTACGTCACGGAGCTATGCCGTGAGCAAGCCAATCACAGTTACTATTTTGCAGAAAGCGCGGGAATTTTCCCGCCACAACTGCCTGGGTACACAAGTCATTCCCACGCCTCGCTGGTAGCCCGCCAGAAAGTGTTTTCGCTAAGATTCTGCAAAGTAATGGAACCTCTAGCCCAGCCGCTACTTCAAACCCCTCCGGGCGTGTCTTTTGACAATGTCGGCGTCTGCAAAGCATTCATTCGACTTCCTCGCACCTGTCGGCTTAACCCTCTCCAGTTCAACAGAGCCCGCCTGTCACCAGACCACCCGGGTGATGAGAGACGCTGCGTGGGAAGTCCGCGTGTGAAGGAATAGCAACTTTCCACCGCATGCAATTAGAGAGGAGAATCGTAAGATAGAAATATGAGAGGGGGCTCATGCCACCTCTCAAAGCTTCATGGAACTACACTGAAAGTGGCAAAGGCTTTTGTCTCATCTAAATAATGAAGTCGGTAGTTTATAGGGATGACAGCTAGTTTTATTATAAACATATTCCGTGACACGAAATAGCAAAGTGAGCTCTACAATGTTGTGTAATGATGAGTACGCCTATCAAGTTCAGAAGATAAAACATCATTAGTCTCATTACATAAAATTCAGAGTTTTTCCACTTTCAAACTAAACATTACATATTATTATCAAGTCACAAGACAAATTAAACATTTCTAAACTCACAACATAATCTGCTTTGCTCGTAGATGTCCGAGATTAACCGCACATGTCCTAACGCCATGCCATCATACTTGGCACTGCCTGGTTGGCGCGAATCACTTCGCTGGGCGGTCATTCGTTACAGTGATGTTGGCACAAGAGATTATTCGTGTCTCCCTAGTATATAAACAGTCATAATAGTACAGTACTGAGAGGGTCTCACGTGCTATTTTGGTGTATATCTGTAGATTAATTTAGTTAACATAGATTCACTTTACGACAGAAAACAAAGCACCATAAATGAATTATCCGAATGAGATACAAATCGTTAGATGTGCTGTACATGTGCAGACAAACAAAAGATTACAGTTTCAGAAAAATTGGGTGATTTATTCCAGAGAAAGAGCTTCACAAATTGAAAATGTCAGTAACGCATTGGTTCACCTGTGGCCTTTATGCAAGCAGTTATTCTGCTTGGCAGTGATTGACGGAGTTGTTGGATGTCCCCCTGAGGGATATCGTGCCAAATTGTGTCCAACTGGCGAGTTATATCGTCAAAATCCCGAGCTGGTTGAGGTGTTCCTGTCCTTAATGTTCCAAACGATCTCAATCGGGGAGAGATCTGGTGATCTTGATGGCCAAGGCAGAATTTGGCAAGCACGAAGGCAAGCAGTAGAAATCCTCGCCGTGTGCGGGCGGGCATTATCTTGCTGAACTGTAAGGCCAGGGTTACTTGTCATGAAGGGCAACAAAACGGGGCACAGAGTATCATCGACGTACCTCTGTGCTGTAAGGGGGCCGCGGATGATAAGCAAAGCGGTCATGATATGAAAAGAAAATTGTACCGCAGAGGGTCACTCCTGGCCGGCCGGTGACCGAGCGGTTCTAGGAGCTTCAGTCCGGAACCGCGCTACTGCTACGGTCGCAGGTTCGAATCCTGCCTCGGGCATGGATGTGTGTGATGTCCTTAGGTTAGTTAGGTTTAAGTAGTTCTAAGTCTAGGGGACTGGTGACCTCAGATGTTAAGTCCCATAGTGCTCAGAGCCTTTTTTTGTTTTTTAGTCACTCCTGGTTGTCGGGCCATATGGCGGGCGACAGTCAGGTTGGTATCCCAACGCTGTTCGAGGTGTCTCCAGACACGTCTTCGGCCTGGAATCTCATTGACTAGAGCAGAATTACCTTTCGAACTGAGCTCCGATGGCCAGAGAAGACGTTCCTGGAGACAGTTTTGACAGTTTATCTGCACATGTATGTCACATCTACCGATTTCTACCACATTCAGGTAATTTCTTCATGGTGCGTGTTTTTTGGAGTGTAAATAAAAATAAACGGTTTGCCGCGCAGAGAAGACGATAATCACTTATTGCTTTCAGTATAGCAGCCAATCAGTACGAAAGTAGTTTCTGTCGGCACAATTTTCCACGAATGCTGCGTTATGGCAGTACATGTTGAGGTTGCCTCATCCCAACTCATTACGTCATTCGTCTGTTATGATAGCGTCGCTCAGCTAAGGTGTAATCTGTTGGAATAAAGTAGTGGCCCCAAGATGCAGAAACGCTATTCAGTGTGATCCTACGCTTTATCGTGCTGCACGGTGATTTTCCCTTGGTGTTTGTCGCACAGCGCAGAACGGAGCTTCAAAAGTGTCTGGATGTAGGGGACAGTATTTGTGAGCTGCTCAGGTTCAAGAAAATACACCAGAACGGGACCATCTGCATCCCACAAATGCTGTCTGTAACTTTCGCAGCAGAACACGTAGTCCTTTCTTTCGCAGGATCACAGTGATGCAACTAGCTTCCACAGCCTGTCACAATATTCATCAAGAGACTGTCTCATTCTCTTATGGTGGCAATCGGCAACCGTTATGTTCCTGGGAGCCAAATGTTACGTCATCGTTGCTAATGATAATCGGGGGGAATTGGATCTATGACCGGAGGAATTTGGAGAGGCAAGCGGAAGATTAGTTGACGCAAGTGCACTTTAAATAAATATATTTTGGTCAACTTGTTACTGAAGAACTGCTACACTGTTGACAACTTGTGGCACCTGCGTGCGTCTGTGTACACTGAATGTTTACTTGCAGAGCGAGCGATCAACAGCTCCGTGTAGCGTTCGGCACCAAGTAGCAACAGGGAACTAATCTCGAAATAGACGACTAGTGCCCGGGTGCCCGCCGCTTGTAACACCGTCCTGACGGTCTTCAGTGGCCGCGGCCTGGACGGTCTCCATTGGCCAGGTTATCCTATTGGTGGCGATGTTAAAAGCGCCGTTTGCGACAGCCGCAGGAATCTTCATCCGTCAGTATCGATAAGCTAGGATACTACACTTTTGTTTCTAAGTCTCTGAAGAAGGGTATGGATGGTGGCTCGTCGCTGGACCTTGTGGTCAATGCCGATAAATACGGGACGGAAAGGACACAGAATTTTCGATAATCCAAACTTCGAATAATTTCTGCATTGCACTATATTCTGTTGCAAATTTTGTTGCTGTTTGATTCACATTGACACGTCTGTCTGCTCCAATCAGCGTGTCAGCTCTCTCCTTGTTACATGCCGTGGCGGCAGTTCGAGCACAAACACTACAGGGCTTACCTTGGATGCCGTGTTCCACTCTTTGACGTGTTTAACCCATCTCCTAACACTGCCGGCACCCATGCACACACATCCATATGCACGATGAAATCTGATATGAGTTCATCAGTCGAAACGAACATCGATGACGGCCGTTCTGTAAATGGTCACGCGACAGAAATTACTGACGCCACGATGTATCAATTCTTACAAGGGAACCTCCCAATCGCACCCCCCTCAGATTTAGTCATAAGTTGGCACAGTGGATAGGCCTTGAAAAACTGAACACAGATCGATCGAGAAAACAGGAAGAAGTTGTGTGGAACTATGAAAAAATAAGCAAAATATACAAACTGGGTAGTCCATGCGCAGTATAGCCAATAACAAGGAGGGTGCAAGTTCAGGAGCGCCGTGCTCCTGTGGTTAGCGTGACCAGCCGCGGAACGAGAGGTCCTTGGTTCAAGTCTTCCCTCGACTGAAAAGTTTAACTTTTTATTTTCACTTTATGTGACAAACTCTTATGTTTTCATCACTTTTTTGGGAGTGATTATCACATCCACAAGAAAACCTAAATCGGGCAAGGTAGAAGAATCTTTTTACCCATTCGCCAAGTGTACTGGTTGGGTGGGTCGACAACATATTCCTGTCATGTGACGCACATGCTGTCACCAGTGTCGGCCTTGCTGTGCTGGTACTGCGAACGGCTGAAAGCAAGGGGAAACTACAGCGGTAATTTTTCCCAATGGCATGCAGCTTTACTGTATGGTTAAATGATGATGGCGTCCTCTTGAGTAAAATATTCCGGAGGTAAAATAGTCCCCCATTCGGATCTCCGGGCGGGGACTACTCAGGAGGACGTCGTTATCAGGAGAAACAAAACTGGCATTCTACGGATCGGAGCGTGGAATGTCAGATCCCTTTATCGGGCAGGTAGGTTAGAAAATTTAAAAAGGGAAATGGATAGGTTAAAGTTAGATATGGTGGGAATTAGTGAAGTTCGGTGGCAGGAGGAACAAGACTTTTGGTCACGTGAATACAGGGTTATAAATACAAAATCAAATAGGGGTAGTGCACGAGTAGGTTTAATAATGAATAAAAAAATAGGAGTGCGGGTAACCTACTACAAACAGCATAGTGAACGCATTATTGTGGCCAAGATAGACACGAAGCCCACGCCTACCGCAGTAGTACAAGTTCATATGCCAACTAGCTCTTCAGATGATGAAGAAATTGATGAAATGTATGATGAGATAAAAGAAATTATTCAGCTAGTGAAGGGAGACGAAAATTTAATAGTCATGGGTGACTGGAAATCGAGAGTAGGAAAAGGGAGAGAAGGAAACATAGTACGTGAATATGGATTGGGGGTAAGAAATGAAAGAGGAAGCCGTCTGGTAGAATTTTGCACAGAGCATAACTTAATCATAGCTAACACTTGGTTCAAGAATCATGAAAGAAGGTTGTATACATGGAAGAACCCTGGAGATACTAACAGGTTTCAGATAGATTATATAATGGTAAGACAGAGATTTAGGAACCAGGTTTTAAATTGTAAGACATTTCCAGGGGCAGATGTGGACTCTGACCACAATCTGTTGGTTATGAACTGTAGATTAAAACTGAAGAAACTGCAAAAAGGTGGGAATTTAAGGAGATGGGACCCGGATAAACTGACTAAACCAGAGGTTGTACAGAGTTTCAGGGCAAGCATAAGGGAACAATTCACAGGAATGGGGGAAAGAAATACAGTAGAAGAAGAATGGGTAGCTCTGAGGGATGAAGTAGTGAAGGCAGCAGAGGATCAAGTAGGTAAAAAGACGAGGGCTAATAGAAATCCTTGGGTAATAGAAGAAATATTGCATTTAATTGATGAAAGGAGAAGATATAAACATGCAGCAAATGAAGCAGGCAGAAAGGAATACAAACGTCTCAAAAATGAGATCGAAAGGAAGTGCAAAATGGCTAGAGGACAAATGTAAGGATGTAGAGGCTTATCTCACAAGGGGTAAGATAGATACTGCCTACAGGAAAATTAAAGAGACGTTTGGAAAAAAGAGAACCACTTGTATGAATATCAAGAGCTCAGATGGAAACCCAGTTCTAAGTAAGGAAGGGAAAGCAGAAAGGTGGAAGGAGTAAGGAGAGGGTCTATACAAGGGCGATGTATTTGAGGACAATATTATGGAAATGGAAGATGATGTAGATGAAGGTGAAATGGGAGATACGATACTGCGTGAAGAGTTTGACAGAGCACTGAAAGACCTGAGTCGAAACAAGGCCCCGGGAGTAGACAACATTCCATTAGAACTACTGACGGCCATGGGAGAGCCAGTCCTGACAAAAGTCTACCATCTGATGAGCAATATGTATGAGACAGGCGAAATACCCTCAGACTTCAAGAAGAATATAATAATTCCAATCCCAAAGAAAGCAGGTGTTGACAGATGTGAAAATTACCGAACTATCAGTTTAATAAGTCACAGCTGCAAAATACTAACGCGAAGTCTTTACACACGAATGCAAAAAGTGGTAGATGCCGACCTCGGGGAAGATCAGTTTGGATTCCGTAGAAATGTTGGAACACGTGTGGCAATACTGACCTTACGTCTTATCATAGAAGAAAGGTTTAGGAAAGGCAAACATACGTTTCTAGCATTTGTAGACTTAGAGAAAGCTTTTGACAATGTTGACTGGAATACTCTCAAATTGTAAAGGTGGCAGGGGTAAAATTCAGGGAGCGAAAGGCTATTTACAATTTGTACAGAAACCAGATGGCAGTTATAAGACTCGAGGGCATGAAAGGGAAGCAGCGGTTGGGAAGGGAGTGAGACAGGGTTGTAGCCTCTCCCCGATGTTATTCAAACTGTATATTGAGCCAGTAGTAAAGCAAACAAAAGAAAAATTCGCAGTAGGTATTAAAATCCATTGAGAAGAAATAAAAACTTTGAGGTTCGCCGATGACATTTTAATTCTGTCAGAGACAGCAAATGACTTGGAAGAGCAGTTGAACGGAATGGACGGTGTCTTGAAAGGAGGATATAAGATGAACATCAACAAAAGCAAAACGAGGATCATGGAATGTAGTCGAATTAAGTCGGGTGATGCTGAGGGAATTAGATTAGGAAATGAGACACTTAAAGTAGTAAAGGAGTTTTGCTATTTGGGGAGCAAAATAACTGTTGATGGTCGAAGTAGAGAGGATATTTGTTAACATGAAGTATAGATGTAAGTGTCAGGAAGTCGTTTCTGAAAGTATTTGTATGGAGCGTAGCCATGTATGTAAGTTTGGACAAGAAGAGAATAGAAGCTTTCGAAATGTGGTGCTACAGAAGAATGCTGAAGATTAGATGGGTAGATCACGTTACTAATGGGGAGGTATTGAATAGAATAGGGGAGAAGCGGAGTTTGTGGCACAACTTGAGAAGAAGAAGGGACCGGTTGGTAGGGCATGTTCTGAGGCATCAAGGGATCACAAATTTAGCATTGGAGGGCAGCGTGGAGGGTAAAAATCGTAGAGGGAGACCAAGAGATGAATACACTAAGCAGATTCAGAAGGATGTAAGTTGCAGTAAGTACTGGGAGATGAAGAAGCTTGCACAGGATAGAGTAGCATGGAGAGCTGCATCAGACCAGTCTCAGGACTGAAGACCACAACAACAACATGGCTTTGTTGACTTTGAGAACCTGTCGTGCCACAAGAAATAAATTTCATCAGATGTACACAAAGGTACTGTACCTTATACGCTTGAAGCTTACGCATAAATATTTTTTTTTGGAGGTTGATTACGTTTATACCGTACAAAGAAGACTACATCATTCGTAAATCGAAAGTACATCTTTTTATGTTATTAGAATGAATGTGAATGGAGGAGACCCTTCAAAGCATAAAATTAGTCGGTAGTACCAACCCCTAACAGCCTAGAACTGAACAAAAATGGTGTACCCATGGCAACTAGCTGCGAAACTCGTAAACTCCATGGCTGCAGTTTGCGATGGATTGTGCCTCATATGCTAGTTTAAGAAGAACTCAACATTTTTTCGACTTTGATACTTAACATTTTTTCCTCTCTTATAGCATAGAAAATGGTAACAATTCTGCATTTGAAATCACAGATGAAGCACAAGCGAAATAGCCTACAGTGCAGCGCGACCGTATGCTCCATACACATTTGCAATGGTCTATCTTGTAAAACTGAGTGCATTCACTTTGTCCAAGACAAACGCTGACTGACTGTTGGGATTAAGCTGAGCAGTGGAAGGGGTTGTCTTGTGGGAACGAGATGGAGGTGTCGGGCAGGTATGCCACAACGATAATTTTTATAATTCCTTAAATTCTGTAGAAGGAAGCGTCAGAGAAAAGATCGAGTGCTCTGTTTAGGTGCTGTTCTGGAAAGGTTCACATTCGTCGAGATTGCAAAACATGCTGAGACCGACACCACAACAAGAAAACGGTATTATTTCTCGTTGACAGCCTGACGACCAAACAGTGTTAGTGTTAAATAAGCCATAGTGTTTCCCCGTGCACTCGGCAATGCTAAATCTGCTGTTTAATAGAATCACAGACAGGCATTTCTAGAAATTCACCAGAGTTCTGTAACGAATAAAAAGTCTATCCCAGATTCCAGGAGTGGGCAAGCATCCCCACCCACCTCCCCCAAATCCTATCAATCGATCCCTTACTTTAGTTAATTTGTTCCTTAATTTCTTTTGTCCCAGTTCTGTTCAGTACCTTCTCTCTATTCATCAGATCTATTCACTTAATCTATACCATCCTACCGAAGCACCACATTTCAAACGCTATTTTTTATTGGCCGAACTGTTTATCTTCCATAGTTTGTTTCGAAGAAAAGGACACTCCAGACAGATAACTTCAAAAAACCATTGTTAATACTTAGGTGTTAACAACTTTTCTCTTCCAGAAACGCTTTTCTTACTATTGCTAGCCGTGCGATCTCAAGTGTTCTGAAACTGTTCGCGCGGCTTCCCCCGCCGGAGGTTCGAGTCCTCCCTCGGGCATGGCTGTTTTTGTTGTCCTTAGCGTAAGTTAATTTAAGTTAGATTAAGTAGGGTGTAAGCTTAGGGATCGATGACCTCAGCAGTTTAGTCCCATAAGGTCTTACCACAAATTTCCAAAATTACTATTGCTAGCCTGTGTTTTATATCCTTCTATTATGTTGGTGCATAAGTTCGTAGCGTTTTTGTTTTGAATATTCGTATTCCGGTTGCTACGTGTTTATTTATCGATTGTCATTTTTTATTTTTAGTTCACTGTTGCGATTTGAGTTTACATATTGTCATTGTGTCATTTAGAGGTTTGAGTGGCGCTGTGGGCTCTAGAAAATGGAGTACTAAGTGGAGAAATCGGAACATTTCCGACATATTCATCTGTTTGAGTCCAGTACAGGGAAGACAGCAGTGGAGGCAGTCAGAAACATTTGGCGACGTTTTCTCGTTTAAGGAGAATCGTTTTGATGTTAGTGATCTCCACGTTCAGGAAGACCTTCGGGGTTTGATGAAGATCGTTTAAACGCATTAATCCACAAAGATCCACGTCAGTGTACTCGAGAACTGCCAAATACGAGGGCAATCCCAAAAGTAAGGTCTCCTATTTTTTTATAAGTACATGGACCTCTTTATTTCTACAACGATTTACATGAGTTTACAGCTTGAACGTTTAGATATTTTTCGACATAATCACCATTTCTGTCGATGCGTTTTTGTAGGCGCTGTGGCCGTTTTTGTATGCCCATGTCACACCAGCTCGCCGACATGCTGTTCAGAAAGTTATGAACCTCTTATTTCACCTCGTCGTCGGAGCTGAATCGCTTTCCGGCCAAATGTTCTTTTAACCTAGGGAACAGCTGATAGTGACTGGGCGCCAAGTCACGACTATAGGGTGAGTGGGTGATTATGTTCCACTGAAATTGTTGCAGGAGAGCAACGGTTTGCCGAGCGATGTGTGGGCAAGCATTGTCGTGGAGAATGTGTACGCCCTTGCTCAATATTCCTCTTCTCCGGTTCTGAATTGCCGTTTCAGTTTTTTCAGAGTCTCACAGTACCTGTCAGCGTTAATTGTGGTCCCAGTAGGCATAAAGTCGACCAACAATACCCCTTTCCGGTCCCAAAAAAAAAAAGTTGTCATGACTTTGTTTGAATTACCGCGGCTTTGGCGAAGAAGGATGCCGCCACTGGCGTGATTGTTGCTTGGTCTCAGGTGTAAAGTGGTATGCCCAGGTAGGCCTAGCCGACCGTGTGGCTGTGCGGTTCTAGGCGCTTCAGTTTGGAACTACGTGACTGCTACGGCGCAGGTTCGAATCCTGCCTCGGGCATGGATGTGTGTGATGTCCTTAGGTTAGTTAGGTTTAAGTAGTTCTAAGTTCTAGGGGACTGATGACCACAGATGTTAAGTCCCATAGCGCTCAGAGCCATTTGAACCATTTTGAACCAGGTAGGCCGCTGTTTTGTACTATAGATGTGTCCACTAACGTGGATCCAAATGAAACTGTCAGAAAGTGAGAGAGAGATACATATAATTTTGCTCTAGAAAAGAGAAAAAAGGTGTAAAATTTCAAGGTCGAGAAAAGGTCTGCTCCTAGACTTGATATGTCCTTGAATTAAATGGAGTACAAAAAGAGCGGAACATGCAGGCACGCAGCTAGGAGTTCTGCAACTCAGTTGGCATGGCTTCACAGTAAGGTTTCAAACTACGTCAACAAGGTTCGTCACATTTACCTAATTAAGCGTTGGCCCTGGGTTACACTTTAAGGAAAAGTCCATAAATGTAACTTTCGTAACAGATTTTGTTCAACTTCAGTTATGCCTGTTAACATTAAAACAATCCAGTAAATCTATTAACATGATCCTATGTGAAATTTGTGATCCGACAATGTATCACAGATTGTATCAAAGTTGTATCGGCGAGTTTTTAAAGTTTATATCTTGTTTCTCCATTTGTTCAGAGGTTATTCAGTGAGACTTTTTGCTCATAATTTTTGTTGATGTCCCACAACATTTTTCTGTCGTTCTGACGTTTATCTGTTAACGGTTTTAAATTTTTGGTGTCAATCGAACATTATTGGTATGTATGTAGACGTATATTTTGTGAAGATTTTGTAGCTTTAGTTCCTAACTCGATGGATATATTCGATTTGATCATATGAGGATGTAATGTCAGATCATTAACTCGAAAAGGCGACCTCCATACTCATGTTAATATCAAAAGATGTGCTTTGCCTATACTAATAAACTGTGCTTACTTTTTAGGTAACTTCACAAATGTATTGACTCGATCAGTATCAATCGTTTGGCATAAATTCCATTTCGTGAACTGTTTGTCAAATACAGTTCTTGGCGCACGATATGGCTTCAAATTCATCGAATTCATTTTAGAATGTTGCCCTCTCATCTATAAATTTTCACTGACGCCCATGTATCACTGATGTAAGTAAAAACTGGAATATACACTGTTAGTAAATTTTGTTTTGAGACGCCTCAGAAGCTTAGTTTTGAAGATTATTTTTAGTTTACCACAGGAAGACTCGGTGATTTGTATCCTGTTAAAGTAGTTCTATGATTTTCTGTACGATGTGTTGTTTATTTATTACACTTGTTTTACTGTACAGATTTTCAGCGCTACTTTCAAAGTTCCCCTATTAACTCTTCTATTCTTTGTTGAAGGTCATCTGCACTAACCAAGCAGTATCTACAAAATGCAACTAGTTCAAGTACGCTCCTTTACTTGCGTTACTTATTTGCCATAGCCTGGATGCTCTTTGAGTTTTTTTTCCTACTATCTTTATCAGGTGTTTTGAAGTGGTCGTATAAATATAGTTCCATTAATACGAAGTTCACACGTAGTGCACCTGAGGTCGATGGTTAGGCAAGTAGTGTGTGTAGTCATAATTGATCTGAAGTAAGACACTATCAAAATGTCCACAGTTAGCCATTAAAATTACAACACCGGGAAGGATACCAAATCGAAATTTTAGTTTTCGTGTAAGTGCCGTACACTGGGAAGCTTACATGATAAATTTGTACATGATTTTGGGGTACAAAGAACGAAATACACAGACCTACCTTCTAGCCCGGCCAGCCTTCGAATCTAAATGAGGTTGAATGGCAGATATGTAGACATCATTCCACGCTGCTTCAATTCTAAGCCAGAGTGGATTAATCACAGTGGTTGGAGAGTGGTGGCAGTCTTTCGGAAAGCCATAACAGGTATCTTCAGGTGGTGAGAGAGCTGGAGAACGTGTTGTCCAGAGAAACTTTAGGACACCATCTGTATCGAGACAGGTCAGGTCAACATGCGGTAGGTCATGTCAACATGCTGTACTGCGTTATCTTGTTCTAAGATAACGGCACAGAGACCTCGATATAGAGCGCAGACACCGGCCTTCACACGTCAGAAATGTCGCAGTTACTGTGCAAATTAACGGCTATGAGAACCTGAAGGGATCGTATTGTGTACGCAGTAACACACGATACCATCTCGGCAGGTGCTGGGTCCGTATGATGACGACGAAAGCAGTCTGGTAACGTTCGTTCTTCTCGGAGCATCCACACAAGGATACCTCCATAGTGATGCTTTATGCTGAACAGGAACTCGCCTAAAAAGATCTACCTCTACATACATACTCCGCAATCCACCATACGGTGCGTGGCGGAGGGTACCTCGTACCACAACTAGCATCTTCTCTCCCTGTTCCACTCCCAAACAGAACGAGGGAAAAATGACTGCCTTTATGCCTCTGTACGAACCCTAATCTCTCTTATCTTATCTTTGTGGTCTTTCCGCGAAATATAAGTTGGCGGCAGCAAAATTGTACTGCAGTCAGCCTCAAATGCTCGTTCTCTAAATTTCCTCAGTAGCGATTCACGAAAAGAACGCCTCCTTTCCTCTAGAGACTCCTACCCGAGTTCCTGAAGCATTTCCGTAACACTCGCGTGATGATAAAACCTACCAGTAACAAATCTAGCAGCTCGCCTCTGAATTGCTTCTATGTCCTCCCTCAATCCGACCTGATAGGGATCCCAAACGCTCGAGCAGTACTCAAGAATAGGTCGTATTCGTGTTTTATAAGCGGTCTCCTTTACAGATGAACCACATCTTCCCAAAATTCTACCAATGAACCGAAGACGACTATCCGCCTTCCCACAACTGCCATTACATGCTTGTCCCACTTCATATCGCTCTGCAATGTTACGCCCAAATATTTAATCGACGTGACAGTGTCAAGCGCTACACTACTAATGGAGTATTCAAACATTACGGGAGTCTTTTTCCTATTCATCTGCATTAATTTAATTTATCTATATTTAGAGTTAGCTGCCATTCTTTACACCAATCACAAATCTTGTCCAAGTCATCTTGTATCCTCCTACAGTCACTCAACGACGACCCTTCCCGTACACCACAGTATCATCAGCAAACAGCCGCACATTGCTATCCACCCTATCCAAAAGATCATTTATGTAGATAGAAAACAACACCGGACCTACCACACTTCCCTGGGGCACTCCAGTTGATACCCTCACCTTCGATGAACACTCACCATCGAGGACAACGTACTGGGTTCTATTACTTAAGAAGTCTTCGAGCCACTCACATACTTGGGAACCAATCCCATATTCTCGTACCTTAGTTAGGAGTCTGCAGTGGGGCACCGAGTCAAACGCTTTCCGGAAGTCAAGGAATACGGCATCCGTTTCATACTCTTCATCCATGGTTCGCAAGATCTCATGTGAAAAAAGGGCGAGTTGCGTTTCGCAGGAGCGATGCTTTCTAAAGCCGTGCTGATGCATGGACAGCAACTTCTCTGTCCCAAGGAAATTCATTATATTCGAACTGAGAATATGTTCGAGAATCCTGCAACAAACCGATGTTAAGGATATTGGTCTGTAATTTTGAGGATCCGTCCTTTTACCCTTCTTATACACAGGCGTCATCTGCGCTTTTTTCCAGTCGCTCGGGACTTTACGTTGGGCAAGAGTTCAAATGGTTCAAATGGCTCTGAGCACTATGGGACTCAACTGCTGAGGTCATTAGTCCCCTAGAACTTAGAACTAGTTAAACCTAACTAACCTAAGGACACCACAAACATCCATGCCCGAGGCAGGATTCGAACCTGCGACCGTAGCGGTCTTGCGGTTCCAGACTGCAGCGCCTTTAACCGCACGGCCACTTCGGCCGGCATTGGGCAAGAGATTCGCGATAAATCCAAGCTAAGTAAGGAACCAATGCAGTAGAGTACTCTCTGTAAAACCGAACTGGAATCCTATCAGGACCTGGCGATTTATTTATTTTCAAACCATTCAGCTGCTTCACAACCCCAGGGATGTCTATCACTATGTCCTCCATACGGGAATCTGTACGAGACTCAAACGGTGGTATGTTTGTACGATCCTCCTGCGTGAAAGATTTCTCAAATGCTAAATTTAAAATTTCAGCTTTCGTTTTGCTGTCTTCCGTTGCCAGGCCAGACTGATCAGTGAGTGACTGGATGGAAGCCTTCGACCCGCTTACCGATTTTACGTAAGACCGGAATTTCCTTGGGTTTTCAGCAAGATCTTTTGCTAAGGTATGACGGTGGTAGTGGTTGAACGCTTCGCGCATCGCTCTTTTTACAGCAGCACGAATCTCTACTAACTTTTGCCTGTCCTCATTCTCCCGATCTTTCTTGTACCGCGAGTGCAACTGTCTTTGCTTCCTGAGCATTCTCCGAATTGCGTTGTTAAACCACGGTGGGTCTTTTCCGTCCGTAACCCACTTTTTCGGCACATACTTGTCCAATGCGTGATTTACAATGTGTTTAAAATTTGCCCATAATTCTTCCACGTCCCCCGTACCGGAAGTAGATGAAGTCGATTCATTTACTAAGTGGGATGCTAACAACTGCGTATCTGCTCTTTCTAGTAAGAATACTCTCCTAGCCTTCTTGACCGACTTTTTAACTTTCGTAACCATAGTCGTAATGACAACATCATCATCACTAATCTCGGTCTCAACACTGACACCGTCGATGAGGTCTGGTCTGTTCGTGGCTGCCAGATCTAAAATATTTCCATTACGCTTTGGCTGTCGATTTAGCTGCTCAAGACAGTTTTCGGATAATGTGTTCAAAAGTAATTCATTATCCGATGAAGTGGAATCAGTGGTGCTTCAGAAGCCGTGGATACTTTGCTGCTGCAAACAGGTCCATTTCCTGACGCAAGGTGTGTGACACTGCTGTACGATCCTACACGGCCGAGCGAACAAAACTTCCGTCCTCCCTGGCGCTAGTCACTTGGGTCGTTTCAGATTCGGCATGACATTACGTAAAGTCCACCTGAACTCACTGACTCCGTATTCAAAGACCAGTCTGAGATCCTGACCAACGCGAGCAGCAATATCGTGGAACGATAAGTTTTAGTCCTGATAGGCCACGATACTGCCACTGTTGAATTATGACACTTGGTAGCGGACGTTTCTCCTTCTCACAACCAACCAACACTTCAAAGCGATGTCTAAATGAGGACTTTGCTGCGTAATCTTTCTTATACGCAATTTATGGATGGTGTTACTCGTACCTGCGTTGTGCATTTGCATTTGAGTATTCAAGCATGTAGTGCGCTCCATATGGATTTGACGTCTGTGGCATGCTCTTGCAATTTTAATGACTAGCAGTGTACTACAAAAAACAACATGATAAAAGTAGAAACGAGTTGCACAAAGGAGATTGTCGGCAGCGCGAACATCAGGGACAAGGCGGATGGAAGTCGTCGAGAAAGACGGACGCTGTTGCTCCAGTCTATCTGTGCAGAGAGATGGCGCGTGATGGGACAGAAAGGGGGCACACGGCTTAAATGTGTGAATTAATACCAAGTGGACTGCAGTGATACGAGTGTCCGGTGGCGTTGCGGCTTCTGTATGGTGCTGCTCAACAACTGCGAGAGGTGAAAATGCAGCACAGGCCTGTAATCTTCGTCCTAGAGCTGTTGGTAAAATATCGATACAAAGGTATTTTTGAGGAAAGATGTCGATACATATAGGGGACATTTTTTCCCCCGTTGTATCGATATCGAAATGGCAATATCAAGTGCCGATATTTTTATTTTATGTAATTTTTTTCTCAATTTCCGGTAAATATACGAAATTATTCTTCTGAAATTGTAGTAGAACATAATTTTACTTTCACTGCGTGAAGGAGCCTTATTACTTTTTGAGCTCCCGTCATGTCAAGTCTTTCTCTTTGAATGGGTAAAGCAAGTGCAGGTGGCACAAAGAAGAAGTGCGGTTGCACTGGTGGATGGCGGTATGAATGGAATAACAAGATTTCCGATGTGAGAAGTAGCACATTATTTGAGTTAAAAAGCAATTTTTAACGCAACTAGTGTGCTATTCCTTCACAACGCCATTCTGCAAAAACAATTGCTGAAAAATATGACCGTAATATAAATGACAAGACTGACTTTTGCGATGGGCAGAGATACGGTGACGTAATCGGTGCTCGGCGCTACCAACCGAAGCTGCAACGTTTAACTCCTCTGCGCAATTTTGACACCACCACTGCTAGGTCGTTGGCGTTTCCAGAAATGAAAAAACGGGGAAGTCGGCATGAAGTGTTCAGACAAATGCGATGTGTGACGAAACAGATCGAGAAACCCTCGGACACCTTTTATTGTGCTACTTACATGTTGTTGTTGTTGTGGTCTTCAGTCCTGAGACTGATTTGATGCAGCTCTCAATGCTACTCTATCCTGTGCAAGCTCCTTCATCTCCCAGTACCTACTGCAACTTACATTCTTCTGAATCTGCTTGGTGTATTCATCTCTTGGTCTCCCTCTACGATTTTTACCCTCCATGCTGCCCTCCAATACTAAATTGGTGATCCCTTGATGCCTCAGAACATATCCTACCAACCGATCCCTTCTTCTAGTTAAGTTGAGCCACAAACTTCTCGTCTCCCCAATCCTATTCAACACCTCCTCATTAGTTATGTGATCTACCCATCTAATCTTCAGCATTCTTCTGTAGCACCACAATTCGAAAGCTTCTATTCTCTTCTTGTCTAAACTATTTACCGTCCATGTTTCACTTCCATACATGGCTACACTCCATACAAATACTTTCAGAAATGACTTCCTGACACTTAAATCTATACTCGATGTTAACAAATTTCTCTTCTTCAGAAACGCTTTCCTTGCCATTGCCAGTCTACATTTTATATCCTCTCTTCTTCGACCATCATCAGTTATTTTGCTCCCCAAATAGCAAAACTCCTTTACTACTTTAAGTGTCTCATTTCCTAATCTAATTCCCTCAACATCACCCGACTTAATTCGACTACATTCCATTATCCTCGTTTTGCTTTTGTTGATGTTCATCTTATACCCTCCCTTCAAGACACCATCCATTCCGTTCAACTGCTGTTCCAAGTCCTTTGCTGTCTCTGACAGAATTACAATGTCATCGGCGAACCTCAAAGTTTTTATTTCTTCTCCGTGGATTTTAATACCTACTCCGAATTTTTCTTTTGTTTCCTACACTGCTTGCTCAATATACAGATTGAATAACATCGGGGAGAGGCTACAACCCTGTCTCACTCCCTTCCCAACCGCTGCTTCCCTTTCATGCTCCTCAACTCTTATAACTGCCATTTGGTTTCTATACAGATTGTAAATAGCCTTTCGCTCCCTGTATTTTACCCCTGCTACCTTCAGAATTTGAAAGCGAGTATTCCAGTTAACATTGTCAAAAGCTTTCTCTAAGTCTACAAATGCTAGAAACGTAGGTTTACCTTTCCTTAATCTAGCTTCTAAGATAAGCCGTAGGGTCAGTATTGCCTCACGTGTTCCAATATTTCTACGGAATCCAAACTGATCTTCCCCAAGGTCGGCTTCTACTAGTTTTTTCATTCGTCTGTAAAGAATTCGCGTTAGTATTTTGCAGCCGTGAACTGATAGTTCGGTAATTTTCACATCTGTCAACACCTGCTTTCTTTGGGATTGGAATTATTATATTCTTCTTGAAGTCTGAGGGTATTTCGCCTGTCTCATACATCTTGATCACCAGATGGTAGAGTTTTGTCAGGACTGGCTCTCCCTAAACAGATTAAGAAGGATGTAGGTTGCAGTAGGTACTGGGAGATGAAGAAGCTTGCACAGGATAGAGTAGCATGGAGAGCTGCATCAAACCAGTCTCAGGACTGAAGACCACAACAACAACAACCCAAGGATTTCTACTAGCCCTCGTCTTTTTACCTACTTGATCCTCTGCTGCCTTCACTACTTCATCCCTCAGAGCTACCCATTCTTCTTCTACTGTATTTATTTCCCCCATTCCTGTCAATTCTTCCCTTATGCTTGCCCTGAAACTCTGTACAACCTCTGGTTTAGTCAGTTTATCCGGGTCCCATCTCCTTAAATTCCCACCTTTTTGCAGTTTCTTCAGTTTTAATCTACAGTTCATAACCAATAGATTGTGGTCAGAGTCCACATCTGCCCCTGGAAATGTCTTACAATTTAAAACCTGGTTCCTAAATCTCTGTCTTACCATTATATAATGTATCTGAAACCTGTTAGTATCTCCAGGGTTCTTCCATGTATACAACCTTCTTTCATGATTCTTGAACCAAGTGTTAGCTATGATCAAGTTATGCTCTGTGCAAAATTCTACCAGACGGCTTCCTCTTTCATTTCTTACTCCCAATCCATATTCACGTACTATGTTTCCTTCTCTCCCTTTTCCTACTCTCGATTTCCAGTCACCCATTACTATTAAATTTTCGTCTCCCTTCACTACCTGAATAATTTCTTTTATCTCATCATACATTTCATCAATTTCTTCATCATCTGAAGAGCTAGTTGGCATATAAACTTGTACTACTGCGGTAGGCGTGGGCTTCGTGTCTATCTTGGCCACAATAATGCGTTCACTATGCTGTTTGTAGTAGGTTACCCGCACTCCTATTTTTTTATTCATTATTAAACTTACTCCTGCATTACCCCTATTTGACATTGTATTTACAACCCTGTACTCGCCTGACCAAAAGTCTTGTTCCTCCTGCCACCGAACTTCACTAATTCCCACCATATCTAACTTTAACCTATCCATTTCCCTTTTTAAATTTTCTAACTTACCTGCCCGATTAAGGGATCTGACATTCCACGCTCCGATCAGTAGAACGCCAGTTTTGTTTCTCCTGATAACGACGTCCTCTCGAGTAGTCCCCGCCCGGAGATCCGAGTGGGGGACTATTTTACCTCCGGAATATTTTACCCAAGAGGGCGCCATCATCATTAACCATACAGTAAAGCTGCGTGCCCTCGGGAAAAAATACGGCTGTAGTTTCCCATTGCTTTCAACCGTTCGCAGTACCAGCACAGCAAGGCCGTTTTGGTTAGTGTTACAAGGCCAGATCAGTCAATCATCCAGACTGTTGCCCCTGCAACTACTGAAAAGGCTACTGCCCCTCTTCAGGAACCACGCGTCTGTCTGGCCTCTCAACAGATACCCCTCCGTTGTGGTTGCACCTACGGTACGGCTATCTGTATCACTGAGGCACGCAAGCCTCCCCACCAACAGCAATGTCCATGGTTCATGGAGGGGGAGGGGGGGCTACTTACATACGGTTACCATTATTAGCAAAGTGGTTGCCGCCAAGCGGGAAAGGACATCATTTTCCCTTAAATTCTTATTCTACGAAGGACGAGCAGCCAGCTAGCTTGTTGATGTACAGAATATCTAGTAATAAATAAATACTTAAATATGTAGACCTAAGACCGTCAGTGTATCTACAATATGCAGCTTATATTTTTATAGGCCGGTACGTCGATACTTTTATCGATGTGTTTTTTTGATTTATTGTTTGCCGTTTATTACATTTTTAAATATCTATGCATCGGATACCTGGTATCTTTACATATACACTCCTGGAAATGGAAAAAAGAACACATTGACACCGGTGTGTCAGACCCACCATACTTGCACCGGACACTGCGAGAGGGCTGTACAAGCAATGATCACACGCACGGCACAGCGGACACACGAGGAACCGCGGTGTTGGCCGTCGAATGGCGCTAGCTGCGCAGCATTTGTGCACCGCCGCCGTCAGTGTCAGCCAGTTTGCCGTGGCATACGGAGCTCCATCGCAGTCTTTAACACTGGTAGCATGCCGCGACAGCGTGGACGTGAACCGTATGTGCAGTTGACGGACTTTGAGCGAGGGTGTATAGTGGGCATGCGGGAGGCCGGGTGGACGTACCGCCGAATTGCTCAACACGTGGGGCGTGAGGTCTCCACAGTACATCGATGTTGTCGCCAGTGGTCGGCGGAAGGTGCACGTGCCCGTCGACCTGGGACCGGACCGCAGCGACGCACGGATGCACGCCAAGACCGTAGGATCTTACGCAGTGCCGTAGGGGACCGCACCGCCACTTCCCAGCAAATTAGGGACACTGTTGCTCCTGGGGTATCGGCGAGGACCATTCGCAACCGTCTCCATGAAGCTGGGCTACGGTCCCGCACACCGTTAGGCCGTCTTCCGCTCACGCCCCAACATCGTGCAGCCCGCCTCCAGTGGTGTCGCGACAGGCGTGAATGGAGGGACGAATGGAGACGTGTCGTCTTCAGCGATGAGAGTCGCTTCTGCCTTGGTGCCAATGATGGTCGTATGCGTGTTTGGCGCCGTGCAGGTGAGCGCCACAATCAGGACTGCATACGACCGAGGCACACAGGGCCAACACCCGGCATCGTGGTGTGGGGAGCGATCTCCTACACTGGCCGTACACCACTGGTGATCGTCGAGGGGACACTGAATAGTACACGGTACATCCAAACCGTCATCGAACCCATCGTTCTACCATTCCTAGACCGGCAAGGGAACTTGCTGTTCCAACAGGACAATGCACGTCCGCATGTATCCCGTGCCACCCAACGTGCTCTAGAAGGTGTAAGTCAACTACACTGGCCAGCAAGATCTCCGGATCTGTCCCCCATTGAGCATGTTTGGGACTGGATGAAGCGTCGTCTCACGCGGTCTGCACGTCCAGCACGAACGCTGGTCCAACTGAGGCGCCAGGTGGAAATGGCATGGCAAGCCGTTCCACAGGACTACATCCAGCATCTCTACGATCGTCTCCATGGGAGCATAGCAGCCTGCATTGCTGCGAAAGGTGGATATACACTGTACTAGTGCCGACATTGTGCATGCTCTGTTGCCTGTGTCTATGTGCCTGTGGTTCTGTCAGTGTGATCATGTGATGTATCTGACCCCAGGAATGTGTCAATAAAGTTTCCCCTTCCTGGGACAATGAATTCACGGTGTTCTTATTTCAATTTCCAGGAGTGTATAAACAGTCCTAGTCCAGACGTCGGCGCAAGCGTACACAGAGCGATCCGAGCATGCGAAATATCCTACAAGGAAATATTCTGCTTTCTTATTCACAGTCACAATCGCGTTGGAATATGCAGGGTGTGGCAACTGAAAGTGGCGTGGACGAGTGGATACGATTAGATGCGAATGAACGCCTATAAAAACGCCCTGTGACGCGCACATCACGTGTACGACCGGCACGCGATCCACCCCGCTTCAGAGCGTCGTGCAGGCAATGTCAGTGTGAGTGGAGCAGTTGTTAGCAGAAGTCAGGCTGGTCGCGGCCCTAGCCGGCCACCCAGGTCACCTAATCCGTTAATCTGGGATTACTTCGTGTGGGGAGCCCTCAAGTCCAAAGTGTGTCGCAACAACCCTCATAGTCTTCAAGAACTACAGCAGAACATTTCGGATGAGACTGCAGCAGTTCCAGCAGTCCAGTTTCGATCTGTCTTCAGCAACTTACTGACCAGGGCTCAAAACTGTCAAGAGATGAATGGCGGTCGTTTTCAACCTCCGCTAGAGTCAGGTTAGTACCGTATTTGCTTTCGTGTGCTGTGTTTGTTTGTACCCTGGAACTCTGTTCTCCGGGCCACTTTGATTTGCCTTACTATGTAGAAGAAAGCCTTGATCGCATTTGCTTTATTCAACTGTTATTGGCTTGTTCTCCATCTCTGACACCCGGTAGTTCGTAACAGATGGATACTACCACCACTACAGTGTCAGCCTTTGGATACTTTTGTTATACGACTCTTGCGAACAGATTAAGAGTTGTTGGAGGTGGGTCACAGGGTCTAAACAGTTATCATCACCAGTACTTATTACGCTCTCGTTCTGCGTCAAACAAATTCTTCACTTCATCGATGATGTAGTCTTTTAGACTCTCTCTTGCCTATAGGTTTATATTGGAGCTCTTTATACCTCACCGGTTCTCTGGCATCCCCATAACATACTGGTGCCATTTACATGTACATCAACGTACATACTCCGTAAGCCATCATACGGTGGATGGCAGCGGGTACCTTGTACTACTGTTAGTCGTTCCCTTTCCTGTTCCACTCGCAAATGGACCGAGGGAAAGCGTCTATATGATTCCATAGGAGCACTAAAGTCTTTTATCTACTCGGTGCAGTCTGTCACCTATTCGAGACCGAGCGAGGTGGCATATTGCTTAGCACACTGGACTCACATTCGGGAGACGACCCCTGTCCGGCCATCCTGATTTAGATTTTCCAAGATTTTCCTAAATCTCTTCAGGCAAACGCCGGGATGGTTCGTTTTAAAGGGCACGGCCGGCTTCCTTCACCAACCTTCCCTAATCCGACGGGACCGATGACCTCCCTGATTGGTTCCCTCCCCCAAATCAACCAACCACAATTTCCTGTTGTATAAACTCTTCTTCCCTCGAGGAACCACAGTTTGAATACATGGAGCTCGAAATGGTTCATATGGCTCTGAGCACTATGGGACTTAACATCTGAGGTAAAAAAAAAAAAAAGTTCAAATGGTTCTGAGCATCATGGGACTTAACATCTGAGGTCCCCTAGAACTTAGAACTACTTAAACCTAACTAACCTAAGGACATCACACACATCCATGCCCAAGGCAGGATTCGAACCTGCGACCGTAGTGGTCGCGCGGTTCCAGACTGAAGCGTCTAGATCCGCTCGGCCACATCGGCTGGCAATGCACGGAGCATTTTGTAATATTTATGCATTGCTCTAACCTACCGGTGACAAGTATAGTGCCACGCTTCTAAATTGCTTCGATGTCGTCCTTTAATCGGACCTAGTGGGGATCCCAAACATTCCAGCAGTATTCAAAATGGGTTGCACAAGTGTTCTCTACGATATCTCCTGTCGTAGATGAGCTACTGTTTGCTAGAATCCTCCCAATAAACCGAAGTCGACCATTCGCCATTCGTACGACCGACCTTACCTGTTCGTCCCACCCAAAGTCGCTTTGCGACGTTACTCCTAAATATCTAATCGAGGTGACTGTGTCAAGCAGCACATCCCTAAAACCGTAATCTAACAATACAGGTCTGTTTTTCCTATTCATCTGCATTAACTTATATTTTTCCGTGTTTGAAGGACCCTTCCATACAGAAGTTTTGCCCAAGTCATCCTACATTCTCCTACAGTCGCTGAACAACACTTTCTCGCACACTACAGTGCCATCAGCAGGCAGTCGGAATTCAGACTTGTACATTTGCACATCGTATGCTATTTCTGCTATAAGTCAATGGTTCGTTATAGAGCTCACTCCATTCCTCCGAGGTATGTCGCACAGGGAACTGAAGTATCTCATCCATACTCTGTTCTTTTTCTTACTGTAATTTTATCGAGAAGTCCAACGTTCAGCGCCATTTGGGAGAACCGGATTTGATATCACTTTTTGATATCTGTTTTTTTTCTTGACTCATTTCTTTGCCGTAGTTCCTTTGTAATACTCCATTTAATGTATTGGTGTTGTGGTATTCAGTCCGAATATTGATTCGATGCAACTATCGACGCTAGTTTAGTCCGTGCAACATTCTTCATCGGTGTCACTTATAATCCGTCTTGATTGCAAAAATGTTTATTCACATGACCGGTTTCGGTTCCTCTAGAACCATCTACAGATCTGCAATTTCGGTTACAGGAGTAACCCGTCCACACACAGCAACCTTCACATACTGCGTCACATTCTTCATCGGTACGTAAATATTGCAGTCCACATTCACTTGAACATGCTACTGTAGTCAAGTGACAATCTCCCCTGGCCCTCAGGTTTCCCTCAGTTGCCAAATTCAATATTCTTTGAAGCGTCAGACTGTGACCCATCAACCGATTTTCCCTTCACAACATCTTTCAGAGTATTTTCAACATCGTGCTGTCCCGTCAGCAACTGTGGTGATAAAACATATAACACGTCAGCCTCAGTTGCAAATAGAAACCAATCTTTACCTAGATTTCAGCCAAAATAATTTGGCCTTCTTCAGAAGCTATTGATACTTTAAGATTACGTATTCTACGAATAACAGCCTCAAAAAGAACTTGGTCCACTCGTTAAAGAATACCAATGACAAATTATCTCGTTCTGGGGTGTACAAAATCAGCTGTAGTGATTGCCCGAGTTATTACATCGGCCAGACAGGGAGAGCCCTCTCAGCTAGATATAAAGAACATATACCCACGAAAAATGGTGATGGCAAGCGTGGCTCGACTTTTGCCGAGCACCTTGTTCAATTGGCCCATGCTCCCAATCCACCAAATAACACAGAGCTATTAAATTGCGAGGTTAAAGGCACTAGGCGTGACATCCTTGAGGAGTTGCAAATCTTTAAACACCTGTTGTTTGATAAAGAAAACCTACTTAATGACCAGCTACAATTGAGAAATAAGAACTTTTTCGAAGGTATTCAACATTTTCTTCATCGGCCCTGATGTTACGTTGCCTTTGCAGTCGCCGACGCCTGACTCCAATTTCTTTACTCGAATAGTAATGTATTCAAAATTGAGGAATAATTTTGCAGAGTAATAGCTAGTCTTTCTCATGGGCTCCGAATCCGTTTATAGGGTTCCCGTTCTCCTCAGAAGTAAGTTCGGTTACATACTAATGGTTATATTAATCCAATTCCTAACGTAAAGGTAGCTACTGTTATGCATGTATATTTCCACGCGCGCATGCGCATTACTATCAGCGGTGCTCGGTACATAGCCGCTCGCTGCGATTCGTTCCGGCGCAGCCCTCGCGGCCTACCGACCTCGTCCGCGCAGTGGGGCCCGCTTTTTCACTTCAGCTAAGTAATGTAGATTATAACTGGGTACTACGGTGCTATAATTTTATACTTGACATGGCCAATCTTTGACACGCAACAATTTAGTGTCAATAGCTTCTGAAGAAGGCCACATTATTTTGGCTGAAACCTAGGTAAAGACTAGTTTCTATTAGCAACTGAGGCTGACGTGTTATATATTTAATCTTTCAGAGTACTCCCCGCCAGGAGATCTACATGGGGGAATATTTTACCTCCGGAATATTTTACCCCAAGAGGATAGCATCACCATTACACCGTACCATAGAGGTGCATGTGCTTGGGAAGTGTAACAACTGTAGTTTCCCGTTTCTGTGAACCGCCCATATTACCAAGATGGGCAGTCCAGTGTTGGCAAATATAAGGCCAGACCATTCAGTCACCCAGACTGCTACCTCTGTAATTATTGAAAAGGCTACTGCCTGTCTTCTACATCTACATCTACATCTACATTCATACTCCGCAAGCCACCCAACGGTGTGTGGCGGAGGGCACTTTACGTGCCACTGTCATTACCTCCCTTTCCTGTTCCAGTCGCGTATGGTTCGTGGGAAGAACGACTGTCTGAAAGCCTCCGTGCGCGCTCTAATCTCTCTAATTTTACATTCGTGATCTCCTCGGGAGGTATAAGTAGGGGGAAGCAATATACTCGATACCTCATCCAGAAACGCACCCTCTCGAAACCTGGCGAGCAAGCTACACCGCGATGCAGAGCGCCTCTCTTCCAGAGTCTGCCACTTGAGTTTGCTAAACATCTCCGTAACGCTATCACGGTTACCAAATACGCGCCGCTCTTCTTTGGATCTTCTCTATCTCCTCCGTCAACCCGATCTGGTACGGATCCCACACTGATGAGCAATACTCAAGTAGGGGTCGAACGAGTGTTTTGTAAGCCACCTCCTTTGTTGATGGACTACATTTTCTAAGCACTCTTCCAATGAATCTCAACCTGGCACCCGCCTTACCAACAATTAATTTTATATGATCATTCCACTTCAAATCGTTCCGCACGCATACTCCCAGATATTTTACAGAAGTAACTGCTACCAGTGTTTGTTCCGCTATCATATAATCATACAATAAAGGATCCTTCTTTCTATGTATTCGCAATACATTACATTTGTCTATGTTAAGGGACAGTTGCCACTCCCTGCACCAAGTGCCTATCCGCTGCAGATCTTCCTGCATTTCGCTACAATTTTCTAATGCTGCAACTTCTCTGTATACTACAGCATCATCCGCGAAAAGCCGCATGGAACTTCCGACACTATCTACTAGGTCATTTATATATATTGTGAAAAGCAATGGTCCCATAACACTCCCCTGTGGCACGCCAGAGGTTATTTTAACGTCTGTAGATGTCTCTCCATTGATAACAACATGCTGTGTTCTGTTTGCTAAAAACTCTTCAATCCAGCCACACAGCTGGTCTGATATTCCGTAGGCTCTTACTTTGTTTATCAGGCGACAGTGCGGAACTGTATCGAACGCCTTCCGGAAGTCAAGAAAAATAGCATCTACCTGGGAGCCTGTATCTAATATTTTCTGGGTCTCATGAACAAATAACGCGAGTTGGGTCTCACACGATCGCTGTTTCCGGAATCCATGTTGATTCCTACATAGTAGATTCTGGGTTTCCAAAAACGACATGATACTCGAGCAAAAAACATGTTCTAAAATTCTACAACAGATCGACGTCAGAGATATAGGTCTATAGTTTTGCGCATCTGCTCGACGACCCTTCTTGAAGACTGGGACTACCTGTGCTCTTTTCCAATCATTTGGAACCCTCCGTTCCTCTAGAGACTTGCGGTACACGGCTGTTAGAAGGGGGGCAAGTTCTTTCGCGTACTCTGTGTAGAATCGAATTGGTATCCCGTCAGGTCCAGTGGACTTTCCTCTGTTGAGTGATTTCAGTTGCTTTTCTATTCCTTGGACACTTATTTCGATGTCAGCCATTTTTTCGTTTGTGCGAGGATTTAGAGAAGGAACTGCAGTGCGGTCTTCCTCTGTGAAACAGCTTTGGAAAAAGGTGTTTAGTATTTCAGCTTTACGCGTGTCGTCCTCTGTTTCAAAGCCATCATCATCCCGGAGTGTCTGGATATGCTGTTTCGAGCCACTTACTGATTTAACGTAAGACCAGAACTTCCTAGGATTTTCTGTCAAGTCTGTACATAGAATTTTACTTTCGAATTCACTGAACGCTTCTCGCATAGCCCTCCTTACGCTAACTTTGACATCGCTTAGCTGCTGTTTGTCTGAGAGGTTTAGGCTGCGTTTAAACTTGGAGTGAAGCTCTCTTTGCTTTCGCAGTAGTTTCATAACTTTGTTGTTGTACCACGGTGGGTTTTTCCCGTCCCTCACAGTTTTACTCGGCACGTACCTGTCTAAAACGCATTTTACGATTGCCTTGAACTTTTTCCATAAACACTCAACATTGTCAGTGTCGGAACAGAAATTTTCGTTTTGATCTGTTAGGTAGTCTGAAATCTGCCTTCTATTACTCTTGCTAAACAGATAAACCTTCCTCCCTTTTTTTATATTCCTATTAACTTCCATATTCAGGGATGCTACAACGGCCTTATGATCACTGATTCCCTGTTCTGCACTTACGGAGTCGAAAATTTCGGGTCTATTTGTTATCAGTAGGTCCAAGATGTTATCTCCACGAGTCGGTTCTCTGTTTAATTGCTCGAGGTAATTTTCGGATAGTGCACTCAGTATAATGTCACTCGATGCTCTGTCCCTACCACCTGTCCTAAACATCTGAGTGTCCCAGTCTATATCTAGTAAATTGAAATCTCCACCTAAGACTATAACATGCTGAGGAAATTTATGTGAAATGTATTCCAAGTTTTCTCTCAGTTGTTCTGCCACTAACGCTGCTGAGTCGGGAGGTCGGTAAAAGGAGCCAATTATTAACCCAGCTCGGTTGTTGAGTGTAACCTCCACCCATAATAATTCACAGGAACTATCCACTTCTACTTCACTACAGGATAAACTACTACTAACAGCGACGAACACTCCACCACCAGTTGCATGCAATCTATCCTTCCTAAACACCGTCTGTACCTTAGTAAAAATTTCGGCAGAATTTATCTCTGGCTTAAGCCAGCTCTCTGTACCTATAACGATTTCAGCTTCGGTGCTTTCTATCAGCGCTTGAAGTTCCGGTACTTTACCAACGCAGCTTCGACAGTTTACAATTACAATACCGATTGCTGCTTGGTCCCCGCATGTCCTGACTTTGCTCCGCACCCTTTGAGGCTGTTGCCCTTTCTGTACTTGCCCGAGGCCATCTAACCTAAAAAACCGCCCAGTCCACGCCACACAACCCCTGCTACCCGTGTAGCCGCTTGCTGCGTGTAGTGGACTCATGACCTATCCAGCGGAACCCGAAACCCCACCACCCTATGGCGCAAGTCGAGGAATCTGCAGCCCACATGGTCGCAGAACCGTCTCAGCCTCTGATTCAGACCCTCCACTCGGCTCTGTACCAAAGGTCCGCAGTCAGTCCTGTCGACGATGCTGCAGATGGTGAGCTCTGCTTTCATCCCGCTTGCGGGACTGGCAGTCTTCACCAAATCAGATAGCCGCCGGAAGCCAGAGAGGATTTCCTCCGATCCATAGCGACACTCATCATTGGTGCCGACATGAGCGACCACCTGCAGATGGGTGCACCCTGTACCCTTCATGGCATCCGGAAGGACCCTTTCCACATCTGGAATGACTCCCCCCGGTATGCACACGGAGTGCACATTGGTTTTCTTCCCCTCTCTTGCTGCCATTTCCCTAAGGGGCCCCATTACGCGCCTGACGTTGGAGCTCCCAACTACCAGTAAGCCCACCCTCTGCGACCGCCCGGATCTTGCAGACTGAGGGGCAACCTCTGGAACAGGACAAGCAGCCATGTCAGGCCGAAGATCAGTATCAGCCTGAGACAGAGCCTGAAACCGGTTCGTCAGACAAACTGGAGAGGCCTTCCGTTCAGCCCTCCGGAATGTCTTTCGCCCCCTGCCACACCTTGAGACGACCTCCCACTCTACCACAGGTGAGGGATCAGCCTCAATGCGGGCAGTATCCCGGGCAACCACAGTCTTAGTCCGATCGGGGGATGCGAGGGACGAGCTGGCCGTCCCCGACAAACCCCCATCCGGACCCCCACAGTGATGCCCATTGGCAACAGCCTCAAGCTGTGTGACCGAAGCCAACACTGCCTGAAGCTGGGAGCGAAGGGATGCCAACTCAGCCTGCATCCGAACACAGCAGTTGCAGTCCCTATCCATGCTAAAAACTGTTTTGCAAAGAACGTCTGAACTAATCTACTGAGAGCGCAAACAAATCGACAAAATTTAAACGGTTATTAAAATACAAGATTGCCTAGTAAATGCAGTAATGCTGCTACTTGCGCACTGCTGACACACTGCTCGGCAGCGGAAGGAGACTACGCGAGTTTACACTATTCAGGTACTAAAACGCGATGCTACAACTCTCAAATACTATAATACGCCCGAAATTTATGTATCAAACAATGCAAGTACCAAAAACACGCAAAGAAATTAAGAATTAAACTATGTAAGAAATGAGTGAGCTAGGAGTATACGACTTGCTGCTACAGCTGCTTATCCAACGGCGGCAGGAATAATAACAGTATGTTCGTTTGTCGTATCTATTGATGCCACTCTGATGTGGTTGCACCTGCGGGAGAGCTGTCTGTATGGTTGACGCACACGTGCCACTCCACCGCAGCAAGGTCCTTAGTTCGTGTATTATATTTCGTTAAATACTGCTCTATGTGTGTTTGGTATGTTAACTGTGAAATATGGCTACCTAAATATATGTTGCTATCTTTGCTATTACTTCATTATTGATTTTCAATTTTGCTTGTGAAAGATTATTCCCAGACGGCCGGTGTGATCGAGCTGTTGTAGGCGCTTCAGTCTGGAACCGCGCGACTGCTACGGTCGCAGGTTCGAATCCTGCCTCGGGCATGGATGTGTGTGATGTCCTTGGGTTAGTTAAGTTTAAGTAGTTCTAGGGGACTGATGACCTCAGATGTCAAGTCCCATAGTGCTCAGAGCCATTTTTCATTATTCCCAGTTACTGCCATTGCCTTTGTTTTAGTTTCCGAAACATTCATTCAGTCACATAAATCTAATCTAAGCTACAGTACGATACGTGACTGAGAGTACTTTGTGTACGACCCTCATTCCCCCCATTTCCCGTTCCAGTCACGAATTGTTACCAGTAAGAACGACTATTGGTAAGCCTCCGTGTCATCTCGTACCTCTATAACTTTACATTCTTTGTCTTTTCGCGAGATATACATAGGATGAAGCTATACAACGGCTGACTCTTCTAGGAATTTTACCAGTAAACCACACCACAGTTTTTATAATTTTACCAGTAAACCACACCACACCAGTAAACCACACCGTGATGCATAATGCCTCTCTTGCAGTGTCTGCCACTGGAGTTGGATGAGCATCTCCGTTAAGTTTTCGCATTTACTAAACCAACCTGTGACGAAACGCGCTGCTCTTATTTGGATCTTCTCTATTTCCTCCATCAATCCCGTTCAGTACCCATCCCAAACTGACAAGCAATATTCAACTATTGGTCGAACGAGGCTTTCGAACGCTACCTCCTGGGTGAACTTCACTTACGAGTTGCAGTCCGGCATCTGCCTTACCGCAGTCCGGCATCTGCCTTACCTGCGATTAATATTACGTGGTCGTTCCGCCTTAAATCGTTCGGTACGCATACTCCTCGGTATTCAGTGGATATGAGTCCTTCCAGTGATTGTTCCGCAATCGTTTAATCATACAATAACGTGTATTTCTCCCTATTTATGCCGCGCGGGATTAGCCGGGCGGTTTAAGGCGCTGCAGTCATGGACTGTGCGGCTGCTCCCGGCGGAGGTTCGAGTCCTCCCTCGGGCATGGGTGTGTTTGTCCTTAGGATAATTTAGGTTAAGTAGTGTGTAAGGTTAGGGACTGATGACCTTAGCAGTTAAGTCCCATAAGATTTCACACATTTTCTCCCTATTTATGAGCAAGAGGGTTAACTGCCATCTGCAGCAAGCGCCAATCCTCCGCAGATCTTCCTCCATTTCGCTACGGTTTTCTTGAGTTGCGACTTCCCTCTTTATAACGCCACCATCAGCGAAAAGCCTTACGGAACTTCCGGAATTATCCACTGCGTCTTTTATATACAGTATATTGCGACAAGTAATGGTGCTAAGCTGTTTTCTTAGGGCATGTCCGAATTTACTTTTACGTGTAAATAATCACGTGCTGTGTTTTGTTTGCTAAGAACTCTACAGTCCAGTCGTAAAGCTGGTCCTATATTACGTACGCTCCTATTTTATTCATTGGGAGTCAGACTTAACTATCTCGGACGCCCTCTGGGAGTCAAGGAACACGGTATCAGCATCGGCGCCGGTATCCACCGCCTTTCGGGTCTCGTGTACCAGTAGAACGGACTGATTTTTGTATGGTCGTTGTTTGCGGAACCCATGTTGATTCCTACAAAGGAGCTTTCTGTCTCCAGGAATACCATAATATGCGAACATAGAACGTGTTTTCAAAATTCTACAAGGGACTGACGTCGGCAGTATAGTCCTGTAGTTTTGGTACCTATTTAAAATACCCTGACGTTTGTATGGCTACCACTCTAAAATGTCTTCGCTTTCAGTCATCAATTTATGGCCGTCTCCAAAATATAATGTTCGCAGCAATGCGTGTTTTTGTCAATTTTTACACAAGGTGGCTCTTTTGTTTCCACTTCTGTGTATGTAATTGGTCAAGATACGGAATAAATAATAGCAGTTATAGACCACATCCTTCTCTAAGTTCCTGATTAATTTCTATGGTTTCTGTGTTTTTGTCGTGGTAACATTTGAATAAACGAAATGTAGTTGTGACTGTCAATAATGTATCTTTACAACAACTGTCAATTGCTTTTACTCTGCCATCTAATGGCAAATATAACTTTTTCAACTAAAGTATACTACCAGTACACTTCCACGTCACGCGTTCAATATTAGCAAAATAAATTATAATTTTACGAAACAAAAATATGAAGTCTTGCATAACTTTGAACTTATTATTTAGTTTTGTTAGATGATCACGTGTATCCAACTATGACGTCTTTATGTGAATGAGTGAACGGCTGATCACTATTTCATTTACTAAATCAAGCCTGTCACCTGGTGCGTATAATGAACTGTAGCAGACTTACAGTTCTTTACTTCACTTCTTTTTTTCGAAAATTATTGCTATCGAATATCTATTTATGTGCATCTGTGGTCACTTTGCCTACACTGGCGGATCTCGATCTCTACCAAGCAAAGCATCTTCTAAAAGTTATTAGTACTACTTCCCAATGTACTATATAATCTTATGCAATACCCACCACTAATTTACATTTACTGCAGAACAAAGTGTTAGATCAACATCGACTGCTGTCGTCATAGCATCATCAGTGCAAATCGACACGCTGGCTCAAATCATACATATCAGCTGTCGAGTCCAGTTCTAGTTCCTCCAGCGACTAATAATGTACAGTCATTGGACGAAAAATAGCCACCATAAAATTTCCCCTAATTGTCATTAGTTGTACATGACTTAAATTCATTGCTTTGCAAAATCATCTAGATGTGTCTGCTATGCTACTAAGCATAGTTCCTTTATTTTGTCTCTGACCTTTCCTGGCTGAGGGAATCTTGCAAAACTGTTAATCATTTGCTTTCCTGTTCTACTCTCAGATAGAGCAAGGAAAAACGATTGTCTTAAAAAATGGTTCAAATGGCTCTGAGCACTATGGGACTCAACTGCTGTGGTCATAAGTCCCCTAGAACTTAGAACTACTTAAACCTAACTAACCTAAGGACATCACAAACATCCATGCCCGAGGCAGGATTCGAACCTGCGACCGTAGCAGTCGCACGGTTCCGGACTGCGCGCCTAGAACCGCGAGACCACCGCGGCAGGCACGATTGTCTTAACACCTCCGTATGAACCCTAATTTATCGTATCTTATCTTCACGCTCATTACGCGAAATGAGTATTGCCGGCAGTAGGATCGTTCGACAGTCAGCTTCAGACGCCGGTTATCTGAATTTTCTTAATAGTGTTCCTCGAAAAGAAGGTCGTCTTCCCTCCAGGAATTCCCCTTTGAGTTCTCGAAGCATCTCCGTAACACTTGCGTGTCGCTCGAACCTACCAGTAACAAGTCTAGTAGCCCGCCTCTGAATTGCCTCGATGTCTTCTTTTAATCCGAACTGGTGCGGATCCCAAATACATGAGCAGCTCTCAAGCATAGGCCTCACTAGCGTTCCACATGCGGTTTCTTTTACAGATGAACCACACGTCCCTAAAAATTCTCCAAATAAACTGAAGACGACCATTCATCTTCCCTACCACATTCCTCGTGCACTCGTTCCAATTCATATCGCTTAGGAGTGTTATGCCCAGGTATTTAAACGACGTGACTGTATCAAGCAGGACGCTACTAATGCTGTATCGGAACATTATGGGTTTGTTTACATCTTTTACAGATGAACCACACGTCCCTGAAAATTCTCCAAATAAACTGAAGACGACCATTCATCTTCCCTACCACATTCCTCATGCACTCGTTCGAATTCATATCGCTTAGGAGTGTTATGCCCAGGTATTTAAACGACGTGACTGTATCAAGCAGGACGCTACTAATGCTGTATCGGAACATTATGGGTTTGTTTACATCTTTTACAGATGAACCACACGTCCCTGAAAATACTCCAAATAAACTGAAGACGACCATTCATCTTCCCTACCACATTCCTCGTGCACTCGTTCCAATTCATATCGCTTAGGAGTGTTATGCCCAGGTATTTAAACGACGTGACTGTATCAAGCAGGACGCTACTAATGCTGTATCGGAACATTATGGGTTTGTTTACATCTTTTACAGATGAACCACACGTCCCTGAAAATTCTCCAAATAAACTGAAGACGACCATTCATCTTCCCTACCACATTCCTCATGCACTCGTTCGAATTCATATCGCTTAGGAGTGTTATGCCCAGGTATTTAAACGACGTGACTGTATCAAGCAGGACGCTACTAATGCTGTATCGGAACATTATGGGTTTGTTTACATCTTTTACAGATGAACCACACGTCCCTGAAAATACTCCAAATAAACTGAAGACGACCATTCATCTTCCCAACCACATTCCTCATGCACTCGTTCGAATTCATATCGCTTAGGAGTGTTATGCCCAGGTATTTAAACGACGTGACTGTATCAAGCAGGACGCTACTAATGCTGTATCGGAACATTATGGGTTTGTTTACATCTTTTACAGATGAACCACACGTCCCTGAAAATTCTCCAAATAAACTGAAGACGACCATTCATCTTCCCTACCACATTCCTCGTGCACTCGTTCCAATTCATATCGCTTAGGAGTGTTATGCCCAGGTATTTAAACGACGTGACTGTATCAAGCAGGACGCTACTAATGCTGTATCGGAACATTATGGGTTTGTTTACATCTTTTACAGATGAACCACACGTCCCTGAAAATTCTCCAAATAAACTGAAGACGACCATTCATCTTCCCTACCACATTCCTCATGCACTCGTTCGAATTCATATCGCTTAGGAGTGTTATGCCCAGGTATTTAAACGACGTGACTGTATCAAGCAGGACGCTACTAATGCTGTATCGGAACATTATGGGTTTGTTTACATCTTTTACAGATGAACCACACGTCCCTGAAAATACTCCAAATAAACTGAAGACGACCATTCATCTTCCCAACCACATTCCTCATGCACTCGTTCGAATTCATATCGCTTAGGAGTGTTATGCCCAGGTATTTAAACGACGTGACTGTATCAAGCAGGACGCTACTAATGCTGTATCGGAACATTATGGGTTTGTTTACATCTTTTACAGATGAACCACACGTCCCTGAAAATTCTCCAAATAAACTGAAGACGACCATTCATCTTCCCTACCACATTCCTCATGCACTCGTTCGAATTCATATCGCTTAGGAGTGTTATGCCCAGGTATTTAAACGACGTGACTGTATCAAGCAGGACGCTACTAATGCTGTATCGGAACATTATGGGTTTGTTTACATCTTTTACAGATGAACCACACGTCCCTGAAAATACTCCAAATAAACTGAAGACGACCATTCATCTTCCCTACCACATTCCTCGTGCACTCGTTCCAATTCATATCGCTTAGGAGTGTTATGCCCAGGTATTTAAACGACGTGACTGTATCAAGCAGGACGCTACTAATGCTGTATCGGAACATTATGGGTTTGTTTACACCTTTTACAGATGAACCACACGTCCCTGAAAATACTCCAAATAAACTGAAGACGACCATTCATCTTCCCTACCACATTCCTCATGCACTCGTTCCAATTCATATCGCTTAGGAGTGTTATGCCCAGGTATTTAAACGACGTGACTGTATCAAGCAGGACGCTACTAATGCTGTATCGGAACATTATGGGTTTGTTTACATCTTTTACAGATGAACCACACGTCCCTGAAAATTCTCCAAATAAACTGAAGACGACCATTCATCTTCCCTACCACATTCCTCATGCACTCGTTCGAATTCATATCGCTTAGGAGTGTTATGCCCAGGTATTTAAACGACGTGACTGTATCAAGCAGGACGCTACTAATGCTGTATCGGAACATTATGGTTTTGTTTACATCTTTTACAGATGAACCACACGTCCCTGAAAATACTCCAAATAAACTGAAGACGACCATTCATCTTCCCTACCACATTCCTCGTGCACTCGTTCCAATTCATATCGCTTAGGAGTGTTATGCCCAGGTATTTAAACGACGTGACTGTATCAAGCAGGACGCTACTAATGCTGTATCGGAACATTATGGGTTTGTTTACATCTTTTACAGATGAACCACACGTCCCTGAAAATACTCCAAATAAACTGAAGACGACCATTCATCTTCCCAACCACATTCCTCATGCACTCGTTCGAATTCATATCGCTTAGGAGTGTTATGCCCAGGTATTTAAACGACGTGATTGTATCAAGCAGGACGCTACTAATGCTGTATCGGAACATTATGGGTTTGTTTACATCTTTTACAGATGAACCACACGTCCCTGAAAATTCTCCAAATAAACTGAAGACGACCATTCATCTTCCCTACCACATTCCTCATGCACTCGTTCGAATTCATATCGCTTAGGAGTGTTATGCCCAGGTATTTAAACGCCGTGACTGTATCAAGCAGGACGCTACTAATGCTGTATCGGAACATTATGGGTTTGTTTACATCTTTTACAGATGAACCACACGTCCCTGAAAATACTCCAAATAAACTGAAGACGACCATTCATCTTCCCAACCACATTCCTCATGCACTCGTTCGAATTCATATCGCTTAGGAGTGTTATGCCCAGGTATTTAAACGACGTGACTGTATCAAGCAGGACGCTACTAATGCTGTATCGGAACATTATGGGTTTGTTTACATCTTTTACAGATGAACCACACGTCCCTGAAAATTCTCCAAATAAACTGAAGACGACCATTCATCTTCCCTACCACATTCCTCATGCACTCGTTCGAATTCATATCGCTTAGGAGTGTTATGCCCAGGTATTTAAACGACGTGACTGTATCAAGCAGGACGCTACTAATGCTGTATCGGAACATTATGGGTTTGTTTACATCTTTTACAGATGAACCACACGTCCCTGAAAATACTCCAAATAAACTGAAGACGACCATTCATCTTCCCTACCACATTCCTCGTGCACTCGTTCCAATTCATATCGCTTAGGAGTGTTATGCCCAGGTATTTAAACGACGTGACTGTATCAAGCAGGACGCTACTAATGCTGTATCGGAACATTATGGGTTTGTTTACATCTTTTACAGATGAACCACACGTCCCTGAAAATACTCCAAATAAACTGAAGACGACCATTCATCTTCCCAACCACATTCCTCATGCACTCGTTCGAATTCATATCGCTTAGGAGTGTTATGCCCAGGTATTTAAACGACGTGACTGTATCAAGCAGGACGCTACTAATGCTGTATCGGAACATTATGGGTTTGTTTACATCTTTTACAGATGAACCACACGTCCCTGAAAATTCTCCAAATAAACTGAAGACGACCATTCATCTTCCCTACCACATTCCTCATGCACTCGTTAGAATTCATATCGCTTAGGAGTGTTATGCCCAGGTATTTAAACGACGTGACTGTATCAAGCAGGACGCTACTAATGCTGTATCGGAACATTATGGGTTTGTTTACATCTTTTACAGATGAACCACACGTCCCTGAAAATTCTCCAAATAAACTGAAGACGACCATTCATCTTCCCTACCACATTCCTCGTGCACTCGTTCCAATTCATATCGCTTAGGAGTGTTATGCCCAGGTATTTAAACGACGTGACTGTATCAAGCAGGACGCTACTAATGCTGTATCGGAACATTATGGGTTTGTTTACACCTTTTACAGATGAACCACACGTCCCTGAAAATACTCCAAATAAACTGAAGACGACCATTCATCTTCCCTACCACATTCCTCATGCACTCGTTCCAATTCATATCGCTTAGGAGTGTTATGCCCAGGTATTTAAACGACGTGACTGTATCAAGCAGGACGCTACTAATGCTGTATCGGAACATTATGGGTTTGTTTACATCTTTTACAGATGAACCACACGTCCCTAAAAATACTCCAAATAAACTGAAGACGACCATTCATCTTCCCTACCACATTCCTCATGCACTCGTTCCAATTCATATCGCTTAGGAGTGTTATGCCCAGGTATTTAAACGACGTGACTGTATCAAGCAGGACGCTATTAATGCTGTATCGGAATATTATGGGTCTGTTTTCCGTACCCATCCGCATTAACATACTTTTTCTACTTTTAGAGCCAGCTGCTATTCATCACATCAGTTAGCAATTTGGTCTAAATCCTGTTGTATCATCCTACAGTCATTCATCTTTGACCCCTTCCTGTATATCACAGTGTCATCAGCGAACAACCGCAGGTTGCTGTTCACCCTGTCCGCCAGAGCGTATATGTATGTAGGAAGTAATAGCGGGTCCTATCAGTTTCCTGTGCCGCTCCTGACGACACCCTTGTCTCTGACGATTACTCGCCGTCGAGGACTGTATAAACGGTTCTACTACTTAAGAAGCCTTCGAGCCACTCACATAGCTGGTAAAAATTGTAATAAAATGATCTGGGTGTCCGCAGAGACAATTTGAATAAGTCGTACAGACTAAGAGCCGATAAAGTTAACACTGGCAGCACTGATACTACTGTGCTTCCAACAATAATAATAGTTCTCATAATAACAATAACAATAACCATAATAATAGTAGCAGACATAACAAGAATTATAGGCGTACAAAACAGTGATACTGGCAGTTATAAAAATAATTTATGGATGCACAAAATAGATATTTTCTGATATAGCGAGGTCTGGGAAAGAGAAATTTAAGGAGACAGCATCAGATAAGAACACTGGGAACTGAGGAAGATCGGGTTGGAAACAAGGATGTAAAGGCGTGTGGTGTCACTGCTAGACACCACACTTGCTAGGTGGTAGCTTAAATCGGCCGCGGCCCATTAGTACATGTCGGACCCGCGTGTCGCCACTGTGTGATCGCAGACCGAGCGCCACCACACGGCAGGTCTCGAGAGACGTACGAGAACTCGCCCAGTTGTACGACGACGTTGCTAGCGACTATACGGACGAAGCCTTTGCTCTCATTTGCCGAGAGACAGTTAGAATAGCCTTCAGCTAAGTCCATGTCTACGACCTAGCAAGGCGCCATTAGCCTTAGATACATTGTATCTAAAGAGTCTCACTTGTATCGCCACAATCTCCAGATGTCTCATCAAGAACGATGTATACAAAGGCTGTATTAAAAGTTAAGTAGTCCAGAAGCTACGTACTTTTCTTTATAGCATTCATTAAGTCTCCTGTTTCAGACCTCACTCCATCCTTCGTGAGTTAGCGCGTGCATCTTGGCCGCCTCTTTCAATTAGTGTGCGTAGTGTTGGCAAGTCTGCCGACACTACAAGGTGTAAAGGTGTGCTTATGACTGATGACCATAGATGTTAAGTCCAATACTGCTCAGAGCCATTTGAACCAGAGGTGTGCTTACAGGTAAAATGGTAGTCATTATTGTTGATTCAGTAGATGTGTCATTAACTGTCTTTTCAAACTGAAGATGTTATTCAGTTCTCTAATACAATGAGGTAGGTAATTCCAGAGTCGCGTTCCTTCTGCTAAAAGGTCTAAAAAGTTGCTGAGCGATGAAGTGGGACAGAAAGGATTTTGCTCTGATTGGAACGGGTGTTTCTGCCGTGTTGTTCAGCCAAGAGCGTTAAGGTCGATGAGAGATGTGGGGGACAGTGAACGTTGATAAGACAGAAGAGGACACAGCGTGCATGGACTTCTCAGCACTTGTCTGTAAGCAGGCGGGACAGCTGCACATATCGTTGTGAAATATGATCAAAAAGGCGAACGTCACAGATACATCGAACACAGGCGTTCGTAACCACGAGCTTTCCGGAGAAAGTCTCTGCAGCTTAGCGTCGCTCTAATCAAATATTCGAAGCATAACTGTTTGTACTAATTCCTTTTCAGGTCAAGTTTATTTTTGTTGGGCATGGAGAAATGCTGATGGCTTCTTCCACACTGCAGTTACGTGCTTTAGATTTTCATCTGTTATTACTCTCCCCATGAACCATGGACCTTGCCGTTGGTGGGGAGGCTTTCGTGCCTCAGCGACACAGATAGCCGTACCTTAGGTGCAACCACAACGGAGGAGTATCTGTTGCGAGGCCAGACAAACGTGTTGTTCCCGAAGAGAGGCAGCAACCTTTTCAGTAGTTGCAGGGGCGACAACCTGGATGATCTGGTCTTGCAACATTAACCAAAACGGCCTTGCTGTGCTGGTACTGCAAACGGCTGAAAGCAAGGGGAAATTACAGCCGTCATTTTTCCCGAGGGCATGCAGCTTTACTGTATGGTTAAATGATGATGGCGTCCTCTTGGATAAAATATTCCGGACGTAAAATAGTCCTCCATTCGTACCTCCGGGCGGGGACTACTCATGAGGACAACGTTATCAGGAGCAAAAAAACTGGCGTTCTACGGATCGGGAATGTCAGATCCCTTAATCGGGCAGGTAGATTAGAAAATTTAAAAAGGGAAATGGGGTTAAAGCTAGACGCAGTGGGGATTTGTGTAGTTCGGTGGCAGGAGGTTATGAACTGTAGATTAAAAATGAAGAAACTGCAAAAAGGTGAATAAGTGGTTATAAATACAAAATTAAATAGAGGTAATGCAGGAGTAGGTTTCATAATGAATAAAAAAAATACTGCAGGTTAGCTACTACGAACGGCATAGTGAACACATTATTGAAGCCGAGATAGACACGAAACCCACACCTACCACAGTACTACAAGTTTATATGCCAATTACCTCCGCAGATGATGGAGGGATTGAAGAAATGTATGATGCGATAAAAGAAATTGTTCAGATAGTGAAGGGAGACGAAAAGTTAATAGTCATTGGGGACGGGAATTCGATAGTAGGAAGAGGAAGAGAAGGAAACATAGTAGGTGAATATGGATTGGGGGTAAGAAATGAAAGAGGAAGCCGTCTGGTAGAATTTTGCACAGAGCATAACTTAATCATAGCTAACACTTGGTTCAAGAATCATGAAAGAAGGCTGTATGCATGGAAGAAGCTTGGAGACACTGGAATGTTTCAAACAGATTATATAATGGTAAGACAGAGATTTAGGAACCAGGTTTTAAATTGTAAGATATTTCCAGGGGCAGATGTGGACTCTGACCACAATTTATTGGTTGTGAACTGTAGATTGAAATTGAAGAAACCCAAAAAGGTGGGAATTTAAGGAGATGGGACCTGGATAAACTGAAAGAACCAGAGTCTGTAGAGAGCTTCAGTGAGAGAATTAGGGAACAATTGACAAGAACGAGGGAAAGAAATACAGTGGAAGAAGAATGGGTAGCTTTGAGAGATGAAATAGTGAAGGCAGCAGAGGATCGAGTAGATAAAAAGGCGAGAGCAAGTGGAAATCCTTGGGTAACCGAAGAGATACTGAATTTAACTGATGTAAGAATAAAGTATAAAAATGCAGTAAATGAAGCAGACGAAAAGGGATACTAACGTCTCAAAAACGAGATCGACAGGAATTACAGGTCTCGCGGTTCTAGGCGCGCAGTCCGGAACCGTGCGACTGCTACGGTCGCAGGTTCAAATCCTGCCTCGGGCATGGATGTGTGTGATGTCCTTAGGTTAGTTAGGTTTAAGTAGTTCTAAGTTCTAGGGGACTGATAACCACAGCAGTTGAGTCCCATAGTGCTCAGAGCCATTTGAACCATTTTTTGAACAGGAATTACAAAATGGCTAAGCACGGATGGCTAGAGGACAAATGTAAGGATGTAGAGACTTATCTCACTAGGGGTAAGATAGATGCTGCCTACAGGAAAATTAAACAGACCTCTAGAGACAAGAGAACGACCTGTATGAATATCAAGGGCTCATCTAAGCAAAGAAGGGAAAGCAGGGAGGAGGAAGGAGTACGTAGAGGGTCTACACAAGGGCGATGTACTTGAGGGCAATATTATGGAAATAGGAAAGGACGTAGATGAAGATGAAATGGGGGTTATGATACTGCGAGAAGAACATGATAGGGCACTGTAAGTCGAAACATGGCTCCGGGAGTAGACAACATCCCATTAGAACAACTGATAGCCTTGGGAGAGCCAGCCATGACAAAACTCTTCCATCTGGTGTGCAAGATGTATGAGACAGGCGAAATACCCTCAGACTTCAAGAAGAATGTCATAATTCCAATCCCAAAGAAAGCAGGCGTTGACAGGCGTGAACATTACCTAACTGTCAGAGACGAATGGAAAAATTGGTAGAAGCCGACGTTGGGAAAATCAATTTGGATTCCATAGAAATGTTGGAATAAGCGAGGTAATACTGACCCTACGACTTATCTTACCAGATAGATTAAGGAAAGGCAAACCTACGTTTCTAGCATTTGTAGACTTAGAGAAATGCTTTTGACAATGTTGACTGGAATACTCTCTTTCAAATTCTGGAGGTGGCAGGGATCAAAAACACAGAGCGCAAGGCTATTTACAATGTGTACAGATACCAGACGGTAGTTAGAAGAGTCGAGAGGCATGAAAGGGAAGCGGTGGTTGGGAAGGGAGCGAGACAGGTCTGTAGCCTATACCCAGTGTTATTCAGTCTGTATATTGAGCGAGCAGTAAAGGAAACAAAAGAAAAATATGGAGTAGGAACTAAAATCCATGGAGAAGAAATAAAAACTTTGAGGTTTGCCGATGACATTATAATTCTGTCAGAGACAGCAAAATACCTGGAAGAGCAGTTGAACGGAATGGACAGTGTCTCGAAAGGAGGATATAAGATGCCAATCAACAAAATCAAAACGAAAATAATGGAATGTAGTCGAATTAAATCGGGTGATGCTGAGGGAATTAGATTAGGAAATGAGACACTTAAAGTAGTAAATGAGTTTTTCTATTTGGGGAGCAAAATAACTGATGATGGTGGAAGTAGAGAGGATATAAAATGTAGACTGGCAATGGCAAGGAAAGAATTTCTGAAGAAGATTAATCTGTTAACATCGAGTACAGGCGTAAGTGTCAGGAAGTCTTTTCTGAAAGTATTTGTATGGTGTGTAGCCATGTATGGAAGTGAAACATGGACGATAAATAGACAAGAAGAGAATAGAGCTTTCGAAATACAGTTCTACTGAAGAATGCTGAAGGTTAGATGGGTAGATCACATAACTAATGAAGAGGTATTGAATAGAATTGGGCAGAAGAGAAATTTGTGGCACAACTTGACTAGAAGAAGGGATTGGTTGGCAGGACATGTTCTGAGGCATCAAGGGATCACCAGTTTAGTACTGGAGGGAAGCGTGGAAGGTAAAAATCGCAGAGGGAGACCAAGAGATGACTGATGAAGTAGATTCAGAAGGATGTAGGTTGCAGTAGGTACTGGGAGATGAAGCAGCTTGCACAGGATAGAGTAGCATGGAGAGCTGCATCAAACCAGTCTCTGGACAGGAGGCCACAACAACAACAACAACAACAACAACAACAACAACTCGATGCTGAGGAAGAGAAGTTGATATTTCTCCCATTTAGGTTCAAAGATGGCAGGAACTCCCGACATCTCGGGCTACTGGGCCTAGAATGACCAACCAGTACCGCTGGGATTTTGGATGGGTTGAGCGCTAACCTTATATTCTGGGCCCATTTTTATGGTGAACGCTGGTCAGTACTGAAATTCTCGATATCTGTCTTTAGAATTAATAGTTTTACACTTAAATACAACTGGAGGTCGTGAGCACACTTGTGATATTTACAACAGGACAAAACTGATGACGTATGATTGACATACAATGAAAAGATTATTGGACCTAATACCAAGCCCTAGGAAACACTCCGGCATTTGCTTGAAGTAATTTATGGAAATCAAGGAAAACCTATATCTCCACTCTTCGAAGAGTGCTACTTCTTGATGAATGGTTCTTTTACGGTTTTGACGGTGAATAATGGATGTGCCCTAGTTGTTGCACTGGTTTAGGTAGCTTTGAGGCGGTCTTTGAACTCTTCATCTGCCTTCCATAATAGTGAGCATACACCTTTTGGGATGCGATGGCCAGACATACGCACCATATGCCAAACTCTCCAGAACTGTCTAAGCAGATATCCCGAACGAGCCCTTAGACGGAAGAGGCTGTCTCAGTCCTGCGGAACAATTTATCATAGCGTATCTGACCTCAACATCTCACTCACGACAGGTGGATCCTGACTCAGTTTTCAGACAAGTCTCGGTACACGAAGTGGAAACCGAACGTCATCGACATGGTCCTGATGTCAGCCAACAGTATGTGTATTGTATGCAGTGACTGGTGTTTTGGAATGAACGAACGGTGTAGCACTATCTATTTCAAATTGTGAAATAATCTCTTTGTAAGAATTTATAAGCGAAACAGCACTGTACATTGAGGATGAACTGAATGAGATTTCACTGTTTTAAACCGACTGGCCTTATATTTGGGAGGATAGAGGCTACAACCTCTGTCCCGCCTGCATGATTTAGGTTTTCTATGATTTTCCTAAATCACTTCTGGTAAATGCAGGCATGGTTCCTGCTATCAGGCTGCAGCTGACTACCTGTCTTATCGTTGTCAAACTAGACTCGTACGTATGCAACTGTTTGTGTAGATGAATTACATTTATTTGTTCTCAATACATAATGCCGTGCTACGTCCAGAATCGTTGCAAAAGTGATCGACGGGTAAATAAAACTACTGATACAAATGTGTACGAGTGTCTTTCGTCTTTGAACTGTGTCCTTAGGTTGTCTGCCGACGTGCTCTATCAGCTCGTGAACAGTAGACGGGCAGGTTAATGCACCCGTTTTGTCGCGTTGTTACTCTCTGCCGGATAACGTCGTACACTAAAGATGAAAGCCGGGTAAACGTAAAGTTTCTATGAGACCTAATATTAGAAACTTGTCAGAAGGTGGCAGAGGTTTATGGAGATGGGTCCTTGTCACGTACATGTGTCTTTCAGTGACGTAAACAGTTTTCTGAGAACAGGGATTGTGAAAGATGGCGACCGACGAGTTCGTAAGCACAACTAAGAATCAAGGAAAACATTGTGAACGTTCGAAAAGCAATATAGAAAGACCCAAGACTTAATAATCCTAATACCGCCAAAATTCTGCGCGATGTATATCACTCGTTTTAACAGAGGATTTGTATGTGACAAAATTTCTTGCAAAAACGGTACTTGTCTGATGAACAAAAGGTAAAGAGAAAGGAAGCTGCTTCTGATGTTTTGGAAGGAATTAACAAAAACTTAATTTTTTTTAAGAGAGTGTTATTACAGTTGATGAGACTGGGATGTTTAAGATTGATCCAGAAACCAAAAAGGCAATCCTTGCACCTGAAAAGCACCATCTTCATTTTGGGGAAAATGAGTCGTCCGAAAATCAGCGCAATATTTATCATTTTTATCGATATCCAGGTTATTATTACAGCAGAATGAGTACCCAGAGGTGAAACACCAAACCAAAAACAATAGAAAGAAGTTTTGGAAAAAAATTTATGACCTTGTGAGATAAATGCTGAAACGGGTATTTTTATTATTAACATGTTCGCATTGATCTGCATATGCAATCATTTGTTCATTCTCCAATTTTATTGTGTAAAATATTCCTTATGTTGTTAATGTATGTCTTTTGGAAAACTGTCCAGTTGTGTTCTGTTCTTCACGTGTGTAAAATGTTGTGTATATTATCATTGTAATATGTCGTCAAGATTAATGATCTATAGCGTAACCCAATGGTCGTTTCGGAACCTTTGGGGAGTATTTTCGAAATGTCCCGATTTCCGAAGTAGTGGTTACGCAGGACTCTAAGGGTACAGTTTAAATTTTAAGTTTAGATAGAAACTGATTGCATGGACCACTCGCACATTTTACGTGTTGTGTGTATGTGGAATAAAATACTCGTATATGTGCACGCTCTGTTCAAATAAACTTCGAAAGGGCGTGTATTGCCCTCACTGAACATTGCTCGTTTCCTCGCATCCTTCGGCGATTGTTGAGGCTTTCATGGCACAAACTGTCGAACAGTAGGCTCCCAACTTAGAACTCCATCATGTTGAATTTTGATCTGCTGTTAACTGGAATTAAACCTTGGTGGTACGATGTTACCAACATTCTTCATTTTATCTTGTTGTTTCGGCAGTCGCAGTTTTTATTGCAGCATTATCGAGGCTACGTCATCCCAAGGAATGACTTCTTGACACCTTTCTTGCTTTTTTTTTTATATATGATACTCAGCGGTGACAACAAAAACGGTGCAGTTATTCAGAACCTTGAACGTCAGCTGTTATAAGAAATAAGAATAATAATAATAAATGGCTTGTTGTAGAAAGTGACGTAATGTATGTATCAACTTTTGTATCACGTGGAGTAATTGATTGACAATTTGGCAACGTCATTCCACAAAACTTTCAAACTGAGTACAGTTGCAATATCAGCTATTATTTCATGTAGGTAACTAAAAAAAGAACAGAAAACATGTAATATTTGTCAAGAACTTTTGAAGTACCAGATATTGCGTGTCTATCTGAATTAGTCCTCTCAGTCGTCTGTTATCAAGAGTCTTTATACGAGATAACATCAAAATCAATCTCGCTGATGAAGGCTACTGTGGACGTACAATTTAGGAGCAAGTCTATCGCAATTTAATCTAATATTCACAATACCGTGTCGACGGTTATTTTTCTCTACTCATGTGGTCATTGTAGCACACGTTACTAATTTTCATTCATCTGTTACTTTGAAACTGTGAAATGTTATCTGAATATCTTATTGTGCAGTATGATTGAGGGACCTAGCGTTTGCAGACTGAGAAACAGAGCGTGTGCAAGTTACGCTTGCCACATATCGGGAGTGAATCCAGCACTTTGGTAGCGAATCTAGTACTTAGCGGGTAACGACGACGTCTCTGAGAGTCGCTAATATGCTGTTCTTTGCGATTAATGTAATCCAAGAACAGGCGAGAGGGAGAAGGCTTCACTGCAATAGTGTATCTGACTGTTTTTTGGAAATTGTCTTAAATGATTAATTATGTCATTTTATGTCATGAATCCCCAAGATTGGAAAAGTTTAACAGAAATTCGAAATATGGCGCGTACTTCAATGCGAGATGCTTTTAATAATTTCCACAACGAAATTCTGTCTCGAAATCTGGCAGAAAACCCAAAGAGATTCTGGTCATACATACAGCACACCAGTGGCAAGACACAATCAATACCTTCACTGCGCGATAACAACTTGTGAAGTCACTGATGACTGTGCCACTAAAGCAGAGTTATTAAACACGGTTTTCCGAAACTCCTTCACCAAAGAAGACGAAGTAAATATTCCTGAATTCCAATCAAGAACAACTGCCAAGATGAGAAATATAGATATCCTCGGTGTAACAAAGCAGCTTGAATCACTTAATAAAGGCAAGGCCTCCGGTCCAGATTGTATACCAGTCAGGTTCCTCTCAGTGTATGCTGTTAAAATAGCTCCATATTTAGCAATTATATACAACCACTCGCTCACAGAAAGATACGTACCTGAAGACTGGCAAATTGCTCAAGTCACACCAATACCCAAAAAGGGAAGTAGGAGTAATCCGCTGAATTACAGGCCTTTATCACTAACCTCGATTTGCAGTAGGGTTTTAGAACATATACTGTATTCGAACATTATGAAGTACCTCGAAGAAAACGATTTATTGACATATAGTCAGCACGTATTCAGAAAATATTGTTCTTGTGAAACACAACTAGCTCTTTATACTCATGAAGTAATAAGTGCTATCGACAGGGCATGTCAAATTGATTCCATATTTGTAGATTTCCAGAAGGCTTTCGACACCGTCCCTCACAAGCGTCTTCTAATGAAACTGCGGCCTACGGAGTATCGCCTCAGTTGTGCGACTGGATTCGTGATTTCCTGTCAGAAAGGTCACAGTTCGTAGTAATAGACGGAAAGTCATCGAGTAAAACAGAAGTAATATCCGTCGTTCCCCAAGGAAGTGTTATAGGCCCTCTAATGTTCCTGGTCTATATTAACGACGTTGGAGACAATCTGAGTAGCCGTCTTAGATTGTTTGCAGATGATGCTGTCATTTACCGCCTTGTAAAGTCATCAGATGATCAAAATGACTTGCGAAATGATTTAGATAAGATATCTGTATGGTGCGAAAAGTGGCAATTGACCCTGAATAAAGAAAAGTGCGAAGTTATTCACATAGTACTAAAAGAAATCAGCTAAATTTCGATTACGCGATAAGTCACGTAAATCTGAGAGCTGTAAATTCAACTAAATACTTAGGGATTACAATTACAAATAACCTAAATTGGAACGATCACATAGATAATATTGTGGGTAGAGCAAACCAAAGACTGCGATTCATTGGCAGAACACTAAGAAGGTGCAACAGGTCTACCAAAGATACTGCTTACACTACGCTTGTCCGCCCTATTCTGGAGTACTGCTGTGCGGTGTGGGATCCGCATCAGGTGGGACTGACGGATGACATCGAAAAAGTACAAAGAAGGGCAGCTCGTTTTGTATTACCGCGAAACAGGGGTGATAATGTCACAGACATGATACGTGAATTGGAGTGGCAATCATTAAAACAAAGGCGTTTATTGTTGCGACGGGATCTTCTCATGAAATTTCAATCACCAGTTTTCTCCTCCTATTGCGAAAACATTCTGTTGGCACCCACCTACATAGGGAGAAATGATCATCACGATAAAATAAGAGAAATCAGGGCTCCGACGGAAAAATTTCAGTGCTCGTTTTTCCTGCGTGCCGTTAGAGAGTGGAACGGTAGAGAGACAGCATGAATGTGGTTCATTGAACCCTCTGCCAGGCACTTTATTGTGAATAGCAATCACGTAGATGTAGATGTTCCTAACATGCCTTCTTCCCCTTGAATTTCAGTATTTTTTATAAAAACGGAAATGAAATTCAAATAATTTTGCCTGTGGCGTCACTGACTAGCTCGCTACTCCTACTGGCATAATGCTAATACACAGTAATATCTTGTTTTGGAATTTACGTTTCGGAAAATGGGTAACAGATGGTGTGTAGTAACATGTACAAATACATCTATAATATTCCTGAAAAACTCTTTTATAGCTTTCCGGAGAGTGAGTAGGTGTGTAAAATGTGGCTGCGCTGTACTGAATTAAATTGTGTTGCACTGTGAAGTTAACGTTAACTTACCTCCGAGATATACTCTCCCACTGTTATAACGGTGAATAGCGTCAATCAACGAAATTAAACTCCTAGTGAAAATCGTCGTTTTACCAAAGTGCACCTCAGTTATTCTGAAGCTCACTTTTTAGAGCGGTAGAGTAGATAATTGTAAGATGATGTTCATAAATCGCTGGTTCGAATCTAACCCGCAAGAAAATTTTAACTTCTTTGTAAAACGACTCGACAGTACTCTTATATGAAAACCAAATCACGATTACAAAACTGCACCACATCGATCAGAAACAGAATATTATTGTGTTTTCCTTGCTGTTTACATGCTTTTACATTTGCAATCGCTGTTGACACACGTCACATTCAAAAAGATGTTTTCTAGCTAATGTGACCACACACCTTTTACTTTATTACAAACAATGTATCTTCGTGCTATTCAGTTAGGATCCTAACTGTTAAAACTTTTACAGTTTCATCATCTTACATAAAGATGAAGTAAGTCTGCTTCAAACGCTAACATTAGTTTATACTCGCAAACTTTTCAGCCCTTACGTTTGTGTCATCTGAATTTTGTACACCCTTTATATCGCTCCATATAACAACATCGTCCTACACCTCTTTGTACTGTGTACGTATTGTGATATCTTTACTACTTTCAATGCTTTCCAAAAAAAGTGAATTGTTTGCTCTCAAAGTAAATGGATTTATCTTCTGTTGCCCATTTCTGATACGAACGCTAATGTGAAGCTATGTGTAATACATTCCACAATCGGGACAATTCCTTCAATCAGTTCTTGCTAACGCTATTTTCGTATTTCACGTAAAACTTTTAAAATGTATAACCCTTCGAGGATTCGAACATGTGACACCTTCGTCTGCAGTCCAGTGCGCAATCCGCTGCGCCACTGAACGCCTATAGGATGTAAAATCACTGCTGAGCGTTTTCTACACTGCTGGCCACCGTAAATGCAACACCAAGAAAGACAAGAGGTAGCACAACAAAATTTATTTTGTAGATAACATGTTGACCAAGTATCAAATGATTACGTTTACAGACGTCTGTGACATGTGGTTCCTGCCAGAATCAGTAGCCAGAGTAGCCGCCATTGTTGGAGATCACCGCTGCCACACGTCTCAGCATTGAGTCAAAGAGACGTTGGATGTGTTCCTGGGGTACAGCAGCCCAAGCAGCTTCCACACGTTGCCAAAGATCATCTGGTGTGGCCGGCCAGGGAAGCAATTCAATCTGGTTATTGACGAAGAACCTTTGGACAATGCGTGCCACGTGTGGTCGCGCATTATCCTGTTGAAATATGGCTGTGGCCGAGACCTGAAGGTAAGGAAGGACAACTGGCTCCAGCACCTCGGATATGTAGCGCCGGCTATTTAAAGTACCGGCAATGCGTACTAGAGGCGTGCGAGAGTAATATCCAATACCGCCCCATACCATAATACCCGGTGCAAGACCAGTGTGGCGGTGCATAATGCAGCTGTCCAGCATCCTCTCTCCACAGTGTCTCCACACTCGAATCCGACCATCGTGGTGCTGCAGACAGAAGCGTGCCTCGTCAGTAAAGACAACGTCATTCCATTCTGCCGTCCACATCCGTCTGTCATCACACCATTGGCGACGGAGACGTCTGTGGTTCTGCGTCAATGGTAGACGAAGCAATGGACGTCTTGCGGACAGACCACTCTGCTGTAAACGGCGTCGAATGGTACGCGCAGACACTGGATGATGCGTTACAGACGCAATGTGCTGTGCTATGGTTCGGGATGTCACTGACCGATCCGTCACTGCCATGCGCACAATTTGCCTATCAGCACGTGCAGTGGTGCACCGAGGTGAATGCGATCGACCACGTCGGTCCGTCGTACCCTCCTGCATCCAACGGTCACATATCCGCATTACAGTTGTTTGGTTTCGTCCAACACGACTAGCGATTTCTCTGTATGATAATCCACAATCTCAGTAAGACACTATCCTTCCTCTGTCGAACTCGGATACTTGATCAAACGATGTTCGCTGTTGTCTACGAGGCATAACTGATCATCTTGTGAAACAACCACAAGGTAAAACACACGTGCCGAACGTACACTCGTCGAAATCGCCAAGCCTTAAATGGCGCTATGAGGTGGCGCCACAGGCGCGCGTGATGTGCGTCTGCGCTGAAATTCTAATCAGTTGCATATCTCATCGCTGCAAACCCATGGTGTAAATTTCACTTGATTCGCATGCTTCCTTCAGGGTGTTGCATTTACGGTGGCCAGCAGTGTAGATACGAAATCAGCACTAAGTTTAGCCAAGACTAATTCTGTTGTACTTTGGGTCGTAGCTCATGACTGATGGTCGACAATCTAGTTACAATTACGGCCCCAAAATTCTACATTTCCTTAGTTTTGAGCGAGTTTAATGATGTTGCAGGGAGCAGGGAAAAGAATTCGCCACTCTAAATGCGTGGAGCACAAGCGCATCAACTTTCCCAAGGTTTCCACCATCAGCGTTCAAAAAATTCCTTTGTATGGTTACTTAAAAGTTTTATTTGCATTTTCCGTCACTAAATAGTGAAACTGTTCGCAGAAAAAGTACGTAAAAACCTAGTAACTTCGGATAACGCTCCAATAACACGCGTATAGCTTCGTCATACTCCAAGCCCGTGACATCACCAAACCACGAACCACTAATAGAGCTATTTCGATTACATGACCAGACCTTGATATTTAATGATTTTTACACTTTAATTACTTAAAAATAACAGATATTTTGTGAGAATATTGACCGTAAATGCTACTTAAATGTTGTTATCAATCAGAATAACAAAAATCCCATGGCTGGTTGGGGTGGGGGGGGGGGGCGGGAAGGGAGGACTAAACAGCGAGGTCTTCGGTCCCTTCGGATTAAAAAATGGTTCAAATGGCTCTGAGCACTATGCGACTCAACTTCTGAGGTCATAAGTCGCCTAGAACTCAGAACTAATTAAACCTAACTAACCTAAGGACATCACACACATCCATGCCCGAGGCAGGATTCGAACCTGCGACCGTAGCTGTCGCTCGGTTCCAGATTGTAGTGCCCAGAACCGCACGGCCACTCCAGCCGGCCCTTCGGATTAGGGAAGGAAGTCGGCCGAGTACTTTCAAAGAAATCATCCCGGCATTTGTCTGAAGCGATTTAGGGAAATCACGGAAAACCTAAATCAGGATGGCCGGTCGAGGGTTTGAACCGTTGTACTCCCGCATCGAGTCCAGTGTGCAAATATCAGAACCACATTTTAAACATAGGAAAACAGCCTATTGTCACAACAAACTGGATGACATAGCAAGTACATCCAGAGACATCGTCGAATATCAGATATAGAGGAACGGATGGATTGTACATCAGGAATAAATGAAGAACTTTTCGTTCACTAAAACGATTATGATCTCGGAAAATTCACTTAAATGACCTGACACCACACGTTTCTTTTCTGTTTCAGGAGCTCACATCTATTCTAAGAAGGGCTCGTCTAGCAATGGTGAAAGAGGTGAAGGGAGGGCCACGATCGCGACGGCTCTCTGTTCTCCATCCTCATGTCGGCTCCTGTAGCGAAGCGTGCAAGTGTTGAGAAATGCTGTTTCTTCCAGTCGTTTCCGCCTACATTCGGGAAGGTGAGTGTTTCTTACCTTTTTCTTAGTGGAAATCCTTTCCTTTGGTTAAGATCCAATACCTTTTGCTATGTAGTTGGCGACAATTTTTTTCAATACGTAGTAGAGCTTGTACAAAATAACGTGGCTCCGTCGCAGAGACGCCATCTCGTTCCCAGTGCTGGGTGTGTGCACCCCTATGTTCCCAAGGCCCTGCCCGCCTCAGTTAACTGTCGTCTGCCGACCTGCGAGCTTGGAGCGTTCTTGTTGTTGTCTCTTTTACTACATAACATGGCACCGCTGTCTCAGTGCACCTTAGCTCCAGGGAAAACTCTTCATAATCAGGCGCACCTGGTTATGTACACGCCGGAAGAGCAAACGAGGAAGCAATAATCACTTTAAAAACTGCATTCGAGTGTACTGCAGGAACCAGAAGCTGTTCCAATCACGCAATTAATAGAATGAAGGAGAGGAGAGAAAACATAGCTACAAGTACACTACTGGCCATTAAAATTGCTACACCAAGAAGAAATGAAGATGATAAACGGGTATACATTGGACAAATATATAATACTAGAACTGACATGTGATTACATTTTCACACAATTTGGGTGCATAGATCCTGAGAAATCAGTACCTAGAAAAACCACCTCTGGCCGTAATAACCGCCTTGATATGCCTGGGCATTGAGTCAAACAGAGCTTGGATGGCGTGTAGAGGTACAGCTGCTCATGCAACTTCAACACGATACCACAGTTCATCAAGAGTAGTGACTCGTATTTTGACGAGCCAGTTGCTCGGCCACCATTGACCACGCGTTTTCAGTTGGTGAGAGATCTGAAGAATGTGCTGGCCAGGGCAGCAGTCGAACATTTTCTGTATCCAGAAAGGCCCGTACAGGACATACAACATGCGGTCGTGCATTATCCTGCTGAAATGTAGGGTTTCGCTGGGATCGAATGAAGGGTAGAGCCACGGGTCGTAACACATCTGAAATGTAACGTCCACTGTTCAAAGTGCCGTCAATGCGAAAAAGAGGTGACCGAGACGTGTAACCAATGGCACCCCTACCATCACGCCGGGTGATACGCCAGTATGGCGATGACGAATACACGCTTCCAATGTGCGTTCAGCGCGATGTCGCCAAACACGGATGCGACCATCATGATGCTGTAAACAGAACCTGGATTCATCCGAAAAAATGACGTTTTGGCATTCGTGCACCCAGGTTCGTCGTTGAGTACACCATCGCAGGCGCTCTTGCCTGTGATGCAGCGTCAAGGGTAACCGCAGCCATGGTCTCCGAGCTGATAGTCCATGCTGCCTGAAATGTCGTCTAACTGTTCGTGCAGATGGTTGTTGTGTTGCAAAAGTTCCCAACTGTTGACTCAGGGATCGAGACGTGGCTGCGCGATCCGTTACAGCCATGCGGATAATATGCCTGTCATCTCGATTACTAGTGATATAAGGCCGTTGGGATCCAGCACGGCGTTTCGTATTACCCTCCTGAACCCACCGATTCCATATTCTGCTAATAGTCATTGGATCTCGACCAACGCGAGCAGTAATGTCGCGATACGATAAACCGCAATCGCGACAGGCTACAATCCGACCTTTATCAGAGTCGGAAACATGATGGTTCGCATTTCTCCTCCTTACACGAGGCATCACAGCAACGTTTCACCAGGAAACGCCGGTCAACTGCTGTTTGTGTATGAGGAATTGGTTGGAAACTTTCCTCATGTCAGCACGTTGTAGGTGTCGCCACCGGCGCCAACCTTGTGTGAATGCTCTGAAAAGCTAGTCATTTGTATATCACAGCATCTTCTTCCTGTCGGTTAAATTTCGCGTCTGTAGCACGTCATCTTCGTGGTGTAGCAATTTTAATGGCCAGTAGTGTACTTTCCAATACTTCACTACTTTAGAAAAAACGCGGAGAAGGGGAAGAAAATTTTATGTGTAGTCAGTAATCAGTATTGACGCCAAGGGCCCTGCCACAGTGGTACCACCGACTCGAATCACCGAGGTTAAACGATGTAGGGTTTGGCTAGCACTGGATGGGTCAACGTTTGGGTCTGCCAAGCGCAGCTGGCAAGAGGGGTGCACTCAGCCCTTGCGAGGCTAACTGAGGGGCTACTTGATTGAGAAATAGCATCTCCAGTCACGAAAACTGATAGCAGCCGAGAGGGCAGTCTGCTGACCACATGACCCTCCATATCCACACTCAGTGACGCCTATCGGCTGAGGATGACACGGTGATCGGTCGGTAGCGTTGGGCCTTCCGAGGTCTGTTAGGACTGAGTTTAATTTAGGTAATATTGATGAACAGGTTGTCAGACAACTGACACCTAAGTTCCACGTGGCACATGTTTTTTTGTTTTACGTTGTCAAGTATCACAGTAACAGTCATAGTCCACCATGCGAATTTTTTTACGCATCATTATTGTACCACATGGTTATCATTAATCTGCTACAGTGGAGGTTGTATACATCGCAGGTTGCTGAAACATTGTAGATATGCTCATTAAGCGATGCGCTCTCCGAGTATGTTGAAAAAAATAATAGTTCCACTTTCTGCCACCAGGTGAAAATATGGCGTTGCAGACAGTCAGAATTTGAAAGGTTTCTTGTTTTAATGTCATTACGTTGGTTTGTCACCTGGCAATCTGTGTTGATTTCATTTGTGAAGTGACTATTGGGGTAGAAAGACCGTATACACCTGGTACAATTGTTTTATCAGAACATAAGCAATAACAGCGCTGCACTGCGGGAATACGAAGAAGCCTTATGTCAATAAATGGTCTAAATAATATGATCAAAAAGTTTGAAGAAACAGGTGAATTAGGTGGTACGGCTGGGAGAGGGAGACGGCCCATTCCCTCGACAGAAATTGCTGTAGCTGTAGCCTACCGTGCAGCATAGACCTCAAATTCTACAGCTCTAGCTGTGTCACGGGTATTGCTTCTTCCCTGGTCAACAATTCAAACGTTTTTATTGCGCTTTTTACACTGGTACCCCTACAAGATTCAAAATGTGCACCAAATGAAGCCCCAAGATAGGCTACAACGCCGTTACTTTGCCCTTCATTTTTCGACACACACGGAAATACCCGGCCAGGGAATAGCCTTTGGACGATTGAAGTACGTTTTACTCCACACGTTACCACTTTTTCGACACAAACGGAAATGGGTGACACGTGGCCAGGGAATAGTCTTTGGACGATTGAAGCACGTTTTACTCCACACGGTGCAGTGACTGCACAGAATTGTCGCATATGGGGTCATGCTCTGCCACATGTTGTGCAAGAATATCTGCTGCACTCAGCTTATGTGTCTGCGTGGTATGGTTTCATGGATTTTCCATTCTCGGTTGTTTTTTTCGAGGAGATAACACCTCAAAGACCTATTAGCTGTACAGTGACGCCTGTACATCATAAGGACCTCCTTGTGCAACAGGCGATTCGAGCTTTGCAAGAACGTGACTGTGTCCACATCACTATTTTCTTGCAGGACGGGGCGACACCACATGTCGCTTGCTAGGGGAAGTATTTGCCTCGAGAAAACTTCCGTAACGACCGTATCATCTCTAGGCAATTTCAAATTGTATGGACTTCCATATCTATCGACCTAAATCCATGCTATGTCTGGTTGTGGAGATATCTGACAAATCGTGTCTATCAGGGATGTATCCAGACCCTGAAGGATAGCATCGTTGTAGTTCGTATAAGATCGCACTTCTTCGGTTATGCCAAAGTTATTCATTTATTTATTAATATCAACGTTTCCTAGCATTGTAAAATTACTGAAAGATAGTATTTATGACCCGAAGACTCCTCTTAATGTCTGGGTGGTAAAAGGCAACTTTTGTTAGCAAATATTTATTGATAACAATTACTTGATTCGCGCCAGAATGAATGTACTTTCTCTACATATCTCTTTGCTGACGTCACGAGCCATTTCTGCATCAACACCTCATCCCATTGGCTCTGGAACTGCCAGATGGCCAACTAACTCTGCTAGCTGGCTTGATAACCTACAGCTCACTCCTTAATCCGTACGTACTGCAGCGATGATATATTCGCTTCACGTGTGTGATATAGCAAAACTGGAAATAAAATAAAATTCGCTCTTATCTGAAAATAACGGGTACCTCATAAACAGTTTAGGCAAGAAGAGAATAGAAGCGCTTAAAATGCGGTGCTACAGAAGAATTCTGAAGATTATGTGGGTAGATCATGTAACTAATGAGTAGATACTGAATAGAATTGGGGAAAAAGGAAATTGTGGCACAACCTTACTAGAAGAAGGAATCGGTTGATAGGACACGTTCTGAGACATCAATGGATCACCTGTTTAGTATTGGAGGGAAGTGTGGGGGGTAAAAATTGTAGAGGGAGACCAAGAGATGAATATAGTAAGCAGATTCAGAAAGATGTATGTTGCAATAATTATTCGGAGATGAAGAGACTTGCACAAGATAGAGTAGCATAGAGAGCTGGATGAAACCAGTCTTCGGACTGAAGACCCAACAACAACAACTACTACTATTATTAAAACGTTCCTACTATTACTGTTTTCTTTTAAACTCTCATCCTCTCTATAACAGCTGCTTTTTTTTAATATTAGAGATTTCCTTTTGTTTACTTTCTTCATTTACACAACATCTTTTGCTGTTCGCGTTTCGTCTCTGCACGTATAAGCATCATTTTCTCAGGCACCAACCTTGTTGATTAATTCGACATGGTACAATCTGGGAAAATTCTCAGACTCTAGTATTCTGATTTCCTGCTTGATGAGTTTGTTTTCATACGTCTTTGAATCAATTTTTACGCTGCTTCTTGTTAGTCTGCGGCCATTTAAAATTCTGAAGTAGTTTAAGATATTGACATGCTGAGCAATTTCTTTTTTTATACCATCAGGAAAATTAGTTTCAAAAACACAACCACTGAGGATATTACAGAAATCATCAGATCACAAAAAAGCAGTAATTTTGCTGGCTATGGTGGCGTTTATGGCAGAATAATAAAATATTGTGCTGAGGTGGTAGAATTCCCCTTGGGCTATCTTTGTCATCAATCAGCGCCTCGGGTCATATTTCCTGACAGACTTAAATATGCTACAGAAATACCCACCTACAAAACTGGAGATAACCAAACCATCCATAATTTCAGAGTCTTTTCAAAAGTGTTTGATAAAGAGGTACATGATAGAATATGGACTTCATTTAATTATAAAGAACTTGTTAACCACGTATCAATTTGGCTTTTGTAAAGGATTCTGCACACAGAAAACAACACCAGCCTTTAAAAATTGGTCAAGTGGGAGTAGGAATCGCTTACTGAGGGTTCTGTACAAACTTAATTACGTATTTATGTAGTTCGTCCATTATGCGAAACGAGAAACTCAACGATTTTTGCCTGTTATCGATAGCGATACTGGCAAAATAATGGTCCCGAGAATTCCAAAACCCTATCAAAATCTCTACGGTAGTTCCTCAGACTAGCCCGGACATACAAAATAAGCGAGCAGGGAACTTCACTTTGTATGTGTAGAGAGAGGAGCTCCAATAATACATTTTTTATTTACTTACAAAAACATGATCGCATCCTACATTTCATGTTTGCACTCCGTAATGTTCGTCTACTATGCTTTTGACGGATGTATGTTCAAATGTCAAAATATGTTTTTAATGTGATACAATTACAATTTAGCAAGTTTCAGATTTTTTACTTTGCTTGTGTTGTGATACTTTGCTTCTTGTCGAATGTCATGACTGTAGGTCAATGGGAAACGCCATATAGGTTTTGATGAGTGACTTTGCGAATATTAAAATATGTGGCTGAGATGACCGAATCTTTTGATTCCATTGACTTAGAAGCTTAAATTTTTTACATCGCCAATGGACCATAAGCTTTATTACGTGACATAGATTTGAACTTCAAACATACCGTGTTCCACAGAAAAGACAGACAGGCAGACGAATAAAAAATGACGAACGTATTATATAGTTATAAATTAATAATTTTCGGATTTTTCTTTACTCGTACTGCGAAACCTTGCGCCTTACCAAAGTTCATGATCCTAGGTCAACGAGAAGCAAGCTATGGGTTTTGATGAGAGAATTTTCGTGTATCAAAATATGTCACATAAATTGTTGTATCTTTTGACTGAAGTGACTTAGAAGCTTAAAATTTTTACACCTACAAGGAACGATAGTAATTAATGTGTGAAATAAATTTCATCTTGGTACGTATATCTGCTCCTGAAAAAATGGGTTCTTAACAGTTGGACAGACAGACAGACGGACGGATTACAAAGCGATTGTGTAAGGGGTCTGTTTTTACAGACTGAGGCACGGAACCCTGAAAATGAAGTGCTAACAGAGGTAAACAATAAAAACTATAGTGTTGAAACATTCTGTGACCTTAACGAAGGCTTCGGTTGTGTGGGTCACAACATAGTAATTACGAGAATAGCTTCCCAGCGATGGGATCGACTTTTCGACACCAACTATACGATTGTGTAGGTTAAGATCACAGGTATGACGCACTCCGGCTATTCACGCTGGTCGGCCCTCATTTGCGAGTAACTGATGAAAAAAATTTCGGAATTTTGTAATACAATCAATACCGTTAAGAAAGTGTCGTCACGTAGTATGATTGTGTGGTGTAATGGAAAGGATAGTTGCTTTGCATGCAGGAGGTTGTGGCTTCGAATTTTGCAAGGTGCAGTAAATTTTATTTTTACATTTGTATCGAAATGACCTTAATCATCATTTTTATTCAAGTAATTGATTTAAATGTAATTTTTATACTGAGTGAAGAGTTTGACAGAGCACTGAAAGACTTGAGTCGAAACAAGTCTCCGGGAGTAGACAACATTCCTTTAGAACTACTGACAGCCGTGGGAGAGCCAGTCCTGACAAAACTCTACCATCTGGTAAGCAAGATGTATGAGACAGGCGAAATTCCCACAGACTTCGAGAAGAATATAATAATTCCAATCTCAAAGAAAACAGGTGTTGACAGATGTGAAAATTATCGAACTAGCAGTTTAATAAGTCACAGCTGCAAAATACTAACGCGAATTCTTTACAGACGAATGGAAAAACTGGTAGAAGCCGACCTCGGGGAAGATCAGTTTGGATTCCGTAGAAATGTTGGAACACGTGAGGCAATACTGACCCTACGACTTGTCTTAGAAGGTAGATTAAGAAAAGGCAAACCTACCTTTCTAGAATTTGTAGACTTAGAGAAAGCTTTTGACAATGTTGACTGGAATACTCTCTTTCAAACTCTGAAGGTGGCAGGGGTAAAATACAGGGAGCGAAAGGCTATTTACAATTTGTACAGAAACCAGATGGCAGTTGTAAGAGTCGAGGAGCATGAAATGGAAGCAGTGGTTGGGAAAGGAGTGAGACAGGGTTGTAGCCTCTCCCCGATGTTATTCAATCTGTATATTGAGCAAGCAGTAAAGGAAACAAAAGAATAATTCGGAGTAGGCATTAAAATTCATGGAGAAGAAATAAAAACTTTGAGGTTCGCCGATGACATTGTAATTCTGTCAGAGACAGCAAAAGACTTGGAAGAGTCTAGAAGAAGGAATCGGTTGGTAGGACATATTCTGAGGCGTCAAGGGATCACCAATTTAGTATTAGAGGGCAGCGTGGAGGGTAAAAATCGTAGAGGGAGACCAAGAGATGAATACACTAAACAGATTCAGAAGGATGTAGGCTGCAGTAGGTACTGGGAGATTAAAAAGCTTGCACAGGATAGAGTAGCATGGAGAGCTGCATCAAACCAGTCTCAGGACTGAAGACCACAACAACAACAAAAAATTCGATTTAATTTCTTTTAGTTTATCACCCTGTGTTTTCTTTCACAGTATTGCATTCATTGTACCTATTTCTCATTTTGTTTGAATTTCGCTATACTTATATACCCTTCTTTCACTCAAATCTTGATCTGCATTATTTTGTCCATAGTGTAATAGGTATTTAGGTTACGTTTTAAATGTTTGTGTGACGATTTCCATGCAAAAAAATTTGCACATCGGGTAACAAAAAATACTTTTTTCACACCACTGCATAGTAAATATAAATAGATTATTTGGTATTTTGTTTTTAAATTGACAGATCGGAATTTTCAAATAATTGAATATTATGATAGGTAAACACAAATTCATATTCATAAAAATTCCGATCGGTAAAAGAGTGATATAAAGAAAAAATGAAACAAACGAAAAACTTACAATCGGTGATTAAAATAATGTGACAAAGGAATACAAATAAACAATTGCATTTAAACCAATTAACTGAACAAAAATAGTGATCAAAGTCATTTCGATAAAGTTTTGGAAATAAAATAATTTATTGCACCTAGTAACATTCTAACCTCTTTTTTAAAGTATTTATTTGTTTATTTATTTATGCATTTATTTTACATGGCAAGATTAGGGCCTTCAGGCCCTCTCTTACACCTAACCAGGCATACTCAGGTTGAACGAATTTCAGTTTGTACAGAACATTATGGACATACCACGTGTTACACAGTATTAATGTTAAAGAAAAAAATAGAGATTATAGCAGTAGTACAAGGATAATTATAACTATCAAAAATAATTACAACAATCTAGATAATAATAATAACAATAGTAAAGACTATGTATATGAAAGTATACATATTTTTCTTTTATGAATGTCAGTCCTATTGCTAGTTAGGAATTTTCTCGTTATGTTCTTGCAACTTGCGAGTTATTCACATCGAGCAGAGACATAAGACGATAGAATGGGGTGAGAGAGATATAGAAGAGGTGGCTAGGTTGGAGGAAGAGAAATAAAATGGTAAAATTCGAAGCTATGATGGAGAGGAGAAAGAAAGAGATGAGAGGGTCACAACAATGGTGGCTATACCGTTCCTAATATGTAAGTTTTGAGTTCCTTCTTGAATGTTGAGTGGTTCTGGATAAGACGCAGATCACAGGGGAGCGCGTTCCATAGTCGTATGGCTGAGATGGATAATGACACGGAGAAAGATTTTGTGTTATGTAAAGGTACAGCCAGAACGCTAGACGTATCAGATCTGGTATTGCGGTTGTGGAGTGATGATAGGTGTTTCGTGAGAAGATAAGTATTGGTGGCACCAGTGACTAAGAAATCGATGAAGTAAGCACATCGTGTGGAGATCGCGTACCTTATGTGGGCGTATCCAACCTAGCTGGGAGTATGAAGGACTGATATGATCATACAACCGTATATTGCACACGTATCCAACGCAAGCATTCATCACTAGCTCGAGGCGTCTCGAATTTTCACTATTTGTGCCGTGTTGAACTATATCACAGTAGTAAAGATTAGGGAAGACTAGTGCTTGACTAATTTTTGTTTAACATGGGTTGGAAATATTTTTCTAAATTTTTGGATTCATGTAGGGAGGAGAGCGATTTCCGGCAAGCTGTGACTGTTTGTTCTTCCCAGTTTAGGAGTTCATCCAAGATTATTCCAAGGTCTTTTACTGTTTTTTGGTATGGTAGTTGGGTACCACTGAGGAGTACTTGAGGGACTGTTTCGCGAAAGTACCGGCTGATTGACTTTGGATGAGATATAAGAATGACCTGGGATTTATTGGGGTTTAGTATCAGACCTAGGTTCTGTGCCCATCGAGAAACAGAGCAAAGATGTGCGTTCATACTCGCTACTGCGTCAGCAATGTTCTTGGGGCTTGCACTTATGTACAGTTGGATGTCGTCGGCATATAGATGGTAGTTGCAGGAGTGAATCACTGAAAACATATCATTAATGGACAGTGAGAAGAGTAATTGACCAAGGACGGAGCCTTGGGGAACTTCAGAGCGTACGTTTTTCCATGATGACTTCTCTGACCCACAGATGACTTGTTGACTTCTGTTTTTGAGGTGGCTGTCGAACCAGTGTATTGGGCTGTTTGAGAAATTCAGCTGTTTCATTTTAATTAGTAATATATCAAAGTCAACTGTATCAAAAGCCTTGCTAAAGTCAAGCAGTGTTAGGATGGTAGTTTCACGTCTGTCCATAGGAAGTTTAATGTCATCAGTTACTTTGATTAATGTAGTTGCTGTACTATGGTGCTTTCGGAAGCCTGACTGATATTTATCATGGGTGTTATGAGTTTTGAGGTAATCCGTCAGCTGTTCATGGAGGATGTATTTTAGGGCTTTAGATATTGCAGGTAGTATGCTGGCGACTTAGGGTTGTCAGTCTTGGGTATAGGTCGAATTAAACTTTGCTTCCACTCAATAGGACATGTACTACTGACAAGAGACAGGTTGAAGGTGTCTGTGATAACTGGAGTAATAGTGTCTACAACGTTCTTAATCATGCCAATGCTCACTCCATCATTTCCTACTGCCTCGGAAGAGATTCTCGGAATTGACTTGTCTACTGTGCTTGTAATTACATGTTTTAGGAAAAACTTGTCTCTCGAGAGATTGATATCTAGGGGCTGGTAATTTGTCGCTGCGTGACAGTTCACAGCTGTTGAGAAGGAATCGTTTAATTCTTCTGCAGACGCGTGATAAACAGCATCAGATCTTCGCTTCCCTATACCGAAACTGCGCACCTTTTTCCACAGTGCAGCAGATTTCGATATGCCGCATACGACTGAGCGCGCATGTCTGATTTTGGCATTCCTCACGCTTTGCTTGGTTCTGTTTCGGAGTTTCCTGTAAGCTTCATACGTCTCGGGAGTTGGGTTACCCTTGAAGGCCCTATGTGCATCATCACGTTTATTCATTAACTGGCGTCATCCAGTGGTGAGCCACGGAGCGGGAGCTCTCTTTACCTTGACAGTGCGTTGAGGAGCATGTTTGTCATACAGTGTAATAATTTTGCGACATAATTCCCGAATTTTTCCTTCTAAAGTCGGTTCATTGCTTATATCGTGCCAAGGGATGTCTGAGCAATCCTTTTGAAGAGCGTCATGGTTAACATTTTTTAGGTTTCTGTAGGTTACTAGGTGAGATTTTTCTTTGCTAGAATGCATTGAGTAACTTCAGAATATCACGTCATGAGCAGATAGTCCCGGAGCAGATGTCTGATTGGCGCGAATTATTTTATCTGGTCGCTTTGTTGCTATTATATCTATGAGTGTATGGCTGTGTGGCGTGTGATGGGTTGGGTACAGCGATGTTGTATCATTGGAGTGGAACAGTCTCCTCAGTTTTTCTGCAGAGGGAGACTTTAAATGTAAGTCGATGTTTGTGTCGTCCATAACGATTATGTGTTCATACTGTGACACGAGCGAGGACAGGGCAGACTGAAAGGAGGACATAGCACCGACGTTTGGAGGTTTATGGATTACTCCAATCAGCAGTTTCTGATTTGTTGTATTTATTTCGAAAAACAAGAAATCTGCTTCTCCTTCGCCCTTTGCATCCAATGTGCATAGTATAATAGGTTTCAGATCAGAGCGAACATAGGCACCCACACCACCCCCGCGTCGTGTTTCACGATCTGCCCTTAGGAGAGAGTAACCAGTGATTCGGATAGCGTCGGAAGAAATGTTTGGTTTCAACCAAGTTTCAGAGACGAGGATAATATAGAACAGCGACTGGCAGAACAGGTCACAGAACTCGTCGAAGTGAGCCGTTAGCGACTGCGCGTTCGCGTGGGCCACAAAGAGCCCGCCGCCGGAACCGGTCCGTCCCATTGCGGCCGCCTGTAGGACCGAGCGCGCTCCGTTTACCTGCTGGCCGGAAGAGGGACAAAAGCTGGAATTCGCGGGGGAAGACATATTTGCAGGTGTGCCCAAGCGTCTGTGGGCTAAAGGTGAAAAACAGGCTGAAAGTATCGGAGAAGGGAGCGAAAAGAAAGATGGAAAGTGGCAGTAGTGGTTACGAAAAAGATAATAGTAGTAGTAGTGGTAGTGACGAAGATGAAAATAATACACTCCTGGAAATTGAAATAAGAACACCGTGAATTCATTGTCCCAGGAAGGGGAAACTTTATTGACACATTCCTGGGGTCAGATACATCACATGATCACACTGACAGAACCACAGGCACATAGACACAGGCAACAGAGCATGCACAATGTCGGCACTAGTACAGTCTATATCGACCTTTCGCAGCAATGCAGGCTGCTATTCTCCCATGGAGACGATCGTAGAGATGCTGGATGTAGTCCTGTGGAACGGCTTGCCATGCCATTTCCACCTGGCGCCTCAGTTGGACCAGCGTTCGTGCTGGACGTGCAGACCGCGTGAGACGACGCTTCATCCAGTCCCAAACATGCTCAATGGGGGACAGATCCGGAGATCTTGCTGGCCAGGGTAGTTGACTTACACCTTCTAGAGCACGTTGGGTGGCACGGGATACATGCGGACGTGCATTGTCCTGTTGGAACAGCAAGTTCCCTTGCCGGTCTAGGAATGGTAGAACGATGGGTTCGATGACGGTTTGTATGTACCGTGCACTATTCAGTGTCCCCTCGACGATCACCAGTGGTGTACGGCCAGTGTAGGAGATCGCTCCCCACACCATGATGCCGGGTGTTGGCCCTGTGTGCCTCGGTCGTATGCAGTCCTGATTGTGGCGCTCACCTGCACGGCGCCAAACACGCATACGACCATCATTGGCACCAAGGCAGAAGCGACTCTCATCGCTGAAGACGACACGTCTCCATTCGTCCCTCCATTCACGCCTGTCGCGACACCACTGGAGGCGGGCTGCACGATGTTGGGGCGTGACCGGAAGACGGCCTAACGGTGTGCGGGACCGTAGCCCAGCTTCATGGAGACGGTTGCGAATGGTCCTCGCCGATACCCCAGGAGCAACAGTGTCCCTAATTTGCTGGGAAGTGGCGGTGCGGTCCCCTACGGCACTGCGTAGGATCCTACGGTCTTGGCGTGCATCCGTGCGTCGCTGCGGTCCGGTCCCAGGTCGACGGGCACGTGCACCTTCCGCCGACCACTGGCGACAACATCGATGTACTGTGGAGACCTCACGCCCCACGTGTTGAGCAATTCGGCGGTACGTCCACCCGGCCTCCCGCATGCCCACTATACGCCCTCGCTCAAAGTCCGTCAACTGCACATACGGTTCACGTCCACGCTGTCGCGGCATGCTACCAGTGTTAAAGACTGCGATGGAGCTCCGTATGCCACGGCAAACTGGCTGACACTGACGGCGGCGGTGCACAAATGCTGCGCAGCTAGCGCCATTCGACGGCCAACACCGCGGTTCCTGGTGTGTCCGCTGTGCCGTGCGTGTGATCATTGCTTGTACAGCCCTCTCGCAGTGTCCGGAGCAAATATGGTGGGTCTGACACACCGGTGTCAATGTGTTCTTTTTTCCATTTCCAGGAGTGTAGATATACAGGGTGTTACAAAAAGGTACGGCCAAACTTTCAGGAAACATTCCTCACACACAAATAAAGAAAAGATGTTATGTGGAAACGCTTAATTTCCATGTTAGAGCTCATTTTAGTTTCGTCAGTATGTACTGTACTTCCTCGATTCACCGCCACTTGGCCCAATTGAAGGAAGGTAATGTTGACTTCGGTGGTTGTGTTGACATGCGACCCATTGCTCTACAGTACTAGCATCAAGCACATCAGTACGTAGCATCAACAGGTTAGCGTTCATCACGAACGTCGTTTTGCAGTCAGTGCAATGTTTACAAATGCGGAGTTGGCAGATGCCCATTTGATGTGTGGATTAGCACGGGGCAATAGCCGTGGCGCGGTACGTTTGTATCGAGACAGATTTCCAGAACGAAGGTGTCCCGACAGGAAGACGTTCGAAGCAGTTGATCGGCGTCTTAGGGAGCACGGAACATTCCAACCTATGACTCGCGACTGGGGAAGACCTAGAACGACGAGGACACCTGCAATGGACGAGGCAATTGTTCGTGCAGTTGACGATAACCCTAATGTCAGCGTCAGAGAAGTTGCACCTGTACAAGGTAACGTTGACCACGTCACTGTATGGAGAGTGCTACGGGAGAACCAGTTGTTTCCGTACCGTGTACAGCGTGTGCAGGCACTATCAGCAGCTGATTGGCCTCCACGGGTACACTTCTGCGAATGGTTCATCCAACAGTGTGTCAATCCTCACTTCAGTGCAAATGTTCTTTTTACGGATGATGCTTCATTCCAACGTGTTCAAATTGTAAATTTTCACAGTCAACATGTGTGGGCTGACGAGAATCCGCACGCAATTGTGGAATCACGTCATCAACACAGATTTTCTGTGAACGTTTGGGCAGGTATTGTTGGTGTTGTCTTGATTGGGCGCCATGTTCTTCCACCTACGCTCAATGGAGCACGTTATCATGATTTCATACAGGATACTCTACCTGTGCTGCTAGAACACGTGCCTTTACAAGTACGACACAATATGTGGTTCATGCACGATGGAGCTCCTGCACATTTCAGTCGAAGTGTTCGTACGCTTCTCAACAACAGATTCAGTGACCGATGGATTGGTAGAGGCGGACCAATTCCATGGCCTCCACGCTCTCCTGACCTCAGCCCTCTTGACTTTCATTTATGGGGGCATTTGAAAGCTCTTGTCTACGCAACCCCGGTACCAAATGTAGAGACTCTTCGTGCGTATTGTGGACGGCTGTGATAAAATACAACATTCTCCAGGGCTGCATCAGCGCATCGGGGATTCCATGCGACGGAGGGTGGATGCATGTATCCTCGCTAACGCAGGACATTTTGAACATTTCCTGTAACAAAGTGTTTGAAGTCACGCTGGTACGTTCTGTTGCTGTGTGTTTCCATTCCATGATTAATGCGATTTGAAGAGAAGTAATAAAATGAGCTCTAACATGGAAAGTAAGCCTTTCCGGACACATGTCCATATAACATATTTTCTTTCTTTGTGTGTGAGGAATGTTTCCTGAAAGTTTGGCCGTAACTTTTTGTAACACCCTGTAGAAAGGCGGATTTAAGGAGATTCCTGTTAATGGAGAATGTTAATTCCCGTTTGACTGACAATATGAATGTACATGAGCACTTATGATAGAGAATTAAAGAAGCAATATTTATGTGAAACAATTGACTTAATTTCAACAGAGTACTTATGGTACTTAGAGAAACAACGAAGCAATATCTACGTTAAAAAATGAAAAAAAATAATAAAAATTAACTTATATTAGACAGAGTACAATATGAGACTTTGTGTCTCACGAGATTTCGCTCAGTCTTTAAGTTCGAACATGTTCGTCACCGTTTTCCTCCCTCCTTCCATCTTGACTACGATCCTGCCATCCTGGGTCCATACATTTTGAAGGACGAACTGTGTGGTCGCACCGTTCAAAACCTTTAGTCTTCCGCGCGTCAGATCTTCCCTCAGGGTAACCCCACCCTTGGCGAGTTTTCTTTTCTGAGCAAATACTTCAGCTCTTTTCCGGTATGACACAAATTTAATTATTATGGGCCTGGGTTTCATGGCACCTGGTGTCCTGCGCCCAACACGGTGGCTTCTGTCAATATCGGCCACGTCGACCTGCACGCCAAGTTTCCCACGCACGAGGCTAATGACACAGTCGTCGGTGTTTTCACGATCGTTTTCGGTTACCCGGAACAAGCGCAAGCTGTTCCTTCGCTGATACTGCTCAATTTCATCGATGGCCGCAGACAGTTTAGCTTCTAAGTCGGCGGCTTTTGTCTCTTGTACGGCCAGGGACTTTTATGGATTTCGGCGCCGTTGCGCCCGACAGACTGTTGCAGTTTGTCCATGACCGCAGCCGTCACAGAGTCCGTGATGGATTGCTCGATTACGTCTAGAGCAGGGCTTCCCAACCTGTGGTCCGTGGACCCCTTATGGGTCCGCCGGCTCTTTCTAGGGGGTCCACGCCCACCTTTCACCAAATCGTGTAAAATAATGAGTAAAATTATTAAATAAAAATGTGAAAATCCAATTCATCACTATTTTTTTTCGTCTGAAAAACATATGTACTTTTACTTCAGGTCGTATCCCCAAGTAGCCTTTGCGGTTCTTAAGTGAGAACGACTGTTTAGCAACAATGCGGGGGTCGTTTGTGCCCCGGCCCACGGCGCTAGATGCGTTGATACCTTTTACGCATGCGCGGAGCGAGCTTTGTCGACCAATCACAGCGCTCCCTGGCACGTATGCGGCCCCAGGCATCATTAAAAGTTAAACTTGCTTTGTCAGAGCACTACCTATTTCATAAGTCGATTTTTGACAAGTTTATTACTTCTAACATGGACCGGTGGCTGAAGTCAGGATCATTGAAGAAGGGTGCAGTTTCTCCATCGCCTTCACAACAAGGGAAATTCCCAGTTGAAATGAATGAGGAGGGAGGACAACCAAAGGAAGACTTACATACATTTGAACATTTTTCTTCGGATTTCACGAAAACCCACATACATACACACACACACACACACACACACGACTGTTACGAAATATGCCTGCTCCTTACACAACAGTAGCCAAATAGTGGAAGTGAACAGATCATAAGCGGCAGCTTGTCAATAGCGAACGGTTTGGACGTGACGATTGCTCTTGGAGGAAGACAGCTTCATCGTGTGAAATTTCAATTACCAAGTAATTTTAATTGAACAAAAGGAGTAAATCCACTAGTAAGTGTCTTGATACAGTGGGAATCCAAATTGGATCGTTAATTTTAAGTTGTTTTCATTCATCTATAAGCCAAAGACTATTGACACTTCGTGGGGGGGGGGGGGGGGGAAGGGGGTCATTGGAAACATGGCACTTGCATTAAGAAGCTTTCAGTTCACATGGATTTCGCTCTGAAAGTTAAAGTTACTGTGCTCTTGACTGACTAGGGGTCCGCCATGGATTTTCGACTGAAGAAGGGGTCCGCCAGCTGAAAAGGTTGGGAAGCCCTGGTCTAGCGTGTCTTTACTGTGCAGCGCCGCGCTCACCTGGGACCGGACGAGCTCCCCGATGTCGGGAAGCGAGGCCTCACCTGCCGCCAGAGACCGGGCGCCCGCGCCGCCTGCGCCCCTGTAGCCTCGCCTGCTGCCGCTTACTCGTGCTCTTCCCATTTTTCAGTCACTTATCACTTGTGGTAGTCAACGGAGAACAATACACCACGGCAAGTAACACTTGTTTAGTCGGATGCACACGTTGTGGACTGCTGCACTGCTCTGTAAAACAGTATAAATCTACATTTGCATAATTACTCTGCTATTCAGAAAAAACTGCCTGGCAGAAGGTTCAATGAACCACCTTCAAGCTGTTTCTAACGTTCCACTCTCGAACGGCGAGCGGGAAAAACGAGCACTCAAATTTTTCTGTGCGAGCCCAGATTTCTCTTATTTTATCGTGATGATCATTGCTACCTATGTAGGTGGAGGTGGGTACTACTACTACGTGGTCAGGCCCAGTGGACCGCACGCATCTACAAGTTTCATCCTCCACTGTATTCTGTCCATTGCTGCTATCCGCCATTCGTCCACATCTATTGACACTTGGTTTAAATCTTCATGGATTCCATCCCTCTGACGCTTCTTGGGTCTCCCTGGCGGTCTCTTTCCTGTAGGTGTGAAATCCAGGAGCTTCCGAGGCCATCTGTGATCCTCCATCCGGGCCACATGGCCGGCCCACTGCATTCGTTTGGCTTTGACAGTTCCTGCTATGTTGGGCTGCTGGTATAGGTCCTCAAGCTCTTGGTTGTATCTGATCCTCCATTCCCCTGTATATGCATCCAGCACCGGACCGAAGATCTTCCGAAGCACTTTTCTCTCAAAAACAAGGAGCTTATGGAAGTCCTGTTTCCGGATACTCCATGTCTCACAGCCATATAGAACAACAGGCTGGATCAGGGTTTTGCACAGTCGAATCTTGAACTGTCTGGAGAGAGATTTGGACCGAAGCATTTGTGCTAGGCTGTGGTAAGATCGGTTTCCTGCTTGTATTCTGGCACTGATCTCTGCTTCACATGACGAGTTCTCAGTGAAAAGTGCCCCTAGGTATTTGAATTCTTGCACTCTCTTGTAGGAATGGTCCCCAACCTGCAGTGATTGATCATCAGCAGTCTGACAATGACCACGCGTCATAACGAGGTACTCTGTCTTGGCTTCGTTTATGTTTAGCCCAAATTTGCTGGCAGCCTCCTTTAGTGCTTTGGTCATTTGCTCCAACTCCTCTTCCGACCTAGAGAGTAAACAGATGTCGTCTGCATAGGCTAAGTATGCCAGTCTCTTTCCTTCGATTTCAATCCCTTCGTTCTCTTGGAAGGTCTCGCGTACGATCTTCTCGAGGGCAAAGTTGAACAGGATAGGGGACAACCCATCTCCTTGCCTGAGTCCTGTCACAATTTCAAACTCCTCAGTTACGCGATTTCCCATCTCACCTTTGCACGTGCTTCGTTCAGACAGATCTTTATCAGATTGATGAGTTTCTCTGCTATGCCAGACTCCCTTAAACAGTTGAGCAGGCTCTTGCGATGTATGCAATCATAGGCGTTCTTAAAATCAAAGAATAAAATATGCAAATCTTTACCATATTCACCCAGTTTCTCTGTAAGCTGCCGGAGACTGAAGATGTGATCTACTGTTGACCGGAAACCTCCCTGGTACTCCCCAATCACCGATTCTGCCACTGGCTGAATTCTATGTATGAGGCAATTGGACAGGATCTTATAGCAGACGCTAAACAGGGCCATTCCTCGATAGTTGTCACATTTCAGTTTGTCGCCCTTCTTATGTATTGGACAAATCGGAGCTGTTTTCCATTCTCCTGGTAGTTCTTCTTTGGTCCATATTGTCTGTATCAGTCGGGGTATTTTTTCTGCAAGTTTCTCTCCTCCTGCCAGGATCATTTCAGCCTGTATTCCATCTTGACCTGGACTCTTATTCTGTTTAAGGTGTCTTATTCTGGTTTTTATCTCATCCAGGGTAGGTGGAGAATAGTCTGCATCGGCTGTAATTGGGTACTGGAAATCTAACTGCAGTTCGGGTTCATCACAATTTAGCAGCTGTCGAAAGTACGCTTTCCATCTCTCAGCTATGTCCCTATCGTTCGTCAGGGAATCTTTGACAAATTTCTGTAGGTGGGTGCCAACAGAATGTTTTCGCAATCGGAGGAGAAAACTGGTGATTGAAATTTTATGAGAAGATCCCGATGCAACGAAAAACGTCTTTGTTTTAATGATTGCCACTCCAATTCACCTATCATGTCTGCGGCACTATCTCCCCTATTTCGTGATAATACAAAACGAGCCGCCCTTCTTTCAACTTTTTCGATGTCATCCGTCACTTCCACCTAATGCGGATCCCACACCACACAGCGATACTCCAGAATAGCGCGGACAAGTGTGGTGTAAGCAGTCTCTTTAGTAGATCTGTTGCACCTTCTAAGTGCACTGCCAATGAATCGCAGTCTTTGGTTTGTTCTATCCACTGTACTGTATCTCCCGGCGTGGTCATGACTTTCAAATGTATAAAGGCCAAGTAGTGATAATTATTGTATGAATAGTACACCAGAGAATAACCAAATGCATTGTGTTGTAATATATTCCATGGACATTCGATATTCTGTGATCATCTTGCTGTAACAGTCTATGTAAGTTGTAAACGAAACTAAAATATTCTTGTTCATGACTTAAAATTACTGTACAGTACGCAACAATTTGCAAACCTAAACCTTGCTTGTCCTGTGTAGACGTGGCCCTAACGGAATATTGACCGTTGTTAGGCTCCATACTAGAAAGTAATTAGTAATTTTCTTTCAGCTCATCTTCGAGACGTGCCGCCGGTTAGGACACAAAACGTTCTTTCAGATTCCACGAACTATGTGGCCGCTACGAATAATTTAATATATTTCACTTCCAGATTTTCTCAAGGTTGCGAGAAAACATCCCAGGTAGAAAGGCCTGGTCACAGGATTCTAGTTCTAGTATAAGAATTCACCTGAAAAAGATTATGCTTGTTTTCTCACATTGGTATTCGAGACGAAACCACGATCTGCAGTTACGTGTTTTACTACTTCACACTGAACTGTCATACGAAATACACACATAAAAAAGGTTTTGCATCACCTCGGATCCGAGGGTTCCGGAACCTGTAGAGAGATCAACATAAACATCAATTCCGCACTTTTTATTGCTCATGAAAACAACACATTGCATGTTGTACCACCATACAGCGAGACCTTCAAAGGCGGTGATCCAGATTGCTGTACACACCGGTACCTCTAATACCCAGTAGCACGTCCTCTTACTTTGATGCATGCCTGTATTCGTCGTGGCATACTATCCACAAGTTCATCTAGACACTGTTGGTCCAGATTGTTCCACTCCGCAACAGCAATGCGGCGATCCCTCAGAGTGGTTGGTGGGTCACGTCATCCATAAACAGCCCTTTTCAATCTATCCCAGGTTTGTTCGATAGGGTTAATGTCTGGAGCGATGACGTTATCCTGAAGGAAGTCATTCACGAGATGTGCACGATGGGGGCGCGAATTATCGTCCGTAAAGACGAACGCCTCTCCAATATGCTGCCGATATAGGCCGGAGGATGGCAGTCACATCTCGTACAGCCGTTACGGCGCCTTCCATGATCACCAGCGGCGTACGTCGGCCTCACATAATGCCGCCCCCAAACATCAGGGAACTTCCTCCTTGCTGCACTCGCTGGACAGTGTGTCTAAGGCGTTCAGCCTGACCGGGTTGCCTCCAAACACGTCTCCGACGATTGTCTGGTTGAAGGCATATGCGACACTCATCGGCGAAGAGAACGTGATGCCAATCCTGAGCGGTCTATTCGGCATTCCACGCTGCATGGTGTCATGGTTGAAAAGATGGACCTCGCCATGGGCGTCGGGAGTGATGTTGCGCATCATGCATCCTAATGCGCACAGTTTGAGTCGTAACATGACGTGCTGTAGCTGCACGAAAAGCATTACTCAACATGGTGGCGTTGCTGTCAAGATTCCTCCGAGCCATAATCTGTAGGTAGCGATCATCCACTGCAGTAGTAGTCCTTGGGCGGCTTGAGCGAGGCATGTCATCGACAGTTCCTATCTCTCTGTGTCTCTTCCACATCCGAACAACATCGCTTTGGCTCACTCCGGGATGCCTCGACACTTACCTTGTTGAGAGCCCTTCCTGGCACAAAGTAACAATGTGAACGTGATCGAACTGTGGTATTGACCAACTAGGCATGGTTGAACAAGAGACAACACGAGCCGTGTACCTCCTTCCTGGTGGAATGACTGGAACTGATCGGCTGTCGGACCCCCGCCGTCTAATAGGCACTGCACATGCATGGTTGCTTAAATCTTTGGGCGGGTTTAGTGACATCTCTGTACAGTCAAAGTGATTGTGTCTGTGATAGAATAACCACAGTCAACGTCTATCTTTAGGAGTTCTGGGAACTGGGGTGATATGAAACTTTTTTTTAATGTGTGTATTACCTGATGCTATAAGCACACGAGTTTTAACTTTACTTTTGATATATGTTGAGGAATATCTATCATGATTCAAGAGAGAGAGAATTAATTATTTATAATGCCGTAACCGCCCTGAGTACTGAGCTAGTTTGCTGATTGCTAATCCGTGTCGGGCTAAATTAAATTACATTAGACTGTTCATAGTATTATTAGAGTTATTTATCTTTTGTTTTGACGTCACTTATAAAAAGCTATCAAAGCATATATAAATTTTATTGAATTACATTACACCACAACATTATCTATGTGATCGTTCCTAAGTCTTTAGTCGAAGTTACAGCTTTCAGATTTGTGTGACTTATCACGTAATCGAAATTTAGCCGCTTCACGCTTTCCTTTATTCAGGGTCAATATCAACTTTTCGCACCACACTGATACCTTATATAAATCATTTTGCAATTCGTTTTGGTCATCTGATGACTTTATAAGACGGTAAATGACAGCATCATCTGCAAATAATCTAAGAGCGCTACTCAGATTGTCTCCTATGTCGGCCGCGGTGGCCGAGCGGTTCTAGGCGCTTCAGTCCGGAACCGCGCTGCTGCTACGGTCGCAGGTTCGAATCCTGCCTCGGGCATAGGTGTGTGTGATGTCCTTAGGTTAGTTAGGTTTAACTAGTTCTAAGCTCTAGGGGACTGATGACCTGAGATGTTAAGTCCCATAGTGCTCAGAGCCATTTGAACCACTTTTTTACTGTAGCGCCTAGAACCGCTCGGCCACCCCGGCCGGCTACCCAGTACAGAGCAAAATATATACAGAGAGGAAGGGATGAGAAAAAAAAACGACAACCTATTGCATGTGAAGCTATTGTCCTATCCATTATACCACGCAAACAGACAGTATGAAACGACTTTTTTAGCGTTATTGAGCACCACGCAAAATTCCGGATTTTTTTTTTTGTCAGTTACTCGTAAACGAGGGACCATCTGAGTGAATGGCTGCATGGTGTGATACCTGAGATCTTAACCGACATCACCGTATATTTGGTTTCAAAAAGTCGATCCCACCTCTGAGGACAACTCCTTTTTAGTACATTGTAAAATGTTGTGGCACTGATGACATATATCTTGCATGGATGGAATCTCAGACAGCAGGCTGTATCTCAATTATCAAAATAACCTCAGTATGGGGGGAACATAACATGTGGTGTGCCATAGGAATCAGTATTGTGCCTATTCTTGATTCTAACCTACATAAATGATCTTCCAATGACGTTAAATGACAGTTTAAAAACTGTAACACTCGGTATTTACGCAAGCATAGTAATCAAGGGTGCAAACTCAGCCCTAGTGGACACAGCGCAGATGATAGCAGAAGTGGTTCACTGTTAATATTTTAAGTCTTAATCTTACAAAGACCCATTAGATAGAACTTCAAACAAGCAACACTGATGTTTTAGTTCAAGAAGTAGACGTTATTGGTCTCACACTGAACGAAGCGCAGTGTCTAAAATTCCTTGGGGTCCAGCTGGATACCAAGTTAAAATGGGAGTTAGCACACGCAAACTAATCGAGAAGCTCAGTTCAGCGTGTTGTGCCTTTAGGAGCGTCTCTTATTATGTTAAATTAAAGACAAGAGCGTTGACTTACTTTGCTTATTATCGCTGTCTATTGTGTTACGGAATTATCTTCTAGGTCAGTGCACCTGAAATAAATAATCTGTGTTTCAGTAAAGGCGAGCAGAAAGAATACTATGTAAAGCAGATAATCATACATCTTGCAGAATCTTGGTTAAGGGCTTTGGAATTCTTACACTCTCTTCCCAGTGTATTTACTCCTCAACGGTCTTTGTCTGCTGATAGTAAAAATCAGTTTCAACTGAAGTCATACACACAGCCACAATACAAGACATAAAACTGAATTTCATGTACACTTTCAGGGTTCAGAATAGACTTACATACTCTGATGGTAAGTTATTCTGGCTAACATAAAGCAACACATTGCGAATTCCTGAAAATTCAAAAGAAAATTGGAAACATACCTCTTTCACAAATTGTCTGAATATCTGGATTCAGGGATTGAAATGTTCTTTTATCTACATGGGGATGGGAAGCAGTAGTATTTGTTATAAAGTTGTGTGACAAGTAATAATATACACTCCTGGAAATTGAAATAAGAACACCGTGAATTCATTGTCCCAGGAAGGGGAAACTTTATTGACACATTCCTGGGTTTCAGATACATCACATGATCACACTGACAGAACCACAGGCACATAGACACAGGCAACAGAGCATGCACAATGTCGGCACTAGTACAGTGTATATCCACCTTTCGCAGCAATGCAGGCTGCTATTCTCCCATGGAGACGATCGTAGAGATGCTGGATGTAGTCCTGTGGAACGGCTTGCCATGCCATTTCCACCTGGCGCCTCAGTTGGACCAGCGTTCGTGCTGGACGTGCAGACCTGGTTCCTGGTGTGTCCGCTGTGCCGTGCGTGTGATCATTGCTTGTACAGCCCTCTCGCAGTGTCCGGAGCAAGTATGGTGGGTCTGACACACCGGTGTCAATGTGTTCTTTTTTCCATTTCCAGGAGTGTATATAAAAATAAGTGTGTGCCCTAAAACTCAGAAACGAGTCCCGGTACGATCAAGGGCGTTACATGGTGTGGTAGCACACTGTCCCCCATCCATGAAGAAGGTTCCAGTTTTTACCTGAAGGGCTTGCCTTTGAAGATATAAAGGACTGGGAAATTTCTAGAATATTACAGAACATTCGAGAGTATTCGAGAGCCTTACACAACATTCCAGAATGTTTCGGAATGTTCCACGATGATCCGGGATGTTCTGGAATGTTCAGGAAGATTTCAGAATGTTCGAGAACATCACAGATCATTGCGGAACATTCCAGAACACTCTCGAATGTTGTGGAATGTCCTGGAACATTGTGGACATTTCGAAGCCTTTTTGGTATATTCTGGCATTCGTCACTGTTGGGGCTACCCATTGGTACGGGTATTTAAAGCAAGACCCGTCGTGGGTTCGAACGTCAGTTTATTATCAGTATGGAAGCGAGGAACCGAAATAGTTCAGTAAGTGAATAAAAACGAACAGTGAAGTGTGAACAGCCAAAGTGATACATCGACTGAATATGAATCGAAAATAAAATGTGGAATTTGTGTAAAGTATACTACTTAGTGTATTCGTTAATAATAAGTAGATTTTATTTATGTTTTAGACAATGCCCAAACGTAGAAGAGAAGGAGTAATAATCATTACATATTGTGTGTGTGTTTTCTACTTCTTCTCCCGACCACTGGACCAATTCAACCACACTTGGTACACTTACATATTAATGTCAGGTGACAGTCACTGTGGGGAAAGAACCACCTACCTATGAAAGGGGAGGGAGGGAGGGGGTGAAAAAGAAGCATATCCCGTGACACGTGCATTTTCAGACTTCATTCATCTAGTATTTGAGAATGAGAGCACTTCGCGACTTACACAATTTCAAACCTTTACAAACATTTTTCTGACAGTCCCTACAAAATAATGAAAGGAAATATGTTCATCAATTACTACATTTCCGCCCTTGATGCAGAAAAAGCACCACATGGTGTATGCCGCTGAATGTTCCTATAAAATTATATTATTGTGCAACACATAGTTCAAGAGATACATCAAAAACTTTAAGGAAAAGGCTAGACTCTGCGTAGTAAGGGCATGGCTGCACAGCTGTAGATAAATACCCGGGCAACGCCGGGTTTCTCCGCTATTGTATTCTATAAGTAGGACCCAGTATTTATATATGTAAATAATATTTTCTTTGAAAAATACAATTGTAAGTAAGTAAATATTAAGCTACTAACAGCATATAAGCAACTCAGCAGGATGTATCATAATTAATGGCGTAGACGCATACAGTTGAAAGTACACGATACTGAAAGCAAAATCTTTTGAGTAACCACGGACTGTAAAACGCATTCCTCAAGACGTGTGAGCACATGTTCGTCTTCGGTTAGTTTCCATATTTCTGGAGTAGATAGTATGGACCAAAACAAGGAAAAAATGTCTAGTCAATATGGACTCTAAACCGCTTACCTTACGAGCTGTGGGCACTTCTTCAAGTGGTTCAAATGGCTCTAAGAACTATGGGATTTAACATCTGAGGTCATCAGTCCCCTAGACTTAGAACTACGTAAACCTAACTAACCTAAGGACATCACACACATCCATGCCCGAGGCAGGATTCGAACCTGCGACTGTAGCAGCCGCGTGGTTCCGGACTGAAGCGCCTAGAACCGCTCGGCCACCCCGGCAGAGAAGAAAGAATGCTCGTAGCTCTTATGGTATGCATTTTAGAGCCCACGTTTACTGGAAATTTTTTCTATTTTGGTCCATATTCCATTGTTTAAAAAGTGTGGAAACCAGACAGCTTTCAGCTCAAGAGATGCATTTCACAGTATCGAAAATGAACAAGTGCTCATAGCGCTTAAGATATGCATTTTATAGCCCATGTTTATTGGGCATTTTTTCTTATTGGTCCATAGTACCACCTCTGCAAGTTGCCCTACCTACGATATTCGAAACAACAATACTGGTACACGTATTCGTATTCCAGTCAGAGGTATGAGAACGATTTCCACTTATAACTTTCGACTCGGTCGTTTCCGGAGCAGGGTTCTTTATCTCATATTGATACACTCAGCTTTCTCCATCATCCCTGAAAGTTTGTACCATCATCACGGAATCATCCTGTATAACTATTAGCCCATTTACAAGTTGACAGCCGGCCGGAGTGGCCGAGCGGTTCTAGGCGCTACAGTCTGGAACCGCGCGACCGCTACGGTCGCAGGTTCGAATCCTGCCTCGGGCATGGATGTGTGTGATGTCCTTAGTTAGGTTTAAGTAGTTCTAAGTTCTAGGGGACTGATGACCTGAGATGTTAAGTCCCATAGTGCTCAGAGCCATTTGAACCATTTGAACAAGTTGGCAACTAAAATAATGTTGGTCTCTATGTGGGTTTACACATGTGCGCCTTGCAGCTAGTAGCTGCGCGGCTGTACTTGCCCCACAAGCAAGAAAAGGCACGTGCCTCCCCGTTTGCTATGGGGAGATTCCAGCGCCCCTTTCGCACAACACAGAGGCTTGCGCGACTCTGCACTGGTGCGTGCACCACCTTGCCTGCATGCGCCTAGTGTGCACGGAAAGTCGCACAGGTGTAAACGTACCTTTAGTGAGAGCTGTGATTTGTTCCCTCACATAAAACTGAAAAAACAACACGTAATATTGACAGTGACTGCCCAAAACAGAAACAGTTCCGTTGTCAAACCTGTGAGAGCCTTTCTTCATAATACAAGCTGCGTTCAAAGATGTGGTCCACTTTTATGATGTTAACTGTAGGCAGCATACTGATCGCTATTTTTGGCAAATGAGGAAGCTATGTGTGAAGGGAGAGTGATGTAAGAAGCAGACTAGAACAGGTGAAGAGGTGATTCGTCGCTGGAATAAGTCTATTAGTGCCAAACATAGGCCTTAATTTGAGGAAGGTTTGGAGCTCAGCGTTGTAAAGAATTGAACCATGAAATGTGGGAAGAACAGAAGAGAATCGTTTGTACATTGTGTTACAGAAAAAAATCTGGACATTAAATGAACTGATGAGAAATGTGGAGGTTCTCTGCAAACAGATGAGGAGAAGAATATGTGTAAAACGCTCGCTAGAAGAAGGAACAAGATGAAGGACGTCTATGCTACTAGATGGAGCCATAGAGGGAAATTTAACTTTAGGAGAAGATAGAGATTGGAATACATCCAGTGAATAATTGAGGAAGTTGTGTGTAAATGCTAATCGGAAATGAAGAGGTTGGCAAAGGTGAGGAGGTCCGGATGGAGCTACGCATTTAAACAGTTAAAAGGCCCGGCTAGCCGCGCAGTCTAACGCGCTGCTTTCCGAGCGGGAAGGCGTGCCGGCCCCGGCACGAATCTGCCCTGTGGAGTAGTCCCGAGGTCCGGTGTACCGGCCAGCCTGTGGATGGTTTTTAAGGCGGTTTTCCATCTACCTAAGCGAATGCGGGCTGGTTCCCCTTATGCCGCCTCAGTTACACTACGCCGGCGCTCGCTCAGCAAACACGTCTCCACGTACGCGTACACTGTAATTACTCTACCATGCAAACATTAACATTTGGGGTTCCCAGAACGGGGGGGGGGGGGGGTTCCACTGGGGGCCGAACCGCACAATAACCCTGGGTTCGGTGGGGTGGAGTGGATTGCTTTGGCCTGTTGTGGGGTTGTGAACCACAGAGCGCTATGGCGAGACGAAGCCTCTCCGCCGTCTATGTCCCTGGTTTTATACACAATACACACACAGACAATGATCAGAGCATCGTCCCCTCTATCTCCCCACCCCCCTCCCCCAGAAAAGGGGACTGAAAAGCACATCAAAGACTAGTGATCAGTTTAACCAACCGGAGCTTATTCTCCCACACTTACAGCCAGTCTCTTTCTAACTTCCTTATAACCTCAACATACACTGACAGAAAAAAGTCGCAACACCAAAAAATAACTACCCCAAACGTGCATACATTGTGTTGTACAAATGCTAGATGTCAGTTTGTGTGATGGGTTTCCATGCCTGTTGCACCTGGTGGGTCAATGCGGGAACGGTTAATGCTGCTTGTAAATGACGCTGGAGTTGTCGTCCCATATGTGCTCGATTAGAGACAGGCCTTGTGATCGAAATTCTGCAGGTCATATTGGTTACAGCAGCGCTACGCAGGCTAGCGTTACCCTGTCGGAAAACAACCCCTGGAAAGCTGTTGGTAAATTGCACCACAACATGTCGAACCACGAGATTGACGTATAATTTTGCAGTCAGGGTGCGTGGGATAATCACGTGAGTGCCCCTGCTGCCATACGAGATTGCGCCCCAGACCTTAGCTCAAGGTTTAGGAGATGGAGGAGATTAGTGTTTAACGTCCCGTCGACAACGAGGTCATTAGAGACGGAGCGCAAGCTCGGGTGAGGGAAGGGCATTTGCCTGAAGCGATTTAGGGAAATCACGGAAAACCTAAATCAGGATGGCCGGAGACGGGATTGAACTGTCGTCCTCCCGAATGCGAGTCCAGTGTGCTAACCACTGCGCCACCTCGCTCGGTTCAAGGTTTAGATCTATGGCGTCTGGCTCGCAGACAGGTTGAGTGAAGGCCCTAAACTGGCCTTTTTCTAACCAATACACGGTCATCACTGGCACCGAGGCAGAACCAGCTGTCATTAGAAAACACAACAGACCTCCATTCTGCCCTCTAATGAGACCTCCCTTGACACCACTGAAGTCGCAAATGGCGGCGGTTTGGGGTTACAGGGCGTCTGGCTCTGAGCTATACTTGAAGTAAACAATTTGTAACAGTTCATTGTGTCACTGGAGAGCCAACTGCTGCTCAGATGGCTGTTGCAGATGCAGTACGATGTGCTTCAGCCACACGCGGAACACGCTGGTCTTCCGTCTCGTAGTGCCATGTGGCCGTCTAGAGCCCGGCCTTCTTGCGACCGCACATACCTGCAGTACTCCGTGGCCGTCTGCGGGCACTGATGATGAGATATCTGTCTTCTTGTGGCGTTGTACACTGTGGACGTCCCGTACTGTAGCGCCTGGACACGTTTCCTGTCTGCTGGAATCGTTGCCATTACCTTGAGATCACACTTTGTGGCACACGGAAGGCCCGTGCTACGGCCTGATGTGTTTGACCAGCCTCCAGTCACCCTAGTATTCTACCTCTCATAACGTCATCAATATGTGTTCTTTCAGCCATTTTCAACACACAGTCACCATTAGCACGTCTGAAAACGTCTGCACACTTACTCGCTGCACCGTACCCTGACATGCACCAACACACCTCTGCGTATGTGGACTGCTGCCAGCGCCACCGTTCGACGGCCGCAGGTCAAATGCACCGCATGGTCATACCCCGAGGTGATTTAAACCCGCAGACCACCCACCACAGCGTTGTTTCACCACGTATCAGCATTATCCTTAATTTATGAGCATGAGTGTAGAAACACGCCGACCAACTTTCGTTTATGTCGCACAGCTCCTTCTTGGCCTCGCGATTTTTTTCCGTCAGCGTATTTATGTCAATAATGATTGTACTGCCAGTTCTCTTTCTGCAGCTTTATGTGGGAGAGGCGCAGTATTTCGATGTGTCACCGATCCGTCATTGGCGTGATTTTGCTACTAATTTTCAACACCTTTTTTCTCATATCGTACAACTTGAACCGGCAGTCGTTTGAAGAGATAGTCCGAGAATGTTGACTAAGTACATTACACAGAGCGATTATCAGGTGGTGATATGCAATTTATATTCTTACACATTCCATCGGACTACATATTTAGTTGCGCGGCTCCAACACCAGTACGGGACCATCACAACATGCATTAGTTTCTTGGTTCGGCGGTTATTTAGTGAGCGGGGGTGGAAGCCATCTCACACTCTTTACCTTTCTTTTGTAGGGAGAATGGAGTATGATCTCTGTAGTACGAGGTGCATTCAAGTTGTAAGGCCTCCGATTTTTTTCTCCAGACTGGAAAGAGATAGAAACATGCGCATTGTTTTAAAATGAGGCCGCGTTCATTGTCAATACGTCCCAGAGATGGCAGCACTGTACGGCAGATGGAATTTTACCGCCAGCGGCGAGAATGAGAACTGTTTTAAATACTTAAAATGGCGACGTTCTCCTTACTTGAACAGCGTGCAATCATTCGTTTTCTGAATTTTCGTGGTGTGAAACCAATTGAAATTCATCGACAGTTGAAGGAGACATGTGGTGATGGAGTTATGGATGTGTCGAAAGTGCGTTCGTGGGTGCGACAGTTAAATGAAGGCAGAAAATCGTGTGACAACAAACCGAAACAACCTCGGGCTCGCACAAGCCAGTCTGACGACATGATCGAGAAAGTGGAGAGAATTGTTTTGGGGGATCGCCGAATGACCGTTGAACAGATCGCCTCCAGATTTGGCATTTCTGTGGGTTCTGTGCACACAATCCTGCATGACGACCTGAAAATGCGAAAAGTGTCATCCAGGTGGGTGCCACGATGCTGACGGACGACCACATGGCTGCCCGTGTGGCATGTTGCCAAGCAATGTTGACGTGCAACGACAGCATGAATGGGACTTTCTTTTCGTCGGTTGTGACAATGGATGAGACGTGGATGCCATTTTTCAATCCAGAAACAAAGCGCCAGTCAGCTCAATGGAAGCACGCAGATTCACCGCCACCAAAAAAATTTCGGGTAACCGCCAGTGCTGAAAAAATGATGGTGTCCATGTTCTGGGACAGCGAGGGCGTAATCCTTATCCAATGCATTCCAAAGGGCACTACGGTAACAGGTGCATCCTACGAAAATGTTTTCAAGGACAAATTCCTTCCTGCACTGCAACAAAAACGTCCGGGAAGGGCTGCGCGTGTGCTGTTTCACCAAGACAACGCACCCGCACATCGAGCTAACGTTACGCAACAGTTTCTTCGTGATAACAACTTTGAAGTGATTCCTCATGCTCCCTACTCACCTGACCTGGCTCCTAGTGACTTTTGGCTTTTTCCAACAATGAAAGACACTCTCCGTGGCCGCACATTCACCAGCCGTGCTGCTATTGCCTCAGCGATTTTCCAGTGGTCAAAACAGACTCCTAAAGAAGCCTTGGAATCATGGCGTCAGCGTTGTGAAAAATGTGTACGTCTGCAGGGCGATTACGTCGAGAAGTAGCGCCAGTTTCATCGATTTCGGGTGAGTAGTTAATTAGAAAAAAAATTGGAGGCCTTAGAACTTGAATGCACCTCGTAGACATGCTTCTCCATGGAAAATATTGGCTGGAATAGTGAGAAATCCACTCAGCGAATCGAATCAGACAAGTTAGCAGGTTAGCCGTCGCGGACAGCTCGGCAATAAAAACTTCGTATCTAGTCTGAACTTGAATTCTTAAAATTGTCCTTGGAAAAACGGTGAAGCAATGACTTTTTCCTTCTGGGGAACCTTCAGTGCACAATTACGTTTCAGCTAATAAACAAAATGTTTACTGGAAGATAAAAGTTGCTGTAGTCCTCTTGCTGCGCGTAAGTCTCTCACCGATAACCTTCTAAAGGGAGCAAATGAACCATCTATTGTGCAGTGCGCGGAAGACGGCTGTGTGGTAAGACGTCATGTTTCATAGTAGCTGCAGCTTACGGCCCGTTACGAACAAAACGTCTGGTCTACACAGTGTTTGGTTTTACAGCGCAGCGAGTCCACTTGATAGACTTATCGCTAGCACGTGACGCTCGTTTCACAAAGCCGTTTACGAACGGCGGTAAACTTACAAATGTAATCTGCAGCTCGAATTACCTTCGTTTGGAGGCACCCTCCTGACAAGTGCGTGCCACTGCTGGGGATTTCTGCTGTATAAAGTGTGTTGTAGGAAAAGTGACAGAGGGAGTAGCACTGAAAATTCCTCGCTAAAAATTTGATACAAACATTCCATTTACTCAGTTTTCAACGAGTTTAAAGTAACTTTTGTTTTAATGTCAGAATTTAAGGAACTTCACCAGAAGACACACATTACTTGTCATATAAATTAACAAACAAGAAATTTCGCGAGTATTTCGTGACAGATTAGTTAAAAAAGAATCTGCTTTTTGTGTTAATACACTTTTCAACTCTCTTCACAACTTCAGGTGTAGCTTGTGTTAAAGCATGTCAGTGATGAAGCCACATAACATCCGAGTAAAATCAGAGCATTCAAAAATAGGTAGCACTTTCATCGTTAGGGGATACGTTACTGCTGCGATAAAAAAAAAAAATGGTTCAAATGGCTCTGAGCACTATGGAACTTAACATCTGTGGTCACCAGTCCCCTAGAACTTAGAACTACTTAAACCTAACTAACCTAAGGACATCGCACACGTCCATTCCCGAGGCAGGATTCGAACCTGCGACTGTAGCGGTCACGCGGTTCCAGACTGAAGCGCCTAGAACCGCTCGGCCACCCCGGCCGGCCTGCTGGGATCGACAGGTCTCCCCTGGGATTGTTTTCCCAAACTTGTTGTTTCGGATTTACCCCTGTGACTTTCGCCTACTTGTGTGGTCGGCATTGGTTGCTTCACATTCATGTTTGTGCACTCCAGATGCACGTTCTGTTTTGGGATGCATTGTGCGTTAAAACTGCAATACTGGGGATAAAAGAATGTTGTCCCAAAAAGAAAAAAATTATGTTGTTAATCGTCTTTTCGTAACTTTAATGGTAGCTGTAAATAAAGTTCTTGTAATTTGGTAGGTGTAACTCAATATCTTCAGTATAATAAGTAAACTTATATTGCTCTTGAGGCTTCGCTGCAGATGCTGTTTTCAGTTTCCTGGAAGTTTGTTAAGAGTAAACGGACCGTAGAACTGCATGGTTTTCAATAATCATGTAAAGACGGATTTGTTTCAGGTGTACTATTTATTACCTCACAGAGCCCTCTTCGAAATCTTACATCGTACTGGCCGTCCTGCTTCTCCTTCTACACTCTTTATGTACTTTTTATGACAATCAGCACGTTGTTACATTCAGCAAATTTGCAAACTACAAAAGTTATTGGCAGTTACAAAAAATAACATCATACGGTAGTTACAAATGAAATGCATACCATGTGATGCCAGTTCAACAAGAATTTGTCTGTTTCTAAGGGAATATAGTCGAAGTGCTTTGAATAAACAATGCTGATTACATGTTTGATAATTACGCAAAAACTACCCCATCACGAATGTTCCTAACATGTTCCTGGTTTCAAATATGTGTTGTTGTTGTTATGGTCTTCAGTCCTGAGGCTGGTTTGATGCAGCTCTCCATGCTACTATATCCTGTGCAAGCCTCTTCATCTCCCAGTACCTACTGCAGCCTACATCCTTCTGAATCTGCTTAGTGTATTCATCTCTTGGTCTCCCTCTACGTTTTTTACCCTCCATGCTGCCCTCCAGTACTAAATTGGTGATCCCTTGATGCCTCAGAACACGTCCTACCAACCGATCTCTTCTTCTAGTCAAGTTGTGCCACAAACTCCTCTTCTTCCCAATTCTATTCAATACCTCCTCATTAGTTATGTGATCTACCCATCTAATCTTCAGCATTCTTCTGTAGCACCACATTTTGAAAGCTTCTATTCTCTTCTTGTCCAAACTATTTATCGTCCATGTTTCACTTCCATATATGGCTACACTCCGTACAAATACTTTCAGAAACGACTTCCTGATACTTAAAACAATACTCGATGTTAACATTTTTCTTCAGAAACGCTTTCCTTGCCATTGGCAGTCTACATTTTATATCCACTCTACTTCTACCATCATCAGTTATTTTGCTCCCCAAATAGCAAAACTCCTTTACTACTTTAAGTGTCTCATTTCCTAATGTAATTCCCGCAGCATCACCCGACTTAATTCGACTACAATATGTATACATTATTTTTTTGGTCTGAATAGAATTTCAATAAACATTACAGCAGCCTAAATAATCACTTTGTTTACATTGTCAATAAGATTTAGTTTTACGAGTTTCAGTAATTACTAAGGAATTAGGTGCTGTTATAATTAGCAATTGCATAGTAAGCTGACAGTATGTCAGAACTGTTAGGGTTTGAAACGTTACAACAACAGTATTTTTTGTGTAGCTTTCAATATTTGATGGTTCGTAACTGAACGATTCTAATTGTAATTAGGCGAATTGATTACACATGTTCTCAGCAATGTATGGATGTGACATTGACGACTGCTTTGACATGATGTTATTGAAAATTACATTTCGGTTTTCATGAGGTGAAATTACCTATTTGAGTCCTACGTAATGATGCAACAGCAACCTGAATTAGCTTTTGTGCCGTGTGAAAGAAAAGCTAAGTTATTTCTTGGAATCACATGAAGAACGAGCTGTTACAAGTTCTAATGTAGAGACATTTGTGTTATTGGCATAGGAGAGCCACTGGCCATTAATGGCGTCCTCTGTTTTCGTTGCTTTGTCGTAACAGACTGATACGTAAGTTTCTTGAAACCTGTTGTTTATTGCAGAAGTCTGCTGCAATTTTGCGGAACTAGAGGTTCTTTCACAGCCTTGTGGAGGTAGACGGTGCAGAAGTTGTTTGGAACGAGAAAGACTTCTGAAAACGTTATTAGTTAGTTGTTGATCTTCCCAACGCGGATTTTAGCCGCGCTGCAGCGCGGTGGACAAGCATTGTCATTACTGGAGGAATGCGTACCATGTAGTTGCGCATTCGATTGTTTATTAAGGAGCGAGTGAAAAGTTCCTATTGTGTGTGACGCGCTGCGCTAGGTTTCTTCGCTGTGCTGCCTACACTGTAGTCTGTGGTCAAAGTTTTTGTCTACGGATTTTGCAGACGTGTGCCACGGAATATCTGCGTCGTAGAGCTTGACAGTGGCGATGTTTGACATGGGTCGCCTGATTCTGAGTAGCGCAAAACTGTTAGTGGGTTTGAAGTCAACACGCTTCTTCATTTGTTCGAAATCAGGCTTCTTGCAGCTGCTATTCGACTGTAGTTAGCTAGCGACTACGGTTGTAAACGCTTTGTCGTTGGCATGTCCTATACTACTGACCATTAAAATTGCTACATTACGAAGATGACATGCTACAGACGCGAAATTTAACCGACAGGAAGAAGATGCTGTGATATGCAAATGATTAGCTTTTCAGAGCATTCACACAAGGTTGGCACCGGTGGCGACACCTACAACGTGCTGACATGAGGAAAGTTTGCAACCGATTTCTCATACACAAACAGCAGGTGACCGGCGTTGCCTGGTGAAAGGAGGAGAAATGCGTACCATCACGTTTCCGACTTTGATAAAGGTCGGATTGTAGCCTGTCGCGATTGCGGTTTATCGTATCGCGACATTGCTGCTCGCGTTGGTCGAGATCCAATGACTGTTAGCAGAATACGGAATCGGTGGGTTCAGGAGGGTAATACGGAACGCCGTGCTGGATCCCAACGGCCTCGTATCACTAGCAGTCGAGATGACAGGCATCTTATCCGCATGACTCGATTCCTGAGTCAACAGATGGGGACGTCTGCAAGGCAACAACCATCTGCACGAACTGTTCGACGACGTTTGAAGCAGAATGGACTATCAGCTCGGAGAACGTGGCTGCGGTTACCCTTGACGCTGCATCACAGACAGGAGCGCCTGCGATGGTGTACTCGACGACGAACCTGGGTGCACGAATGGCAAAACGTCATTTTTTCGGATGAATCCAGGTTCTATTTATAGCATGATGATGGTCGCATCCGTGTTTGGCGACATCGCGGTGAACACACACTGGAAGCGTGTATTCGTCATCGCCATACTGGCGTATCACCCGGCGTGATGGTATGGGGTGCGATTGGTTACACGTCTCGGTCACCTCTTGTTCGCATTGACGGCACTTTGAACAGTGGACGTTACATTTCAGATGTGTTACGACGACCTGTGGCTCTACCCTGCATTCGATCCCTGCGAAACCTTACATTTCAGGAGGATAATGCACGACCGCATGTTGCAGGTCCCGTACGGGCCTTTCTGGATACAGAAAATGTTCGACTGCTGCTCTGGCCAGCACATTGTCCATATCTCTCACCAATTGAAAACGTCTGGTCAATGGTGGCCGAGCAACTGGCTCGTCACAATACGCCAGTCACTGCTCTTGATGAACTGTGGTATCGTGTTGAAGCTGCATGGACAGCTCTGTTTGACTCATTCACCGGGCATATCAAGGCCGTTATAACGGCCAGAGGTGGTTGTTCTGGGTACTGATTTCTCAGGATCTATGCACCCAAATTGCGTGAAAATGTACTCACATGTCATTTCTAGTATAATATATTTGTCCAATGAATACCCGTTTATGATCTGCATTTCTTCTTGGTGTAGCAATTTTAATGGCTAGTAGTGTAATAGGAGGTTCCTTGCCGTCGTCGGTCAGTTTGTTGGGCAGATTATGTAGAGGATGTGCACCAGCATCGACTACTCAGGCACGACTGCTTGTACAATGTTTTTGGTCGATTGAGTGCTTACCAGTCAAACTATGAATGTGCACTTGCGAGATAGGTGCGATGTAGGCACCTGGGAGGTCATATTCGTGAAGCTGGTGCAGGAGTCCCTCATGACAAAACTATCGAATGCTCGTGTTACGTCGAGAAGGACGATCCAGCTGAACATCGTTTAGGGAAGTTGCTAGGAACTCTACAAAAGCTCTCACATCCGTTTATTACTGGATAAATGAGTTTCAACGGTTTATTACGGGATAAATGAGTTTCAACGGTTTATTACTGGATAAATGAGTTTCAACGGTTTATTACTGGATAAATGAGTTTCAACGGTTTATTACTGGATAAATGAGTTTCAACGGCACTTCAGATTTTGCGAGGGCTGGTTGAAGTACCGTCTGAAGAAACGGCAGAAAGAAATAACGCTATCGAATAGAAAAGTACCAAAATATCAGAGTGATGGCATTCTCGTACGAACACAAAAAGATTTTGAATTCAGATCCGTATATCAAGAAGTTGAGCACCTCTAGTGTTCCGTCGTTGAAAAAAGTTTGTGGATGGATATTTCAGAATCGTTTTTGGAAATATTAAAGCGTAGCCTAAGGAACTTGTGACATCTTTTTTTGACTACAAGCAACGTGTGGCGTCGCCATTACACCCTGGCGACAAAACTGCACTCACAACAGTGGTCTGACTAAGGTGAAAGTGCATAGAACGAATGCGGAAAAACTGATGAAGACTGGCTTCGAAACAGCTTTGTATCAACTCTGCTCATCTTATTACTTGTAAATATCTTTTGAATCGAATTGGTGCAGATTAACTTCTGTCCCTAAAACCATATGGGCTAAATACAGTTTTCTATTAAGTTCTTCTTAAGTTCAAGTTTCTTGTATCACAGCTAACCCAAAGGCGCTTACTTCATGACTTAAAATGCTTTGCAAATCTAGTTGTGAGACGCTCTGTATTTCAAACATAATCTACTGAAGCGAATACTTTCGACAAGTTTAATGTTCACTCAGTTCGTTCATTTGTTAGAAACAGTCATTATTTCGATGTAGTGTGCTCATTAACTTCTTGAGGAACATGTCTCCAGCTTCTATAAATTGTTTGAAGGAGGTCATATCTTTCAGATCAGGGAACGCACAATCATTAGCGAGAATTGCAAATTTTTATTCAGTGCTCACCTTCGCATTAGTAAATATAATACCAGGGTAAACTAACGAGTTCCTGAAGATGCTACTCAGATATCAGAGAGGTAAATACTGAGATTCGTATCGCCTTCAAAGAACAACTGGATTAGATCAGCAATAAACCAACTGAAATTGTTGCGCTCTTTAGTCCGATGACTGGTTTGATGCAACACCCCACGCTAGTCTGTCCTGTGCAAGCCTCTTCATATCTGTATAACTACTGAATCCTACACCCGTTTGAAGCTGTTAATTGCAATCAAGTCTTGGCTGCCCCCTACAATTTTTATCTCCACTTCCATCTATTACCATATGGACGATTCTTTCAGCCTCAGAATGTGCCATATCAACAGATCCCATCTTTTAGTCAAGTTGCGCCATAAATATTTTTTTACCCTGTTCCATTCACTACCTTCTCATTCTTATCAGATCTACCCATCTTTTCTTCAGCATTATTCTATAGTGCTACATTTCAAATGCTTCTATTATCTCCTTGTTTGAACTGTTTATCGTGAACATTTCACTTCCGTGAAAGGCTACTCCCTATACAAACATCTACACAAAAGAATTCTTAACACTTAAATTTATATTCAGTCTCAGCAAGTGCGGTAGCGTTCTCGCTTCCCGCGCCCGGGTTCCCGGGTTCGATTCCCGGCGGGGTCAGGGATTTTCTCTGCCTCGTGATGACTGGGTGTTGTGTGCTGTCCTTAGGTTAGTTAGGTTTAAGTAGTTCTAAGTTCTAGGGGACTGATGACCATAGATGTTAAGTCCCATAGTGCTCAGAGCCATTTGAGCCAGTCTCAGCAAATTTCTATTTTCTAGAAACGCTTTGATTGCCCTTGCCAGTCCGCATTTTGTGTAGCGTCTACTTCGGCTATCACCAGTTACTTTGTTGTCCAAATAGTGAAATATCTGGACTACTTTTAGTTCCCCATGTCCTAATCTAATTTTGTCAGGGTTGGCCTTAGTAACAAGATATTCCTCGAGTGCTTCAAACATATACTATCGTGTACATCATACCTATGCTGCTAGATATTCAGCCTTTAATTCTTATGTCATGTGGTCATTCCGTTCACTAGCCTAAAAATATGACTTTTTTTAAAAGGAGGAAATGAGTTCTTTCTCGGTGGACGACGTATATGATCCCCATCCGCCGATATAGATTTATACTTTTCGTGGTTGCCTAAATCGGTTAATCCAAATGCCAGGATGGTTCATTTGGAAAGATCACGACCAATTTCTTACCCTGCGCTTTCCCAATTCGAGCTTGTGCTCCGTCTCCGATATCATCGCTCTCGAACGGTAATTGAACCCTAATCTTCGCCTTTTTGTGGAGATTATGTTAATAACATGTCTTTAAATAACATTTACTACGTTTCTTAATTACATTTATGAAGTAAATATTCATAAATTCTGTGTTTTATTGTTTATAACTTTTTATTTTTCACTTTTGACAGGTTACAATGCTTCTGTGGGGAATGAATCTCGTACGAACAAATATCTAACAAGCGAAAGAAATGTAACATCTTAAAGTGATAAATTGAAGTTTAATGATTAAACTAATAGTGGAAGGAAATTTGTATCAGTATTTGTAGTGCGAGTAATAGTATAGTGGGATTACAGATGAAATTTTGATATCAAATTGATATGCAAATTAATTAAATTGACCAATTAATCACCCCCGCCCACCCGTGCCCACACCCTGACCACTGACTACGCCCATCCCCGCCACCGACCACGCCCACCCCCACCCCCACCCCCGGATGATATCACGCCCCCAGATGATATCACTTTTTTTCTCAGCCCACACGTGTGCCCCAGCCCCCTAATTCCCCTTCCCCCCCCTCCCCACCCTCCCCCTCGCAAGTAGTGGATGGCCCGTTTAGCGATGATACAGAAATTGGTAAGTATGCTGCCGTGTCATTGGTCAGTATTGAAATTACGATAAAATTGCTAAAATTGATCACACTATCAACCATGATGCTTATTGTTACACTGCATCGACGGTGTGTTTTCCATCCCAACAGTCCACTGGTATGTTGTTGATTATCACATAATGTGATTTACACTGTGCGACGACTAGTTTCCTGGGGGAGTCAATGGACCAAATGTGTTAATGTCAGTTTTGAATCTGACACAGACGTCGAAGTCGTGGCGGAAAAAAACAAAATGTATGGCAGTGTACAAAACGATCAAACAATGCGACAGGGACCCTCTCCTGCGACTGATAACTTGTGGGAGAAGGTTCTCGTACAGTACAGGCAATGAAACTTTACACCGGTCTGTGCAAACGACATCAATCACTGGCCACCTGCTCCAATGGATAAACATCTGTATATTTAATAGGATCGCCACATATGATCGATGCTGGCATGTAGACGGTATTCGTTTTCGATATGTCGGACGACACAGATGTGGTAAAAATCTATCGGATGAAATTAATGGAGCTTTTATAGTTCGTAATTTTTCTCTGCTGGATGGTACAGAATAACGATGATAGAATGTTTGGGTGATGTACGCAGATCTGCTTCAGTGTTGAGTCTTCCTAATTTTCCCAATAAGAAAACCCACTATAACTGTTCGCACTGTCTTTTATACTATGTCGTGTTGCATAGCAGGCTTCGTTTGGCACTGACCTCACACATCATATACGGGAGGTGGATCTACGACAACATGTTCCTACTCTCACCGAGTGGTCAAAACACTCCCCTATAGCATTAACTCAGCTCACTCTGTTTCTACACAGGTTTCAGAATGTGGCAGATACTGCTCTCTCTGACTTCTGGGTAAAATTGCTAAAATTGATCTCGCTATCAACTGCAATGTGGATTACAGTACATCGCTCCATATCAATGGTGTCTTTGCAATCCCAACCAGCCACTGAGTATGCTGTTGATTACCGCATAATGACTGACACCACTCTGTTGAGATGGAGGGAACCTTGGCGGAAAATTGGATATATGTTACTTGTCGCTGTGGAACCTAGGATTAAATGTAGAGGTCATCACCTTAATATAGTTGTTTGGAAGTGTTCAAAAAATGGTTCAAATGGCTCTGAGCACTATGGGACTTAACTTCTGAGGTCATCAGTCCCCTAGAACTTGGAACTACTTAAACCTAACTAACCTAAGGTCATCACAAACATCCATGCCCGAGGCAGGATTTGAATCTGCGACCGTAGCGGCAGCGCGGTCCCAGACTGTAGCACCTAGAACCGCTCGGCCACTCCGGCCGGCTTGGAAGTGTTCCTCATTGCTAAAAACTCATCATATTTCCATATGCTGTGATGCCCTCCACATGTTTTTTTTTCAACAATAAGATAACAGTACCTCTTTTTATTTGTGCTACCTCACGCATGTTGTGAACAGCACCTTCCAGCGAAGGTCAAGACAGGAACAGTAATGATGTATGTGACTGCAAAAGGAAGGAACAATGCTTTTCGAAATGGAGCACTGAGACATCCGCTACCCTGTCGATCGGAAGATGAGATTAACTGTACAGGTAATCACCTTCGAATAAGTGTTGGAAGTACTCTACAATACTCCAAACTCGTTCAGTTTCCATATGTTGCGATGTTTTCCACATTTTTGTCAATGAGAAACATCACGTCTGTGTTTTATTTCTACCAGCTTGTGTTGTGGTAGCTGTATAGTTTATGCCATGCGATGTTCAGTTTTCTGTGAGAGCCAGAGGATCGAAACGTGTTAATGTTGGTTTAGTAGCAGCTAACACAGATCTCAAGTCATGGTAGAAAAAACAAAGTGTATGGCGGTATACACTGATTGGGTGTGCTACAACCGAAAAAAAACATGTATTAAACTGCTTATGAAGGAGCAATACAAGAACCCTCTCGTGTGATTGATAGTCTGTTGGGTATGGTCATCCTACAGTGCAGGTGACGAAACTTTATATCGGTCTGTGGAAGTGACTTAGGTCACGAACCAGCTGCTCCAATGAACCAATACCTGTATACTGAATAGGATCGCCTCATATGTTTGGGTTATAGATATGAATGCACCCTGAGAGACACAGATCTCCTTCAGACTACCTATATGTAGTTTGGAGATGTGTCGCAATGCAGTAGCAAAATCTTCGCCCTTCCTCCATGCCATGTATGATGTGTAGTCTTCCCAGTTCTTCCCAACAAGAAACACCACTGTAACTGCTCGTACTATATCTTCTACTACCCCGTGGTGTAGGGGAAAGCTTCGTTTGGCGCTGGTCTTACACACTATACACCGTTGGCAGAGCTAAGACACCATGTTCCCATTTCCACCTAGTGGTCAAAACGTGCTCCTGTCGCATTAACTCAGCTCGCCCTGTTTCCCCACAGGATGCTGAAGGTCTTAGATATAGCTCTCTGACTTCTGTACAGGTCAGACTAAAATTGTGACGACCACATTGACTAAGCTCCGGCGAGGACAGGGCAGAGACTTAGGAGCAGTTACGAGATGCAGAGGCACTGTCTAAAAACATCACGGGACTTCTTTGTGTATGGGATCCTTAGCAGATAGGTTGGAAAAAAGGTGACTCGTTTCGAGGTACGAGAGTGGCACAAATATGATTCACCAGTGGCTGTAATTATTAAGAGACGTCTCTACAGGATCCAATGCAAATATGTGGCTGAATGGATAGATTTGATTCCAAATTGCAGACAGCATTTCGGACAGCATTTCTGCCTGCAAGTGTAACACTATCGGCGATCGTGTGTGCCTGTAGACTCAAGAGCGCTTTTTATGCAGGGTGATGCTAACCTAGGCATTATGATCGTGTTTTTAATAGCGCGGTCCTTACGTGAAATGTATGTTGTTGGTTGCAGAATCCCTCTGTGCTCAGCTTCAGATGCCATTTCTCAAAAGAACATCGTATTCCCTCCATGGATTCGCAGTTGACCCACTTGGCGAATGTAATCTGGCTGCTGAAAAAAAAAATTACTCGCTATACAAAGTGACTCAAGAACAATTTAATCGATTAGTCTATCAAATTGATATCAATGACGTGCCGCCTGGCAGGTGGAAGAGATGGCTAGGGCACCACTGAATGATTCTTGAGAGGCGTTTCTCTTCTTTTTTTTGTTGCGCCGATATCTTTTACCGAAATTTCAATCTCCCACCTACACACGGCGAGATAGGCTCTCACGATTTGTTTCATAAACGTTAGTGTGATATAGCATTGCATTGGTAAAAGGGGACCTTTCTTGAATTATAGCTTCTTGTTGTCGTATAATAAATGTGTTTTTTTTTCTGACATGTGTGCCAATGGCGTGAAAGGTTGTCTAAAATGTTTGTAATACATACATGCATGTCGGTTTATTTACAGAAACTGAATGCGAGAGACGCTCTCATGTCGTGTAATTTGTTCAACAAGCTGAAAGAAATTGCTTAATATAGATTTTTTTTCTGCAGTCGAACGTAAAAGCTATACCGAGTTTTCTCAAGAAACTAAAAGAAAATGGACTTTGCCTATTTTCGTGGAAGGAGGACATTTATTATGGTCGCAAATGTTTTTTTCTTTTTTTAATACATTCTTGATTAATTTGTTGACATCAAATGAAAGTGTTTTCCATCGCAGAACGAGAGGCCTATTGGAGGCGTGGGGGGCCTGCCCACTCTGTGTCAGGTCGCCGCCACAGGTGCGCTCCCTAACCATTAGGGGCGGCTGAGTCACTATACTAAAGACAAACAAGTTGCACTTGAGGCGGCCGTCCTTTTATCTCCTATTATTTAGTTGACTATACAGGCTACTGTGTTGGTGTAGGAGCATCGCCTTAAGGCGGAGGTCAGATGGTGGAAAGCTGAGTGCTGCGTGCCATCTGGACCGTTCTCCGGATGGGCGGGATCATGCTACTTAATTTCCCTTTTGTGTTGACTAGGACTGCCACCTGAATGGAAGCCACGTATCGCATGTGGCGCAACTGTGGTGGCAGCGGGGCTGCTTCTGCCGTGGGGGGTCGCTGGACACAGCCACTCTTTGCCTAGGGGAGTGGAGCCTGGGGGCTCTGTTGCTATATTTTAGAAAAGCAAGTTGCACTTTATTGTGTTGGTGTAGGAGCGTTGCCCCAAGGTGGCGGCTAGATGGTGGAAAGCCGAGTGCGGCCAGCGACTGCAGAGGATGGCAGCAAAGGGCAGGCAGCGAGGGTGCAGAGAAACTGTGAGACTGTCAGTAGAGCACCTGGCCATCCAGGAAATCTGTCGACCCCCCGCCCCGTAGATGGATGGAGGGAGGGAGGGGAGGAGGAGTGAGGGAGAAGAGGGCCTCGATTTTCGGCAGTTTGTGGACGCCTATCGAGGAGAACGCACGTTCAACTACTGACCCCCCTGCAGTCTTTTAGGACGACGATTTTCCCCAATGCGTGTGCTGCATTACGACCTGTTCATAACGAGTGCTGGTTTTTTCACAACAATTTCGAAGTGTAATTAAAATCGCGACGCATTTTTTTCCATTAGTTGTACTATCGTGTTTTGGAATCGGTTACCAGGGCTGTAAGTGGTTTTTGAGCAGGTGTCTGTAGCTAACTCTGACGTCAAACAATGATAGATACTGTATGCTTACATATACTGCACTTTTTAAACTCCTGTCCAACACCAGAATCTCATCTGTTGAACATTGTTACTGCCAAAAAGAATAAAGATAGTACCTTACACCCCTGCATTTCTCCCACCAGCTCGTAGGTGTAGAATAGAGTTGAGTGTGTCTGTTGCTAGTTTCGAGTGGTATTGCGAAATTTTTTCCCAGCAGGATAACACCAGTTGTAGGATATCGTCAGTTTTTGAAATGTATTGTGCTTTTATGCTGTCCTTGTGTAGTGCTATGAATATAGTTGTGTAATTAGGCCAGATCTTCGTGATTAATTACGTAACCTTCCTCTCCTGCATCTGGACAGTTTCCATGTGTTAGGGGATGAATTTGGGCTTTCCATCCAGTAGAATCAGGTTTCGTGTCCCGGAAAGGGCACAGCCATTTTTTTATTTCCCGTCAATTCCAAGCGACTGTGGCGGTTTTATTGTGTTAGCGGGGTGCACTTGCCCAGGAGGACCAGGGTTCGAGTCCCAGAAAGGGTACTGCCAATTTTAATTTCTCGTCAGTTCCCGGGTGGGGTTGGGGTGGGATGTCATCACAGCCCTGGGGCAAAGAAATTCCCGCCAAAATACGAAATTCCCAGCAAAATTCGAAATTCCCACCAAAATTAGAAATTCTCACCAAAATTAGAAATTCTCACCAAAATTCGGAATTCCTACCAATAGTGTAGGTTGGGGGGAGGGGGAGGGTGGTGAGGGGTGGGGAGGGGGATGAGGGGGCTAGGGCACACGTGCAGGCTGAGAAAACACGTGATGTTATCTGGGGGTGGGGGTGGGCGTGGTCGGGGGCGGCGGTGGACGTGGGCGTGAGTTGTTGTGGGGGCGTGGGTGGGTGGGGGTGATTAATTGATCAATTTAACTAATTTGCATATCAATTTTATATCAAAATTGCATCCGTAACCCCTCTATACTACTCCCCACAAGAAACTGAAAAGTTTGCACTACACGCAGCTGAAGAGCATGAAAGCCACTTGAAAATGTATTTCCACGAGTATTTCGTCAACAAGGAGCAGGAGAATATGTGTAAACGGTAGAGAAAGACGGGGGATGTACAGTATACACAAGAACTAAGACGTTAAAATAAGAATGGAAGATAAAGAATGAAGTGCTCATGTTGGAAAGACCAGAACACAGGGATGTAGTTTTGGCCGTTACTCTTCAGTGTAAACATCGAGGAAACGATGACAGAAATAAAGTTGCGGTACTGGGATTAAAGTTCAGCGTGAAAACATATCAATGATAAGATTCGCTGACGTCATTGCTATCGTCAGTGAAAGTGAGGAAGTGAATGGAATGAACTGGAGCACACACTGCTGATTAAGAGTAGACTAAAGAGAACGAAAGTAATGAGGAATAGCAGAAATGAGATTAGCTATTAACTTAACAGTAAAACTTGGGATCAGAAGTAGATGAAATGAAGGAATTCTTCTACGTTGGAAGTAAAATAATCCATGACGGACGAGCCAAGGAGGGCACAGGCAAATATGGCATTCCTGGCCGAAAGAAGTGTACTAGTACTAAACACAAGCCTTAATTTGAGGAATAAATTTCTGAGAAATTACGTTTGGAGCACAACGTACTATGGCAGTGAATCATAGTCTGGAGAATCGAAACAAGAGAATCGAAACATTTGAGATGTGGTGTTACAGAAGAATGTTAAAAATTAGGTGGACTGATAAGGAATGACGAGGTTCACCGCAGAATCGGCGAGGAGAGAACATGTGGAAAACATTGAAATGAAGACGTGGTAGGATGGTAGGACATACGTTAAGACATCGCGTAATTATTCCTTGGTGCTAGAGGAGCTGCAGAGGGTGAAAAATGTAGGGGAAGACTGATATTGGAATATGTGCAACAAATACTGTCGTCTTCAGATCTTTAAGTGTTACAGATTTGTTACAAGATTTATAATTATCGTAAGTAATTTAGAAAGGACGTTAATTAAGTTTCACATGCCATCGGATACGCGAATTATAAAGCTCCTACATCTGGCATATTGAAGTGCAACCATTGAAAACTTAGAGGTGAACTGTAAACAAATATTACGAGAAAGATAGCGCTGAAAAAGTTTATGGTGATTTCGCCGTCATAGACTAAAATAATGTTTACCTCACAGAAAATACACTCCCATGCAACACTAAGTACACTAAAATAAAAGCTATAACTGTATCAGCACAGCACAGAGGTCTCAAATACGTCACATAGATCATATCCACTGCTGTGAGATATCTGTATGTTGGTAACCGGCCTGTCAAAAGAACTACATAATACTACACGGTATCACCAGGTGGCAGCAGTCACTTACATAATTATAACATGTAATGTAGGAGCAACGTTTAGCTATATACGAGGGGCGTTCAGAAAGTAAGCTCCGATCGGTCGCGAAATGGAAACGACTATGAAAATCCGATAAAGCTTTGCACAGATGTGTTGGGTAGTGTCTCTAGTATAACCCCAGTTAGCATCACGTCGCTCTTCTCATTTCTGAGCTCGCAGTGAGTGCGTAAAGATGTCTAGAAAATAGTGTCTGCCGCCAAGTACGAGGGCCTGGTGAGAAATTTCGCCTGAAGCTATGCAGCTAACATTACATAACTGTCGTGCTGTTTCTTCTTCAAGACAATTCTCAGCCGCATTCTGCAGGGGCAATGAAGATGCTCCTGCATCGTTTTCAAATGTAAATGTGAGATTACCCACAATACAGTCCGCAATTGTCTCCCCCTGAGTTTCATCTCTGGTCACATGAACCGCTGTCTTTGAAGACAACATTTTGACACAGACAACGAGGTGTAGGCCAGCGTGGAGAATTGGCGGAAAGCACTGGCGGCTGCCTTCTATGATGAGGCTATTGAAAAGTTGGTACAACGCTATGACAAAAGTCTAAGTCAGAACGGCGACTACGTAGAGAAGTAGCTGAAAGGTGTAGCTAATTGTTACAAGTAAAACATTTCTGATGTTCACTGTGGTTTCAATTTGGCAATCAATCGGAGCTTACTTTCTGAACAGGCCTCGTACAAAGTAGTCCAATTTGTTTACATCACCAACAAGCTTACAAAATTATTGCAACATTATAGAGCATGCAGAATTTTATTATTTATAACAAAAATAGAGCATGTTAAGAGGCTCCGGAACGCCCTATACTTGCAATGTTAAAATAACGCTTATAAATTACATCTTTCCTCACAAAGTATTTGAGGTAGGAAGTTGAACTTTTTACAGATTATTTATTGGAATATGGGCTACAACTTAACACAGGGATTTTACAAAATTTTAGTCCAGTTATTAAAGATGATTTTTTTTCAATTGTAATGAAAATTCACAACATTTTTTTGCAATTTTTTATTTATATATTCAAAAATATACAGTTTTTTGGAAAAAGGCTGTGTTAAATTATGCAGAAGGTACTGTGTAACATTTACTGAAAGTTTGAAACAAATATGTTTGGAAGATCCTTAGAAAACATGTAATTAGTATGAGAAAATAAAAGTTTTGGGAATCGAGCGACAAAGATTGGATTAACTTTTTAGTGCATTCCAGGTCCATAGGACGGATTATCTTCATCCTCTGCAAACTCCTCCTCCAGCTTCCTCTTGTTCCTCCTCCTGTTTACTCTTGCTTGTATTTTTAGACTCTTTACAGCCCTGTCTGCAGCCCGAAGGCGTTCATTGTCTAAAGCAAGCATCGCTCGTACCATGTTAGAACCTATCTTCATTCCCATATTTCTAAATACCTTGCACCTTACAATGTTGCCATCATTGAAAGTCGCAACAGCATCATACACACCAAAGTGAAGTGTTTCTATTCCAACAAATACAGTCTTGGGGATTCTCGACCATATAACACTATTTACACTTTCATTGGGGTTTTGAGTTTTTCCGTGAATACACTTTTTCAACAGTTCAGGTGCTGCTAAGTCTCTGAAAATAGGTTTTATCACCTCCATTATTGCATAATAACACCATTTGACAGCAGTTTAACAGCGCCACAGTGGGTCACGCCCATGTAGAACACATTTCAAAAAAAATTTTAAAATAGTTGTAGTCTTCGGAATTGAATAAATTATATATCTATTAAAAGGTAATAGTCTGCAGATTCAGAAAACGCAAAAAAGTAAAAATTTAACTTTTCATGATTTTGAGCCTTTCCGGAGCCCCTTAAGGCACATGACGTCATATAATTGCAAAATCTTTGAGATTATAGCAAAACAATATGAGTATAAGTGTGTGTATTATCTTATTGACAATATACACTGAGGCTAGAGCTATGATTATCAGTGGTCAACATATTGTTGTTACTAATGCTATCTTGTTGCATATGGCATAAAATGAGGGCAATATAACTTTGCTAAAGCTAGTAATCAGGATATCTATCAACTGCGATCTGAGGAATAAAACTGCTATTTTGGGAGAGTTTTTGCATTGATGTTAAGAATGTCAGGAGATTACAAATAATATTGAGGACATTGTGTACAACAGCTACTCTGAGATGAAGAGGTTAGCAGAGGACAGAAATTCGTGGTGGGCCGCATGAAACGAGAATGATGGCAAAAAAACAAGCACCAATGGGTGAATGAAGCAAAAAATTAGATTTTTAGGTTACTTCGCAATTAGAAATGGACTGTATGATTTGCCTTATACACCCCTGCTCACCTGAATTAGAGATAGATGCCGTGTTGTAGAGAACCTCTCTTGTGACTACGGTGAATAGGATAACTCCACGCGTGCCCTGACTGGAATGTCGTGAACGTATTAGTCGCAGCCAGATCGTGGGTGCGCGACAGAGGTGTACGCATTGCGCTTTTAACCTGCCCGTGCTTGCTTATTAGCCAGACAGGAAAGCTGCCACACGTTATCACAGAACAGGTTGGCTGCTTTAAGGCCGGTTCTCACAGAGAGCGCCAGCGCCAGCGACAAGCGTTTTCCGCGGTGACGCGGCGGCTCGGGGAATTGGCGTTCCCACCGGGGAAGCGGCGGAAGGTAGGGGTAGCTAATACGGGCTGATATGGGTGGGAACCACCAAAACGCGCGGCACATTTGATTAACTGTATCATGACTCTATACAAAATAAAGGCGAAGTTGGGTGAAGAAATATCAATATTTTATCTTCTTTGCGAAATATTCTTTCACGTAATCTATTATTCATGTTTTCTCATTTCAGATTTGATGAAGTACCGTTCCTAATTGTTCCCCATCTCATTATATAGTCGTTAAAGCTTAGAAAAGCGATCGCCCCAGAAAAAAAAAACTTGCTATGACTCTCATAACAGTATTTAGTACTACAATTTGCGGTACTTATATGCAGTTTACTGTAATTATACTACATTACCTTTTATGTGGTAAGCATTTATATATAATTGAAAATGTCTGACATTTGATCTTCAATATTTGCTATATTAAGATCATGTGTTTTAACCATGGTGTGAGTGTCAAGTATTGAAACAATCAATGAAATAGTATCACAAAATTCACGTCCATCTTTTAAAGGCACATTTTTAGCCATAGCATATAAATCTATTTTTTTTTTAAATCAGAGAACCCTGTTTAATAAAGCATGAAAGCCAATGCAAGTTATCTTGTTCGCGGTCGCATGTGATCGCTGGTGAGACACAGAAAGAATGTCTAGTCTTTTGTTAATTACTTCTTTTGTTATCTGTTCTGGAACGGAGTCGAGGGAGAGCCTCGCGCGTTAGACTGGCCGCTCTAATTTAAACTCTTTAATTTCATAAAAAGTCACTGCGTACTGTAGGGCGCATACTAGTAATTATATAAGGAAATTTCCACTGCGCACAGACGAGATACCGATGTGCGGATAATCAACATATCACTAGTGATTAATATTGTATTCCCAATGTAAGTAGCATAATGCACTTCAGTAATTATAGTTATGATTAACGCTATTGTGATATCATTATTTGTTTAATCCATGATCCTAAAATTTCAACATTATATGTAAACTGTATTTTCAGTATTTATCTCATTTTAGCTCAGAAATAACGTGGCCCACGAAACTCCTTCTTACAGCGACGAAATTCTCAAAGTATATGTCCGATGCCACCTTATCATGGTTTAAATATATTCACTGATTTTTAAATATTTCCATCCATCTCAATTCAGTTCAACAAAAATTATAAAAAAAACAAAATAATATAAATATATATATATATATATATATATATATATATATATATATATATATATATATTTACAATCTCTACATTCCATTAACATCGCCATAGCGAAGATAGGCATAAATGCAACATCCCACCACAGTTGTACAAATTAACATGCCTAAAAACACTACAGATAAATGAACAGATTGTACGATAAGACAAAATAATCAGACAGTTAAGACAGACAAAAATTTTAAGTGTGATGAGAGACTGGAATTCGGGAACAGGCATAGAAAATAGTAGGAGAACATGGACCCAGCGGAAGGAATGAAAGGGGAAGCCACCAGGCTAAATTTTATACAGAGCATAATTTAATCATCGCTGACACTGTACTTAAGAATCATGAGAGAAGGATGTGGATCTAAACAGAGTTTTGGAAAACAGATGTAAAATTGTAAGGCATTTTCAAGTGCAGATGCAGACTGACGATAGTTTATTGGTAATGAACTGCAGTTTACAACTATAGATATTGCAAAAGGTAGCAAACTAAGATGGAAAACGAGTAAGTTAAGACCCAGAGTTTTTAGATCGTCTTAAAGGGACCATCAGGCAACGACTGGCTGAAACAGAGGAAGGAATCCACTACAAGATGAATGGGTACTATGAGATGAAAAGTAGTCAAGGCAGCAGAGGATGTAAGTGGGAAAAAATGCAATAGAAATCCTTGGATAAGCAATAACATATTGAATTTAATCGACAACCAGGGCAAATATAAAAATGCAGCAAATCAAGTAGGTCATAGAGAATAGAGATGTCTAAATGATGACACTGACAGAAAGTCCAAAATCGCAATTGCGATTTGGCACTTACAAAAGATAGATGCCGAAATTAAATTTTAAAGAAACTTTGGAGCAAAGGAGCAACTGCACGAATATAAAGAGCCAGAACTAAGCGAAGAAGAGAAGGCGGGAAGGTGGACGGAATATGTAGAGGGTAGGGGAGGGGGAGGAGTTATGCAAACTAACATGAGCACTGTCTGTACACGCGAGGCATTACTGATCCTACCACTTACTTAGTAGGTACACTGAAGAGGGACAAACCCGTGTTCATAGCATTTGTAGTTTCAGAGAAATCTTTTGACAATCTTGACTGAAATACACTCTTTGAAGCTCTGGATTTAACAGGGATGAAACGCAGGGATACAAGATTATCTACAACTTGTACAGAAACCAAACTGCAGTTGTAGGACTTCCAGGACTTGAAAAGGAAGCATTAGTTGAGAGGGCAGAAGACAGAGGGTATAAAACGCAGACTGGACATAGCAAAAAGAGCGTTTATGCAAAAGAAAATTTGTTGCCATCGAAAACTAATTTAAATGTTGGGAAGTATTTTATGAAGGTATTTGTTTGGAGTGTGGCCTTGTATGAGAGTGAAACATGGACGACAAACAGTTCTGTCAAGAAGACAATGGCTCCTTTCGAAATGTGGTGTTACAAAAGAATGCTGAAAATCAGATATGTGGATCGTATAACTAATGAAGAGGTACTGAATCAGACTGAGGAGAAAAAGGAAATTACGGCACAGCTTGTCTAAAAGAAGGTATTGGTTGACAGGACGTGTTCTGAGGCATCAAGGAATCGTCAGTTTGGTAATGGAGGCACAATTGTAGAGACCCGAGACCAAGGCTTAACAACCGTGAGCAGATTCGATGGGATGCAGTAGTTATGTAGAGATGAAGAGGCCTACACAGAATAGATGTGTGTGGAGCCCTGCATCGACACAGTCTTCTGGCTGAAGACCATAACAAACAAATAGTGAGACGAATTTCTTGTTAATGCAACCCAGCAGCAACTAGCAACACCTTTGAGTAGTAGGTCAGTTGTGTATTTATTTCCAGAACATTTGTTTAATGTAGACTCCAGTACATATTACTTGTGATGTATTTGTGCGTACATCTCTATCACTCACTGCAAACAGCCTTGTATTAAAAGAAGTACAAGTTGAATGCAGTTTTCTTATAACGGCTGTGAGCAAATGATAAGGTTGAATTATTGTTTTGGCCACTCTGAAATTTGAGGTATTTTTCATAAGACATGTATTCCTTCATGAACGAACAACCAGTGATTGGTCATGTATTATCCATAACTTCTGAATGCACTCGCACTTCTCAAATTGTAGAAATTATCGAGGGCAAATACATCGTAATGCTATTCTGCATATGCTGCAAAACGTTTTTTGTGTAGGGGAAGATTTTCCGCTGACTTCGAACATCATGTGACCATCCTCAGGCTATCAAAAGATGCATTAACGTCGTATGAAACTACTTTTAATTATAATCTGCGTCGGAGTAGAGGGTTAACAAAAATAAAAACGGCATTTGGAATCAAAAATCGACTCGACCATTGTATCATAACAGCTAATGTGATTACTCTAAAGCTAATTGTTATGGCTGGTCCTTCATAATTACTTGTAAGACTGAGCTCAATGAGGATGCTCATCTAATATGATATGTTGTCCTCCAGAGCTTATGGATACTGAAGACGATGCCCAGAATATTATATTTGGTTCTTTATGCCAAGGCGTTTGGCACAAAAATGCCACCAGAGATGTACAATCAATCTCTCGATAAAAGAATCTGAGGCTAGGCGTATATTGTGTCTGTAAAGACTATTTTAGCGATGCTAGGAAGAATAATTGGCAAGCTGCTGTTATTATATCTAGTTGTGCAGTATTCTAAACGTTGCAACTAAACGAAATGTCATAAAGCAAATAGAAATAATTAACAAGTTTGTATGCGTTGCTATTATCCGCAACAAACACAAAAATATTCGATTTGAAAATAACAAACGTATTTCCCTTACTGCAATGTACTTTATTCGTTCCAGAAGCGTTTCGTCTTTTACTTTAGGGCATCTCCAGTAGAATATAGAATGACACAATTTTGTTTTGATATGCGATATTTATATATTATAAAACAGTTCTTACCTTATTTTTTACATAAATAAGTGATTACTTATAGTTATTAGGACTTTTAGCTGTCATCTGCGTTTCTCTCATCTGGTCCCATGCAGGAGGTCGCACTGTAAATTCACTTACGAAATACTCTGTTCTTCACAATCTTCATGTTCTTTGCATTAATTGCTGTGGAGCACCATTATTCTTTTGTCGCTAGCTGTAGATATTTTACCGAAATTAATGAGAGAATAATAATAGTCGCCCACTGTAATATGCGCAAAGAACATGAAAATTGGGAAGAAAAAAGTTCATATTGTGGAAGTGTGTTTATGTTTCCTAAATGAAGCTATAGTGCGGCCTCCAGCATGTGACCAGATGAAAGGAAACGCAGATGCCAGCCAAAAACTCTAATAGCTGTAAGTAATCACTTATGTATGTAAAAAAAAGACATGAACCGTTTTATAATCTACAAATATCGAATATCAAAGCAAAACTGTATCATTCTAGATTCCACTGAAGATGCCTCAAGGTAAAAGGCGAAACGCATCTGGAACAAATAAAATACAGCACAGCAAGAAAAAGGCGTTTTCTATTTACAAAACGAAATAATGAATACTTGTACATACTTAGCAATTAGTTCCTATGAGGTACCAGCAAATTAGTTTAGGTCTATAAAGAGTTTTGTAAATGTTAATGTGTTCCATGTTAATGTAGGTCTTATTTCACATGCTATTAAATGCTGTTTAAGAAAGTACACCAATCCATTGTAAAGAAAACTATAGCTACTTCTGCAGCTCGAGAGATAAAAGGTATAGTGTATTTATTATGTGACAAAATATGTGACTCTTTATGAGCTATCATTCACAAGAACCCCATTTTACGAAATTTGGGGATGATACAGCCACATGATTCACGACGAGCATGGCGGCGCCGGCGCGGCCCACCCGCCAACATCTCATTCAATATCTCGAGAACAGTGACAGCTACCGTTTTGCTGTCAACTTAAAAAACAATTTCCATATGTTGACTAAGTTTCATATGCAGTAATGTATTGCCTAAAATGAACTATACGCAAAGTCTACGCAAAGCGTTTCTAGGTCTGCGCACTCAATAATATTGTGTGTATTTGTTTACTCAAAAGCGAAACAGCAAGTAACCATGATGGATAACGAAAAGAAATTCAGCCCTTTATCGAGCGAAGCCTTCAGGAGGAAGAATCAAATTTTTTCATCGGACAGATTCCTTGAAATCGGATGATAAGTACTTTAGTCGCCGCCGCGTCTGCGCCAGCACTTCGGTGGAAGTTCCCGTGGCCGGGGGTTCTGTACATGACGTCACGCACAGCGCGTTCTGTGACTGGTGGCGCGGACCCTGCAGCTGGGCACGCGGCAGCAGTCGCGGTTCGACACGGCCAAATCGCGACGCAAAGCCGGCATTGCTGAGGGCATTTCCATGGCAACCTTGACGCTGCCGAGACGTTTTGCCGCACGGCACCCCAATGGGAACTGGGTCTTCTTCCCATCCGAGCCAAGCTATGAACTGCCTAAGCAGATAAAGGAATCTTGCTTGCCGCCTTTCTTTTCGCTCGGTTATGCTATGTTTAGGTTTATTCTATATGCTTTCATTGTAGTGTTATGAGTAGGGTTCGGAAGTTTATGACAAGCCTCTCTTTCCCGAGTATTACAAGACAAGACTCAGTGGAATACATATTCATTTTCGGTTATTGAAGGCCAGAAAATGGTGTATTTTATTTGTCATTTTTTCCCTTTTTAGCATTTCGATATGAATGATTTTTTCTGAAACTTGACTCTCTTTCGACTAGCACTGGCTATTCTCAATTCGAACCATCATCAGGTCAGCTCTGATATATGTGTTCTTCAGTCAGGGAACCCGTCTTTGAGACACTGGGACCCGTTGCACGCTGTTAATTAAGATACGAGCGTATGGAATAAGCTCACAGATATGTGAGTGGCTCGAAGACTTCTTAAGTAATAGAACCCAGTATGCTGTTCTCGATTGCAAGGTTCAAAATGGTTCAAATGGCTCTGAGCACTATGGGACTTAACATCTGTGGTCATCAGTCCCCTAGAACTTAGAACTACTTAAACCTAACTAACCTAAGGACATCACACACATCCATGCCCGAGGCAGGATTCGAACCTGCGACCGTAGCAGTCGCGCGGTTCCGGACTGAGCGCCTAGAACCGCTAGACCACTACGGCCGGCTGATTGCAAGGTTCATCGGAGACACGGGTATCGTCAGAAGTGCTCCAGGGAAGAGTGATAAGATCGCTGTTGTTCTCTGTATATATAAATGATTTGGCGGACAGGGTGGGAAGCAATCTGCGGTTGTTTGCTGATGATGCCGTGGTGTACGGTAAGGTGTAGAAGTTGAGTGACTGTAGCAAGATACAACACGACTTAGAGCAAACTTTCAATTGGCGTGATAAATGACAGCTACCTTTAAGTGTAGAAAAATGTAAGTTAATACGGATGAGTAGGAAAAACAAACCTGTAATGTTCGGATATAGTATTACTACACTCATGCTCATAAATTAAGGATAATTGCAGAATGTGGTGCCACACGATGTGGCACTACACAAAACTGGCGCTAATGGCATAGGCACATTGGGAACACACACGACACAGGTCTGTAAGTCCACAGCATTGGTGATAAGTTGAGAAAACCGTCCCGAAACACATGTGTTACAAAACGCCACTGTTTCCTGCGCATGTACCCCGACATCAATATGGTATATGATCACCACGCACACATACACAGGCCGCACAACAGGTTGGCATACTCTGTATCAGGTGGTCGAGCAGCTGCTGGAGAAAAGCCTCCCATTCTTGCTCCAGTGCCTGTCGGAGCTCCTAAAGTGTCGTATGGGTTTGAAGACGTGCAGCGATACGTCAACCGAGAGCATCCCAGACGTGCTCGATGGTGTTTAGGTCTGGAGAACAGGCAGGCCACTCCATTAGCCTGATATCTTCTGTTTCAAGGTCCTCCTCCTCGATTTCAGCTCGGTGAAGCCGTGCGTTATCATCCATCAGGAGGAAGGTGGTACTCAATGCACCCTTGAAAAGGCGGACATACTGGTGCAAAATGACGTCCCTATACACTAGACCTATTACAGTTCCTCTGTCAAAGACATGCAGGGGTGTACGTGCACCAATCATAATCCCACCCGACACCGTCAAACCACAACCTCCATACAGGTCCCTTTCAAGGACATTAAGGGGTTGGTATCTGGTTCCTGGTTCACGCCAGATGAAAACCCGGTGAGAATCACTGTTCAGACTATACCTGGTCTCGTCCGTGAAAATTACCTGGGATCACTGATCCAACGACCATGCACTGTGTTCTTGACACAAGGCTTTGCGGGCTCTCCTGTGAGCAGGGGTCAGTGGAATGCACCTTGCAGGTCCCTGGGCGAATAAACCATGTCTGTTCAATCGTCTGTAGGCTGTGTGTCTGGAGACAACTGTTCCAGTGGCTGCGGTAAGGTCCCGCACAAGGCTACCTGCAGTCCTCCATGGCAGTCTGCGGGCACTGATGGTGAGATATCTGTCTTCTTGTGGTGTTGTACACTGTGGACGTCCCGCACTGTAGCGCCTGTCTGCTCGAATCGTTGCCATAATCTTGAGAACATACTTTGTGGCACACGGAGGGCCCGTGCTACGACCTGCTGTGTTTGACCAGCCTCCAGTCGCCCTAGTATTCTACCCCTCGTATTGTCATCAATATGTGTTCTCTGAGCCATTTTCAACACACAGTCACCATTAGCACGCCTGAAAACCTCTGTTACTCGCTGCACCGTACTCTGACATGCGCCAACATACCTCTGCGTATGTGGACTGCTGCCAGCGCCACCGTGCGACGACCGCAGGTCAAATGCACCGCATCGTCTCACCCCGAGGTGATTTAAACCCGCAAACCGCCCACCAGAACGTTGTTTCACCATGTATCAACATTATCCTTAATCTATAGGGATGAGTGTAGTATCCTGCTTGACACAGTCAAGTCGTTTAAATATCTGGGCGTAAAGTCGCAAAGCGATATAAGATGGAACGAGCATGTGAGAACTGTGGTAACCAAAGACTGGAAAGTTGCACAGGTCACACAGATATTCAAGAAAGGTAGTAGGATCAGTCTACTAAATTACAGGCCCATATCATTAACGTCGATATGCATCAGGATTCTGGAGCATATATTGTGTTCGAACATCATGAATTACCTCCAAGAAAACAGTCTATTGACACACAGTCGACACGGATTTAGAAAACATCGTTCTTTACCCACACGAAGTGTTGAGTGCTATTGACAAAGAATATCAAATTGATTCCGTATTTCTGGATTTCCGGAAGGTTTTTGTCACTGAACCACACAAGTGGCTTGTAGTGAAATATCGTTCTTATGGAATAGCGTCTCAGTTGTGTGACTGGATTCGTGATTTCTTGTCAGTGAGGTCACAGTTTATAGTAATTGATGGAAAGTCATCGATTAAAACAGAAGTGATTTCTGGCGGTCACCAAGATATTATTATAGACTCTTTGCTGTTTCTTATCTATATAAATGATTTGGGAGACGGTCTGAGCAGCCGTCTTAGGTTGTTTGCAGATGACGCTGTCGTTTATCAACTAGTAAAGTCATCAGAAGATCAAAACAAATTGCAAAACGATTTAGAAAAGTTATCTGTGTGGTGCGAAAATTGGCAATTGACCCTAAATAACAAAAAGTGTGAGGACATCCACATGAGTGCTAATAGGAATCCGTTAAACTTCGGTTACATGATAAATCAGTCAAATCTACAGGCTGTAAATTCTACTAAATACCTAGGAGTTACAATTACGGACAACTTAGATTGGAACACACAGGAAAGGCTAACCAAAGACTGCTTTGTATTGGGAGGACACTCAGAAAATGTAACACACCTACTAAAGAGACTAGGAGAATTTTAGGGAAGAATGAATGATTCACCTGTAAAGGAGATCGCATATAGAACGCATGTGCTACTATTCCTGAGTACTGCTCGAGTGTTTGAGATCCGTACCAGGTCGGATTGAAGGAAGACATCGAAGCGATTCAGAGGCGGGCCGCTAGATTTGTCACCGGTGGGTGAACAATACGTAAGTGTTACGGAGATGCTTCAGGAACTCAAATGGGAATCCCTGCAGGGAAGACGACATTCCTTTCGAGAAACGCTGTTGAGAAAATTTAGAGAACCGGCGTTTGAAGCTGACTGGCGAACGATTCTACTGCCGCCAACATACATTGCGCGTAAAGACCACGAAGATAAGATACGAGAAATTAGGGTTCATACGGAGGCATACAGACAGTCGTTTTTTCCCTCGCTCTAATTGCGAGTGGACCAGGAAAGGAAATGATTGGTAGTGGTCCAGGGTACCCTCCGCCAAGCACCGTATGGTGGATTGCGGAGTATCTATGTAGATGTAGAGGTAGAGATCCGTCGCACCTAAGAACCTAAGATGTTTATCATACTGCAACTTCAATTGAAGTAAGGTTTTGAAAGTCTGATTTCCGTAATCTTAGCTTGTTTCAGCAAAATATGACCCCCGTTGTACCAGTTTCAATTACTTTCCCATGTATATTGCAGGTTCGCTGTACTCATTTTAAGTAGCCATAATAGTACTTGCCCGCATCTCGTGGTCGTGCGGTAGCGTTCTCGCTTCCCACGCCCGGGTTCCCGGGTTCGATTCCCGGCGGGGTCAGGGATTTTCTCTGCCTCGTGATGGCTGGGTGTTGTGTGCTGTCCTTAGGTTAGTTAGGTTTAAGTAGTTCTAAGTTCTAGGGGACTGATGACCACAGATGTTATGTCCCATAGTGTTCAGAGCCATTTGAACCATAATAGTACTTTCTAAATTCCTTAAATGTATTTTAGCAGACATGAAGTTCACTTGTCAATTATGTTAATATAAAAGGTACATGTTTGAGAGAAGAAGCTTTTCTTTCGTACTAAGGTTTCTTCGAACTTCGTTGCACCAGAATGTAGTTTTTAACATCCACTGAGCTGAAGTTTTTTGCTGTTTTAATCAATGTTTGCTGTAAATATAGAAAGCCTATATATCGCTAAATGGCCTCAAGTTCTTAGCACACATTTCCACCATTTGTCCTCTTTTAAAATATTTATGGAGTGATGAAACTGATGGTCAGATTTACAAACACGTCGTAACATACTCAAGGTTTAGCAAATTGTTACATAATTCACGTTGTGAGACACCTACCACTTTGTTTGAAATTGCTTCATAAACACACGAAAACTTTTCGCCTCCTAGACTTGAGATCTGTTTCATAACTAGTATATATACCTCAGTTCTTAATTTCGCGTCAATCTCCCTTAAGCTTGTTTTATTCATTTTGCTGCTCCCAGTGGCCGAGCGGTTCTAGGCGCTACAGTCTGGAACCGCGCGACCGCTACGGTCGCAGGTTCGAAAACTGCCTCGGGCATGGATGTGTGTGATGTCCTTAGGTCAGAGGTTGAGTCCCATAGTGCTCAGAGCCATTTGAACCATTTTGTTGCTCCCGCTGGTGTGGTAAATGAGCTGCAGTGGAACTACCTGGCTAGTCACGTTGGACTGATAACGCCACCTGCTTTCTGATGCAGCAGGCTGAACGGGTCCCGTGAAGCTCGCCGGGCCTGCACAAACACTAGTTGGCCTGCCTTCACCACTCTGCTTCACAATGCACATGTACTCTTGTGTCTCCGTTGTGATAAGTTCAGGTGGTTAAAGGGTTGCAGCGGAGATAGGGGCAGGTAGGCTCGATGGAGAACTTGTACACTTCTGGTACATGAGGCATGGGAGACTCCGCCTCCCAGGCCTGCCACGCACTGGGTTTTCACGTGCCGCCGTGTCAAGGGAGTACTGTGAGAACGGCGATTCGAGGCAAACAGCCGCTGTCATTGTCAACTGCTGTGGACAAGAACTTGTTGACGAAAGGGGTCGCCGGCAACTAGCGCGGTTTGTAACAGTGAGCGGACAAGTTGAAGTGCAGAAAACCGCTCGCCAGCCCACCCAATCAAGCAGCTTCGTATTATGAAACCATTTGTTTGTTGTGGTGTCGAGGAGCTATGCTGTTGCACACCACAGGGCACGGCTCTCATGGGTGCAGGAACACCACCGCTGGACGCTCGAATTGATCAAGTCCGGTATTTGTTAGTAGACATCAATGGCAGGGTAAGGCCATGCATAGTATTTGCAAACAGGGTGCCATTCAGGTTGGTAGTGGAAATAGTGAGGGATGTGATCTCTTAGAGGTTCTCGATGAGACTGAGTAATTACACTAACTGACCCAAAAAAAAATTAAGCTCCCTAAAGGGGGGCAACGGCCTTGCCGCAGTGGATACACCGGTTCCCGTCAGATCGCCGAAGTTATGCGCTGTCGGGCGTGTCCAGGGCGTGGATGGGTGACCATCCAGGCCGCCACGCACTGGTGCTATTTTTCGGGGTGCACTCAGTCTCGTGATGACAACTGAGGAGCTACTCGTCTGAATAGTAGCGGCTCCGGTGAAAGAAAACCATCATAACGACCGGGAGAGCGGTGTGCTGACCACACGCCCCTCCTATCCGCACCCTCATCTGAGGATGACACGGCGGTCGGATGGTCCCGTTCGGCCGCTTGTGGCTTGAAGACGCAGTGCTCACTGAAGGGGACGAGGAAGCGAAATGAAACTTCACCGGTTGAGGGGGTGTCTGATGTTATTTCAGTGAAATTTATGAAGAACTCGACAATATCAGCCCACTTATCATTAAGACGTTGCACCCTCTCTGACATGGATGCATGCAGCGATTCGAATGCGTAGGATTCTCTCCTGACAAGAGCTACCCATAACTGTTACAACTGGTTCTTGATCTCCTGGTTGGTTAGGTTAGGTTGTTTTGGGAAGGAGACCAGACAGCAAGGTCATCGGTCTCATTGGATTAGGGAAGAACGGGGAAGGAAGTCGGCCGTGCCCTTTCGAAGGAACCATCCCAGCATTTGCCTGGAGCGATTTAGGGAAATCACGGGAAACCTAAATCAGGATAGCCGGACGTGGGATTGAACCGTCGTCCTTGATCTCCTGGATACTGGCAATGGGACGGATTTGCATCGGAGCTGGTCCCACAGATGTCCTGTCTGGGACAGGTCTGGGAAGATCGCTGGCCACGGGAATACCTCAGCATCACACAGAGAGTTCTCGAACACACATGCCATGCGCATACGACCATCGTCCTTTTGAAAAAAGGATAGACGATACTGTCAAAATTCAAATGGCTCTGAGCACTATGGGACTTAACATCTGAGGTCATCAGTCCCCTAGAACTTAGAACTACTTAAACTTAACTAACCTAAGGACATCACAGACTGAAGCGCCTAGAACCGCTCGGCCACACCGGCCGGCGATACTGTCAGATGTCAGGTAACACACGAGGATGAAGGATTTCGGTGATGTACCATTGTGCCGTCAGAATTCCCTCAGTCACTACCAGCTGCGACCTGCAGTCATACCTGATGGCTCCCCACAGCATAACACCAGGAGTAACACCGCTGTGCCTCTTAAAAACGTTGGAAGAATCAGACTTCCTCCAGGTCGCTGCCATACTTGCCGACGATTGTCATCTGAAGTAGTGCAGAATCGCGATTCGTCACTGAACACGCCTTCCATCCACGGCACCATTCCAAACGCAACAGTCTATGTTGTGGTGTTACAGCCAGCCTCCACAAGGACTGATAATTTCCCAGTCTGGCTGCTGCTACTCTCTGACCGGAGGTGTAGGATGATACAGAATGTTGCGAGGGTCCATTACTTGTTCTCGGGTGACAGGCGCAGATGTGAAGAGGTTGCGATGAGGTTGGTGCACAATTCGGCGTTTCTATCTTGTGGTGGCCACATGTCGTGTACTGGAGCCTCGACGACAAGTATGCCTGCCTTGACATTCGCACACAGTCCAACATTGGCTCTCTGTGACATCTGAATGCCCCAAAAATCTGGATATTGCACGATTCGACCAGTTGGCCAAATGAAGACCAACAATAAGGCCGGTTTAAAACTCCGTCAGGTGGAGATAACGTTGTCTCACATGAGTACGTGGCACCTCCGTGTCCTTCAAGGTGATCAGCCAACATCTGATGGTTCTCACGCTACCAGGACTGGTAAAAATACTAACCAAGCACATCCGTTAGACGTGTCACAGAGAATTGTAACTCTAATCTGTCACATGCTCGGGGATGGTGTGCACGTGCACGAAGTTACAATGACTTCCGATCATGTCTTGTGGGTGCCTCTCGTTTTTGTCAGGCAATGTATATTATCCCAGAAGCTTGGCAATTGCTGTACTATATTGGTCTCACCGTATTTCTTCGGAACTGTGCTCGGCGACAGCTGATATGCTTGGTTGTTTTAGTCCGGTGTGTCGCTGATATTCCTTGCATGTTTCCTCGACTGTTCTTATAATCTGCTCCACATAAGACACACAACATTTAACGGGAATGCTATATGCACCCATCTCTCGGAGACGCAGATCGTCTTTAACATGAGTAAGAAGACTTTGTATCTGTGTTGACAAGAGTGAAGTACACTAGATGCCATGTTTCTTGTAGGGGTCTGCCGACCTTTCAGGATATTGGGGCAGCTTAATGTAGATAAGGAGATTACTGGTTTCTCTTTTCTTGTTTCAGTCTCAACCTCTTTCCTTGGCGCCCTTAATTTTGAATGCAACACTTACGCAATTTGACAATTGTAGTACCCACTCCTTCGGAACACTATTCGTAGTTGTAATTTTCTATGAGGCTCTCCTGTCTGAATGTGTTCAAGACCTATGGACCACAGCCTAACACCGAATTTATTTTTGATGAATGATGTGACTCGAGGCGTGGAGAGAGAGGTCAGTGTGCGCTGGTTTTCTACAAGGTGATTCTTATTAACATTTAATAACCGGCGAAGTGACGTAGATGACGCTGAGACAACTAATTTACTGCTTCACTGTAGTATCAGACACATGGGGCCGCAAATGTAGGAAAATACTAGAAAAATGGATGACAAATGTAGAACACGTGACGTCACTGGATGACGTACCTTGCCGCATATGGATTGGTTTAGCTTACTGGTCTGCCGCACCAGATCGCACAACCAAAGTCGAGTATTCACATCGGTGTGGCTCCGAGTCGACGTGCACGACTGTAGCGCACGAGGCTCAGGGTTCGAATCTTGCTTGTGACAGGAAGTATTATTTTTCATTGAGTTAGACATTAAGTGTTTACATTGATGTCTCATTGTCTTTGCATGTTTATTGCAAAGTGCAGTACAACAAAAAAACTAGCGCAGGGCTTCACAAGTAAATGAGTATAAGGCCGCCCGGTTAGCCGTACAGTCTAACGCACGGCTTTCCGGATTGGGAAGGAGCGCCTGATCGCTGGCACGGATCCGCCCGGAGGACTTGTGTCGAGGTCCGGTGAGCTGGCCAGTCTGTGGATGGTTTTTAGGCGGTTTTCCATCTGCCTCGGCGAATGCGGGCTGTTTCCCCTTATTCCGCCTCAGCTACACTATGTCAGCGATTGCTGCGTAAACAAGTTCTCCATGTACGCGTACACCACCATTACTCTACCACGCAAACATAGGGGTTACAATCATGTGGTGTGAGACGTTCAAGGGGGGCGGGGGGGGGGGGGGGGGACCGGGGATCGAACCGCACAATAACCCTGAAAGAGTGGTTGGGTGTGGGGCGGCGGAGGGGTGAAGCGGACTGCGGTAGTCGTCGCGGGGTTGTGGACCACTGCGGCTGCGGTGGGGATGGAGCTTCTCTGTCGTTTCTATGCCCCCGGTTAACATACAGTATGTAAAATACAAATGAGTATAAGCTTCCAAACTGCGTGTATGACAAACTTTTTCTTTATTGGATAAAACCCGTTACAAAAAAAAAAAAAAAGAATAGAAGGAAAGAAACACACATTGAGAACAGCTGTTGCTTGGTTACAGCGAGGACAATAATTCTGTAACTTCTTCTCTTACAACAGATCACATTTACAAAACGTGTTCGAAAAAAAAGTAGCCTAGTGGAGCGATGTGCAGTACTACCCCCTACCGGCGAGGACGGGATCGAAAAGTTCAACCGCTACAAGTGCTGCGTAGTACGTCATTGGTGGCGTCACATGTTTAACATTTGTTCTTCCACTTTTGGGCTATTTCCCGACGTTTGCGGCCCATGTGTCTTATATAACTTCCTTGTCTCACGTCATCTACGTCGCTTTGGGGTTTCTTAAACGTTAGTAAGAATCATCCTGCATATACATCGTGTACCAGGGATCCGTCTAGGCCGGTCGGGGTGGCCGTGCGATTATAGGCGCTACAGTCTGGAGCCGAGCGACCGCTACGGTCGCAGGTTCGAATCCTGCCTCGGGCATGGATGTGTGTGATGTCCTTAGGTTTAATTAGTTCTAAGTTCTAAGCGACTGATGACCTCAGAAGTTAAGTCGCATAGTGCTCATAGCCATTTGAACCATTTTTGATCCGTCTAGACTTCTCTTAATTAACACATCGAAGAAAAGTAGTTGGCCCTCTTTTTCAAGTTCCATGGTGTATTTTATATTAGGATAGATAGAGTTTAAATGTTCCAGAAACTCCTCAGGCTTTTTCGTTCCATTTGGCCATACCAAAATCGTATCGCCCACGTATCGATACAAAGTAATTGGTTTCAACTTGACGGATTCTAGTGTCTTTGCTTCAAATAATATAATCATGAAATGAAATACTATGAAACCAACACCGTGGTGCAAAGATAAAGTACCTGGGACAACGTAATTAAGAGGTCTATTGGGTTAAAGGCGCCGCCCGTTCTGGCCCAGCGGTTCTGGGCGCTTTAGTCCGGAACCACGCGGCTGCTACGGTCGCAGGTTCGAATCCTGTCTCGGGCATGGATGTGTGTGATGTCCTTAGGTTAGACAGGTTTACGTAGTTCTAAGTGTAGGGGACTGATGATCTAGATGTTAAGTCCCATAGTGCTTTGAGGCATTCGAACCATTTTTGAAATAAAGGTATCATAAAACGTAAGAAACAGGGATGGAAGTTTTAACTGAAACAAGTCATTCTGTTTATTAAGACATCACTAGCCATCACATCCGTTAAATCTGGGAACGCTGACAGGAGTTGCGTTTCACGAAATATCAGTGTTGACTCTGGAAAACAAAAGAGCAGCAGGGGACATAGTGGGCGTCGGGAGGTCAGACTCGTGTGGATATTGCGGTTTGAGACCGACAATAGCTCACAGTCTGGTTGGAAAAAAGGTTCAAATGGCTCTAAGCACTATGGGACTTAACATCTGAGGTCATCAGTCCCCTAGACGTAGAACTACATCACATACATCCATGCCCGAGGCAGGATTCGAACCTGCGACCGTAGCAGCAGCGCGGTTCCGGACTGAAGTGCCAACAACCGCTCTGTCACAGTGGCCGGATAGTCTGATTGGAGTCAGGCAGCAAGTACAAATAAACAATCCGCAGCACCTGAAGAACATGACTGGGTCTCTCTTCGAAATACTGTACATGAGCCGTGCGGGATTAGCCAATCGGTCTAGGGCGCTGCGGTCATGGACTGTGGCTGGTCCCGGCGGAGGTTCGAGTCCTCCCTCGGACATGGGTGTGTGCGTCTGTCCTTAGGATAATTTAGGTTAAGTAGTGTGTAAGCTTAGGGACTGTTGACATTAGCAGTTGAGTCCCATAAGATTTCACACACATTTACTGTACATGAAATGGAAACAACATATCGGCTGAACAGCAGGAAGCATGTTTGCTTGGAATGATGTGGGGCCCCTGGCATGTTTGCCATCGTATCTGACTGGCGAACGATAAAATGAATCTTCTGTCCAGTCGTGTGTGTGTACTTGCTCCTTTAGAGCAGGGGTCTCCAAACTACGGGCCAACACCGGCCCGCGAACTCCATCAATCCGACCCAAGGTACTTGGTCAGACACGCACGGTATCTGGCCCTCCGTAATTTTTTTTTTCTTACAGTCGAACCTTTCTTATCGAGTGAGTACAACAAAATGTAAGAAACTGACTCGCTTAACAAACTGTTTTTCACTTAAAGTGTCTATTTAGTGTTATTTTTTTAGTCTTTAATAACCGTTTCAATTAGCGCCTTCTGGCTTCTGAACACTAAATCACAAGTTCTCCTATAAACTACCGCTCTGTAAAGTAGATGCTCCGGCAACGCTGTGTTCAGTCGGCTGCACTAATCGTAATCCGCCTCGCGGCGCAGTTGTCACCCGTGCCACTGCTAGGGCTTCCGCGACGATGTTGCGAATTCTCTGCAACGATATTGCAAAATCTTTTGTTCGCCGCCACATGGTAACCCTTTCCATTGCAATATCTGTTTATGAATTACAATTCTGATTTGTGTGTCGTTAACTAACACGTATTGATTAAAGATGCCCATAAGGCAGTAGCTATGCATGCTACGAATTTAACTAACGATAATGGTTGGTTGTCTTGGGGAAGGAGACCAGACAGCGAGGTCATCGGTCTCATCGGATTAGCGAAGGACGGGGAAGGAAGTCGTCCGCGCCCTTTGAAAGGAACCATCCCGGCATTTGCCTGGAGCGATTTAGGGAAATCACGGAAAACCTAAATCAGGATGGCCGGACGCGGGATTGAACCGTCGTCCTCCCGAATGCGAGTCCAGTGTCTAACCACTGCGCCACCTCGCTCGGTAAACGATAATGCAATGTCGCTTTTTCGAGAAATTTTGGAGCACAGATATACAAAAATATCTTTAAACAACTTTCTTCTAAAATAGGATGTACTGTACTACAAATATAAAATTACAGTTCTTTATTCTAAATCTGTTTGACTTCCTGTTTTTCGGAATTAAACAAGTTGACCTGTTCCACTTAACGAGGGGTAATTACGAGTAAGATTCAGGAACGAATCATGCTCATTAAGCGAAATAACACTGTACAGTGTAAAATTTACAATGCAAATAAATCACCCAAAATAGTACAATACTCAGTTTTTTAATTTTTACCCAATTAACACACACATTAACTGACATACACAATGTAACTGAACATTTTAACTGTAATTAATTACATGAGATTTCCTGAAAATTTGCTGTACTTAACTGACGTACATGGGCAATTCACTTAACGAAATTAAGCACTGTAATTACGATTAATAAATTTTATGAAACTGTAATTTGCCACTTACAATTGTTAGCAGTTGTGGATCAAGTTTACTAGCGGAAATTATCAGCAGCGACTTCAAATGCTCATTAGTTTTGATAAATAAATATTTTTGCGTATTTAATTTTTTAGAATGTTTTTTCACAGAGATACGTAGTGCCGAAAGAGAGAGAGAGAAAAAAAAAAAACACGAGCAAACTTAGGCAACTGATCAAACTGTCTGAGCGGAAGACGGTTACAAAACTCCAGCAATGCTGAATATAAATATTTATCTTTATAAAAATCGCTACATTACAAATCAACCATTTCCATTTGCTGTTCTGGGGCAAGTGTTTCAATATCGCCGTTAAAAGCATTTTGAAAAAAAATCTTGCTATCGTTTGCAATTGCATCAAAATCTGAAAAATGAGACTCTAAATTTATTTTTAAGGCACCAACAATTTCAGTTGGAAGTACTCCGGAAATGGAGTCTCTGACTGCTGACTGAATGTTTGGGATGTGTTAAAATGCGTCAGACATTTTTTGTCGAAAGGATTTACAATGAGTGTACAAAGCAGGTAGTAGTTGGTTTTCTCCTTGTAATTTTAAATTCAGGTCATTCACATGTTAAGTTACATGTGTATAAAATAATTTTCACAACCTCTCAATGTTTGGTGACTCAGCCAGAGGACGACTAATGGTTCAAATGGCTCTGAGCACTATGGGACTTAACATCTATGGTCATCAGTCCCCTAGAACTTAGAAATACTTAAACCTAACTAAGCTAAGGACATCACACAACACCCAGCCATCACGAGGCAGAGAAAATCCCTGACCCCGCCGGGAATCGAACCCGGGAACCCGGGCGTGGAGAGGACGACTCCTTTCATTCAAGTTGTTCGGATCTCGACAAATCGCGTCAGAACTTCGCCACAGCTACATCGGTGTACTGGTGTCTAATATACTATGTCGTTTTGTTTAATATCTTCAATAAACTCACGAAACCGATGACGACTGACAGCATGTGTTCTTACATAACTGACAGCTGTCATGGCCGGGTTCAGAACTTCTGATATATCCAAGCATTTTCAGCACAAAGACTGTTGATGAATGATGCAATGTACCATTAACGGTTTTGATCCACAGTCATTTTCTATTGCCTTTCTAAATCTACATCTACATCCATACTCCGTAAGCCAACTGACGGTGTGTGGCGGAGGGTGCTTTGAGTACCTCTATCGGTTCTCCCTTCTATTCCAGTCTCGTATTGTTCGTGGAAAGAAAGATTGTCGGTATGCCTCTGTGTGGGCTCTAATCTCTCTGATTTTATCCTCATGGTCTCTCCGCGAGACCCCTCGGTGAAGGTATGTTCTTGAAACTTCAACAAAAGCACCCCGTACCGAGCTACTGAGCGTCTCTCTTGCAGAGTCTTCCACTGGAGTTTATCCATCATCTCCGTAACGCTTTCGCGATTACTAAATGATCCTGTAACGAAGCGCTCTGCTCTCCGTTGGATCTTATCTCTTCTACCAACCCTATCTGGTACGGATCCCACACCGGTGAGCAGTATTCAAGCATTGAGCGAACAAGTCTACTGTAACCTACTTCCTTTCCTTAGGATTCTTCCAATGAATCTCAGTCTGGCATCTACTTTACCGACGATTAATTTTATATGGTCATTCCATTTTAAATCATTCCTAATGCCTACTCCCAGATAATTTATGGAATTAACTGCTTCCAGTTGCTGACCTGCTATGTTGTAGCTAAAGTGTAAAGGATCTTTCTTCCTATGTATTCGCAGCACATTACACTTGTCTACATTGAGATTCAATTGCCATTCCCTGCACCATGCGTCAATTCGTTGCAGATCCTCCTGCATTTCAGTACAATTTTCCATTGTTATAACCTCTCGATTACTGCAGCATCATCCGCAAAACGCCTCAGTGAACTTCCGATGTTATCCACAAGGTCGTTTATATATATTGTGAATAGCAACGGTCCTACGACACTCCCCTGCGGCACACCTGATATCACTCTTACTTCTCTCCATTGAGAATGACATGCTGCGTTCTGTTATCTAGGAACTCTTCAATCCAATCACACAATTGTTCTGATAGTCCATATACTCTTACTTTGTTCATTAAACGGCTGTGGGGAACTGTATCGAACGCCTTCCGGAAGTCAAGAAACACGGCATCTACCTGGGAACCCGTGTCTAAGGTCTTCTGAGTCTCGTGGACGAATAGCGCGAGATGGGTTTCACACGATCGTCTTTTTCGAAACCCAGGCGATTCCTACAGACTAGATTTCTAGTCTCCAGAAAATTCATTATATTCGAAAATAATAGGTGTTCCAAAATTCTACAACTGATCGACATTAGAGATATAGGTCTATTCTGAACATCTGTTCGACGTCCCTTCTCGGAAACGGGGATGACCTGTGCCCTTTTCCAATCTTTTGGAACGCTACGCTCTTCTAGAGACCTACGGTACACAGCTGCAAGAAGGGGGGCAAGTTCCTTCGCGTACTCTGTGTAAAATCGAACTGGTATCCCATCAGGTCCAGCGACCTTTCCTCTTTTGAGCGATTTTAATTGTATTCTATCCCTCTGTCATCTATTTCGATTTCTACCATTTTGTCAAAAACGTTCAAATGTGTGTGAAATCTTATAGGACTTAACTGCTAAGGTCATCAGTCCCTAAGCTTACTCACTACTTAACCTAAATTATCCTAAGGACAAACACACACATCCATGCCCGAGGGATCACTCGAACCTCCGCCGGGAGCAGCCGCACAGTCTATGACTGCAGCCCCTAAGACCGCTCGGCTAAGCCCGCGCGGCAACCATCTGTCATCTGTGCGACAATCTAGAGAAGGAACTACAGTGCGGGACACAGGAGCAACGACACATTTTTTCCATACATATTTTTGCCACCATCAGTTGTGGCACACAATAATTATTTTTCCATTGAAGATTTTTTTCTGAACAGACATTTCTACACCTTTAGAAATCTCCCATGGCTGTGCCGTGAATGCTATGAATGCCAAAAAGCTCTTCATACAATTCGATGTTTTTTATCCTCGAATAAAAATTATACCTCTGCAATAATTGAAACATCTGTTGTTTCATCTAGAGCAAAAGAGAACCATTCTAAGTGTAGAGTTTTCTCAGGCTATTGAGTTAATATGTTTTCAGCAATATCATTTGCTCTTCGAATCACAGAGTCGGCGACAACCTGTTGTTTTTAAAAAATTAGTTTTTGCTGCATACATTTCTTCAACTGCATCAATCAAGAAATCCTGTTGTTAATTCCCCATCAGTAAAAATGGTTTTCCACGTTTTGTTATGGAATGAGCCAGTCGGAAACTAGTACGCGTTGCTGTTTCTTGTTTAGCATTTACTCTCTTAAACAACATTTGGAAACGTTTAAAAGGATGTACTAATTTTTCTATTCGGCGGTTTATATGAGGTTTCTGAAGTCGTAATTCGGTGTAAGTCGGAGATGAAAATAATAATGAGTGACTGGAACGTTGTAATAGGAGAAGGTTCAAAATGGTTCAAATGGCTCTGAGCACTATGGGACTTAACATTTAAGGTCATCAGTCCCCTAGAAATTAGAACTACTTAAACCTAACTAACCTAAGGACATAACACAACACCCAGTCATCACGAGGCAGAGGAAAAATAGGAGAAGGAATAGAAGGCAAAGCTGCGGCTGGATATGTGTTCGGTAGTATGAATGAGAGAGGGGAAAGACCAATAAAGTTCTGCAATAAATTTCAGATTGCAATTGCGAATACACTGTTAAAAAATGGTAAGAGGAGACGGTTGTAACGTTGTTGCTTTAATTTGCTATGAAAGCGGTGCTGATAGACAATAAAAGCGGGTTAAAAGCTGTGAGATGTCTGAGGAAGTTAGCCTTGCATTACTGAGCAACTGTTTCACCAGGTATCCAGTCTAGCTTACCAAATTCCCAACCAGACTAACATTAATTATAATCTTTTAATAGTCATACTACAACCCGTGATTATATATATATATATATATATATATATATATATATATATATATATATATATATAATAAGAGAATTTAAATAAAAAGAAATAAATCAGTTTATATTTGGAAATTTAACATTGATCATTGAAATTTCAGCATATTAAACTTGAGTCATAACTAAGCTGGTGCCTTATTTAGGATTGTGTAAATGTGAGTTTGTAATCTTACGGAACACATCAAATAGGGAGCCAAGATTGGGAGACTACATACAACACTGCATTCATAAAATAACACATGAAGAACGTTGAAACATATGCAAGAGGAAATTAACCATAACCAACCGATTCAATTTTCCCCCAAAGAAGTTACGTTCGCAGCGCAATCCTGTCCGTCATGTAATTACCACACACTGGTATACTAAATTCATACTAACTCTCTGTGAAATCTTCCCGAAAAGAATAGCTGAGGGCTACTTTGATGATTACACCACATGCTTCACGTGGTCAACTTGGTTTACACAAAGAGTGTAACTCCACAATAATTTTGTTAATTAAAATAAATTACATCGAAACGCAATTTACAAAAGAAAAGCTTCGAACTGGTTACTAACGTCTTACTATTAACCTGATGGGTCAAACAATTGTATAAGCACGTGGTACTGGTCTCACAAAGTACACCCCACGTGGGTTGAACATAAAGAAAAGTTGCTATATTGAAAAATATTGTCAAGACGAGACGTTATAATGTCACGCACATTTGCATTTAAGATTGATGATGCTAGTTAGAGTTACTGATCAACACGTGGTTCCACTTTACTCACAAAGTAGTGACAAAGCAACTACCGGAAGATATTCTGAACTACTTCACACGCGAATTACACTGCGTTGCAATTTAAGATAACATTAGATATTTTAGAGCTAAACCTGAAATAAAGGTGATTAAATTTTCAGTTAGGCTGAACTTAAGAAATCCATTGTCCTACGGACTTAGCAGACACGCGCTTAGCCGGAGATCTTACCACTTCAGACGCTCGCCGCGGACAGACTGCCGTGGTCCCTTCCTGAGGGGTGCCTCACAAATACAAATGGAAGTGACCAGAGAGGCAGCTTCCTATACCAACATGACAAGGGACAGACAGGACCATACTAAGGATAGAAACCTCTTTGCTTTTAGAAAGCGTAGCTACCTGTTCCGATGTTGGTCCTACTGTTCTCTAGCAGACAGGCTTGTCTGCTACCATCCAGCATGCAACTAGAAATACATTTGCTCATTCATTCTTTCACACAGAAGGGAAGGGGGATGACAGTATCTTATCATATACAGTATATAAAAGAAGGCGGATGTAGATTCTGCATGAGACTGTGTCACATGAATTACATATAAACTGTGTTTCTAATTGCAGTAGTGTAACAGATCGTTCTTGTTTATGTGTAAAAGTAACACATTCCACTACTCAGTCTCCTCTCAGATAGTCAGAAACGCCACAGTAAATTTAGAAGAGGAATTTATGCCGCAAATGACAACAGATTTAAGAAATCAACATGAAAGGAATCCAACAGAGACCTTTCACGGTATACTTGGAAAAGTCCTGAGGACATGGGAAGATTCCTGCTAGATTACATCATGGTCAGACGTAGAATCGAAAATCAGACATTGGATTGTAATGTGCACCCAGGAGCAGATATAGACTCTGATCACAATTTAGTAATAATGAAAATTGGACTGAAGTTTCAGTGTGATAATGCCACAAGTTAGCAGAATACAAAGGGAATGGAAAAACAGGATCCATTAGTAAGATTCGGTCCAGGGACCTCACACTTACAAAACTAACTGCTTATTCGCCTAGCTGCGGACTCCTTGGATGCTAATGAGCATCCAACGTGTGTAAGCACGCCTAAAATTTTCAAACTCTATTCTCTCGAAAACGGTTGAGATTTACCATCTTCCTGTTTACATATGCTGAATTCCTTGTCGTCGCCTACAGACCCTGACGGTCTAAATCAGATCGGTGATGGAAGTTCGTAAGCTCCCCCTGTGAACAGAAGAAGGGACAGGATAACAGGAGACGCTTTAAGACATCAAGGAATAAATCTCATGGTACTACAGAGAGACTTCCAAGAACGAACTGTAGAGAAAGAGAGATGTTGGAACATATTCAATAAGTAATCGAGGGCGTTGGTTCAAGTTCTACTCTGATATGAAGGGATTCGCACAGGAGAGGAAGTCGTGGCGGGTTGTGTTAAATCAGTCGGAAGAGTAACCCCCGACAAACCTATTCCGTTTGGCCCGCTAGTATAAGATTAGATAATTAAATAGAGCACAGAACTTTTAATTAGCCGTCCTTCCCGTGATAATTCATGAATGAAACGGGAGATAACCTAAACTGGTGCAATGGAAACTGCCCTCTGTCATGCAGGATGTAGATGTGTAAGTAGACATTCGGTCAGTGGGACGTGACGTGACGGTGACATTATGTCTTGCGTTGAGTAACAGCCGCCATTTGATGGGAGACTGCCGTTTCGTCACGCGACGTCGCATGTGAACGGACCTAATGCGAGTTGAGCGTACGTTCGTCGCCGCGGTAGCTGACGTGTCCTTTACGCGAAGGAAACCTAGTTGCGGGACGCCCGCTGATGTCCTTGCGCGACAACGAAGACGCATTTTAGCCGCTACCGGCTTAACAAAGATCTCACGTAGCGCTGCGAGAGTGGCGAGCCAGGTGCTTACCGCGGACAGCACTCCGTCAGTCCTCCACGCGTGATACTTTCTTCCGTGACTTGGTTGCTTCTGATTCGGAGCGTAGTACTGTAACTGTCAGCTGTTTTACGCCTTTCAGTTTTCTTAAATGGGTGTGTCTCAATTAGGGCACGTACAAATGAATGGTGATCTCTGTGTAGCAAACCCACTACGCACACAAATACAAACTTAAGCGAAAAAATAAGTACACTACTGGCCATTAAAATTGCTACACCACGAAGATGACGTGCTACAGACGCGAAATTTAACCGACAGGAAGAAGATGCTGTGATATGCAAATGATTAGCTTTTCAGAGCGTTCACACAAGGTTGGCGCCGGTGACGACACCTGCAACGTGCTGGCATGAGGAAAGTTTCCAACCGATTTCTCATACACAAACAGCAGTTGATCGGCGTTGTCTGGTTGGTTCAAATGGCTCTGAGCACTATGCGACTTATCTTCTGAGGTCATCAGTCGCCTAGAACTTAGAACTAATTAAACCTGACTAACCTAAGGACAACACACACACATCCATGCCCGAGGCAGGATTCGAACCTGCGACCGTAGCGGTCGCTCGGCTCCAGACTGTACGGCCTAGAACCGCACGGCCACTCCGGCCGGCCGTTGCCTGGTGATACGTTGTTGTGATGCCTCGTGCAAGGAGGAGAAATGCGTACCATCACGTTTCCGACTTTGATAAAGGTCGGATTGTAGCCTATAGTGATTGCGGTTTATCGTATCGCGACATTGCTACTCGCGTTGGTCGAGATCCAATTACTGGTAGCTGAATATGGAATCGGTGGGTTCAGGAGGGTAATACGGAACGCCATGCTGGATCCCAACGGCCTCGTATCACTAGCAGTCGAGATGACAGGCATCTTATCCGCATGGCTGTAACGGATAGGGCAGTCACGACTCGATCCCTGAGTCAACAGATGGGGACGTTTGCAAGACAACAACCATCTGCACGAACAGTTCGACGACGTTTGCAGCAGCATGGACTATCATCTCGGAGTCCATGGCTGCGGTTACCCTTGACGCTGCATCACAGACAGGAGCGCCTGCGATGGTGTACTCAACGACGAACCTGGGTGCACGAATGGCAAAACGTCATTTTTTCGAATGAATCCAGGTTCTATTTACAGCATCATGATGGTCGCATCCGTGTTTGGCGACATCGCGGTGAACGCACATTGGAAGCGTGTATTCGTCATCGCCATACTGGCGTATCACCTGTCGTGATGGTATGGGGTGCCATTGGTTACACGTCTTGGTCACCTCTTGTTCGCACTGATGGCACTTTGAACAGTGGACGTCACATTTCAGATGTGTTACGACCCGTGGCCCTACCCTTCATTCGATCCCTACGAAACCCTACATTTCAGCGGGATAATGCACGACCGCATATTGCAGGTCCTGTACGGGCCTTTCTGGATACAGAAAATGTTCGACTGCTGCCCTGGCCAGCACATTCTCCTGATCTCTCACCAATTGAAAACGTCTGGCCAGTGGTGGCCAAGCAACTGGCTCGTCACAATACGCCAGTCACTACTCTTGATGAACCGTGGTATCGTGTTGAAGCTACATGGGCAGCTGTACCTGTACACGCCATTCAAGCTCTGTTTGACTCATTGCCCAGGCGTATCAAGGCCGCTATTACGGCCAGAGGTGGTTGTTCTGGGTACTGATTTCTCAGGATCTATGCACCCAAATTGCGTGAAAATGTAATCACATGTCTGTTCTAGTATAATATATTTGCCCAGTGAATACCCGTTTATCATCTGCATGTCTTCTTGGTGTAGCAATTTTAATGGCCAGTAGTGTAGTATTTCATACTGGTACACTGAAGAACCAAAGAAATTGGTACACCTGTTTAATATCGTATAGGGCCCCCGCCAGCACGCAGAAGTGCCGAAACACGACGTTGCATGGACTCGACTAATGTCTGAAGTAGTGCTGGAGGAAACTGACACCATGAATCCTGCAGGGCTGTCCATAAACCCTAAGAGTATGAGGGGGTTTAATCTCTTCTGAATAGCACGTTACAAAGCATCCCAGTCACGTTCAATATGTTCATGTCTGGGGAGTTCGGTGGCCAGCGTAAGTGTTTAAATTCAGAAGAGTGTCCCTGGAGCCACTCTGTACGAATTGAGAACGTGTGGGGTGTCGCATTGTTCTGCTGGAATTGCTCAAGTCCGTCGGAATGCACAATGGACATGGATGGATGCAGGTAATCAGACAGGATGCTTAGGTACGTGTCACCTGTTAGAGTCGTATCTAGACGTATCAAGGGTCCCATATCACTCCAATTACACACGCCCCACACCATTCTAGAGCCTCCGCCAGTTTGAACAGTCCCCTACTGATATGCAGGGTCCACGGATTGATGAGGTTGTCTCCATACCCGTACACGTCCATCCGCTCGATACAGTTTGAAACGAGACTCGTCCGACCAGACAACATGTTTCCAGTCATCAACAGTCCAATGTCGGTGTTGATGGGCCCAGGCGAGGCGTAAAGCTTTGTGTCGTGCAGTCATCAAGGGTACACGAGTGGCTCTTATCGATGACGTTTGGTTGAATGGTTCGCACTTTGACACTTGTTGATGACCCAGCATTGAAATTTGTGGCAATTTGCGGAAGCGCTGCACTTCTGTCACGTTGAACGATTCTCTTCAGTTGTCGTTGGTCCCGTTCTTGTAGGATCTTTTTCCGGCTGCAGCGATATCGGAGATTTGATGTTTTAGGGACACTCGTTAAATGGTCGTACGGGAAAATTCCCGCTTCATCGCTACCTCGGAGATGCTGTGTCCTATCGCTCGTGCGCCGACTATAATGCCACCTTCAAAGTCACTTAAATCTTGATAACCTGGCATTGTAGCAGCGGTAACCGATCTGACAACTGCGTCCGACAGTTGTCCTATAGAGGCGTTGCCGACCGTAGCGCCGTATTCTGCCTGTTTACATATCTTTGTATTTGTATACGGATCCCTGTACCAGTTTCTTTGGCGCTTCAGTGTAGGTTAAGAGGTAGATAAAGATATAAATGACGTAGTACATCTACGTCTGTAGGTAGGTAGGACGAAGCAATTCGTTGCCAGCCTCTTCCTGGAACCTATGCTCTCGAAATTACAACACTTAAGTTCTTGGTAACGCAAGACGCCTCTCTTGTATCGTCTGCCACTGGAGTTTGTTGGCCATCTCCATAATGCTCTCATGCCTAGTTGACGAAACGCACCGTTCTTCGATGTATCTTTTTTTAGCTCTTCTATTAATCGTAGTTGGTAAGTGTTACATACTGATGAACAGTGCTCAAGAATCGGTCGAACGACTGTTTCGGAAGACACTTCTTTCGTGAATGAGTCACATTTCCTTTCTGATTGTGCCCTCTGCTTTTCATACTACTCACATAAAAAAAAGTTTTGCATCACCCCGGTTCCCCGAACTGCTGAAGACACTCGTTGACTGTGGATGTTGTATCACGAGCACAGTCACTTTGACTGTTCAGAGATGTCACTAAACCCTCCAAAAGATGTAAACAACGATGCATGAGGAGCGCCTTTTAGACGCAAGAGGTCGGACAGCTGATCCGCTTGAGTCATTGCACCAAGAAGGGGGTACACAGCTCGTGTTGTCTGGAGTTCGGATGGGTCAATACCGCGGTTGGATCGCGTCGGCATTGTTACTTTGTGCCAGGAAGGGCTCTCAACATGGGAAGTGTTTAGGCGTGTCGGAGTGAACCAAAGTGATGTTGTTCGGACATGGAGGAGATTCAGAGTGACAGGAACTGTCGATGACATGACTCGCTCCAGGCGCCCAAGCGCTACTACTGCAGTGGATGACCGCTACCTACGGATTATGACTCGGAGGAACGCTGACAGCAACGCCACCACGTTGAATAATGCTTTTCGTGCAGCCACAGACGTCGTGATACGACTCAAACTGTGCGCAATAGGCTGCATGGTGCGTAACTTCACTCCCGACGTCCATGGCGAGGTTCATCTTTGCAACCACGACACCATGCAGCGTAATACAGATGGGCCCAACAACATGCCGAATGGACCGCTCAGGATTGGCTCACGTTCTCTTCACCGATGAGTGTCGCATTTGCCTTCAACCAGACAATCGTCGGAGACGTGTTTCCAGGTAACCCGGTCGGGCTGAACGCCTTAGACATACTGTCCAGCGAGTGCAGCAAGGTGGAGGTTCCCTGCTGTTTGGGGATGGCATTATGTGGGGCCGACGTAAGCCGCTGGTTGTCATGGAAGGCACCGTGACATCTGTACGATAAGTGAATGCCATACTCCGACCGTCAGTGCAATCATATCGGCAGCATATTGGCGAGACATTTGTCTTCATGGACGACAATTCGCGGCCCTTCAGGATAACGACATCGCTGGACTAGAGTGGCCAGCATGATCTCCAGACATGAACCCTATCGAACATGCCTGGGATAGATTGAAAAGCGCTGTTTATGGACGACATGACCCACCAACCACTCTGAGGTATCTATGCCGAATCGCCGTTGACGAGTTGGACAATCTGGACCAACAGTGCCTTGATGAACCTGTGGATAGTATGCCATGACGAATAGATGCATGCATCAATGCAAGAGCACGTGCTACTGGGTATTAGAGGTACCGGTGCGTACAGCAGTCTGGACCACCACCTTTGAAGGTCTCGCTGTATGGTGGTACAACATGCAAAGTGCGGTTTTCATGAGCAATAAAAAGGGCGGAAATGATGTTTATGTTGATCTCTATTCCAGTTTTATGTACAGTTTCCGGTACTCTCGGAACAGAGGTGATGCAAAACTTTTTTTGATGTGTGTATTTGCTTTCTGTGTTCCTACCTCTTTAGGTCATCCCGGAAGATCATTAAAGATACACTCCTGGAAATGGAAAAAAGAACACATTGACACCGGTGTGTCAGACCCACCATACTTGCTCCGGACACTGCGAGAGGGCTGTACAAGCAATGATCACACGCACGGCACAGCGGACACACCAGGAACCGCGGTGTTGGCCGTCGAATGGCGCTAGCTGCGCAGCATTTGTGCACCGCCGCCGTCAGTGTCAGCCAGTTTGCCGTGGCATACGGAGCTCCATCGCAGTCTTTAACACTGGTAGCATGCCGCGACAGCGTGGACGTGAACCGTATGTGCAATTGACGGACTTTGAGCGAGGCCGTATAGTGGGCATGCGGGAGGCCGGGTGGACGTACCGCCGAATTGCTCAACACGTGGGGCGTGAGGTCTCCACAGTACATCGATGTTGTCGCCAGTGGTCGGCGGAAGGTGCACGTGCCCGTCGACCTGGGACCGGACCGCAGCGACGCACGGATTCACGCCAAGACCGTAGGATCCTACGCAGTGCCGTAGGGGACCGCACCGCCACTTCCCAGCAAATTAGGGACACTGTTGCTCCTGGGGTATCGGCGAGGACCATTCGCAACCGTCTCCATGAAGCTGGGCTACGGTCCCGCACACCGTTAGGCCGTCTTCCGCTCACGCCCCAACATCGTGCAGCCCGCCTCCAGTGGTGTCGCGACAGGCGTGAATGGAGGGACGAATGGAGACGTGTCGTCTTCAGCGATGAGAGTCGCTTCTGCCTTGGTGCCAATGATGGTCGTATGCGTGTTTGGCGCCGTGCAGGTGAGCGCCACAATCAGGACTGCATACGACCGAGGCACACAGGGCCAACACCCGGCATCATGGTGTGGGGAGCGATCTCCTACACTGGCCGTACACCACTGTTGATCGTCGAGGGGACACTGAATAGTGCACGGTACATCCAAACCGTCATCGAACCCATCGTTCTACCATTCCTAGACCGGCAAGGGAACTTGCTGTTCCAACAGGACAATGCACGTCCGCATGTATCCCGTGCCACCCAACGTGCTCTAGAAGGTGTAAGTCAACTACCCTGGCCAGCAAGATCTCCGGATCTGTCCCCCATTGAGCATGTTTGGGACTGGATGAAGCGTCGTCTCACGCGGTCTGCACGTCCAGCACGAACGCTGGTCCAACTGAGGCTCCAGGTGGAAATGGCATGGCAAGCCGTTCCACAGGACTACATCCAGCATCTCTACGATCGTCTCCATGGGAGAATAGCAGCCTGCATTGCTGCGAAAGGTGGATATACACTGTACTAGTGCCGACATTGTGCATGCTCTGTTGCCTGTGTCTATGTGCCTGTGGTTCTGTCAGTGTGATCATGTGATGTATCTGACCCCAGGAATGTGTCAATAAAGTTTCCCCTTCCTGGGACAATGAATTCACGGTGTTCTTATTTCAATTTCCAGGAGTGTACAATAGGGTATCTGTTTGCGTTAGCTTGCTACGTTCCAGTCCAAACTGCATTGGAATGGGACATGTCAAGCTAACGTAAACGGATATGTTAATTACATTTTGCTATATATTGTACTTTTTTAAGACTTAACAATCATACGTGGGCGCTACATACACTGATGGGATGAAAGACCTGGTACGTCCTCCTGATGTAGTTTCGCACCACCTTTTGCCCGGCGTAGTGCAGCAATTCTTTGTGTCATGGCTTAAATAAGTCGTTGGAAGTCCCTTGCAGAAATACTGAGCCATAATCGCGGAAGTGTTGCCAGTGCCGGATGTTGTGCACGAACTGTCATCCTGATTTCGTCCCATAAATGTTCCGTTGGATTCATGTCGGGCTGTCTGTGAGGCCAAATCATTCGCTCGATCTGTCCAGAATGTTCTACAAATCAGTTATCAGCAATCGTGGCCCATTGACATCACGCACTGTCATCCATAAAAATTCGATCGTTGTTGGGGAACATTAAGTTAATGAATGGTTGCAACTGGCCATTATTCGGTGCAGTTTGACCAGAGTACCCACTCCATTACATGTAACACTTCACCATAGAGATAGTAAAGAACAAGGTACTGCCTTTTCTCGACGTGGAAGTTTACCGCCAGCCTGATGGGAAGCTTGGACACGAAGTTTATAGAAAGCCCACCAAGACGGACAGGTACCTGCATGCATCCTCCCACCACCGTCCTATGCAAAAGAAATCGGCCCTGCAAACTTTAACTAAGAGAGCCTACAGGATCAGCGATGAACACAGTCTCAAAGCTGAAACAGAGAACCTCAGGTCCATTTTTGGAGCTAATGGCTACGACATGAGGATGATACATAAAAGTATGGCGCCGTAGGAGGAGGGCAATAGGGAAATGCTGAACGAAGCAAGGAACACCGTCCTGCTACCATACGTACAAGGAGTCACTGAACGTCTGGGAAAAATTCTCCGTCGGACAGGTATTAAGCCGATTTTTCGTACCAACAACAAAATAAGACATTCTCGGCTCGACGAAAGATACGAGGGCCGTTCAGAAAGTAACCTCCGGTTGATTTAAAAAAATACACCAAGTTAAATAAAAATATTTTAATATATACATCTTACAACTACATCTTTGCACTATTTTTCTACATAGTCTCCATAGCGATTGAGGCACTTATCGTATCTCTTCACAAGCTTTGAAATTCCTTCTGCATAAAAATCACCCGCTTGTGCCTGGAGCCAGCCTGTGACCGCATCTTTGAGCTCTTCGTCGTCATCAAACCGCTGTGACCCGAGCCATTTCTTCAAATGCATGAAGAGGTGGTAATCACTTGGCGCCAGGTCTGGGCTGTAAGGTGGATGGTTGATAACGTCCCACTTGAAGGACTCAAGAAGGGCCGTTGTTCTGCGAGCAGAGTGAGGACGGGCGTTATCGTGCAAAAAAACGATACCGGAAGTCAGCATACCACGGCGTTTGTTCTGTATAGCCCGTCGTAACTTTTTTATTGTTTCACAGTACACGTCTTGATTAATGGTCGTACCACGTTCCATGAATTCAACCAACAACACCCCTTTGGCATCCCAAAACACCGTTGCCATCAGTTTTCTGGCAGAAAAATCTTGCGAGGCTTTTCTTGGTTTGGTAGGCGAATTTGAATGTGCCCACATCTTTGATTGTTCTTTTGTCTCAGGGTCCACGTACTTAATCCAGGTTTCGTCACCGGTCACGATTCTGTTTAACAATGGTTCTCCTTCGTCCTCTAACGTGACAGAAAGTCTAATGCAGAGGCCATTCTTTGAGTTTTGTGGTGGTCGGTAAGAATTTTGGGCACCCATCGTGCACAGAACTTACGGTAACCCAATCTTGCTGTCACTATCTCGTACAAGAGAGTCTTAGAAATCTGTGGAAAACCAGTAGACAACTCCGACATTGAGAAACGTCGATTTTCACGAACTTTTGCATCAACTGTCTGAACGAGTTCGTCAGTCACCAATGATGGTCTACCACTCTTCTCTTCATCATGAACGTTTTCTCGTCCACTTTTAAATAAACGTACCCATTCACGGACAACTCCTTCACTCATAACTCTTGGTCCGTACACGGCACAAAGCTCACGATGAATAGCTGCTGCAGAATATCCTTTGGCTGTAAAAAACCTTATGACAGCACGCACTTCACATTTGGCGGGGTTTTCTATTGCAGAACACATTTCAAACTGCCACAAAAACTAAACTAGCGCAGGTACGACGTTCACTCGACTACGGCTTGATGCCGACTGACCTGTTGAGTGCGTGAACGCACAGATGGCGTCGCTACTCCCCCCACAACCCGCACTGTGACCAATCGGAGGTTACTTTCTGAACCGCCCTCGTACAATTGACCAGTTTCATGCCACCGGAGATTATGAAATCGTGTGCGAATGTGGACTGGTGTATGTAGGCGAGACTGAGCGTCCAATAAGCACAAGGTTATCTGAACACGAGATATATACCCGTCTCAATCAATACAACAAATCAGAGGTGGCAGAACACCAGGAACAGTGCAGGATGAAGATTCAATTTCGAGAGGCCCGCGTACTGGCGAAACAGCCGTTTAGTTTGAGGAGGAAGATCAGAGAGGCTATAAAAATAGCCAAGCGACCCGACAACATGAATAGAGAAGACGGACACAGACTTCCAGCGTCTTGGCTGGCAGCAGTGGCAGCTTTGCGGAAGGGAGCTCTCGCAGAGCAACAGGCGCGCGGTGGGCCACAGCGGTAGAGGGTACACAGCGTGCTGATGCGCCCTCGTCGATACTACGCAGTTAGTAAACAGCGCTACACTGCAGTCGCCGCTCAATTTCCTATCCGCAGATTTCCACCAATGGCAAGCAATACAGGAAACTCCAATGGAAAACGAGTATTTCTGCAAATGACAACACGCAATGCAAAGAAAAAAAAATGGTTCAAATGGCTCTGAGCAGTATGGGACTCAACATCTTAGGTCATAAGTCCCCTAGAACTTAGAACTACTTAAACCTAACTAACCTAAGGACATCACACACACCCATGCCCGAGGCAGGATTCGAACCTGCGACCGTAGCAGCCCCGCGGTTCCGGACTGAAGCGCCAGAACCGCACGGCCACCGCCAATGCAAAGACCAATGAAAGAACACCTAATATAAGTAATCAACTACCCTGAGGAAGGCGTCTTGCAATAGTCGCCGAAACGTCGGAATTTTATGGTTGACAATACGGCCCAAACCAAGAAAAATGTTATTGACTGTGATTTGTTGAGTTTGTTCCGTTGAGAGAGATACGTTGAATTCTATTTGCAAGAAAGTCTTGTATTCAGGCACAAATCTGCTCCGATACTCAATGAACTAGTGTTTCGTTCGCTAAAAGTAGTTTGGCATTTTATCGAATGCCTTCCGGCAGTCAATGAGCACATAATCAGCCTGAGCGCCTTCCACGGCGCTGAAGGTCTCATTCACGAACAGAGCGAAGTGAGTTACGAAATATCTCTGTTTCCATCAAGTTCATATACAGACATGAAAAGCTTACGTAAAACAGACTATATAGCGTGGCGACCTGCATCAAACTAGTCTTCTGAGTGATAGCAACATCATCATCATCATCATCATCATCATCATCAACAATAACAACAACTTTGCTTTTACAAAGCATCCATGTTCTGAACGCTTCTCAACTTAACCGACAGTGGTGTGCAAAACATAAGGACAAAAGTAATTGCCGGCCGCTGTGACCGAGCGGTTCAAGACGCTTCAGTCCGGAACCGCGCGACCGCTACGGTCGCAGGTTCGAATCCTGCCTCGGGCATGGATGTTTGTGATGTCCTTAGGTTAGTTAGATTTAAGTAGCTCTAAGTTCTATGGGACTGATGGCCTTAGATGTTAATTCCTCTCAGAGCCATTTGAACCATTTTTTGAAAGTAATTTTTGCATGACGTGCCACTGTCAACTAACAGCTCAATGAAACTTGGGCCATACATGCAAAGCACTGCGACAGTATACTATAGAAGGTAAATTAAAGAAATACGCCTTGAAAAGAACAGAACGACACGTTCATTCAAAGTCAAAATTTACACCGAAGTCAATGCGATGTATGATGCTTCCCCAGACGTTACAAATGTTGGAACATGATTCTTAATAGGGCACGTGATCACCACGGACGGCAATGCGTGATCTGCAACGTGCTCCCATGCAAGCCGTAAGGTTGTCAACGAGTTCTCGTGTTTGGGTGCTCAGTTCCTCCACCAGCGCGGTTGCCATCTTCTGGATGCTCATTGATTCTCTTGACGTGTTGCAGTACATCTCCCAAATGCAGTCCACACGTACTAGATGGGATTTAAGTCGAGGGAGCTGGAAGACAAGTTCATTCGTCGAATATTCTGTTGTTCCAAGATCTGCTCCACCTGCACATTTCGATGCGATCGCATGTTGTCGTCCATAAATATGAATTCAGGGCCAAATGCACCCCTGAAAAGATGCACATGGGCAAGGAGTACAGTGTCTCAATAATGTTGACCGGTGAGTGTACCGTGTTAAAAGATTTGGAGGTCAGTACACCCGTGAGACATCATGCCTCCCAACACCATAACACCTGAACGACCAAAACGATCATGTTCGACAATGTTCCTGAGTACGTTACGCATTCCAACCTCTCGCCGTATGAGGGTACGTCCAGCGTTGTGCAGGTGGAGGACCTGATGGAACGAGAGGATATTCGGCGAATGAACCGGCCTGCCCGTTCCCCCTATTTACGTCCCGTCGAGCACAGGCGGGATGAGTTGTGGAGACGTACTGCTGAACGTCCACGTGTACCAACGACCATCCAACAGCTGTTAACCGAGCCGGTCGAGGAATAGAACGCCCTACCACAAGAGCTCCTCACCAACATTGTGGCCTGCATGAGCTGTATAGATTGTTTCTTATTCCTCTTTTTTTTTTTTCACTTTCATGTTTTGTATGAGGGACGACAGGTACAATCAATACCACAAGTGTGGGCCGTATATAGAAAAGGGATAAATGTTGATGTTGTATGTGTAGAAAACTAGGGTGTATGATTTTACGTTTTTTGGAACAAAGATTCTTTTATTACCAATGTATCTAATAGATCATACATGTAATCAATGAGCATTTAAATACTGTAAGAATATCCTTTTGTCTGTAATGTTGCGAGATGCATGGAAGGGTCTGACTGATTGGGTGTCCTAGCGCTGAGGGGCTACACAGAACGCGCCCGTACCACATAAGCCAAGCAGACGTCGGCAACAGAGCCGGTGCGCTCCCCACTCCACTGCCAGTCAGGGTACACTCCACGCGCCCGCTACAGCAGATCAACGGCCTGGGGCTACACGCACGTACCACTGGCCATTCATAAGTTCCGTCACCCTTACGACTGGGGAAAGTATCCCGCGGAGGCAACAGTGGGTGGTTTCTTCTGCTCAATGGCTCACGCGGCGGCGCCATGGCAGAATGAACGACGCGGGGCAGAGTCCGGCGGGCATTTGTTACCAGCAACTATTAACTAGTACTGGACTGTGGAGCCGTGAAACAACATGACTGCTCGTATGTCTCCATAAGGTGGAAAGTGAAGGAGTGGTGTTCCCACGTTGTGAGTGGTGGAAAAGATTTTGTCTTTAGCAGACAGGACGATTGTTTTGTTTTGTCTTGACCACTGAACGGTGGGATCCATAAGCTTTTGGCAGTGACTTGTTAAGTGTGCTTTGTGAATTTCATGTGGGACGCTTGGTATTCTTGAAGAGGACAGTTGTCGTTTGGTGACTAATTATTGTATGAACGCAAGGAACTAAAGTGGGATATTGACATTTGCATTTGTAGTAGGAGAAATTTCTTTAATTGGTGCGGGAATAAGTGCTGGTTGTTGGAACTTACGACTTTTAATTACACCATGAACTGAAAGGACAGAACCGTGGGTAATAGTAGTTGTAGGGCCATTTCTGGAAGACCAGATTCGTGTGGATGGTACTCTGAGAGTGACTATGACATTTGTGTTTAATGTGAGATACAGTTTACTGTTCAGTGCATGTTCAAAATGCCGATTTGAGTGACCTAAAGACTTTCGTCCGGGTAACCATGGGAGAGCTTTGACACCGAGACAGTGTTTCTAGGAAAACTATCAGCAACTTTTTGACCCCAATAAAATCACAGAATGAAATGTTTCCATGTGACTCGCAAGATAGGGAATAATGTATTTGTAATTGTGTAAATTTTTTTTATATGTTTCATTCCTGAAGGGACAGCAAGTGTAATTGTATTTCATTAACATTTGTGTTTAGAATAGTTAGTGTTTTTTTTGTTTGTTCTGGGTTATCAAGTTCACATAGCATGTTTATTAGAATATTTGGTACAATGATGCTTTAATTATTAGCCAGTGGCGTAATACTAACGTAACGCTCTTGTTGCATTGGTCAGTAAGGTTGTCACAGGGGACAAAAGTTTGCATTGCACAACAAATATCGGAATTAACTGATGCATTTTGATGTCGTGGACAGTAATGATCTTGTTGGTATGTTGACTGAAGCCACTTATTTGCATTATCACAGTGGTGGTATTTCACATTAAAGTGTAATGAAGGCTAGTCGAAATGCAAGTTCTTGTCGTCTAAATGTGTAACAACAGAGAAATGAGCAGTAGAGTAAGATACGAGAGCTACTGGTGGATTCAAGCACTTATTGCTAAACTATTTACTGCATGTATTGATCAAAGTTGATGGGCTGACTAGCTCAGCAGCAGGTATTTGTACTGGTCGACAAGGATAAGGTTAAACTCACAGTCGAGTAGTTGTGGCAATTGCTTAAGTGATGATAGTTAATTAGGTATGACATGATGTCTTAGATGAACTCTATTACGTAACCAGTATGTAACTTGTGGTATATTTCATTGTTTTTCTTCTCAGTTTTATTTCTCTGTAGGTTTGATGTATATTTTAGAGTAATGGTATGGAGCCTGACATTCTACATGTAACTAGTGTATGCAATGTTTTTCATTTGTTGATTTTGTTTTGTATTTAGACTTTGCTGTGTAATTTATGAATGTCAGATTACTTGCTCTGTGTTTGGACAGTGAGCTATTTAAAATTTCATGAGTACACTTAGTATTTTTTTAATTTGTCATAGAATTAGTGAAATTTGGATTACTCATAAAAATAACGAAGATCCCAGTAACTAAGCAAATTTTTATCTCAACATTATTTTTTATTCGTATGATGTAATGTTTTATTTGTTATGTGGATTGTTGTAAATTTGTATGTGTACATTACTCCGGATTGTGGAGAGTACAATAATGCAACAACTGTGTCAATAATCTGATAAAGTAACAGCATTTGGTCGTCTATTTGAGGTCACCAGGGGCTAAGGTCTCCTCCTGGTTATTTTGATGACTTACTACGTTTGTTCTAATACAGCTTTCTTAAAAAAATGTTCGGAACTACTCTCGCATTGCAAGGATAGTACCGTGCCATTTTTTTCTGCATGGGTAGCCGTTGGTGAAAGGGTACAGTACCGCCCGACATTTAAAATAGGTACAACATAGTTCATTATTTTTGTCAGAACAACACATTTTTTTCTAATAATAACTCAATTACAATTAATACAGTGAAGCTGGATACCAGTGTGGGAAAGAATGACAATTTATTTATTTAATTGATCACATGTGCACTCCCACAAAATAAATCCCTACATCCAGTTTGGTGAGATCTGTGAAATGAATGAATGTATGGTCGTCTGCTAACCGCAGATAGTGAATGTGAATATATGATCATCTTTGAGACGATCCTTTGGCCACCTTTGGTGGGACGAAAGAGATGAAACTTACCGGAGCTTTGAGCGCCTGAAATGTGGCTGACCAATACGGTAGCATGGTCTTCCCCCACCTCGACAGAGGTGCGAGATAACCTGAAGAACGGCCATGTTTCAGCTCTCTGCCGCTGGATCTTGTGCTGTTAAGACCTGTTTTAGTTGTGCTCCGTAAAGACAAAAGAGTGGAGACATGGTATGCATGTGGAATATTTAAGAGTAGTTTGAAATAATAATTTCTCTATTTCAGGAACTTTTGTGGGGAGAATTAAATGTCTGGCAGGTAATATTAATGGGATCGTAGTAATCTTCGGAAGTGACCAACGGTCACAATGAAACCACGTGTAGCAATACTTCCGTGTGCTTAAGTTAAGCTGAATTACTAGCGTGTGTACTATAAGTTGAAATATTTAAGAAATGGCGTGTGCAGGACTTGAAATTAGAGACGAGTACTTCCACGTGGTGAGTACTGTGTGAGTCTCAATCTGTGCATGAGACAAAGGATAAAAGAGAAGTACTCGTCCATGGTATCAGTTGAGGACTCGTGTGTGTGATGAATATGTTCTTAATATTACTTTGCGAGATATGCTTCCGTGTGACGCTTGATTCAAACTATAATACTCTGAGAGAGAATCAAGGTGAGTCAGCCGTCTATCCAGCAACGCCACTTGGCTTGCATTGCACAGGAAGACGTGCATATATCTCCAGAGTTCATAGTAGGAAAGTAGAATTACGAAGTGGGGCAGTGTCGTGTGAAACTGTGATAAATATTAATTGAAGTGGGAAAGCTGAAAGTGATAATGTTGTGACTATTCCCTGTGTTGTATTTCATGTTGTAGTGTGGTGTATGTCATGTAATTTAAGTATGTGTGGTTTGCATGGGAGAGTAGCAAGGTAGTTTCAGGGGTAGTGGGTTATGCGTGTTCCTTTTGTACTGCTCGCTCTGGAGGAAAGTTTCGTGATGATGATTGTGAGAGTCGAAGTGTGAGAAATAATAAAAGAACCACCATCCTATCCAGAAAGTGCACTGTAGCGTTAAATAGTTACGAGACCATAAGATAGAGATTCACCAATGTAAAGCCATGCCCACTGGGCGGAATTTCTCATGTGTTATTGTTGTAGGTTATAGACTTTGTGTGCTTAGGTTATACAATTTATCGGAATAAATAAGATAGTGAAAAGAAAAAGATTAGTGGTCTTTTCCTTCGAATTGTATGTTGTCATGATATCCAGAATTTATAATATGTGCGCCACTCATATTCAGTGCGACAGCCACGTGTTGATAAAAGCCGTTAAATAAAAAAGAAAGAAAATGTGGTATTGCCAGTGCGTAGTGAACAGTCAGAGTTCTGTAAATTACTGATGGTCAGATGTGCGTTTCCGTTGCGTAATATCCATACAGAAGGATAATTTGTAACTTAATTGTGAGTACGAGAGTTCATGTTATTCGATAAATAAGAATGAATCCACTCGCTTGGCAGACCACTCATCTTGCAGGCCTGACTGCTTGATGCCACAGTATGAGCAAGGCATGTGGGTGCCTCTCAAAGTTCTCCTATGAATGAGTACAGAATATCACCACAGTATCATTGTGTGTTTATTGTTTCGTTGAAAAATATGGGACCCACAATCTGACGTCTAGAAATTGCAATCCAATCTCCTATTTTCACAGAATGAAGTGGTTCCTCATGAATGCACAATGAATTTGAAGTACTTCACATACGAGAATTTTGCGAGTTCATGTACCCGGATAAATGAAACCACGCCTCATCAGTGAAAAACGTTTCATTAAGAATATCCCTTCAATTTTGTTGAAAGAAATTTTTGAACCATTGATAATAATACAGTCTCTTGCCAAGATCAGTATTTTTCAGATCTTTCACGACTGTCACTTTGTATGGGAAAAGTTCTAATTTTTGCATTACAGCTGTGTGGGCCGTTCCGACACTAACATCGATTTCCTGGTCGAGTTTTCTTACTGACTTGTTCGGACTCATGGACGTTTTATCGGAAATTTTGAGTAGTTTATCCTCAGAGAAAACGCTAAAACGACCACTTCTCGGAGCATCTGTCACTGAACCCGTACTTCGAAATTTGTTAGTCAAATCTCGCACAGTATCGCGATTTGGGAGTGTTGTCTCCGGGAAAACTGAATTAAATGTTTGACGAACTGAAACTGTATTTACCGCCAGCTTTGAACACTTGTTCGACTAAAAGCACACGTTCCTCAATGGTTAGCATTTTAATAGTGACAAAAACTAAACAAACGAACAAAGAAACTAAACTTGAACGTTCACGTCAACACGTAACGATACAAACCAACGACATTACTGACGCTGGCTGAGACAGTGGAATGTTGGGAGAGACCACTTGAAGGAAGTAACCCAGGCAGGCGAACAATCACACGGCACGCGCGGCTAACAATCATACGGCACTGCGGAGAGACTTTTTGAACACCCCATAGCAGTCCTTTCCATTTATGGTCGACGTGTCATCCAGCTATCTTTCTTAGTAATGACACATTGCGCGAAATTTACTTTCGTCATAATATTTTGCACATAATTGTAGCCGTATGGGGGGACTTAAAAATAAGTTAGATATTATTATTGAATGCTACTCTACACTTCAAAGTGACACAGATATAAGACACTATTTTTCAACATAATCACCAATTCTCTGCAAACAAAGGTCAGAATGTTCTACCAATCATTCAATTCCTTGTCTATATAAATCCGCTTCTTTGTCACGGATCCATTCGAAAATCGCTGTGTGAAAGTCCTCATAGTCGTGAACTTCGCAATTGCTGCGAATCAGTTCCTCGATTGCCTGGACATTGAGGTCGATGCCGATTGTCTTCTCGACCAGCAACACCCACATCTGTGCGACCTGAGTCAAATTGTTGGCACCACTATGGCTGGACGTGGAATTGCATTTGGTCCACATACCGTTTCACGGTGGATCCGTATCCGATTTATATATTTTGTCCTCAGGAATGCTACTGTCCTGCGTACCTCAACTTTGTATTACGCTTCCAGTTACCGCGCCATTTCACTCCCACAGTTACCTGAACCGCAGCAAACTTTACTTGCTGGAAATAACATATACTCTCTTACTACAATGCGCAACACTTGTTGCATAATGGGCTTATGCGTGGGACGACATGTATAAGGTATTTCTGAACTACCCTCGTAATTATATTGTGAAGATTGCTTAGTTATCAAACTCCTGAATGTTTTTACTGTTACAGTTCTTAAATTAGCTGCGTGACACTCCTACTTAACAAACTGTCGAACCTATACTTTTTAAAGGTTATGTTTTCCAGAATCGTAATTTCTTCGACGGTTTACTGAAGCAATGTATTATCCACTGATGTAAAAACCTATCATAATTACATTAAAATATTTTATATATGTTATGGTAACTAAACAATTTTTTATATTAAGAAACTATATATACACTGCAGCGGCAAAGAAACTGATGTAGGGATGCGTATTCAAATACAGAGATATGTAAACAAGCAGAATACGGCGCTACGGTCGGCAACGCCTATATAAGACAAGTGTCTGGCGCAGTTGTTAGGTCGAATACTGCTGCTACAATGGCAGTTTATCAAGATTTAAGTGAATTTGAACGTGGTGTTATAGCTGGTGCAAGAGCGATGGGACACAGCATTTCCGAGGTAGCGATGAAGTGGAGATTCTACCGTACGGCTTTTTCACGAGTGTACCGTGAATGTCAGGAATCCGGTAAAACATCAAATCTCACACAGCGCTGCGGCCGGAGAAAGATCCTGCAAGAACGGGACCAATGACGAATGAAGAGAATCATTCGATACCAGAAAAGGGCAACCCTTCCGCAAATTGCTGCAGACTTCAAAGCTGGGCCATCAACAACCGACAGCGTGCGAACAATCATTGTTATGGCCGTTCGGAGCTGAAGGCCCAATCGTGTACCCTTGATGACTGCATGACACAAATGCGTAAGCCTGCCGGGGCTCGTCAACACCGACATTGGACTGTTGATGACTGGAAACATGTTGCCTGGTGGGACAGGTCTCGTTTCAAATTGTATCGAGCGGATGGACGTGAACGGTTATGGAGACAACCTCGTGAATACATGGGCCCTGCATGTCAGCAGGGGACTGTTCTAAATGGTGGAGGCTCTGTAATGGCGTGCGGCTTGTGCTTTTGGAGTGATACGGGAACCCTGATGTAGCAGGACAATGCGATACCCCCCAGATGTAGAATTGCTACAGAGTAGTTCCAGGAACACTCTTCTGAATTTACTTCCCCTGGCCACCAAACTCCCCAGATATGAGCATTGTTGAGCATATCTGGGATCCCTTGCAACGTGTTGTTCAGAAGAGATCTCCACCCCCTCGTACTCTTATGCATTATGGACAGCCCTCCAGGATCCATGGCGCCAGTTCCCTCCAGCACTACTTAAGACATTCGTCGAGTACATGCCTCGTCATGTTCTGGCACTTCTGCGTGCTCTCGGGGGTCCTACACGATATTAGGCAGGTGCACCAGTTCCTTTGGCTCTTCACAGTATATACACTTAAGACGAAGAAAACGATACACCACGAAGGAATTATCCTAATGAGACGGAAATTGAGACATGTGATGCGCCTGTACAGACAAAAAATGATTTATTTTGGTGTTAATCGTTATAGTTTTTTAGTAATATTGTTTTTATTCCTGGCATTGCTGTTTTCGTAAGTAAGCTCTTCTTTTGTAAGAGAGAGATGAAAAATTTAATTAAAAAAGTAAATATACTTAGAAAGTGTCGTTAGCATAGCCATTTCTTTGTACAGGCTTTTGCGAGATGTTCTTGAATGTACGCCACGTATAGTTCGTATTACATTCTTTTGGACTTGGAAAACTTGGCATGATGAGTTGCCCCAAAATACGACAGCATATATATTGCGGAATAAAAATAAGCAGAGTGCACCAGCTTTTTAATTTTTACATCACTTTTGTCTGAAAACATTCCCGTTGGAAGTAACAATTTCCATGCGTTTGATCAGTTCTGATGTATGCTCCTCCCAAATGAATTTGATACCAAGAATTTAACATTGCTCTTATATCTGCATGTCGTCATATTTTATACTCGGGAATCTCTTGCAGATTCGTAACTACAAACAGCGAGCCTTTTGCAAGTTTTTTCAGTGTTTTTAAGTATTTTTACAGGAAACCGTTAACCAATGTGTACGTCAATTTCATTAGTAGATCTTTCTAAAGATTTCCTACGTATTGCAAACAAAACAAACTTGCATCTACTCCTGAAACTATACTTTACAACCCAGCTTAAGGTGCATAGCGGAGGGTACTTTGTGTACCTGTGTCACTTCCCCCTTTTCCCGTTCCAGTCGTGAATGATCCGCGGGAAGAACGATTGCTTTTTAGCCTCCGTATGGGCTCGAAGGTCACTCATTTCATCTTCGTGGTTTTTTCGCGAGATATACATAGAAAGAACTACTGTACTTGTTTAGTATTTTATCCATCCTCAACTGTAGTCGTATATAATGCAATAATAAGCAACCAGTTGCATAAAAGAAATTTACTTTCTTTACCGGTTATGGGCACTTAGTGCCCTTCCTGAGAAGGTTATGCCTATTGCATTATTTGCGAGTGTCAAACAATAAGATGCATACAGCACTAAGTGCTCGAAACCGGTAGAGAAATTAATTTTTTATGCAACTGGTTGCTTATTATTTCGTCATATTTTGCATTGGTTGCCGATTCTAGCAACGTATGGTCTCGGAATTTTAAAGGTAGACCAGCGAAAAACACCTTCGTTTTAATTCGTGTGTCATATCCGTGACACTCTCTTCCTTATTTCGCGATAATACACAAGGAGTTGCCCTTCTTTGAATTTTTTCGATGTCCTCCGTCGATCCTGTCTGATGCGGATCACTCACCGCACAGGAATACTCCAGGAGAGGGCGGACAAGCGTAATGTAAGCTGTTCCTTTTTCTAAGTGTTCTGCCAGTAAATCGCAGCCTTTGGTTTGCTTTCCCCACGGCATTAACTCTGTGATCATTTTAATTTAAGTTATTCGTAATTGTAATCCTTCAGTATTTAGTTGAGTTTACAGCCTTTAGATGTGTGATTTATCGTGTAACTGTAATTTAGCGGATTCCTTTTAGTACTCATGTGGATGACTTCACTCTTTTCGTTATTAAGAATCAACTGCCACTCTATGCACCACACAGATGTCTTGTCTAAATCATTTTTTAATTTGTTTTGCTCATATGATGACTTTACATGACGGTGAATGACAGCAAACAATCTAAGAGGGCTGCTCAGATTGTCTCCTAAATTGTTTAGGCAGGAACAACTGAAGGCCTATAACGTATCCTTGGGGAACCCCAGGTATAACATGTTTTACGCGACGACTTTCCGCCAATTATGACAAATTGTGACCTTTCTGACAGGAAATCACGTATCCAGTCACACAACTGGGACGATACTCCATAGCCACATAGTTTAATTAAAAGTCGCTTGGGAGGAGCAGTGTCAAATTCCTTGCCGAAATCTAAAAATGTGGAATCAGTTTGACGTCCCATGTCGATAGCACTCATTACTTCGTGAGAATGGAGAGCTAATTGTGTTTCAGAAGAGCTATGTTTTCTGCATCTGCGTTGGCTACTTGTCAATAAGTCGTTTTCTTCGTGGTGATTCATAATTTTAGAGGACAGTATGTATTCCAAAATCCTACTGCAAGTCTACGTTAGAGATGTTTGTAATTCAGTAGATTTCTCCTCTTTCTTTTATTGCGTATTGCTGTCACTTGTGCAACTTTCCAGTCTTTGCGTGTAGATCTTTTTGTGAGCGACCGGTTGTGTGTTATTGCTAATACGAGGAATTCCCCTTCGCACCTTCCCCCCCCCCCACCCCCTTCCTCAGATCTAGTGGTAAGGTAGCCCAGTGAATAGTGAAACAGTGAACGGTCGAAGCTTGAAATGTGCGATACCGAGCGAGGTGGAATAGCCCTGGCGTCGTGGTCATGTGGTCACTATGTTGGATTGCGAAGGGGAAAATCTGTGGTCTGTTCTCCTACGTGCCCTAATTCTTTTTTCGAAAAAAAAAATGAAGTGTCCGTCCGCTCATTGACCGTGTCTGTTCTCCTTCTGTAGTCTTGTCAATTGTCATGCTATACACTGATTACAGAATATGAATCATGTGGTAAGAATATACTACCGTCGCAAGCAAATGTGACAAATAGCGAGAGCAGACGAGATGCCGCATAGACCTTTCACAGAAATGAATACAACAAAAAACATTGACATAAAAAATCTGGCATTCATCAACTCCAGTGAAACAGCTGTGTTCTACAGACGGTGCAGACCAGCAGGAATTTGAAACAATATTTAAAGAACATAAAAGAGCATGTAAATATTGCACCAGCCATTCAACATTTTCAGAATACCTCCGACTGGAAAACCACCCCCAACCTCAATAGAAACAGTTGTGGTACGATCAGACTCAGCAGCAAAAGAATCTCCTGGCACTCAAGAAAACTTGCAGATTCAAAAGGCAATCACAGAAAAGAAATAAGCGATCAAACAAACATCAGCAACCAAACGTTATTTAAACTAATAAAACATATAGTAGATAAATAATAAACTCTCTAGCCACTACAAAAACAGTAGCAAATAAAACCGCCAACATACCCACTCAGGATCGCCTACCACAATAATCTAGTAAAATAGTTTTAACAAAGTATACGCAATGAAGTTAGGACTCATATCCCGCCTCTACATTTCCTGTCTCACACACGAACACGTACATGTCATACAAAAAAGGAAAAAAATGCCTGTAGACACACACACACACACACACACACACACACACACACACTAGTCAAAATACGAACACACAATGAGGAAGACCAGACACTTCCACAGTCACACGAGGTGAATGTTCGTCATACCAATGGCAAAAATTTCAACGCCAAAAAAGAATTAATTTACAACAATGAAATTTCGGGAATACATTTCTCTAGGTAACATGTTTGATTCACAATCCAAGATCACAGGTTAATGTAAGTGCGAGATACGCCACTACGCCACTGCAAATGTGAAACGCTGGTACATTAATAACCGGTGTAACCGCCAGAGTGTTGAATGCATGCATACAATCGTGCATGCATTGTGTTGTACAGGTGCCGGATGTCAGTTTGTGGGATGGAGTTCCATGCCTTTTGCACTTGGTTGGTCAATACAGTGGCGGTTAATGCTGCTTGTGGATGACGCTGGAGTTGGTTGTCCGACGATGTCCCATATGTACTTGTTGGGGAGAGATGTGGTGATCGAGCAAGCCCAAGCAACATGTCGTGTCAAACCAACATGTCGTCACTCTGTGGAGTATGTTGGGTTGCAACAGCAGCATGTAGGCGAGCGTTGTCCTGTTGGAAACGCCACCTGGACTGCTGTTCAGCATAACAGGTAGATTTGGAGTCAGGGTGCGTAGTATAACCACGAGAGAGCTCCTGCCTGTCGTACGAAATCGCACCCCAGTCCATAACTCCAGGTGTAGTTCCAGTGTGTCTAACGCGCAGGCAGACTGGCTGGAAGCCCTCGACTGGCCTCCTTGTAACCAATACACGGCAATCACCGGCACCGAGGCAGAACCAGCTTTCAGAACACAACAGATCTCCAACCTGCCCTCCAATTAGTGTCACTACTGAAGTTGCAAATGGCGGTGATTTTGGCTCAGTGGAATGCATGTTACAGGGCGTCTGGCTCTGACTTGTCCTTGAAGTAACCGATTTGCAACAGTTCGTTGTATCACTGTGGTGCCAGCTGCTGCTGAAACAGCTGCTGAAGATGCAGTACGATCCGCCAGATCCAATTGCCGAACACGGTGGTGTTCCCTCTCAGTAGTCCCACGTTGCCGTCTGGAGCCCGATCTTGGTGTTACTCTATATTCTCGTGACCACCGCTGCCACCTATCATATCCAGTTATTTCGTACCTGCCAAACCTTTCTGCAGTATCGCAAAAGGAACATCCAGCGTCTCGTAACCCTATTACAAGGACCCCTTTTAAAATCAGTGACATGTTGTCACCTTAAGGCATTCTATACTAACATTAACTCAATATGGTTCATATGGCTCTAAGCACTATGGGGCTTAACATCTGAGGTCATCAGTCCCGTAGACTTAGAACTACTTAAACCTAACTAACCTGAGGACATCACACACATCCATGCCCGAGGCAGGATTCGAACCTGTGACCGTAGCAGCAGCGCGGTTCCGGACTGAAGCGCCTAGAGCCGCTCGGTCACAGCGGCCGGCAACTATGGTTCAAATGGCTCTGAGCACTATGGGACTTAACATCTATGGTCATCAGTCCCCTAGAACTTAGAACTACTTAAACCTAACTTACCTAAGGACATCACACACAACACCCAGCCATCACGAGGCAGAGAAAATCCCTGACCCCGCCGGGAATCGAACCCGGGAACCCGGGCGTGGGAAGCGAGAACGCTACCGCACGACCACGAGATGCGGGCCCGGCAACTATGTCCAGTCTCAAATGTAACTAGTGCTCACGACTGTTACACTGTCTATTTGAAGCAAACCTGATATGCATGCTCATAGTGGCAGTACTAGCACCACTCTTATGCGACTGGTGCGAAATTTGAATAGACATCGTATTTCAGATGTAGAGACACGCCTACCAACTTTCGTTTATGTCTCACAACTTCTTCTTGGTGTAGCGATTTTTTCCGTCAGTATATATATATATATATATATATATATATATATATATATATATATATATATATATGTGTGTGTGTGTGTGTGTGTGTGGTTCATGGTGTGGGTTCCTGTAGTCATGTCCTAGTTCATGAACTACGGGCAAAGTATGAGTGGCCAAGTAAGTGGTCCCGACTGTCGGGATACCAGTTACTTTGGAATAAGGCTGGGCATCTGGGACATATTCTGAGTCGTGGTCACCTTTGTGCTCATACGGCAAAGACTACCAAATCCACCGGTTAGTCCCTCAACCGTTAGGGGTAAAACTCAATGGGACTCGGGGCAAGTAAGGCTAGCAACCTGCTTCCCTGGTACTTTAAATATGATGCTGGCAACAATCAGAGCAAAATGCCTCGGACCTTTGGAGGTGACGGAGTACCACCTCTAACTGACAAACCAGGGACTCCTAAGATACGACTTGGCAAACAAATGGTAATGAGATGGGGAGCTATTAATATCAATGGGGGCTACTCTGGGAAGAAGGTAGAGCTGGCAGAGGCTGCAAGTAAGATGGGACTGGACGTTTTAGCTGTTAGTGACATTCGGGTAAGGGGTGAGAAAGAAGAGGAAGTGGGAGAATACAACGCCTACCTGTCGGGAGTCAAAGCAGGAATAGCACAATGGGATGTAGGGCTTTACATCAGAAAAGAAATTGAACCCAGCGTAGTTGCAATAAGGTATGTAAACGAACGACTGATGTGGATAGATTTGACAGTGTCTAGCAAGAAAATTAGGATTGTGTCAGTATATTCGCATTGTGAAGGGACAGATCAAGATAAGATGGATAGTTTTTATGAGGCACTCAGTGATGTAGTTGTTAGAGTAAAGGACAAGGACAGTGTTCTGCTCATGGGTGAACTTAACGCCAGGATTGGAAATCGAACAGAAGGGTATGAAAACTTTATGGGTAAATTTGGAGAGGATATGGAGGCCAACAGGAACGGGAAACAACTCTTGGATTTCTGTGCCAGTATGGGCTTAGTAATCACAAAATCCTTTTTTAAACATAAGAACATTCACCGGTATACTTGGGAAGGCAGGGGAACCAGATCTGTCATTGACTATATACTAACAGATCAGGAATTCAGGAAGGCTATGAGGAACACACGTGTATTCAGGGGATTCTTTGATGACACTGATCATTATTAAATCTGCAGTGAAATTGGGATTGTGAGGCCGAAAGTACAAGAGGTCAGGTCCATATGTAGGAGAATAAGAGTGGAGAAACTTCAGGATAAGGAAATCAGGCACAAGTACATAACAGCGATCCCAGAAGGGTACCAGTTAGTTGAATGTAGTCAATTACAGTCTTTGGGAAAGGAATGGACAATGTACAGGGACACAGTACTAGAAGTGGCTAAAGAATGTCTTGGAACAGTAGTGTGTAAAAGTGGGATGAAGCAAACAGCTTGGTGTAATGACACAGTCAAGGCAGCCTGTGAAAGGAAAAAGAAGGCGTATCAAAAATGGCTACATACTAGAACTCAGGTACACAGAGAAAGTTATGTTGAATAAAGAAACAAAGCCATCAGATAATTGCAGCGTCCAAGAAGAAATCTTGGGAAGACTTTGGAAACAGGTTGGAGACTTTGGGTCAAGCTGCTGGAAAACCATTCTGGAGTGTAATTACCAGTCTTCGAAAGGGAGGTAAGAAGGAAATGACAAGTATTTTGGACAGGTCAGGAAAACTGCTGGTGAATCCTGTGGATGCCTTGGGCAGATGGAGGGAATATTTTGAAGAGTTGCTCAATGCAGGTGAAAATGCGAGCAGTAATGTTTCAGATTTCGAGGTAGAATGGGATAGGAATGATGATGGAAGTAGGATCACATTTGAGGAAGTGGAGAAAATGGTCAATAGATTGCAGTGCAATAAAGCAGCTGAGGTGGATGAAATTAAGTCGGAACTCATCAAATACAGTGGAATGTCAGGTCTTAAATGGCTACACAGGATAATTTAAATGGCCTGGGAGTCGGGACAGGTTCCATCAGACTGGACAAAAGCAGTAATCACACCAATCTTTAAACATGGAAACAGAAAAGATTGTGACAACTACAGAGGTATCTCTTTAATCAGCGTTGTGGGTAAAATCTTCTCAGCTATTGTTGAAAGGAAAGTGCGAGTATTGGTTGAGGACCAATTAGATGAAAATCAGTGTGGGTTTATGCCTCTTAGAGGTTGTCAAGACCAGATCTTTAGCTTACGGCAAATAATGGAGAAGTGTTATGAGTGAAACAAGGAATTGTATCTATGCTTTATAGATCTAGAAAAGGCATGTGACCGGCTTCCTAGGAGGAAGTTATTGTCTGTTCTACGGGATTATGGAATAGGAGGCAAACTTTTGCAGGCAATTAAAGGTCTTTACATGGATAGTCAGGCAGCAGTTATAGTTGACGGTAAATTGAGTTCATGGTTCAGAGTAGTTTCAGGGGTAAGACAAGGCTGCAACCTGTCTCCACTGTTGTTCATATTATTTATGGATCATATGTTGAAAAAAATAGACTGGCTGGGTGAGATTAAGGTATGTGAACACAAAATAAGCAGTCTTGCATATGCGGATGACTTAGTTGTGATGGCAGATTCGATTGAAAGTTTGCAAAGTAATATTTCAGAGCTAGATCAGAAATGTAAGGACTATGGTATGAAGATTAGCATCTCCAAAACGAAAGTAATGTCAGTGGGAAAGAAATATAAACCGGTTGAGTGTCAAATAGGAGGAACAAAGTTAGAACAGGTGGACGGTTTCAAGTACTTAGGCTGCATATTCTCACAGGATGGCAACATAGTGAAAGAACTGAAAGCGAGGTGTAGCAAAGCTAATGCAGTGAGCGCTCAGATACGATCTACTCTCTTCTGCAAGAAGGAAGTCAGTACCAAGACTAAGTTATCTGTGCAGCGTTCAATCTTTCGACCAACTTTGTTGTATGGGAGCGAAAGATGGATGGATTCAGGTTACCTTATCAACAAGGTTGAGGTTACGGATATGAAAGTAGCTAGGATGATTGCAGGTACTAGTAGATGGGAACAATGACAGGAGGGTGTCCACAATGAGGAACTCTATAGATGTAGCAGTCAGGGCGAACAGGCTTAGATGGTGGGGTCATGTTACACGCATGGGAGAAGCAAAGGTTACCCAAGAGACTCATGGGTTCAGCAGTAGAGGGTAGCAGGAGTCGGGGCAGACCAAGGAGAAGGTACCTGGATTCGGTTAAGAATGATTTTGAAGTAATAGGCTTAACATCAGAAGAGGCACCAATGTTAGCAGTGAATAGGGGATCATGGAGGAATTTTATAAGGGGGGCTATGCTCCAGACTGAACGCTGAAAGGCATAATCAGTCTTAAATGATGATGATTATTTATATATATATATATATATATATATATATATATATATATATGTTATTTGTGGGGGAACAGTAGGAATGCAGTGGGCAGAAAAAAATCGTAAGTAATCACTGTGATTTAGTACTGATTAACAGCAGCGATGTGAACCATGAGACGTGTTTACCTTCTTGACAAACAGATTTTTAATAGAAATTAAATTTGTGCCGTGACCACTGAAGATGTTTTGAAATAAAGCGAAATGCTTATGGTCTAAATAATAATTTTCTTGCAGTCGCCAAAGACGGAATATAACCTATGTTATTCGTGTAACCGCGACTGCGGAAAACAGGAGGCTAAAAAATAAGAAAAATACCACTTGTAAACCAAATTTGGCACTTGAAGGTGTTACTCTTGAAAGGTCATTTGTATAAACGAAATAAGATACGAACGCTAAAAGTGAACCCTTTTTTTGCAGACTTCTATCATCTTCTACCTCCCCCCATGAACCATGGACCTTGCCGTTGGTGGGGAGGCATGCGTGCCTCAAAAATACAGATAGCCGTACCGTAGGTGCAACCACAACGGAGGGGTATCTGTTGAGAGGCCAGACAAACGTGTGGTTCCTGAAGAGGGGCAGCAGCCTTTTCAGTAGTTGCAGGGGCAACAGTCTGGATGATTGACTGACCTGACCTTGTAACACTAACCAAAACGGCCTTGCTGTTGTGGCACTGCGAACGGCTGAAAGCAAAGAGAAACGACAGCCGTAATTTTTCCCGAGGGCATGCAGCTTTACTGTATGGTTAAATGATGATGGCGTCCTCTTGGGTAAAATATTCCGGAGGTAAAATAGTCCCCCATTCGGATCTCCGGGCGGGGACTACTCAAGAGGACGTCGTTATCAGGAGAAAGAAAACTGGCATTCTACGGATCGGAGCGTGGAATGTCAGATCCTTTAATCGGGCAGGTAGGTTAGAAAATTTAAAAAGGGAAATGGATAGGTTAAAGTTAGATATAGTGGGAATTAGTGAAGTTCGGTGGCAGGAGGAACAAGACTTCTGGTACGGTGAATACAGGGTTATAAATACAAAATCAAATAGGGGTAATGCAGGAGTGGGTTTAATAATGAATAAAAAATAGGAGTGCGGGTAAGCTACTACAAACGGCATAGTGAACGTATTATAGTGGCTAAGATAGACACGAAGCCCATGCCTACTACAGTAGTACAAGTTTATATGCCAACTAGCTCTGCAGATGATGAAGAAATTGATGAAATGTATGATGAGATAAAAGAAATTATTCAGGTAGTGAAGGGAGACGAAAATTTAATAGTCATGGGTGACTGGAATTCGACAGTAGGAAAAGGAAGAGAAAGAAACGTAGTAGGTGAATATGGATTGGGGGTAAGAAATGAAAGAGGAAGCCGTCTGGTAGAATTTTGCACAGAGCATAACTTAATCATAGCTAACACTTGGTTCAAGAATCATGAAAGAAGGTTGTATACATGGAAGAACCCTGGAGATACTAAAAGGTTTCAGATAGATTATATAATGGTAAGACAGAGATTTAGGAACCAGGTTTTAAATTGTAGGTCATTTCCAGGGGCAGATGTGGACTCTGACCACAATTTATTGGTTATGAACTGTAGATTAAAACTGAAGAAATTGCAAAAAGGTGGGACTTTAAGGAGATGGGACCTGGATAAATTGACTAAACCAGAGGTTGTACAGAGTTTCAGGGAGAGCATAAGGGAAGAATTGACAGGAATGGGGGAAAGAAATACAGTAGAAGACGAATGGGTAGGTCTGAGGGATGAAGTAGTGAAGGCAGCAGAGGATCAAGTAGGTAAAAAGACGAGGGCTAATAGAAATCCTTGGGTAACAGAAGAAATATTGAATTTAATTGATGAAAGGAGAAAATATAAAAATGCAGTAAATGAAGCAGGCAAAAAGGAATACAAACGTCTCAAAAACGAGATCGACAGGAAGTGGTGGTGGTGGTTAGTGTTTAACGTCCCGTCGACAACGAGGTCATTAGAGACGGAGCGTAAGTTCGGGTTAACGAGGGATTGGGAAGGAAATCGGCCGTGCCCTTTCAAAGGAACCATCCCGGCATTTGCCTGAAACGATTTAGGGAAATCACGGAAAACCTAAATCAGGATGGCCGGAGACGGGATTGAACCGTCGTCCTCCCGAGTGCGAGTCCAGTCGACAGGAAGTCCAAAATGGCTAAGCAGGCATGGCTAGAGGACAAATGTAAGGATGTAGAGGCTTATCTCACTAGGGGTAAGATAGATACAGCCTAAAGGAAAATTAAAGAGACCTTTGGAGAAAAGAGAGCCACTTGTTTGAATATCAAGAGCTCAGATGGAAACCCAGTTCTACGCAAAGAGGGGAAAGCAGAAAGGTGGAAGGAGTATATAGAGGGTCTATACAAGGGCGATGTACTTGAGGACAATATTATGGAAATGGAAGAGGATGTAGATAAAGATGAAATGGGAGATACGATACTGCTTGAAGAGTTTGACAGAGCACTGTAGGACCTGAGTCGAAACAAGGCCCCGGGAGTAGACAACATTCCATTAGAACTACTGACGGCCTTGGGAGAGCCAGTCCTGACAAAACTCTACCTTCTGGTGAGCAAGATGTACGAGACAGGCGAAATACCCTCAGACTTCAAGAAGAATATAATAATTCCAATCCCAAAGAAAGCAGGTGCTAACAGATGTGAAAATTACCGAACTATCAATTTAATAAGCCACAGCTGCAAAATACTAACGCGAATTATTTATAGACGAATGCAAAAACTGGTAGAAGCGGACCTCGGGGAAGATCAGTTTGGATTCCGTAGAAATCTTGGAACACGTGAGGCAATACTGACCTTACGACTTATCTTAGAAGAAAGATTAAGGAAAGGCAAACCTACGTTTCTAGCATTTGTAGACTAAGAGAAAGCTTTTGACAATGTTGACTGGAATACTCTCTTTCAAATTCTAAAGGTGGCAGGGGTAAAATACAGGGAGCGTAAGGCTATTTACAATTTGTACAGAAACCAGATGGCAGTTTTAAGAGTCGAGGGACATGAAAGAGAAGCAGTGGTTGGGAAGGGAGTGAGACAGGGTTGTAGACTCTCCCCGATGTAATTCAATCTGTATATTGAGCAAGCAGTAAAGGAAACAAAAGAAAAAATTGGAGTAGGTATTAAGTACTTAAAGTAGTAAAGGAGTTTTGCTATTTGGGGAGCAAAATAACTGATGGTGGTCGAAGTAGAGAGGATATAAAATGTAGACTGGCAATGGCAAGGAAAGCGTTTCTGCAGAAGAGAAATTTGTTTACATCGAGTATAGATTTAAGTGTCACGAAGTCGTTTCTGAAAGTATTTGTATGGAGTGTAGCCATGTATGGAAGTGAAACATGGACAATAAATAGTTTGGACAAGAAGAGAATAGAAGCTTTCGAAATGTGGTGCTACAGAAGAATGTTGAAGATTAGGTGGGTAGATCACGTAACTAATGAGGAGGTATGGAATAGGATTGGGGAGAAGAGAAGTTTGTGGCACAACTTGACTAGAAGAAGGGGTCGGTTGGTAGGACCTGTCCTGAGGCATCAAGGGATCACAAATTTAGCATTGGAGGGCAGCGTGGAGGGTAAAAATCGTAGAGGAAGACCAAGAGATGAATACACTAAGCAGATTCAGAAGGATGTAGGTTGCAGTAGGTATTGGGAGATGAAGGAGCTTGCACAGGATAGATTAGCATGGAGAGCTGCATCAAACCAGTCTCAGGACTGAAGACCATAACAACAACATCTTGTAGATCGATGAACAAATGTCTGACGGTATTACCAGGTACAGTAAGAAGCCTTTTTATTTTATAACCTATTTCGAAATAGGTTTTTTACAGAGTTGAGCTTTTTTGTTCTGGCGGGTTTTCTTTGTCATTCTTTATCGTTGTATTAGGAAGCGATAAAAAGGAATAATGAGGAAGGAAGTAACAGAACCTAAAAATACTGTGTAAGTAATTTCGGCAAAGTTAAAGACACACCTGATTGTGGCACAATAGAGACATAAACGAACAGCAAAGTTAATTCAGTTTAAAACGAGTCCAGGAGTTGGAAGGGACTGTAGCAGAGCTAGCGAGAGCCTTACGCGATCAATCACAGACTGCCGTGCGCCCGCCAACGTCTATGCCAAAGTACTCTCGCCCCGAGACTGTTCGGCGTACTTGAAGTTGACCTCCTCTTACGTCGGCAGTGAGTGGAAATTAAGTGAATCTGATGCTTGCATTCCGTCAGGAGTGAGTTTATCAATCACGATTAGTAAATGAACGCAGATCACAGTTACCTTCCTCTTTTGTCGATCCGTTCTTTTGAATTTTCTTTTTGACTGGAGGAAATATTAGATTCCACAGTACTGGCACTGATAAGTTCTTTTCCAGCAAACACAATTTCGTAAAGCATTCGGCGTGACCAAGTTTAATTTTTCCTATCGAACAAAACTGGGGGCTATTCTAACATCAGATACCAAGAAATTTAAATTGTGACAAGCATGGTTGGTACAAAGCGTAGACTTACTATTTAGTCAACTGCTGTCATCTGACTTACGACCTATTTCACCTTCCAGTATGACGCGATCACTCAGGGAATCGACGAAAACAGTCTACAAACCACAACGCTCCCGTAATTGTTGCTGAGTGTTTGTGCACCAGTTTTGGATAGCACCACATTGCCATGCATGGTGTACTTTTACCACGGCGGCACGCCAACAGTTTACAGATTTAGACGTTCCGGAAATGCTTCCAACCTTGTCCCGAAAGCCAATGCTCATGCCCTTTTGGGCGTCAGATAAATCGCTCCATTTCAGCATTACGAAAACGACAGCACTCTTTTCCGCGTCTCCCCGACAGTCTTTATTCGGGTTGTTCAAAAAGTCATTCCGCAGTGCTGTATGATCGTTAGCTGCGCGTGCCGTATTATTGTTTTCGCCTGCCTGGATTTTTCAACGAAACAATAAAAGCACAACGATACTGCAGTGATATTCTGTACCCATTCATAGGAGGACTCGTGCTAAGTGAAATAGTGAACGGTTATTTTCAACTAGATGATGAAACCGCGCATACAGCTCGCGTTTCAATGTCACTGCTTGCTGATGTTTTTGGTGATCGCATAATTTCACTGGGACTTTAGCCTCCGCGATCGCCTGACCTAACACCACCTGACTTTTTCTTCTGGGGTGCAGAAAAGCAACTGTCTATAAAAACCGTCCAAAATCCATCGATGAATTCAAAAACTGCAATATCCACTTTCACTGCTTCTGTTACAGAAGAAATGTTACAGCTTGTGTTTGGAAACATGATTAGACGAATTGAATTGTGTACTCAACAACAAAGGGGACACTTTCAACATTTAATGTGATAATTTGTAAGTAAAATTTAATATTCAATAAATTAACAACTTGTATTTCACTGAGTTTCATTTCGGTATATTTACTGCGGCATCGGCATGCGCGACTAACAATCATACGGCACTGCGGATAGACTTTTTGAACTATGATATACTAAATAAACAAACATATTTCACGCACACACAGTTCTTACATTGATACTGCAGCCAAAGGCCGTCGGTGAGTGGTTACTGTACGTTGACGTCTAATATAGGCAACGGTCACATTAACGTGACTGGACCATGTAGAACATAAAGAAGCTCCATGACGCTGAAAGCACATCGCTTTTTTTGCAGCTAAAAGAAAATTGTCTAGCTATACGGTTAATACATTCCAAAAGAAGCAAGAAATAGTCTCCTTTAAATCGTTCGCTCAAAATGACCAGCTCGCATAGCTTACGGCGCAATGCCCTTGCTTGCAGGACAGACAGTAAAGGCAGAACGCATCGAACCCACCCGGTGCATTAACGACAGTTTGTCTGATAGACTAGCTAACCTGAGTGTGTCTTTAGGCTGTTTTTCCCACTCTACCCCTTAGAAAATACGGTACAGAATTTGTAGTGCATTTTCAATGTTGGCTGTTTTCTCCACTCTACTCCTTAGAAAATACGGTACAGGATTTGTAGTGCGTTTTCAGTGTTGCACGAAGTCCCAAGACTTGCAGTCCTGAATATTTTGGAGCAATTTGAAATATACATTACACACAAAGGATTATCTCTATGATATAATAAATGAACAACCAGATTTCAGGCACAAACAGTTTTTAAAAAATTTTACTGAAATTCTGTATACGGATGACGGATAACCAAAACACCAGAGATTACAAACACATCAATAACAGTTCCAGAGATATGCGAACCACCACAATATAAATATCTTTGAGTAAACAACCAGCTGTCTAACTTGAGGTTCTACAACTGTCAGTTAGTAAAAAACATTATAATATACGTGCACAGCAAATTACCGAACAGCTTTAAAACGTTGCTGAAAATAATATTACAACCAACAACTACAGACATCAACAATGGTTTACTCGAAGATGACCTATGTCCATCTACAACGTCAGGACGTGAGTACAGCACCAAATGTAAAAACCCGTTACAAATTATATGTTATGTAAATTATAAATCAATGCGATTGTTTGCAGATGTACTGATGAAGGTAATAAAGCCAAAATAAGCGTATATACAAAATTAAATTTCAAGCAGCGTACTGTTTTCCAATACTCTGCATTCTTTTGAATGGGTATGGTTTTGTGAGAAGATCGTGTTATGGTTCGTGAAAGGAGGAGGATTGTCTACCACTTGTGGGAGTAGCGTGACCTGTGGAGATTATGGTTTATCGCTCTGCGATGTTGCTAATTTCTTGGTCGGGATAGCAAGACTCTCATGCTAATATGGAATTTACGTGCTCAGGACAGTCGCCGAACGAGGTGGCCGAGCGATTCTAGGCGCTACAGTCTGGAACCGCGCGACCGCTACCGTCGCAGGTTCGAATCCTGCCTCGAGCGTGGATGTGTGATGTCCTTAGGTTAGTTAGGTTTAAGTAGTTCTAGGGGACTGATGGCCTCAGAAGCTAAGTCCCGTAGTGCTCAGAGCCATTTGAACCATTTTCAGGAGAGTCAGATTGAATGTCATGTGAAATCGCAACGTCCCGACACGACTAACACCTGAGAGGTCATATATATTGTTTGCTAGTCCGTGCAGAATCGTACACTCATGTATCTTGCGTCAGGAAATGGGTTTGCCTGCAGCATGAAAAATATCCACACAGACAGTGGGACGACATCTGGAACACCACGGGTTGTCCTTTGATGAGGTAGCAGAAAGAGGCGAGACGACAGCAGTGCGTTCAATGACACTCTCTCGGAGAGAATAATGTCGCTATGGTCACCGCATGCGACCTCTCCTGGGAGTCCAGCAGCTTGTTTTCGATGCACAGCAACCCTTTTACTGTAACCCTCGCGCCCTCGCACTGACGATGCAACATAGAAATTGCGTCGCAATTTAAAGCTTCATTCTCCATGCCATCTTCCATCCGATGGACTAACGTGGCTACAGTCACCGAATGATACCCCTCCTGGGAGTCCAGAAGTTTGTTTCCGATCCACCACAACCCGATTACTGTAACCCTCACATCCTCGTTGTCTTTTAGATGGGTCCTGGTTCTGAGACCAGCTTCACGATGGACGTATCCGTATGCGCAGGCTCCGAGGAGAACTACTGTCGCTAGATTGCATTAGTCGTCATTAGACACGTCCAGCAGCTGGCTTGTTAGTATCTGTCCCGTTGCGTACACAACACGATCACCTCTGGTTTGCATAAGGGGTTCTTCGCACCGCGGCCGTTAAATATCTGTCATATTGAGACCGGTGTCCGTCCCCTATCTTCGTGGTTTTCGTAGCCTTATCTAACAACAAGGTAACGCCAGTCCGCATGTTGCCCGTTCTGTTCTGACCTACAGCGATACACAGGTTGTTGGACTGTTGCCTTGCTCAGCACATTCTCCACATCTCTCACGCACTGAAAACATTTTGCCTTGCGTTGTCAAGAGACTGGAACGCCACCAGTTAAACTCTGCCACACAGCTGAAGCAACGTGGAATGAGGTTCACCTGTCTGTCAGCTATGCACAGTTCGACCCGGTACCCAGAGGGTTAAGGGGGGACGTTGATGAAATTGACCAAAAATATGAACTTTCGTTTTATTTTTTATTGGTTAGTACAACTCATGGACAATAAGTTCTCAAAGTTTCAATGTTGAAATCGCATCCGAAGTGCCTGAAAATTAGTTATAAGTGTGACGCGGCCTCCCTGCCACGCCTACGTTTTGAAGCAACACTTCAATACCAGCTCAGTGAGACGCTTCCAAATTGTATCCTGGATGTTGTCAAGCCCACTTACAGGCTTCTGGCCGATCCTGCACTTCTGAAAAAGTGTGTTCATGGCAAAACCCAAAATACAAATGAGTCTCTAAATTCACTCATATGGAAACGATGCCCTAAAAACACATTTGCATCTGCTACAGTTGTCAGAATTGCAACTTATGATGCAGTTATTGTATTTAATGATGGGAACGTCGGGAGGATGAAGGTATTAGAAAGAATGGGCTTCAAGATAGGAAATTTTACTCAAGACATCCTGAGAAAATCAATTTACAGCGCATCTCTGTATCTGAAAAGTCAGTTGAAGACCTGGTAAAGGAAAGAAGACAGACAACAAGAAACCAGATGAGAAGCCTTGAAGGGAAAGACGACCCAGAGGACAAATGTGGTGCCTGAATGTCTGAAGTGACATAAGGAAAAAAAAAGTTAGGTTGAACTTTAAATTGCGTTTCCTGAAAAGTTTGTTTATTAAAGTTTATGTACCTTTTCCTCAGATTCTATGAATGCTAGAATTATGAAATTTTGTACACATATTTCTGTAGCCGGCCGAAGTGGCCGTGCGGTTAAAGGCGCTACAGTCTGGAACCGCGTGACCGCTACGGTCGCAGGTTCGAATCCTGCCTCGGGCATGGATGTTTGTGATGTCCTTAGGTTAGTTAGGTTTAACTAGTTCTAAGTTCTAGGGGACTAATGACCTCAGCAGTTGAGTCCCATAGTGCTCAGAGCCATTTGAACCATATTTCTGTAAACCTAATAAACGTTATCTCAAGAGCAAATTTTGAAATTCTGATTGCAAGCTGAGATATGGGGCAAAGTGCTTGGAATTTTGCATTAATTTAAAATTGTACTTGTGGAATTATAATTAAAAAACTATGAAAATTCTCCTATTTGACCTATTCCAAAAACCTTATGCGAGAAGCTTACAACATATAAAAAGATGAAACAGAGAATTTTTTGTAGAAATATCTTGAATACTTTCTGAGAAAAAGGAGCATAGATTATTTTTTGAAAATAAAACTTCACATTTCATTCAAAAAACAGTTGAATATATATAATCAAAGGATTTTATATGTAAATGTGTTACCTTCATGTGAAGTGTGGTGCAAAATTTCATTGCCATATCTCCAAAAAATGTGGATTTAGTCAATTTTTGAAATAGTGTGCGTTTTTTTTTTTATCAACGGCCCCCCTTAATCCCATTGTTGCGGCCAGAGGCAATACCTCTGTGCACTAAATTTCGAGCCCTGTGCATCCTATGATCACCTACAGATTTATTAATTTATTCTTTCTACTATAACGCGTTTAAAATTAGTTGCGACTTTTGAAAGTTCAGTACGAAGCGAGTTGCCAGCGTGTGCTGAGCGATGCATGCGCCAGTGACAAAGCCAGAAAGAAATATTCATAAATCCCTCGCATCTCATAAACCGTCTCAGATATCGAAACAAGATTTTGGCAAATGATAGCACTCAAAGACGAGAGTATTTTGCCACATGATTAATATGTGGGACTTCCATATCTGCCGCACATTCAAGCAACTACAGTTTTTTTTCAATGTAATAATGTAATTTTTAAGGACCGTCGATAGCTGGTGAAACGAGCATTGCTATTGGTTTTAACAATATAAGTGAATTAGTTTCACCTTGATTTTTGTACTGAGAATGAGGTTTTTCGTAAACTATTGACCTGCCTTGCTCTCAGTTGCTAGTTCAATATTACACTGTTTCAGGATTCCGTCGGAATTTCTTTTTCAGATGCGTTAGAATGTTAGTGACACTCTGCTGCGTTCTGCCAAAAGACGCAGATTTTAACATGGCAACAAAAGTTACGTCTATCCAAAACTCGTCACAGTCCTTCATGAATCCCTCTCTTCAACTACCTCCTTGGTATGGTTGACAACTCGAGACCAGTCCTGTGGTGTGACATTTGCAATGGCTTCTTTTCTTAGCGTTTAAACCCCTCCGAGCGTGAATTTCTTGTTGTTTCTTGCCACATTAGTTTTCACCTAGGCCCATATATTCTCTTTTGGATTTAAATCGGCATGATACGAAGAAAGCCTGGTCAAACTACGCACTTTAGCGTTAGCTAGTTCGAGTGTGATGCAGTGTTTGGCCTGAACAGCAATATAACCCCAGCAATATAACCCTGCCTTACACAAGCTACGTTCAACTTTATCTAATGGGACATTTGTTTCTTCCCAGAGAAAGATATCTGCTTTCCACCACTGGATTGTTGGAGCTTTATGCATCACAATAGAGTCAATTATTCAAAATGACAGTCACAATCGCATTATTTATTTTGCCGCCAACCGGTTTCAACCCGCGATGGGTTCATTGTCAGGCCAATTTACACTGTAAAGTTATAATATTAGTAAGTAATCACGTATGTAATCTACAAGCAATTAGTCAAAGTTACATAAATAAAGAGATTTTTATACTCATTTGGTCGCTCGCTGGAGTCGTCACCCTGCCTGTGCACGGTTGGTAACTATGCATGGTTGGCTCTCTGCATGAGCTTAAATAACGGCCAACAACACGTGGGCAGTCGATAACGCCCTCCACGGTGACCAACGGTAGTTACATGCTTAATCAAGAAATCGTAAATTTTAAAGTTTGTTCCAGTTGTAATATAAAACATAATAAATATAACTAATTAAACCTCGAGAAATTTACAGTTATTTAAAGTTCAGGTAACTGTTGTCCCATTCATTTTTCACATCATTTGTGGATAGAGCAGAGCCCTCTATCTTGTGGTAGGGACTCCGTTGCCGTGGTCGACAGTATATATCAAGCGCCCCCTACCCTGTGTGGTTGGGACGCTGTCGTCATGGTAGCCGCTTCGTATAAGTCGTCTGCTGTAATACCATCTTTGCGCGGCGTTCGTTGTTATGGTAACAGCGTACCATCACCATTCTTCTGCCATGTTGTTGTCAATCCATGTGATCTTCTGTTGCGGCGTTATCTTTGCACAGCATGCGTTGTCGTGGTGTGGTCTGGCTGCTATCCATAAAAGTTGTTCCTAGTAATTAGTAAAAAACTTCAAAATCAGTGTATTCTCCGTTATAAAATTAAACAACAATAGAGAGGTATGCACATTGACCATTACTATTGTCGAATTCGGAGGAATATGATTGAGTACAACATTACCTTCACAGCCGGTGAACGTGTTCTTCTTGGACGACAATTTTTAAAGCGAACCTCGTGTTCGGTCGGCTGCACTGTTATTATTAACGTGCCAACATAAAACACAGGTTCACGATACCTGACGGTTCCAGAACACTTGAACGATAGAAAATACGCCTTTACAACGAGAGATAATGACGGTAGATGTATCTAGTGCGCGACACCACGTGGTACTGTTTATCCTAGGCGTGGCAACAGGAGCGCTTTACCAACCGAACTGCTGGCGGCATGGTAGGGAAAGCCGGCTCGCCATTGGTGTTGCCTGGGCCTCGGCGATCCCCTCCGTTGAGCCAAACGCACTATATAGCTTATACGCACAGTAAGTCAGATGTGTTTACTGTCCCTCTTGGTGTTTCAACGTACAGGGTGACCCGGAAGTCCGTTAACATTTGAAAATGCACTAGTTCTCGGAATAATGTAGGTAGAGAGGTAAAATGCTTGAAATGACATGGTGTTTTATTGAAACCAAAAATGCAAAAATCGGCCAACAGATGGCGGTCGACAGCAACATGTCAATACTGCCGCAGGAGAAACGTATATTAAATGAGCTGTAGTGGGACAGGGTGCCAGATGCGCAAGCAGTCGCAGCATGTTGACTTTGCCAGAAAAGGCGCTGATAGTGAAGCTTTAGTATCAGAATGGGAAATGTGCTACTGCAGCTTTACGGTCCTATTGCCATTAGAAGGTCCTGTGAGAAGCGTCGCTATGAAGAGGAACTGTGAATTCCCTCAACTTTAGAATTAGGGTTACCGAAAATCTTAGAACTGTCGTGGAAACCCCATTGTATGACTAGAACGTCGCAATGTGGTGTGGATTTAACGCATCAGTCGTGATCGGACCCTTTTTCTTTGAAGAAATATAAGGGTGTTGCTTTTCAAACAGTTAGCGTGACGGGTGCAAGGTACGCCGACATGTTATAAGAACAGCGTCAACCCTAGTCCGGCACCTAAACACCTGCTGAAGGTAAGGAACATTACTAAACGTGTGAAAGATCTCTTGCGCACATCGTTTGGTGAGGTTCCCGTGCTGAGCCGTCACTTCCTTCATACTCGCCCCCCGCCCCCCCCCCCCCCCCCCCTCCCCGGGTACTTGACCTCAATCCGTGTGATTGTTGGTTGTGGGATTACCTGAAGTCACAAGTCTATTGCGATCGTCCGACCTCATTACGGATGCTAAAAGACAACATGCGACGGCAATTTCTCACTTTACCTCCTGATATATTGTACAGTGGCTGTTCACATCATCGTCACACGATTACAGGTATCGTTGAATGACGGTCTGACTTGTTGAGCATTTGCCGTAAAGAACATCGTCTTTGCTGAAAATCAATTGTTATGCTAATTATGCTTTTGTATCATATGGCACGCCATCTGTTGTTCATTTTGTGCACTTTTTTGTTTCAATAAAACCCCGTGTTATTTTAAGTATGTGTCTCAATTTTTACCTCTCTACGTACATTATTCCATGAGTAGTGAATTTTCAAATGTTAACGGACTTTGGTGTCGCTCTGTAGATTGCAAAGTGTATAACCATTGCAATGTTGATAAACGTTCTCGGCTGTTACTGCTATGAAAAGTCGCTGAACATGCAAATGAAGCTTCCATTTTGCTTAAGCGAACCCATCATTAACAGCTCACCGAGTGTCGGAATACATCGTGATTATAAATGAAATGACGTGTCAGGTTGACGCCGACATCCCGGATAAACAAGGCTGCTACCACCAACTTTACTAACCGGAGGAATTAAGCGAATGTAACGTGGCAGTCCTTGAATGAAGGCATGAAGGACTACGTTAGACGTGTAGAAAGAAGCAAACTCATTCACCAAAAAAGAAGAAAAAGATACGCAAAGGACATTAAGAAAATTGGCTGCTGCCTGTTGCTGGAATCTGTTCTACGTACAGTTCTCGAATATATTTTGTGCTTCAAAACAATTACGTCATTGCAGAAAAATAGTGTCTCGATGAAATCATTGATGGTTCCAAGGACTTATTGGATCAGTTGAGCAGTTCGCGCGAAATTAGAATTTGTAGACAGAGATAAATGCATGTAGTTGCTACCACAGCTATCAGTCACCCGCTTGTGAAGATTTCTGCGAAAGTGCGTAATCGAAACATGCTGAAACTCGGTATCACCCACCTTATAGCCACCCACTTTTTGTTTAAATGTTGTCTTTAGCGTTTTAGTCACTTAACCAAGGCCCAGATTGTAACCATACACATAAACGTGTCCTAAATTCTTCACATTTTTTTCGTGATTACAGTGGACGCTCACAGTAACGGCACATGTGGAATCCACACTCAAATGGAAATAGTATTCGAGCTCTCGACATTAGCAGCGATGCTACCCTTAGACCACAAACGATTTCGACACGTTGTGATAATTAAAATTCCTGCCATTGCAGAAAGAAAGTACTCCTATGACTGCAGTAATGACTTCATTTCAGAAATAGTCTTATAGACTGAAAAATTAACTCTCACAGTTTAGGTTGTCAGCAATGAAACAATTGAAAACCGCCACTGTTGTTCATCGCTCGCGTTAGTACTCAGAATGGTGGCATCCGCAATGGAAAAGGCGTATGGTGTCATGAAATGCGCAAAAATATAATCAATAATCGTTGTTCAAAGACGTTTTCGCACCAAGTTTGGTAGAAAACCACAGGATGACCATGGTGATGTACCGTTAATGTTGCGACCCCCCAGGTCACCTGACCTTACACGTATAATTTTTTTTCTTATGGTAATGTGTGAAGGACATGGTTTATGTACCCTCATTTCCAAGAACTTAAAGCAGCTAAGGCACCGAATAGTTGGCGCAGTTAACACCATAGATCGGGTTACGTTGGAACGTGTCTTGCTGTGTCACAAATGGAGCTTACATCAAACATCTGTGAATGTCCATAGGAATTGTGAGAGTTAACCATTCAGTCTATATGTGTATTTCTGAAATAAAGTCATTACTGTAGTTACAGACACATTTTCGTTGTATGCCATTCATTTTGAAGCACCCTATATATTAAGTAAGCTTGAGTGGACAGTTCTGCCGTACTTTTCCTGAGTGCTCTCACCCAGTGAGGTGGCTCAGTCATGAAGACATAGAACACGCTTCCGGGAGGACTGTAATTCAAATTCTAGCCCGTCCATCTAGATTCAGGTTTTCCGTCGGTTTCCTAAATCTCTTAACCCAAATGCATTGACAATTTCTTTGAAAAGGACACAGGCTCCTTCTTGATTGTTCTGCAAGAAAAACGTTGTCATGTATTAGTACCGATTCATCGCCCCAGCTATCAGAATATCGTACATTTGTCAAGTAGCTGTTTCTTACAGATATTTCTGCAGCATTTAAATCCCCATTCGGTCAAACAGGTTTAGGTTTTCCCTGATTTCCATATGTCGCATCAAGGTGTATGTTGGGGGTCTTTTTAATGGGCACAGCCGACTTCCTTCTCTAACCCGGGGAGGGGAGGGGTTGTCCTTTTAACGGGCACAGCCTACTTCCTTCCCGGGGGAAGGGGGTTTGTCATTTTAATGGGCACAGCCGATTTCCTTCCCGACCCCGACCTTGTGCCCCATCATCAGTGGGACGTTACTTCACTATTTCACTTTGTTTCCATTTTTGAACTACCTCACAGCTGTCTCCATGACAGAGGATATTACACTGCCTGACAAAAATGTGGAGTACCCAGAAGGGGAGAAGGAAACGAAATGACATTTAATGGGTTGAGGGGATATGTGAAGTTAATGCACTGATTACAAAATCGAGTCAAATTCAATTCACGAAGGACTCGACAGGATAAGCCTACTTTTCAATGTGACACTGCACACCCTCTGGCCTGGATGCATGGACTGATTTGGTTGGGAAGGGTGTCATAAAAACATCGTATCCCTCCCTGAGGCAAGTTGACTCACAGTTGTTGTAACTAGTCCTTGATATCCTGGATACTGGCAATGGGACAGAGTAGTCGTTGGAGCTTGTCCCATACATGGTCTATGGGGGAAAGATATGAGGATATTGTTGGCTATGGGGGTACCTCAACATCATGCAGACAGTTCATTGTGACACATGCCGCATGTGACGAGCATTTTACTGCCGAAAAATGGCATCACGATACTGTTCCAGGAGAGGTAACACCTGAAGACGCATAATATCCACGACGTACCGTTGTGCCTTCAGGTGTCTCTCAGTAACCACCAGTTGTGGCCTGAAATCAAACCCAATGGCTCCCTACACAATGGCCGGGAGAAATACCATGGTGCCTTTTCAAAACTCTGGAAGAATGGGACCGGGGCCGACGATGGTCCTCCGGGGAATTGAGGAACCGCGATTCGTTCCTGAACACAATCAGACAGCATTTGAAACTTCCTGGCAGATTAAAACTGTGTGGCCGACCGAGACTCGAACTCGGGACCTTTGCCTTTCACGGGCAAGTGCTCTACCAACTGAGCTACCGAAGCACGACTCACGCCCGGTACTCACAGCTTTACTTCTGCCAGTACCTCGTCTCCTACCTTCCAAACTTTACAGAAGCTCTCCTGCGAACCTTGCAGAACTAGCACTCCTGAAAGAAAGGATATAGCGGAGACATGGCTTAGCCACAGCCTGGGGGATGTTTCCAGAATGAGATTTTCACTCTGCAGCGGAGTGTGCGCTGATATGAAACTTCCTGGCAGATTAAAACTGTGTGCCCGACCGAGACTCGTACTCGGGATCTTTGCCCTTCGCGGGCAAGTGTCATTGGCAGAAGTAAAGCTGTGAGTACCGGGCGTGAGTCGTGCTTCGGTAGCTCAGTTGGTAGAGCACTTGCCCGCGAAAGGCAAAGGTCCCGAGTTCGAGTCTCGGTCGGGCACACAGTTTTAATCTGCCAGGAAGTTTCATATCAACGCACACTCCGCTACAGAGTGAAAATCTCATTCTGCAGACAGCATTTACTGGCAGTCCATGCTTCCCAGACACGGCACCACTCCAAACGTATTTGTTTCTGTTGTACTGGTTAACGGCACCCTACGCAAGAGATGGTAATTGTCTCGTGCGGCTGCTGCTAGTGTTCGATCTATGGTGCGGGATAACACAGAATGTTGCGAGGAGTCCGTTACTTGTTCTCGGGTGGTAGGCGCTGTTACGCGGGGGGATACGATGCGTTGCCACACAGTTCTGCGAATCCTCACTTCTGGTGATCAGACATCGTCTACCGAAACCTCGATAACAATATGACTGCGCTCACGTCCCCACACAGTCCAACATCGGACCACTATCGCACCCGAACGCTCCACAAATCTGGATATTGCAAGAGTCTCTCAGCCGGCCGAATGAAGACCCACTCTGCCACATGGTGGTCTCACACGAGTGCGGGGCATTCCCGTGTCCCACAGTGATCACTCAACGTCTGACATTGTTCATACCGCTGATATTCCCTACCAGACATGATCACAACACCAAATACGAACAACACTAATGCACTTTGGAGCTCATTTCGCTCGTCACAGAGAATTGAAACTCTAATCATTTCCGTACTCAACGATGGTCACTACTTACACCGGCGTCTGACAGTGTTTTGTGGGTGCTTCACTTCTTTTTTGCCAGGCAGCGTAGTTCGGTGTTCTGTCTGACCGAGTAATGATTAATTCAGTCCTGTCATGGAAGGAATTTTAATCGTCACAATGTGTCGACATCGTTTGCGGTCTAAGGGTAACATCGCTGCAAGTGCCGAAAGTTTGAATCCTACCTCCAACTGCGCTTGAGTTTTACATGTGCAGCTACTGTGAGTGTCCACTTTAATCACGAAACTAAATTGTACGAATCAGGACACATCTGTGTCTCCAGTTTCAGAATGAGTCTTGATTAAGTGACTGAAAGGCTAAATCCAACACTGAAACAAAAAAGAGAGTGTCTGTAAGTTGCGATACCAATTTTCAGCATGTTTCAATTACGCATTTTCGAAGAATTCTTCACAAGCGGAAATTGACAAGTGAGTTAGCATTTACGTGCATGTATCTCTGTCTATAGCTGCTAATTGGAACTATCAATGCTTTCGTCGAGAAACTATTTCTCCTGGAAAGAAGCCATTGTTTTGAAGTATAAAATACACTCCTGGAAATTGAAATAAGAACACCGTGAATTCATTGTCCCAGGAAGGGGAAACTTTATTGACACATTCCTGGGGTCAGATACATCACATGATCACACTGACAGAACCACAGGCACATAGACACAGGCAACAGAGCATGCACAATGTCGGCACTAGTACAGTGTATATCCACCTTTCGCAGCAATGCAGGCTGCTATTCTCCCATGGAGACGATCGTAGAGATGCTGGATGTAGTCCTGTGGAACGGCTTGCCATGCCATTTCCACCTGGCGCCTCAGTTGGACCAGCGTTCGTGCTGGACGTGCAGACCGCGTGAGACGACGCTTCATCCAGTCCAAAGCATGCTCAATGGGGGACAGATCCGGAGATCTTGCTGACCAGGGTAGTTGACTTACACCTTCTAGAGCACGTTGGGTGGCACGGGATACATGCGGACGTGCATTGTCCTGTTGGAACAGCAAGTTCCCTTGCCGGTCTAGGAATGGTAGAACGATGGGTTCGATGACGGTTTGGATGTACCGTGCACTATTCAGTGTCCCCTCGACGATCACCAGTGGTGTACGGCCAGTGTAGGAGATCGCTCCCCACACCATGATGCCGGGTGTTGGCCCTGTGTGCCTCGGTCGTATGCAGTCCTGATTGTGGCGCTCACCTGCACGGCGCCAAACACGCATACGACCATCATTGGCACCAAGGCAGAAGCGACTCTCATCGCTGAAGACGACACGTCTCCATTCGTCCCTCCATTCACGCCTGTCGCGACACCACTGGAGGCGGGCTGCACGATGTTGGGGCGTGAGCGGAAGACGGCCTAACGGTGTGCGGGACCGTAGCCCAGCTTCATGGAGACGGTTGCGAATGGTCCTCGCCGATACCCCAGGAGCAACAGTGTCCCTAATTTGCTGGGAAGTGGCGGTGCGGTCCCCTACGGCACTGCGTAGGATCCTACGGTCTTGGCGTGCATCCGTGCGTCGCTGCGGTCCGATCCCAGGTCGACGGGCACGTGCACCTTCCGCCGACCACTGGCGACAACATCGATGTACTGTGGAGACCTCACGCCCCACATGTTGAGCAATTCGGCGGTACGTCCACCCGGCCTCCCGCATGCCCACTATACGCCCTCGCTCAAAGTCCGTCAACTGCACATACGGTTCACGTCCACGCTGTCGCGGCATGCTACCAGTGTTAAAGACTGCGATGGAGCTCCGTATGCCACGGCAAACTGGCTGACACTGACGGCGGCGGTGCACAAATGCTGCGCAGCTAGCGCCATTCGACGGCCAACACCGCGGGTCCTGGTGTGTCCGCTGTGCCGTGCGTGTGATCATTGCTTGTACAGCCCTCTCGCAGTGTCCGGAGCAAGTATGGTGGGTCTGACACACCGGTGTCAATGTGTTCTTTTTTCCATTTGCAGGAGTGTATATTCGAGAGTTGTACGTAGAATAGGTTCCAGTAATATAAGCAGCAAACATTTGTTAATGTCCTTCGCGTATTGTTTTTCTTCTTTTTTGGGTGAATGAGTTTACTTCTTTCTACGCCTTTACGATAATTCTTCATGCCTTTATTCAACAAATGCCACGTTACATTCGCTTAATTCCTCCCATTCGTACAGTTAGTAGCAGCCTTCTTCATCCAGGATGTCGTCTTCATCCTGAAGCGTGATTTCACTTATAAGTACCTAACATAATAATGAGACTCGAATCTACTTCTTTGTGATGCTTCTTTTTTATCTGTCAGAGCTGTGGAACCAATAGGCTAACTGTTTTCACCGTGAAAGGAAAACCGAAGCCTAATTTGCGACCATATAGTGAAAAGGTAGCTCTTTGCGTCAGACTTTAATTATAGAAATAAATGCACGAGGAAGTTAAACTCGGCGATTCAAAATAAAACTATCTCGTAGCATCATTTTGCATGGACTATGGACGGACCCACTCCTAGACAGCAAAGTTTCCTCTTAACGTCGAGGGCAGCTGTTTGTGTGATGAATGGTCCTTTAATTACAGCCAAGGACACAAAGGGGAAAGCTGAAAGTTTGTGCGCTTCTGTGAGCCCTCTAATTCCCCTTACTTAATAACGTCGTCCTTACCGGAATAATACGCAGTCAGCAGCAAACTGCAGCACAGCACTGTGTTTTTCTTGTTCGCAACCGTAACTAGTAACAGAGTGAAAACACTTCCTTCAGTAAACATTTTTTCTGCCGTTGAACAGCTTCCAACATAGCTATGTAGCGCTATGGTTGAGGCCCTGCACTTCAATTCTTTCTGTTCATCGTGATAAAACTTGGAAGGCCAAAATTAAGTAAGTGATTGACGTTGAGTGGACTACAATTTCAACATTAGTCCGAAACACAACAATAAGGCTACCGGCTGGAGTACACAGGGTGAGACATCTCAAACTGGTCACCCCAAATTTATCCACGACTAGTTACAGGCTGTTACAAAATGAATATACAGATTTTAAGGCTCTGTAGCATTTATTACATTAAACTTAGAATCATAAATGATGCATCAACTGAAAGAGCAACTCAGACAGGTTTTTTTTTTTTTTTTTTTTTTTTTTTTTTTTTTTTTTTTTCGTCACACATCGCGGCGCCGATAGTCGAGTTCTTGCCAAACCTTGATCATTGTGTCTGGAATGGTAGTTGTAACAATGCTGTTTCTGAGGTTGGGCAGATCAACTGATAGCAGAGGTATATGTACATGATCCTTTACGAATCCCCAAAGATAAAAATCGCGTAGCGTCGGATTGTGTGTGAACGTGGAGGTCATGCAAAACAAGCAGTGTCATGCGGTCCCTTGCGTTCAATCCGGCGGCCGGGTACAATGCCGTTTAACCAATGACTAACTGAGCTATGTCAGCGAAGTGGCGCACCATCTTCTTCCAATTGAGGAAAGAGCCACAGTTCTAGCGCGTCAAGATAAGAAAACCAGTTACAGTTGCTTCACTGAAAAAGAAAGAGCCATAAACTTTCCGCCGGGATATGACACAAAAAGCATTCTGTTTAGAGGAGTCTCGCTGCAAATGCACCATCTCTTGGGAATCTGCTGACCCTCAGATGCGCGTTATAACATGTGTTCACATTTTCACCTAGGAGGAACGTCCATTCATGAATGAAGAATACACGATCCAAAAAATCATCATCGCCATGCAGCAACATTTCGTTTACGAAGTTGGCACGTAAATCGTAGTTTGTAGGTTGTAGAGCTTGAAACAACTGCAAACGATATGGACGTAGTTCTAAGCGTCTCCTTGAAAGTATTCACGCTGACGTCATTGGAATTGCTAATTCACGACTAACCTTCTAAACTCATTTCTTGGGACTACGCGTGAAAGACGTCATCAGGTACGGTTCGTGTATTTGTTATTATCACTGTCCAACTCGTTCAACACGTTCTTGAGTCGTTCTTTGGTCGCTCCATACTCTTCCCTTACCGCACAGGTGTGCAAACAAAACTGAGTTGCTCTTTCATGTGATGTATTAAGTTGAATATAATAAATGGTACAAAGCCTAAACACCCTATCTGGCGTTAGGAACTTGCTTATTAATAATAGTGATGCTGTAACTGCTGGTTGGTAGTATTTACTGGCAAAATGCAACCTAACAACAGATTGCGTACTTACGGCTATTCTATGTGGCCGTTTTTCAGTACGACTTGAAAAGAGAGAGAGATTATTAATTGATCACCGATGCGTCGGTTCTCGATTGTGTTCAGGAGACGTACTGATTGACTGCGCGAATAATTGACCTTTTGACCCGGATTGCCGTCACGCAATCAGAATCTTCGATGAAATTACCTAAGGGACCTATTTGAATATAAAAATGGAAATGAAAGCAAATGGAATGTCGTAAGAGAAAGATTAACAGATCGAAAGTTGAACACATTAGGGATCTCCCAAATACAATCGAGACACCGAGATAAAGAGCGATCCTGTAACAAAAAGCTCATATACAATTTGAACATCATTTTTGGTTAGTGAAAGAAAAGAATAAGAAGAAAATTACTGCATCGTAATATATTAATATATTTTGAACAAATTGGCATTAAATTTCTAAACATTGAGAAATACATAATAAATGCATGACTTACATCTGATATTTATTTTGTGGATGGCGCAGTCCAATAATCGCTGCTTTGTCAGTCCGTGCCTTCTTAAAATTAAATGTCCTTGCGTGTGCGTAAGTACATTGTATCCACAACCGATTTCCGAAATGTTCGTCGTTTCACATAGTTTTTACACAAAATAAAAGTAGGGTTCTCGCTTCCCGCGCCCGGGTTCCCGGGTTCGATTCCCGGCGGGGTCAGGGATTTTCTCTGCCTCGTGATGACTGGGTGTTGTGTGATGTCCTTAGGTTAGTTAGGTTTAAGTAGTTCTAAGTTCTAGGGGACTGATGACCATCGATGTTAAGTCCCATAGTGCTCAGAGCCATTTGAACCATTTTTTTGTTAAGAGAGTCTGTAACTGCCTGTGCAAAATGGTAAAAAGGATGCAAAAAAGGGCAGCTCGTTTTGTATTACCACGTAATAGGGGAGAGAGTGTGGCAGATATGATACGCGAGTTGGGAAGGAAGTCATTAAAGCAAAGACGTTTTTCGTCGCGGCGAGATCTATTTACGAAATTTCAGTCACCAACTTTATCTTCCGAATGCGAAAATATTTTGTTGAGCCCAACCTACATAGGTAGGAATGATCATCAAAATAAAATAAGAGAAATCAGAGCTCGAACAGAAAGGTGTAGGTGTTCGTTTTTCCCGCGCGCTGTTCGGGAGTGGAATGGTAGAGAGATAGTATGATTGTGGATCTATGAACCCTCTGCCAAGCACTTAAATGTGAATAGCAGAGTAATCATGTAGATGTAGATCCCCGTATTTACAAAACCAGTCGTGGACGATTCGAGCTGTGGAACAGGGGCTTTATCGTCTTGGAACACCGCATCATCAATGGGAACAAACAATGTACCGTGGGATGCACCTCATCAGCTAAGATGGTCACGTAATCTTTGCAGAGTAAGCATTGGGTCCATGGCGTAACCACGATATGGCTGGCCAAAGCATCACCTAACGCCTCTTTGTTTCACTCTTGGGACGTAAACTCGAACCAGAAGTTGGAAACAGTGGGCAGTAACACTAAACCGACCAAATGACATTCTTACATTGCTCCATAGTCCAGCTTTTATGGCTTCGGCAGCACGTCTTCCTGTTACGGTCATTTGCGTCACTGATGAGTGACTGTGGAATGCCAGCTCACCGCGTAATGCCCACAGCTTATGCAGCACCCTTCGTGTTGTTTTGATGCTGACAGGATTCACGAGTGCAACATTTAGTTCTGTAGTGACTATATCAACAGTCTGTCAAGATTACTCAACACACACTTTCGTTCGGCAAGAAATTCTACGCTTTGTCCGCTGCAACTTAGCGAAAACCCCATCTCGATGTTTATCATTGGCAACCAATGCTGTACAATCGCAATAAAGTCATAACACGTTCAATTGACTCTTTTATTAGAACATGTTACGCGTTTCGGGATTACAACCATCTTCAGACATTACAAACTTCAACTCCTTCCTAACCCACCAGGTGTACAGCCTTGACAACTCAAAGATATGCCCAATAACTTCTATAACTGCGACACAAGCAGTCTTGAAGCAGAGCGTAAGACTAATAGCTCTGCTTCAAGACTGCTTGTGTCGCATTTACAGTCATGTGTTATTGGACACTTTCTTTGAGTTGTCAAGGCTGTACACGCGTATGTACAGCATGGGTTGCCAGTTATTAACACTATGCCGTCCGGCGACACCACAGTGGTGTCGTGAGCGAAATCTACATCTACACCTACATACATACTCGGCAATCCACCATACGGTGCGTGGCGGAGGGTACCTCGTACCACAACTAGCATCTTCTCTCCCTGTTCCACTCCCAAACAGGACGAGGGAAAAATGACTGTCATATGCCGCTGTACGAGCCCTAATCTCTCTTATCTTATCTTTGTGGTATTTCCGCGAAATATAAGTTGGCGGCAGTAAAATTGTACTGCAGTCAGCCTCAAATGCTGGCTCTCTAAATTTCCTCAGTAGCGATTCACGAAAAGAACGCCTCCTTTCCTCCAGAGACTCCCACCCGAGTTCCTGAAGCATTTCCGTAACACTCGCGTGATGATCAAACCTACCAGTAACAAATCTAGCAGCCTGCCTCTGAATTGCTTCTATGTCCTCCCTCAATCCGACCTGATAGGGATCCCAAATGCTCGAGCAGTACTCAAGAATAGGTCTCCTATACAGATGAACCACATGTTCCCAGCGGTCAACGGCCGGCGACACCACAGTGGTGCCGTCTGGTGTCGTGAGCATAGCATAGCGCAGTGGCCGGCGACAGCACGTTAGTTTCTTTTGCATTCTGTTGGTGTTTTGTTTAGGTAACAATAAGTTACACACGTCAACAAGTGTTTTGTTTTTAGAAGTACTTGAGCCCTTTCATCATGGCGGACGAAAGAGACAATAGGATTATTTATGATGAATGCGCGGACGTCTTGTCAGACGTTCCGAACGACTTGGCCGATTGGGAAGAAGACATTGGATATCAAAAAAATTAAAGTGAAGCAGAATTTTAGGAAGATAGTGAAATACGTCCAGGAAGAATTCGGTGAACGCTACGGTTGCCAACTGATTCGGCTGAATTAGTCGAAGAAGACAGTGCACAGTGGTCAGAATTTGATTTGCGAAGACCAATAATAAATTTGAAGGATCCCCGGGTCCAAAACATATTTCCCAAAGATACACAGAGCGTCGAAGATATCGTACAATTATGTACTGGGAACGATCTATTTGAATATATTAGCAACGAAACCAAAAAGTACTACAGTCAAAATTGCAATAGAAGCAAACGATTAAAAATGCCAAATTTGTCGACGTTACGGGACCCTAACTTAGAAAATGGTTTGGACTTGCTATCCTTATGGGAACTGTAAAAAAAAGCAAGGATCGATGATCACTGGTCAACGAATCGGTTGATAGACACCAATATTTCGCGAAATGATGACCCGCGACCGATTCAGACAAATATTATCATTTTTCCGACTACTACAATAAACCGGATAATGCAGACCGGCTTTTCAAAGTGCAATTCATAACTGATTATTTTTCCAGAAAGTTTAAAGAAACGTTTAATCTACGTCAAAACATCTCAACTGATGAAGGAATGATTCCATGGCGTGGACAGTTAAATTTTAAAGTTTACTATCCGTCGAAAATTACAAAATATGGCATACACATTCGGATGCTGTGTGATTCGAGTACGGGATACATGTCCTCATTCAAGATATATTCCGGCGCTGGACAACAATAAGTAAAAACAGTGATGGAACTATTGACACCTTCTGATGGAAAGTGGCATCACCTCTACATGGATAATTGTTATAACAGTGTAGAACTTGCAGAGAAGGTACTTGAAAAGAAAATTCGAGTTTGTGGAACGATACGGCAAAATAGAGGATTTCCGGAAAATTAAAGCGCCCAGAAGTCAATGTGTTTGTAGCTTGTCATGAACGGAAAGGTGACAAACGGCCGGCGAAAATCCAGGTAGACCGACTTAGCGCTGCCGACGCCAAGCGAATAAATTTGTACGAGACGTGCGGACGGCTAAGTGTTAACATAAAAATGATCACAGGCCTCAGGATTTTATGTCCTGTATACCATCTCGATGTATTTACCCATTGTCGGAATACACTCTAAAAAGGGCGCATCACGGAGAAGTTATCTAAATTGATCACAGGTATCGACGGAAAATGCAAAATTGTAATCTTTGGCGGCCCATGGATGAATGTGTGACGCTGCAGCGCAGTTTCACGGCGCAACTGGCAAGGATGGTAAACTGGGGACATTTCGGTACCCAGGGTATAAAATCTTTAAGAATTTCACTCTGTGTACTCAGCTGGACAGTAACAACACTACTGGCCATTAAAATCTGCTACACCACGAAGATGACGTCCTACAGACGCGAAATTTAACCGACAGGAAGAAGATGCTGTGATATGCAGATGATTAGCTTTTCAAAGCGTTCACACAAGGCTGGCGCCGGTGGCGACACCTACAACGTGCTGACATGAGGAACGTTTCCAACCGATTTCTCATACACAAACAGCAGTCGACCGGCGTTGCCTGGTGCAACCTTGTTGTGATGCCTCGTGTAAGGAGGAGCAATGTGTACCAACACGTTTCCGACTTTGATAAAGGTCGGATTGTAGCCTATCGCGATTGCGGTTTGTCGTATCGCGACATTGCTGCTCTTGTTGCTCGAGATCCAATGACTGTTAGCAGAATATGGACTCGATGGGTTCAGGAGGGTAATACGGAACGCCGTGCTGGATCCCAACGGCCTCGTATCATTAGCAGTGGAAACGACATGCATCTTATCCGCATGGCTGTAACGGATCTTGCAGCCACGTCTCGATCCCTGAGTCAACAGATGGCGACGTTTGCAAGACAACAACCATCTGCACGGACAGTTAGACGACGTTTGCAGCAGCATGGACTATCAGCTCGGAGACCATGACTGCGATTACCCTTGACGTTGCATCGCAAACAGCAGCGCCTGCGATGGTGTACTCAAAGACGAACCTGAGTGCACGAATGGCAAAACGTCATATTTTGGATGAATCCAGGTTCTGTTTACACCATCATGATAGTCGCATCCGCGTTTGGCGACATCGCGGTGAACGCACATTGGAAGCGTGTATTCGTCATCGCCATACTGGCGTATCACCCGGCGTGATGGTATCAGGTGCCATTGGTTACATGTCTCGGTCACCTCTTGTTCGCATTGACGGCACTTTGAACAGTGGACGTTACATTTCAGATGTGTTACGACCCATGGCTCTACCCTTCATTCAATCCTTGGGAAACCCTACATTTCAGCAGGATAATGCAAGACAGCGTGTTGCAGGTCCTGTACGGGCCTTTATGGATACAGAAAATGTTCGACTGCTGCCCTGGCCAGCACATTCTCCAGATCTCTCACCAATTGAAAACGTCGGGTCAATGGTGGCCGAGCAACTGGCTCGTCACAATACGCCAGTCACTACTCTTGATGAACTGTGGTATCGTGTTGAAGCTGCATGGGCAGCTGTACCTGTACACGCCACCCAAGCTCTGTTTTGACTCAATGCCCAGGCGTATCAAGGCCGTTATTACGGCCAGAGGTGGTATTTCTGGGTACTGATTTCTCAGGATCTCTGCACCCAAATTGCGTGAAAATGTACTCACATGTCATTTCTAGTATAATATATTTGTCCAATGAATACCCATTTATCATCTGCATTTCTTCTTGGTGTAGAAATTTTAATGGCCAGTAGTGTATGCCTCACAGGCAGGAGGGTGAACTGTATACACAGATGTCAGAATTTGAGAGAGGACGGCTGGAGCAATCGGCTAATCAGTCTACACTTCAATACGATCGATGCCGTTATTCGACGATGCTGGCAGGAAAGAGTTAACGATGGCCGAACACAGCGTCAAGACCCAGAGAAAAGACAGAACGTTGGAACCGACCAATCGTAAGGTAGGCACTCAGAGCCCCGGACTGAACATCTTCAGCGATCCGACGTGTAACTGATTCTCCAGTGACCACAAGGAACATTAATACGCAGTTCACAGAAAAGGACACGGTGCTCACGGTGCCCCTTGCTCCTGCTATCATTGTTGTCTATACATCAACAAACCTGTTTGCAGTAGGGTCGGGTACATTCGCCCTTGAATCTCATTGACTGGAGTAGAATTGTCTTTAGTAATGAGTACTGCTTCGAACTGAGCCCCTATGACCAGCGAAGAATTGTCTGGAGACGCCACGGACATGAGTTGGATACCGAACTGACTGTCGCCCGCCATACTACCCGACAACGAGGAGTGATGGCATGGGGTGCCATTGCTTTTCATAGTAGGAACTGTGTGGTTGTCATCCACGGCACTCTTATAGCACAGTGACACGTGACGGTATTCTACGCCTCGTTTTCTTACCCTTCGTAGGCTTACATTTCAGCAAGATAATGCCAACCCGCATGCCGCGAGAGTTTCTACTGCTTTGTGGTCGCCAAACCCTACCTTGGCCAGCAGGATCGCCGGGTCTCCGCACAGTTGATAACGTTTGGTGGAATTACGGATAGTTCCCTCTAACCAGCTTGGGATTATGACGATCTAACGCGTCAGTTGGACGGAATTTGGCACGATATCTGTCAGGAGATGCCCAACAACTCTGTCAATCAATGCCAAGCCGAACAACTGAGGGCCAGAGGTGGACCAACGCGTTACTCACTTGCTCAATTTGCGAAGCTCATTCTGTTCAATAAATCATTCAGTTTTCTGAAACTGTAATGATTTGTTTGTCTGTGCATGTACCTCACATTTACTGATTTCCATCTCATTCGGATAATTTCTTGGTGGAGCCGCGTGTTTTTTTTATGTCATGGAGTGTATTTATAGTGGCCTGTCTTACACGCCCCAACCTCTGTCACTGTAATGCACATGAGAGGCCTCTCCATCTACAACCAACCCCCCCCCCCCCCCCCCACCATTCAAATAGGGCCGGCCGGTGTGGGCGAGCGGTTCTAGGCGCTTCAATCTGGAACCGCGTGACTGCTACGGTCGCAGGTTCGAATCCTGCCTCGGGCATGGATGTGTGTGTTGTCCTTAGGTTAGTTAGGTTTAAGTAATTCTAAGTTCTAGGCGACTGATGACCTCAGATGTTAAGTCCCATAGTGGTCAGAGCCATTTGAACCTCAAATAGGAAAATATCTTCTGATACCGAACTTCTCGAATTCTGCCCGCTATGTACACAGACATATCGATTCAGTGTCACTTAAAAAAGCGGCAATCGTTTGTTAATACTTAGGGGGAGGGGGGAGGGGGAAGGCTGACGGTATGATATATGCTACACCTAATACATCAATGAAAGCTAAAGCGAAATAACTGCAGAAAAAAAAACAAAGAAATCGAAAAGGAATTGTTCTTGGGAAACAGAGATTCAGCATACGTCAAAGTTAAAATAACTTTCGGAAAAGCAAGGGCATCAACGTTAAGAGTGCGCAAGGAATTGCAAAAGTGGACGCATAGGAAAGAGCTAATACAGTTTTACGTGAAAGTTCATTTATGAATATAATTTTTTAATTCTGAAACTTTTTCTTATTTGCCTTTGGAATTTTGTCCGGTTATTTGTTACAACACTTACTGACATTGTGATCGAAGTGCTAACATTTTATTTCTTTCTCTGCTACACAGACGTGTACACGCAAAAATAGTCGTGTGCTTGGATTAGTTGAATGGTAGATATTATTTACTTAAAATTATATATACAATAAATGTTTTATAATTATATATAAAACAAATACTCCTCAAACGAATGTACGTTGCTTGGTATGCACTGAAGTCATTCACAGCCAGTAACATTGCTGAACTTACAGGTTACATGTAGCAATTGTAGCACGACTGTGCCATTTTTCTTAAGATATTATTTTTTGTACTTGCAACCAAACAGGATATGATACGAGAATGAGATTTTCACTCTGCAGCGGAGTGTGCGCTGAAATGAAACTTCCTGGCAGATTAAAACTGTGTGCTCGACCGAGACTCGAACTCGGGACCTTTAATGAAACTTCATTTCAGCGCACACTCCGCTGCAGAGTGAAAATCTCATTCTGGAAACATCCCCCAGGCTGTGGCTAAGCCATGTCTCCGCAGTATCCTTTCTTTCAGGAGTGCTAGTTCTGCAAGGTTCGCAGGAGAGCTTCTGTAAAGTTTGGAAGGCAGGAGACGAGATACTGGCAGAAGTAAAGCTGTGAGGACGGAGCGTGAGTCGTGCTTCGGTAGCTCAGATGGTAGAGCGCTTGCCCGCGAAAGGCAAAGGTCCAGAGTTCGAGTCTCGGTCGGGCTCACGGTTTTAATCTGCCAGGACGTTTCATTTCAGCGCACACTCCGCTGCAGAGTGAAAATCTCATTCTGGAAACATCCCCCAGGCTGTGGCTAAGCCATATCTCCGCAGTATCCTTTCTTTCAGGAGTGCTAGTTCTGCAAGGTTCGCAGGAGAGCTTCTGTAAAGTTTGGAAGGTAGGAAGCGAGATACTGGCAGAAGTAAAGCTGTGAGGAAGGGGCGTGAGTCGTGCTTCGGTAGCTCAGATGGTAGAGCGCTTGCCTGCGAAAGGCAAAGGTCCCGCGTTCGAGTCTCGGTCGGGCTCACAGTTTTAATCTGCCAGGAAGTTTCATTTCAGCGCACACTCCGCTGCAGAGTGAAAATCTCATTCTGGAAACATCCCCCAGGCTGTGGCTAAGCCATATCTCCGCAGTATCCTTTCTTTCAGGAGTGCTAGTTCTGCAAGGTTCGCAGGAGAACTTCTGTAAAGTATGGAAGGTAGGAGACGAGATACTGGCAGAAGTAAAGCTGTGAGGACCGGCCGTGAGTCGTGCTTCGGTAGCTCAGATGGTAGAGCGCTTGCCCGCGAAAGGCAAAGGTCCCGAGTTCGAGTCTCGGTCGGGCACACAGTTTTAATCTGCCAGGAAGTTTCGTTTTAGCATATGATACGTTTTGTCTTCCTGCCCATAAGAGCAATTACGTCTGTGTGACACACTTATACACATACGTCATTTTAAAAACATCCTTGACTCTGCTGTATGCCGTGCAGGCATTACTGAGAACTTTTTGGAACAGTCATGAATTATCTGCCATTGGTGTTAAGTCTGCAAATAATCTTGCAAGTACTTGTATTTTTACAGCTGAGTGACCATACTGTCTTTAATCCCCTTTTTGAATGGATCGTAAAATGAAAGACAAATACTCCGTTGCTGTCTTACAATGCGTGGAAAACTACTAGTATTAGGGCCCTGAGACTTGAGTTCCTAAGGTTGTACAAGGCACTAACTGAGCTATTGGTACTGTGAAGAAAATATTTAATTTGTTGTGTTTTATCATGTCCTTTACTGTCGCAGAATAATGTCTTGCTGGAATTTATTGACACTTTGTTTTTTCGAAGCACTTAACAAAAGAGCGTTGGTGTAACCAGTAACGTGCACGGACTGCCACTTGATCTTACTGGCTTTCCGAGAAACCTATAGACAAGTAATGTGTGGGTTTCGTTCGGTTTCTCGATAATACTGAGGTCTGAGGTGTTACGAGTGAAACTGAAAGACTGTGATCATTTTCCCTGTTTCTATAGCTGAACAATACTTCTGTTTTAGACGGTAACAGTTCCATTACACAATTATGACCTATTAATCTTGACCGAAGTTGTAAAAAATTCTCACTTCATCTGAAAGGAGTCGAAATGAAATGATATTATCAGTGAAACCTTGAAGTATTTTACTGTGGTGACCCATGGTCTATACGATTACTGCAGTTTTCTGAAACGCTATGTATCCAATTCTTTTCAGTGTAAGCAGAAAGATCTGTTCCTGATTGAGGTGACACCCAATAGATTGTAGTAGACACGAGTGATTTCTTGCTATTTGTGCACCAGATTATATTTCAATGAAGATAGCGTTTGGAGCAGTTTCTGGGCTAACTATTTTGTTAATTTTTCTTGGATGGGATACACAGTCAAGCAAAACTTTTTAAAAGACGTATTCATCTCCTTTAACCGTTAAAATTATTTATTCATAAAATCCACACTTGTAATTTAGGCCGATTAGCAATCTTCAGATAGACCATTGCGAAAGTTTTCTCTGCATTCTACTTGAAAACAGCAAAACAATCAAAATCACCATAATCGATTTTATAAATAAATAATTTTAACAGTCAAAGGCTACCATGATGTATTTCGAAAATTAGCTACTGTATTTTATGTTGGCTATCTACTGACATCTCAGGTCATGACGCGTAAGGTAAAGTATCATTCGTCGAACCCTGGTTGGCCCGAAAACCTACAAAGCTTCCTACATAACATAGGCACATGTAGCGTACAATAAATAAGATAAGATATCAAAATAAGATTTTCGCCTAATACTGCGCAGACGGCTGTGTATTTAATATTCATAACCTTTCTCTCTGCCACGGCTTCTGTTGAACTAAAGCTTACTTCGCGGTTATGTGGTCAATTATGTGACTCAATGATACCCTATGGCACCTGTAACTTTTATTAGACCAATGCACAAGAAACGTGGTGTTTACGAAACCGAATACACAAATCAATTCTCTCGTTTATTTTTTATTGTACACGTTTCACTGCCATAAAAAATTAAATTCCAAATAAATATCTTCAAAAAAGACTTAAGGCATTTATATTACATGTTAACATACTTCTTTTTCTCAGAAAAGCTATTCTTGCCATTTCCAGTGCGCATTTCATATTCTTTTTACTTCTGCCGTCGTCAGTTATTTTACTGTCCAAACAGCAAAATTATTCTACTACTTTAGTGTCTCATTTTCTAATCTAATTCCCCTACCATCGTTTGTCGTATCTCGAATTATTCAGTGTTTTATTTCTATTGTTCATCTGTCCGCCACCATAGAAGCGTGATCAGGGCGGCAGAATACCATGCCAGGGGCTGCCTCAGAGATGTTCTCCGCTCGGGGACCGGCTGTTGTGTTGTCTTCATCATCATATCATCCCAATCGACATGCAAGTCACCAAAGTGGCGTCACCTAAGAATGAAATTTCACTGATCATATTATAACCACTTTTCAAGGCACTGTGCATTGCCGCCTCTAATAGAATACGACGTCTTTAACAAACTTCAAAGTTTTGATTCCTTCCCCTTCAACTTTAATTACTTTACCAAATTTCTCCTTGATTTCCTTCACTGTTTACTCAATGTGTAGACTGAACGACACAGGAGATAGGCTTTTCTGTACAAGGTGTAAGCAATGTTTCGCTCGTGGTATTTCAGCCCTCATAAATTTAGAAATTCTAAGAGTGTATGCCAGATAAGGTTGTGAAAAGTCTGCTCTAAATCCTTTAGGTACATGAATTAATTATCACTATTTGTTGAACAGAAAACATATGTTTGTTTTCGTAGAATAGCATAAGATGATTTACTGAAAGTAGTGTGCTTTGGCAGCTACAATTTTTTTCCATTTTCGGGTGACAAATGGATTGCGCGATTAAAAAAATTTCGAGTTCTTTTGAGGTGACCCATTAATGGCGCCAGTTTTTGAGATCGTTAAAAGATGTGAATAGGTTTTCAGGAATGTCACGCTGCACTGACTGAAACTAATGTTAATCAGAAGCGGCGAAGTCTGGTGAATATGACGGATGAGGTAAGACATCCCACTGAAGTCCCTCCAAAGTTTTCTTCACTCGGTTTGCAACATGTGGATTGGCATTGTCATGAAACTGAATGACTTTGTCAGTGTGCGATTCAAATTGAGTAATTGTGCTTCGCAGTGTACAGCATTCACGGTTTGACCTGGTTGCTGCGACTCATGGTACACCACACCGCTGAGTAGTCGAAACCAGTCTCTGACACGTTGATCACGACAGAGCATGTTCTCCACAAACTTCCGACTGCAGAATTTTTTTAGATAAAATCACAAGAGTAACACTTCCCGCTAATGCTGTTTCGAAAGCTGTAAATGGTTGGTTGTTGTGGACTGATAATAGCAATGTGTTCTACCTGTTGCCGTTTTCCCTATCATAACATTAAAATGATTTCACCTGATAGTCTTCAGCTCTCTGAATCGTGGAGACATTGGAGATAAACCAGTTATGTTCTTAATAACACATAGAAACGCGAGGCAGTCTCAACGCAAAAAAGTAAAACCTTGCCAGTCCAGAAATCTGGACTACACTGCGATCCGCAGGCTTGCTGTGGGCCAATCCAAAAGAACGTGAAAATATTGCCTGTTGGCTTCCGTCTGTGGTTCTTTGTCTAGCGTTTGTGTGATGATTTTTCTGACATTTCGCCAGCATGAGTGGTTGCCATTGCCAAAATTCACCCTCCATTGCTGGCGGCGGACTAAAGTCAAACTCGCGAACCCAAACTGGTGCACCAACGTCCGAGGGCTTTTCCGTGGTCATTTTCGCTGTGGTTCTCCCCTTGCTGGCTGCAACGGTTGTTCGCTGCAGCACAGGAATCAAAGATCCGTTCAGCTTGAGTCTATCCTCTTTCTTGTTGAAGGTGTTGTCATGTTTGTAGATTTCTATAGCTTCCTTGAACAAGCGGGCGCGGTAGCTATTTCTCCACAGGAAGAACTTAACGTGTTGGCGAATTTTATTATGTGGTCGATCTCACACAGCGCGTGCTCCACCTGTCCCAACCCACAATGCTGCATATATTGGGCGATCCGGGTGCTGATTGATCGTCCAGTCAGTCCAACATACTTTCCCACATGTACATGATATTCAGTACATACTGAGTTCACGGTTGTCATGACATATTTCCTAATATCGTGGTAGCTCCTTTTGCTCGGCGTAGTGCAGAAACTCCACGTGGCATGGACTCAACAAGTCGTTCGAATTCCCCTGCACAAATATTGAGTTAGGCTCCCTGTATAGCCGTCCATAATTGCGAAAGTGTTGCCGATGCAGGATTTTGTTCACGAACTGACCTGTCGATTATGTCCCATAAATATTAGATGGGATTCATGTCAGGCTATCTGTGTGTCTAAATCATTCACTCGAATTGCCCAGAACGTTCTTCAAACCTATTTCAAACAATTGTGGCCCGTTGACATGCCGCATTGTCACTCATTCCATCGTTGTTTGGGAACATGAAGTCCATGAATGGCTGCAAATTGTTTGCAAATAGCCGAACATAACCATTTTTACTCAATGATCGGTTCAATTGAACCAGATGACCCAGTCCATTCCGTGTAAATACAGTCCACGCCATTACGGAGCCACCACCAGCTTGCGCAGTGCCTTTTTGACAACTTGGATTCACGGCTTCATGGTGTCTGCGCCACACTCGAATCGTACCATTAGCGCTTACCAATTGAAATCGGGGCTCATCTGACTATGCTATGGTTTTCCATCCGTTTAACGTCCAACCAATATGGTCACGAGCCCAGGACAGGCACTGCGGGGGATGTCATGCTGTTAGCAAAGACATTCGCATCGGTCGTCTGCTCCTATAGCCCATTGACGCCAAATTTGACCACACTGTTCTATGGGACACTTCCCTCATACTTCCCACATTGAGTTCTATGGTTATTTCATGCAATGTTGCTTGTCTGTGAGCACTAGCAATTGTACACAGAAGCCGCTGCTGTCGGTTGTTAGGTGAAGGCCGTTGGGCACTGCATTGTCTCTGGTGAGAGGTAATATCTGAAATTCGGTATTCTCGGCACACTCTTGATACTATGGTTCCCGGAATATTGAATTGCCTAGCGATTTCCTGAATCGAATGTGCCATGTGTCTAGCTCCAACTACCATTCCGCGTTCAAGGTCTGTTAATTCCCGCAGTGCGGCCTGCGGCCGTAATTACGTCGGAAACGAAACCGTTTCACATGAATCATCTCTGTGCAAATGACAGCTCCGCCATACTACGCCATCTGTGTGTGTGTGCATCTCATGGGCCGGCCGCTGTGACCGAGCGCTTCTAGGCGCTTCAGTCCGGAACCGCGCTGCTGCTGCGGTCGCAGGTTCGAATCCTGCCTCGGACATGGATGTGTGTGATGTCCTTAGATTAGTTAGGTTTAAGTAGTTCTATGTCTAGGGAACTGATGACCTCAGGTGTTAAGTCCCATAGTGCTCGGAGCCATTTGAACCATTTGATCTCATGACTTCCGTCACCTTAGTGTATTCCGATATTGCAAATGGGTCCTTTTCGTTCTTTACCGATCTGAAACACCGTCTGGTATCCTTAGTCGGTTTACAAATATCTTTACGCTGTATTTGCGCAATATGCGGCTGATTTTATCAATCACCCTGGGAATGTATGGCAGAATGGCTGTACCCGACATCTCTTCTTCCGATGTGTCACTTCACAGGGTGTTTGGTTCTGTGACACATCTTACGTAACTGGTGGAGTAAGCATTGCTGCCTAGAACGCTCGAGCTGCGGCTAACATGTTCATTTTGCACTTGTTACGAGCGTGTTGATCATACTTGTTTTCTGGTTCAGGTGGTGTCGATTCGATACATGCTGTGTTCCAGGTTTTCATCACCCCTCGTAACCAACACATCTAGAAAGCATAGCTGTTGGTCCTTTTCTATCCCGATAGTAAATTTTATGTTGGCATGCAGATTGTTGGGATACCTTAGGAAAGTCTCAAACCACCACCTGAGCCAGAAAAGAGGGTGATTAGTACGCTCGTAATTCGTGCAAGACGAATATGTGAGACGCAGCAACCCATACGCTAAGGTGAACGGATCCTGGGTTTCGATGCTGCAACGAAGGCTGCTGTAGGTACCAAGCGGTGGTGACCACAGAAAAATTTAGTTTACTGAAGCATTAAACTTTATGTATTTAGTTGTAATTTCTGCTAGACATGACTTTCGTAATAAATGATTTGTTTCTTTTAATTACATGATAAAATTCATAACAAGAAATTTCTAACTTAATTTTAACATTTAGCAGATATATAACAGTAGATATTTAAAGTGTACGCTTTTCTGCAGATCAAGTATCCCCTGTCATTGAAAAAACTCTCTCAATTGTTATTCCCATCTTTGGCTTTTAAAAAAATCTCTTATGTTTGGTGCAACCGAAGCTGTTTTTACATGGTCTTCAATATCACTCTTTCCTCTGGGTTAGTCTGACCAAACGTCCCGGTTTTGCCGGGAGAGTTCTGATTTTCACATAAATATCCTGGTGTCCCGAGTAAATCACTCGGGACCTATAATTTTCCCTTTTTAATCGAGAAACAAAATGCGTGCAATAATATTTTTCATTTAATTGAGTATTTGTGAAAAAATGTTTCCTAGAAGTAGAAAGTTATGGAAATAATATTTTCACAGTGTATAGGCCTACCGCATTTGGTTTTTGCCTAAAGAGAGAGTAAGAGATATGTTGAGAAGAAAAACAGGTATTACCTACCCCCGCCTCTAACTTCCCGACCTTCCACTTTACGGTCCGCAAGACAAGTAGAAACAAAACCAGATGAGGTATAAAGGAGCATCACTTAAACCATTTCTCCTAACGGGACTGCAGCTATATGGAAGTTAATTTGGTGAAGAATGTGAGCGATGCGGCGTGTGTTAGCAGTGCGTATTCAATATTACTTCTTATGTATACGTGCCCTAACAGTCTAAAATCTTACATTTTAGTATGAAATGTATAATTTGTATCTGGTTACTTATTAGTAATTTTACATAGTTTTTAGAATTAACAAATTGTATCTAAGTGCCTAGTAAATGATTAAACATTGCAGAAAATATATCCAGACTATTCCATTAAAAAAGTATATACCAGTCTGTTTTATTTCTGAAGAAAAGGATTTTATTTATATGTAATGTACCTACATTTTCCTTTCCAATTCACAAAATGAAGATACATTCTTGCCAAGGATTTTGCAGCTGCTGCATCGTCATGGGCCCATTATGTTTCAAAATATCGCAACTGACAAGGAAGGTAAACGTAAGAGTAGTAATAAAGTTAGGTACAAAGGTAAACACAAGTGTATCGGTTTTTCCTCCTTGAAATCTGGTCAGCCTACTCTGCTGCAACAGAAAATTCTCCAGTATGTCGTATGCAATAAACACGTTCATTTTTCTCTTATTACACAGTTTGAAAACTTTGTATTCCTGAAAAAACGAATAGATATAAATGTATCAAAGAAGTTTAGACGAGTTACTTCACACACGAAAACAACACAAGCACATTGTCACTGATGTGTTACCAATAGACAACGTGGCAAATGTTGTAGCGGAACCGGTAACCACGCCTCTACATCGACGTCAGCGCGTCCTCCAAGGTCGGCTGAGAGAAACGCGGCCTTCAAGAGAGTGTTTAAAAACGCGATGTCGATCACATACGTCTAAAATTAAAGAAAAGGAAAACCTCGTCAGTCATAAGATTCCGAAATCCTGGAAATTTTCGCAACGCTGGACATTACTACAGCACTAAAATGTCCAGGACTCTCTGGGCCAATTCCGGACATATTGTAAGCCTAACTTTGGGTCTCATTTACTATGTTTTGGGTAGTATTTTCCAAGTTATGCCATTGCTCTTCTATTTTAACCTTTGTTTCAGTAAACTCTAGCTCTTGTTTCAATCAGTTATGGTAAGTTAGCTTACATTGTTTTCAATGAGAAGAAATCCCTTAAACATTTGTTCACTTTCCACTTCTTAGGAATCCTTTTCATTTTTTTTGACCCAGTAAACAAATTTATTTCTGAAACTGCTACCCGGTACCTTTTATTCTGTAAGTGCTGGCATCTCTTATAGTCGCTCAGCTATTCTACTCTTTATCAGTTATTTCTCTGAGGACTCTGCCTGTCCACTTTCATGTATTTTCTAGTGTCTTTGTAATTATTAAATTATGAAATGTCGCACAGTCTCTTAGAATTTTTACTTTTCTCTTGCATGTTCTTGCAGGTTCGACCAAATTTGAAAAGAAGATGATTATTACAGTTATTAGGTATTCTCATCGTAATTTGTTACTTACGCAACTATGTCATAAATGTTCTATGTTTTTCCAGTTGCTTGTACGTCCTTTTGCTCTCTCTCTGTTGAGTGTTTAACTCAGCTTTTGAAGTTTGGTGTTACAGAAGAATGCTGAAGACTAGATACGTAGGTCGGATAGCTAGCGAAGAAGTACTTAATAGAATAGGTGAGAAAATTTCAGCAAGAAGTTTTCACTCTGCAGCAGAGTCTGAACTGAACTGAAACTTCGTAGTAGTCTAAAACTGTGTGTCGGACTTAGACTCGAATTCAGGGCCTTTGCTCAAGGACATGAAGTGGCTACATTAGCTCAGTTGATACAGCACTTTCCCGTGGAAGGCAAAGGTGCTGAATTCGAGTCTCGGTCTAGTGCATAGGTTTAATCTGCCAGGGAGTTTCAGATGACAAAACAGTAGTGTCGCCAAAATAATATCAACCTAAAGAACCCAGCACACCAAGTCTTGTCACACAGTAAGAAAAACAACTCTTATAAATAGAATATCAACGTTAGTTTTGTGAAAGTTATTTTTTCTCTCAGTATGTAACAGACGTAAATGAAGTGCAAAGCAGCATAAAATACAACTACGGTAAAAAACTACAAACAAAAGACTTTAACCTGTACTATTACTCCGATTAAAATTACTTGATAGTTGACACTGCGTGCGCTGGAGGTGTCTTCCTCCAATCGAGCGCTCAACGTCACGCGCGAACTGTTTGCACTGCCACAACAGACGGCCAGTTCAGTTCCAACTATTTGTCTGGCTTTTCTCCTTGTTGTGTTACACACACACACACACACACACACACACACACACACACACACACACACACACGCACACACACACAAGACTACTGGAATTATCACAGAGATCGGTCTACAGTATATAAAGCTCAAAACACATGGCATAAAACCGAAATTTTTGAAGACAGTGAATGATCATTGCAACTGGGTTTATAGCAAAATATGTATATGAAAATGACTCTATATTATTTTTAGTTAATTAGTTCCAATGTAATTTTTTTCATTTTGAATCTTTTGTCGCATCTTTTACGTCATCATATTGACTTTTTTAATTTACTCTTGTTTTTCTTTTTATAATTCCTTTTTGGGGTGTTTGGAATCTGCCTGTGTCGCCTGCGACCTGTAAACGAGTTCCATTCAGGATTACTCATCCGTCGGTGTCGCGACAGCTCGCGTAGCAAAAGCGAGATGTTACAGTTCACTTTTAGCGCTGAAATTGAATTTTTTTCTGTCTTGAATTTGTTCCTACAGGTCAGTGAGCTGAGCGATCATGATTAATAGATCTGCTGAAGGTTGCCGACTACTGTTTCCTCGGATACATTGCACGTCAAGAGGCTGTGGTTAGGTTAGGACACGAGTGTAAATTCAGGGCTACAAAGGGCGTTGTCTGCCATTCGTCACTTAAAATCGGCTGTGGACAGAGCATCTCGCATTCCCACCATACCTGATGGCAGCAGCTTCCAGCATTGCTCCGCGTTTCATGAACAGCATTTCAGCACTTGTGAAGTGACCTACAGTATTTACGTGTCGTCTTTAAACGGTAGCCGATGTGGCAACATTAAAGCGCCCAGTGACAGACATTAACTATCAAATAATTGTAATCGGGCTATAGTAAGCACTGTGGCGCCTCAATACTCATAATTACACTCGGACGCTGACACTCTCTTCATCACTTGTGTGTGTGTGTGTGTGTGTGTGTGTGTGTGTGTTTGTCTCACTCTCAATCGCTGCGCGCTGCCCCATGAACACAAGCTGCGAACATCCATTACGGTCTCTCCTTTTCTCTCTAATCCACAAGCACCTCAAACCATCTCGAAGGATTTCGTGGCTTCGCCATCTACGAGGTGCGGCTAGAAAAAAAACCGGACTGATGCTGGAAAAAACATTTATTTACAATTATTTACAATTTCATGTTATCTCCTTCAATGTACTCTCCTCCTCGGTCTCTACACCGCTCCATACGAATTTTCCACTGTCCATAGCAATGCTGCAGATCATTTTCGGTAAGTCCATACATTACTTCCGTCGCTTTTTCTTTTACTGCTTCAACAGTCTCAAATCTAGTTCCTTTCAAAGCTGACTTGACTTTAGGGAAAAGAAAAAAGTCACAGGGGGCCAAATCAGGTGAGTAGGGTGGATGATCTAAAAATGGGAATGTTGTGTTTTGCCAAAAACGTCTTCACTGAAAACGCACTGTGAGCTGGGGCATTGTCTTGGTGAAGGATCCATGACTTTTTTCTCCACAAATCGTTCCGTTTTCTCCGTACTCGCTCACGTAGGGTAGCCAGGACGCTAATGTAGTAATGCTGATTCACTGTTTGTCCCTCTGGTACCCAATCAATGTGCACAATCCCTTTGATGTCGAAAAAAAAAAACAATCATCATTGCCTTGAATTTCGATTTTGACATTCGTGCTTTTTTTTGTCGTGGAGAACCAGGAGTTTTCCAATGCATCGATTGGCGTTTAGTTTCGGGATCGTAAGTAAAAAACCACGATTCATCGCAAGTAATAACATTTTGTAAGAAGGTGGGATCACTTTCAATGTTTTCCAGGATGTCAGAACAAATCATTCTTCGGCGTTCCTTCTGTTCAATTGTGAGACACTTTGGAACCATTTTTGAACACACTTTGTTCATGTTGAAACTTTCATGAAGAATCTGCCTAACACTTTCCTTGTCAACTCCTGTTAACTCAGACACTGCTCTGATTGTTAAACGGCGATCTTGTCGAACAAGTTTACCGATTTTTTCAATGTTTGCATCAGTTTTTGCTGACAATGGTCTGCCAGTGCGTGTGTCATCACTGGTGTCTTCGCGGCCGTCTTTAAATCGTTTAAACCACTCAAACACTTGTGTTTGCGATAAACAATCATCGCCGTACACTTGTTGTAACATTACAAACGTTTCACTTGCAGATTTTCCTAGTTTGAAACAAAATTTGATGTTAACACGCTGTTCTTTCTGTACACTCAACATTTTCCGACGCACAGACAAAACGTCAACTACTTAAAACAGATGCCACGGGCAGACTGAGTGCAGGAGGCAGATGAAACTCGAGCAGTAGGCGGAGCGAGAGTCACGTGACAGGCCACGCGACTTTCAGCCTTATTGCATTCGTTTTATTGTTTCACCAGTACTAGTCCGGTTTTTTTCTAGCCACACCTCGTATGCGTCGCCGCCTGGGGTGTATCAACCCACGCCGCGCAGCACAGAATGCAGTTCCTACTCGAGAATGTCGAAACAAAACACATTTCAGCCGTCTAAATTTCCAATTGTTATTTTATTGAACAACTAGTTTCGGCGATATATTACACCTTCTTCAGGCCCCCTGACCGGCGTGTAGGACGATTCCCACGTCTGATCGAGTCAAAATAGGGGCCATCATTCAATGACTGGTATCTGTAGACTTCTGATCTCATCGATCTTCACTTGCCGACTAGTACACAGATACCAGTCATTGAATGATGGCCTCTATTTTGACTCGACCAGACGTGGGAATCGTCCTAGACGCCGATCGGAGTGTCTGAAAATCGCGTGGTATGTTGCCGAAATTGATTTTTTTATACATAAGAAAGACCAGTTACTAAGAAGTCAAAAAACTGTGATGTATGTGACCCAAACTGTGAACGAAAAGGCCACGGAGGCATCTTATTTGGTCAGCTAACACACTGCACAAGCGGGCAAAGCGCATACTATCGCCGTGTGGCAGACGTGACACAATGTATGCTCGATGCAGAATCTGTAAAGCATGGTGATTTTTCATGTCTACAGTATAATTACCCTGGCGACGAACATAGTTCTTCCAACAAGAAATCTGTTTGATGTCAGCGCCGTTGTAGAATTTCTGACGTTAATGACGAAGGGTCAATCCATACCAAATGTTCCAGCACTGGTTGCTTGACCATCTCAGAAAAATTTTATATTTGCTGGGTGAATTCCCCAATGTTTAGCAGTCACAAAAATATTTTTTTTAAAATTATTGTTTATTATTTTGAAATGGCGTCCATATTTGTTCCAGGCTACATGCGTTTTTTCTTATTTGCAAGCATCTACATTTTTTTACAATTATTCAGTAGTGGGTTGTCCTAAGCCTTTCAGATAAAATGCATTTAGTTCAACACACTCTGGGCTACAAATTAACATCATTATCACTTGCCTGAATGTATTATTTAATATATTTTTAATAGTTCAAAGTTATCAGCCACAAATTAAAAACACTCCAAAGAAAAATTAGTTTCTCAGCTTTAATATTTTTTCTGCTATTTCAATGTATAGTATAGTTGCTTTTTATTGAGTATCAATGGTGAGCAGCTTACACTTAAAAAATACAGTTTTAAAAATGGATTGTTTAAAAAATTTTCCATTTTAAGGCTTGCAATGTCTTTGTTGGGGGAACAGATAAAAATCTGAAAATCTGAAATAGACCCTTATGATATCAAACTCCAGCATAAATTTCAACTTTGAGATTCAGTTGGAAGTTACGGAAGCACAGCCTCGCCTCTACTTGCGCCGTTTCGTCACTTTCAAGGAGATGTCCTCTAAGGGGTGCTTTATGTTTTAGAAACAGATGATAATCGGATGAGGCCAAGTCGCGATTGTATGGAGAACGATCGATGACAGTGAACCTAAGGCGTCGGATTGTTGCAGATGTCGCAGCGCTAGGTGTGGTCAGGCATTGTCATGTTGAAGTAGAGAATGCTCCATGTGTTGAAGAGCTTTTCGAATCCGAAACTCGATTGCAGCACGCTGTTTCCCAGGCACCGACATGGTTAACATTACACACCGAAATACAATTCGGAGCCCTCTAGCGACGAGGGCTGCAAGTATATAGACATGAAGAATAAAGATGTAGACTGTTAATAATGTTTGTTTTCAGAATGAGATTTTCACTCTGCACCAGAGTGCGCGCTGATATGAAACTTCCTGGCAGATTAAAACTGTGTGTACCGACCGAGACTCGAACTCGGGACCTTTGCCTTTCGCGGGCAGGAGAGCTTCTGTAAAGTTTGGAAGGTAGGAGACGAGATACTGGCAGAAGTAGAGCTGTGAGGACGGGGCGTGAGTCGTGCTTCGGTAGCTCAGATGGTAGAGCACTTGCCCGCGAAAGGCAAAGGTCCCGAGTTCGAGTCTCGGTCGGTGTACACAGTTTTAATCTGCCAGGAAGTTTCAATGTTTGTTTTATTTATAAAGCTTTAAGATTTTCATATAAACATTCGGAGGCATTACTCTTCAGCATGCACTCGTACATAAGAATGATAATACAAATACATTTAAAAGACGGAACTGAAGATGCTAACATGATCGCAGCTGTCACCACCTTTCCTTTCTTTGATTCCTTACCTACTTGGTTTTCTGCACTGTCCCCCCTGTCTCGTTTTGAAACGCTACAGATCTTGAAGTAGATGAAAAAACACTGACGAAAGTCATTTGGCCGGTTTAGCGGTTGCTTAGGGAGAAACTTCTTCCCACTAACAGCACAAAGACACCACGCAACAGGTGCAGAGGCGTCTCGCTCAAGGCTGACGTAATCCCCGCATAAAAGTAGCGGCACTCCGTCAAAGCGTGTAACACATTACTCTGCGGCGAGTCCTTGGCGACCCTTAGAAGCGTACGTCGCTACTGTAGCACTAGCTCACCTACAGACCACTACAGAGCGCAAGACGTTCTCTGAACTGTTGAGCGGCAAATGGTGCTTCCTGTTTCTACGATTACCGGCAAATCACGAATATCTGAGATATAAATCAGCAGCTTAAATTATTGCTGCATGAATAAATATCGCGGGAGTCAAATGGAAACAATTAAGCTGCTCTAAAGTGTCAGTAAAGCTTTGGTATCTAAAATGACCTTATCAGTATACGTGGACTGACGGCTACTTTCGAAGATGGGGTACTCTGAGTAGCAAATGTGGAATAATATGTCTCCACTACTGAACGCACGGATGGAATATGTATCATGGGGAATACGATCAGATACAGATTTTAATTCTGGATGGATTGTTGTAAGGACTGATAGTTGACGCAGAACATAAATAAATGTAACGTATTGGATCCATTACTAGATTACGCAACTGGAAACAGTAATGACCCTAAAATACACTCCTGGAAATTGAAATAAGAACACCGTGAATTCATTGTCCCAGGAAGGGGAAACTTTATTGACACATTCCTGGGGTCAGATACATCACATGATCACACTGACAGAACCACAGGCACATAGACACAGGCAACAGAGCATGCACAATGTCGACTCTAGTACAGTGTATATCCACCTTTCGCAGCAATGCAGGCTGCTATTCTCCCATGGAGACGATCGTAGAGATGCTGGATGTAGTCCTGTGGAACGGCTTGCCATGCCATTTCCACCTGGCGCCTCAGTTGGACCAGCGTTCGTGCTGGACGTGCAGACCGCGTGAGACGACGCTTCATCCAGTCCCAAACATGCTCAATGGGGGACAGATCCGGAGATCTTGCTGGCCAGGGTAGTTGACTTACACCTTCTAGAGCACGTTGGGTGGCACAGGATACATGCGGACGTGCATTGTCCTGTTGGAACAGCAAGTTCCCTTGCCGGTCTAAGAATGGTAGAACGATGGGTTCGATGACGGTTTGGATGTACCGTGCACTATTCAGTGTACCCTCGACGATCACCAGTGGTGTACGGCCAGTGTAGGAGATCGCTGCCCACACCATGATGCCGGGTGTTGGCCCTGTGTACCTCGGTCGTATGCAGTCCTGATTGTGGCGCTCACCTGCACGGCGCCAAACACGCATACGACCATCATTGGCACCAAGGCAGAAGCGACTCTCATCGCTGAAGACGACACGTCTCCGTTCGTCCCTCCATGCACGCCTGTCGCGACACCACTGGAGGCGGGCTGCACGATGTTGGGGCGTGAGTGGAAGACGGCCTAACGGTGTGCGGGACCGTAGCCCAGCTTCATGGAGACGGTTGCGAATGGTCCTCGCCGATACCCCAGGAACAACAGTGTCCCTAATTTGCTGGGAAGTGGCGGTGCGGTCCCCTACGGCACTGCGTAGGATCCTACGGTCTTGGCGTGCATCCGTGCATCGCTGCGGTCCGGTCCCAGGTCGACGGGCACGTGCACCTTCCGCCGACCACTGGCGACAACATCGATGTACTGTGGAGACCTCACGCCCCACGTGTTGAGCAATTCGGCGGTACGTCCACCCGGCCTCCCGCATGCCCACTATACGCCCTCCCTCAAAGTCCGTCAACTGCACATACGGTTCACGTCCACGCTGTCGCGGCATGCTACCAGTGTTAAAGACTGCGATGGGGCTCCGTATGCCACGGCAAACTGGCTGACACTGACGGCGGCGGTGCAAAAATGCTGCGCAGCTAGGGCCATTCGACGGCCAACACCGCGGTTCCTGGTGTGTCCGCTGTGCCGTGCGTGTGATCATTGCTTGTACAGCCCTCTCGCAGTGTCCGGAGCAAGTATGGTGGGTCTGACACACCGGTGTCAATGTGTTCTTTTTTCCATTTCCAGGAGTGTATCTACAAAAAATAGGTGTGACACGAAGTGGCATGACAGTATAAAACAAACAGTAAAAAAACGGGATGGAAGGCTGAGATTAATTGTAAGAAACGTAAGAAAATGTAAGTAATTCACAAAAGAAGTGACTTACAAGACGGATTCTTCAGTATTGTTCACTGTGTGGGACCCTTTCGAGGTTGGGTAATAGAAGTGGTAGGGAATACAGAACGAAGAGCCTTATGCTTCGTCACGAGGTCGTTTAGCAATCGCGAGATGATTAAGGAAATGCTGCCAGTAGCAAACGCAACAATAGAGGAGTTTATATCACGGAGAGATTAACTGTTGACATTCCAAGAGCATAAATGTCGAGAAGACTCGGGCTTCCTCCAGCATCAACAGGGCGCGGCAGCGAATCGGGCGATTTTAAAGGTGTTATCAAAAGTGAAAGATTAGCTTTGTTTGCTTGAAATACACGAGAAAGGACAGTAAACATAAAAAACTACAAAAAGTCTTTATTTTTCCTAAAATAACGTCTTTTGGATGCCCACCATTCCTCCGTAAGCGCTCGGCAAGTCGTCTGCTGATATCGACCATTACGTGTTGCAGCATCTCGACAGCAATTCGTTATGTTTCTTCCTGAATTCGACGTTTCAACTCCTGAACTGTGTGTGGTGCTGGAGAACTAAACACTTGTGATTTCAAGTAGCCTCACAGAAAAAAATCACAAGCTGAAAGGTCGGGGGATCTGGCCGGCCATCCGATATCCTCGTGTCTGGAGATAACATGATTGGGAAACAGGCTCCTCACAGTTGCCATGGAATTTCGTGCGGTGTGACTGGTCGTCCCATTTTGTTGGAAGAACGTGTTTGTTCACAGGCAGAGGATCAAATGCAGGAGCGAAAAAATTTTCCAACATATGAACCTAGCGTTCCTTGTCACACTTACAGCGCTTTCCATCCCAACTGCAAAGAAGAGCAGACCAGTAATTGCAAAACTTTGGAGTGGTGTCCCGTGAATCTTTTGTGGATCCCTGTTAAACCTGTACCTGAACTTTTCTTGTTAACGCGTCCCGACAAATGGAAATGGGCTTCGTCACTCACCAGGAAGTTGTTAAGATTCTGGTTTCCACTAATCCAGTGCAGAAGAGTCTGGCAAAATTGAAGTCTGTATCCATAGTCCTATTTCTGTAGTGTGTGAACAGTTTGAATCATGTAAACTTGGAAATGAAGGTCTTTCTGTAAGATCCGTCAAACGTTGGAACCCTAAGTCCCGAATGCCAGAGAATTGACCAGGATTTTAGCGATGAGACACGGCGGATTCTTGATCACCAGCAGCCCGTGTATAAATGGAGGCACAACCTTCTGAGCGTTACCCGCAGTTCTGGAAACCGGCAATCCGGCACACGGTACGTACACAAACGTGCGGATTTCTGCGACGGGCCTCGTTCAGGAAGTCCGTAAGTTCGGCGAGCCGGTGGCCGAGGCGCCACTCCGACAGAACGGCGCGCTCACGTCGGTTACCCTGCAATTTTTCCCACACGATTTTAACGAAACTATTCGCTAAAAAAAGGTTTTTACATTAGTTATTGCTTTACATGTCAGTTTCATGATCAAGTGCCTATCTTTTCGTTAATGGTCATAATTATTGCGATATTACGCATATACCCAGAACAGCCAAAAAAACTGCTACACCTGCCTATTATCGTGTAGGGATGGACCCCACGAGCGCGCCGAAGTGCCGCAGCACGACGTGGTATGGACTCGTCTAATGTCTGAAGTAGTGTTGGAGTGAATTGACACCATGATCCTGCAGGGCTGTCCATAAATCCGTAGGAGTACAATGGGGTGGAGATCTCTTCTGAAAAGCACACTGCAAGGCATCCAAGATAACCTCAATAATGTTCGTGTCTGGGGAGTTTGATGGCCGGCGAAAGTGTTTAAACTCAGAAGAGTGTTCCTGGAGCCACTCTGTAGCAATTCTGGACTTGTGGAGTGTCGCATTGTCCTGCTGGAATTGCCCAAGTACGTCGGAATGCAGAATGGACATGAATAAATGCAGGTGACCAGACGGATTGCTTACGTTCAAGTCACCTGTCAGAGTTGCATCTAGACTCCAACTGCACACGCCACACACCATTACAAAGCCTCCACCAGCTTGAACAGTCCCCTGCTGACATGTAGGGTCCATGGATTCGTGATGTTATCCCCACACCCGTACACGTCACTCCTCTCGATAAAATCTGAAACGAGACTCCTCCGACCAGGGAAATTTTTCCAGTCATCAACAGACCAACGTCGGTGTTGACGGGCCCAGGCGAGGCGTAAAGCTTTGTATCGTGCAGTCATCAAGGGCACACGAGTGGGCATTCGGTTCCGGAACGCCATACCGATGATGTTTCGTTGAATGGTTCGCACGCTGACACTTGTTGATGGCCCAGCACTGAAATCTGCAACAATTTGCGGAAGGGTCGCACTTCTGTCACGTTGAACGATTCTCTTCAATCGTCATTGGTCCCCTTCTTGCAGGATCTACTTCCGGCTGACTGATGTTTTACCGGATTCCTGATATTCATGGTACATTCGTGAAATGGTCGTACGGGAAAACTCCCACATCATCGCTATATCGGATATGCAGTGTCCCATGACTTGTGCACCGACTACATCACCACGTTTAAACTCACTTAAATCTTGATAAACTGCCATTGTAGCAGCAGTAACCGATCTAACAACTGCGCCAGACACTTGTCTCATATATGCGTTGCCGATCGCCGCACCCTATTCTGTTTACATACTGTATCTCTGTGTTTGAAAACGTATGGCTATACCAGTTTCTTTTGCGCTTCAGTGTAAGCAAGAAACTGTGTGACATCCGAATGGGATACTACGAAAAATAGGGGTGGCTATGGATTTGCTTTTGATGCATATTACGCCATATAATGCTGTGTATGGAATTTAGCTAACATATTGAATTTTTCTTTAAAGAGAAGAGGAGGAGATCAATATCTAATTCCATTCTCGAGAAAATGGATTGTATTAGCGCGTTCACTTCCGCTCCCAGATACACTACAATGAAATATTCACAACGTCTCTCATATTTCATAAACGGTTCTAGAAATCGAAACGAGATTTTGGCAAATGACAGCATGCACGCAAGTAACTGTAGACATTTGCAATGGAATGATGTAATTTTTTAAGAGTCCTCAATAGCTGGTGATATGTGAATAAGTGTGCATTTTGCAACAAGATAGTGAAGAAATTCCACGTTTATTTTTATACCGAGAATGTGATTTCTGATAAGCATTTGACTTGATTTGTCCTCAGTTTCTCCTTTAATAAACCTCTGTTTCAGGATTCTGTCACAATTGCAGCTGCATCAGGACGTTATTGAGAAGACATTGTATAAATTCCGGAATGTTTTGCCAAAAAAAGCAAATTTTAACACGGTAACAAGAGAAATGTAGGTGATACTGGAATACTCAAATTTCGCCATTGATATATCAGTAGTTTCAGATGAGTTTCAGTTGCTATAAATGTAGTGACGGGGGTTGACCATTGATCGCTTCAAAATACTTATGCAATGTACTACGAAGTACCTTGCTTCTGAAACGTGACACATGAAAGTTCGACAAGTTTGTAAAAATAGGCATTCAAAGAGATGGTTGAAACGTTTCTAGTCAGTATTCCAACTGTCAGTATTCCAAGTGTCAAAGAAACTGAGCTACAAAATTTGAAATAAAGTTTGAGAAAAAAATTCTTCGTTTGTGTGACCATAATGTCCGCAGCTGCTTTATAATAACTAAAGATATTACAAATTCGTCATTGCAACAACGATATGAGAAACAGGGAATACCTCAAAAACCTGCAAGCAGAAGTCGTTTCCTGACGTGACCGACAACCAGACGTAATATGTTGTAACACCAACATCTTTTTTAATGAACTGTTTTTGGATGTAGAAAGCAAGCCAGATTCATTACAGACCTCTGATGATGTTTTATTTCAATAAAACGAAACGCATTTAGGGAGCAGAAACGCCCATTTTGTTGTAGTTGAAAAGACCGATTTAGAATAGCTTCTATATTGACAGAAATAAGCTCGGAAATACACATCAAGAAAAGTTTTGCATCGCCTCGGTTTCGAGAATACCGGAACCGATACAGAAAACTGGAATACAGATAAACATAAACATCATTTTCGCACTTTTTATTGCTCATGAAAACCACACATTGCATGTTGTACCGCCATACAGCGAGACCTTTAGAGGTAGTGGTCCAGATTGCTGTACATAGCGGTACCTATAATACCCAGTAGCATGTTCTCTTGCATTGATGCATGCCTGTATTCGTCGTGGCATACTATCCACAAGTTCATTAAGGCGTTGTTGGTCCAGATTGTCCCACTCCTCAACGGCGATTCACCGTAGATCCCTTAGAGTGGTTGGTGGGTCACGTCGTCCATAAACAGCCCTTTTCTAACTATCCCAGACATGTTCGATAGCGTTCATGTCTGGAGAACATGCTGGCCACTCTAGTCAAGCGATGTCGTTATCCTGACGGAAGTCATTCACAAGATGTACACGATGGGGCCGCGAACTGTCGACCATGAAGACGAATGCCTCGTCAATATGCTGCCGATATAGTTGCACTGTCGGACGGATGATGGCATTCATGTATCGTACAGCTGTTGCGGCGCCTTCCATGACCACCGGCGAGGCCGGCCGCGGTGGTCTCGCGGTTCTAGGCGCGCAGTCCGGAGCCGCGCGACTGCTACGGTCGCAGGTTCGAATCCTGCCTCGGGCATGGATGTGTGTGATGTCCTTAGGTTAGTTAGGTTTAACTAGTTCTAAGTTCTCGGGGACTGATGACCTAAGATGTTAAGTCCCATAGTGCTCGGAGCCATTTTAAACAACCGGCGACGTACGTCGGCCCCACATAATGCCACCCCAAAGCATCAGGGTACCTCTATCTTGCTGCACTCGCTGGATAGTGGGTCTAAGGCGTTCAGCATGACCGGGTTGCCTCCAAACCGACGATTTTCTGGTTAAAGGCATATGCGACACTCATCGGTGAAGAGAACGTGATGCCAAACCTGAGCGGTCCATTCGGCATGTTGTTGGGCCCATCTGTACCGCGCTGCATGGTGTTGTGGTTGCAAAGATTGATCTCGCCATGGACGTAGAGAGTGAAGTTGCATCATGTAGCTTATTGCGCACAGTTTGAGTCGTAACACCACGTCCTGTGGCAGCACGAAAAGCATTGTTCAACATGGTTGTGTTGCTGTCAGGGTTCCTCCGAGCCATAATCTGTTGATAGCGATCAAAAAAAACTGTTTCAAATGGCTCTGAGCACTATGGGACTTAACATCTATGGTCATCAGTCCCCTAGAACTTAGAACTAATTAAACCTAACTAACCTAAGGACAGCACACAACACCCAGCCATCACGAGGCAGAGAAAATCCCTGACCCCGCCGGGAATCGAACCCGGGAACCCGGGCGTGGGAAGCGAGAACGCTACCGCACGACCACGAGATGCGGGCGATAGCGATCATCCACTGCAGTAGTAGCCCTTGGGCTGCCTGAACGAGGCATGTCATCGACAGTTCCTGTCTCTTTGTTTTCCTCCATGTCCTAACAACATCGCTTTGGTTCATTCTGAGCGCCGGACACTTCCCATGTTGAGAGTCCTTCATGTCACAAAGTTACAATGTGGACGCGATCGAACCGCGGTATTTACCGTCTAGGCGTGGTTGAATCACAGACAACACGAGTTGTGTACCTCCTTCCTGGTGGGATGACTGGAACTGATTGGCTGTCGGACCCGCTCCCTCTAATAGGCGCTGCTCATGCATGGTTGTTCACATCTTTGGGCGGGTTTAGTGACATCTCTGAACAGTCAAAGGGATTGTGTCTGTGATAGAATATCCACAGTCAACGTCTGTCTTCAAGAGTTCTGGGAACCGGGGTGATGCAAAGCTTTTTTTGGTGTCTGTATACAGATGTCTTGAACAAAGCATAAAAGGGGGGATGAGTTGTGCAAACCAAAATATAGTGAATGACAATAAAATGTTGTTTGCATTCTGTTGGTTATTGTAGGCTATTACCTATTGCTGTGTTGTGTCCATTATCTTACAATTATTACGAACTACTGTACAAAGGCTCAAGAACGCCCTCTTCCTAACATATTGAATCCTCATGATTCTCAGAGGAATGCCCACGATTCTGAAACAGATCTGTATATCCAAGATGTTTCCTTTCAGCAATCCGTTTTTTGACCCATTCTGTGTGATTTTTCTTGCAATAAATGTATAAGTGCATAGCGTAAAAATAACCGGCGACTGCCGTAATTTTATTCCTCGCATCGTCCAAACTTTCTATCGAAGATATAAACTACTTCCAGTGCCAGAAAATGTATTGAAGAAAATAAAATGCATGCAAAACGCCACACTACACAACGTACTTCAGTGAGAGACAGTCGTAACACCTGAAATCTGTCACTCGTGGCCTTGCCCGGTCGTGGATGCACGGCAGTCCTGGGTGCGTGGATGGATCACGAAAATACGCCGATTTGCCCCTTCACACGAACGTCCTTGGCCAGCGGGCAGAGCGAAGAGCTTATAGTGCGTATAAAATTAATTGTAACTTTTGACATTTGGCTCTTCGGAGGGGACATGACGGCGTTGTCCAAGTAACACCATTGGCAAGCCGGCTTTCTCTACCAAGCCCCCCAACAATTCGGTTGGTAAAGCGCCCCCGTTGCCTCGCCGTGGGTAAACACTAAGAAGTGGCGTTGCTCATTAGATACATCTACGTTCATTAGCTCCCTTGGTAAAGTGGTATTTTCTGGCGCTGAAGTGTTCTGGAGTCGACAGGTATTGTGAACAAGTGTTTTGTATTGGCACTGCATTAATGTGTTTTGTGTTGGCACTGCATTAATAAAAGTGCAGCACGTCTGATCACGAGATTCGCAATAAAAGAGATCGTCCAAGAATACGTTCACCAACTATGAAGATAACTGTCTGCTGCAGAATATTCCTCCGAATTCGACAATAGTAATGGACAATGCTCAATACCACTCCATTGAGATTCATAAACCTCCAACAATGCAGTAGATGAAAGCGGATATCTTGCTATGGCCGGCCGAAGAGGCCGAGCGGTTCTAGGCGCTTCAGTCTATAATCGCGCGACCGATGCGGTGGCAGGTTCGAATCCTGCCTCGGCCATGGATGTGTGTGATGTCCTTAGGTTAGGTTTAAGTAGTTCTAAGTTCTAGGGGGTTGATGACCTCAGTTGTTAAGTCCCGTAGTGCTCAGAGTCATTTGAAACATTTTTATATCTTGCTATGGGCACGAATAAATGTTACTTTGGATAATGTTGAACCTACCTTTTATAAGACCGAGTTAATGGAACTTGTTGTGTTGCATATGCCGAAAACTCCACGCTACCATGTCGACGAACCGGCTAACGCTAAAGGACAGTTTAATCAGACTTCCTCCGTATCATACTCATTTAAATCCAACTAAGAATATACGAGCCTAGGTGAAAAGTAATGTCACAAAAAACAAGCAAGAAATTTACACTCAGTGGCAATTAAATGCTGTCAGTAGCTTCTACTGCAAATGCTACGCCACAGGACTGGTCTCGCGTTGACAACTATACCAAGAAGGTAATTGAGGAGGCATGGATTCATGAAGGATTGTGACGATTTTTGAACAATATGTAACCTCTGCTGTTGCCATATTAAAATCTCCTTCTTTTGCCAAAACACAGCAGAGTTTAGAAATATTCATCTTACTAACATTCTAATCCAGATGAAATTGTGACACAATCCTGAAGGAGTGTTTTACTAAAATAGCAACTGGTGGCAAGACAGGTCAGCAGTCATGAAAAAGCCCATTCTCAGTTTAAAAATAAACCTGTAGCTTCTTGCAAAACCCACAGCAGTTCTCGTTTCATCAGCTATTGAGGGTCCTAAAAAGTTACAATATTTCATTTAAAAAAGTGTAGTTGCTTGAATATCGAGGCAAATATGGGAGTTTCGCTTATTAATCATGTGAGAAAATACTCTCCTCTTTGTGTGCTACCATTTGCCAAAATGTTGTTTCGGTGTCTCGGACTATTTACGAGATATGAGAGATCTGTGAATATTTCACTCTGACTTTTCCACTGGCCCTTGAGTTCGCGACGGAGCGCTTTACATACATTCAGTTTTCTCGATACTGAAGACAGATAGCCATATCCCTCCAAGTTATGTTATCTACATTTTGTATGTAGCAAAATATGAACTAACGAGCATAAAACGCAAATTCATAGCGACCCGTATTTTTCAGTGTAGACAGAATTTCTTGCAATAGTTTAACTAAAATCGAAATGTCACAGTAACTATGACCATTAACAAAATGATAGACAATTTATCATGAAGCTGAGGAATTAAGCTGTAAGATGCACGAGAATCAGAGTTTATTACCGAATATTTCTTTAAAATAGTTTGAGAAACATTGCAAATCGATGGGGTTGCTGTTGATGCAGTCAAGCAAGCCTGCGCGGTTCCGCACTGGCATTATTGTCATCTGCTGACGCGTTCAACACACGCTGCAACTACACTTCGCTCCAGCCGGTCCGTACTGAACTGTCAAAAGTCGCAACTAGTTTTAGACGCAATATAGACGCGGCCGGCGGTTAGCGGGGAACTACAGACCTCATATTTGAGGGCCAGATCCGTCTGAGATACCCGCGGAACTGACACGTGGTTCCGGCTCGTAGCGGAAATCCGCTCGTGAGCGGACAGAGCGGCGTACACCCCATTCAGCGGCCTCTGTCACTGCCGCTATGTCTCGGGTGTACGCACTGTTTTTCCACTGCCATCTCTCTTACTTACTATCAAACTTGTGGCCTCGAAGTTTCCTACCCAGATATTGGTGGCAATGGATGATAGAACAGCACTATTACGATGAATCTCGACATTCACGCTGAGCGATCGCGTAACTGTTGCCATTTTTATAAAAAGCCTTTGAAGCATAAACATGTCGCGCACCCCTCCATTGTAACTAACAATCCTTTAAAGTTTTCTACAAAGTGGTGACAACATCGTTCTCACTCCCGCCAAACGAATTTGGCTGCCGCGGCACGAAATGGCCACGGCGAGAAGCCAAAGCAAATTTCATACTGAGATTTATCGATAGTCTTGTTTCTCGAGCAACTGCTGCTGTGGCCTTTTGTGGGGTTGTGAACCACTGAGGGCTACGGCGGGACGAAGCCTCTCCGTCGTTTCTAGGTCCCCGGTTTCAATACACAAATAAAAAAAAAAAAATAATGCTGTGAGGGGCCGGCCGCGGTGGTCTCGCGGTTCAGGCGCTCAGTCCGGAACCGCTTGACTGCTACGGTCGCAGGTTCGAATCCTGCTTCGGGCATGGATGTGTGTGATGTCCTTAGGTTAGTTAGGTTTAAGTAGTTCTAAGTTCTAGGGGACTGATGACCACAGATGTTAAGTCCCATAGTGCTCAGAGCAATTTGAACCATTTTAATGCTGTGAGGACTGAAAACGTGAGCACGGATCGTGAATCTTGTGGTGCCACTGCCAGACACCACTCTTGCTAGGTGGTAGCCTTTAAATCGGCCGCGGTCCGTTAGTATACGTCGGACCCGCGTGTCGCCACTGTCAGTGATTGCAGACCGAGCGCCACCACACGGCAGGTCTAGAGAGACTTCCTAGCACTCGCCCCAGTTGTATAGCCGACTTTGCTAGTAATGGTTCACTGACAAATTACGCTCTCATTAGCCGAGACGATAGTTAGCATAGCCTTCAGCTACGTCATTTGCTATGACCTAGCAAGGCGTCATTACCAGTTTATATTGAGCATATTAATGTACCGTCAAGAGCGATGTACACCGATTATGGATTAAAGTTAAGTATTCTACCAGTTACCTCCTGTTTTGCTAGTCTTATTTCTCTGACCTGTTCCAGACCTCACGCCAGTCTGCGTGTAATTAAACGCGTGCATTTCGGCCTCCTCTAGCAACACGGTGTTGGCTCTTCTGCCAACACAGCAAATCTTATCTGGATAGCTCACTCGTTAAGAACTATTACCCAGTAGAGGCAAGTTCTCGCGTCCGAGTTACAGATATCTTTTTTTTCCTTCATTAAAAACGCATTGCGTTCTGTAAAGCCCGTCTTGTAGGTGAACCTTCACAGATATGGAACTTGTGAAGTAATACATTAAAAAAGAGAGGTAATCATTCCAGTGTACGATTGTAAAGTGCTCTAATAACAATATATGAATATATCTGGATCAGAATAACGAAGTGATTTACGGGAGGTTTGCGCGCGACAACGTAACAATGGTGATCCGTTTTCGTTGTCTGCATTCCTTCTCTGTTTGGTGTGTTTATTTTACGCAACAGAATGTCCTAAACCAGTGGCAAAGGTGAGAAGACTTACCACCCTGCTTAATAAATCCCGTACTCCATGTTTAGGGACAGCATGTGAACGTATACAGAACAAAAACGTCCGTGTCTATCGCACCGTATTGTGAGAGCAGTGAGACGCAAACCGAGAAAATCGCCATTTCCATGCTCGACTGTCAATCCCTTTGTTATTTTGATTTAAGTATACCGCTAATGTTCTCACACTGATAATTATGGAACATGCTTCTTGATTACTTTATCTATGTGTATATATTACGTAGTTTTTAAATTGGGAGCTAAAATTTTGTTTTCGTGTTTACAGCAGTGCATTTGTCATCTTTAATATCGATTGTCATTGCGATTACTTGATCAATCGTTGTTTGTATATTTCAAAATATCAATTGCCAGGGAGTGAGTCACAAAGGAGGAACGGGTTATCATTGTGAAAGCCCATTGCAGAACCTGCGAATGCTTTGCAGAGACTTTTCGTAGACTTCTCGGGATCTTCGGACGTAATAATGCTCCTACAGCATCACCAGCTCTGCGGTTGATGAAGAATTTCGAGGAAACGTGGTCCGTTTCAGCCATAAAATAGCCTGGACGAAACCGTACGTTTCGTACGGAACAAAACATTGCATTGGTGCATGATAATGTGGCTATGAACCCTCACATGTCGTTTCAACGTCGTCCTCAACAACTGGCAATTCGACAGCCTCTTTCCAAAGAATTTTGAAAAAGAATCTTCATATGCACCCATACAAGGTTCAGTTGGCTCAATATTTTAAACCCACAGATCATTTGAAACGGAGAAATTTAGCCGAGTGGATTCTTACAAAACAATAAGAGGACAACAGTTCTGTAAAAAGAATAACCTTCATTGACGAGGCACATTTTCATCTATGTGGGTACGTTATTCGACAAAATGGCGTATTTGTGGTCAAGGAAATCCTAGGGCGATGCAAGAGAGCCACATGCATCCACTGCAAACCAGTTTGGTGTGACATATGGGCAGGTGGTGTGATCGGACCCCTCTTTTTTGAAAATTTCGACAGTAATGCAGTAACGGTTAACGGTGAGCGTTATAGTGACATGATCAGAAACAACTTCTGCCCTGCTCTGGGTGAAGTGCATGCAGCCAATACGTGGTTTCAGAAGGACGGCGTTACGTATCACACTTCCCGCCGGATAATAACCCTGCTCCATGAAAAATTCCTTTAGTCTTTGATATCACTTCATGGCGACTTGGAATGGCTTCCCAGATCTTGTGACCTTGCTCCATGCGACTCCTTTTCAGTTCTCCAAGTTAAGGAAGAAATTCAATGTGTCATCAACGACAACAACAGAGATGTCTGTGAAAGAATCAATATGAACTTATAATAGACCGAGTAACTGCCTGCCGAGAGTTGGGGTATGCTGTTGTATGTAGATGAAAACAAAAAAAAAATTATTTCTCTGCATTTTTGACTTAATTATTGTATTTTTAAAAACTGTGTATTATATAAAACACCCGTATATTGGAATTCAGAAAACTGTGAAAACCAAATCTCCTGCTTCTTCTCTTAAACAACTCAGCTTCTGCTTTTATCTAGTAGTTCAAACAAACATTTATGTTACTTTGCACAGAAATCTATCAGTAATCCGTATAGTGGCAAAATCAAAGTTTGTTCGATAAAAATATTAGAATTAAGAGCCATTAAGAAGACCATACAGCTATGGTCTGATATTCACTCCCACGACAGAAGTGTACCCAATCTGCCTGGATATAAATTTTGTGTGCAAGTGTGAAAAAGTGTTGTAAATGTTGGTGTAGCTTGCACCTGAAGCGAAACATAGGCACCAGTCCAGTATTCACATAGTGGGATGTGGGAAACCGCTTAAAAACGACATCCAGGCCGACCGGCACACCTCGTCGTTAATCCTCTGGACGGATTCGATCCAGGGACGGCATACTTCCCCATCCCAGAAGCGGCTGCCTGTGTGGGTCTTTAATTCCTGAGTCCAGATATTCTGATATATTGTAGAATGAGTGGCTGACAAAGTAATCTTTTATTTTGTTTTCGAATGTCTAGTGATTTTAGATTAACTGCCTGATGCTTGTCGGCAACTGTTATGAACTGAGCCATTGATAAGTGCGCACAGTATAAATAACTTTTGCTTCTATGGTTGTGAATTTCGCAGTTCATTCTATAACGTTATCAAGCACAAATACCGTTATGGGGCACTTATTTATAGAAGACCCTACATCCCTGAAGAGCCTTTTGCAGGATGTTCGGTTTTCAACTTCACACAATAATCTTACTGCGGGCATCTGTGGAATAAAATATATTTCTCACCTAATCTGAGTTGCCGGAGAAGATAATGCCATTTAACGGTATTGAGGAAAAGTATGCAATGTGTGTTATAGCTACACCTCCAAGTCAACACAGTGAGAGGAATTTCTAAGTACAAAGCAGAATGAACTTGAAACATCCCCTTAGGAAAATTTTTGAATTACTGTGCTGATAAGCCTCTTACGTTATTTGATTTTCAAACAGATGAGCAAAACTGAACGTACTCAGACATTTCTCTCTTTACTTATTCTGATCATCACTGAACTGACACACAATATTTTTAGCTCAACGCAATCTGACTTTCAATAATCCCTACAAATGAATGGCCCTGACTAACAATAACGTATACCTGTCATGAATCACTTACTTCACAAAAATCTTCGTTGGTTCAAATGGCTCTGAGCACTATGGTCATCAGTCCCCTAGAACTTAGAACTACTTAAACCTAACTAACCTAAGGACAGCACACAACACCCAGTCATCACGAGGCAGAGAAAATCCCTGACCCCGCCGGGAATCGAACCCGGGAACCCGGAAAAATCTTCATTACTCGAACTACTGCAATGCAGCGAGCGCCAATACTGCCAGCTAATAAAAGATTCTAACTACTGAAGGCACTAACTACTGATAGGCATACTTAACAAATGAAAGATTTTGACAGAGAACAAACAATGTATTTACCCTAATAGTGTTCAAAAGTCATTATATATGTTCATGACATCCAGTCTTACAAATTTACTCTTTCTGATGGACACACGTCCAGATCGTCCTCTCTCAAAATTCTGCCATCCCTCTCCCCACATCCACCACTGCTGACCTCCAAATGCACAACGCTACGCGCTGTTCACGCAGACGCAGATGCACTTAACTGAGGGTTGTACCCTCTGCGGTGGGCGAAGTTCTAGAGCAACTAAAGCGCTTCTCCTTCACTACAATAGCAAATATTCCAACAATGCAAACCAGCCACAGACTGCACACAGCACAGTCAGTGATTTTCATACAGAGCGCTACGTGCCGTTACCAACATAAAAACCTAAACAGCCTACTTACAAACTGAGCTTTAGTGGTTCAAATGGCTCTGAGCACTATGGGATTTAACATATGAGGTCATCAGTCCCCTAGAACTCAGAACTACTTAAACCTAACTAACCTAAGGACATCACACACATCCATGCCCGAGGCAGGATTCGAACCTGCGACCGTAGTGGTCGCGCGGTTCCAGACTGAAGCGCCTAGAACCGCTCGGCCACACCGGCCGGGAACTGAGCTTTAAGATCATTACTTCAACGTGCTGGTCTCATCCACATGAAAGTCCAGGAACACCGGACATGGAAACTCATCTGTGTGTACACTTTGGTCTCAATTTCCTATGCCTCCAACCATTTTTATTTGTGTGGAATTACAGAATATGATTCTTTTTAAAATTTATGGATAAAATATGTGCTGTGAACCAGCTTCAAGAAGTCCCACTATTCTCCTGGCTGTGTCTTATGTCGATATCTTTTGGGTCTTTATCAGTATACTTGTGTCGCCAGCAAACGTCACAATTTTTGAAGCGTCCTCAAATGTTTCAAGTAAATCATTTATGCTGGTCAGGATGAGGAGCTGGCACAAAATTATAAGCTGGAGCGAAGTTCCACATCTGAACAAACTTCGTTTTGCTGTTGCTTACTGTTTGTCAGCAGTGAAGTTAAACTACAAAAATTAATGGAGTAACGTGATGGAGAACGGTTTAAAGCTTGAAAATCGTTTACAACAAAACATATAATATCTACATCTACATCTATATTCTGCAAACAATCTTACGGTGTGTGACGGAGGGTACTTCTGGTACCATCAACTGATGCGCCCTCTCCTGTTCCATTCGCGAATGGCGCGTGAGAGTAATGATTCCCAGTTAACCTTCCTATTAGCTCTGATTTTTCGAATTTTCTCGTTGTGGTCTTTTCGCTTGACGTGTTTGCGAGGGACTAATATGTTGCTCGACTCTTCCGGGAACGCACGCTCTCGTAATTTCAACAGGAAACCTTTCTCCCTTCTACCGTCTGCCACTGGTGGTTTTTAGTATCGCGCCGACTAAACGATGTCGAAACGTTCCGTTCGTTGGATCTTCTCTACCTTTCTTATTAATCCTATTTGGAAAGGGTCACAGACTAATGAACGGCACTCTAGAAACGATCGAACAAGAATTTTCTAAGCTTTGTGTTTCGTGGATGAATTACATTTCCTTAAGATTCTTCCAATTAATCTTAGATTGCATGTGTTTTTGCTACAATTTATTTTATATGGTAATTCCACTTTATATGTAGTTAAGGCTCACCGGCCATTTGACCATGTTCTTCTGTGCCAATGCACAAACAGTGCCCGAACTCTTCCGGGAATCGGCAGTAAAGCCGCGAGTAATGAGTACACTCCTGGAAATTGAAATAAGAACACCGTGAATTCATTGTCCCAGGAAGGGGAAACTTTATTGACACATTCCTGGGGTCAGATACATCACATGATCACACTGACAGAACCACAGGCACATAGACACAGGCAACAGAGCATGCACAATGTCGGCACTAGTACAGTGTATATCCACCTTTCGCAGCAATGCAGGCTGCTATTCTCCCATGGAGACGATCGTAGAGATGCTGGATGTAGTCCTGTGGAACGGCTTGCCATGCCATTTCCACCTGGCGCCTCAGTTGGACCAGCGTTCGTGCTGGACGTGCAGACCGCGTGAGACGACGCTTCATCCAGTCCCAAACATGCTCAATTGGGGACAGATCCGGAGATCTTGCTGGCCAGGGTAGTTGACTTACACCTTCTAGAGCACGTTGGGTGGCACGGGATACATGCGGACGTGCATTGTCCTGTTGGAACAGCAAGTTCCCTTGCCGGTCTAGGAATGGTAGAACGATGGGTTCGATGACGGTTTGGATGTACCGTGCACTATTCAGTGTCCCCTCGACGATCACCAGTGGTGTACGGCCAGTGTAGGAGATCAGTCCCCACACCATGATGCCGGGTGTTGGCCCTGTGTGCCTCGGTCGTATGCAGTCCTGATTGTGGCGCTCACCTGCACGGCGCCAAACACGCATACGACCATCATTCGCACCAAGGCAGAAGCGACTCTCATCGCTGAAGACGACACGTCTCCATTCGTCCCTCCATTCACGCCTGTCGCGACACCACTGGAGGCGGGCTGCACGATGTTGGGGCGTGAGCGGAAGACGGCCTAACGGTGTGCGGGGCCGTAGCCCAGCTTCATGGAGACGGTTGCGAATGGTCCTCGCCGATACCCCAGGAGCAACAGTGTCCCTAATTTGCTGGGAAGTGGCGGTGCGGTCCCCTACGGCACTGCGTAGGATCCTACGGTCTTGGCGTGCATCCGTGCGTCGCTGCGGTCCGGTCCCAGGTCGACGGGCACGTGCACCTTCCGCCGACCACTGGCGACAACATCGATGTACTGTGGAGACCTCACGCCCCACGTGTTGAGCAATTCGGCGGTACGTCCACCCGGCCTCCCGCATGCCCACTATACGCCCTCGCTCAAAGTCCGTCAACTGCACATACGGTTCACGTCCACGCTGTCGCGGCATGCTACCAGTGTTAAAGACTGCGATGGAGCTCCGTATGCCACGGCAAACTGGCTGACACTGACGGCGGCGGTGCACAAATGCTGCGCAGCTAGCGCCATTCGACGGCCAACACCGCGGTTCCTGGTGTGTCCGCTGTGCCGTGCGTGTGATCATTGCTTGTACAGCCCTCTCGCAGTGTCAGGAGCAAGTATGGTGGGTCTGACACACCGGTGTCAATGTGTTCTTTTTTCCATTTCCAGGAGTGTATAATGGACAGGGGCAGTATGAATATATAATGCGGGACAATACGTTGCGAATGTGGGTCTCACGGGAGGCGTGCCAGAGATAAGTCCCTGCAGTCGCACGATCCTTTGTGTTCTCAGTGGCTCAGATGGATGCCGGCACGGTAGCTCAGCGTGTTCGGTCAGAGTGTTAGCTGCCCTCTGTAATAATAATAATTAAAAAAAAACTGAGTGAACGGATCAGCGAAGAGGCTGAACAGGTGTAATCGGACCACCGTCCCGAACGAATTCAGTGATCAATGTAGAACGAAATGAGATCAACAAAACAACTGTCCCCGTTGATTTATATCAACGCCTGTGTGCAGCTAGCGGTGTTCATTTCATTGTAATTCCACCTTATGTCGCTTTGGTTGGTTATTCCTAAGTACACTCTAAGATAAGAAAACGACGCACCACGAAGGACTTATCCGAATGGGACGGAAATCGGTAGATGTGGTGTACATGTGCAGACAAACAAATAGCTGCAGTTTCAGAAAAATTCGATGATTTAGTCAAGAGAGAGTTACTCAAACTAACCCACCTCTGGCCCTTATGCAAATAGTTATTCCGCTTGGCATTGATTGACTGAGGTATTGGATGCCCTCCTGAGGTACGTCGTGCCGTATTCTGTCCAATTTGCTCGTTAGATCGTCGAAATGCTCCAAGCGTTCTCAACTAGGGAGAGAGAAAAAAAATGGTTCAAATGGCTCTGAGCACTATGGGACTTAACTTCTGAGGTCATCACTCCCCTAGAACTTAGAACTACTCAAACCTAACTAGCCTAAGGACATCACACACATCCATGCCCGAGGCAGGATTCGAACCTGCGACCGTAGTGGTCGCACGGATCCAGGCTGTAGCGCCTAGAACCGCTCGGCCACTCCGGCCGGCTTAGGGAGAGATCCAGCGACCTTGTTGGCCAAGGTAGGGTTCGACAAGCACGAAGGTAAGCAGTAGAAACTCTCGCCGTGTGCGGGTGGACATTATCTTGCAGAAATCTAAGCCCATTATGGCTTGTCATGAAGGGCAACAAATCGGGAAACAGAATATCGTCGACTACCGCTTTTCTTTAAGAGTGCCGTGGATGACAACCAAAGGGGTGCTGTTATGAAAAGAGATGGCACCCCAGACCTTCAAACCTGGTTGTCAAGCCATATGAGGGGTGACAATCAGGTTGGTGTACCACCGTTGTTCCGGCTCATTTGAAAGTGGGACTCACCACTGAAGACGATTTTACTCCAGCCAGCGAGATTCCAAGCCGAAGACCTGTCTGCAGACGCCCCGGACAGCAGTGGGATACCAACAGGATTACCGCTCGCCAGGCGGGCCGACAACCAGGAGCGATGGTGTACGATATCATTTCTTTGCATAGTCGTACCACTTTAGTTGCCATCCGCGGCACTCTTACGCCACAGTGGCACGTCGATGATATTCTGTTTCCCGCTTTGTTTCCCTTCTTGGCAGGCCATCGTGGGCTTACGTTTCAGCAAGATAAGGCCCGCCAGAACGCGGCGAGAGTTTCTAATGCTTGGCTTTGTGCTTGCCAAACCCTACCTTGGTCAGCAAAATCGCCCGATCTCTAAACATCTGAGAACGCTTAGAGCATTAGGGACAAGGCCCCCTACCACGTCGACATTTTGACAAGCTAACGCACCGATTGGACAGAATATCGCACGATATCTCTCAGAAGGACATCCAGCATCTTACTCAGTCAATGCTAAGCCGAGTAAATGATTCGTAAGGGCAAGGTGAACCGACGTGTTACTGACTTACCCAATTAGTGAAGCTTTCTCTCTTGAATAAATCATCCAGTTTTTCTGAAACTATGATTATTTGTGTCTGTAGATGTACATCACATCTACCGATTTCCGTCCCATTCGGATAATTCCTTCGTGGTGCGTCGTTTTTATGTCTTGAGTATATTTCACGGTAGGGATTGTTTCCCGTAGTTTGTGACCAATTGTGTAATCGTGCAGTAGTGGATTACTTCATCTCTTTATACGTGATACGTTAGATTTATTTACTTTCAGGCCCAGGTGTACAAATCATCGGTCCTCTGAAAGTCTTCCTGCAGTTCGCTACAGTCTTTTACGTTCCTATCCTCTTATACACTCCTGGAAATGGAAAAAAGAACACATTGACACCGGTGTGTCAGACCCACCATACTTGCTCCGGACACTGCGAGAGGGCTGTACAAGCAATGATCACACGCACGGCACAGCGGACACACCAGGAACCGCGGTGTTGGCCGTCGAATGGCGCTAGCTGCGCAGCATTTGTGCACCGCCGCCGTCAGTGTCAGCCAGTTTGCCGTGGCATACGGAGCTCCATCGCAGTCTTTAACACTGGTAGCATGACGCGACAGCGTGGACGTGAACCGTATGTGCAGTTGACGGACTTTGAGCGAGGGCGTATAGTGGGCATGCGGGAGGCCGGGTGGACGTACCGCCGAATTGCTCAACACGTGGGGCGTGAGGTCTCCACAGTACATCGATGTTGTCGCCAGTGGTCGGCGGAAGGTGCACGTGCCCGTCGACCTGGGACCGGACCGCAGCGACGCACGGATGCACGCCAAGACCGTAGGATCCTACGCAGAGCCGTAGGGGACCGCACCGCCACTTCCCAGCAAATTAGGGACACTGTTGCGCCTGGGGTATCGGCGAGGACCATTCGCAACCGTCTCCATGAAGCTGGGCTACGGTCCCGCACACCGTTAGGCCGTCTTCCGCTCACGCCCCAACATCGTGCAGCCCGCCTCCAGTGGTGTCGCGACAGGCGTGAATGGAGGGACGAATGGAGACGTGTCGTCTTCAGCGATGAGAGTCGCTTCTGCCTTGGTGCCAATGATGGTCGTATGCGTGTTTGGCGCCGTGCAGGTGAGCGCCACAATCAGGACTGCATACGACCGAGGCACACAGGGCCAACACCCGGCATCATGGTGTGGGGAGCGATCTCCTACACTGGCCGTACACCACTGGTGATCGTCGAGGGGACACTGAATAGTGCACGGTACATCCAAACCGTCATCGAACCCATCGTTCTACCATTCCTAGACCGGCAAGGAAACTTGCTGTTCCAACAGGACAATGCACGTCCGCATGTATCCCGTGCCACCCAACGTGCTCTAGAAGGTGTAAGTCAACTACCCTGGCCAGCAAGATCTCGGTATCGGTCCCCCATTGAGCATGTTTGGGACTGGATGAAGCGTCGTCTCACGCGGTCTGCACGTCCAGCACGAACGCTGGTCCAACTGAGGCGCCAGGTGGAAATGGCATGGCAAGCCGTTCCACAGGACTACATCCAGCATCTCTACGATCGTCTCCATGGGAGAATAGCAGCCTGCATTGCTGCGAAAGGTGGATATACACTGTACTAGTGCTGACATTGTGCATGCTCTGTTGCCTGTGTCTATGTGCCTGTGGTTCTGTCAGTGTGATCATGTGATGTATCTGACCCCAGGAATGTGTCAATAAAGTTTCCCCTTCCTGGGACAATGAATTCACGGTGTTCTTATTTCAATTTCCAGGAGTGTATACAACCACATCATCTGAGAACAGCCTTATTGAGCATCAGATGTTATGTGCTAGATCATATGTGCATACTACAAAGCAGTAACATTCCTGTCACTCTTCCTTGGGAGGCCTCCTGAAATTAAATTCTTCATTTGTGCGGCCTTAGTGTGCGTAGTTACATAAGAATTATTGAAGGCATTTTAAATACGCCATTCCAGTCGCCAGAAAGAGCGTATTCTTGTCACCAAGCTCGTTTCGTTTTGTTGATACAAAACGTACAGATTGGCATAAACAGTTCGTTATAAAAGATGTTACTTACCGTAAGTAGAATCAACATGTCTTGCAACGAACTGTTTTTCTTGCGTCTGCTAGTAGAAAGGAAGCCAAATTAGAGGTCACTGTTGATGTTCTGAATCAATAAAACAGTTGTAGCGTTTGGTGAAAAAAATAAGTATTTTCTTTTAGCTGCACAGATGGATATGAAATACCTTTACATTTGTCGTTTTTGCCCCGTTAGTAGCGACGTGTTAAGTTCTATCTGCAAGAAAGTCCAGAATCCAGTCATAAATATGATCGGATACTCAGTAAGCTGATACTCTGTTCATTCATTAAACGACAGTGCGGAGCAACAAACGCCTTTCTGAAGTCAAAGAACGCGACATCAACCTTTGCGCCGAATAGTAAGGCGTCCTGGATCTCATAGACGAACAGAGCTGGTGTGTTCGGCAAGATTTCTGTTTGCGGCATTCAAACTGATTTTTGTAGGAAGGATTTTCGTTCTCCGAAACAGTCATAAAATACACTACCTGATGAAAAAAGTGAAGCACCCACAAAGAGACATGGAAGCGAAACGCAGCTTAGCGGATTGAAACGGTATGTGATCACAGTTTCGAGCCAAATTTACGAAGAACCGGCAGTATGAGCCCACTTTTCAGTTGGACGTTGCACTCTGGCCCGGACGAAACCATTCTTTCGGTTTTGAAAGTCTCGTAAAGCAATCGAGCCTTCTCCTGACCAAGCTGGCCCACAACAGTTGCAGCTACATGAAATGCATGCGTTCGCAATTCAAAATGTGGACAATCGTCAGCTGTAATGGAATGACTATAATGAAAATTCGCGCTGTAGCGGGAGTCGAACCCGAATTTCCCGCATTACGCGACCGGCCGCCTTGCCCTTACGACACCTGAGCTCGCCTCAGGGCAAGACGCAAACTTTGTTATGGCATCAATCATGTGTCTACATCTTGATTCGTCCATTCATCTTGTATATTCCCGTACGGGAGAGACATATGAATTGAAAGTCGCTTTCCCGGTGTCGGCGGATAAATACGATATTGCAGTATCTGAGTTATTCAGAAGTACTATGCAATGTTTCTTCGGACATCGTACATCTGAACAGCGCAGCTGCTGCAATATCGTATTTATTTGCCGACACCGAGCAAGCGACTTTCAATTAAACTGTCACCCCTCTACGGGAAAATATATACTACTGGTCATTAACATTGCTACACCCAGAAGAAACGCCGATGATAAACGGGTATTCATTGGACAAATATATTATACTAGAACTGACACGTGATTACATTTTCACGCAATTCGGGTGCACCGATTCTGAGAAATCAGTACCCAGAACAACCAAATCTGGCAGTAATAACGGCCTTGATACGCCTGGGCATTGAGTCAAACAGAGCTTGGATGGCGTGTACAGCTACAGCTGCCCATGCAGCTTCAACACGATACCACAGTTCATCAAGAGTAGTGACTGGCGTATTGTGACGAGCCAGTTGCTCGGCCACCATTGACCAGACGCTTTCAATTGGTGAGAGATCTGGAGAATGTGCTGGCCAGGGCAGCAGTCGAACATTTTCTGTATCCAGACAGGCCCGTACAGGACCTGCAACATGCGGTCGTGCATTATCCTGCTGAAATGTAGGGTTTCGCAGGGATCGAATGAAGGGTAGAGCCACGGGTCATAACACATCTGAAATATAACGTCCACTGTTCAAAGTGCCGTCAATGCGAACAAGAGGTGGCCGAGACGTGTAACCAGTGGCACCCCATACCATCACGCCGGGTGATACGCCAGTATGGCGATGACGAATACACGCTTCCAATGTGCGTTCACCACGATGTCGCCAAACACGGATTCGACCGTCATGATGCTGTAAACAGAACCTGGATTCATCCGAAAAAATGACGTTTTGCCATTCGTGCACCCAGGTTCGTCGTTGAGTTCACCATCGCAGGCGCTCCTGTATGTGATGCAGCGTCAAGGGTAAATGCAGCCATGGTCTCCGAGCTGATAGTCCTTGCTGCTGCAAACGTCGTCGAACTGTTCGTGCAGATGGTTGTTGTATTGCAAACATCCCCATCTGTTGACTCCGGGATCGAGACGTGGCTGCACGATCCGTTACAGCCATGCGGATAAGATGCTTGTCATCTCGACTGGTAGTGATACGAGGCCGTTGGGATCCAGTAGTGCGTTCCGTATTACCTTCCTGAACCCACCGATTCCATATTTTGCTAACAGTCATTGTATGTCGACCAACGCGATCAGCAATTTCGTGATACGATAAACCGCAATCGCGTTAGGCTACAATCCGACCTTTATCAAAGTCGGAAACGAGATCGTGCGCATTTCTCCTACTTACACGAGGCATCACAACAACGATTCACCAGGCAAAGCAGGTCAACTGCTGTTTGTTTATGAGAAATCGGTTGGGAACTTTGGCTCTGAGCACTATGGGACTTAACTGCTGTGGCCATCAGTCCCCTAGAACTTAGAACTAATTAAACCTAACTAACCTAAGGACATCACACACATCCATGCCCGAGGCAGGATTCGAGCCTGCGACCGCATTGGTAACTTTCCTCATGTCAGCACGTTGTAGGTGTCGCCACCTGCGCCAACCTTGTGTGAATGCATATCATCGCATCTTCTTCCTGGCGGTTAAATTTCGCGCCTGTAGCACGTCATCTTCGTGGTGTAGCAGTTTTAATGGCCAGTAGTGTATAATGAATGTACGACTGCAGGATGCCGACACATGGTTCACAGAATATGGAAATTAGGGTCGGGTCGTGAAACGTGTTCGGATAGTCTTAATGGTAAGGCGACCGCTCGAGATAAGCGGGAAATCCGTGTTGAAGTCCCGGTCCGACACAAATTTTCATTGTAGTCATTCCATTATACCTCTGACTGTTGCCCTATTCACAACTGCGAACACGTTTCATGTATTTGGTGATGGCTGTTGTCGCCGCAGTGACTCTTCCTTCGGGCGGGCATGCACGTCCGAAGGAACACTCTGTCGTACTTCTGAGCGTCTTAGGATCTGCAATGCTGTATCGTCACAATTGTAACTGGTCCTTGATGGTCTGGACACTGGCACGGGACGGAGTTCACGTCCGAAGTGGTCTTACACATGTTCTATTAGGGACATATCCGGGGATTTTGATGGCCACGGGAGTACCTCAGTATCATACAGACAGTTCATAGAGACACCTTCAGTGGGCACTGCGGCGGCTAGAGCCATTACCAAATACATGAAATGTATTCACAGTTGCAAATACGGACAACAAACAGGACGACTCTGTCCTGTTGAAAAATTGCGCCACAATACTGTGGCATTTAACGTAACATATGAGGCCGCAGGATATCCGTGACGTGCCGGTGTGCAGTCAGATTTCCCTCAGTGGCTACCAGCGGTGACTTGAAGTCATAGCGGATGGCTCCCCCACAGCGTTATGCCAGGAGTAACGCCGCTGTTCTCCCCAAAACATAGAAAGAATGGGTCCTCTCCCCAGGTCTCCGCCGTACTATGGTGGTTATCCAGGATAGTGGAGCACCACGAATCATCGCTGAATACAAGGCAACGACATTCTTCCCACTCACGACATCACCTCAAATGCAGCATTCTGTTTTGTGATGTTAATAGCAGGATGATAACTCTCTAGTCCGGCTGCTGCCAGTCTCCGAAAAATGGTGCGGGTTGGCACAGAATGTAGCATGGAGACTACACTGGTCAGCCAGGACATTATGACCACCTACCTAATAGCAGGTATGCCCTCTTTTGGCACGGATAACAGCGGCGACGCGTCGTGGCGTGATAGCAATGAAGTCTCGGTAGGTCGCTGGAGGGAGTTGACATCACATCTGCACACAAAAGTCACCTAATTCCCGTAAATTCCGGGGAGGGGGGCCATGAGCTCTGACTCCACAGGGGGGCCATGAGCTCTGACTCCACATTCAAACATATCCCAAATGTGTTCGATCTAGTTCAGATCTGGCGAGTTGGGGACCAGCACATCAACTGGAACTCGCAAATGTTTTCCTCGAACCACTCCATCAAACTCCTAGCCTTGTGACATGGCGCATTACCTTGTTGAAAAATGCCGCTGCTATCTGGAAATATAATCATAATGAAGGGGTGTACGTGGTCTGCAACCAGTGTACGATACTCCTTGGTCTTCATGATCCCTTGGACGACCTCCAATGGACCCATGGATGCCCAAGTGGATATTCCCCAGAGCATAATGGAGCCGGCACAAGCTTGTCTCTGTCCCTCGGTACAGGTGTCAAGGAGCTCTTCCCCTGGAAGACGACGGATTCGCGCCTTCTCATCGGCTTGATGAAATAAGTGTTGGGATTCATCAGACCACTGCTCTGCCGCTGCGCCAACGTTCAGTGCCGATGGTCACACGCCCACACGCCCATTTCAGTCGTAGCTGCCGATGTCATGGTGCTAACACGGGAACATGTATGGGTCGTCAGCTGTGGAGGACCATCATTAGGATTGTTCGGTGCACTGTGTATTCAGACACAGTTGACTCTGCCCAGAATGAAAGTCTTATATTAGTTCCGCCACTGTTCGTCGCCTCTCCTGTTTTAGCAGTCTGACCAGCCTACGACGTCCGACATATGTAATGTAATGGAACCTCACGACGTCTGGAGGTGGTTTCACTCTGCTTTCGCGACATGTCGAAGACACTCACCACATTACTCCTCAAACATCCGACGAGTCGTGCAGTTTCAGAAATGCGCGTGCCAAGTCTCCAGACCATCACAATCCGCCCTCGGTCAAACTCAGATCGCGCGCCTTAACCATTCTACATACGACAGCACGCTCCTTGATACTACATTCACCCTGCGTGTGTCTGACTAGCAATCATTCAGCGCCAGGTGACGCTGCTATCGCCTGGACGGGTTTACACTACTGGCCATTAAAATTGCTACACCACGAAGATGACGTGCTACAGACGCGAAATTTAACCGACAGGAAGAAGATGCTGTGATATGCAAATGATTAGCTTTTCAGAGTGGCAACACCTACAACATGCTGACATGAGGAAAGTTTCCAACCGATTTCTCATACGCAAACAGCAGTTGACCGGCGTTGCCTGGAGAAACGTTGTTGTGATGCCTCGTGTAAGGAGGATAAATGGGTACCATCACGTTTTCGACTTTGATGAAGGTCGGATTGTAGCCTACCACGATTGCGGTTTATCGTATCGCGACATTGCTGCTCTGGTTGGTCGAGATCCAATGACTGGTAGCAGAATATGGAATCGGTGGGTTCAGGAGAGTAATACGGAACGCCGTGCTGGATCCCAACGGCCTCGTATCACTAGCAGTCGAGATGACAGGCATCTTATCCGCATGGTTGTAACTTACCGTGCAGCCACGTCTCGATCCCTGAGTCAACAGATGGGGACGTTTGCAAGACAACAACCATCTGCACGAACAGTTCGACGACGTTTGCAGCAGCATGGACTATCAGCTCAGAGACCATGGCTGCGGTTACCCTTGACGCTGCATCACAGACAGGAGAGTCTGCGATGGTGTACTCAACGACGAACCTGAGTGCACGAATGGCAAAATGTCATATTTTGGATGAATCCAGGTTCTGTTTACAGCGTCATGATGGTCGCATCCGTGTTTGGCGACATCGCGGTGAACGCACATTGGAAGCGTGTATTCGGCATCGTCATACTGGCGTATCACCAGGCGTGATGGTATGTGGTGCTATTGGTTACACGTCTCGGTCACCTCTTGTTCGCTTTAACCAGTGGACGTTACATTTCAGATGTGTTACGACCCGTGGCACTACCCTTCATTCGATCCCTGCGAAACCCTACATTTCAGCAGGATAATGTACGACCGCATGTTGCAGGTCCTGTACGGGCCTTTCTGGATACAGAAAATGTTCGACTGCTGCCCTGGCCAGAACATTCTCCAGATCTCTCACCAATTGAAAACGTCTCGTCAATGGTGGCCGGGCAACTGGCTCGTCACAATACGCCAGTCACCATTCTTGATGAACTGTGGTATCGTGTTGAAGCTGCATGGGCAGCTGTACCTGTACACGCCATCCAAGCTCTGTTTGACTCAATGCCCAGGCGTATCAAGGCCGTAATTACGGTCAGAGGTGGTTGTTCTGGGTACTGATTTCTCAGGATCTATGCACCCAAATTGCGTGAAAATGTAATCACATGTCAGTTCTGGTATAATATATTTGTCCAATGAATACCCGTTTATCATCGGCAGTTCTTCTTGGTGTAGCAATTTTAATGGCCAGTAGTGTATATTGATAATAGGTCGGTGGTCATAATCTTCTGGCTGATCACTGTCTAACTTGTTTTCAGGTGGCAAGGACAGATACGAAGGGGTTACGATGTACTTGGTGCACTATACGACGGTATTCACTTGTGGTGGTCAGATGTAGCACGGTTGCCCTCACGTTCCTATGCAACACAACATCAGGCCCCTGTCGCATCCGAACGGCTCACAAATCTGAATGCTGCACAATTCGACTACCAGGACAAATAGAGACGCACGATGAGGCTCCTTTCAAATTCTGTCAGGTAGTGATAACGCTGTCTCCCACGAGTTTGCTGCATCTCCATGACGTTCACGGTGATCACTCATATCTACACTCTTCACGGCCTTTGTATAACGAACCCCGCCTGGTAACAACGTTAAACACGAATGACGCTAATGTACTTTGGTGACCGTTCTGCCTGTTACATAACACTGTAACTCAAATAGAGGGATTTATTACAAAAACTGGAAAAAAACAAAATTTTCAATTTTCAGGAGTAAAAAAACTGCCCACCATTTAAACTAAAGCATGAAAAGCGTCCAAACGGTATTAATACCGTGTTAAATAGGAACACCTTTTTCACTGCTGTTCGCTTTTATGTGTACAGTTTATAATTAATTCCTAAGGCCCATTTTTTCTTTGTCCAGTATTTATAGAAAATTAAGACAGGAACACAACCTACGATCAGCTTAGAGACAGAAGTGATGACACTTTATGCAGGACCTGACCATCATTTTGCAGGACAATGCTCAAGCACGTACAGTGCAACCTGTTACTGATTTGTTTGACTGATGGGCTGCTAAGTGCTATACTACCTACTGCACTCCCCTGCACCACCTCGTAAGTTCAGCTCGATTTATAAACTGAAGGAAACACTTGACGGCATTCGCTTCCGAACTGCTACAAATTCGTCGGTGGCAATAGACTGCGCCGCTCGAACTGTCAACAGAACTGGCATTGCTAAGAGTATGCTACGACTTACACATCGCTGGCTACGGGTTATACACAAAGCTGGCGACTACTTTGAAAGTCAGTGAAGCTTTGAAACACGTATCTATTTCGTACGAGCTGTAAATACAGGGTGATTCAAAAAGAATACCACAACTTTAAAAATGTGTATTTAATGAAAGAAACATAATATAACCTTCTGTTATACATCATTACAAAGAGTATTTAAAAAGGTTTTTTTTCACTCAAAAACAAGTTCAGAGATGTTCAATATGGCCCCCTCCAGACACTCGAGCAATATACTCCAACTCGTTCCACACTCTCTGTAGCATATCAGGCGTAACAGTTTGGATAGCTGCTGTTATTTCTCGTTTAAAATCATCAATGGTGGCTGGGAGAGGTGGCCGAAACACCATATCCTTAACATACCCCCATAAGAAAAAATCGCAGGGGGTAAGATCAGGGCTTCTTGGAGGCCAGTGATGAAGTGCTCTGTCACGGGCTGCCTGGCGGCCGATCCATCGCCTCGGGTAGTTGACGTTCAGGTTTCATAACTAACCTTTTTCGTAGGACTCTCCATACAGTTGATTGTGGAATTTGCAGCTCTCTGCTAGCTCTGCGAGTCGATTTTCCTGGGCTGCGAACAAATGCTTGCTGGATGCGTGCTACATTTTCATCACTCGTTCTCGGCCGTCCAGAACTTTTCCCTTTGCACAAACACCCATCCTCTGTAAACTGTTTATACCAACGTTTAATACACCACCTATCAGGAGGTTTAACACCATACTTCGTTCGAAATGCACGCTGAACAACTGTCGTCGATTCACTTCTGCCGTACTCAATAACACAAAAAGCTTTCTGTTGAGCGGTCGCCATCTTAGCATCAACTGACGCTGACGCCTAGTCAACAGCGCCTCAAGCGAACAAATGTACAACTAAATGAAATTTTATAGCTCCCTTAATTCGCCGACAGATAGTGCTTAGCTCTGCCTTTTGTCGTTGCAGAGTTTTAAATTCCTAAAGTTGTGGTATTCTTTTTGAATCACCCTGTAAATAGTTGCCACTATTAAAGTTCCAACTCTCGTTGATCCTTGCAGAAGGCCTTGTTTTCTTCCTCCAGATAGCCAGATTACAAAGATCTCTGGCATTAGCTGGCTGAATATCTGGATTCTTATGGTACAAATGATGTTGATACAAAGAAGTACACTCTGCAGCAGGACTTCTCTTAACAATGATATGCCTATTCCCTGGGCCGAAGCAAGAGTTTCTCGATAAGACACAAAACCTGTCTTGCACATCATAGCGAATCAATAGTACCTGCAGTAGTGGGGTGGAGGTTCAGGCGTTTTCAAGCAGAATGGCTCAGCAGCACATTTAATATTTAAGAAATCGTCATACTTCATTATTTTCAGCTGAAATGAGTGACGTAATGTACGAACTTCAAAAGTTTTTCTGCACCAAGTTCCAGGAATTTCTACAGTCTTATGTCCTATCAATGAGAAGTCTTGATTATTTGGTAAATAGCTGTGTCTTCGCATTGCAAAAAAATATGTGACAGTTTGTAGGAACTTGAAACAAAAATGTGATAGTTTGTAGAAACTGGAAACAAAAATGTGAGCCTTTTGTAGATCTTCATGTCTGTTCGATTTTCTAATGGAATGTAGCTCAAAATCATGGATGTGACTTCATTAGCACCTTTCCTTCTTTCATGTTCAGGACAGCGGTAAGTTGAAATTGAGTCATCTGCCAGATTGTGAATCCCAAAAACATTGTATCATAATTGCCTTGCATAGAAAATGACATTGGACCTAAGCAAGGTAGGGGCAAGTTTTGCGTATAATTAAATGGTTCAAAAGGCTTTGAGCACTATGCGACTTAACTTCTGAGGTCATCAGTCGCCTAGAATTTAGAACTAATTAAACCTAACTAACCTAAGGACATCACACATATCCATGCCCGAGGCAGGATTCGAACCTGCGACCGTAGCGGTCGCTCGGTTCCAAACTGTAGCGCCTAGAACTGCACGGCCACTCCGGCCGGCTATAATTAAATAAAATACAGTTAATGAGCTCTTGTTTTGCTTTTAGAATATCATTTCGTCTCATTCTTACAGAAGCTTATGCGCTTTTCAAGTACAATGTCTTTTCCGCTACTAATTGACTCCTCTTTCCTCAGTTTTTATTTTTATGTCAATGAATCACATATTGTTCATGTATCAGACATAGGACATGCAAAAGGCATGTTAAAAGTCTTATACATCGTCCAAAAGCTGTTATAGGGAAGATTGATATTGTACTTATGTAAACATTCAAGGTGTTTATCACTTATGCTCAAATGTTCTGGAAGGAATTTTCCATTTGGATTATCACGAAGGAAGCAGTATAACTGCCTTGCTTTAAAGGATTTTCTATGACTCCAAACAACTGAACAATCGGCTCTGGTATCTTTTTGGTCTGTTTGTATGGGAACTTATTTTAACGTTTGGAGACTGCCCATTACATCATAATAGTCGTTGAGAACAGTCTGGGGTCAGTTATACCATGACAGCTAAGGAATGCTATTTTACAAATTGGATTACCCGTGTCTTCAATTCTCAACTTGTAGAAAAATACAGCTACGTGATTACGACGCCCTTGTTCGTTTGCAATCCCGCAACGCTGAATGTGGCGCATAGTAACCAGTCCAACAAGATGAGATTAGGCAACCTACGAATTCTGGACTTGTCCGTATTTTGTAGAAATAACAAAGAACAAGTCTGCTTTTTGTAGAAGTGCAAGATTTTCAAATGGTTATTTCTTTATATCTTATAGCTTTTGTCGAAACAAATTCGCCATGAAATAGATGTGGTGACAGAGAAGAGCATGGTGGTATTAGCTCAAAACATCCGTTTTTGGACTTGTCTGGTTTTCGTAATAAGTCCTACCGAAGGTGGGCACATGTACGAAGCAGCATTGACGTCCGACAATGTCTTCTGCATGCCTTCACATTTTTGGTCAGGCGGCGTATATATCCAACATATCGAAAAGGAAATAGTAACTATAAACAATGAAGCCATATAACCTGATGATGAGGTTTTGTATGTACTGCAGCTGCTGGAATGATAAAAAATAATGTAAAAGAAGGCGAAAATCAGTAAGAAACTGGATTTCTCAGCTACTATAGAAGAGGAGTATGTTGTAATTTACTAGACCACTCAGGAAAAATGTGGAGCTGTGGACAGACTCTACCGGAAGCCATGACAGTTACTGTATTGGTAATGAAACTCAGCTGTGCATGACTTATAGCAAGGGCGCTGTTTACTTGTTCCGAGAGACGAGAATGTCCCGGGACGACAACCTAATATAAGGGGTGCAGATAGAATAAGAGTAACGTGGATGCTTGTTCCTGGAGACCGTAATGCAAGGAAAACTCTAGGGAGGGACTTCCCCCGGCAGTGGATGATAAACGGTTGATGATGATGATGATGAATGTAGAGGCAGACAAAGATAGAATACGTCGCCGCTTACGTAAGATTGTACAGATAATAGACACACAACTGCTTACGACCTCGCTGGCTGAGTTTGAGGTATTTTAGCTGGTTAGCTTAACTACTCACAAACAGCTTGGGCTGGACCACTCGACTACGCCACTAAGCAGCCTCCTAACAACCTCTGAACGGTTTCAGAGTGAAGATAATTGGTCTCTTGGTTGGCTAAGAAGCGCAGCGTCGTCTCGGTGTATAAAGGATCGGTAAGCTCTGGGTCGGAAGCGAGGCGCCTGCTAGTCTTCCTTCTGTAATTGTTTTATAATGGCAACGACGGTGATTTTCGTCATCTCTAACATGTGGGCGCACTGCCGACAACTTTCTCTCTTATTCGTGTGAAACGCCGCATGTTATCGCTGTTTGACTTTACTGTTCTTATCTTTATGAGAATAATTTTTATCTCCGTATCTATCAATGTGAAGTGACTGACCTACAAATGTGCGGTCTGTGGACCTTCGACGCGCTGCGCGATTACTCTCCAAATAATTGTACCAGGCGCTACATAAAAGTTCACCGAGCGAGGTGGCGCAGTGGTTAGACACTGGACTCGCATTCGGGAGGACGACGGTTCAATCCCGCGTCCGGCCATCCTGATTTAGGTTTTCCGTGATTTCCCTAAATCACTCCAGGCAAATGCCGGGATGGTTCTTCTCAAAGGGCACGGCCGACTTCCTTCCCCATCCTTCCCTAATCCGATGAGACCGATGACCTCGCTGTCTGGTCTCCTTCCCCAAACAACCCAACCCAACCCATAAAAGTTCCCTAGACATGAATTTTATATGAAGTACATTTTTATTCATAATTGTCTTGATCACGTTGGTAGATTTCTGTCAGTTTATCGGTTGAGGCTCTTACGAGTCATCATTAGAACTCGGATGGGGTGGAATGAAAGTTTACTCATTTAATACCAGTAAATGAAACTCTCTAATTTGTTTTTTTCTACAGTATTAGTTTATTGTGTTAACTAGTTTCCGGCTTACAAGGTCATCTTTAGACATTTACTATCTGTTGTCGCCAAAGAAGTTACAATGTTTGTAAACGACATTGGGAAAGAAGTTACAAAAAATGTTCAAATGTGTGTGAAATCTTATGGGACTTAACTGCTAAGGTCATCAGTCCCTAATCTTAAACACTACTTAACCTAAATTATCCTAAGGACAAACACACACACCCATGCCCAATGGAGGACTCGAACCTCCGCCGGGACTAGCCGCACAGTCCATGACTGCAGCGCCTCAGACCGCTCGGCTAATCCCGCACGGCACGAAGTTACACGTCTTGATTGAAACACAAACGTACAGAAAATAACATCTCTGCCAGTGTGGTGGTAATGGGATGTAAAAAATAATAAGTGGAACAGTAAATAAATATATTTATGCAATGTAAATGCAATGTAAAAAGTAAAAAGTTGGACAGTAAATAAATATATTTTTTTACTGTTCAACTTGTTACTTTTTACATTTCATTACCACCACACTGTCAAAGATGTTATTTAGTTTATGTTTCTGCTTCAGTCTAGTCGTGTTACTTCTTTTCCAACGTCTTCCAGAAGCTTTGTAACTTCTTTGGTGACAATAGTCAGTAAACGTCTGAAGATGGCCTTTTAATCCGAAAACGAGTTAACACAATAAAAGTAATACTGTATAAAATAGCAGACTAGCGCTTTTCGTTTATTGTAATGTTTTTATATCAAGAATCGACGGAAGATTCAGTTAACATTTAATAGCAGTTATATAATCGACATCTCCACAAAGTTTGCTACAAATCGGCCTGAAGCAACAATTTCCATTTGTGTTAGTCTATATCGAGGAATTATACGCCGTAGTACTCTCGAAGTTACTTAAATATTTGATGATTTACATCCATTAAAGTTGAGATGTACCGTTCTATTTGCTAACGAGTTCTCACTCTAATTCCAATACTGGTTCGATATTCCATAATCTCTTATCCATTCTCTTGGCCACAGCGTGGCATCGTATGTAAGGTCTTCCCAAAATCAAGGGCCACGCCATCAACATTGGAACTGCTACCTCCTGCTTTCTGGACATCATGCACTACCAGAGGGAACAAAATTTTGTAGGATCGCTGCCTCTGCTGCCTCTGAAATTCGTGTTGATATCAATAGGTTTTTTTGGCCTCTATATAGTCAATAAAATGCGAGAGTAAATATGTTTCATAATTTTATAATAGGCCGATGTTGCTGACGTAGACTGATAATTTTTAGCATCTAATCGGCGGTCCTTCTTGGATACGGAAGTGAGCGGCGCCCTTTTCCAGTTGCTTGAAACCCTTCGTTGCCCCAGCGGCAAGCGAAAAACTGCCGCTAAGAGAGCAGGAACTTCTTTCGCATAATGTGTATAGAATCAGCTTGAAACGATACATCAAGCTGTATAAATATTTTAATATAAATGATAATAGGGATATGTAGTTAAATGACCCTTTATGCACATGGCCAGAAAAGACAAATTGTAACTGCGATAAAAATTAACAAAATGCTATCTCTGAATTTTTGTAAGTTGTTCATCATTTTTTTCTGAGACATTCTTTTTCTCTTCTGCTTCAGTTCGCCTACTCTCTTCTGCTTTGGTCATTGCTTGTGTGCGCATTTGTAAAACTTAGCTGATAATAGTTGCATTAATTGGAAATAGTATCCATATGTTGATTTTAAAAACAATAATTACCATTCTTACAGCTGAGCAACCAAAACTTCCGGTTTCTGTACGTACTTGTAACACCTTCTGGAATAACGGCTTGCCGACGGACAATTATCAATCAGTTTCAACCATTTACCAAGAAAGTTCACCATTTCGTGGATAGTTTCCCTATGGAACATGAACTGCTCTGTTTAGCAGCAGTGGCAACTCCACGTGTGTCAAGTACATCTTTCCGGTCTGAATTACACAAATACACCTTGAAATCTTCAGTTTCTGTTTCATTTATTAGTCTTGTTGTGTAACTGAAAATATTTACAGAATGAATTTGCAGTCTCAATGAGCCTATAAACATGTAATCAACAGATCTACCGAACGTCCATTACCTCGGTCCTATGTGATCCAGATGCTAGAAACATGAAGTACTAGTTACTGTCGATAATTTGCTGCCAGTTATTTAGTTCACGGAATTCCATGCATTGTAAGCACCGATTCATTCCAATGAGTCATAAATGTCTGACTAATATGTCGGAACTGTGGCATCTCAAGTCTTCTTGTTGTCTCCATTCCCTGAAATTACGATGACAGGGATGCAGAAAATCATGTCAGCGTGAAGAGCTTAAAAAATATACAATTATCAATCAGTCAGAAAATCCGTTTGCGAGCTTTGCATCAACGCACATAAAAAAGCGAACATCACAAAGAAAGTTATTACTGGTTGTGATGATAGTAACTGATTATTTTATTTTTACGTTTTATAGTGGAAGAAAATGGCCATTTTTGTTAACGGGGTTTTCTTTAAGAATTGTCCCTAACTTCGGACCGGTTGACATCTGTCTTTTTGTTTCATGTAAGGTACAGCTGACCACATGTGAGTTGATAGTGTGGTGGTTGCACTGTGTCTCGTTGCTTGTTATGCTGTGCAACAGACAGTAAAACTCAGGTTTTCTGAATCTGAAAATGGCAAGATGTCTTTCGAATTTTGTCGCTGACTTTACATTCTCAAAGGAACGCTCGTGTTGTTAAGGTACCGGAGAGTTAGGGTTACCACTTAAAATCACAGTGTTGTAGATCATGGTGGGATAATATTGGAAGAACAAAGTTAGGTACCATTTCGGTTGTAGCGGTAATTGCGTTAACAGAGAAACTGGAGACATCATTCATACAAACCTTCTGATTGTATTCAGGGGGTGTCCTAAACTTTTATATCATGTATTGACTCTGCTTTCTGTAACCATTTATAAATAAAGTCGGCGTATTCTCTAGGTAGTCCTGTCCCAGTGCCTATGTTAAAGACCATGTCAACAAAATAGACAATTCTATATGTGAGTGAAAGACTGGTTGAGTTTTATAGCAAATTTCAGCTGGTAATATCGAACACTCTGTTTAAGAATCATAACGGGAAAGAGGAGGAGCTGTAATTGGAAAAGGCTGGGAGACACTAGAAGATTTAGTTAATTACGTCATGGTCAGGCAGCGATTCCGCAATTGAATATTGGATTGCAACGCGTATCCAGGAGCAGGTATAGATTCAAATAACAATTTAGTAATGATGAAGAGTAGGTTAAAGTTTAAGAGGCTAATCAAGAAGATTCAATGCGTTAAGAAATGTGATGCGAGGGAAATAGGAATGAGGAGATACACTTGAAGTTTTCTGACGTTGAAGATACTGCGATAATTAATAGCTCAGCAGGCAGTTCAGTTGAAGAGGAAGGTACATCTCTAAAAAGGGCAATCACAGGAGTTGGAAAGAAAAACGTAAGTACAAGGAAGGTAACTGCGGAGAAACTATGGGTAACACAAGAAACACTTCAGTTGATCGACGAAAGAAGAAAGTACAAAAATTATCAGGGAAATTTAAGAATACAGAAATACAAGTCACTTAGGAATGAAATAAACAAGAAGTGCAGGGAAGCTAAGGCGGAAAGGGTACTTGCAAAACGTGAAGAAGTCATTATCGAAAGAACTGACCCCGAATACAGGAAACATCTTTGGTGAAAATTAAAAGCAAGGGTGGTAACGTTAGGAGTGCAGTGAGAATTCCACTTGTAAATGCAGAATAGAGAGCGTATAGATAGAAGAGTACATTGAAGGCCTCTATCAAGGAAGGACTTGTTTGATGATGTAACAGAAGAAGAAACAAGAGTCGACAGGGAGAGATAGGGGATCAAATACTAGAATCGGAATTTAAATGAACTTTGGACGACTTAAGATTAAATAAATCAGAAGAGATAGATATCATTCCATCTGAATTGCCAAAATAATTGGGGCGGGGGGGGGGGGAGTGGTAATAAAACGACTGCTCTCGTCGGGGTGCAGAATGTATGACACTGCCGATATACCATTTATTATTATTTGGAAAAATATCATCCATGCAATTCCGAAGACAGCAAGAACTGACAAGTTCGAGAATTATCACACAATCAGTTTAACAGCTCATGCATCCAAATTGCTGACAAGAATAATATATAAGAATGGAAAAGAAAATTTAGGATCTGTTTGATGACGATCAGTTTGGATTTAGGAAAAGTAAAGGCACAAGAGAGACAGTTCTGAAGTTGCGGTTGAAAATGGAAGCAGTCTCGAGGAAAATCAAGAAACTTTCATAGGATTTGTCGACCTGGAAAAGGGTTCGACAACGTAAAAAGGTGCAAGATGTTCGAAATTCCGCGAAAAGTAGGGGTAAGCTACAGGCAACGACGGGTGATGTACAATATATACAAGAACCAAGAGAGAGCAATGAGACTGGAAGACCAAAAACGAAGTATTTGGATTGAAAAGGGCAGAAGTTATGGATGTAGTCTCTCGCCCCTACTGTTCAAACTATACATCGAAGGAGCAATGATGGAAATAAAAGAAAAGTCCAAGAGTCAGATTAAAATTCAAGGAGAAAGGATTCAATGATAAGATTCGCTGAGCACATTCTACATCTACATCTACATTTATACTCCGCAATCCACCCAACGGTGTGTGGCGGAGGGCACTTTACGTGCCACTGTCATTACCTCCCTTTCCTGTTCCACTCGCGTATGATTCGCGGGAAGACTGCCGGAAAGCATCCGTGCGCGCTTGAATCTCTCTAATTTTACATTCGTGATCTCCTCGGGAGGTATAAGTAGAGGGAAGCAATATATTCGATACCTCGTCCAGAAACGCACCCTCTCGAAACCTGGACAGCAATTCTCAGTCAAAGTGGAGAAGAATTACAGGACTTTTTGAATGGAATGAAAAGTATAATGAGTATAGTGGTGAAAAGTATCCGGACACCTGGCGAAAATGACTTACAAGTTCGTGGCGCCCTCCATCGGTAATGCTGTATTCAATATGGTGTTGGCCCACGCTTAGCCTTGATGGCAGCTTCCACTCTCGCAGGCATACGTTCAGTCAGATGCTGGAAGGTTTCTTGGGGAATGGCAGCCCATTCTTCACGGAGTGCTGCACTGAGGAGAGGTATCGATGTCGGTCGGTGAGGCCTGGCACAAACGGTTTCTATAGGATTCAGCTCAGGACTCTGTGCAGGCCAGTCCATTACAGGGATGTTATTGCCGTATAACCACTCCGCCACAGACTGTGCATTACGAACAGGCGCTCGATCGTGTTGAGAGATGCAATCGCCATCCCCGAATTGCTCTTCAACAGTGGGAAGCAAGAAGGTGCTTAAACATCAATGTAGGACTGTGCAGTGATAGTGCCACGCAAAACAACAAAGGGTGCTAGCTACCTCCATGAAAAACACGACCACGCCATAACACCACTGCACACGATGGCAGATGACGTTGACTGGGCGTTTGCCATACCCGCACCCTGCCATCTGACCGCCACATTGCGTACCGTGATTCGTCACTCCACACAACGTTTCTCCACTGTTCAGTCATCCAATGTTTACACTTCTTACACCAAGCGAGGCGTCGTTTGGCATTTACCGGTGTGATGTATGTCTTATGAGCAGCCGCTCGACCATGAAATCCAAGTTTTCTCACCTTCCGCCTGTCATAGTACCTACAGTGGATCCTGATGCAGTTTGGAATTCCTGTGTGATGGTCTGCCTATGGCACATTACGACCCTCTTCACTGTCGGCGGTCTCTGTCAGTCAACAGACAGGGTCGGCGTGTACGGTTTTATGTTGCACGCGTCCCTTCACGTTTCCACTTCACTATCACGTCGGAAACAGTGGACCTAGGGTTTCTTAGGGGTGTGGAAATCTCGCGTTCAGACGTATGACACAACTGACACCCAATCACCTGACCACGTTCGAAGCCCGTGAGTTCTGCGGGGCGCCCCCATTCTGCTCACCCACGATGTCTAATGAGTACTGAGGTCGCTGACATGGAGTACCTGGCAGTACGTGGCAGCACAATGCACCTATTATGAAAAACGTATGTTTTTTGGGGTGTCCGGATATTTTTGATCGCAAAGAAAAAAGACATATAATGAGATGAAGCAAAAGTGAGAATACCGAGAATTTTAACATCAATATTGGGGATCACGAAGTAGATGAAGTTAAGGAATTCTGCAAATGTGGAAGCAAAGCAACACATGACGGACGAAGAAAAAAGGACATAATAAACAGACTGGCACAATCAAAGGGGACATTCCTGGCGAAAAGAAGTCTACTGGTATCAAACATTGGTCTTAAATTTCTTAGAATGTACATTTGGAGCACAGCATTGTATTGTATGAAACTTGGGGACTGTGGGAAAACCGGAAGAGGAGACAATCGAAGGATTTGAGGTGTGGTGCTACAGAAGAATATTGAAAAATAGCTGGACTGTTAAGGTAAGGTTGAAGAAGTTCTCCACAGGATCTGCAAGGAAAGGAATATATGGAAAATACTGGAAGAGACAGGATGAAACGACGTCTGTTAAGACATAAGGGAATTACTTCCATGGTACTAGAGGGAACTAGAGTGGGTAAAATAAATAAATGTCATGTGACTAGGGCCTCCTGTCGGGTAGACAGTTCGCTGGGGGCAAGTTGAAAGGTGGCTACACTGAGCCACAGCGCCAGAGATCGCGCTAGAGAGTATTGTTCCGCCGCCTCCACTGGCAGTGATTATTGAGAACTCGTAGTGGGCAGTGCTTGGGGAGAGCTCGTGGTAGTCAGTGCTGAGATGTCGTAGTGAGGAGTGTTTGTTGAGATGAGCTAGTAGGCAGTGCTTGCTGAGATGTGATACTGAAAAGTTCTTGTTGAGATGTGATAGTAGCGAGTCGGTGTGGAGAGATTGTAATGTCTAGAGTGCCTTTCATCAATATAAATTAAGGTAACAAACTACTTTTCTTTTCGTTCTCATTATTTCAATGTCCTGAATAATGCGTCATTACAGGTTCAGTCAACAAAGCATCTGGCTTGTGTTCTTGTATTAGAGTGTAATTCTGGTTTTCTTGAGTAATTATGGTATTTCTATTTTCTTTAATTAATTCAGTATAAATGATATTTAAAATTTCTTGTGTTATTGAAGAAGAACCGTGCCAGATGCGTACGTTGAGTCATACTTCCACACACAGAACAGTTATACTTGTGCTTTGGTTTCGTAGGTTTTATAGTTGCTGGGGACTTAATTAACTAATTGTGTTAATGAAAATTTCCATTTCATTCTTTGTTGTTGTTCTATGCAGTCAGATTGCGTAATAATACTAGTCAGGGCCAACCGTTTACGAGACTTCGTAATCGGACAAACAGCTACCAAAAATTAAAATTACACTCCTGGAAATGGAAAAAAGAACACATTGACACCGGTGTGTCAGACCCACCATACTTGCTCCGGACACTGCGAGAGGGCTGTACAAGCAATGATCACACGCACGGCACAGCGGACACACCAGGAACCGCGGTGTTGGCCGTCGAATGGCGCTAGCTGCGCAGCATTTGTGCACCGCCGCCGTCAGTGTCAGCCAGTTTGCCGTGGCATACGGAGCTCCATCGCAGTCTTTAACACTGGTAGCATGACGCGACAGCGTGGACGTGAACCGTATGTGCAGTTGACGGACTTTGAGCGAGGGCGTATAGTGGGCATGCGGGAGGCCGGGTGGACGTACCGCCGAATTGCTCAACACGTGGGGCGTGAGGTCTCCACAGTACATCGATGTTGTCGCCAGTGGTCGGCGGAAGGTGCACGTGCCCGTCGACCTGGGACCGGACCGCAGCGACGCACGGATGCACGCCAAGACCGTAGGATCCTACGCAGTGCCGTAGGGGACCGCACCGCCACTTCCCAGCAAATTAGGGACACTGTTGCTCCTGGGGTATCGGCGAGGACCATTCGCAACCGTCTCCATGAAGCTGGGCTACGGTCCCGCACACCGTTAGGCCGTCTTCCGCTCACGCCCCAACATCGTGCAGCCCGCCTCCAGTGGTGTCGCGACAGGAGTGAATGGAGGGACGAATGGAGACGTGTCGTCTTCAGCGATGAGAGTCGCTTCTGCCTTGGTGCCAATGATGGTCGTATGCGTGTTTGGCGCCGTGCAGGTGAGCGCCACAATCAGGACTGCATACGACCGAGGCACACAGGGCCAACACCCGGCATCATGGTGTGGGCAGCGATCTCCTACACTGGCCGTACACCACTGGTGATCGTCGAGGGGACACTGAATAGTGCACGGTACATCCAAACCGTCATCGAACCCATCGTTCTACCATTCCTAGACCGGCAAGGGAACTTGCTGTTCCAACAGGACAATGCACGTCCGCATGTATCCCGTGCCACCCAACGTGCTCTAGAAGGTGTAAGTCAACTACCCTGGCCAGCAAGATCTCCGGATCTGTCCCCCATTGAGCATGTTTGGGACTAGATGAAGCGTCGTCTCACGCGGTCTGCACGTCCAGCACGAACGCTGGTCCAACTGAGGCGCCAGGTGGAAATGGCATGGCAAGCCGTTCCACAGGACTACATCCAGCATCTCTACGATCGTCTCCATGGGAGAATAGCAGCCTGCATTGCTGCGAAAGGTGGATATACACTGTACTAGTGCCGACATTGTGCATGCTCTGTTGCCTGTGTCTATGTGCCTGTGGTTCTGTCAGTGTGATCATGTGATGTATCTGACCCCAGGAATGTGTCAATAAAGTTTCCCCTTCCTGGGACAATGAATTCACGGTGTTCTTATTTCAATTTCCAGGAGTGTATTTGCATTGTATTTTAATTAAGCCCCCATGCACGCGGCGACCGCTGCTTCGGATCGTCCCTTGGAATCTTCTGATTGTAAAAATAGTAGACAGTAGTATTGTTGTAGTAATTTGTAGTTTAGCAATTGTAGTCTATTTTGCATGTGTAGATTTGGTAATTGTCATTCTTCTAATGGTATTTTTTTGTTTTTTTTTGCAAAATTTCATTTCTGTTGTCTTGTCTATGGGTTTGACAATTAGTGCAATTATTTCAATTGTTCGATTAATCGTGTTTGAGGGAAACATTTCGTGTGAATGGTATTGTTGGAGATAAAGTGTCATTGTGTGTAATTTCATATAGTGACGAGTTTTGTATGTTTTGTAAATGATTACGCCGTCGATGAAAAAGGCAAAAATGATGGACAGTGAGAATGACGAAATTGTTGACATGGCGAACTCGCCAACACAGGACAACAGTATGATGAATAATGGAGTGGAAAACAATTTAATAAGTCGGGAAAATAGTCCGGAACCATTTCAAAATTTTTCTCAATCAGGAAATTCACAGAATACGAGATTAACGATAGAAGAGTCTGAAATAGTATCGAACACAGATAGCTTTACAGCTATGACGAAGGAAACTGGTTTTGCGGGAAATGTTAGGGGCGAAAGGAGTTTCGAATCAGTTACTATGGAGCAGTTGATGAGTGCTATATTAAAAATGGAAACACGGTTTGGATCTGAATTAAAAACACAGAGGGGAACAATGGAATCACTGGGATCACAAATAGGAACAACTAAAACAGAGATGGGAACTTTACGATCTGAATTAAAAACTGATATGGGAACAATGGAAACACGGTTTGGATCTGAATTAAAAACACAGATGGGAACAATGGAAACACGGTTAGACTCACGAATAGGGACATGTTTCAAAAACATGAAAGATGAATTAAAGAAAGAAATCAGAGAAGAAGTACAACCGATTTTGAATGCTCACAACAGATTAATTGCAGTAGAGATTAGACAAAGGGAACAGGATAGAGAACAGGAAGAAGGAGATCGCGTGATAGTACAGAAATTTTCAGAGTTAAATTTACAACACGCACACGATAAGGAAGAAATATTTGAGAAAATCGAGGAATCCGTACCAAATGACGGAATAGATAACTTAACGCAACAGTGTGAACAGTTTACTACTAAATGTGACAATACCGAAACCCGAGTTGCGGACCTGAATTAAAAACTTGTTGGAGAGAGATGAGGAGATTTCAGATAAATTGACAAGTCTTAGTTTAAATGGGGATAGAGATTCAGATGATACAGCTCCATTACCATTTGCAGAAACCGAAGAGTACCAGAACGTAAGTAAGCATGTTGAAAATCAGGGAAAATTTAATGAACGCGTTAAAAGGGAAGTTGAGGCATTACGAAAGCAAGTCAAACAAATTGAAGGCGAAATCGTAGGAAAGGACAGCAAAAGAAATTTGGAATCACAGTTAGCGGAGGGGTTTGAAGAAAATAATTTGTTTCATTTACGGGATACAACAAGGGAGCGCCAGGCGCGCGAACTTGACAATAATCAACATTGGGACTGGGACAGACGCGGTAGGTCTTTGTCGCCGCGAGGCGGAAGCTTTGACTGTAAACACTTCTTGACTGTTCGGAAATTTAAGATCTTTTGCAATTCTAGGAATGACATACGTCCATGTTTATGGCTAGATCAATTTACGTACGCACTTCCGCCAAATTTGCCACTAAGTCACAAACTGAAATTTATGTGCAGCTATTAAAGTCCTCAGGGGATTCACTACACTAAGTGAATATGTGCCGTAGCGTTCACAGGGCCCCGAGCTGTAGTGGTGCTATTTCCCTTTTAGTTTTCTGCACCGCTGCCTACTCTTTCACTATTCTTTGCATCTATAAAAACAATTCTTCTACTATCCATCTATCTAGACAGTAGGTAAAGAATAACCGGATTTGACTGTTTTACCCAAAAGTGACTTTGGAAATTACCGTTTCGACTTACTATATTTTCTGCAGCATTTATTCGTAGCTTAAACGAAATTTTACCTGTTTATCTTCGTGACAATATTACTTCATATGTTGACGATATTCTTATTGCTAAACGTTCTTGGAGTGAGCATAACAAAATTTTGGATTCATTATTACGTATTTTTGCACGAGTTGGCATGACAGTGAACTTGGAAAAATCTGAATTTGGTCGTTCTCAGGTGAAATTTCTCGGTCACATTATTTCTACAGAAGGTATTCTCCCTGATCCAGAGAAACTAGACGCTATTCGTAATTATGCTGTTCCTACCACAAAACGTGATGTTCGTAGTTTCCTTGGTGTCTGTAATTTTCTTAGACGCTTTGTTAGATTGGACAATTTGGCCACACCTAGTTTATGTGAACTATCTGGAAAGAATTCTAATTGGTGTTGGGATGAGGAAGCTCAATCAGAATTTGAACAACTTCGTGACGCTTTAGTTGCTGCTCCACTTCTTTCACATCCGGATTTATCTAAAGATTTTTGTTTGGCGACGGACTCATCATACAAAGGCCTAGGTGCACATTTATTTCAAGAGATAGAAGAAAACGGCGTTGTAGTACAGAAGACTATTGCATTTGGAAGTCGTGTTCTCTCTAAATCCGAAAAGAATTATTCGATTACGGAAATTGAAGCTTTGGCTGTTGTTTGGGCTTTCACAAAATTTCGCACATTTTTGTTCGGTAGACATACTAAGGTTTACACTGATCATCGAGCTCTGGAATTTCTTATGTCGACAAAATTAACTCATGGCAGATTGTCACGATGGGCGTTGTACCTACAGGAATTTGATTTTCGTATTGTTTACATACAGGGATCTTCAAATATTGTTGCTGATGCTTTATCACGTGCACCTTTGGGTTTGAAACAATGTGCTGAAGAGGACTGCAAAGAAAACCATTATTGTTTGATGTACATTCAAGGTGTTGCGTTTGAGAACTTTATTTCATCTTCGCTCCAGGACATCGCTAAGGAGCAAAATAAGGATCCAATCTGGAAGGACATTAAGGAGAAGTGGAGGAGAAAGGAAAGCGTAGCAATCAGACAGTATTATTTAGTTCGCAATGATATTCTTTTCAAACGAAAATCGGTCGACAACTCTGTTTGGTTAGTCTGTATTCCTGATGAGTGGGTCAATAAATTGATTTGGTACACACATTTTAGTTATGCGCACTTTGGTCCCAGAAAATGCTTTCATAAATTACGAGAAAATTGCTACTTCAGTAATATGGAAAAACGTATTCGATCTGTTCTTGCCAAATGCAAATTATGTCAAAAGGCTAAGCCGCCAACAATTTCTCACAGAGCACCGTTGTTTCCTATCATTCCAGCGAAATTAAAGGAGATGGCTGCAGTTGATTTGTTCGGTCCAGTGGTTCGATCTACTAATGGTTTTGCGTACATTTTTGTAGCAGTGGAATTGACATCAAAATATGTGTGTTTTACACCGTTACGCAAAGCAACAGCTCGTTCAGTATCTAATGCTTTCATCAAACATTTTCTTAAAGAAGTGGGTCATGTTGATAAGGTTATATCAGATAATGGATCACAGTTTCGCTCTAAAATTTGGCTTCGTACTCTACGGCGTCGTAAAATTAAACCAATCTTCATTTCACTTTTTCACCCTCAATCTAATGCTTCAGAGAGATGGATGAAGGAAATCAATAAATTGTGCCGTCTTTATTGTCATCAGAATCACAGAACTTGGGATCAGTATCTTCATATTTTTCAAAACATTCTGAATGAACTTCCTAATGACTCAACTTCTTTACTGCCTCTATTGATATTAAAAAATAAAGTACCAACAAATCGCATTTCTGAAATCGTTCTATTTCCGCCTTCACGGAAACTGCGGCATTCTGAAGTTGTCAACCTGGCTCTACAAAATATTGCATCTGCGGCTGCTAAAAGAGAGAAATCAGCTAAACGTCCTGGTCGTTTAAAAATCTTGTCAGTTGGTCAGAAGGTGTTAATTAAGTCTCATCGTTTGTCTCATAAAGGAAAAGGCTTGTGTCGCAAATTTTTTATGCTTTATAACGGTCTATATAGGATTCGCAAAATTATACATGATAATACTGTGGAAGTAGAAACTTAAATCTCGGCGCTCTAAGGGAATACATCATATATCGAACGTAAAAATTTTTGTGGAATGACATACTTTTGAGAAACCAACAGTTATACGTAAACAGGTGGAGAATGCAAGGATACCGCGCCGTGTTCCGGCGGCGGCAGATACTCAAAGCAACAGTGAAGTCTGCGCGCCGCAAAAAGCAGTCCTTGACCGCAAACAATTACTTCATACGTCACGCGCCTACAGCTGATCGAGCGCACAGTGTGAATGCACTGACAGCCGTAAACAAATACACAGTCTAATTTTTCCGACTAAATTCTGTATAAAGCTATGGTGACTTTATAAATTATGTTATTAACGTTCAGTATTTTTCAGGATACGGTTGTGTAAAATATTTAAGAGCTTCAGGTAAATTCTGTGTGTGTCCGACGTTAAGAGGACTTGCTATGGAGAAAATTTCAGGAAGAATGTAATTTCAAAAAAAAAAAAAGAAGTAAAAAACCAAAAAGGTAACGATTAATTGAGTTTATTTTTTCAGGTAACATATTTCCACTTAGGTACGTACTTTAGACGTAATTTGCTGCTCGCGATTACGTGACTCATACTTTGTGCTAAATTTCATGTTTTGTGAATTTACTTATGAAACGACGTGCTTGCGCACATTAACTGATTTTGACAATGATTGATTAATGAACAGTGTTGTTACTTATTTATATTATGCATTGCTTAGCTGCACTGCTTTTTCACTGATGTTATATTTTTTTTTATTATGTGCCTGCTGTGCTTATTTATTTAAATTGTAATTGTCAACTGATTAATTGTGCTGACTGTGGTTATGTATGTAGGTTACACTTTGTGATTTATCTGCTTGCGCCTTCATGTTTACTTATTAAGATTAAGTATGAACATTTATTTGCTTATGCTGAATGATGCTAATGACTTGTTTATTACGTAAGATATATGTTTGCTGCTGTGCGTATGGATTGCATATTTACACACTTCTGTTTTGTTGTCATAACTACTCTTTAATTTAGAATATAGAAATGCTGATATACTGAGTACGAACATAGAGTTTAGGTTACACTGTGGTATTAATTATAGATTGTTTGCTTGGCAGAGCCTCGTTGTAGGGATTGTGCTGCATCCACTTGTTGACATTCTGTTCTCTACTGGTATATTTACTCGCTATTGCATGTTTTGCTTACGCTCAGTGCTTTATATTTTTAAGATAAGAAAATGAACTGCTATAATTCGACGAACGACATTAGTACGAGAAACTTCATAGAAGTCACATGAGCTGGAGGTTTTATGGAAGCTGTATAAATTTATGCTAATAGGAAGGAAGCTAACGACATGACATACCAACACTAGGTTTAGACCATTGACAGTTATTACACTGCATTCTTCGTGAGCAATTGAAATAGGAAGTGACACTTGACACGAGAAATACTCCACATGTTTGCTTCTGTTTGCCATAATTTTTGAAGTGGTGTACACACTGAAATATCACGATCATTAACACTTCGTAATCGTACTTAATTACTGAGAGTTATTTGAACTAAGTCTGTTAGAGGTCATGTATGCATTTCTTTTATTTAATGATGGACAAGGAACCAAAATGTATCTTATAATTTATAATGAGTAGAAAATTTGTGTCAGATGGATTACACAGAGGTTGTGTGTGGACACTGTCTCTTCAGATTGTATGGGATGCTGAATTGAAGTTGCACTAGGATTTTGTCTGTACTTGTTCGAGGAGACTGACTAGAGGAAAGAGTTGTTATGGAAGTGAAATGATATTGGTGCTGAGGTTTATATGTATCGACGTATTATTGGGGTATTGGGATTATGTGAAGTTGATGATTATTGGAGTTTCGTGGACAAGAGGTAAGGTAAATGAGGTATTATTGAAGAACTGAGATTATGTGATGCTGATGATTATTGGAGTTTTGGTGGATAAGAGGTGAAGTAAGTGAGGAGCATATTTTTTTTTGTTGGTCTATATGGAACAAGGAGGATAAAGATGGCAGACTAGAACACTCAAGTAGAAGGAAGATTGTCTACACACACACTTTGTTAAATCACTAAGCAGTATATACTTTTTTTGAGAGAGGAAGTAATTGCATATCTTGGCTCACTGACAGTTGTTCAGCAACTGTACATTTTGATCTGGCTTGGCAAACATTGGTCTTGACATGATGACTATGACGTTGACTAACTATTATTGACTGTTATACATTGCTGCCACTACTACTTGATACACATGATGAACATAAAATTTTGACAGAATTGCATTTACACAGTTAACACTATTCAATTACACAGTAGCACTAATGTGGATGAAAGATGAGTGAGTCTGTTTTGTGTGTTTTCCTTTTCCTATCCCAAATTGGTACCAACCTATCTCCTAAATATTATTTTACTTGTTTGTTGTGGCTTGCACTGACACCCATAAATATTATAGGTTTACTGGTATTTGTGTATTGTAATAGTTAATAGGACAATTATCTGATATCATTTGTGTGTTTGTTATGATTTGTATGTTTAGTGTAAAAGCATTGTATGTGTATTCAAACTATTGTTCATGCCTGAACTGTCTGATTAGTGATGGTGCTGCACTTTTCAACATGGTGGATGCCACCTGGACATGTTTAATTTCTGCTGATGAACTGTGTGATTAGTGATAGGGAATATTATGAACTGTTATTTGCACTTTTTCTACATGATTGGTGCCACTAGGACATGTTTAATTTCTGCTGATGAACAGTGTGATTAGTGATAGTGAATTTTATGGACTGCGGTCAGCACCTGGTCAACATTACTGGGTGCCACTGATGGACTGCTTCTACCGAAATGGTGTTACTTGTTGATGTCTGCACCTGCTCAACATTGCTGGTGCCACTAATGGAACTGCTTATACTGAAATGGTGTTACTTGTTGATGTCTGCACCTGCTCAACATTGCTGGGTGCCACTGATGGACTGCTTCTACTGAAAAGATGTCACCTGTTGATGTCTGCACCTGCTCAACATTGCTGGAGCCACTAATGGAACTGCTTATACTGAAATGGTGTTACTTGTTGATGTCTGCACCTGCTCAACATTGCTGGGTGCCACTGATGGACTGCTTCTACTGAAAAGATGTCACCTGTTGATGTCTGCACCTGCTCAACATTGCTGGAGCCACTAATGGAACTGCTTATACTGAAATGGTGTTACTTGTTGGCGTCTGCACCTATTCAACATTACTGGGTGCCACTGATAGACTGCTTCTACTGAAAAGATGTCACCTGTTGCTGTGTGCACCTGCTCAACATTGCTGGTGCAACTAATGGAACTGCTTATACTGAAATGGTGTTACTTGTTGGTGTCTGCACCTATTCAACATTACTGCGTGCCACTGATGGACTGTTTCTACTGAAAAAATGTCACTTGTTGGTATTTGCACCTGTTGACCATTGCTGGGTGCTACTGCTGGAACTGTCAACTGCTTATTCTTGAGCTATGGAAAGCGTTTATGTGAATATTTGTATAAACTGATTTTTTTGTGTATTACTGTTTGTGAAAAGTTATGAGACTCTTACCTGCACATATTCGTCATTGCTGACGCTATTGATTGAACTGTTTAACCACATAATACTTGTGTAAACTATTATGTAAAGTCACATGTATGAAAGAATTTGTATTGCTTACTGTATTTTATATATTAGGTTATTGAAAGGTCAGTGCAAAGCCAAAATTTTATCTAGTATGTGATATTTACGTATTAATATTATCTTTTATTTTTGTCTGTATTTTTTTGACGAATTTGGTGGTATTTTCACCACCAATGCTGGCAAAAATACCATCAAATTCTAGCCTGTGGAGGAAGGGCATATGAAAGGTGGCTACACTGAGCCACAGCGCCAGAGATCGCGCTAGAGAGTATTGTTCCGCCGCCTCCACTGGCAGTGATTATTGAGAACTCGTAGTGGGCAGTGCTTGGGGAGAGCTCGTGGTAGTCAGTGCTGAGATGTCGTAGTGAGGAGTGTTTGTTGAGATGAGCTAGTAGGCAGTGCTTGCTGAGATGTGATACTGAAAAGTTCTTGTTGAGATGTGATAGTAGCGAGTCGGTGTGGAGAGATTGTAATGTCTAGAGTGCCTTTCATCAATATAAATTAAGGTAACAAACTACTTTTCTTTTCGTTCTCATTATTTCAATGTCCTGAATAATGCGTCATTACAGGTTCAGTCAACAAAGCATCTGGCTTGTGTTCTTGTATTAGAGTGTAATTCTGGTTTTCTTGAGTAATTATGGTATTTCTATTTTCTTTAATTAATTCAGTATAAATGATATTTAAAATTTCTTGTGTTATTGAAGAAGAACCGTGCCAGATGCGTACGTTGAGTCATACTTCCACACACAGAACAGTTATACTTGTGCTTTGGTTTCGTAGGTTTTATAGTTGCTGGGGACTTAATTAACTAATTGTGTTAATGAAAATTTCCATTTCATTCTTTGTTGTTGTTCTATGCAGTCAGATTGCGTAATAATACTAGTCAGGGCCAACCGTTTACGAGACTTCGTAATCGGACAAACAGCTACCAAAAATTAAAATTATTTGCATTGTATTTTAATTAAGCCCCCATGCAAAGTCTTTCGATTTGACGTCACTTCGGCGACTTACGCGTCGATGGGGATGAAATAATGATTAGGACAACACAACACCCAGTCCCTGAGCGGAGAAAATCTTCGACCCAGCCGGGAATCGAACCCAGGCCCTTAGGATTGACAAACTGTCGCGCTGACCACTTTTTTTTTATCTCATTTTGTTCTATATTGTTCGTGGAATTTGTTCGGGGCGGATGTCCGATAACACCCGTTCAGGTTCTTCATTGATCCGTTCACTCAATTATTTTTATTACAGAGGGCTGCTAATCCTCTGTCTGAACACGCTGAGCTACCGTGCCGGCGACCGCTCAGCTAGCGGGGGCGGACCGTGGGTAAAATCTAAAGAGGATGATGGAAATATATCCAGCAAATAATTGAGGATGTAAGTTTCAAGTGCTGCTCTGAGATAAAAAGGTTGGCACAAGATAGGAACCTGATGACTCAAAAAATGTGACTGATTCTTAGTAACTGTCAAGCTGTGTAATACATTTACTACACAGAATCAGGTACTGATGGGGCGCCACGAGAGGCCCATTAGCATAACGCAACCATGAAACGGCAGTCTTGTATAAACCGTGTTAAAACTTCACAGATTAGTTGTCATTCTTAGTTTTACATTAGAGTCTGCAATTTTAATTCCTTGATATATGAGGAGCAAATTTTTAAAGCTGTCTGAGCGCTTGGTACGGAACGGGTTTGCCACAAGATTTCTTCGAACTCAGTTCCTGAAAATCCGGTTTGGCGCGCCTCGCTTACGGAATGCTTGCCGAACAGGAGCGCTGTACCAAGGTTATTTATAAATTCCCCCTACTATCTACGGGTCGCTAACCTTCTCGTCTCCGATCGACAGCTTTGAATGCAGCATCGATTCCCGTGTATCTGGGACATGAGGTTGTCTTGCAGATGTATGGATATTAAATGTGCACAGACCTGCTGATGTTTCAAAAGCAATTGTATTTACTCTAACGGTTGTGAAAGTTACAGAACCGCAAAGGATACAAGTTACTGAAGTGGGCTTTATATCAATGATTTGTGTGCAACGATAAATGAAAATAAAATGAATTTGACGAGGGAAAGTCAAAAAGTAAAGAAATTTTTTTAAAGAGAAACTTTTTATTGGAAAACAAAACTGCATGTGACATCATTTTTTTACATAATCTGCACTTAGTCCATCTTTTAGCCAGCTTCCTTATTCAGCCGTGGCATCATGCATATCCAGTGCTGTATCGCCTCCACGACATCATCATCTGAGAGAACTTGAATCCACGCGCGTGCTCTTTCATCGAACCAAAGATATGTAAAACACTTGGAACTAGGTACGGACGATGCGGTGAGTCCAGTAGCTCTAAACCAATACATTAAATGAACTGGATACTTTTCCCAGCTGTATGAGAGCGGACATTATCCTGAAGCAAAATCACACCTTTTGAAATATTCCCCATCCTCATCGTTTTGATTTCAGATTTGAGATCTTGCAGTAGTTGACTATAACCTTCATTATTCTCTGTTTGACCTTTACCAGTGTAATGAATACGCAACGAATCTTTCACGTCCTAGAACACTGTCAGCGTCAACTTTCTTGCAGATTATAGGCTTCTGAACCTTTTTGCTGTACGCGATGGATGTTTCCACACCTCTTGCTCTTGGTTCTTAGCGATGGACCTACGTCTCGCCAATGCTTGCTATCCACCTGAGAAATTTTTTTACTTCCGTTTCAGAATGTCTTATAGATGATTTGGACATTTTCAAACGTTCCTGTTCGTCAAACTGCCTATTGGCTTCTGTCTCGGGTTCTTCGGCCGACGTTCATCTAATGACTTTTCTGACGTTTCGCCAGCACGAGTGGCTGGCATTGTCAAAGCTTCACCCTCCATTGCCGGTGGTGAACTGGAGCCGAGCTCGCGGGCGCAGACTATATGTACCTGGCGCGCCAACGTCCGAGGGCGCGCCAGGTACATATAGTCTGCGCCCGCGAGCTCGGCTCCAGTTCACCACCGGCAATGGAGGGTGAAGCTTTGACAATGCCAGCCACTCGTGCTGGCGAAACGTCAGAAAAATCATTAGATGAACGTCGGCCGAAGAACCCGAGACAGAAGCCAATAGGCAGTTTGTCAACAAGTGGCCACGAAAGCCTCAACAATTTTGTGTTCCTGTTCGTGTTTGTCCTACCATTTTGGATGGATGAAACAAAAAGAACATAAAATGCAGACTAGCACAGGTTCTAGTAGACTGTGAAAGATGAGAAGGGGAATGAAAGAAGAAAAATGAAAGATTTTAACAATTATATATTAATAATGATGACTGTTTTGCTATTTTCCACATTGTTACGCAGTGTGTAGATTTAGACGCTGAAATGTTTCTTTGCCTATACGTGATAAACAGACAAGTCGAAGAAAAAGTATTTAATAATGAGTGGAAGAAGGTAGTCGGAGAAGTCGTCAGATTTTTTGATGTCTTCTTATTCACAAGAAATATAATTATATTTAATGGACTGTAGCATCGGCCTCGGATTCATTCACATGCAGATTCTCTGCCTATCCATTGGAATCTTCAATGATACTAGACAATTTTTTTTTTCAAATATATAATGAAAACAGAACGATACAGTAATCGCCCGCGACTAGCATAATGATCGCTCTTTAAAATTTAGGGAAAGGATGGTACGAGCGCAAATTTGGAGAGAGAGGAAGACCGCGATTGTAAACAATGTTAAACACGTGTAGGTATAATAAGGGATCTGTCATGACGTCACAAAATAATGTGAAACAGACGTCTGTCATGTTAGTTGCCTCAAAAATTACCTTCTGGTAGAAGTGTTTTGATAAAAAATACACTATGTGATCAAAAGTAGCCGGATACCCCCAAAAAGATATTTTTTTAATATTAGATGCATTGTGCTGCCACATCTATCCAGAGGTATTCTATATCAGCGACCTCAGTAGTCATTAGACATCGTGAGAGAGCAGAATGGGGCGCTCCATGGACCTCGCGAACTTCGAACGTGGTGATCAGGCGTCACTTGTATCATACGTCTGTACGCGAGATTTCCACACCCCTAAACATCCCTAGGTCCACTGTTTCCGATGTGATAGTGAAGTGGAAACGTGAAGGGACACGTACAGCAGAAAACATACAGGCTGACGCCGTCTGTTCACTGACAGAGACCGCCGACAGTTGAAGAGGGTCGTAGTGTGTAATAGGCAGACATCTATCCAGACCATCACGCAGGAACTACAAACTGCATCAGGATCCACTGCAAGTACGATGACAGTTATGTTGGAGGTGAGAAAACTTGGATTTCATGGTCGAGCAGCTGCTCATAAGCCACACGTCACGCCGGTAAATGTCAAACGACGCCTCGCTTGGTGTAAGGAGCGCAAACATTGGACGATTGTACAGTGGAAAAACGTTGTGTGGAGTGACGAATCACGGTACACAATGTGGCGATCCGATGGCAGGGTGTGGGTATGGCGAATGCCCGGTGAACGTCATCTGCCAGTGTGTGTAATGCCAACAGTAAAATGCGGATGCGGTAGTGTTAACGTGTGGTCGCGTTTTTGATGGAAGGGACTTGTAACCCTTGTTGTTTTGCGTGGCACTATCACAGCACAGGCTTTCATTGCTGTTTTAAGCACCTCCTTGCTTCCCACTGTTGAAGAGCAATTCGGGGATAGCGATTGCATCTTTCGGCACGATCAAGCACCTGTTAATAAGGCACGGCCTGAGGCGGATTGGTTACAAACAATAACATCCCTGTTATGGACTGGCCTGCACAGAGTCCTCACCTGAATCCTATAGAACACCTCTGGGATGTTTTGGAACGCCGACTTCGTGCCAGGCCTCAACGACCGACATCGATACCTTTCTTCAGTGCAACACTCCGTAAAGAATGGGCTGTCATTCCCCAAGAAACCTTCCAGCATCTGACTGAACGTATGCCTGCGAGAGTGGAAGCGTTCATCAACGCATATTGAATTCCAGCATTATCGATGGAGGGCGCCACGAACTTGTAAATCATTTTCAGCCAGGTGTCCGAATACTTTTGATCACGTAGTGTACCGCCTTGCGTCATTTATGGTTCTACTTATCATTCTGATTACTGTCTGAACTGTAAGGAAATCTCGTTCATTCGTAAGTGGACTCGTACAGGCGAATTTTAGTAGCGCTGTTTACTTTTGGTATAGGGATTTTATTTTTATCATTTGACATTAGATTTCCTGTCAGCCCAGCTCGAAAAGCTCTCTGGGTGAACACTTTGAGAAGGAAAGACTGGAAACCGACCAAACATTGCAAGATATATTCTCAACATTTTCGGGACGAGGGCATAGCCAGTACATCAGTTTCGTCAGTCGGTATTTAAGAAAATACTGGATTACGAAAGTAGCCTTTTCATATCACATACTTCTCTTCTTGGTTGTTGATACGTATGACAAAAATTACATTAACGTCGTATTAATGGATCAAATACGTGTTTAAGACCAGAAAAACGTTTGAAAATGCCTTCCTATGTTAGTCACGAAAGCACTAATATTTACTATTTAAAGCAGCTGTTAGGTGCACACGACAGAAGTTAGGAACAAGAAGCAGTCGTAAACGGTAGTCCGCTAATGTTTGGGGCATCTAACGTGGCGGCGCCAGCTTCGGAGAACCGTACAGCAAGTCTGTAGTGCCATCTCCCCTTGTTGTACCTCCATGGTTAGACACATTGAGATTACTTCTTACAAAGTTAATCACTGCTCCCGAGGGAAAATGACTGAATTATACTTATAGTTCATTACGTGGGGAGTGAATACTACAAGACAAAGACGGCAGTCTTGGTCGAGAGAAGTCTAATAGTGTCAAACATCAGCTTTAACTTGAAGAAGTAATTTCTGAGAATATAGATTTGCAGCATAGCATTGTGTGGATAACCGAAGCGTCTGAGATGTGGTGGTGTAGAAGGATGGATGAAAATTAGGTGAACTGGTAAGAAATGACGAAGCTCTCCACAGAATCGTCGAGGAGAGGAACGTATGGAACATACCGAGAAGAAGAAGGCACAGGGCGATAGATGCATTAAGACATCAAGGAACAATTTCTATGGTACTTCAGAGATGGTAAAAACTGCTAGTGAAGGCAGACATTGTTCTATATACAACAAGTAATTTAGGATGTTGCTAATCTGAAATGAAGAGGTTCGCAAGGGTGAGAAATTTGTGTCAGTCCGCATCAAACTAGCCAGAGGAATGATTATAACCCTCCCATAAAAAACAGAAATAATTTAACTATAATATTATGTGCAACATAAGATCCGTTATCAATTTTATTTATCTGTTTAACCTGATCTAATTAGGGCTACCGGGCCCTCTCTTACTTCGGACCAGTGTTCACATAAACAACACCTTTTTACGTTATAATTTCACAAAAACATGTCAATTTTAATATGATTAATAATATTAAAATTGTTTGAGTGTCTAAAGTAGCAATGTGAGTAAGTATTCCAGAATGAGATTTTGAGTCTGCAGCGGAGTGTGCACTGATATGAAACATCCTGGCATATTAAAACTGTGTGCCGGACCGAGACTCGAACTCGGGACCTTTGCTTTTCGCGGGCAAGTGCTCTACCATCTGAGCTACCCAAGCACGACTCACGCCCCGTCCTCACAGCTTTATTTCTGCCAGTACCTCGTCTCCTACCTTCCAAACTTTACAGAAGCTCTCCTGCCAGTAAAGCTGTGAGGACGAGGCGTGAGTTGTGCTTGGGTAGCTCAGATGGTAGAGCACTTGCCTGCGAAAGGCTAATGTCCCGAGTTCGAGTCTCTGTCTGGCACACAGCTTTAATCTGCCAGGAAGTTTCGTATCAGCGCACACTCCGCTGCAGAGTGAAAATGTCATTCTGGAAACATCCCCCAGGCTGTGGCTAAGCCATATCTCCGCAATATCCTTTCTTTTAGGAGTGCTAGTTGAGAGCTTCTGTTAAGTTTGGAAGGTAGGAGACGAGGTACTGGCAGAAGTAAAGCTGTGAGGACGGGGCGTGAGTCGTGCTTGCGTAACTCAGATGGTAGAGCACTTGCTCGAAAAGGAAAAGGTTCCGAGTTCGAGTCTCGGTCCGGCACACAGTTTTAGTGAGTAAGTATTACTGACTATGAACTAATAAAGTTAATGCTGGCAGTTCTTGTACTACTGCACTTTGCTACCACTAATACAGGGTGATTCAAAAAGAATACCACAACTTTAGGAATTTAAAACTCTGCAACGACAAAAGGCAGAGCTAAGCACTATCTGTCGGCGAATTAAGGGAGCTATAAAGTTTCATTTAGTTGTACATTTGTTCGCTTGAGGCGCTGTTGACTAGGCGTCAGCGTCAGTTGATCCTAAGATGGCGACCGCTCAACAGAAAGCTTTTTGTGTTATTGAGTACGGCAGAAGTGAATCGACGACAGTTGTTCAGCGTGCATTTCGAACGAAGTATGGTGTTAAACCTCCTGATAGGTGGTGTATTAAACGTTGGTATAAACAGTTTACAGAGGATGGGTGTTTGTGCAAAGGGAAAAGTTCTGGACGGCCGAGAACGAGTGATGAAAATGTAGCACGCATCCAGCAAGCATTTGTTCGCAGCCCAGGAAAATCGACTCGCAGAGCTAGCAGAGAGCTGCAAATTCCACAATCAACTGTATGGAGAGTCCTACGAAAAAGGTTAGTTATGAAACCTTATCGTCTGAAATTGGTTCAAGCACCTGAACGTCAACTACCCGAGGCGATGGATCGGCCGCCAGGCAGCCCGTGACAGAGCACTTCATCACTGGCCTCCAAGAAGCCTTGATCTTACCCCCTGCGATTTTTTCTTATGGGGGTATGTTAAGGATATGGTGTTTCGGCCACCTCTCCCAGCCACCATTGATGATTTGAAACGAGAAATAACAGCAGCTATCCAAACTGTTACGCCTGATATGCTACAGAGAGTGTGGAACGAGTTGGAGTATCGGGTTGATATTGCTCGAGTGTCTGGAGGGGGCCATATTGAACATCTCTGAACTTGTTTTTGAGTGAAAAAAAAACCCTTTTTAAATACTCTTTGTAATGATGTATAACAGAAGGTTATATTATGTTTCTTTTATTAAATACACATTTTTAAAGTTGTGGTATTCTTTTTGAATCACCATGTATAGTAACAATTATAAAAACAATGATGACAGTGACAAATATAAAAAGAATTTTCCCCAGAACTCGCTTTAATGAGACTGCGCCAGCTAAGAATACTGTGAAAAAGAGGAAGATTTTGTTGGAAAGAAGGATGTACAATGGTAACGAGTGCGTACAGGGACAATGGAAATCCTTACAGTTACTTTAGTTGATATGTCATTAACGGACTGTTGAACCTGGATCGCTACGGTCGCAGATTCGAACCCTGCCTCGGGCATGGATGTGTGTGATGTCCTTAGGTTAGTTAGGTTTAAGTAGTTCTAAGTTCTAGGGGACTGATGACCTCAGATGTTATGTCCCATAGTACTCAGAGCCATCTGAACCATCTGAACGTGGATGTGTTATTGAACTCTCTGACGTAATCTGGGAGATTATTCCAGAGATGGGTTCCTGCTACAGTTATGATATCTAGATAAGACTAAACGTAATCAGCAGTTCTAATAGACGATCTCCATAATTAAGTGCCTATCTGTTGCAAATTAGACGCTTATTTACGTGGCCTCTCTAATTAGAACGTGTTTTTATTTTAGCACGTCCTCGAGAATTTACTGCTGCTCCTGCTATACCTCGTATGAAAAGTAGTGCGTGTTGTGGCTTTCTCTGGCGCCTGCTGCCGCAGGTCCCTGTCCGGGCAGAGCTGATCTGCCGGTTCCTTATTGCTCGCCTCGCATGTTGCGCATATCGAGCAGCGTTACGTCACTCGCTCCCTGACAGCCTCTACTATGCGGCAGACCGGTTCTGGAGCCGCGGGCCGTTGCGAGAACTCTTGAGAGTTCACAGCACCCAGACCAGAGGAGGCGATGAGTGCTGCAAGGAATGGGCCGTCTGCATTTGGAAGCTAACTCTCAGTCTGCTTGAAGACCTAGTGAGGATTTTACGGGGTTTCAAAAGCTCATATTAACCATTTCTTGAAATAAACAGAGATGGACCCAAAAGGAGAGGATCATGGGGGTCATGGCAACTCAACCGCCCCCTCCCCCCCCCCACACACACACTAAAAAATTACAAAGACATTTATAATTTTATTTGTATCAGTTTCCAACTGTCTCAGATAACATTCGCTAAATAACGTAGCACGAAAGCTAAGAGTCTCGAAAACGGCAAGGAATTGCAGAAGTTAAAAGGTATCTTTAGCACAGGTTACTTTTCGGCTATTCTCATGAGAATCAGCCGGATGCATAGGTTTCAGCTAGGAAAAGTCGGCTATTCACAGGTTGACCTGCCATGATAAATCCGACACGATCCGCAAATCCACAGGTACACTGGCGTGCAAAATTTAAGGACCAAAGTAACTCTCGTGTGATACGTCACTGCCAAGTAACATAGCCCAATGATACTTGGACCATAAATAGAAGGGACTGATACAATAGAGTACAAAGGTAACTGCAAGAAATATTCTATGAGACGAACAGAAATGACGCTTTTATTCAAAGACAATAATTACACTGAAGTTACCTAGATTTATGGTGGTTCCTTGGACATTACAAAACGCGGGACGTTATTCTTAATAGGGTGTCTGATCACCACAGATTTTTAAAGTTATGTAGTTCAGAAACAGATTTTATATATCTGAGTAATCTGTTGTATAGTCCTGTTCCTGCATGATAAACCCCGTTTGCAAAGGGACTCGAACTCTTAAGGCACTGTCCGCTATTTATAGAAGGGGTCCTAAATGACTTGTGGATCTGGTCGTTGAATAAGCAGAAACGGGGATGAATTTGAATGATTTCGTCTCACACTGACTCAAATGTGATTCTAATAACTGTACGCAACGGAAACTGAAATAATTTATTGTATGGCCCTAACAAATGAGTCGTGCTGTACTCCTGCGCACATCTTCACTGAACGTAAGTGAACCAGTACCATCGACCTACTGTACATTAAAGATGGAGTTACAACTCACAATTTATTACAAAATACAGGTAAATAAATAATATAATAGGTAAGTAGATTGCCACTCTTCTCTCTCTGAGATTATACACCTCACACCTAAGAAACTCGAAATTACGCCAGCAATGACAAGTCTGAATCCGCGATGAAATGAAATGAAATGTCGTGTGGAGAGGGCGTCCCGGAGGGCAGACCTGATCACCTAGTGTAAGTCTTTTGAGGCGACGCCACTTCGGCGACTTGTGCGTCTCTGAGGATGAAATGATGATGATGAAGACGGCACAAGCACCAAATCACTGAGCTGAGAAAATCTCCAGTCCAGCTGGGAATCGAACTCTGCCTCCCCGGCATGACAAGCCGGCACGCTGTCCACTCAGCTACGGCGACGGAAATCATTCAATGACAAGACTGAATCCACGATTCATTAATAAGATGGATGCGTTCTGCAAGCTTTACTTGTAACGGCAGTCATTTGGAAACGAAATGGGACTGTGGTGAGCCACAGCCAATGAATATTGGATTGAGCTTCTGTTTCATTCCCTGAGATCAGAAGTTATACGCGCCGAATGAATCAAGCAAGCACTCCAATCATTGTGGACGGGACAGCGTACTCTTAGCAATCGAAATCGAAGTCCGCGAAACTTAGCACCGAAGGCCAGAACCCGAAAGCTCGCATCCAGATCATCGCCCCAGAAGAATGTCCGGGCCAAAATGCCAACTCACTTCTCTCCAGCTCACCTAGAAGCCTCGATACCCTCTCCCTTTCTAAAAGTTAAGTTACTCTTTCTCCAGTCAGGGTATACGTTTAAGTTAAACAATATGATCAAATTCTTGTTAAACTCCCGCTCCTCTACAGTACTACACGGCCGATCAATGAACGGAAAGCTGCTGGCTTGCTCTCCCACCAGGCAACATTTGACATATGTGGTGTCGGTTCCTTTGGGCATGTCGGAAGACGCAAGGGAATTAAAGACATTACCTGCAGCTGGCATTGATTTATATCAATGAGGCTAGATGAAAATTTGTGCCAGACCAGGATCCGAACCCGAGTCTCTTGCTTACTAGGCATATGCGCTGACCACTACCCCTTCCGGACACAGTGGTTACGATAACTGCATGGATTACCCTAGCACGCCTCCTGTCAGAGCCAAATTGTCAATTTGTACCACACACTACTGATGTAGTGCCCCTGTTCATTAGCCTCATTAGTCGCGGCATCTCGAGGATTCCCGCAAGAGTTCGATTTTAGGGTGCATCTGCACTCACGGAATCATTGGCCATCATTGCCTTAATTACATTACTGGCCATTAAAATTGCTACACCAGGAAGAAATGCAGATGATAAACGGGTATTCGTTGGACAAATATATTATACTAGAACTGACATGTGATTGCATTTCACGCAATTTGGGTGCATAGATCCTGAGAAATCAGTACCCAGAACAACCACCTCTGGCCGTAATAACGGCCTTGATACGCCTGGGCATTGAGTCACACAGAGCTTGGATGGCGTGTACAGGTACAGCTGCCCATGTAGCTTCAACACGATACCACAGTTCATCAAGAGTAGTGACTGGCGTATTGTGACGAGCCAGTTGCTCGGCCACCATTGACCACACGTTTTCAATTGGTGAGAGATCTGGAGAATGTGCTGGCCAGGGCAGCAGTCGAAAATTTTCTGTATCCAGAAAGGCCAGTACAGGACCTGCAACATGCGATCATGCAAAATCCTGCTGAAATGTAGGGTTTCGCAGGGATCGAATGAAGGGTAGAGCCACGGGTCGTAACACATCTGAAATGTAACGTCCACTGTTCAAAGTGCCGTCAGTGCGAACAAGAGGTGATCGAGACGTGTAACCAATGGCACCCCACACCATCACGCCGGGTGATACGCCAGTATGACGATGCCGAATACACGCTTCCAATGTGCGTTCACCGCGATGTCGCCAAACACGGATGCGACCATCATGATGCTGTAAACAAACATGGATTCATCCAAAAAATGACGTTTTGCCATTCGTGCACCCAGGTTCGTCGTTGAGTACACCATCGCAGGCGCTCCTGTTTGTGATGCAGCGTCAAGGGTAACAGCAGCCATGGTCACCGAGCTGATAGTCCATGCTGCTGCAAACGTCGTCGAACTGTTCGTGCAGATGGTTGTTGTCTTGCAAACGTCCCCATCTGTTGACTCCGGGATCGAGACGTGGCTGCACGATCCGTTACAGCCATGCGGATAAGATGCCTGTCATCTCGACTGCTAGTGATACGAGGCCGTTGGGATTCAGCACGGCGTTCCGTATTACCCTTCTGAACCCACCGATTCCATATTCTGCTACCAGTCATCGGATCTCGACCAACGCGAGCAGCAATGTCGCTATACGATAAACCGCAATCGCGATAGGCTACAATCCGACATTTATCAAAGTCGGAAACGTGATGGTACGCATTTCTCCTCCTTACACGAGGCATCACAACAACGTTTCACGAGGCAACGCCGGTCAACGGCTGTTTGTGTATGAGAAATGGGTTGGAAACTTCCCTCATGTCAGCACGTTGTAGGTGTTGCCACCAACGCCAACCTTGTGTGAATTCTCTGAAAAGCTAATCATTTGCATATCACAGCTTCTTCTTCCTGTCGGTTAAATTTCGCGTCTGTAGCGCGTCATCTTCGTGGTGCAGCAATTTTAATGGCCAGTAGTGTATATACAGGGTGGTCCATCGATAGTGACCGGGCCAAATATCTCACGAAATAAGCATCAAACTACAAAGAACGAAACTCGTCTAGCTTGAAGGGGGAAACTGGTTGGCCCGCTAGATGGCGCTGCCATAGGTGAAACGTATATCAACTGCGTTTTTTTAAATAGGAACCCACATTTTTTATTACATATTCGTGTAGTACGTAAAGAAATATGAACGTTTTAGTTGGATCACTTTTTTCGCTTTGTGACAGATGGCGCTGTAATAGTCACAAACGTATAAGTACGTGGTATCACGTAACATTCCGTCAGGGCGGACGGTATTTGCTTCGTGATACATTACCCGTGTTAAAATGGACCGTTTACCAATTGCGGTAAAGGTCGATACCGTGTTGATGGATGGCTATTGCGATCAAAATGCCCAACGGGCGTGTGCTATGTATGGTGGTCGGTATCCTGGACGACATCATCCAGGTGTCCGGACCATTTGCCGGATAGTTAAGTTATATGAGGAAACAGGAGGTGTTCAGCCACATGTGAAACGTCAACCACGACCTGAAACAAATGATGATGCCTAAGTAGGTGTTTCAGCTGCTGTCGCGGCTAATCCGCACATCGGTAGCAGACAAATTGCGCGAGAATCGGGAATCTCAAAAAGTCGGTGTTGAGAATGCTACATGAACATCGATTGCACCCGTACCATATTTCTATGCACCAGGAATTGCATGGCGACGACGCTGAACGTCATGAACGGTTCTGCCATTGGGCACAAGAGAAATTACGGGACGGTCACAGATTTTTTGCACGCGTTCTGTTTAGCGACGAAGCGTTATTCACCAACAGCGGTAACGTAAACCGGCGTAATATGCACTATTGCGCAACGGAAAATCCACGACGGCTGCGACAAGTGGAACATCAGCGACCTTGGCGGGTTATTGTATGGTGCGGCATTATGGGAGGAGGGATAATTGGACCTCATTTTATCGATGGCAATCAAAATGGTGCAATGTATGCTGATTTCCTACGTAATGTTCTACCGATGTTACTACAAGATGTTTCACTGCTTGACACAATGGCGATGCACTTCCAACATGATGGATGTCCGGCACATATATCGCGTGCGGTTGAAGCGGTATTGAATAGCATATTTCATGATAGGTGGATTGGTCGTCGAAGCACCATACCATGGCCCGCACGTTCACCGGATCTGACGTCCCCGGATTTCTTTCTGTGGGGAAAGTTGAAGGTATTTGCTATCGTGATCCACCGACAACGCCTGACAACATGCGTCAGCGCATTGTCAATGCATGTGCGCACATTACCGAAGGCGAACTACTCGCTGTTGAGAAAAATGTCGTTACACGTATTGTCAAATGCATTGAGGTTGACGGACATCATTTTGAGCATTTATTGCATTAATGTGGTACTTACAGGTAATCACGCTGTAACAGCATGCGTTCTCAGAAATTGTTAGTTCACAAAGGTACATGTATCACATTAGAACATCCGAAATAAAATATTCAAACGTACCTACGTTCTGTATTTTAATTTAAAAAACCTACTTGTTACCAACTGTTCGTCTAAAATTGTGAGCCATATGTTTGTGACTATTACAGCGCCATCTATCACAAAGCGAAAAAAGTGGTCCAACTAAAACATTCATATTTCTTTACGTACTACACGAATATGTAATAAAAACTGGGGGTTCCTATTTTAAAAAACGCAGTTGATATCCATTTGACCTATAGCAGCGCCATCTAACGGGCCAACCATAGCGCCATCTGGTTTCCTCCTTCAAGCTTGACAAGTTTCGTTCTTTGAAGTTTTTTCGTTTGACGCTTATTTCGTGAGATATTTGGCCCGGTCACCATCTATGGACCACCCTGTATATGTGGTGTCTGTCCTTTCGGATACCTCGACGATGCCCGTAATAGTTCGAGCAGGGTGCGTATTTGCACTGAAGCGATCATTGACCGTCATCGCCTTAATTATCACATATATAATTAAGGCGACGACGGCCATGATCCCTTCAGTGCAGTTGCACACCAAGCTCGAAAGCTGAAGGGAATCGGCGATATGCCGCAAGTAATGGGGCTAATGAGCAGGTGCACCAGATCAGTAATGGTGGTATAAGTTGACAATTTGGGTCTGACGGGAGGCGTACTAGGGCAGTCCGTGCGGTTAATGAGACCAATGTGTTCGGATGGTGTAGTGATCAGCGGATCTGCCTAATAAAAAGGGGATCTCGAATCCTGGTCTGACACAAATTTTCAACTTGTCCATTTTTATTATCCAATGTTCACTGGCAGCTAATGTCACTAATTTCTTTGTGTCTTGAGACAACATTTAATACTGACCGCCAATCGCTGCTGACCTCTCGGTTTCCCACGGCCTGAAGTAAACTCGCTAGACTTGGCGACAACAAACTGGCAAAAGCAAAGTAACATTCCCACGAGCTGGCTAAAATGTTTACCGGCGTTCTTGTAGCCTTGAGCTACATCCGGCTGCCTTTTGCACTGTGCCCAGGGTGTGATCGCAACTGAAGACTTCGTTCCTAAGTGAAAACACTCAGGCCTCATGCTCTGCCAGAATACCGTATCATGCTGCCAACTCATTAACCCCACTACACGTTCCCAGAGGTACCCACCAAGAAGAGACAGCCCCGCAGGAACATCAGACAATCTGGTGTTGTCGTTTGATCATCTAAGCCTGCGGTTGCAATGACACCGATATCGGTTGATTCTTTGGACCGACATCGGCCGAAGACGGCCGATATTTTCAAATCAGTACGCCTCTACGTGCGCTGTCACAATGCAACCAATCTCGTAGCCCAAACGTACAAATTTCTGGCGACAATCGGTGAGATTCAAATTAGTTTATTTTCTTCGGTCATATCGACCGACACGACACGAAATATGGACTGTGGCTAGCTGGTAACTTTAGACAATAGGAGTTTGTGGCGTCCTGAAGATGAAAAATATCATCAGAATGTAGTTCAGACTCTATAGACTGGAATCGAAAGGCTATTGCAAACCACAAATAGGCAAACTCTTTAGCCGAAATTCTAGGCATAAATTATAACATCAAAAAAATAAATTGTTACGCTGAGAAGCGTGGTGTATCTCAGACTCAGAGATACTGTAGTGAATCTTTTTTGGGTTGTGGTAGGTAGACATTAGTTGCCTACAAGCTATTATAGCTGCTTACTGGGGTTTTTATGTAAGTAGAGCGGTGATACTGTTATATTAATTGGTTTGCAAATGTGGTGTATTTGTTTCCACGTTTCAGTGTCTTAGGGTCTTAGAGTACCTTATTCGCGCTGCAGTCTGGAACCGCAAGACCGCTACGGTCGCAGGTTCGAATCCTGCCTCGGGCATGGATGTTTGTGATGTCCTTAGGTTAGTTAGGTTTAACTAGTTCTAAGTTCTAGGGGACTAATGACCTCAGCAGTTGAGTCCCATAGTGCTCAGAGCCATTTTTAGTACCTTATTCGAAACTTTATGTTTGTCTTTCAGATGTATGCTGACCGGCAGTCATTGAAGATTAACTGACGTTTAAATGAATTTGCACTTGCGAATAAGGACAACCGTCAACTGCAGAATGGAATGACGACAATGAAAATCTGTACCCGACCGGGACTCGAACCCGGATATCCGACTTATCGTGAGCGGTTGCCTGACCATTTGGCTATCCGTGCACGACTCACCGTTAGACCCAAACTTCCATATGTCGTCAACCACGCGTCATTGTCGTCATTCCATTCTGCAGCTGATGGTTTTCCTTATTCATAATTGCGAATTCACTTACTGTATTTCATAAAGGCTGCAGTCGCCGTAGTGCCTGTCCCTTTGGACAAGCATCGTGATCAGAATAACACAGGCACGAACCTAAGAAACCTAAACTCCTCCCGAATAGGCCATGAAGGCCGAACGGTACCGACCGGCCGCCGTGTCATCCTCAGCCCATAAACGTCACTGGATGCGGATATGGAGGGGCATGTCGTCAGCACACCGCTCTCCCGGCCGTATGTCAGTTCCCGAGACTGGAGCCGCTACTTCTCAATCAAGTAGCTTCTCAGTTTGCTTCACAAGAGCTGAGTGCAGCCCGCTTGTGAACAGCGCTCGGCAGAACGGATGGTCACCCATCCAAGTGATAGCCCAGCCCGACAGCGCTTAAGTTCGGTGCTCTGACGGGAACCGGTGTTGCCAGTGCGGCAAGGCTGTTGACTGACACAGGCACTGCAATGTCGTATAACTGACGTTTGTCTGCACTGCTTCGGATAGGTACACAACACAGTGTGGTTTTAATTTTAATTTTTAAGGTCACACGAGTATGTAACAGTACGTTTCTCTCTTCATCTCATAAAAGTATTCGTAAAACTTGCCTGGTTACTGCAAAACTGAGGATGGGGTGTACAGTACTGGCCACGTCCTTTTCGGCATGGATATAGCACATTCACATCCATTGGGCATCTTCTTAATAGCAAAAGCTACGCTGTAACACTTGTCTCCAAGCGCACAAGTGACGTGGTATCCATCCCACCCCAGGAGGTTAAAACGTAATCTGTACTGTACTTCATAACTCCATACATAGAAGAGATTCTAACCTAACCTCCTTGACCCTGTCAGAAACTGACGATGAAGGTCGGACGCACTGTGATCAAGCCGACCTCTGGCAACTGTGACCGACGACCGTTGCCACTGTGAATGTCGCCTTAGCCGATTCCTACAGTGCCTCCGGCCTCGCCGCCGAACCGGGCCACAGGTCTTTCTCACCCTGCGGAAATTACAGTGGCTTTAGCCCAGGTCAGACCAGTATACCAAGGGTAAAGGTGTAGTAAGAATCCAGTACCACATTAAAATGTGTAGAATGCCAATCAAGATGTTAGAACTACAGCAAGCATCTATCCTGCATGTATTAATAAAATTTAAAATACATGATGTAACAAGCGTTGCTCGAAGAGGACTTGATTAAATGGTTCAAACGGCTGAGCACTATGGGACATAACTTCTGTGGTCATCAGTCCCCTAGAACTTAGAACTACTTAAACCTAACTAACCTAAGGACATCACACACATCCATGCCCGAAGCAGGATTCGAACCTGCGACCGTAGCGGTCACGCGGTTCCAGACTGAAGCGCCTCTAACCGCACGGCCACACCGGCCGGCGGACTTGATTACACTCTGAATTAAGCAGATGATTTAATAAAAGATGAAATTGTGGTCAGAGACTGTCCTGCCACATTTCACGTTTTGGCAGATCGTGAAGTTGCAATGACTAACACGAATATCGCTGTTTGACGTGGTTCTGTAATCATCTTACCTTAGTATAATCTCTTAGTTACTTGTAACTACTTCCAGTTTATGAATGCAGGGAACAGGTAAGATTTTTAGATTATTAAAGAAAGGTTTGAAAATTTCCTGCTTCTTGTTTGTTTAATTTATCTTATTACTGCCTTTTGTTTCCTGACAACTGTATTGGTTTGGTGTACATTTCCCCAGAAAATGATACCGTACCTCAGTAGTGAATGTACGCGAGCAAAGTATACGAACCTAACTGTTTCAGCACTGGTTTTGTTGAAAAGCATTCTTACTAGCTCAATTTTGCTAGTTTTGAATTTAGGGAACCCCATGTAAGATTTTCTTGAATATGAACCGCAAAAAATTTAGTTTCTATAATAGCACTGGGTGTTGTGTGATGTCCGTACGTTAGTTAGGTTTAAGGGGCTCCGGAACGCCCTATACTTGCAATGTTAAAATAACGCTTATAAATTACATCTTTCCTCACAAAGTATTTGAGGTAGGAAGTTGAACTTTTTACAGATTATTTATTGGAATATGGGCTACAACTTAACACAGGGATTTTACAAAATTTTAGTTCAGTTATTAAAGATGATTTTTTTCAATTGTAATGAAAATTCACAACATTTTTTTGCAATTTTTTATTTATATATTCAAAAATATACAGTTTTTTGGAAAAAGGCTGTGTTAAATTATGCAGAAGGTACTGTGTAACATTTACTGAAAGTTTGAAACAAATATGTTTGGAAGATCCTTAGAAAACATGTAATTAGTATGAGAAAATAAAAGTTTTGGGAATCGAGCGACAAAGATTGGATTAACTTTTTAGTGCATTCCAGGTCCATAGGATGGATTATCTTCATCCTCTGCAAACTCCTCCTCCAGCTTCCTCTTGTTCCTCCTCCTGTTTACTCTTGCTTGTATTTCTAGACTCTTTACAGCCCTGTCTGCAGCCCGAAGGCGTTCCTTGTCTAAAGCAAGCATCGCTCGTACCATGTTAGAACCTATCTTCATTCCCATATTTCTAAATACCATTGGCTTTCCAACATTTCTCCTTTTCTTAAAAGCCTTCAGAGGATTTCTAATAACTTTACTTTTACTCATTATTATACTTCAACAAAACAGAGACTCAAGAAACAGAATTAATTACGAATATTTTCGTGATAACGACAGAGTAAATAAACATGAAACAATCGACAATCACACCAGCGATATATATTGGACCATCACAGGTTAGCCACAACACATACTTTATCTCACATCACTAAAATGTACCTGATGAACACGGACGTTAATAATAACACCATTTGACAGCAGTTTAACAGCGCCACAATGGGTCACGCCCATGTAGAACATATTTCAAAAAAAATTTAAAAATAGTTGTAGTCTTCGGAATTGAATAAATTATTTACTTATTAAAATGTAATAGTCTGCAGATTCAGAAAACGCAAAAAAGTAAAAATTGAACTTTTCATGATTTTGAGCCTTTCCGGAGCCCCTTAAGTAGTTCTAAGTTCTAGGGGACTGATGACCATAGATGTTAAGTCCCATACTGCTCAGAGCCATTTGAACCATCTATAATAGCATAAATGTTCTGGTTGCACATACATATTTTTATTTTAATCTGTAGGGAAATTCTTGAACATTGTCTTCTTGGGATTTGGTATTACTCTGTTTCTAGTAAGCCGCTCAGACACATCATTCGTAGTATCTTTTACAGATGCAGTGAGATCTTCTTGGTTATTCTCTACGATTAATAGACTGATGTCATCTGGAAACAGTACTCGCTCTGAATCCGTAGCATGTAATGGGAACTCATTAATGTATACAAAAAAGAAACATAAAATTGAACCCTGTGAACCACAGTGACTTAGTACACACTGTTCTGAAAGGAGTACTTAGAGTTCATTTCCTTCCATGTAGCCGGCCGGGGTGGCCGAGCTGTTCTAGGCGCTACAGTCTGGAACCGCGCGACCGCTACGGTCGCAGGTTCGAATCCTGCCTCGAGCATGGATGTGTGTGATGTCCTTAGGTTAGTTAGGTTTAAGTAGTTCTAAGTTCTAGGGGACTGATGACCTCAGGAGTTAAGTCCCATAGTGCTCAGAGCCATTTGAACCTTCCATGTACTTTATTTCGGTTGCATGAGAGTAATATTCCAAATACAATTTAACCCACTCATTTGGCACGTTTCTTGCACTATATCGTTCAAGCTTTCTCATGGGCACAGAATTATCAGCCATATTAAATTCTTGTTTAGAGCTATGAATAAAACTGAGATTTCTCTGTGGGTTCACTGCCTTTAAGATAGGGTTCATTAGGTTGAAAGTAGCTGTTTCCATTGAGCCTTGTAGCCTGAAGCCAGTTGACATGCATAAATAACAATATTTTTTATCGAATAATGTAATCAGCTGCAAAAGACACACTATTTCAATAAATTTTGAAAATTTTGAGGGTAGTTCTATAGTTTCCCGTACAGTGCTGAATAACTTTTTGTTCGCGGGCACTGTTTTTAACTGCTTTCAGAAGACACCACTTGATAAAGATGAATTACAGATATCTAACTAAAGAGGGAGTGTGTGTCTTCCTGGTATTTTAATAATATAATCTGTCATGTCATTGATACCCGCTGAATATTTACTCTTCAGCGAATAAATGGTATTTAGAAGTTCAAATGAGCCTACTGGACCGAGACAAATGATAGATTATTTATTTCAGAACGTGAAGGTTCTTTCAATGTCGTGTTGGGTGCATTTCCAAAATTTTCCTCCACTGATTTATCAGCAACAGTTATATGATAAGAACTGAATTTGTTTGCAGTTACCCTAGGATCAGCGACATTTTTCCCATCCTGTGGTGTCGCAATGTTTTCGTGAGTTGTATTCTTCTCTGTAACCCCTGTATAGCTTTCAACATGGACTTGCTTTATTGGGTGACTCCATAATATCATTTTCCTTTACTTTTGCCTCTTTTATGACACGTCTCAAAACTAACCTATATTTTTTGAAGTAACTTAGAAAGTGGAACGACTACATAAAATTAATCGAAAGACAGACAGTTGGTTCACTGAGATTTTTGGAAAGAACGACATTTCAATCGTACTGGAGACGCCGACGCTTTGAAAGTAATTTAGTGTCCGAAACGATCACAACAATTCCAATACGCTTTTGAATACTTCTCGGGTATTCAGCCGGCTGATGGCATCCAGGAAATATTTTGAATCTTGCTATGCCGGAAAAATCTAAAAATACACATTAAGTAGCTCTACGGGGAGGAAATGCACAGTACAATTCCAATAAGAAATCACCGGTTTCGGCTGTCACCGTCCATCTTCAGATCATAAGACAGATGCCGTGGTTCACTCCCACCACTGTGCAACGTCATTGTCAATCAGCTGACAATGAGGTTTCAGCAGCGTTGGAGTGAACCATGGCATCTGTCACGATCTGAAGATGAACGGTGAAGGCCGAAACCGGTGATTTTGTATTGGATTGGAATTGATCTGACTGTGTCGGACAACAGATTATTTTCAGACTGATATTCATTGGAAAAATCTTCAGGAAGAGTATTAACGAACGAGGTAATTTACAAAATCATGACGAATACTTGAGTAGTGCTAATCTGTCTAGGCCCCTTACCAGATAGGATTGACAGCGAAAACAGATGAAAACGAAAGGCGAGCAGTACGTATCGACATAGAGTCTTTTCGTTAAGTGTGAAAGCGTCACAGAGATCTCAACTCCACTGGCAAACGTTACGAGAGGGGCGTTGTCAGGTTAATCTTTCTACTGACATACGTAGCTGTTACATGATTGCCGGCAGCGGTGGCCGTGCGGTTCTAGGTACTTCAGTCCGGAACCGCGTGACTGCTACGGTCGCAAGTTCGAATCCTGCCTCGGGCATGGATGTGTGTGGTGTCCTTAGGTTAGTTAAGTTTAAGTAGTTCTAAGTTCTAGGGGACTGATGACCTCAGATGTTGAGTTCCATAGTGCTCAGAGCCATGTGAACCATTTTTTTGTTACATGATTTTTTTATTTTTCTATTTTCCAACTTATTAGAAACCCAATGGCAACGGGTGCGAGTGTATGTGATGATTAATAAGATTCCAGTTATTTCTCTCTCTTAATCTGCAACGGTATGAGAATGGACTGTCGTGAGATGCTTCTACGGGACGAAGAAGGCGTACTTTTTGAACGATGCAATGAAACAGAGCTCAGACAAGGGCTATACAAATCGCCAACAGAGAGCAGCAGCGGATCCAGAGACTATTAATAAATGGGACCTTTTAAACAAAAAGAAGCAAATTGAAATGACTTTCACAGAGTAATGCAAGGTACAAAGTTTTATATAAAAGATACAGGGGTGTAAGTTATTAGAAAAAGGGATTACTTTTGAAGTTAAGAACATCTGGTAATATTACGTATGACAAAATTTCTATTCCAAGTTTAATTATTTAATGAGCTGTGATGTTTCAAAGGCTGTATTCCGTGTTGTTAACTAGTGCTCAATGATACTTGAAACTTTGTTTTTAATAAAGGTTTATAATATTCAACTTACTAAGCAAACTGAAATCTTCATTATAGTTTCTCTCTACACTGTATTTTGAACAATCGTTAAGTGCGATCTGGTAACATAAAAATACAGTAAATATATGTAGGCTGCGATCGAATATACAGGAGCAGCTACTAGTGTGGCGGTTATTTTGCATCGCCGTTGCAGTCAGGGGCAGAGTTGAGTAGGAATTACACAGAACAATGAGATGGAGCTTCAGAAACACACACTGAAAAGTGGCTACAGTAGATATAAACAGAGACTGTGGGCAGGCCCACCAAGCAACGCCGAAAGGTACTCAAAATTTATCGCGTAAATATGAGGAGAGGTGACAGCATTGTACATCACGGAGTAGTTTACCGTTATAATTCAGTGAGCACACTTCCCAAGAAGAATCAACCAATACGTTACTTTCTGCTACGTGTCTTTCACGGAAACTCTATGAAGGCATAATTATAGAGTCGAACCTGTTTCGAGACTTATCAACAATCGTTCATCCCGCGCACTATTTGCCATTGGACCAGGAAAGAGGAGATGTGATCGAGGTACACGGAGCACCCTCTACCACACACAGTAAGGTAGCATAGAGCGTAGATGGAGATGCAGGAACCCTGGTTCAGAAATGACTGAGTCGCTCGTTACAGAACCAGATGCCTCGTGGCATAATTCCTCCAGCGGGAAACGAGAATGTGCGAATCGCATGTATGATGTAATACATTGACTTATTACGTAAGTAGCTGCTAACATTGTGGCGAAGGTAAGCCTAACCTTGATGTAACCCTACATCATGAACATTGGGGTCAGCAGCTCGTGGTCTTGTGGTTAGCGCTGCTGACTCTCGTCGATCACGGGGCCGCGGGTTCGATTTCCGGTCTGGTCGGAAATTTTCTGCTCTCGGGACTGTGTGTGTGTGTGTGTGTGTGTGTGTGTGTGTGTGTGTGTACTCTGGAACGGGTCTCTAGGCCAAAATTTCCCTACGCACATTTCGTGAAGACTGGGGACAGGATACTCCAATAATCCACTGGGAATGGTGGGATGCGTGCACCGATCTGTTCTAACACCAAAGGTCTTTTAACATTACATGTGAAGTTGTAAGGCTATCATAGGTTTTCTGCCATTGTAAATAAATCACCTATGCTGTGCTGGGACAAAAATGAATGAGCGCGCTACATGAGTAGTGAATAAGATCTTTGACTGTTTAAATTTTGTCTGTGGTTCGCTTGCTCTCCTGTCTATTATGAAGCGCTGGGGCATTCTTATTTGAGGCATAGTAACGAGCAGTTGAAATTTTGGAGAAGGAGATTTGGTATCTGTGAAACAGAGTGACATTATTTGCAATACTTTATTACAGAGATGAAAACTTGTTTGTCTACGCACGTTATTGATTCTTCACTCATGAGCCAAAATATCATGACCACTGCCCATCCCCCCTCCCACCCCCCGCGACGTTGGATACCGCCTGGTGGCGTGGTGGGCCCAGGCCCCCACAATCGCACGAGTGGTCGACTGTGAAGAGCGGACAAATTGAATAGCTGGCCGGCGGCCATTAGAGTGGTAAACTGACGCGCGGATTTCGAATGTTTATACATCGCTTTTGGTTATAAAATGCCTTCCCTAGAGTTAGGTCACAAACATAAATCCTCATTTAAATACGTTACTACAATATAGTTTTTAATTTATGAACAAACAGCAACTAGTCACTGTTTATGAATTTATGTTACGTAGTACATGGAATCTGCCGTAGCTAAAAAGTTATGCACTGGACCCCTGGCATTTTTCGTAGTTCATTTACGATAGATGTACGCAAAATGCATCAAAATACTCGAAGATTTGCCCACTATGTTAATAGATATTTTCTGACTCTACCTTGCTTTAAATTTTATGACGAAAAGTGCGTTATATATGGCGTAGTGCTTTGGCAACTCACGACCAAATTATCAAGTTTCAACCTAACCTAGACCATGAAAACACTACCGATCAGCCAGCTACAACAAACAAGACTTCAGGCAGGCATCCAGTATCGCATTAGTCACAATATTTACTTTCGAAGATGTACATTTCAGTCTATATGTGTGGTTTTTTCGTATAATAAATAAAACTCAACAACTGTTCCATCGAGAGAAGTTGTGAAATCAGATTACAGTTACACACATTCAGTTGCATTTTATAACGATAAAAAACCTGCTAACTCAAATTTCGTGTTGCTTGCAACTCAACTTTTATAGTTAAAATAAAATGTGGTTCACAAAGAAAAATTTATCTTCTGCTGTACATGGTCTGGAAAACGAAAGATGGATGGAACAGCATCATCTTTCTGCGATTTACGCAATTTTCAAGGAAACAACTTTCTTCAAAATGATTGGAACATATAAAATGGTATTCTGTCGGTCGGAAATCTTGCCTCCTGACAGCATGTAACCATTTTTGTAACAGCTGTTGTTTTGAGAAAGGAAACCTGCAAATATATGCACAGACATTATGCTAATACCGTGTTACAAAAACATTTACTAAGCAAGTGCACTGACATACAAAACAACTTAAAATATCCACATACCTGTGAAATGTAATATTCGTTCCTTTCTCAAATTTATTTGTGCAATTAATCGCTGCACAACTCTTCACCATTGCACTTCTTTTGATTGGAACGTACAGACAGTAGAATTACGAGTAACAAATACTGTATGTACGCCCCAACAAATATACAACGTTGAATCAGGGTCTTCATAAACAACAGTACTACACAACACATCAGACTACAACCACTATAATGGCGTCCAGCCGAAGGTTCAAATTATCCCGCGACTGCAGCGCCATCAGTGAGTCTAGTTATTTTTTACAAGGTCTTTGGGTGGGCCCGTGACGCGATAACAACACTATGTAAGCAGAGCAGACAGAGACAGGGGATCACCCTAGCGAAGATATGGGCTGCAGATGAGGAAATCCATTGCGATAAGCGACTTTGACAAAAGGCAAATTATTATTACGCAGACCCTGTGAACGAGTATCTCGAAAACGGTGAAGGTGGCCGAATATTCACGTACTACTGCGGTGAGCTATGGAAAGTCGTAGAACGACAGTGAAGCTATAATCCGTTCATCATAAGAATAAACCTGATGTAAACAAACTCAAACGCGATGATTGGTCAGAAGCCGCAGCACACGTACATTCTTGTTGTTGCGCTCTCGGAAGTAGGTCCTACTTATGTATTAGATATCTTATTACTAAGTTACATTAAATGAAACTTTAAGATATCCAAATGTATTAACAGCCATCAACGTTTTTTTCTTAATCACGCTTTAGGTACGTAGTTTTTATTTCAAAATCGTGCACAGTCTCAGCCTCTGCAGCATTGTGCTCTGATTGTCGCGCTGTGAATGCGCAGTATGAAAATGGCTGAGGCTGCTTTCTATTCCGTAGAGAAACACGCGCGTGGAACACGGTTAAAAAGTGGCGAGAAACAGGGTGTTCATAATGTTTTTCATAAATTTACGGAGATAATCGGCTTCGAAGTTTTCCCAGTGCTGTATATACTACAACTGATAAGTAAAATCCGTAGTGAGAGTGCAGCGTAGTTGGTAGCACAATAGAATGTCATCCAAACGCAGTTGTTCGTTTGTTGGTTCAAACTTCCTTCCCATCATTTTTTTCTCGCTCAATTTGAAATACCTACATAACGTAATTATACAACTCATCATTTTTTATAAATAATGCACGTCGTCTTGTTTCTAATCACATACTGAACGCGAAATTCCGTTTTCCATTTCACATACAAATCCGTAAGTATCGATGTTTTATGGAAGACTGTTCATAAAAGTTGTTTAAATTAAGAAAACATAACAATTTAATTTTTAAGGCAAAAATGAAAAAACCAAATCCTCTTTATTTGGACTATGTCCATCGTTTTACATCACAGAGGTAGGTAAGTATCGTAGAAACATGAAAAACAATCATTTTTCACAGCTTCGAGCACATCACACAAATGCTGCATTTTTACATTACCATTACAATACCATGTACCATTACAATATAAACCCAACAGAACTTATCTGGAGCCAAACTGCGGGATTTGACCGGAGAAGTAACAAGACTGTTAAGCTGCCAGACGTACTGGAACTAACGCAGGGAGTTTTTTCACACGTCACTGCCGAACGCTGGCGGGATATAGAACGGGTCGTCGTAAAAGAAGTAGAGAAAACGCTGCGCCTCGTTGGCTTCGTGGATTCTGTTGTTGATAGGCTCCTTATCAATTTAGCAGGTGGCACTTCCGGAACTCAAATGTATTTCTCGGATTCGGATGAGGAAGGATCTAAGGGATTACCAGACGACTGACACTCTCTTACGTTAAACACACCTTATGCAGAAAACAGGAATTTTCATCATTCTTGTTTTTAATTACAAGAGTGCGTTAAAAAAATTAGAAGGAAGGTCAGCAATGGCCGTAATTTTGATGATTTATTAACAGGAAAATCGATTTTCGATCACATAATGATCATCTTAAGTGCTGGAAGTTTTAATGTACAATTTCAAATTTGAAATATTCAATTAATGATTTGCTAGTGCACATTTGATATTTTGTGGTAATGTCTTGCCAAATAAAGTAATGTTAAGTCTTCACATGACACACGTCACATAGAGGGCGTTCCAAGCCCCTGTTACACCGAGTTCTGCTGTATAGGTGAATGTAAACAGCGGCTTCAGTTATTGTGACCGTTTCATAGCTTCTGTTACTAATAACTAGACGCCAGTGCCTACGAGCTTTAATTTGTACGCTAAAGGTATGTTCTTACCAACAGCTGGATTATACTAAGGTGTATTTGTGGTCTTTTGTCTCTTATTCACTGATCGCTATGTGAAATGTTTAACTTCCAGCATTGAAGATGACCATTATGAATCGAAAATCGATTTAGCTGTTAATAAATTATCAAAATTACGCCCAATGCTGATCTTCCTTCTAATTTTATTTATCTTATGGTCGTTGTGCACGCAGCAGTCTATGGAGTCGCCAGTCAATAGTACGTTAGCTAAAAATGATAACGTGTTGCGGTTTTCGTCTAGTCGTGTAAGGTGTGTATTGCGGGAAATTTGCAGTGTATTATTTTCATTTTGCTTAAAAATTAAGTGACATTCGAAGCCGTATTGTTCCTCCGCTCGTCTTTTTTTACGTGTGAACTGCCGCTGGCCAAGTCACTGCAGGCTAGCTGCACCAGCTGACCGGCCAATGCTGTCCAAGTTAAATGCGCCGGTAAAGCTGTTGTCCGGTGTTATCGCTTAGTCGATGTGCGCGTAACGCACACCACAAAACGTACCCTTATTATCGTATTTGACAGTACTCTAGACAGCTTGGCTGCAGTCCCACATGAAACGGAAATCCAATGAGGTTACAGCAAATGCGGAAGAATACATAGTGCAATGTTTACATCAGGTTTATTCTTATGATGAATGGATTATACCCCCGGTAACAAGTGGTTAGACGTCCACGACACTTCACCGAACTTGGGATTTGAACTCTTGCCTACTCTGTGAAGCAGAGTAGGTGGCAGTCTGTGGGATCTCTGCCGAAAAAACACAACACTGGTGCACGCACAATTGTTTCGGAGCACACTATTCATTGTATATTGTTGAACATGGAGCTCCGCAGCAGACAGTGATCTCTATATAAACTGTACAGGTATGTAGAAGTCTGGTGTCTGAGAGTAGAACTGCAGCGTGTCCGCAAATCATGTGCTTTGCATCGTCCGCCATATTGTAGTTTGGCAAACAAATTTCCATCGGTCTGCATGTGACAAAGAATTGCAGACTGATGTCTTGTTTTGAACTTTATGTCAACATATGATGTAATAGGTAGGCTGATGAGGGAGCGGAATTGAAAAGTATTTTCTTTTCGTGTTCTAGTGACATTTCCTAGCAGCCATGTTGTAGTTTGGCAAGAAACGAAATATGAGCATATGAGCATCTATGGCTGGCACGATCAGATAGCTGAAGTTCAACATCCAGTTAGTACAGAGATCACTGGCAGCAGACACCCCCCCCCCCCCTGTGTTAACCCAACGACATCGTCAATTACGGCAGTGGCTACGGGACCAGCGGGATTCGACCGTAGATCAATGGATATGTGTCAGCTCTTCAGATGAATCACACTTTTGCTACATTAGATCGCTGGTCGTCTCCACATACGCCGTCATCGAGATGAACGGCGGCGCGAAACGTGCAGTGCGCAATGGACGCTGGCTGGTGGGAGCAGTATAAAGCTGTGGAAGACATTCTCCTGCGCTTGCATGGGACTTGCGGTAGTAATCGAACACACACTGACGGCTAAGGACGACCTGGAACCCTTCATGCTTGATGTCTTCCCAAACGACGATGTTATCTTTCAGCAGTATAATTGCCCGTATCTTGAACCAGAACCGTGCTACAGTGTCATTCCATGTAGGCTTTCACGGCCGGCGTCTTCATCAGTAAACACTTCCGGGCTAAGTTGCCGTGGTCGATCTGTAGAACTTCTTCTCCCTGACGTTTCGTTCTCAACTACGGAGAACATCTTCCGAGGTGAGTCAACGACTGGCTGCTAGGAGCTGGGGCCGCCGCTTATATGGATATCGTAGGGGGCGCCACCACACGTCACGTGGCGTCGATGTGCAGCTATCTCTGGCTATCGTCTGTTCTCTCGATTGCAGGCAATCGATTGTCACGTGATTGATGCAACGTCGACCGCCATATCTTATCCAATTTTAATCCTTCTTCTTTACGATTAAAATTGTATTGATGTTTGTGGATTTCAATTGCCTCTCTATACATACGTGTATAATAGTGCGACGTCCTCGCTAGCACGCTTGTTTCACCAAATTTTATTTCGTGATCTCCATCCTTAGAAACATGTTCCGCTACTGCCGATTTGTCGATATGTCCCAAGCGACAGTTTCTTTTGTGCCCCGTCAACCGTGTATTGATGCTTCTTTTTGTAGTTCCTATGTAAACCCTGCCACAACTACACGGAATTTTATATACCCCTGGGGTGGCTACGGGGTGACGAGCATCTTTTGTTGATCCCAGCTCCTAGCAGCCAGTCGTTGACTCACCTCGGAAGATGTTCTCCGTAGTTGAGAACGAAACGTCAGGGAGAAGAAGTTCTACAGATCGACCACGGCAACTTAGCCCGGAAGTGTTTACTGACGTGCTACAGTGGTTTGAGGGGCATGAACTCACATTCATGTCTCGGCGACCAAATTTACCAGATGTATGGAACTCATCTGGGTCGGTGTAGGGCGCCATCACCGCGTACGCATATCAGCGGCCAGTTATTTCCGCGAATTACATGATTTGTGCATAGACATCTAATGCCACATGTCTCCACAAACCTACCAACAAACTGTCGGGTCCCTGATACGCAGAATCAGTGATATGTTTCGTTCCAAAGACGGACAAACAATCTATTAAGCACATGGTCATAATGTTTTGGCTCATGTGTACTGATGGAGAAGATTTTTTTGGAAGAATTTTCCAGGGTAACCAATGCATACCCGAGAATCAGATGTTTGTTTGTCAGAACTATTAATTGAAGGAAATCGTTGTCCCTCAGACAACTAATAACATTCATGGTTAGTGTTAATTTGAGTTCTTTGGTTTCATTATGTCACAAATAAATTAGTTTGTTGGAATGTCTGTAATTTTTGAAGAGAGAATTTCGTAGTTGTCAGGGTCTTCTTATGCTGTACGGTCTATTTTGACAATAATTAGATCAATTTTTCAAGAACGACTTTCACTAAAGCGAATTCCTCCTCCATCATTCTTAGCAAAATTTTGAATATTCTGTCGTGTGTTCAAAATGGTTCAAATGGCTCTGAGCACTATGGGACTCAACTGCTGTGGTCATTAGTCCCCTAGAACTTAGAACTAGTTAAACCTAACTAACCTAAGGACATCACAAACATCCATGCCCGAGGCAGGATTCGAACCTGCGACCGTAGCGGTCTTGCGGTTCCAGACTGCAGCGCCTTTAACCGCACGGCCACTTCGGCCGGCTCTGTCGTGTGTGCATTGCACTTTACCCCAAATGAAGAGACAGAGTGTTTCTGAAAAATAGTTGCAGTGAGTAGTTTATTTATTTTTTTTTTCTTTGGCTTCTGTATCTGCTGATTTCTATTTGCTTTGAGAGCGTCAGTACACTAGACACAAAGCATGCTGAGTACGACGTAAGTTACTTTCATTTCAAGTCAGATCTCACTTTGCATTCTTATGAGAGTTCATACTCAGAATTATCAGGTGTTGTGCTAAGCAAGCAGATTAATTTACAGTGGACAGTGTAGGGTATCTCAAACACTTATATTTTTCTGAGTAGAACAGTATTTTATTTTTGTGAACATTTCAGGTCAGAAATTGCACTTCATGTCACACAACTTTCATAACGTACTTGAGTATTGAGTTTCAATTTAACAGTTTTCAATGAGTTAGTTTTGGCATCAATTAGATTAGTTTTCATTATTTCAAATTTAGTATTTCACTAAGTTTAAAGTTCTGTTTCACGACACTGTTCACATGCACAACGCAGGGCCAACCGACATTCGGTATTGCTCAGCAGTTGAGTACAATAACTAAAGCAGACGTTACACGAGGAGAAAATTGTTGAAAAAAGAACTTTCAGTATTTTTACTTATAGGTACATTTTTATAGGAAGCTTACAAAGCGCACGGTCGATGAGCCTCCGTGTATTGGTGTCAAGGAATTGTCAGCTTAAGACCAAAGTAACAGAAGCCGCCGCTTGGGGCGTCAAGCTGCAGGGGTGCCAAAGAACAAATTTGTATGCAGTGCATATAACAATTAGTAATGAAAAATCACAGGGGGGAAAATGTGCGAGGGAACAGGGGGGAAGAAGGACGCCAAACGATAAGTATCGTGTGTGCAAAAATGTTCTCGAAGCGCCCTGGCCCTCAGAGGGAGGACTTCCTCATACGCCACGCAGCAGTCCGCGCGAAATGTGGCCCAGTGCTTCGGAGGGGTAGGGGTGGAGGAGAGGATGGTGGTGCAGTACCTCAGGACAAAAATCACTGTTCGGTGGCTTACATCAGAATTTAGCTCTGATGTAGATGTAAGGAACGCTTTAGGCCACTCGAATTAGTAATTTCCGTGTAGTTACATTTGTTTCGTAATGCTCAAGTACGCTGCTCTACATACAGCCGAGAAATTGATGAAGCTCTACAGATTTTTACCTTTGTAGGTATAACACACTGAATTCGCCAGTCAGGATGCCAAGAAACTCAAGTATCCATACTTACTAACCCGCAGTGTGTGGCGGGTGTTGTACAAGACAGAGGTGATTCTGTGGCTTTTCGGCGACACTTTGCGTACCATATCTTGAGCCCCTTCTTTTAGGTTACCGTGAGGATGAACCAAGATGTTTACTTTAAACGTTGTCGGTGAACGAATGTTGCCCTTTCTACGAAATGGTTCAAATGGCTCTGAGCACTATGGGACTCAACTGCTGAGGTCATTAGTCCCCTAGAACTTAGAACTAGTTAAACCTAACTAACCTAAGGACATCACAAACATCCATGCCCGAGGCAGGATTCGAACCTGCGACCGTAGCGGTCCTGCGGTTCCAGACTGCAGCGCCTTTAACCGCACGGCCACGTCGGCCGGCTTCTACGAAATCTTCACGATAAATGTGCTGTGGACACTCCCTTCTTCCAAGATGACAGCAGCCGTGATCACAGCATCGAGCGCATACGTTCCTTGTTTGACTACGACTTAGGCATCCAGTCGCAATAAACAACTTTCTGGGGAAGGAAACCACGAGAAACGCACTCAGCATTCAATAACCGCTCAAATCACGAGGGCTATTCGGAAAGTAAGTTCCGATCGGCCGCGAAATGGAAACCACTGTGAAAATCAAAAATTATTTATTTGCAATAGTTAGCTACGCCTTACAGCTACTTATCTACATATTCACCGCTCCGACTTAAACATTTGTCGTAGCGTTGTACCAACTTTGCAATACCCGCGTCATAGAAGGCAGCCGCCTGTGTTTTCCGCCAATTCTCTTCTATGTTCGTCTACAGTTCATTGTCTACAAAACATTGTCTTCATATCCAGCGGTTCATGTGAGCAGAGATGAAACTCAGGACGAGGCAATTACGGGCTGTGTTGTGAATGATCAGATACTTCCCATAGAAAACGCTGCAGGAGCATTGTTATTGCCCCTGCACAGTGCGGCCGAGAACTGTCATGAAGAACGAAACCCAAGACAGTTGTGTTACGGTTGACTGCCCCGGATCTACAGCATTTCCGAAGCGGGGCTAAAACTTGATATTGGTGCCCACTCACCCTCGAGTGTTTGAGATGGGACGTCAAAAATGTAAAAGAATCTATTTTTCAAAAATATGTTCGTTTTGCGGCGCACATCTTTCCGAAGAGTTTGATATACAAAACATATATCTTCGAGGAAATGTAAGACATGTTATTCGGTCTTATGTGTGCCGAACTGCAGCCCCACGCCTCTTCACACAGCATTCTTCTATCGCACGTCACTGTATTTCGCTTTGTCGAATTCAAACGTGTATATTTTGTAATGGAAGCCATCAAACCTTTATTCAGGACACTAGAAATTAATATGTCCTGTGGTGCCTCTGAAACCTCCCCGTCTCTATACCTCTTTTGTTAATGATAACCTTCCGTTTTACAATAACCTATGTAACCTTCCCTTAGGATTTCTATCTCTTGCTTAATAATAATAAATGAAATCTTCCCTTTGAAATTTA